>NW_025422006.1:6296250-7792500 GCF_011764305.1 Mustela putorius furo
GGCGCCAAATGTCACCTCCTTTTTGTTCAGATTTTTGAGACTGTCAGGGGCCAGAGACACTGTTTGTCCTAGGGAGACGGGTATTAATGGTCTAACCTTTGTCTTCACGGACAGAGGAACAGCCGAAGGGAAGTTAGGACATACTCGAATCTAACTGCATGTTAAGAGTTCTCCAAGAGGCATCCGCAGAGAGCTCCAGAGCACAGAGGGGAGGGAGATAAACCAAACTGCGCTGTGGGAAGGGGTTATCGGAGGGCATCGCCCTTGAAAGCAGTGTTGACGCTGGGAGAGCTGGCCCTGAAGGGAAGGAAGTGTAGTCTTCAAAGAAGACAGGCAGCAGACAGAAAGGCAAGAGCCCCCAGGAGGGGGGTGGTGTGAGGGAGCTGCGGGGAATTAAAATATGCAAGAGCTGGATGACTAAGGGCTTTGTCTACGCCGCCAAGGAGTTTAGATTTTGTTCTGAAAGTATTCATAGTCACTGAACGTCACATGAGCCCAGGAACCACTGAATGTCACATGAGCCCAGAAGCTGCAGGACTGTGTTCATTTTTAGGAATTACCACTCAGGTGGAACTAAAGAAAAAGGCCTGCATCTCGGGGGAACAAGGCACTCCTTGGGAAGCCCTCCATCATGGAAGCGTACAGAAGTGATGGGGCAGAGGGAGGTCTGGGCTGGAGACTAGTGGTGCAGGATGGTTGGGCCCAAGGGTACAGAGCTGACGAACGTCCAAGAGAAAGGAGAAGACATGACTCTTGAAGTGGAATTCTATGGCGTGGAAGCCTGGCTAGGGCTGCTCAGGGGAGACCCCCGGATCCTGGAATCCTCAGGAGGCCGCAGAGCCCTTCATAACTTCCACAGATCATTCTCTTTGCGGGGCATAACCGCACTGTATATTTAATCTGCTTGCAGCTCAACTTGTGATTTCATGCCCTCTGTCTCAAGGGCAAAGGGCTAAGAAAATACTGGTAAGTGGGTGGGATTCAAAACTTGGTGTCACGGAACCAAAGCAACAGCACAAGGTCTTCATTGCTCCTAGAACGGCTCCCACCGAGCCATCTGCTCCCACCAACCAGTCACAGCTTGACCTGGCCTTTTTGTTAGAAAACCTTGGAGCCCAGGGTTTCAAACAAGTTTCCTGCAGCCTCTCCCACTCCCCATGGTTCACCTTCCCCCTGTGGCTGCATTTGATGATTACCTTTTATTCTTATCATTATTCGCTTTGTTCTTAACAGGAGCAGTCAGATCCCCAGCAGATGAGCTAGTAATACACACCAAGCACCTAGCACAGTGCCTGACATACAGAGGGCACTCACTAAGCGAGCCATCTGCTATCTACAATACTTTCCCTTCCCTGGATACAGGCAGGGCTTGCGCCCATTCCCCTCTCCGCTTTGTCACCCACCTGTCTCTCTAGATGCCAATGAGGTATCTCAGCGCCCACAAGTTTGCACCCGAGGCTACAGCTGGGCACCCGTCACTGAGAATGGGGCAGCTGTCTGGCTCCCTCCCCAGCAGGAGGGAGAATCAGACATTTGTTATTCATATTTGCTCTAGATAAGGAGGCCTTTTCTCTCTGGACACATGTTTGGGTATTTACAATTTGTTTGTCTGTGATGCATCCAAAAGAAGGCAGGAGAGCAGTTAAGTTACTGAATCAGAAAATGTCATCTTTTCCTAGCAACGCATGTGAGCAGATGGCAAATGACTATTTTTACAGCTTGTTGCTTAATTACATGTAGAAATATTTATTTACATTGTATTTCTGTCTCCTGCGTGCAAACAGCAAGAAACGAAGTTAGGCAGCCGCCAGGAAGGCTGGGGGTCAGGGACAGTGAACGGTGATACAGGCTGGCTTTGTCTTAGCCGATCAGCAAGCCTCAGGCTAGGCAATGGGGAGCAGGGAGCACCCACTTTTCTGCTGAAGGCAAACAGTGCTACGCCGCACGCCACGGACAGCCATCCAGAGGGACTCCCACCACCCAACACCATGTTTCATCAAATGTGACATGTCACCATCATGTTGTGGACATTGCTTTACATACCCCCAATAAAGCAAAAGCACGCAAGATGGGGAGTTGAGCAGGAGAGGCCCCCCTTAGACGAGGGCACCAAAGAGCCACAGAGAAGTAAGCCCACCATGCAGAATGGGATGTCGGGGAGAGCTTGGTATTGGTACTGGGTGTGGAGGGGGAATCTCTGCCCTAGGGTTTGAAGCAGAGCCCGTGCCCCCGCCCCGCCCCCCCGGATGTACATTCTGAATTCACATCTGTAGTGTGGTCCAAACGCCCTCCCGCAGGGCTGCAAACCATGGTCTCCGTTTGTAGCCCCCCCCCCCATGACCGGCAGATGCCAACTCTGGGAAAGAAGTGGACCTCCATGGTGGGTACAGGACGTATCCTGTTTCAGAGACATTAATGTGTCAGAGCACCTGGGAACAAAAATACAGCAGGGGAAGAGAGCACATGACCAACGCGGGGCAGCCAGACCCCCCCAGCTGGCAGCAGGTCCCGACCGGCAGCCTGGGGTCTGGGGTTCAGCCTCCGCGCTAGTCTTTCTGGCTTCAGAAGCTGGGAGAGAAGCTCAGCTCAGCTTAGATTCAAGTCAGTAAAATGCAGAAAACACCTCGCCGAGGATTACCAAGGAAATGAAACAAATGATTGTATTTTAGTAGTGTTTTGTATAGCACGAAAGCACTGTGCCTATAAAAGTTTATACTTACTACTCTACAGATAAATATCCTGAGGGTCTCCTTTAGTCATATCCTGTGTTTTCTTAAAAACAAAAACAACACTTTTTTTTTTTTTAATGATTTTCATTTGGCAGAGGACTGTGCATACATCAGGGACTTAATAAATCCTTATTAAGGAATAAATAAATACTGTTCACATGTGGCCCTAACCCTATTTAGCTCTGAATTCCTGAGGGCTGGTTACCACTGCTGTTGAACAAAGAAAAGATGGGGAAAATAAAGCCCACCAGCCTAGGGTATGAGGTCTTTATAAAGCGCAAGCAAGGACACAGATCCCAGATGCCCACCCTTGGTCCCCCTGAAACTCACACCTACAACACAACCAAAATAACTGAAGGAAGGTTCCAAGAGCCAGCTTGACATTGGGGTCAGTCAGGAGAGAAGAGAGGGAGCTTCAAAATGGTGGGGTTGCTCAACGCTGAGCACAAGGACACTCTGCTTCATCAAACAGCCCCTTTGGGAGATAGAGGCTGACGTCTAGATGTCCTGGAATGTCCTGGCATCTGCCTGTCAGGCTAACAGGAATCGATAAGGAAAGGAGGTCTTTGCCAAAGCACAGCTCGAATCAGGAGGGGAAAGAAGGTACCGGTCTGACAGAGAGAAACCATGGGCTGAAGACGTGGGTCTCCAGTTCCAGTGTGAGTGGTCCAGACTATTCCAAGCGTCTGTGCTTGAGGGAAACAGGAGCTCTCTGGAGAAAGGGCGAAATTCTGAGTCTTCGTTTACACAGTGTCACCCTCAAGAAAACACTCAGAAGACCATTATTTTTTTTTTTAAATATTAAGAATTTACTTCTAAGAAATCTCCATGCCCAATGTGGGGCTTGAACTCATGACCCCCCGGACCAAGCGTCGCAGGCTCCACCAACCGAGCCAGCCAGGCGCCTCGGGAGACAGATCCTTTGAAAGCATGATCCGTGTTTGGCTGGGGATGCCTGACACTTTCTGTTCGTTTTATTCTGAACACTTGTTTGGGAAACTATTTCAGGACATTGCTAAGGCGGCTATTTTAGTTAACAAACCAGGGAAACGCAGAGAGCTGTCCAAAACACCACCTCAGAAAAAGTGATTAGACAACCTCCAGTTTGGTCTTTTCTAGACGTTCCGTGAAGAATCAGGTACATATCAAGACAGAACTTATGACAATGGACAACCATCAGAAGACGCAACCTACAGGTTTCCTTGGATGAAAAGAGCACGCGCGCGCGCACACACACACACACACACACACACACACACACACACACACACGGCACGCACGTGGAGGTCTGAGCTGAGGCCCATAAAAAAACAATTTTTCTGGGAAACCTGGAAACAAGGTTTATTTCACCTCGGTCAGGCTGTCAGCCAGCATTTTTGTTGGACTCAAGTTCTTACAGATTTAAATAGTTCCAATTCTCCACTGCTGGCTTACAGCTAAATACTTAACTGTTCTTATCTAGGTACCCTACTTGATAAGGGCTTAGGAAAACATACTAAAAAAAAATATTTAAACAAACTTTTTCTTGATGGTAGCTGTCTTTTCCTCCAGGAGGAAATCTGGCTCTTATCTGCAGGAATTTGTTGCCAAAGACGAGACACCTCTGTGGGCTCGGAGGGTCTGCCTGGGAAATAAACAGTCCTTAGGTGCTGTAGACCCTCAGTGGGACCTTTCAGATTCCCCAACATCTTACGGATTCCAGCTTTGTAGACACTCATCTTAGGCTCCGATGTCATTTTATAATTTAGAAGTTAGAAGTTAAGGAAAAAAAAGTTCAGTTTGCTCAAGGGCTTAACGTTAGTCTGCGTCAAAATTTAAGACTCAAACTAAAAACTGTCTGGCTGGACATGGGTACTTAGAGACGGGGCTCTCACTGGTGGTCTGGTAAGAAAGATTTCTGTGGGGGCGCCTGGCTGGCTCAGTGGGGTAAACCTCTGCCTTCGGCTCAGGTGATAGTCTCAGGGTCCTGGGATGGAACCCTCCATCGGGCTCTCTGCTCAGTGGATAGTCTGCTTCCCCCCACACTCCCACCACCTGCCTCTATGCCTACTTGTAATCTCTTTCTCTCTGTCAAATAAATAAATAAAATCTTTAAAAAAAAAAAAAAGAAAAGAAAAAGATTTCTGTGGTTGTTATTAAGTTATTTTTAAAGGAGTTCCTGGTTTGTTATTCTTTAATGCAACTTTTTCAGGTACTTCTACTCAGCTCTCTAGATGCATGCTAGATCCATTTGAAATTAAGTAATTATTTCTGCATTTACTGTTTGCTCCCACTGGATTTTTAAGCTTCTTCTAGAGCAGGACCCAAGCCTTATTTCTGCCCACGGACATCATGGCCATCGTTCACTCCACCGCGCACAGGGTCCCATCACAGAGAGCCCAAGAAGGGCATGGAACAATGAGATGCTAAGGTGACTAGCTTCTTTCTGCTCCAAGGCAAGTCTACACAGAGACTGAACACACAAGTCATCCATTTCAAATACATTTCACCAGGCTTCAGGTATTACTTGGTTGGCCCAAAAGAGACTATTGGCTCCCTTATTCCCTTCTTCTCTCTTTTTCTTTTCTTTTTTTTTTTTTTTTTTAAGATTTTATTTATTTGTCAGAGAAAGCAAGCGAGTGAGCACAAGCAGGGGGAGGGGCAGGCAGAGAAGCAGGCGCCTCACTGGGCAAGGAGGAGCTCGATGCGGGACTTGATCATGACCTGTGCTGAGGCGGATGCTTCACAGGCTGAAGCCGGGCACCTCTCCCTTTTTAATTTTCATCCCTTGTTAAGTTCCATGACCTAGCTGGGCAACAAAAGCTCTAAGAGCAGCACCCTGTATCTAGAAGCACAAAGAAAGGCTGAAAACAATTTTAATGAAATACAAAGTTCCTATTAAAAAAGAGAAAAAAAGAAAAATGTGTACAAACCCATCTTGAAACTCATGATTCTGCATGTCCCTGAGCACCATGTGAGATGTGCATTCTGTCGTAATCTGTAGCTTCTGTACAGCCACCAAGCATGGGGGGCAGTGGGCCATGAACCCCAAGACCCCACTTACATGTGCTGACCTCTGCCAGTAACTATCTACGAGGTATCAGCCTCCGAACTTACAGAAACCACTTACCTCTTGTATCTCTCTTCTATTTACAAAGATACCCTCCTTTTGTCTTTAACTTCAGAGGACTACTGAAAAAACTAGCACTTCAACCCACGGGAGGCTTCTAAACATGAAACTTTACACAGATTTGTACACTCGTATAGCAACGTGTGGGTGGTCAAACAGGCTTTTACAGCCAAGATGTTACTACCCAGAAGTAACGGTTCAGAGATCCAGTCGAAGTCTAGAATTATTTTTATCGTCCCCTCTCTGTTCTTCTGTATCGATGAAATCCCGTTTAAATGTACACATAGTATTCTTACTGAACCAAGAGTTCTAGTTTTCAAAAGCAGACTCGCAGGAAAAGAAAAAATGGAGAAAATGGGTTTTAGACAAACAGAGACTCTCAGGATACTGAAAAGGGTGCTGACAGGATCCGGGGGTACAAGGATCCCACAAAGCAGGCGTGCTCACCTGGGGGAGGGATGGAGCCTTAGCACTCCGTGTGGTCCTGGGGCAGAAGGGAGGTCCGGGACACACACAGGCTCTGAGGTGGGGCAGCCCAGCATCTGCTTCTCGGTGCTGTCCCCAGCTGGCTTGGGACCATGCGTGTGTACTAATACTTACCGCACAGCAGCCACTAAAAGCATACTTTGCAAGGTGATAACAAAACATGGAATCATATACCCAGCACCAAGTACAAGGGGAATGTTCTATGAACGGCAGTGGCTTGCACATAACTGGAAGCCCAGACCCCCTGGAGCATGATCAATGCCACGTAACTGGATGTCTACCCTTGTGCCTCCTCCACCAGGCTGTGTGTAAGCTCCTGGAGGGCAAGCACCCAGATACCTAAGCCCATCTGCCAACTCAGGAGACGCTGATCCCCTAGGTTTGGGGTGAAGCCTGGGCAAGTCTATTTAAAACAAACAAACAACCCAACTACTCAGGGATTCTGAAGATGTACAGCCAAGGTTTAGCCACAGTAACCTAACCCACCATGGTAATCTCTGTCTGCTCAGAACTGAAGAGGCAAGATGGCGCCCAAGCAGTGGGGTTCCGGTTCCACTCTAGGGAGAGGGAAAAATCAATTATTAGGCTTAATTTTCACGGCTATGGAATCGTGCAAAGCCCAGTTACACGCTGAGTGGGAGCCACAGAAGCTTACCCGTCACTGGGAAAGACGACACACCTAGAAAAGCTCTTCCAAAACACCTTCTCATCCGCTCTCATAGGCTCTCCCTCCAAACAGGAGAGGAGCTCCAGCAGGAGCTTAAGGACCTTCAAAAATGGTTACAAAGCATAAGAACCCAGTAAAGGAGTTTTCAGCTATAAGCTGCCTGTCCTGTCAGGGAGAGCCTGTCCCTTCTTCTGTCCTAGGTTTCAGAAGGCAGCACTCTGGGTTTGTTCTCTCTCTCTCTCTCTTCCTAAGAAGTGTAAGCAATAGCAGAGGTCCCCAGGGCAAACCAAAGCCAACCGGCAGAAAGCCGGCACGTGGGCTTCCGTGTCACCCGTGTCTGGACTGTCTCCCTCCACCGGCGAGGGCACAGCCTGTATGTGAAGGTCAAGGCACTGTAGGAGCAAGCCAGGTAGGGCTGGAAAGCGGGGGGCAGGCGCTCACACGGCAAACTCTCCTTCAGAAAGAAGAGGGCAACCCATCTTCTCCCTGAGAGAAAAAGCGAAGAAATCTGGCTGTCCTCTGGCACAGGAAGACCTGGGAAGGTCAGTCATGGAAAGGGAAGGCCTGGGTTATCGTGGGGCTTCGGCTTCTCATCTCTAGCTGCCTGGAACGGCTTCTCCTGGAACATTTGACAACAGAGATTTCCCAGAACAAAATGACAGAGGCTTGAGGCCTTTGGGTCTTTTGTTCTTTTCGATGGTTCCCAGGGTGTGAAAACCCCAGCTGGACTCGGATTCTTCCCTGTCGTGATGACATAAGAGCTTCCACACTTGCTAAGTCAGTATCACAGGGAACACACGCCGGACTCCAGAGCACCTTGGGGTTTTGCTGACACTCGTTTTACTATATAGTCAGTAATGATTCATAAAGCTCAAGTTTAATGATACGATTTGGGCAGAGCAGATATAAATACCTCAAAATGATTCATTTATCTTTCATTGCAAGTACTAACCGTTGGGCCTAACACGGGATCTGACAGCTGGCCGCTGTTGGGCGACTCTTATCACATGAGGCCCTATGTAAAATTCTTACCCAGCCACTAGGTGGCTTCCAGTTAAGGAGACAGACTGGATTCAAGACTTTAGATTTCTGGTATTGGGCATTCTGGAAGGATGTGTTTAAGTTAGCCCTTAAGCGAGGATCTACACAGACCAGATGCGAGACAACAGATTAGAGAATTTGGCCCAAGAGGTTTCCCTCTGGTAAATCAAGTGATGACTCGTTTCCAATACAGAATTAAGTCAGTTCGGTGAGCCAGCCTGAGCCCTGTATTTAGGTCAACAGCAAAACTATTCATAGGGCTGAGAAAAGACACAGCACTTTTTATTCTTTCAAACCTTACACTGCTATTTGATGTGACCACAATACTTAATTTAAAAAAAATTTCGTTTTTATTTTTCTTTTCTTTTTTTTTTTTTTTTGCTTTCCTTGCAAAGGATTACTTGTTGCTCTCCTGGACCCCTGAAATCAGGTTTCAGGTGCTGGGTGGTTAAAGAGTTAATGCCCCACTCCAAGACAGGACTGGCATGTGCTTAATGACCCTGAGTAATACAGAGTGAGAGCATTTCAGAAGACACTAGGGCCTGCACAAAGTTCTTTGGCCTGCCCAGACCTGAACCAGACAACAAAGCACACAACAGAAGACGCTAAACCAGCTGGATACATAGAGAAACAATCTTGCAGAGGAGAGTCTCTTACGGTATTTTAAGATTATAGCAAATTGCTAATATTTCAGTAAATATTAGCATTTACCATGGGAATCTATTGTATTTTAAAACCCTTGAACTGTTCAGTAAGGCTGACTTGAGGCCATCTGCGATCTGCACTCTGTATGCGCCCCATAAGTCAAAGGCAGAACTACTTGTGGGTCAGGAAATATCTTTAGCCACTCAGTCCCTAGCTGAACAATGGAAAGCTACTACGATTGTATACAGTGGTTCATCTGATCCTAAGAGAAAGGCACATTTAGCTATTCTGAAGGAATGTCAGCTCTTCTGTTGAAAATACCCATTTTCAAAGCATAAAGCAACTGGGCTGACCCAAATTTGAGGATATACAAAGAGCCAATTACACAGAGCAGCTGTCCCGAGGACGATGTTACAGTGTCACAGCTGGGATTTCGGCCAACCTCATTCTGTCCCGCTCACCATCCACCCAACAGGTCAGATTAAGGATTGTGCCTCTACAGACTGTATGGTTTGAAAAAGAACATTTTAGGGGCGCCCGCGTCGCTAAGTTGGTTAAGCGTCTGCCTTCAGTTCGGGTCATGATCCCAGGGTTCTGGGATCTGCCCGGTGTAGGCGTCGGGGTCCCTGCTCAGCGGTGAGCCTGCTTCTCCCTTTCCCTCTGCCCCTCCCCATTGCTCATTCTCTCTCTCTAATAAATAAAATCTTTAAAAACAACATTTTAAAAAAACATTCTCAAGGCATAGATAAGAGACCCCCCCCACATCCACCAATTCAGAAGTACTAGAAATGTCTCCTACTCCTTTGAGATAAGTATTGAGTCTACAGAACCAACCAGAGTCAGCTCTACAAGAGGATTTGAAGTGACCTGGGTCAACGTTTCCTTATCAACAGAGGCTTGCACTTCATATGATCATTTTTTTCTCCCAAGGGTGCTGTGGATTTTTACAAACAGATAGTGAACTTAAGTTCAGGAAACGTGAAGTCCATGGGTTTCTGAGCCACAGTAAGTGAAGGTTTGTCGTTAATTCCCTGCTTCTCCGTTTCCACAAACTCACTCTCTGATTTAAGGTGGCCCATGAAGTCTGTTCCAGCTACAAGAAGCAGCAGATTGTACTTGGGAGAATCGGGTGAAGCCAATTTTGCCTCAGGAGAGACAGGAGCTTAGTTAGGGAGCCAGGAGAGAAAAGCCACCTCCTCACCCAGAGCACACAAGCCTTCCCACCGAATCAAAGCAGCCCTTCCTGGGTGACAAATCGGGGGACTGTGGGTGAAGACTTTTTTTTTTTTAATTGAGCAAGCTCTGTCACTCATCATCGTTTAAAAATCATTTCGTGGATCCCTACTGTGGGTGTGTGAGGCGGTCAATCAGGTGCTGAGGAGTGAATATATACATATTTTAAAAGATGGCAGTCTTTGCTTAAAAAAATTATGTCCTGGAACAGAGGACACTCTGCCTTTCTCAAGGAATGGCACAGTTTTGGAACACAGGGGGTCTGGAGCTGTCTACTTTATTCTTGGGAGTATTGATCTGCACCCAAAGGAGCTTCAGCTTGAATTCCACGGGGAGTATCAGCAGAAAGAAGCTTGAGGATGAGGTCAGACACGCAGGGTGCAGAAAAGCAGGAGGCAGGTGGGCCCGACACATCTCTTTGATAACTGCCCACAATCAGCTTGGCATCCGGCGGGTGGTTCTGTAAATACTGTTGACGGACAGCAGCCAGGATTCACTCCTCCCCCGACCCTGCCCACACCCTCTTCCCGTCACATATTCCACTCCATAAAGATGTGTTGTCATTCTGACGGAAGTGATAAGTCCTAAGTGGGACCCGCTCCCAAGAGAAACCTGAGCAGGAAAAGTGGAAAACAGAAGAAGCAATTCAAAGTGTGCATGGGGACGTGTCAGGAACTGGCCCGTTGAGCTGCGTTTTTGCCAAAGATGATAGGTGCACGGCATCAGCCTACCCGCCGTAAGTCGACGGTGGGGAGAATCCAGCCAAGGAAGCAGTTTTTTCTACCAGCCGGATGAAAGAGGAGGTGGCTGGGGGCGCCTGGGTAGCTCAGTGGGTTAAAGCCTCTGCCTTCAGCTCAGGTCATGATCTCAGGGTCCTGGGATCGAGCCCCACATCGGGCTCTCTGCTCAGCGGGGAGCCTGTTTCCTCCTCTCTCTCTCTGCCTGCCTCTCTGCCTACTTGTGATCTCTCTGTCAAATAAATAAATAAAATCTTAAAAAAAAAAAAAAAAGAGGAGGTGGCTGGCTCCTTCTCACCACTGACTAGGTGTAAAGGTGACACTGGGCTCTTCCTGTGGCCAAAAGCAGAAGGAACTTCTCAGACTACACAGAGACACCCACAGAAGCCAGGACGGACATTCTGGAGACAAATAACATGGAAAGAGAAGCCAGGACCGTGGACATCTGTCACGCCCTAATTTCCTCTTCCCGATCCGTCCCCTCCAATGACTCCATTTACCTCGTGAAGATGACAGACATGCCTGGTTTTGAAAAGTAAGTGCTGAACAGCAAAGCCAACAAGGGACAGTTGTAGGACACGAACTGTGAAGCCACCGATAAAAGAACTGGACACAGTAAAATAACTTTAATTTTAAAGATAGCTCAAATAAATAGATCATAAACTCTATTAGATATAATAGTAGGTTCTTTATAGGAATGAGAAAAATCAACCTAACGGGTCCACCATTCCCTTCTGGAACGATATTTTGAAAAAGGAAACGAACACTCTCAGAATATGAAGATCTTGCGTTCTCAGAAAAGTGGTGGTTACACTACTCTTCACCAAAATTTCCTGCCCCTTCCGAAGCAGGAGTTACATACCACCACCCAGCTGAATTCAAATATGGTCACACGACTAGCTCCGGGCGATGACCAATGACCATGCATTACTTCCAGGAGAAAACAAGCAGAGCTGGCATGAGTCGTCACCTTGTTCTCTTCTTCTCCTGCTCTGAAGAGGAACAACGACGTAGACAGAGGCTGTTCCCGCACCGGACTGAGGTCAGCACTAAGCAGAGCTACAGCGGACCCATGGTGAACATGGAGCATGAGTGAGAAATCCGCTGTGGTTCTGAAACCCAGTGAGCTCTGGGGTCGTAGAATAATTACCGCCTTGACAGATTTTGAGGGGACTCACACAGGGCTCTTCATAAAGCTCAGCTGATGTTTGGATGTCAGGAAGTATTCAGAGAATCAGTGGTGAGATGTGGTGGGGACCAGATGAATAGAAGTCTTTACAGCGTGAGGAGACAAGAAGCTGTTTGGTTAAATGACCGCTTGGACAAGCAAAATAAAGGTTTTTGTGAACTGAACTGCAAACCCAGGTTACGCACTTTGATAGCAATCTGACAGCATTCCAAGCATCTAGTCTAACAGTCGGCATGAGACCCGCCATCTTTAGTCCAGTGGCTCCAGACGTGAGTAGCCAGAGTGACAACCAGCTGCTGAGCAGTCATGGGACTGACTGTCACAAAGTCTTCACTTCAGTTCCCCATGGACACAGCTCATGACACAGTAGTTCTAGGCCTGGATCAAAGTGAAAAGCCTCGTAAACCAAGTCCCCAAGATGACCTCAACTTGAAAATTCCAACCGGACGAGCGGACACTTTGGCATCAAGCAGTGTTTCCACACGGAGCTTCAGTCAGGGGTGTGGGGCCAGGCTGATGCCGGGGGCGGGAGCATGGGGACAAGTAACACTGATGCGATGGTTGCCAAAGTCCCTGCTGCCCCATAACATGTCACCCATGGTGCCGGGAGAGGTCTGTCCATGAGGTGCAGGCGATCCACTCAGGTGCAGAACTCACATCACCAGCTGGCATAGCTGTGGCAATGCCACAGGTTTACAGTCTTCCTTACTCATGGGTTGTTGTTAGGTCAGGGGCCATCTGGGATCCCCTCTACCCTGTCTTTTGCCTTTAGACATCAAAGATATAAAATTTGCTTCTGATGTCTTGGCCATAACTTATGTGACCTAACCTACATCCAGAAGCTGGTCCTGACTGCATCAGTGCAAAGGCCCACCAGGGAAAATAAGAGGAAACACATCCATTCATCACGCCTTTACCAAAGACTGGCCCTTGGGCTAGGTACCACGAGGGCATCTGGGAATTCTAAGGTCCAGGTCTCAAGCTCAAGGGGTGTTTTTGGTCTAGCTGATGAGAAAAGAACAAGAAAGGAAAAGACAAGACAAGACAAGACAAGACAAGACACTCTTTTCAACGAGCCCAATTTATAAATGAGTACCATGTGGGTGACAAGCCATCACTCCAGGGCAGAAGACAGTGAATGCACACAGTCAAGGATTCCTCTCACCCAATTAAAGTTTCAAGGGAGGGGAAAAGTCAAGCAAAAAAGTGAGAACCTATGATGTCAGAAGGACTACAACAGCAAAGAATACGACTCACCTTTGAGTTATCTGGATGTTAGCCGTTTCAATTGAAGATACAAAAAAGGACACTTCATCGTTCTCAAGAAAATGATACTCAAATTCACTGAAGAGAGAAAGAAATGGTTGTAACTTTCAAGGAGGGGGGCAGTGGGAGGACAAGGAACGATCTGGACGGGACATGTCGGTGAAAGAGAGACAAGGAGTGCAAGCAAAGTGCATCCGGGGCTTATGCAGAAAGCACGCCAACAAGTTCTACGTGTGCACACAATTGTGTGGGGACGCCTCGGGGGCACAGTCGGTGAACCACCCGACTCCCGGGTTGGGCTCAGGTCATGGTCTCGGCGTCCTGGGATCGAGCCCCACGTCAGGCTCTGCACTCAGCATGGAGCCTGCTTAGGATTCTCTCTCTCTCCCTCTGCAACTCCGGCTAGTGCTGCCCCTCTCTCTCTCTCTCTCTCTCTCTCTCTAAAATAAATACAATCTTTAGAAAAAATTGTGTTTTTGTACAATTGACATGACAACCCCTAAATAAATGAAAATGAGAGATTTTAGGTGACACAGTTATGGTTGTGTGTGGTTTTGTTTTGTTTTTAAATATAAAGTTACAGGACACCTGGGTGGCTCAGTGGGTTAAAGCCTCTGCCTCCGGCTCAGGTCATGATCCCAGGGTCATGGGATCGAACCCCACATCAGGCTCCCCGCTCAGTGGGGAGCCTGCTCCTTCCCCCCACAACATGCCTCTCTGCCTTCTTGTGATCTCTGTCTGTCCAATAAATAAATAAAATCTTTAAATAAATAAATATAAGGTTACCAACACACATTTCTTTACAAGATTCTGCCCAGTAAATTCCACAAGCCCCAGGAGGTACAGCAAAGCCTCCAGCCGCTCTCACCCCTGGGCAGACCCACCTCCCCCGCTTCAAGGCCTTAAGGAAAGGCAGGGAACCGTGCATTACTGGGTGGTCCCAGAGCCCGAGGGGCACTCCTGGCATGTCGTGGACAGGGCCCAGGGATGCGGAACAAAACCTGCAACGCAGGGGACAGGCAGCCCCACACAATGAAGGATCCTCTCACTCTGAATACCAGCAGAGCTGCTGTCAATAAAATGCCCCAGTGAACAGGACAAAGACCAGTCCTCCTAACCTTCTCACAGGCTGCCCGAGGCAGACCACAGAGATCCTAAACTTCAACCAAATGTTGTTAATTTTATACCATTATGATTAAAAAAAAAAAAAAAAAGAACAAAACAAACAACAACAAGAAGCCAGGCTGAGAATGTCATCTCTCCTCAAAAAAGGAAATGGGCAAAAGATTTTCACCTAATTGGAAACAAAAATCACACTTCCTGAGAGACATTATGTTGTTTGGTGCTGGAGACAATAAATGCGCAAACACAGGGAGTCCACAAATTATCCCCACAAGCTACACACATGATGGCACCTGTGCCATTATCCCAGGGCTGGTCCGGAGTGACCATGAAGCGACAAGGGCCCTGTGATGGGCGGGGATTCAAGCCAGGAGGACGGCGAGCATGCACGGTGGGCGATCCGCTTCTTGCGAAAAGTGCTCCTGGTGGGGGGAGCCCCCCCACATGCCAGCAGCTACTACCGACCGCAGCTGCTCCCAGCCACGAACAAAAGTGGGGGGCGAGGGTGGGGGAGGCACAGATGCCATCCCGGATGTTCAGCGAAACGGTTTGCCTACTTTTCTGCATTTTCAGGACTTGAGAGATGCATGAACCTCTCTTTAACATCCCAAAAGGCTGTTGATGCTGCCACCTAGTGAATCCTGTCCTGCCACCAGAAAGTGCCAACCATGTGGGAGCTCTGGGGACCCAGTCTTTCTAATCAGGAGGTGTTAAGTATCCTGTGTTTGACGCCACTTAGAGTGTCCCTCAGGGTACTGAGCAGGGGGGCGTGGCGGTCTGAGAGTCTGCAGGCTGTGTCACCTGCCTCCGTAATTAGTCAAACTTCACAAAGGAGCGTGAACGGAGGCAAAAAGGCAGGTCCATTTCCCGTGAAATCCGCCAACAGTGCTCTGCCCCCGGTAGGGGCTGTTAAGCCCTGCCTAAGGTCAGCACGTCGTTGACAGCTCGGCCACTGTCCCCTGCGTGGGGAGTACGCGTGCTCTTCCTAAGTCACGTACTGAATCTTACTGCGGCTGTGCCTGCACGGCTGGTCGTGCTTCTCCCTTTGCCTTGGCTGGCGGGGAGTGTGGGGGCCAACTGGGGGCCCGTCTCCCGCGAATTTACAGGACACCGTACACGCGGTCCCTCTCTTCCTTCCTGACTTCCCCTTCTTGCTCTTTCCTGCTGTCCCAACATCCTCACCCACTGATGTCTAATTTCGCTCTGCACGCCTCTCCAAGCCATCGAACACTGTGCTCTGAGCCGGGACTGGGTACAGCACGGAAGCCAGGACCGTCCCCGGTCTGGGTACGCCGCGGCCGCTGGGACCCCCGGCAGCTTCCAAGCCCAGGGCAGGCAGATGTCACAGGGCACGGTGACTCCTGGGGCTCACTTACCTCTCGTTACCTCATTACCAGGATGGCTGACGGGCTGAACCAAGGCTCAGACAAGCACCGTCACTGGAGCCATGACTCACTTAGAACTGCGCGCCCGTCATGTTCCAGGACGGCCTTGGAAGGTGTCTTTGCCTTGAGATTTCGGGTTCAATTCCTGCAGCTTCTAGAATTCCCATCCCACAAATGCACTGTCGCACTGCGTTATTTTATCCCCTTCCAAAGTGGTCCGTGTATTCCAAATTACAATATTTTTTATACGAAAGGTTTTTTTTTTTTTTAATACAACAGCTTGTTCAAGGGCTAATAGAAACTGTTACAGCAACCAGCATGGAGATAACACCGAAATCCCAAAGGCATTCCCTTCTCTTGCAAGAAACACCTAGCACGGCTGGCTACCTTATCACCTCCTACGACAGGCTGATCTAGAAGTCCTGCTTCCGGCCTCTGAACTGCCTTCCACTAGTGCTGCTTCGAGAACAAGACCCCATGAGAATCTGCCACTGGGACATCTCTGACTTGATGTCGAGATTCCCTTTCTTATTTCTAATAACTGGCTGTTAAAAAAATAAAAACCAGATCGTAAAAACTACATTCCCATCCTCCACCCAAGAGTCACCAAGCTTGGTCTGTATTTTCTCCAGATCGGCCTAAAGCGCAAAATGTCCATTGCCCCCACCTGGAGAGCACAGAGCAGGGGTGTGGTGGGTGGGTGTGGGAGGCCCCGAAGCAATGCATGGGCTCGTATGCAAATAAAAGCAGGTCTTCTCTCCCTGCATCCTAGTTTGCAATGCACAGGGGCACACAAGGTTAGAGGGTAAAGACGAAAGATATGGAAAATTTACTGAGAAGATAAACTGTGAAATAATTTTAAAAACAAAACAAAACAAAAAAACCCTCAGAAATGGAATCTGAAGGTCAGAGAATCAGGATCTGAGGTTCTGAATTCGAGCCTTATCGTCTATGTGATGAGAGATGCTCTCCTTCAATAAAAGGTGAAGGGAAGCTAAGGTATTTGGTGGCTTCTCTGTTTGGAATTCATCCGCTGTGTGGGCTGAGGGCAGAGGACACCGGTGGTCTCATGGTTCTAATACCGGTTTCAGGCATCACTGGAGGCCCCTACCTTGTCCTCCCCGGGTCCTAGACGGAACCTGGGAGATATGCTCAGACACCCAATTTTACAAGTTTGAAACTAAGGCAGAGAGTCTGCGAGGAAGCCGGCCCAGGGAGCAGGACTCAGGTCGATGACAGCTTTCTGACTCCCTAAACAAGCCTCTAGCCTACTGTTTTTACCGGTCCAAAGCTGTGGGCTGGGCCCAAGACTAGCAAACTGAACTCTGGGGACTGACGGCTAACATCTCTGAAGGCCAAAGACGAGCCACACATGTCAGGCCAACCTTCCCTTCAGACGTGGGGCTGAAGACAGGCCCGGTGGGCAGGTGACAATGTAACCAAATGATAGCAGAGTAAGTGAACACATACAGGACACAGAGGACACCTCCTTCCAAAGGTGACTCATTCAAAACAATTCAATGAAACAACCCAATGGGAGAACACCACTGTATTTTTCTTCCATAAGCTCATGGAGGAAATGACTTCCTTTCCAAAAAGTGGTCTTATAAATTGGTTTCTTTCCCTTTGTTCAATCACATTTCCTAAAAAAGTGGAAAAGATGCCAAACGTGGTTTCTACCAAGGGGTTCAGCAGATGAAGTCAAATGTCAAAGATGCTCACGTCACAGTGTGCAGCCAGGACCCTGTTCTTTGCTAAACACCCTTGAACTCCACCCCCACACCCCCACGCCCCCACCCCTCCGCCCCTCCACCCCCCCAGCCCCCCCACCTCCCACCCCCGCTCCTCCGCCACCCCTCCAGGCGTCACACCCGGCCCAGGATCTACAATTCCTCTCTTATCTGCAAGGATTCTTCAATGACCCTTAGGTGCTGAAAAGCGGGGGCCTGCCACTTCTAGCCATCTCTTGACCACAGTCAAGGGGGCAGGAACATCATGACCACAGGAAATTGCACTGTGTCAAACCAGCTGCTACAGAAAACCAACAAAGCGCACCTCTTCACCTTGTCCAAAGAGAGAACTGCTTGGATTCCACTTCTTCAGTCAGACAAATAAGCCGGTACTTTATAGAACCACCTTTCCTCATCCCACATAACCTTGGCCTAAGGGCTCACCACGGCTTGCTTTTGCAAAGTGGGATCGAAGTCCTGGGAAGAATCTTAATTTTATATACTTCTACACCATTCTAATTTAGGAGGATGATCGTGTAGTACTTTTATAATCTAAAAAGAGTCTTTGGTAATTAAAAACTCCCTCACCAAATCAAACCATGCTGCTACTTTTTGACCTAGTGATTTCTGTGATTTTTATCCCAGAGTAACTAAGATTTTACTGCCATGGGTTCTAAATTATCGGAGAGTTAGATATGATCTACATGTCTAACATTAGAAAGATAGTTTAGAGATTATAGCGCATGACCATGATTCAACATTACTTACCAGCATCATCGTAGAGGCTTTGTCAAACCCTGGAAAACTGATGCACATGAAGTAAAAACGGTATTCCAAATACACCACATCAATAAAATGAAAGAAAACTGGGGGCGCCTGGCTGGCTCAGTCAGGAGAGCATGTGACTCTTGATCTCAAGGTCATGAGTTCAAGCCCCATGTGGGGTATAGAGATTGCTTAAATAAACAAAACATCAAAAATTAAAATGAAATGAAAACCAAATTACAATAAGAAAGAGAAAAACATGCTTATATTAGAGTGACAAAATTTATAAGCAATCTGGAAATATTTTGTTGATTTTCTTTAACAAAGAAATACAACCTACTTGCTAACCAGGGGTAAGAGGAAAATCACTTTGGCTCTGGTTCCAAAAGAAGATATTGACCTTCTTCTTCTTTATTTAGAGTTAACTCAGCTGGAATTTATAAGCTTTCCTAAATTTTAGTGGAGTCCATTAGAGGAAATGCAAGTACCACCAGAAGGTTAAAAGGCAAAAGACGGTAGCACAATCAACGTCTACGAATCTATTTAAAATAGACTTTTGAGACCCCAATCTAAAGTTAACAGAACTCCCACAAGGATTTACAAACAAATCCATATAATGTATAAACCATACTCTTATCAAAGTACTTTCCAAATTACAACAGTACAGTGGTATTATGACAATATCCCTGCAATTATCAGCTTAATAACATGGTAAATTTCTTCTGGTCAAAGCCAAATGCTACATGGGCAGACAGTCCTTCAGCCAACTTTCTGAAAGGGTAGTGGTCATTTTTCTTCCGGTTGGGCTTTTAAGAACATAAACATTTTCCATAACCTCACAAAGGCTCAGGTCCCAAAAGGCAGCTGAGCTAGGAAGGACGGCAGGAGGCCAGCAGTGACCCAGAAAGCTAACGAGAGGCATGAGTAGGTGCTCATGTGTTATTTCTCAGGGTTCCATCCAAGAAAATGCCGTAGGATCGGAGTGATGTGGATGAATGCATCCATTATGCCACTAAAGGCTTGACACTGGCGCAGTTCACTCCCTTGGAGACTATCTAGGCCATCGACCGGGGTGGAGGCTCTTAGGCAACTTTATGAGTTGGCCTCGTCTAGGTAGCTTCTCAGGTGTGGTTCAACAGCTCCACCCTAAAGACCGATAACCCTAAAAATCTGTCCTGTTTATCCCCTCGGCTGGAAGAAAGACCCAATCAGCCTGGAGGATGACTGGGCTGGTCCTGAAGTAGAGACTGTAGACGGAGCCCCCCCTTGTCTCCAACTGTCTGGACACTCGCACCATGCACACGCCCTGACGGTGGCCATCTTCATCTCCTATGCTTTAAAACAAGGACATTTTTCTATACATAACATTGGTCGATAGGGATTTTTTTTTTTTTAAGCCAACAGAGTTCCTTTAGGTCTTTAAGAGACTGACTACACACATATAAATAAAGGAAAATTGTTCTGTTGTAACGTGCTAACCACCAAAGGAAGTCATCCCTGTTACAATTCTGAAAGTTAACATTCTCTCCTTCAAAGCTTCCATGGTAGTGGAAAGTCACACACACTCATCACCACACACACTCACTCACTCACTCACTCACACGCAGCTTTCTACAAGGAAAAACAAAGGTTATATATACACAGCCCAGTAAGGGTAGCAGTTCCTCGGATACTTCTTATCTCAACATTATTGCCCATTTCAGTGCTTTTTCTTTGCTTAAAAATCCCTGCTACCCCTACAGTGACTTTCAGTCCCAGCACAGTACGTTAGGAGGACGAGGACAGTGAAACCTCACAGAGGATCGTATAGCATGGGAAGCAGATTGTTCTGGAACTCTGCTTCTGGGCCGCGTGAAGACAACGAGTCTGGCCTCCGGGACTGGGGTGAGGCAGGTATGTGCAGCTGGTCCACGAGCAGGGTGGAAACAGGCATCTGCGCAAGAACGAACAGGCCCACTCGAGAGGTGCCCAATCGAACCTGTGTGAGCAGACGTCCCCACCTGTCTCCACCTGTCTTCCAGCAGATTACGAAATGCCAGATTCCACCTTGGGGCCATTCTGAATGACCCACAGCACGCAGAGGGACTCTGGGAGGCGAAAGAGGGTGTCATTTACTAAGCACCCCTCGAAGAGCCAGCTTTAAAGAATGACCCAGGAAAACTCATATAATTGGAGTGTAGGCTGTAGCTCCCAAGGGTTCCTTGGGCTTTATAAAACACTCAAAAATAAAAAATCTGGGTGAACAGCCACATTTCACCAGTTTCTTCTTAGTTTTTAAAAACCACTCAGGAGCCGGTCACATCTCGTCCAAATCCACCAGAGTGTAAACACCAGGAGAGCAAGACTTTGTTTCTCTTCTCCTATGTTTCCACAACTATGGGAACAGTGCATGACACACGTGTATGTGCATGCTGAGTGGACGAACACATTCCAAGACCCCACGAATACTGGTTCTCCTTTTCTGCTTCAGTGATCATATGAAAGCTCTAGTGTATTTTTGCCTCTTGTATTTTTAATTTTTAGAATTTTTATACAACATATATATATTTAAAGTATATATTCTACATATAAAATTCAATCTGTATCAGGGGAAAGCTCCATGGCTTTTCTTCCCTTCTGGTCTTTTCTTTTCTTTTAAAATTTATTTATTTATTGGAGAGAGCGAGAGAGTGCATGGGGAAGGGCAGAGGGAGAGAATCCAGAAGCAGAATCTCCCCCTGACCCCCGAGTGTGGAGCCCAACTCAGGGGGATCCCAAGACCCTGCGATCATGAACTGAGCCAAAATCAAAAGTCGGCAGCCCAACCGACTGAACCACCCAGCCACCTTCTGGTCTTTTTTTTTTTTTTTTTAAGACTTTATTCATTCATTTGACAGAGAGAGAGAGAGAGAGAGAGATATCACAAGCAGGCAGAGAGAGGGGGAAGCAGGCTCACTGCTGAGCAGAGAACCCAATGCGGGACTCGATCCCAGGACCCTGAGATCATGACCTGAGCCGAAAGCGGAGGTTTAACCCACTGAGCCACCCAGGTGCCCCACCTTCTGGTCTTTTAAAGGGGAAAACATACTCATACTGATTGGATCAAACTGGCTGAATGGTAAAAGCCAGAACTGGAAGCCAGTATGTGGTGAAGCTTGCTGAACCTCCAGCCCCGCTCATGGGGAGGGAGTCAGGACACAGGGCCATGTCACACAGACAGACCTGGGGCCCCCCCAAATGCCGTTGAGACAAGCTAATCTCGTTAGCACTTCTCTCCCCCATGCTAACTCCGGCCTGACCCTAACACAATCCTCCTCACCAGGTAGGCACCCGCCCACAAAGCCGTTCTGGGCACAGTGGCCTCCTGAGTAAGCTGCTCATTTCCTCATACTGCAAAGCACCAAGGGAGAGTTGGCCACCTGGGCCCTTCTCCACTCCTTCCTCTCCCTTGTCACCAGGCTCACGGCGCCTGGCCTGCACCATCCCACTCACTTCCTGGGTAAATCGGATCCAGCCTTCTTCCCCCCCACCCCCACCCCCAAGCACTGAGAGTTTCCCTAAGGCACGGCGTGCACAGGCAGGTATTACCTGGTCTCTCCCCACTAGGACAGTATATACATATAAACATACACAATTTCCTTCCCCTCGTGTTTACGTTCTCTGATTTTCATGCCTCGGCCCGGGCTGACTGTGCTGCCTGCCACACCAGGGCTCCGTCGGCTTTCTGCCCCAGTCTTTAAGGCCCTGTGTAGACACTTCCTCTTTCAGAAGTCTTCCCTGGTATCCCCGACCTTGTTGTGATTATTGATTGGGATTCTTTCTCTAATTAACTTGTTAGTTTCCTCAGGGGATGGAGTCTTCTTTTTTTTTGTCTCCGCACTGGCCCATGTGACATATCTATCCCCAAAATGCTTGGTCTACGCAAGCAAAACCAAAGGAGCTGTAGGTGCTTGCATGCACGTGCATGGCTCCCTGTATTTTACGGGAAGTGGCACACCGTCCGGTGCCTCTCTCTGTCACCTGGAAATCCAAAATTAAGACTCCCTCATAGGACTGGCCTGCAGAATCACCCTTAAGGAAGATCAAAAAGTGACTGGCAAATAGGAGGTGAGCCTCTAGTAACATATTTTCCTATAAAGCATCTCTTCAGCAACATTTTAATCATACACTTCTCGTATAGACTCTTCCCGAAACCCATTAGGACACGTTCTTGTAGTGCGATATTTTCTAGCAAAGTGCATCTTGGGCTCGTTGGCAGACGGATCCAACACACTCCAGTCACAATACTCTGAAACTGCTCACCCTGCTCCTTGGGGGGGGTTCAATTTTCCCATATTTGCCATTCTTAACTACTCTTTTCTTTAAGGAGATTTTATTTATTTATTTGACAGAGAGAGGGTAAAGCAGAGGGAGCAGCAGGCAGAGGGAGAGGGAGAAGCAGGCTCCCCACTGAGCAGGGAGCCTGATGCAGGGCTCGATCCCAGGACCCTGAGATCACGACCTGAGCTGAAGGCAGATGCTTAACAGACTGAGCCATCCAGGGGCCCCATTCTTAAGACCCAAAATCAAATGCCTCTCTTCCACGCGGCCTTCCTTGTTCTCCCTAGACAGAAAGCATCCCCCACACCTCTCATCTCCTACAGCGCTCTGTGTCTCAACGGCCTTTGTTTCACGTGCCACGGCCTCTGACGTCATGCCTGGCATATATTCAACAGATGCGCGACAATCCTAGCAAGAACGGCCCCTTCTCTATGTCCCTTCATATCTGTCATAGAGAAAACGAGAGACAGACCCGATACCCCACATCAGTGACCAACTTAGCAAGAACCGTGGTACATCAGCACAAGGGGATATTGTGTTCCTAATAACACGACCACTCTATGTAAATGACGTCTGCCCATCTGTGGAAATGTTCATATAATTACAGGAAAGAAATACACAAGCAGAAGATGAATCATGGCTCCAATTTAAAAAATTTCTGGATGCGTCTTCACAAGGCGATTTGGAGTTAAGGAAACTTGACGTTAATAAGCATTTTTAGCTTATGCTCATGGTATCGCAGGACATCCATGTATAAATTCTCCAGCATTAAATACGTAACTGGAAGACCTTTACTATCTCAGAAATCATCAAATGGCAGTCCCAGTGACCGAGGGCTGGGAATCCTCTTAATCACTTTAATGTAACGTTGTTGATTTAGTCCAAATTCTGGAAAACAGACGTAGGGAAGCTTTACTAGCTACTGAAACATACCCTCTCTGAAACCAACAGGACAAAACATCCAGAAAGCTTTAACCTCACAGCGGACCTCTGTAACCCGTGGCTTGTTGAGAGGAATGGATTCGGTAAATGGGAATGTTCGGTCAAGTCTAGAAGTGCAAACCAATCACAGAAGAGAGGATGAGAACCAAGAGCAGCGGAGGGAAAGTGATCTCTGTCACTCCACCATTATCTGGGGCCTCCTCACACAGTCCCTGTGAGGGGGAGCGGAGGGCGGCAGTCTCCTTCCAGAACAGGTGAATGTCTCACGGCACAGGGGCCGGGGCATCCAAGTGTTCTAAAACAAGGAATTTCCAGTGGCGCCAGGGTGGCTCGGTTAGTTAAGCATCTGACTCTAGATCTCAGCTCAGGTCTTGATCTCAGGGTCATGAGTTCAACCCCTGTTGCAGGCTCCACACTTCAAAAAAAATTTTAAACAAGAAAATTCCAGCAACAAGAGGTTTTCCATGTCAGAACCCATCCGACTTCACAGAAGCCGACTCCAGTGTGATCTACTTATGACAGTGTCCCCCAAATTTTTAAGAGTCTGCAAATGGCACCTATTCAATTATAACAACATTTTTCCTGCGACGTCACTTTCTAGATACTTCCTAAGGTGTGATTTAAGAGACAAGGTGGTAACAGGATATTTCCCATCTCCAACAAAAAATGGTCCAGAACCTACCACTTCCTCCCAGTATGGCCCTTTCTCCTGTACGCAGCACAATGTCAAGGGCATTCTCTGAAAGATCAGCTGTAAGGAAGAGGTCCCGTTGCCCATCTTGGAGGCAGGCACAGTAACTCTAGAACATTCTGACAATTCATCTGCTGTCTCGCTGCCTAAGTGTTCCTCACATGAAAGTCTCATGATTACTTTACACTCAAACCAAAAGCCAAATAGTGTCTTCCAGCGTTCAAGTTACATGTGATTGCTCTGTTTATAATGCCCACCATGCCTCTTCTCAGCCTAAGAAAGGAACTTTCAGACTACAGAAGCTGGATAGCTCTTTCAAGTCCCAAATCATCCATCACCCAGCAAAATCCTTGTACATCTTAAGCCCAACCCCTCTGACCCCACTTTTCTAGAACCTGTACAGCAGGTTTTTAACTCCCTGCTGGAGGCCAATCTACCCCCCTCCCTTCTCAAGACTTCCTTCTTCCATGGATGATCTCATCACCAGCTCAGTATAATCAGAAGTTCACATCCTAGAGCTTCAGGAAGGATAAATGCAAGGGAGGCTGAAGTTGGGGTTTTTTAATTATTCCAGATAAGCTCCCCATTGCATCATTTGCCGGGCTTCCTGAACCCGGGACGCAGGTGACTCACGGGCATTCACACTAAAGGTCAAGGCAGTTACAACGGACTCATCATCTTCACAGTCTACGTAATGTCATGTTCAGCGCTTTATCTTTTCTGCCATTAAATATAATACTCCACCAGCCCAAAGGCAGAAGCTTCCACTCACAGGAAAGCAAGAAAGTCGAAAAGAGAAGTCGTCTTCAGCTTCAAGAAAAGGCAGGACTGCACCATCTGGAAGCAAATTACCTTTCCTCAAAGCTAGAAGTTTTTTCTCTCAAAACCAAAGGTGTGACAATAGCTGAACCCCAAAACACCTAACATTAAAAATCATTTTAAAAATGGGGCACCTGGGTGGCTCAGTCGGTCGAGCATCTGACTCTTGACCTCAGCCAGGGGTTAAGCCCTGTGTTGGGCTCCACATTGGCCATGGAGCCTCATTAAAAACCAACAACAGAAATTTTTTTAAAATACTTGGAAATATTTCAGAAATTTAAAAAATACTTTGAGGGAAAGGCAATCTTAAAGAAACCCTCCTCTTTAGTGACAAGAGGACAACCACAGCGGGCTATGTGGGGTGAGCATGAGCCTTAGACAAAATCCAAGCAGATCTCTGGCCGGCTCACTGTGTGATCTCGGAGGACTCTTTTAACATTTTTTATTCTTTCTTTTTTTTTTTTTTTTTTAAGTAGACTCTATGCTCAAAGTGGAGCCCAATGAGAGGCTTGAACACACAACCTGAAGATCAAGACTTGAGCTGAGATCAAGAGTTGGACTGACTGCTTCTTACCAATATGGCTCTTAACCGACTGAGCAACCCAGGCACCCTAAGTTATTTAACATTTTAGGCACTGGAGGTTTCTATGAAGATCGAATGAGATGCTACTTGCAAACTGTCCCACACCCTGCCTGGCACAAAACGCTGATTCAATAAGTGGTTATGATTAGCATCATGGTTGATATTTCCCATGCTCCCAGGAAAGAGATGGAATAATAACCAGAGCAAATAGAACAATATTTGTTTGGTGCTTTGATCATTAGCTCTGTTATCTCAGACACTAAGGCATCCAGGAGTTGAAATCCCAAAGTCAAGATTCTATAGGATGAAAAAGCTTTTTGCTAAACTCAAGGGCCAAAGACATGCCACCTATGTCCTTCTCAACCTCCTCCACCATGACTTAATGGAAAAGAAGAAAAACCAGGCATGGTAAGGTGAAAGTTTTTTTTAAATGTTCATTTATTTGAAAGAGAGAGCATGTGCTTGTGTGCACATGAGTGGGGGATGGGCAGAGAGAGTAGGGGAGAAGCAGACTCCCAGCTGAGCACAGAGCCCCACACAGGGCTCCATCCCAAGACCCTGAGATCATGATACGGTGGATTTTTTTTTTTTTTTTAAGATTTTATTTGAGAGAGAGATCACAAGTAGGCAGAGAGGGAGGCAGGGGTAGGCGGGGGAAGCAGGCTCCCCACTGAGCAGAGAGACCAATTCGGGGCTCGATCCCAGAACCATGAGATCATGACCTGAGCTGAAGGCAGAGGCTTATCCCACTGAGCCACCCAGGTGCCCCAATAAAGTGGAATTTTTTTAAATGAGAAAAAGTTAAGCCCATTTACTCTTTTAATGAATAATAGGACACACAGTAATTATTAATAGAGTAAGTAAAATCTTCCTCTGTCCTAGAATGAGGGAAAGGTAAAGACGATGATTCATGCAGGAACTACTAATAGTAAAGAAATACCAAATGTTACGTGATGTCTCTCTACACCACTATGGTTACAGTCTCATACTCCTAACCTTTAAACTGGATGCAAGACACATGAGCTATTCTCAGCAAATTCTTCTGGGTGAATGATCATATAATGATTAGTTATCAAAGCAACTTCAAGGGCTTCAAGACCTCTTATTGCTGCAAAGATAATTTACACACTTAGAGGTCAGAGTCAGTCAGGCATATTTCCAAAACATCCCAACACCAGGCTTTAACGGACCAGCTAGGCTTTGTACCAAATCGTGCCTAACCCCAAGTAGACGAGGGGTGGGAAGAATATGGAAATCTCTTACAAGACACCAAAGTCCAAAGGAAAATGTCCTTGAAAAAGATGCGCCTTCTTAAATCTTGATACAAACCCACTCTTCCAATTATATTTTGAAAAGGAACAAGAAAAACTTTCTCCCTATACAAGAAACAGGTGGTAAGACCCAAGAACGAGCTCTGAAATAACAGCAAAATGCTCAAGAAGCTCCTCACTGCTATGGGTGAATTCACTCCGTAACGACCAGAATCTCCCCTGTCACCATGGAGCGTGTCTGGGCGTCGTGATCTGTCCTTGCAGAGGCTGCGAGCCAAGCGAGTGGAGATGTGGTAACAGAAACGGGAAAAATTACAGAGGAAAAAAGAGATCCTACTGGAATCTCATCCAGGCGAGCTCTGTGCTGTAAGAAGGCAGAGCAGCAAAGGAATCACGCTGGCTCTCCCAGGAGAAGGGCCCTCAGGACTCGTAAGTAATGAAAATATTTTATCAATGACTATAAGACTTCATAAACAGAATTACAAGGACACAACTAATTTATCAAAAGTTTTATGCCACATAGTATCTATGCAAAACTAAAGTAACTCTAGGATGATCAATCGGTCCTAGACGTTGAGTAAAACACTCTAATGGGAATACATCAGATAGTATTTCACTTCTCTAAGTAACAGACCAAAAGTTAGTCTTATTACCTTAAAATATGACATGGGCTAAAAGTGAGAGTGAAAAATCCATGCGAGATGATGAAAGCAATGTTAGGGATGTCTAAATGCTAACAGCAGCCTTTGAATATAAGAATGTTTTTCCACAAAAAGGTTAACCCGCTCCATTTATAGTCCAAATACCTATTGGTCTCCAGGTCCCTATGTGCAAATGGTTTTCACAAAAGCCACCATTAAATGGTCTGATCAAAATTTATTTCATACCAAAATGATTATCTGCCCCGCAGAGTCCGAGCAAGCTTCAGGCTTGCTGCAGCCGTGCTCACGGGGAGGACCTCACTTGAAACCTGACCGAAGAGAGATGCAGGGACGGGCCACCCAACGCAGATCCTGGTTTCCCAACTGCACCCTCCTCCAGAGGGACCCGGGCTCCTTGAAGAAGTGACTGATTCCAGGGGTACAGCAAGAAAAAGCCAAGAGGAGCCTGGAACCTGTGGACGTACCACAACAGAAGAAAGCGCTTGAGAAAGGACAGAAACCTGTCAGAGGACATTGGGGCCAATCCAAAGGAACATCCGATGGCCAAAGCTAGAGCGATTTGAGCAACAAAATTCATATTATAGCAACAGATTAGAACCGTTAGAATAAAATAACTATCCACAAGTCCACACTGGTGCATGTATGAGAGAAGAGCTCTTCCTTATGAAGAATGAATAAATAAATGTATAAGAGATGAAGGCAATACCAAATGACTATTAGGGCAACGGTACAGTAACAATTATTGCAGACAAGACCTACAATGGCTGCCAAAATCAGTGCAGGAAAGCTTGAGGATAACAGAGTCTTTGCATGGACTCAGAGGATCAGGCCCCAAGATATCTATTAATTAAAAAGAAACTACTTTGTTCCTTACAACAGCAGCCTTATAGGGGAGAAACCCCGAGGATACTACTGGAATCACGGAATCAACAGGAGCTTCACCACCAATAAGAAAAAATGACATCAAGGAACCATTCATAGCCTCACAAATAAATAGGAGAAAACCTCCCAATTCAGGCAATCTCATTCAACAGAAGAACTGACTGGTACTGTTCAAAAGTATCAAGATAATGGAACACTAGGGGAAAACGGTGGGAGTCTAAGGACGCAGAACAAGTCAGTCCCATGTGGATTCTGCCCTGGATCCTAGAACAGAAAAAGGACATTCCTAGAAAACTGAATGGGAGGGTAGCAGGCCTAGAGCGTAGCTAGAAGGACTCTGACGATTTACATCTCCTGGTTCTCATCATGATACTCGGGTTATGTAAGAAATTCACACTGTAGGAAGCTGGCTGAAGAGGCACATGTGAACTCTGTACAATCTTTGCAACTTCCCTCTAAGTCTAAAACTATTTCAAAATAAAAAGTTCTTTAAAAATGGATGGGAATGGAAAGCAACGAAGTTGACTCTTACTCCTCATTTCCATCTGACTTTCTTTTCTTCAGAGATGTTCACAGAAGTACCTCCTCTGCTCTACTTGGTGAACCACGGAAGAGCATAGGATGACAACGTGAGATGTGAGATGCACCCACAGAGAACATGAGGGGGACCCTCCCCCCAAATGGGTATGTTCTGCCTTCCAGGGCTTAGCTAAGTTTTTCAGTTAGACTTGAACAAAATAAAGTCTTCACCTTCCCACGTTAGCAAATTCCCAAACTGGTCTTTCTAGGACGGTGCCAACGAAGAGAACACTGGGTGTTCACAGACTCTGTCAACAAGCGAAAGATCTTTTGGAATGACTGACAGCAACGGGGCAGGGGTGGGGTGGAGAAGGAGAGACAGGGGAGGAGTGGGTGGGGCGGGGCTTATGCAGGCTGGAGAGAGAAAAGCCCGAGAGGCAGGTATGTACTCTCACTTGCCTCCTCGCCTAACCACCCTGAGCTGGGCTAACCACACCTTTAAGAACACAATGTTGACATGGTTCATACACGTACCTCAAAGAATTTTATTATTTACATTTTATTGAGATTATATGTTACCACATTGTACAAAGAATAAGAAGGGTTAGACATATCCCCATTTTCACCTTTCTTTCTTTTTTCTTTTTTTTTAAGATTTTATTTATTTATTTATTTATTTGACACAGAGAGAGAGCACAAGTAGGCAGAGCAGCAGAAGGAGACGGAGAAGCAGGCTCTCCACTGAGCAGGGAGCCCGATGTGGGGCTCGATCCCAGGAGCCTGGGATCATGACCTGAGCCGAAGGCAGCCGCTTAACTGACTGAGCCACCCCGGTGCCCCACTTTTCACATTTCTTTTGAAGCAATTAGGTACTTACTGTGAGTTCTAAGATAAGAGTAGGTAGCATCTTTGCCTGTAATAAACCCTTAAAACAAAACAAAAACATTGTCCACCAAAATATATTATATGCCTACTTTTTGCCTCAGCAATTTTACTTACAGGACATTCCCTTCAAGACATAGTCACACAAGTATGGATCAGTACTCACACAAGACAGTTAACTGTCGCTTGTTTATTAAAACAAAAAACCTAAAAGCACACCAAATACTCATTAAAAGAACGCTCTGAGAGTACATTGTACAACAGGATACTCTGAGGCAATTTAAAGGATTAATGTAAATCTAGATGTACTGACCTAGAAAGATACTCAAATCTAGACTTCAGTTAAAACATAGACAAGTATATTAAGAGCCTACCCAAAGGAAGGTGTTTACTTGTATGTAAACGTCTAGAAAATACACAGAAGGATGTACATCAAACTTAAAGGAATATATGGTGGAAGGGACGCCTGGGTGGCTCGGCCGGTTAATTGCCTGCCTTCGGCTCAGGACTTGATCCCCGTGGGATGGAGTTCCTCATCGGGCTCCCGGCTAAGCTTCTCCCTCTGCCTGCCACGCCCCCTGCTTGTGCTCTCTCTCTAACAAATAAATAAATAAAATCTTAAAAAAATAAAACAAAACAAACAAACAAAAAACCCTGGAATATATGAAGGGATCATGGGGTTCTTATGTCCTTTTTTTAAAACAGGCTGCACACCCAGAGTGGAGCCCAAAGTGAGGCTTGAACTCACAACCCTGAGAAGGTCTAAGCTGAGATCAAGAGTAGGAGATGAAGAGTTACCTAGGCTCCTCATCTTAAGTCATTAAAAAAAAAAAAAACAAAAAAAAGAAGAGATGATTTTTTTTAACTTTAATTTTTTTTTTAAATGAAAATAACACACAGGCAGTTGTGTCTCTGTACTCCAGGAACAATCGGAAATCAAGGAGACAGATTCATCTACAACTGCCTCCAAAGAACAAAATATTCAACAGTAAATTTAATGGAGGTAAAATACTTGTATGCTGAAACTAAAAATCGATGCTGAAATAAGCTAAGACACACGTAAATACACAGCAGGACCTCATGCTTTTGTGAACTGGAAAACTTAGTATTGTAAAGATAGCAACACTGCCCTCTACAGAATCAGTACAAGCCCTAGAAACAGCTTTCTTTTTTTTCCCAGAAATAGAAAAACTGATCCTTAAATTCATATGGAAATGCAAGGGGCTCTGAATAACCAGAGCATATGGAAAAAGAAGAACAAAGTTGGAAATTCACATTTCCCTATTTCAAAACTTACTATAAAGCTACAATTATCAAAACGGAGTAAACTGACACAAGGACAGACATACAGACTAATGGGGAAAAAAAACTAAAGGTCCAAAAATAAATCCTCAAAAAAAAAAAAAAAAACCCACAAAACTAAATCCTCACATATATGACCAATTGATTATTTTAAAGGGTGCAAAGACCATTCAATGGGGGAGAGACCCTTCAATAAATGGGACAACTAGATACCCACATACAAAAGAATTAAATTGGACTCTGACCTCATACCTTACAAAAAATTACATCAAAATGGATTAATACGCTAAACATAAGAGAGAAAAACACAAAATTCCTGGAAGGAAACATAGGAAAAAATCTTCTTGACTTTGGATTAGGCAGCAATATTTAGATAGGACATCAAACGCATGAGCAACAGAAGAAAAAAACAAAATCACTTGGACTTCATAAAAATAAAAAATTTCCGTATGTCAAAGGAAATTACCAAGAGAGTGAAAAGATAAGAATGGGAGAAAATATTTGCAAATCATATACCTGACAAGAGTTTAGGATCCAGAAGATATAAAGAACTCTTACAACTCAACAATAAAAAGGCAACCCAATTTATTTTTTAAAAGAAGACCCAATTTTAAAATGGTCAAAGAGGGTGCCCGGATGGCTCAGTCAGTTAAACGTCCGACTCTTGATATTAGCTCAGGTCATGATCTCAGGGTCCTGGCATCGAGTCCCACATCGGGCCCCCTGTCCAGTGGGGAGTCTGCTTCTCCCCCTGCCTCTGCTCCTCCCCGGCTTGTGTTCGCTCTCTCTCAAGTAAATAAATAAAATCTCTAAAAAATAAAAAACCAAAAATAGACAAATTTTAGAATTGATATTTCTCCAGAGAAGATACACATATGGCCGGTAAGCACATGAAAAGATGATCGATATCATTTGTCACTAGAGACACGCAAATCGAAACCACAATCGAGTACTACTTCATAGTCACAAGGATGCTACAATAAAGAATAAAAAAGGAAAAACACGTGTTGGTAAGGATGTGGAGAAACTGGAACTCTTCATGGGAATAAATGGTACAAGTCTGGGGAAAACAGTTTGACAGTGTCTCAAAAAAGTTAAATAGAATTAGCATACGACTCAGCAATTACACCTCTAGATACATACTTAAAAGAACTGAAAACAGGGACCCAAATACTTATGTTTATAGCAGTGTTATTCAAAATAATCAGCAGGTGGTAAAAATCCCAGATGTCCGTCTACAGATAAATAAATTTAAAAACTATAGCATACCCATACAACAGAATACTATTCAGTCGTAAGCCACAGCACGGGTGAGCCCTGAAAACATGCTAAGAAGAAGGCGAACAAAAAATATTGCATATTACACGATTGCATTTATAGGACAGATCCCGAATCAGTAAATTCAGAGAGACAGCAAGCAGATGAATGGTTGCCGGAGGCTGAGGGAGGAAGGAATAAGGAGCTACTGCTTCACGGTACAGGGTTTCCTTTCAAGGTAATAAAAATGTTTGAAACTAGACAGAAGGGGCCGCTATGCAACACTGTCATGTGCTGAATGCCACTGAAATGTTCGTTTTTAAATTATTCACTTCTACGCATATGAATTTCATGTCATTGAAAACAAATACTACTGAAAAAAAATAATACACGAGAAGAGCAAAACAGTAATTCCCCATGAGTCACGTTCTGCTGGAGCAGTAAGATGGTGGTACCAGTGCAGAAGGGCGCCTTCTGCATCCAGATACCTCCCTGGGGAGCAGTCTGGATGGATAAAGGACTGTCACCAGGGAAAATGACACATACTCAAAACCAGTGACTGTTCATAAGCACTGGCTCTGGGGGTTGCCTGAGGAACAGTCCAGAATGAGGGCTGAGAGGTCACACAGCCCTCTCTCCAAATTTCATCTACAGCGATGGACACCTCAAGGCGTCCCACACCTTCCTCTATAGGGGCAGAAAGAGAACAACGGGCACTCCACCACCCACACAAGGACCCGGGGCAGGGACCTGGGAACGATCCACTGATCTGGGATGAAAGTGGTTTGTTACCATTTTACCAATCTCTAGAAATTAACATCTCCCCATTCCCTCAGCACGGTCCTCTGGGGGGTCATCTATCAGGAAACACCTCCTCAGCAGCAACAGGATGGCTGTGTACTTGACTCTCCGAGTCTTATTCTTTTTTTGTGGTGGTGGAGTTTAGCGGGGAGGGAACAGGGGTGCTCCTGCCAAAGCACGAAGTCTCCCCTGCAGGGTGCTTGCATGGCAAGAGAAATTCACACCAGAAAAAGCATTGTCCTTTTAGTCACTCATTTTCTGGGTCCTATAAATTAAGTCTTCGTTAAATTACTCCTTCTCTCAACAGGTACCAACAAATGCATTTTAATTTAAGCTGTCTGCTTTGGCCATCTCCACGGGACTATCGGGAAACGAGAACTTCAGCTCAAACGGCAGCCTTTCAAAACTCCTTAAAATCGAAATGCTTCTCGGATAAGAAAGAATGACGACTTCAAGTTCTGTATCTTCACTTGTTAATTCTCTTGATGAGAACAAGCAGGTCATCGATACAAAGTAGCAAAATCAAAAGAGTTTCTGGGATAAGAGTAACAGGGATCTCGACTCTCCCTATTTTCATGTTTAATTGTCCACATTCGTCCTCATTTCAAGTGTCACTATTACATATTCCTAATGCTATTTTAAAAACTCTAGACACTAACAGTTGAAACCCCATTCAATATTTTTAAATACTGAAAAATATCTACACTTGTTGATCTCAGTATAAGAAATAAAGAAAAAAAAAGGCTCGTGAATTCTCCACTTCATTGCACTGGATCTCAAGACCTTTTATAAAATATAAACCAGCTTAAGCTCATTAGCAATTTGAGATTTTACAGTGTTTCTGCTTCCCTTCAATCCTTGGCAGGGCCTGTTTCCATCACTTTCTGAAGAGTTCTTAAAATGAGAACCCTCTGTTAAGGTTTAGATTTAGAGACTTACAAAGTCAAAAAGAAATCATAACTCCTGCACTTTTAATCATCCATCCTCCTGGTCGATGATTTACCCCGTACTTCCCACCAGGAAATGAAGAAAGTTTTGAGAAACGAGTTATTCCCAATGTAAATCTCCAGTCAGCCTCTGTCAATCATGTTAGCCTTTCCCCCGGGGTAGCCTTTCTCCACCTCTTGCCTGAAAACTACACTACTATTTAATTGCTTTGTGACTTCACATTTTATTAAGAGGCAGAAAAAACATAAAGAGCTAAAACAAGGAGATAAGCCCATGGCCATAAATTGTTCCCTTAAGCAATGAAACTTGCTGCTCTGGCACAGTAAGGTGGGCATTGTGAAAATGCCCTGACAAGGCCCATTCTGCAGGAGTCCTGGGTCCCCATCACTTACAGAAACCCCTCCGGGTCTCTGTAGTGTGGCGCCATAGATCAGAACCTGGGGCCAGTCAGCCACCCTCTTCCACTGCCAGCGTGAAGGGCACAGCCCGCGACTCACTGTGCCCTCTGACCCAGCCCACCCTGTAGTGTCTTCTACTCTCATGAGCCACCCCCGCCCCCGCCAAAAAAAAAGAGGCAAAAGAGAATGAGTGGAGAAAAATTCTATCCCCAGACAGCACCCCAACGTATGAGCCTCTCTCCCCAGAAATCAGCCCACGTGGTCTCTAACCCAGGGAAAACATCTTCGCTGAAGGCTACCCTCATCAACGGAGAGGAGGATCCCCTTTCCCACCCCGCTGGCTTCCCTTCTGAGCCCCTATTTCTTCCTTTGCCTCAGAACGGAAACCCTTATCAGATTATACCACATTCCTGAGTGTGCCCGAGCCCCTGCCCTCTGGAAGATTACACCCAGTGACTCAGGCAAGCCAAGCAGGACTTGGGATTTCAACTGCCCTGGGAAAAGATCAATTAGTAACTTCTCTAGCATGCTGCCAGCTAGGAAACAAAGGCTTCGAGTGTTGTGAAAGCCTACTGATGTGTATAAGAAAGTGGGTTTATGACATTGTTCCGGAAAAGCATGCAAGTATTTGCAGGGGGTGGGGAGGGGAGAGAGAGAGAGAGAGAGAGTGAGAATGTGCGTGGTGCACGCGTGTGTGTAGTGTGTGTGTGTGTGTGTGTGTGCGTGCTGCATACATACATGCATATGTAAAAATCTAAGCATAAAAAAGCCTGGCAGCACAGATAATAAACTTAGAAGTGGTTATATGAAGGTCTGATCCAGAAGGTGAAATCCAAGTCAGGTGTTATTTTTCTGTGCACGTGTTTTCTGACAATGGGTAGGTCTCGATTTTATCGTTAATTTTAACGACAAAAGGTAAAATCTGGAAAAGAATGGTGACCAGTCTTTCCAAACCAAAAATCAGAACACATGATCTACACCGAGGCATATTCGTCTCTCCTCTAAATGCAAGAGGCAGTTAAGGAAAAGTAATTTAGTCAGTGGAATGTGGAAGTTTCAAGATTTCATTAAGTTTTTAAGAAACAGAACACAGAATATCTAAAACAGGATTGCCTAAAATATCCAGCTGGTTTAGCAGCATTCGATATTGAAAAAATGCAGCAAGTACTTAAGTTGGTTAACATCATGTCTTCCTTCAAGCCATGGGAAGTGACCCCAGGAGCATTCCCTCCTGGTCCTGGGCCAGCAGGCTCATGAGCAATTTGGCTGAAGTCAATGAACAGTTCCTGCACTTACTTTTTGCAAAAGGACTACCCAAGGAATGATGAACAAAGAAACAAGAAACAACAACAGAGTCCCGAAGGAATTTGGGTTGGAGCACTCTTAAAAAAAAACAAAAACAAAAACAAAAACAGCAGACAACAATTGCAATTGGCTACTTCATGTCTTCACGTGCAGAAAAATTAATTTGCATTTGTATTTCAAACTGTACTTCAAATTCAGTTTTACACAGAGGAAATATTTAAAACCATGAAATAAAACCATAAAACAGCAATAACACAACATAGGAGAATGCCTACGCAGGCTGTGGTTGGACATGCGGATATTCATTCGTTCTTTCTACAGATGTTGCAGAACGCCAGAAACCGAGCTGCGAACACCACAGACTCAGCCTGTTCCCAGGGAGCCACAGGCTAGCGAAGAGAACAGGACAAAGTCAATCAACGCAAAGTAACTGCATACTGGTAAGTCTCAAAGGGGATAAAAAGGGCTTATGGGATGGAGAATGCCAGAGGGAATGACCGAGCCTGGACACCAGAGCACTCTCTGAGAACCGGAAAACGACAAGGACACAGAACCACTGACATGCACTTCTGTGCCAGGGGTCGATGTCTAAGATCTTTGCATAAATCGACCCACTTAGGCCTCCCAGCAGGTCTGAGATAAGTAAGGACTATTATGATGACGATGGTGATGTTCCAGGGGTCCAAGGGCACGGAGATGGGGAACGGGAAAGTCAGAGGGACCCAAGCAGCCTGCTCTGGGGTTCTCGCTCGGGAACTGCATCTCTGAACAAGACAGAGTCGAGCACGAGCGTGTGAGCACAAGCGTGAGTGCAGGCGGCTCTGTGCACACGCGTGTGTGTGTTCACAAACAAAGGAAGAGCTCCTGCGGAATCCTGGGGGGCAGGAAGATGTTGCACGATCCCTGGAACGGAAAGGAGACCAGGGGTGCCGGGACACCGTGTTGGAGAGTAACAGAGGCGAGACTGGAGACCAGGCAAAGCGGGGTCACGTCCGGCCTTGCAGGCCACAGGGAGGAGACTGCCAGGACGGCCCAGGAAGGGTGCACCGGGACGGGGCGACACTTGAAAGAGGTCATTGTACTGTGCAAGGGGTGATACTTCCAGGCCTGCCTGCTTCCTAGTTAGTCTGCATGGGGACCACAGGGAAAAGATTTCACTACCAAAAATTAAATATTTGCTTCCTTTTAAAAACACCATACAGAAGTCAAAGATCATGAAAACTTGCAATAGTTTTATAATAGAAAATCTTTTATAATAAAAACCCTCTTGCACATCAGTAACAAAAAAAAGCAAATGTCTCTCTGGAGATACGGGCAAAGGACAGGAACGGAGAATTCACAAAAGGAGAAAAATTAATGGTTCATAAATATATGACAAATGTTCACTTGTCCATAAAACTAGACAAAGGGTTTTTTTAAAATTCTATTTTAATATTAAGAAGAGTCTGGGGAAAGTATCTCTTGCATACTGTCAGTGGAATCTGTAAACTGGTTCAGATTTTTCAGGTAATAGAGATCAAAAACCTTTCCTGAATTTATATTAAAGATCATTAAAAGCAGCCTCAAAAATAGTTAGGAGCACATGTACTGACACATGTTATGGTGACAGATGGTGATAAGCACTGAGTAGTGAATCAGCTGGTCAAATCAGCCCATTGTATACTGGAGACTAATAAGAACACTGTATGTCAATCACACTTCAATAGTAAGAAAATTCATGCCGCCATGACCACTGATACGGAGAGAAGTTTACAGTATATCTAGAAAAGCAAGTTGAAGGGCGCCTGGGTGGCTCAGTCGGGGAGCGTCAGACCCCTGACTGCAGCTCTGATCATGATCTCGGGGTTGTGGGACCGACCCCTGTATCGGGATCTATACTCAGTGCAGAATCTGCTTGGGATTCTCTCTCTCCCTCTGCCCCTTCCACTGCTCTCTCTTTCTCTCTCTCTAAAATAAATATATAAATCTTAAAAAAAAAAAAAAGAAAGAAAGAAAGCCAAGTTACATTTTTATATTTGAAAATCTTATTTTATATTTAAAAATCATATACATACAGTAAAGCTTCTGGAAGAACATTAACAGTGGGTATTTAGTGGTGGTAGGATTATGCACGTTAAATACATCTTTTTTGGGGCGCCTGGGTGGTTCAGTGAGTTAAGCTTCTGCCTTTGGTTCAGGTCATGATCCCAGGGTCCTGGGATCGAGCCTCACATCAGGCACATCTCTCTGCTGAGCAGAGAGCCTGCTTCCCCCTCTCTACCTGTCTGCCTACTTCTGCCTACTTGTGATTTCTCTCTCTCTGTCAAAGAAATAAATACATAATCTTAAAAAAAAAAAAAGGTCTTTTTTGTCTACTTATCTTTTATTTTTCTACAGCCAATATACACTGCTTATGACAGTAAGCAAACTAAGCAAATAAACTATCGAGATCACCACATAAAAAGGCTAAATTGCCTAGTAGAGGGGGTCACAGACAGGAGACGGTATAGACTAAAGATGAAACAGGAAACGGTATGGTAGAAAGGGACTTCTAGAAGCATCTACGTAGTCTGAAACTTCGTTTCACAGATTAAGAAGTCATCGACCCTCTTCCCACTTCACGTACTCTGTGCCTGATGATTAGCACAGCCCGACGAGGCTCATTAAACCACCCTGCACCGTGTGACAAGAGTGTGTAAATAGGGTCACTGCGGTTCTCAGTCTCTGAGCGACATCATCTGGGCCCTGCCTCTGGGGCCACAAAGGCAGCGCCTTGGATCCCTGGTCCACTTCACACCTGGGCTACTCTGATTAGTTCCTGTTTCTCAAACCAAAAACTGCAAACCCACCGCTCTTACCCTCAACAAATACTTTCTTCTTTCCCCGTTCTGGAGTTACATTCAGGTCCTAAGTCTTGGGCGCCCTCAAATACTCCTTTGCAAGGCAAAGCATCTGAGTCTACACCCGCTGTCTCTTCCTCCCTCCTCGCTGCAAGAGAAAGCACCCTCCCCCCCCACGTCCCCCCAGCCCCAGGTTGCATCCCGCTTTGCTCCTGCCTTTTCTAGCATGTTCTAGAGCTGGGGATCAGCCCCTGTCCCTCCCTCAGCTTTCCAGTTTGACACGAAGCACCAAGAATGAGGGTTTAGCGGCAGAAAGCCTGGGTACACACCCAGCTCTGCTACCGACCACTTCCATGAGCTAAGTGAGTAGGTCACTTAATTCCGCCTCTATGAAGCAAGGTTAATGACAGCTGGTCCAGCTCCTCGTGGCTCTGTCGTGAGGATCCCGCGAAGTAAGGCGTGGGAAAGTGCTCCGTGAGCTCATAAAGCACTTTCGCATTCTACTGATTTCACACGCCTGTTCTTACTGTCTCCTCAATACCTGGGACCAGTCAGCTCCCGCTGGGGCAGGAATGGCGTATGTGTCACCTTTAGCTTCCCCACAGTGTCAACACCAACGTCACAGCTGTGTGAGCACTTCAACTCTTACCGTGAATGACAAATTTGGTAATTGTATGTCATTGCAAAAAAATACAACTTTTTTTCTTAAAAATTATAGAAGCATGGACCTTTTTTTTTTTTTAAGAGTATTTATTTTCAGAGAGAGAGAGAGAGCATGAGCAGGAGAGGCAGAGGGACAAAGACTCTCTGGCAGACTGTGGTCTCATCACAAAGCCTGAGGCAGACCCCGACCTCACAACCCTGAGACCTCACAACCTGAGCTGAAATCAAGATTTGGATGCTTAACCGAATGGGCCACCCAAGGGCCCCTGAGCATGGACTTCTGGAGGACAGTACTAGCCAACGGTTACCTGAGCACATACCAAGAGGCAGCTATCACCTAGCAGCCCTGTGAGAGAGGCTCAGTATTATTTCCATTTTACTGATGGGAAGACTGAGGGAGAGTAGCTCAGCTGCGATTTGAACCCAAGCATCTAGCGCTAGTGCCCAGGCTCTTCTCACCCACTGTCCTGAGACTCCTTTGTGACAAGGACTGAAGCAGAGAGAGAGAAACCAGGTAGGAGGCCGGCTCTAGAGTATGAGAGGTGGGCCACCCGGAGTCTTTTAACAAACAAACGAACTTACTCAAATTGATAACAGCCAGTGTTGCTGAGGGCTTCGGGTGATCGGGCACTTCCCTATGCTACTAGTTAGAATATAAACTGGTACGGCCTGTTGAGAAGACCATTAGCGGAGTGAATCAGAAACCGGAATGGAACATTCCCACATTCCTGCTGACTCAGCTGAGCCCCTCGGAGCAAGATGTCCTCGGGAACTAAGCGTGCATGTGCATGACAGTTGCACACAATGAGACAGGGCAGGGAAGCCAGAGTGCGTCACTGTGAAAGTGAACAGCACACACGTAAAAAATGATGCTATAGATAAAGAGGAATAAGCATTTGTGGTTTCCCCCCCCAGGTTTTATTTATTTCTTTGAGAGAGACAGAGAGAGCGCCAGAGATGGCAAGAGAGAGCTCCAGTGGGGAGAAGCAGGAGAAGCAGACTCCCCACTGAGCAGGGAGTGGGGCTCGATCCCAGGACCCCCAGGATCATGGCCTGAGCCGAAGACAGACGCGTAACCCACTGAGCCACCCAGCGGCCCGAGGAATAAGCATCTTCTTAAGGAAAAGAGATATGCAAAATAAATAAATAAATAAATTTTTAAAAAGCCAACCTTATCTAACCGGTTCAAGTTCTGAATGGGTTCACCAGCCGTGTGAGCATGGGTAAGCCATTTCATTTCCCTGCACCTCCGTTTTCTTACGTTTAAATGAGGATAATAAAAGAGACACTTCACCAGCTTGTGAGAATTCATAAATTAATACATGTCAGGTGCTGGGGACAGAGCCCGGCCTAAAGCAAGCCTGTGGTAAATGTCACTCGCTTTGCAAATATCTAGCAAGTTGGCACGCATACCACTCACGCACAACACACCGACCCACGTCATCACAAATATTTGTAATAAAAAATATTACAAGTAACGCATCTAAATTTGAACACAGATTTTCTCTGGAAGTGGAAGGACAGACTTTTATTCCCCCTCCTTTTAAATTCTCTAGAGGTCTGAAATTCTCTTTACTCGACGAAAGCCAGCAATATATTATCACTGAAGTATCTCCATTTTTTCCAAGTGGCCTTAGTAATATCCCTTTCCGTCTATTCACTTTCCCTAACATAATCCACTCCATGCATATTGTGTTTCTGGAAATAGGGTACTTCTCCTGATTTAATCCGAGGAGTAATACGTTTTCCCCTTTATTCTTGAGAGCCAAGCAGCTAGCTCATATTTTATCCTATAAAAGTCTCTCCTGCCCTCTTACACATTTGCGGAGGAAGAGCGCTCCGCAAGGCTTATGAGAGCATTAAAGCGGGGTTGGGGGGGTGGGGTGGGGACTGGATTAAGGGCTCCAAAAAGCAAAGGTCAAGGGGACAAACAGGACAACCTCGGGACAGCCATACGGAAAACGTCCACCTCACCTCAGCCAGGTCAGGCCAGAAGATGACTGTGATCAGTGTCCCAGCCCCATGGACGCTCTCCCCCGTGTGGTCCGAAGACGGAGGCAATTCAGCTGTTCATCAGGCCGTCCAGCCGGGCGACGATCATTCTGAAAGGAAAGGAAGCTTGGTGAGGGAAATGTCGGGGAGCCATATCCTTGCCAGGCCTGGGACCTGCGGGAGAGGGGAGTCCGTTAGTGGCTGCGGAGTGGAGACATGAGACTTAAGTCCTTTCCCCGGGGTGGGGCGGGGACGGGGGGCGGAGGGTGCAGCCCAGCATGACAGAGGGCCCACGAGAGGATGCAATCGGGGGTGTCCTTTGCTCTCAGGACAAGCTTAGTGGCTCACTCCCAGGGTGCGTCCCCGTCCCTTCGAAGACGAGGGCTGGTGCCTCCTCGACGCGCGCCGTTGGCCCCCACGGCTGCTCCTGCACCAGTCGATCCGTGCAGAAGGCAGCTCGCTCACACCGTCCGTTTGGACATCTTGGTCTCCCTGTCGTTTCGGAGTCGGACCACTCCGTCAGAGAGCTGAGGCCTTTCTCAGGAAACGCGTTCCATCGAGGACGTTCTCTGTGTGCGGGAGCTCTCTGGGATTCCAGCCTGGGGATGGTTTTCCAGACACCGCGCCTTGTGGGACCACTCCGGAGCCCCTTTCTCTTGCAGTGTCCCACAGCTCTCCCTCGCCTGGACCCACCAAGAGCCTCCAGATGCCGCGGCACCCCAGCTCCCCCAGCAGCAGCCTCGGGCCGGCCTCGCCCCGCAGTCACCGCCCACCCAGGCTCCCTCACAGAGCAGCCACTCCAGCCCTCCTCCTACCTGTGCCCCCTCAGCAGCCCCCACTCCCCCGGGTCTCAGTTCTCTGGACCGCGAAGTAGAGAACAGACTAAAATGGTCTCCATCCTCATTGTGCTTGGAAGTCGGAGGTCGCTGCGCTTAAATCCTGGCCCAGGCGCTCCCTGCCTTCCCACAGAGCGCAGTCTGCCACGTGTGAGATGGGAACAGGCTGTCTGCCCCCTCAGGTTGCTCTAAAGGTAAGAACTAGGAGACCATGTGCCTGGCGTATACCAGAGGCTCGAGAAATAGGAGGGCTCCCCACCCGGCCTTAGAGGGTATGTGCAGATGACTTTGCTGGTCTTTGAATTTCCAAATCTAGTGTTCTCTTACATCCAGATCCGTGGCAGTAATAACATTCTCTCCTGGCAAACGTAAACTGCTCTGAGAACCGTCAGCACCTTTCATAATCTAGCTCAACTCTACCTCATCTTCCTCCAACATCCAACAAACACCTTCTCTCCTTGCCAGGCTAAGTCTTCCTAGGTTCCAAAGCACACACCCTTAGACCCTATCTGTGGACCCATCACTCCCCATGGGGGACGCGGCTTTCTTATTCCCCATCAAGGCCCCGCTGAGCCCCTGGCCCTCCCAAGGCCCAGGTTCCAGGCGATTTAACCCTCACAAGGTGTCCTAACAGCCCTGTCCGTTGTTTCGTGTTTATCAAGCTCGGTGGTCCAGCTGGAATGGGGCTATTCTGATTATTTTAAGTTTTTCACTTTAGTATAGATCACGTTTCAGTGTTTATAAGCCAGGTATTTGGGGGATCAGCTTTGCAAATGCTTTTTGAAATTTATATGCCTTTGTGCCTTAATGTAATAAGATTTTTTATTTTTTAATTTTATTTATTTTTTTTAAGATTTTATTTATTAGAGACACAGGGAGAGAGGGAAGGCAAGCAGGGGGACGTGGGAGAGGGAGAAGCAGGCTTCCTGCTGAGCAGGGAGCCCGATGCGGGGCTCGACCCCAGGATCCCAGGATCATGACCTGAGCTGAAGGCAGACGCTTAACAACTGAGTCACCTGTGCCCCAAGATTTTTTTTTTAATTAATGCCACTATTTTCATTTGCCCGGAGTCTCACCCGGGAGCTTATTCTGACAGCAATGAGGAAACCATACACAGAAAACCCAGTGGCCTCCTCACGGAGCCAGGAGAAGAGTTCTAAGCACATCCAGCACCTACAGATTTTGTGTCAGGGCACACGCTGAGAAGCCAGCTTGTGATCAAACCCTCTGCATCAATAGGGGGACTCGCAGGAGAGAAAGGGGACTGGCTGTCACTGTTTACCTCAAGAAAGGCGGTGGCTGTGATTTCAGGGCTACATGAAGGTTCTAAGGGGGATGACAGGAGAAAGAGTGACAGAGAAAGAACCACCTTGGAAGGAGACACAGAGGGGACACGGGCAGAAGAACCGTGCGGAGGAGAGCACAAGCCCAGAGAAACAGAAGCGATGTCGAAGGCCGTGGATGGGGGACTCACCAGAGGTCCCTGAACTTACACTAGTAAGGTGGCCACTGGTGACCCCTGGGGACGATTTGCAATCGTGCTGGTACAGTACGCAAGCTGAAGGGGACTGAGCAGAAAGCAGGAGGCAATGGAGACAAGCAGAGATAAGCCACAGAGTTTGTCCTGGTCATTTTGTACCCGGAAGCTTACCTGACTTAAGCCAGTAAAAGTACCTCTCCTGTTGCTTATTCCCTTGCTCCTGGCTTCGCCACGTGCACAGAGCTCAGTCACCAAAAACAACTGACTGCAGACCCTCTCTGCCCAGCACGCCCTGGGCGTGCCTGCTTCTACTTCTCTAAGAAACCTTCCAGAACTATTCAACGGCCATATGCTGACCACTTTCAGCATCGAAATTCTATTTCCCTCTTCAGGAAAATGATAGTTATCTATTTATCAGAGAAAACAAACATACAACCCCCACCCCCCGCAACCCACACACTACAATATGTCAGGTCAAAAGGAGCAAAAGTCCAAGTTCAGGTGAGATTCGAGAGGACGACCTCGAGGTGACTTGCATAATTTATGCTAACCTGTCAAAAAGAGAACTTTAAACAGTTTTGTCTTCCTTCAAAATAGGGCTTTAAGCTTAGAGCCATCAGACAGGTACCTCTGAAACTAAGAATACGCTGTATGTTCATTAATTGAATTGTGAAATGAACTGAATTGGATTTAAATGTAAAAAAAATATTTAAAGGAAAAATCAGATATGAATAAAGAAAAATATGAAAAAAGTGCTATTAGCATTTTTAGTCTTCTGCTTTGGTAGGTACTCATGACACATTTAAAAACAAAATACACAAAAGTGTCTCCAGGGACTTAAGAGACTCGGTAACAGAATTATCGCCAGCTGAGTTTCCAGTGACGTTTCTTTCTCAACAGTAACTCTGGTGTCTCTGCCGGTAGCTCCCCAGGCTACCAGCTCCTGTACCGTCCCGTCCACTCTGTGCTTTAACAACCTCTCTTCTCCCTCCTCTGTCCCGTGTCTTGACCGCCGAGGAGCCGTTCTGGTCACAGGATAAATATTTCTGTTTAGGAACCAAGGCCACTTTATCAGCCCCTACAGACTTAACCCCGTGGCCGCCTACTTTCCAACATTCCAATTACCCTTCAAGGTTCTTCGGGAGGTTATACGTTGGTGATGACTGTGGTAACAGTAGACACGTGAGCCCGTGCTCTTGTTGCGGGCGGGGGGAGGCAAGGGCACTGCTGCATCAATATTTTATGTGGAGCCGATGCTGAAATCCTAGACGAGGAGGCATGCACAGGCCCTCGGTCATCTGCTGGTTGCCCAAGGCGGCAGAGTTTTCTTAATGCCGCGAGCAAGCTTTGTCACCTGCTAGAGGGTTCTCCTTGATTTGCTCCTAAATATCTCCCCCCCAACACACACACACGCACCTGAGATGTTTTTATTTTTTTGATGCCGTAACTGTGCTGTGGGCCAGGCTGCGGATGACCTAAGGGCGAAGGACGGCGGCTGATCCGCCCAAGTGTCCCCGTCGCCGGCAGCCTGGTGCGCGCAAAGTCTGAGGGCAAAAGTGCGCCGTGTGTAGGAGCCAGGTAGGGGAGCCCCCTGCAGAACTAAATCACCCCTCGCCAGAGACGGGGAGAAGGAAAAGCTCTCCGGATGCTTGTACGAATTCACGGGAGAGGCATGGAAAACGGTTAGGCACGGGAAGGCTACTCCTCTGCAATCGACAGGTTTCCCAGCGGGCTCCGGAAACAGCCCAACAACAAACGCCGTTATGCACCTGGCTTGGAGCAGGACCAGCTCCCTCCAAATCTGGAGCCGGGAGGAAGAGCAGAAGATGCCTCTGAGCGGCGACCCGACCCAGGGGACAGTGGCTCATGCCTGCAGAGGAGCTGGGCCAGCTCGAGGCCTGGCTGTTGGCTGGACGTGGACAGTCTCGACCCCAGGGCGGGAGGCGTCTCCGTGTGTCTGCCTGGCCCCGCTTCCCTCATTCCGGGGCCTGGAGGGCTCTGGCTTCCCTGCACCAGGGAGGCTGTGGTCGGAAGGAGGACGTGGCTAAGATGGTTGCAGGAGAGCTGAGGGTGAAACGTGGAGCAGCAGAGGGTCACACTCACTCGCTGGCCGTACCCCCAGACACGAGGGTCCGAGAGAATGGCAGGAGGGGGAGCCTGGACTCCTCGTGTGACAAAGTGCCGCCTCCCCAGCCTCAGTTCTGACCCAGCAGCAGCAAGGATCAGTGTGAAGAGATGACCTGGGGGCCTTCCGACGTCACGACGAAGAGCAGGAGCCTGGGACAACGCCAGCGCCGTCTGGGGAGGGCGACACCAGGGAGAGCCGCCAGCCTCACCTTTCCGCGACCACCAGCGACGCAGAGTCAGAGGAGCACAGCATTTCTTCACCCCGAGTCTGTGCACCAAGACTCTTCCCCAATCTGAATTCACCCCTGAGTGAGCAAACGAACCCACGATGCCGAAAGGATTAGCATCTAACAACCTACACAGATTTTCTGAGTCTTCGTTCAGATTCACCGAGTTCCATCAGGAGAGGAGAGCGGCACTCAGAGGGAAGGATGCTCTCCCAGGAGGGACTCAGGAGGCTTTTCCACCACGCGGGCATTCGCCGTGAACGTCAGCCTTGCTCGTCACCAGGGCTGTGTAAAGGGTCTGCGCCGACAGAGGCAGGTGTCACCGGAGGCATCACCCGCTCCCAGCCCCGAGGCCTCGTGGGGCAGAGTCACTTCGGGAAATCCACGATCATCCGTGACCGGACGCCCCAGTCTGCCCCAAGGTTCTTCAGGTCCAGCAGCCAGATCTTCTGGGAGCCAAAGAGGGCACCTCCCCCAGAGCGCACAACTAATGAATAAACCCACAGCAACATGTTCGTGGTATGCGTCGGGGGAGACTCCCCACAGCAACTACTCCCTTCTCTGGAATGTCCTGACCCAGCCAGAGGGTCAGAGCTGACTCGCCCATACTGCCCCCCCCATATACACACATCTCACCCAGCCACGGCCTCACGGGGCTCATGAAGACGTCAGGCCCATGTGAAACAAGACGCCTCTCCTGTAGGGCTTCAAAGCAGCAGCCGGGGGCCAGAAGCAGGTGGCCCGGGAACCGACAGCGCCGGTCTGCGGGAAGGCGGCGGGAAGCTGAGAGCAGGCGAGACGACACACAGCGTCCTCCCCCCTCATGCTCTCTGGTTTTGATCCTAGGTCTTCTCTGAAGAGTTGGGATTCTCTTCACGATCCTGAGAAAGCCCTCCTGGAGTTGGTGTGACCCTCACAGCCAAAGACACCCAAGAGAACACCATCCTCTCCCGGTTACCGTGTTCTTAGTTTAACAACTGGGTGCCCTGGGCGAGCACTGGAGCAGACCCGAGAAGGCAGAGCCAGGCTGGGGGTATGAGGGGCAGCAGGGCAGGGGGTGCCCGGTGGAGTCCATGCTCTGAACTCGGAACACATCTCCACGTCTGGGCCTCTTGTCCCCCATTTCAGCGTGCCTGACCGCCAAATTATACCTCACCGAATCCTGTTTTTCTAGGCTTGCATGGTGAATAGCCTGCTTTAGCTGATATTTTACATATATATATATATAAATATATATGTATCAATGTAGTCCATTCCTGTTTCCACCTGCTGATATTCTATTAAATCAAGATATGAAGGTAAAAGGGCGTCTGGGTGGCTTAGTCATTAAGCCTCTGCCTTTGGCTCGGGTCATGATCCCAGGGTCCTGGGATCGAGCCCAGCCTCAGGCTCCCTGATCCGTGAGGAGACTGCTTCTTTCTCTGCCTGCTGCTCCTCCTGCTTGTGCTTTCTCTTTCTCTCTGACAAATAAACAAAGGAAATGTTTAAGGAAAAAAAAAAAGATATGAAGGTAAAACCCCGAGGGGGATATTTGTACTCTGCACGGTGCCACCCCGATATAGGCTTGTCATCTTCAAGATGGAATTATCAGCAGAGCTCGAGCCTGCGTTACAAGACAAGTTAAACATTGCACAGAGGTGGGATTAAATAGTTATCTAAAGTAACACGGTTTGGAGGGTTTTGTGGGCAGAAAACTGGTAGGGTCTGGAATAACTTCCCCCATAAACATCCATGTGTAATTTCTTGATACGGTGAAAGAATAGTCAACTCGGTCAAGCATATTTTCTCTTCACTTGTCATACGTGATTTTTCCTTAAAAACTTGCAATGAGGGACGCCTGGGTGGCTCAGTTGGTTGGACAACTGCCTTCATCTCAGGTCATGATCTCGGAGTCCCGGGATCGAGTCCCGCATCAGGCTCCCAGCTCCATGGGGATTCTGCTTCTGTCTCTGCCCTTCTCCTCACTCATGCTCTCTCTCCCTGTCTCTCTCTCAAATAAATAAATAAAATCTTAAAAAAAAAAAACAAAAAAAACCTTGCAATGATCTTGTAACAAGGTATAAAGCTAGCTGTTTGTGTATGTATATAGCTTTTTGTAAAAATCAACAGTCCAATACATTCTTAAACTGCAATACTGTCCAGGAGAGCAAAATTAAAAGATATTCAATTTTTAAATTTTACACAGAGGGCTCAAGGAAAGAAAAGCTTTTCTCTTTTAGGATTAATCAGTAGGAGAATAGTTAACTGACCATGTAAACTATACTATTAATACACACAACTTTTTTACCATCTGTGGTTTGGCAAAGGGTGGGAAATAAAAAAAAAGAAGAAGTTACCCTTGAGAAACTGCACAGGGAATAAGGAGCATCTGTCATCCAAACTACACTTCCTTTCTTTGTATCTAAATTTTATATAAAGGAGGAAGAACATTTCCAACTTCAAGCAAAGCAAACAAAAGGTGAATGAAGGCTTGTACGTGTGTGAGACCAGATCAGAAAGTGCTTTCCCTCCGATGGGCTTACCGCTCGGCTCAGTCCTGCCCTTCAAACCAGGAGCCCCGGGATAGAACGTTTCATACTCTCCAGGATTCCGACCCTCTTTCAGCTCTCCGTGGAGCAGGTGACCACATCTGAGGGTGACCGGGGGCAAGGTGGCAGGAAGTCCCTCGCTAGACCCTGAGGCCTCGAGGAAAGGTGTGCAAGCAGGTAACGACCCACTACCAGCACCCGGGCAGGGGTTCCGTACAGTGCCACTCTGAGCTGCGGTGCGCTCTTATCCCCAAAGTCTAGATGCCAAACATCTTTACTTTCCCAGAAAATCAGAGCAAAATGTACCATTAAAAACAAAACAAAACAAAAAAATGAAACAGGAGCACCTGGGTGGCTTGGTCGGTTAGGCGGCCGATTCTTGATTTGGGCTCAGGTCCCGATCTCGGGGATGCTGAGATCGAGCCCTACATTGGGCTCTGCGTTCAGTGGTGAGACAGCTTCAGGATTCTCCCTCTCCCTCTGCACCAACCCCACTCTCTCTCTCTCTCTCTCTCTCAAATAAATCTTAAAAACAAACAAACAAAGACAACCAAGCACCTAAAACTAGCAGTTTTCAAATCTAAGTGTAACTCCGAATCCAAAGCATTAATCTATTAAAGCACAGATGGCCGGTTCCCACCTGAGTGTCCGAGTCACCAGGTCTGGGGTGAGGCCTGAGAATGTCCATTTCCAACAAGTTCCCAGGGGACATGCGTTGCTGCCGCAGGCAGGGCTGGTGGTGGTGTTGGGGGACGGGGTGGGGTAGGGGGTGCGGGCACCACATCTTGAGAACTACTGTCTTAAACAGAAGCAGACAAAGGGCGTGCACGAGCTCTACAGGACAGGGTACGAGCTTGGTGTGGACGACAGGGACAGCTGTTCACCATGCCCCTCCCGTCAGGAGCAGGAAGTCAACCACTTTACGAGCCCTGCTCCCCTCTCCGGTATGTCTGTCCTAGAACTCCTGCTCCAGGGAGAGGCACCGAGCTCAAGCACAAACCCCATGTCCTGTGACCCTGTGAGCTGGGGCGCAGCCCCCAACATGAAAGAATGTAGCAGCAACGCCCGGTGCTCACCCATCAGAGAACCAAAGCTAATGGCCAATGTCACTCCTGAGAGTGAGACTCCAACCGGAATACGACGAAGCAGCCACGAGGCCCGAGGGGTACAGTAAGGGCACAGCCCGACAGGAGAGGGGCTGGGGGAAAGGCACCTGCTGGAGAGATGCAAGCACACAGCAGCTCCCCTTCTTCTGCCTCCTGACCTGTCCTCTCCCTGCACCTTGAAAAGTCAGGTTGGGGGAGGGGGGCTGTGGGGGCCATCTGTGCCAAGGAGGCTGCCCCCTGCTCCCCAGCCTCTCTCCCCTCAGACCCCCGCGGGTCTGATCACCCTGGCGACTCTGAGCATTGAGAACAACACCCACAGGTCCCAAAGCCGTGCTTCTCAAACTGGCACCTGCGTCACAAGCACGCAAAGGGCTCTGAAAACACAAACTGCCGGGCTCTGACCTCCGGGTGCAGTTCCGCAGATCCGGGGTAAAGCCGACAATTTAGATTTCTAACAAGCTCTCAGATGATGCCGATGGCCCAAGGACCACACTCAGAGCCACCTGTTGGGCTATTCCTTGCTATTAATGAGTACACTACTCTCCTTTAATTAGTTTATTACATGAAAGAGAGTATGAACATGGCTTTGGTCACCAACCTTGCGACTGACCTCAGACAGTACAGCACTTTCTGTGCTTTAATTCTCCACCCGTAAACTGAGAACACCTACCTCCCAAATACTGTTGACCTGATGAAAGGTTATTACTGAGTAATTTAAAAGACGTCCCCCACTACCAGCTGCTGCCTTGTCTTTTAGAATATTGCTGACTGCCTCGATAGAAATAATTTATAACATTTAAGACAAATACTCATACCCCTCCTCCACCACACAAGATTGGAGAAATCCTTCTCTTTTAAAAAAGACAAAGCCTAGCCAATGTGAGCCTTCCCCAAATGCAGAAAAATTGAAGATACTTTTGATTATTCCTCATGGAAAGAGATATTACTTCAGTCAAGTTCCATGTTAGGTGTAACGACCAAGCAAACACACACAGGTTTCAATTTGAAATATACATACTTTTTAAAATTTTCTTAAGAGTGTGTACTTTCGACAAGGAATTACAAAATGCAATGGCTTCTTCCCAGTTGAGAACACAGGGCTGTACAGTTGCCCATTTCAATATTAACAATCAGGTAAATGCCAGATTTCAATCTTGGGAACTAAGAGCAGGGATCCAGGCTTATTTCCCCAGAGTGCCCCAGTCAACTAGGTCAGGCAGCAAAGTTCGCCAAGGAAATGCTCTCAACCTCATTAATTATCAGAGCCCAGGCTCTGGCATTTCAAGACAGAGAGCTGGCGCCCTGCCCAGTCACCCTCCTCCCGTTCCTCAGCCTTTATGGAATATTACAAGCACAGACCTCCTGTCACCTTTCCCAGGAGGGGAGTGGGGCTGAAGTGGGCCTTTCAAATATTTGCAGTCCAGGGGCCAAGTGAGTCCATGCTAGTGATGATCAGTGAGTTCTAATGGGACAATACAACTCCCTCCAGGACAAAGACAGAGCCAGGTTAGACTTGCAAGCATCCTGGGGACACAGAGCACAGGTGGATGGGCAAAGCCAGCCGCTAGCTTCCTTGCTCTCGGCCTCTAATGAAAGCCACCAGCAATTACAAGAATGAGAAGTGTGCTGTTCATCGACAGTTAACCCCATCTAATACTAAACATTCGCAAAGTGTGTATGTATCTCCTTTACCGTGTAAGGTAGGGAGCCTGGGCTCCCTCCGTCAGTCATTCTTACCCCAAGGGGGTAACTCTTCAGTCTTTTCACTCAGGATGTCTAGAGCAAACATCAATCCATCTCAACGGAGAGCAGTGACTTATGAGAGAGAAGACAAGAACACAAGAACACAATGGGGGGAAGAAAAGTTCCTTCAATAAACAACAGGGGGGAAATTGGACAGCCACAGGCACAAGAATGAAACTGGACCTCTCATACACACACACACACAAAATCAACTCAAAATAGATGAGGCATCTGAACATAAGACCTGCGACCACAGAACTCCTGAGGTCAGTCAGCTGATGATTTTTTTTTTTAATATGACACCAAAAGCAAAAGAAACAAAAGCAAAAATAAAACAAGTGGGACTAAATGGAACTAAAAACCTTCTCCACAACAAAGAAGATCATCAATAAAATGAAAGGGCAACTTTCTGAATGGGACCTAATAAGGGTTAATATCTAAATTATATAAAGAATGTATACAGCTCAGGGCACCCAGTTGGCTCACTTGGTAGAGCATGCGACACCTGATTTCAGGGTTGTGAGTTCAAGCCCCATGTTGGGTGTGGAGAGTACTTAAAAAAAAAAAAAAAAAGAAAGGAAGGAAGAAAGAAAATCTTAAAAAAAAAAAGAACTCATGCAACTTAATAGCAAACAAAACAAACCAATAAATAGCAATACCATAAACCAATTAAAAAATGAGCAGAGGATCTGGATACTTTTCCAGAGATAGAGATGGATAACAGATACATGAAAAAGATGCTCTATAACATCAATCATCAGTGAAATGCAGATCCAAACCACAATGAGATGTTACCTCGCACTTGTTAGAGTGGCTAATACCAAAGACAAGAGGAGGAGTCGGGCACCTGGCTGGCTCAGTTGGTGGAACGTGTGGGTCTTGATCTCAGGGTCATGAGTTTGAACCCCAACTGGGTGTAGCTAACACTTAATTTAAAAAAAAAAAGATAAGAAGTAGCAAGTGCTGGTGAGGATATGGAGAAAAAGGGACCCTGTATGCAAGGTTGGCAGGCATGAAACGTGGTGCAGCCACTCTAGAAAACAGTAAGAAGCTTCCTCGAATAATTAAAAGTAGAGCTACCATATGACCGAGCAAACTCGAGTTCTGGATATGTAGGTGAAGAAAATGAAAACCCTACTTTGAAAAGCTATCCGCATCCCCATTTCACTGCAGCATTATTGACAAGAGTCATGATTTGAAAACAGCCTAAGGGTCCTTAATGGATGTGGATAAGCAAAATGTGGCATATATTTTGCCACATATAAATGTGGCAGCGAAACATTGCTCAGCCATAAAGGAGAACCGGATCGTGCCACCCGTGACAACACAGATGGACCTAGAGGGTGCAAGTGACATTAAGTCAGACAGAGAAAGACAAATAGCATATGATCTCTCTTATATGTAGGACCTAAACCACCAAAAAAAAGGCAAAACCAAGCTCACAGATGGAGAACAGGCTGGCAGTTCCAAGGGTGGGGGAAGGGGATGGGCAAACTGATCATTGTTGTTTAAATAAAAATTTTCATTTAATTGCTGCTTGACATGTAGGTCTTTTTTTAATTCATTATACAAAGATTTTTTTCAACATTTCTTTCAATAAGTTCCAGTTAGTTAATATAAATATGTCCTCTTAAAAAGCATAAATATATTTTTAATCACTGTTTATTATATATACAAGCTAGAGACATCTAAGTCTACGAAAAACTGAGGTTCTAATTCCAAGTCATTTGCAACTGAAATGACTGAAAAAAGGAAAACCCACAGGTCTTCCCAGCAGCTGCTGGGGTAGACCAGCAGACACACAGGCTCAACTAGCATCTCCAGGTTGTTCTGACCTTGACCCACAGGGAAACTGGGAAGAACATTTGATGACTGTAGGACTTGACTTTATGAGACAAGAAGTTAAAGGATCAAATGTGAATCTTTACCAAATACCTAAATTTTTCCTACAAACCCCTATTTCTCCTTCCCTGATTAATCTGTGCCTTTTCAAGAAAAATTATCTTTAATTTTTCTGATATATTAGGAAAAACATCTCACTCTGTGCATCTAAGTTTCTTGGCTGAGACTTGCTCCAACTGTATTTCAGCATTCATTCCAAGAAGCAGAATCGTGTGTTTCTAACTGTAAATTTACATGAGATTTTAAGTGCCTGGGGACCGGAGCAACTATCTTGGTCATTGTTTCCTTGTTTAAAAATGTACTCTGTCTTAAAGATATTTGATTGAAAAATGACGCATGGCCTATTTCCTTACCTATTAAATTGAAAAAAAAGCAATCTATCTTGTTCAACATGTGCTCTCCCTTACTAAATCTTAACAAATAATGCATTCCTAAGGCTCTGGTGCTCAGAATTTTCTTTAACGGTCTCCTACATTAGAACAAATCCACTAGAGGCACCTGGGTGGCTCAGTGGGTTAGGCCCCTGCCTTCGGCTCAGGTCATGATCTCAGGGTCCTGGGATCGAGTCCCACATTGGGCTCTCTCCTCAGCGGGGGGCCTGCTTCCTCCTCCTCCTCTCTCTCTCTCTGCCTGCCTCTCTGCCTACTTGTGATCTGTCAAATAAATAAATAAAATCTTTAAAAAAAAAAAAATAAAAAGAACAAATCCACTAACATCTACCACCAAAAGAACACTATGTAACTTCTGCATTACCAACCTCCAGCAATGGTCAACGGTCCCCTCCAGGGAAACTTTTCTCTGCCTCTGACATGTACATAACTGTATCCAGTACCACTGTTTGTCTTGGTAACAATGCTTTTCTTGTAGAGAAGACACATGACACCACCTTTGCACACTAACACCCCACAGAAGGAGATGCTCCTGGATGGAGCCCCACAGCTGGGTGGAAGAGCACTGAGATCACCCCCACTGAGACAGACGCTCACATCCCACCATGTGGTGGACAATGGTCCCATTTAAAAGAAATAAATTGGGGGCGCCTGGGTAGCTCAGTGGGTTAAAGCCTCTGCTTTTGGCTTAGGTCATGGTCCCAGGTTCCTGGGATGGAGTCCTGCATCGGGCTCTCTGCTCAGTGGGGAGCCTGCTTCCTCCTCTCTCTCTGCCTGCCTCTCTGCCTACTTGTGATCTCTGTCTGTCAAATAAAGAAATAAAATCTTAAAAAAAATTAAAAAATTAAAAAATTTTAAAAATTTTAAAAAACAAAAGAAATAAATTGGGCAAAACACATCCAGGGTCTTTAGAGTGATTACAGTTATTCGGTATTATTTCTATATATGTTCATACACATATACACACATATATACACACATTACATATACACACATACACACACACAAGTTTATAATTTCTAACCCAGTCACTTTGCTTCTAATAACACACATTAAAGAAATAAGGTTCACAACAATAGAAAAAATTAGGCACAAATACATGTATTGCCCCACTAACTACCACAATAAAATGTCAGAAATTTAAATTACTATTAAACAGTAGGGAGACACTAAACATGCGTATGAAGTCTTATGAAGAACTAAGTCAAGGAGTCTTCAATAACTTTATTAACATGAAGAGCAACGTAATTTAGTCTCCCTCAATATATCTTAAAAACTTACAAAAAGTACAAATTTTCAAATTGCTTAGTCTATGTGACTATTAGTATGTGTGACTTAGTATATGTCACTATTAATGTCAGTGAATGGAGACACTGTCCCGTGCTCAGTGTCCATAATAAAGAGGGTAAAGCAGTATGCTTCCAGATCTTATCAAAAGCTTTAAGAAAACCATTTCTGCCTTTTACAGTGATGAAAGTTCCTCTAACAGATTAACTTTCTGATCAGAACACCTCCTGGACAGGGTCTAGGTCACAGATCAGGTTTCTAGGGAGTGGAGTCTTGATTTCTGACTGTCTACACCCAGCCAGACCCACTGGGTAACAGTGTAGCCAGCCAGCAAGACTCTTGTGATCTTAAAACTGTCACCCCGGCTAGGAAAACAAGGGCATGCTAAGGACATCACATTTTCACAGTAATTAAAATACAGGGGCAGATTTTTAAAAAGAAGTCTAAGTGAGTTTTACAGAAATAACATCTTTTTCAAATGTCCATAATTTGCTATATATGTTTATACAAATACCATACATAACTTACTGTATATATTTATACCAAATAACATATATAAATATTTATCATATATAAACATATATACAAATATAACATATATAAAAATTGTTTAAATATACTAAGGAATTCAATACATTCTTAGTAGCACACCACACTCGAAGCACATCAGAGAAATACTAGGCATTTAAGCAAAAAAAAAAAAAAAAAAAAAAAGCCAAATACATAGAGGAAAAGAAATTATTTTCCTAAATAACCACTGCTTCAAAGAAATATAAATCCTAACATGAGACTGCTTTGACAATGACAGAAACACTTGGGCCTGGAGAAGTTGGGAAATTAACAAAACAGAAACCCTATAGGTCAAATCTTATGCATCCGGCCAAGGTGAGCACAAAGCTAAAAGCAAGCAAGTCCTGAGTAATTACAGTAAGTGAACTACACATGCAATGAGGAAAAACACCCAACTCCATTTGTTAGAAAAATTACTATGAAACACTAGAGCAACAGTGACTGCATTAAAAAAAAAAAAACAAAAAAACAGAAACAATAAATCCAGGAGTTGATTTAACATTCAATAAAAGGGGTGCCTAGATGGCTCAGTTGGTTAAGCATCTGCCTTCAGCTCAGGTCATGGTCCCAGGGTCCTGGGATCCAGCCCTACATGAGGCTCCCCAGAGCCTGGTTCCCCCCCTGCTGCTCCCCCTGCTTGTGCTCTCTCACTCTCAAATAAATAAAATCTTAACAAAATAAAATAAAATCCAATAAAAAATAATAAAACCCTATTAAAGAAGTTAAGTGTGTATCTCTTCTAAGGGTACCTCAGTAAATAGTAAAGTAAATACTATTAGAAAAAAAAAAGCACTAGGACATATTGAGGGAATTGAAAAAAGAATGATGAATAATACAGATGAAAAAGTTATGCTTTTTGAAATGGACATGACACAATGGAGGGGCAGCAGGAAGACTAGTAAACGGTGCCTTTAGCAGGTGGAAACAGCTGGGAGTCAGGTAGACTCAGGTGAGGTCTCTGCCCCAACAGCCTCCCAAGTCCTCTGTGCCCCGCAGAGGGGATGGTCCTGGACAGAGCCACACTGGGACCACCCGTACCAGCCCCAGGGGCTAGGTCAGCTGGGAAATGGGCATTCGCTCATACACTGCCCTGGGGTGGCTATTGCTCCCATAGTTAAAAGAAATCAACTAGGCAACATATATCACTGTCCTTTAAAGTGGTTACAGCTTTAAAAATAAATGTAACTTCTGACCCTGTAACTTTGCTTCTAATAATACGCCTTAAGAAAACATGTTTTAAACTCCCCCTCCCCCACGGATTAAGTAACGTAAATTCACTGCCCCACGATTATAATAGCAAATAGTTAGAAACTGAAATGACTACACAGATTTCATGTTTATGAAGATTTTATGAAGATGTGGAAATGCTTGTATTATACAATTAAGTGAAAACTGGGTATGAAGTTGATTCCACAAAAAATACATACAAGGGACTAGAAGGAAATCCAACAACGTTTCAATAATGTTTGTCCTTGGTCTCAAGACAGTCTTGGGGGCCTGATCTTTAAAACCTCTGAGGCTTAGGGGCACCTGGGTGGCTCAGTCAGGTAAATGTCCAACTCTTGATTGTGGCTCAGGTCATGATCTCAGGGTCATGGGATCGAGCCCCGGGTAGGGCTCCGTGCTCAGCAGGGAGTCTGAGATGCTCTCTCCTCCTTCTACTCCTCTCTCTGCTCACTCACTAAAATAAAAAGAAATTTAAAAAAAAAAAAAAAAAACCCTCTGACACTTAAATGTGCCGAGAATAAGGTAGCACACGTTGACTTCATACCGGGCACCTAGTGGCTCAAAAGAAACGCAAGCACCCATCACACAGGGTCACCTTCCACACCTCCCACCGGACTGGTCTGTGATTTTAGTCAAATCGCAACTTCTGGGCTTTATTTTCCTCTCCGTACGGTGGGAATAATCGTAGTGACCGAGCCGCGGCAGGAAGGGGAGCTTAAACAAAGAATACAAAGTGGAGAACTTAGGCCTTCAATAAACGTTAGTGCTCGCCTCTCCCTCTCCTCGGAAAACAGTAAATTTTGTTCTTGCTGGCCAGTGTTGAGCCACTTAAAAAAAACAAAAATTAACTCTCAAGTCAACACCACTTGGCCACTTAAGTTCTAGAACACGTGCAACCGTCCAGACCATAGGAACGTACTCCCAAGAGGTCGGCCTCTGACGAGCCCAGGCACTGGTGCAGGTGGCCAGGGCTTCAGAAGGGGCCAACACTGCACGCGAGTTGGACAAGGAAGAGACCTGGAGGTGCTTTTCAAAAGAAAACACCCCCCTGGGTGCATAAGTAGGTTTCACGTTCCCCAGCACGTGCCTCATCCATAGGGGCCTTCCAAACTAGGACCTGCCGTCCGTGTTTTCCTTGTCGGCCACCATCTGTGCAGAAGAAATGAGCTGCGTTCTGCACGAGAGATCTTCAAACCCCGTCTGCACAAGGCTCAATGGGAGGGAACAGGAAACCATTTTTGCTGCTGTAAGAACAAGGGGGCAAGTTTCCGAGAGGGAGCTACTCCTGTTTTCTCCCCGCCAGCCACCAGACGGGGACGGGGGGTGGGGAAGATCTGTATCGGAATAAATGGTCCCCAGCTCTCTTTTTTATTTCAATGGCAAAAACGTGGCTGAATCTGCCTAGAGATCTCGGAAAGAACGTGGGCATGCACCTGCAAAGGAAACGAGAGGAAGTCAGACTTCGGCGTCTCTTCTAGGCCCCCGGCCACACTTGTGGAAGGCTGGGCCACGATTCCGGGCTCACTGGGCCCCTCCTCGGTGAAGCCACCCCACCCACACTCCTTGCTGCCTGTGCCATGCCTGTGCCGGGGGACTTTGTCTCCCGCTTGCCCCAGCGACCTGTGGGGGCCAGAGAAGCCGAAACCAACGCCGTTTGTCAGAGACATTCACGCGCGTTGACCCGACAAGATAAGGCAAAATGGGTAAACTGAGAGGCCGACTAAAGCATCGGAAAGCGGCACAGAGAAGGAGTGGTCAGCAGCGAGGCCATCGGCTGAAAGGGTGTTAGGAGGGGGGAGAGGAACCATGAAACCTGAGAGCTGGGTACGAGCCTAAAAGGGGAGGAGGCCAGAAGCAGGCAGGGGCCGAGTACGCAGTGTGCCCTTTTGGATATTAGCTAACGTTGACATGAAGCCATCACGGTTATCAGTACATTTAAAAACGCTGCTTTCCGTCCTTCCTCTTTTAGCACTGCTAAAATTACATATAGTTTACATCACATGTGTTTTTCATGATGAGCGTAACACAGAGCCGAGCTTGGATCCGCAGTAGAGACACACACACACGTCCAAGGGAGAGTTAAGTGCTGCTTTGGCGGACGTGCGCTCAAACGGTTTCGTATGAATGGGAAGTTCTGAAGAGTTTAAAGACTTCTCCCTTGACAAAGCAAGTGCACATTTTATAACACAGGGACAGCAGTGAGAAGCCAGGATGCTGAAGAACGAATAAAACAGAGTGTCCCCTCGGGAGCTCACAGGCTGTTTCCTGTTACAGATAAGAGAAAGAACAAGAACTTCTGGTGTTTGTCAGGTCTCCGACAAACATGTGTGCGGCATCTCTGAGTCCCCTGCTCGGTCTAGGTGTTGATAAGATTTCCTAGTGATCCAACAAGCTACTAGGGCTGAATTCATTTGGGTGGGTCAGAGCCCCTCATCTTTCTGGACTATAGACTAATTTGAGATTTTTGACTTTAAAAAGGGAGAAGGAAAAAAAAAGAACTTCTTCCTAGCAAAGCACATATAAACAAAATTCTGGAGTCAGTTTCATAGACACGTCTCACCTGAAGCCCAAGGATAAGATGCTAATGTTCTAGCAACCATTTGCACCTACAGAAACATACATGTGCATATAATCATATAAGCCTAAACTGAAAGATTTTATGTTTCAACCATGCCAAGAGCTTCTGAGGTTCATTCTTTGGCTTCTCTTTTCAGTAACATCACATCAGTAGTGGCAACGAGAGAGGTCCTGTCAGAAATCAAACAGCACGTTTATTCTCAAACACAATGCATGGAGCGGACACAGACAGAGAATCACTCCGGTTTCACAATGGCTCTTCAGAGCTCTCAGTTAATGGAGTAGTCACAGTTTCAGACCCAACACAATGCACAAAGAATAGAAAGAGAGACAAAGTGGCCATATTAGGGATGTGGGTAACAGAATTATCTTCCTGGCAACAGCGACTTCAGTGCTGGCTATATATAAACAAAAAATATAAACAAAAAATTCTTCTCTATTAAAGGTCAGAAAATAAAAATAAAGTTTGACAAAACATTTTATCAGTTTGTTTGAAGCAACTTTGTGGACAGAAGTATGGTGTGCATGTTTGCTTCATCTTTTCTCTTAAGCAACCGAAGTACCTGATTCGATCTCTTCTCCATGTGCCGAGTGCTACTAGCCAGAGGGTCCACTAATGTGCAGCCTGAGACATGTCTCTCATCATTGGCTGATTTCTACCGTGGTTTGTGATAAGAACTCTGCATCACCTTCCTTATGGACTCTAAGATGGAAACAGGACACCTTTAGATAAAACCACCACCCGGTAAAAACTTCCATGACCTTTTTGAAGGTTATGTTAGACCACTGTCCAATATACAACTCCTTACCAAATGCCCTCTGCACATCTACGACTTGGGGTAATCCGGATTCTTTAACACATCCAGTTCTATCGGTAAGGTCATTTGGCAGAAAGTACCCAAAGCCTTGAAAGAAAGAAAGGAAGGAAGGAAGGAAGAAAGAGAAAAAGGACTAACTTTGAGCAAGCTATTCAATTTCTGAGAAGGTGTCCTAAGGAAATAACTTGACAAGTCCATGGCGATGGGAATATCTCAAAGATATTCATCATAACACTGGTGCTTATGATACTAAGAAATTGCAAACCACCAAAATGTCTACCAGTGAGAGATGGTTTTAATAAAGGGTGTATTCATGTAATAGGATGCTACATAGCCATTAGGAAGAATAATACAGATGGAGAAATATAAACACGAAATGATGTATATGCCGCAGTCGGTGGAAGAAAGCAAATCACTCATGAGTGTATATGAGATCTCATGTTCTTTGTGAACACACAGGGGAAAAAAAATCTTGAATTCACGGACAGAGAAGAGAAGGCTCTTATGTCTGTCTGGAAGCTTCAATTCTGAGAAGTTAGTCGGCTCTCCTTTCCACGGGTACAGCCCTTCTACTATTCCTGGTAGGACACAGTTTCTAGGCCATTTTCCTCCCTGGCTGCCCTCTTAAAATGCAGAGCTCAGAACCCAGGGCAGGCCCTCAGAGGCTGCCTGTCCAGTGCAGAAACAATGGCATGATTATCTCCTTTGTTCTGAACACTGTCATTAATGCTGCTCAAGATGGCCAACCATGTCAAGTGGCTGGCTCAAACCTTCAATCCTTTTTTTTTTTTTTTTTAAGATTTTGTTTATTTATTTGACAGAGAGAGACACAGCCAGAGAGGGAACACAAGCAGAGAGAGAGGGAGAGGGAGAAGCAGGCTTCCCGCTGAGCAAGGAACCCGATGGGGGCTTGATCCCAGGACCATGGGATCATGACCTGAACCAAAGGCAGACGCTTAACAACGGAGCCACCCAGGCACCCAAACCTTCCATCCTCTTAACAAGAGTGGCTAATGACCCAGGTCTCTCCATGCCACGGACATGCAATTGTTTTTCCTATACCAGGGATAAGGAAATTGCGTTCAGTAGAGCTTAATTGTATATTTGTTCATGCTGATTGCTTTTGACTTTTAGAAACCTTTTTCTATTCTGATTTCTGAAATCCTAACCCTGAGACAGATGCAAACGCAATCCGCCTTTATCAGAGACCGCCCTCTCAAACCAGGACACGTGTCTTTTCTTGGAAGGACTACCAAGCTATTTATCTTCTGACAACTTAAAATATTTTTATATGAAAACAAATGTGGACGAGTTAAAAAATAAAATACAAAGCAGATTTCTCTTTGGGCAAAAACATGCAACTTCAAAGACACATGATTCGCTTCCAACTTACCCAACGCTCCTGCCTGCCACTGACCCTGTACCTTTCACCCCTTCACAGCTTCCCCTAAAAAGTATAAACTCTGCTTTCCCTAAAGAGTTCCTTGATGGGAAAATGAGAATAGTAGTGGCAAGGCAGGGACGTGTAGAAAGTCAAAGAGCTAATTAACCTGCAACACACCTATGTACAGTATTATAATCAAATCTGTACTTTTCCAACTTACCCATAGAAGGATCCTAAGAAACTCAAACACTGAGTTTTATTCTGGTATCCCCTAACAATGATATTTACTCCAACTCTCTCTTCAATAACTAACTGATTCAGAAAGGAAGGAAGGGGGGGAGGGGGAAGAAAGAAAACAAAGTGACTTTAAGAAAGGCTTGTCCCTGGGAAACCCACGTTAACTCGCTGCAAACTGCTGTGCCTCTTTCCAAGCCAATCCCAAATCATCCCTTCTTCGCTCCAAGACCATTTCACACCTATTCTTTGGAAGGCACTCAACGAGAGTCCATCGGTGAGAAAGGAAACCATGAGGAAGACAGAAAGATGACCCACAGAGGACTCCAACACAAGGAGAAAAGGCTTTGAGAAAGGAGCGTCGAGGTGGCCCAGTCAGTTAAGAGCCCAACTCTTGGTTTTGGCTCAGGGCATGATTTCAGGATTGTGAGATCAGGTCCTGTGCCGGGCTCTGTACTCAGTGGGGAGTGTGCTGGAGACTCTCTCTGCCTCTCTCTGCCCCTCCTGATTGCACTTTGGCTCTCTCTAAAATAAATAAATCCTTAAAAAAAAAAAAAAAAAGGCTTCCAGAAAGTTCCAGACCAGGAAAGCACTAGGCAGCAGGAGGGACGAGCTCTCTCTGGTAGGACCAAAGCCTCCATGAAGACGGGGCATAAAGGTAAGGATGGGGGTCACGGTAAGAGACACCAACCTGATTTTACCGGAGAATCGCCTTTAAAAGAGCTTTCTCAACCATACTTGGAAAGATCTAGCATTTCTCATTTTCTATTTCAGAAAATAAAAATCTTTTCCATTTCTAAAGAACACCTGCCTCTCTCTTCACTCTTTTTGGCCTTCCTCTTATCCTCTGAGATTGCCAGCACAAGGCTACAATCAGAAATATTAAACCTTTACACTTTCAACAGCATTTTTAAGTTTACGAAGCGTTTTCAAGTAGATTACCTCTGGCAGGAAAGCGTCCTAAGATAGGATGAACCCGGGCCTGGAGACGCAGACTCAGTGGAAGAAACTCCACATTCAGGTCATCTCCCCCAGCGTGGGCAGCCTCCCCCTGCCCTCCACATTTGTTTTGCTCTTTCCAATAAAAAAAAAATCATCATCCTTGAGTTGCCTAAGCTTAGACCAAAAACCAAAAAAAAAAAAAAAAAAAAAAAAAAAGAAAGAAAGAAAAGAAAGGAATAACAGTGTTGACTTATGTAATCAAAAACTTTGCACAAAAATAAATGAAATGGGTGACCAGTGCAAAAATATTTGCAAGAAACTCTACGTGGCTATCTCTGATGTTTGGTGTTTAGAATAAATCTGTAAGACTACAAGAACAGACCAGACAATTGACAAGAAGGTGACAAATCTGGGGCAAAAATCTTCAACACTTATGGGTAGACTACCCCCAAAAAAGGCTTGCAAAACTAGAGTAGATCCTTGCTGCTCACAGACTCCATATGTGCCAAGTGGCCCGCTCAGTGCACCCTCTAACCCCCAAATCACCGCTCACGGTCACTCGCGGCCATGTGCGGAGTGGTGACATCTTTGACTGACTGTGGCACACATTCCCAGCACAGGTCAAACAAGGCAACGCCCTGCCTTCTTGTTTCAGCTCTCCTGCCGTAAACAAGCATCCCTTTCACAGTCACTCAGTTCCACATTTTCTGCATTTTTGTTGATAACTGTCTTGTCTGAAGTGGCCCCCACGCAAAAGGCTACAGGGCTGTCCAGTGGTCTAAGTGCGAGGAGGCTGGGACAGGAGTTACGGGGAAACCGGGTGTTAGATGAGCTTCATTCAGGCCCCAGTTGCTGTGCTGGCAGCCAGGAGCTCAGTGTTGAAGAGTCAACAACATGTAACAAGGTATCTTTAAAATGGAAACACATATGAAAAAAGCTACACAGTAACTGCTGGCGGAAGTGTTAATGACCAAGAGCTCACAGGACCCTACCTAAACTAGTCCTTTTCAGACTAGGAGCAGCGCTTTAGTATTTATTAACTCAGTGCTCACGGCGCCCTACAGAACAGAAACGTCACACACAATAGCACCGACTGTGTAAGGATTCAGGGGGGAGGGGTTCCTCTCAATTTTTCCATATTCCTCATATTTCCTACAATGAGCAGTATTGCTATCTCTGGGTCCCCTGTGATATTTTAGAATCACCCCAAGTCCTACGTGTATTTTTTTTTTCCTTACTGTTCTCTGCCTGAAAGAGAACACTGGTTTTTAACATAATCACCTGCCATTATCAAACCCTAACAAAATTAATAATTGTCTTATCACCGAGCATCAGTCCACATGAACATTTTCACGATTATCTCAAAAGTGTGTTTTTGCAGATGGTCTGTCCAAATAATAATGCAAACAAGGTTGCATACCGCATCTCACCTGATGAGCCCGTACCGAGGAACCCCAGCAGAGGGATGAGTCCTGAGTGAGTTTGGAAAGAGAGAGGAGGCGCCCATATGACTGAAACAATCAAAGTAGAAAGAAGCCCAGCCCACCGAAATGGACAAAATAAACAAAACTAGAACTCAGCGGCAAGGTCAAAACCAGGGCAAGAGCCAGAGATAAGGCACCAACAGGCTGAGAACTGAAGTTGAGTAAGGAGTGTAATTGGATAAACTATTGAATTGTCTTAAGGGAACAAAGACATTAGATTTTACAATCCCACTTCAGATCAAGAGGGTAATGGAAGGGCAGCTATGAAAAAGAAAAACCTACAGTCGGTGTATCTGATTCATTTCACTTCCCAAACCTTAGTTTCACAAGCACATTTTGACATCATGGCACCCTAATAATTACATTATTAGTTTAAAAAGATCTTGGATAGGAGTTTATGTTTTATTTCACAGGGACCAAAATAAGTGTAAAATACCATATAAGGTAGTGACATTGGTATGACAGACTATTTCTAGCTCCCAGATTCTGATCCCGATCACTCCACAGATTTAGAATGCTGCTTTATTATTATTATTATTACTACTACTACTACTACTATTATTATTTTGCAAAAAGAAAATAAAGCCATGCAATTATCAGGGCGATAGCCAACCTTAGAGATCATTTACCAAGCCAGGCACTCCACAAGCACATGAGGTCAATAATATAATTATATCAAAGAGATGTGGAAACTGAAACTCCACGGTTAAATGATATTGTGAGGGTCACCCCTCATAACTGACGGCACCGGATCCTGAAACCAGCCTGGTCGAGGCTGGAGATTAAGAGTCAAACCACACTCAAACCAAGGAGAGCACAAGAAACCAAGCTTCCCAACTGCTTCGCCAGCTTTCTCTAAACACTGAGCTTCTCTCTGCTCAGCAGATACACAAACGAGGGAATTTTTTATGTGAGTAGTACATGTCCATTAATTTTAAAATAAGAAAATTAAGCCAGATAAACTAAGAAACTCTAACGAGAAACAATAAGGGTTGGCAGGGATGCGGAGAACCTGGGACCCCCGTGCAGAGCTGACACAAACAGGTGCAGCCCCGGTGGGAGACAGATCCTGCGTTCCTCGGAACAGTACCAATAGAATTACAATAATCCAGGATTTCCCCTGCTGGGTGTTGACCCAAAGAATATGAAAGGACTAATTTGAAGAGATATATGCACCCCTATGTTTGGCAGTAAACTATTGAAGCAGCCCCAGTTTCCATCAGTAGATGAATGGATAAAGAAGTGGTATGTGTATACATATTCTACTAAAATGGAACATTACTCAACCATTAAAAAAAAACACACGTGAAATCTTAGGGTGCCTGGGTGGCTTAGTCGGTTAAGTATCTGCCTTCAGCTCAGGTCATGATCCCAGGGTTCTGGGATCGAGTCCTGCACTGGGATCCCTGCTCAGCAGGGAGTCTGCTTCTCCTTCTCCTGCTACACCTGCTCATGTGGTGTCTCTCAAATAAATAAATAAATAAAATCTTAACAAACAAACAAACAAACAAAAAAAGAAATCTGGCCACTTGCAACAACATGGATAGCAGTAGAGAGAATAATGCTAAGTGAAATAAATCGGAGAAAAACAAGTACCATGAGATTTCACTCATGTGGAATTTAGGCAGAAAAAGAAATGGACAAACCAAAAACCAGACTCTCAGTTATAGAGAACAATCCGATAGCTACCAGAGCGGGGAGAGAGAGAGGATGGGGGGATAGGGATGAGAAGGAAGGAGCGCGCTTGTGATGGGCACTGGGTGTGACCCGGAAGTGCTGAACACACTGTATCACACACGTGAAACCAACAGAACACGGTATATTAACTATAATGGAATTTTTAAAAATTCTACTAGGTCTCAGGATTATTTTTGAGGTTCATTATTAGAACTGGCTCCAAAATTTCCCTTCCTCCTTAAAATACGACTTTCTAAAATGCCTTTGTATTTAGTTATAATTTTGTTTTTCCCCACTTGAGCTAAAACAAAACAAACTCTAGAGCACCCCTCCATCAACTTTGCAATATTTTATTAGAGGAGTATGATTTAAAAAGTGGTTGTCTTTTTCATACAGCTCTAAAAAGGTGGTAATGATTAAATATGATCAATGATGCTTGTCTACAAAAAAATTAATGATGTTATTATAACATCATGAACGTTACACGTTTTTGTTTTGTTTCATTTCTTAGTAGGCTGTCAGCATCTTTATTACCACTAACAGGTCATTTTTGCATTCCAAAGGAATTTTTTTCTAATTTTATTTTGAGAAACATACTTTCAAAGCATTTAGGCACTGGGAGCCCACAGATCTTCTTACATCAAATATTTCATATTCCAGGAACAAGTCTGGACACATCAAATCTGAAGGAATTTCTTCAGGCTTACTAAACCAGCCAATGTGATTTTATTTCCAGCCACACAGGAATCTTAAACTTCTCGATGACTGCAGGTAATTCTCGGTCATGGCAAGGAGAGGAGAGCTTTTGGCCCCCAACCCCATCAACTCCCCCCATAAGAACCATCTCCTTAATACACCACATAGAATATTTGACCCATGGGGTCTGCGAATCCTGATTTACAGTTAGTCACTGGACTCCTCTCACATAGCGGTACAGGCAGTTACGGCGAACACCCGGCAGAGCGGAAGTTTCATCCCGGGAGAGTGCGGTGTCGGGGGGAGGAGAGGCAGGGCCCCGCCCCCCACCGTTTTCCCAGCAGTGAGGATGACTCCACGGTGTCCCTGCTGCACCCTGGACCCCGGTGGACAGCAGGACACCACTCTGCTTCGGCTTGTGGATGTCGTGTGAGGCTGGACCAGGACTCTCAGGGACTCGCCATGGGACCCCTGGCTTCGTGAGCGCTCCTCACTGGCCCGTACCCGTGATTCTCAGAGTGTTGTGCAGCCCAGCAGCGGCAGCACCTGCGAACTGGTCAGCAGTGGAAATTCTCAGGCCAGTCCCCCACCTCCTGAACCACCATGGCTAGGAGCAGGGCCCAGCAATCTGTGCTTTAGTACAGCCTCCTGGAATTCAGATGAGGATTACGATTGGAAGAATCACTGCAATCAATGATCGTTTTCTTCAAGGGGCCACTGACTGAGATTGCCATTGGACGTGGGTTTCATTTCCACCACGCCCATGAAGAGCCAGTCGCTGACCCTCCAGTATTCCTGTGAGAGTATATGCAAACACAGGGAAGCTTTGAGCTTACCACAAGTTCTGCGTACAAGAGTAACTAACAGGACAGTAAGCCCTTAGAGTCCCTTTTTCTCACCTGTGGTCCTTCCAATAGTTGGTAAGAAAATGTCTCTACTTGACTCAGACTTCCTTGATCTGCGATGTTCCTCTGGTTGCCTGCATTTAAGGTGACACCCAACAGCTGCCTGAAACACACTTGACCCTAGAACCACAAATGCAAGGGACCGAGGGCAGGGACCCTGAGAGAGCCTGAGGTCAGCTCTCAGTTCCCCCATGTTTAAGCCTCAGTTTCCCCAAATTAGAACAAAAGTACAGCCCAACCTTCATCACAGGGACGTCATCAGAATCAAAGTGATTTAAAGCCGTTCTCCTGGCACGGGGCAGCCCTTCCTCCACACGACACAATCTTTTTATTCTGACCCAACAGAACCGCTCCACCTTAAATACCTCGGAGCATGCTCCAGTCTCTGGAAAAGAAAGGCTGCCAACAACTAGATCACGTTCTCTACAAAAGCACCCGATTAATGATTTTTTAAATAAAGGGACAAAACTCCAAAAGCTCTCATTCCTAACAAAGAATCACATGATAGAAAAATACATTCTGCACTGAAAGCCGTGTACACAGAGTCTAACCACAAACACGCTGATCAAGAGAGAACATTTCAAAATATTTTCTTTAGAGATCCCTAGGTCGTTATGGGGTTGGGGGGGGGGGGGGGTGCCAAGGCGCAGTACAGACTTGCGCAGGTGAGTCAAGAATGTGATTGGATGAATTAAAGAAATCCCATTTTGGCACAGCTGAAGGAGGCACCGGGCATGATTCCAAGTTTCTGCTGGTGGATTCAAATGAGCCTTCCCCTTCTTTTCTGCAGCTGATAACTTAATAATAAAATACATTACAGATTATAATTAAAAGATCAATAAGCCATAAGGAAAGAAAGCTTTCGCTTAAGAATCTTTTAAATATGCTGTGGGTTGATGTCAATATCATTACTGAATATTATTTAACAAACACTCAGGAGACAATGCCAACAGACTTGGGTTTGAGTCCTGGCTTTGCCGTTTCACCAGCTCACGGATCTTCTACTCTTGTCCTCATCCTGTCCATTCTACACCAGTCATAGAGTCCTAATCTGCTCCCAAGCAGGCTAAAGACCCTTCCTGCCTCAGGGCCTTTGCACATGCTGTTCCAGCCCTGTTCTCTCCCATATCACCCACCCCCAAGTCCCATCCCTCACCCAGAGCATCCACTCCCAGTCTGCAGCCCATTCTATTAGTCCTCGGGTCCCAAGTCACTTCTAGGGAAAGCTGTCCTAGCTGACAGTAGATTGGATCTTCCTGTTGCATACTCCTTTTACTTACTTTAACACCTGTCACAATTGTATCTATATTGCTCTTTTATAACTGTCTACTGAATGTCAGTCTATACTACTGGACCACCAGCTCCATGCGGGCCGGGTTTCTGTCCACTGCTATATGTCTAGGACTAAGTGCAGGGTCTAGAGCACAGGGGAGAGATAGCATTATACATTTCTTTCTATTTTTTTATTTGACAGAGAGAGAGAGGGACCACAAGCAGGGGAGGCAGAGGAGAGGGAGAAGCAGACACCCCGCTGAGCAGAGAGCCTGATGTGGGACTTGATCCCAGGACCTGAGATCATGACCTGAGCCAAAGGCAGGTGCTTCAACCGACTGAGCCACCCAGGTGCCCCGGAGAGACAGCCTTGTAAACAGTCCTCTAGGCATCATTTCAGGAACGAGGGTGATCACCGATGTCAGAGAGTTCAGAGGCAAACACAATTTTGGACCAGATGGGTTTTTAGACACGCAAGAAAGTCAGACGAGAAAGCAAATTCTTTCAACATCTTTCTGGTTTCCAAAAGCAGAATGTCATCAACACTGAAAAACAACTCTGAGCCCTCGGAGTTCATACAGCTAACTTCATATTCAAAATTCTGGGAATCACTCTTATAAAACCCAATAGCTTAGTATGCTGAAACCAGTATTAGGTAGCATCATGGGTAACAACTCCATCTCCCATCTACTCAGTCTGGATGGAAGAGGGAAACAGGCACACTCGTCTGTTTTTGCTTTGTCCCCAGGGCCTGCTTTCATTCTTCCCACCTGATCTTTTCAGCTGTGCGGCAACTGAGACAAGACTGAGGGAAGGAGAGGCTTCCTGGTCGAACTTGGACCATCCGGAGCCAGACCGGTGGGACAGGTGGGACTAATCGTTATTATTTTTTAAAGATGTTATTTATTTATTTGACAGAGAGAAAGTCAGCAAGAGAGGGAACACAAGCAGGGGGAATGCGAGAGGGAGAAGCAGGCTTCCACTGAGCAGGGAGCCCGCGGCAGGGCTTGATTCCAGGACCCTGGGATCACAACCTGAGCCAAAGGCAGACGCTTAACAACTGAGCCACCTGGGCACCCCAGGTGGGACCAATAATTAATCGTGTTCTACCATCTCCCTTCACAGCACATTCTTCCTCTCCCTCCTCAGCCCTCCCTGTCCGCTGGCCCCTCGGGGCCCCCTCATCTCGGCTCCTGCTTTCCCTGGTCCCTGCGCTCAGCTTTTGCCAAGACGCTGCCAAGACGGGAGATGCAGAGACTCAGCCGCTCGAAGGCAGGACCTCAAGTCTCCCAGAGCTACACGATCTGGGGGAAACTGCTGAGCAAGTGGCAGGAAATTAATCTGGAGCCCCGGGAAAGGGGGTGAGGAGTCTGATCACGTGCAGAGGTAGACAGCTCCGGGGAAGAAAGAAAAAGCAACCGGATAAAACAGGGCGATCACAGAGATGTCCACACGACGGCTGCCGGGCCTTCTCCCTCCCACAACCACGAAGACGGAGAGCTGAGAGCCGGCAGCACCGCCCTCCCGGGCTGCCGCTCCCGAGAGGATTTAATCGGACAAAGGAGTCCCAGTTCTTTAGGTGGTCGGTGAGGTTTCAAGATGCCTCCTCTGTTCCCGCCGCTCGACCCAAAGCATGATCAGACCCAAGACCCGCAGGCAGGCTCATGAACGGGTGTGGGAGGGACGCTGACGGCACCGTGTTAGTCGAGGGGAGGAGGGTTTTGTCGTCGACACCCTAATGGCCTTCAGAAAACCTCAAGATTGGAGCCTCTCTTTGGAATTACTGGTATCTAAAAAGGTACTAGAAACGACAACCTCGGGGAGAACCTACCGCAGATGAGTCTGCCTGTTTATCCCACTGCAGGGGTCTTCTCCCGGCGCCCCCCTGACCCCCAGCGTGGAACTTGTTTTCGGACCCTCCGCATCCAACCCAGCGGCATGGGCACTGCTGACCCTCCAGACATGCCCACAGAGAGGGCAAGTCCTCACTCCGGACGGCTCAGAGTCACGCGGAGAAGAGGACGTCACTAGGGACCACTCTGACCCCCGGGACGGTGTGTGGACAAGCCCGCACCCCGAATGCAGGGTCCTCCCCCCCCCCCCCCCGCTACGAGCTCTCCAAAGCCGCCCCAGGAAGAGCCTCGCACACTTCCACCCGACGGACAATAGCAGCACCTGCTCGCGGCTGCATTCCGGGCTCCGGAGTTCCTAGAGGATGGAGTCACGGCCGCTCGGCCCCAGACGGCAGGCAAGGAGGAAAAAGAGACAAAGGAGCCAGGTGGCTTGGGCAGAGGGAGGACTGGGGGCTGCTCTCTCGCACCCCACGGTGCAGCCGGAGGCCGGCTTTCCCAAGGCTGCCCCGCACCTCAAGCTGTGCGCGGAGACAGCTGTCCCAGCCACAACAGGAAAGGGAAGGGAAAACAGTCCTTCCTGAGGACGGCCTGGTCTTCTAAGGGAGCAAAAGCTGGTGAACTCGAAACACAGCCTGCTTCAAACACCTCGGAGCTTCAAACACCAACAACTCCTTGGCGGTCAGGGCGGAGAGGGAGGCCGGAGGCAACTGGCCGGAGGTCACAGCCACGGTGCCAAGTTAGGGGACGGATTCTCCCAGAAGGGTCTGGGTGGGGTACTCTCCACTCTCTCTACTGGAAGGTTCTAGAATCAGAGGCCTGGCAGAAAAACTCTCCAAGTGAGTGCAAAGAAGAAATAAAACCATGGAGAAGAAACATGGAAAATTCATCATATATGCTTTCTCTCTCCCTGTTTTCCCGTGGAGTAAGTGGAGAAAGAAAATAAATGTGTTTGAAACTACCAGTGATATTAAAATGAAAAAACTTTTACATGATTTCATCTCTGTAGTTTCATGCACTATATACCTCTTTAACCAGACTTTAAAGTTCTGGCTTTTTATATATTTATACCTATTTTCTCCCTTCATTTTTATTGCATAAATATGACAAGGTCATTAGAAAACATTTTAAAATCCTGATCTGAAAAAATTTCAGTTACATAGGTCTAATTCCAAACAAACAAACAAAAAACCTTGACTTCTGTTAACACTTTAGGACATGCTTTTCTATTTTTTCCTATGCAAATGTAGACATATAAATACATGGTCAGCTAGGGGAAGATATTTGTTTATAAAAATTTCCTTAAACCTATTAGATTTTTTTCCCCACACGAGTCATGCATATCTGTTTGTTCAAATAAATACACCTTTGTTTGCATGCTCTTTGCAAATGTTCTTGGCAAACACCCCTGCTCTTTACTGCTACAGCAGTCCTAGAAAGCAAACGGGTCACGTACGCGCTCTCTCAGAGATGTACAGGCTGGAAGGACCACGTTCGCCTGCTGCAGTCACAAAATCGGGAACCCTCCATACGCCACGGAGAGACCTTTAGAAAGCCTTCCTGGGTTAGTGACTACAGTAACCCTGACAAAGGAGCTTTGATCCTTCCCTAGAGAAACACCTGTTGGTTGACCGAAGGGACAAAAACCCTGAATCATCATTTCCACTGCAATATGGTTTAGAATGACTACGGACACTGTGCACGGGGAGGGTTATTTACCCACGAAAGATGTCCCTTCCTCGAAGGAATTACCATTGGGAATTTTGAGCACATCATAAAGGGAACTGGCCAATCCAGAGGACCAGGAGTTTCCCCCTTCTCCAGCCCTCCACCACTCTCCCCTTCCACAGCCTGGGCTGGTCTGTCGCAGAAACAGAAGAGCTCCCGTGTGTCTCCCCATTTTGTGGGGTTGTAGACGGAGCTAAGACTTGCCAAAACAGACACGGAAGCCACACTTGTGTTATCTGGCCTGCGGTACTTGGGTGTGCGGGAAGGGAAGTCGTATCAGCCCTTGCTCTTTAAATTACGTGAAAGACAACTGAACCGAAAGGGGCCTGAAGCCCAGCTCGACATCCAGCAATTAATCCAGAAAGGACATGCTCACGGGGAAGGCCCCTGATGCACCCGTCCCGCCAGTGGCCATGACCATCACCACCATTTTAACAGTAAGACGTGTCCCGTGCTTCACCCACAGTCTCACTGACTTGAGCACTGTTGGCCAAAACCTCCTATTTAGCTTGTTTTCTTTTCTTTCAGGGGCTTTAGATTTACCCACTGCGGCGGGTTAAAATACTTCTGCAAACAGAAAAGACGGCTCTTCGAGCTCACCCTGGACTCTCCACGGCTGTTGTGTGAATTCAGGGGTCTCCCCGCTGACAGGGATGTTGCAGGACATTTCTCTGTTCCCTGGACCCAGGACTCCGCCAGGCTCACGTCAGAGGGGCTCCCGAGACCTAGCCGGCCACTTCCTGCACCACGCAGAACCTGGACGATGAAACAAGCCGCCAGCGTATCTCAGGGGCTCTGGTGCTGCAATCCGAGAGGGCTGGAAACGGACAGCGAGGGGGGAGCTGCTAATTCACTCCTTTCCTCCCCATCAGCCCCAAATGTTTCAACAACAAGTGACCTGGGAACACAGTTCGGAGGCTGCTGAGATAATGACTTGATTTGTTCCCCCAGGGGCTGAGAGCTGTGGCCACCCTACCTGGTGAGAACCATTTGTACTCTTTTCTTCCTGAGCCAGGAGCCAGGCTTGCTTCCAAAGGCAAGGAATACTTCCCGGTCTTTCTCCAAGCCTGACAGCCGAGGGGCTGCTCAACAGACCACGCATTAAAGCCTTGTCTCCCGGACAATGAATTATGGGCGACTTCAGATGAGCCAAAGCGTGACATCGGTCTCTCTGGTACCAAAAGAAATTTTCCTGACCAAACAGTATTAAGATACACACACCTTACAAGGTGCCCAAAAACAGAATAGAGGACGGGAGCGTACTTTGCATCACAGCACTGGGGCAGGCTGGGGGGGGCGTGTGTGAGAAATGGGTTCCGGAGAAGGAAGAGTTGTCAAGCTACAATCTGATGAGAAAGGGGACATGGCCGGCGCGAGGAAACCAGAGGAAGACGGCCACGAAGATGCCGCAGCCTCCTCTTCACACTCCAGCACGGCTTCTGGGCTTTGCACAACTGACGTTTGGGGCTGGACACGCCTGTGATGTGAGTGCTGTCCTGGCTTCTACCCACTATTTGCCAGGAGCCCCCCACCCCCTTTGGTTCCATTTTTAACCCAAAGTGTCTTCACAGATTGCCAAAGACCCCCCACTGAGCAAAACTGTCCCCGACTGAGAAGTGGTGTATGGGGCCACAGTCTGCACACCAGACAAGGGCACGGGCTAAGGGGGCCTGTGGGAGCGGCACACTCCCCGCCCCCCATCCACTCACGGAGCCACACATGCTGGGACTGGGTCCATTCCCAGTGGGCACACCTTCTTCGAAAGCCTGAGGAGGCCGGCAGGAACCCGTCCCTCACGTCCAACCCACTCTGCCACCCTCGGCTCTGGGTCCAGCAGGCATCGTGCCCCGAAAACTGTTCTTGCCACCAGATCCAATACACGACTCCCTTCCCATGGCTGCACAGGACAGGACGCCGGTCACTCTCCCCTCCTTGAAACGCACCCCTGCAGGGTTCCTCGGACCCCTCTGCACCCGCATCCTCAAGCTGCTCTGCAGGCTGCTCGTCAGGTGCTGGCCCTACGCCTCGCCATCTCCCACCCTGGGCCTCCAGCCCCAACTGGGAGATCCTGCTCCTTCCCAGCTGCACTGACCGCCTGCCTGGGGTGCGGGGGAGGGGCAGGGGCACAACTTGCCCTACGGTGCACATTCTCTCTTTCCTGAACTTGACATACACAGTTCCCACAGACGCTTCCCTTTGATGGGGCGCAGAGCCTGTTACTCAATCTGCCCCAAACCAAGCCCATCGCCCTCCCCAACACCCTCCTGAGTTTCCGCTCACTGAGGAGCAAGCGGCTGGGCCTCCCGGAAGCCTGGGCTCGGCCCTGGACGCCTCCCGCTCCCACTGGCTCAGCTCCCAGACGGCTCCCCGACAGCGGCCTCCCACAGCTGCCCGTCCACCTCCCTCCAGCCCCAGCGCCCCTGCCCAGGCTCGGTCACCTGACCTGGGCGCTGCTGCAGGTGCTTTGGCTCTCGGACCATCCTCTACCCCAGGCTGGAGGGTGTTTCCTGTCTGCTCTCCTAGTTCCAGAACTCACGGGGCTTTCAACTCCTCAGTGATCTCCCACCGCCCTTGGGCTCGAGTTTAAAATTTCCGACTGAGGCTAACCAGGCCCTTCATGGCCTTATCCCGACTCTGCACGCCTCCCCCAGGTCTCTGTAATTAAGCCAGGAATGTTCCAACTTGAGCTAGTTGCTCTCATTTTAGTTTTAAAATTCACTCGGGCCTGAGGCAAAACTTGCCTCCTAAGTACTTCAAATTGTTTTGTCAACCGGGGAGTAACCTTTACTAAAAAGCTCTAAGTTCTTTCCTTCTCCTTCCTGGGTGGTGGTGGTGGGGGGGGAATCCCAGAATGCTTCAGACTTCTGCCTCTCCTTTATATGCAACTTTTTTACCCCCAAAAAAGGGTCCTAGGGCCTTTGGGCTTTGCACACCGTCTCCTGATCAGTTGTCTGGGCAAAGACATTTACTGCATGTCACTCACTACATGTCAAACATTTTGCGACACGGTGTTTCTTAAATACCAGTCATAGCCTACCAGCTCCGCTCTACATGTCAGGGAGCAGAGGCTGAGAGAAGTCCAAAGTCTGTGCTCTTTCCTCTCCGGAGACCAGGCTGACAGCCCCGGTCAGCCTGTCTGTGCTGCCCACCCCCCGGGCCCCCCAAAGAGCTCTGCTCTGAGGCCAAAAAAGATGACGTTCTTAACAAAGATGGCGGCCACTAAGCCCACTAAGGGGAAGACGCTCTGAGGAGATACAAGGAGCGGCCCCTCAGAGAAACCACATCCACGCGCAAACACAGCTGAGTAAGTGGAAAAGCGGAGACCGTCCCTCTGCAGGTTTCTCAGCCTCGGCACTACTGACGTTTGGCTGGAGAACTGCTGGTTGTGGGGGCTGCCCTGTGCGCTGTCGGGGGTTCAGCGGCGTCCTGGGCCTCAGGCCACCCGATGCTGGGAGCACCCCTACTCTGAATCATGACCGTCAAAAATATCTCCAGACACTGGCAAATCCCCCCCCCGGGGGCAAAATCTCCACCGTCCCCCCACCCCACCACCAAAGCCCCCCGAGAAGCACTATTCTAAAGAGGTTCCAAAATATCAAGTAGTAACTGGTCAACTCGCGGCCTTATCTCAGTGTAGAACTGAGAGATCTTGTTCTACACACTCGGATGTAAAGGAACCACAAGCAGAATTTTCATCTTAAAAGAAAAAAAGAAACAGAGTCCCCTCAAATGACTCGTTCATCAGGACCTGAGCGGCATTTAAGAGACAGTGTTGACATTCTCCCAGACCTGCGGTTTTGCTGAAAAATTAATCTATCCCATCCACGCTTTGATCTTCAGGCCAATTATTTCCCGAGACAAGATTGAACTTGCGCGGATCCCACAGGCTAACCAGCTATCAGAGCGGAACTGGCATCCAGTTCCAGGTGGCAAGTGGGGACGGCGCTCCCCGACCGCCCCCAAAGGGACTCTGGTCAGAAACACAACCCAGTGTCACGGGGGCGGGGGTTGGGGGGATGATTTTCCCATGAAAGTGCAAGACAGCTTTGCGTTCAAAGGAGAAAGCGGTTTGGAGGAGGTCGGTCGGTTTTAAGCATCAGCACTAACTGGTATTTCTGTTACGGGAGGTTTTTGTTGTTGTTGTTCTTGGTTTAGTTTTTCTTAATTTTACAGTGAGGAGGAGAATTGCATCCGGGTAGTCTCCTTGCTTCTGTGGTTCGTCTTCCCTTTAAGAGGAAAGAAGGAAGCTTCTAGTCTTCCAACGGCTCTTGCTCGTCTCGCACCTGTTCTGCAAGGTGTGTGCGGCCAGCCAGAGGGACAGACGGGACCTGGAGAAAATGTTCGTTGTATCCGCAACTGCACACTTGGCTAAAGGAATGCTGGCTGCAAACGAAGCCCAGAGAGTTCGTATTGCTAAGAAGCTATCCCTTAGTTTGGGCGGCAGGCAGGAGAATGCACCCCTACCAGCCCCCCAACGACATTCAGTCCTACTTCCCCAACTGAGTATGTTATCACGATGGACTTGAACGTGTGGTTAAAGTCAAGGACCCACGAGCTGAGCAGAGTCACCGGGGCTCTCCTGGTGGGTCGAATGTAATCATGAGAGCTGGAGAGCCGACAGACGTCTCTGGCTGGGGTCAGAGAGAGAGAGATGAGAAGGAAGATGAAGGAGCCGGAGAGATCTGAAATGTGACAGGGACTCACATCACCACTGGTGGCTTTGAAGATGGAATAAGTGTGTCCTGAGCCAAGGAATGCGGGGGGGCCCGAGAAGTTAGGACAATGAGGAAACAGATTCTCTCCCAGAACCAGCCCTGCCCACCCCAATTTGATCACCCCGATTTGATCCCCGTGAGTCCAGTGTTGACCTTCTAACCTACAGAGTTGTAGGAGAATATATTCATGTTGCTCTAAGCATCAAACGTGAGGGTTCTGTCACGGCAGGGAGAGAAAACCAATATAGACTTGGTGGGGTGCTGTTGTGACAAAAGCCAAGAAATGGCCAGTGGCTTTGGAACAGGGCAGTGGCGGGGAGCACGGCAGAGAAAGTCTAGATGGCCCTGAACAGAGCTGTTAGGAGACACATGGACGGGAAGGAGAGCTCCGGAGGGAGGAAACCCAGATTGCCGAGGAGACGCCTGCATTGTTGAGAGCGGAAGACGTCACACATGCCACCCGCCTGGCATGCGCCGCCTGCTGTGGGCGAAGAAAGTGATGCCCCCGGGACGCCTGGGTGGCTCAGTCCATTAAGCCGCTGCCTTCAGCTCAGTCATGATCCTAGGGTCCTGGGATCAAGTCCCGCATCAGGCTTCTCGCTCTGTGGGGAGCCTGCTTCTCTCTCCGCCTCTGCCTGCCTCTCTGCCTGCTTGTGTGTGCTCTCGCTCTCTCTCTGACAAATAAATAAATAAAATCTTTTTAAAAATAAAAAAGTAAAAAAATTTAAAAAAAGAAAGTGAAGCCCCCAAGGGGGGGAAGGCACCTGACCATCTCAGGGGCAACCTGCTGTCCCGTCACGTGACCTGGGGCAGACAGTCTCTGCGAACCGCTCTTCGGGATGGCCCCAGTGCCCACCTCACGGGATCACAGGGGTTAATGAGGACGTGCAGGCAGAGCCCTCACAGGGTGCCCAGCACAGGGCAGACACTGGGAAATGGCTGGAGAGGAATGCACCCTCTCTCCCACAGGAAAGCCTGCGATGAGTCCTCCCTCGGGCAGACTGAGGGTCTAAGCATAAAAGAAGGGAGCAGAGCCAGACCTGGACGTTCAGGAAGCCGGGGCTCCGTAAATCACAGTGCGATCTGGGAGCTCAATGGGGCTATTCCGAAATGCAAGAGACAGAGGGACTGAGGCCTGGGGAAGCTGTCCAAGGCAACAGAGCAAGACAAAAAGGGGGCTGAGCTGTTCCTCTGGGTGCCTCTATTACTGGAAACGTGCCAAGCGCAGTTTGAGAACACTGGGCCGAGATACTGTGCCCCTCTCGGTGCCAACTTGGACAGGAAGTGATGCGGCTGGGTCCCACGGTCGAGAAGCCAGCAGGAGGGGGTGACGGGGGCGTCCTCAAAGAAAGAGATCGTTTTCAATTCTCCAGCCTGGCTTCCTACCTCAGCCTCCCCCTCTCCCCCGCCCACCACCCATCTCCATCCATGAAATTATAAGACACAACAAGAATGAAAAAGACCGCAATTGTTCCTGCAGGGGCACGGCAAAGCCAACTTTTGCAGAAACGCCTAGAATTTTCTATGGAGGAGGGATGACAGGTGTTTTCCTAGCGTAAGAACTTTTTTAGTTCAGGCGCTTTCCTAAGGTTTCTGGGAGAAGACATCACAAGGAAAGAAACAAGACGCCGAAAGCATTTGAATATCCTTTCTGTCTCTTCACATGGGCACCCCGGGCTATAAATTACAGTGGATCATTGGCCAGGACTCCCAGTCGAGAGTTAAATGTCAGCCAGCAGGCTACAGCCTAACAGAGAGGGAGAAAAAGTCACCTTAGGAATGATGAAGATAAAACCCAGCAGCGAGGAAGGAAACCAGTCTCCCCTGGTAGGCTGATAAGACAGTGAGTCGGCCGACGGAGTCCTCCTGTTCTGCCCGAGTCCCATGTTCTTCCTTTCGAGAAAACCTCTTAGCACCTGCAGGGAAGCCACCGTTTCTTCCGTTCCTTTCTGCTGGGGGCAGAAGGCACAGCCTCCCGGGTGGCGTGATGAAGTTACGCATGTCTGTGAGCCAAGCACATGTCCCCACCGAACACAATGATGCTTTCAAAAGAGAACAAGTTTCCAAAGTTCTGCCAACAATCCCATTGTTTAGGATTCACCAACTGGAAAGGCATACACTTCTGCACGACATTTTCTGAATTTCGCCAAGCTGCGTGGATCTGAAGGCTCATTCTTTGCACTCCCACTGTGTGTCACTCGGTGCCCTTTCCACGCAGACCCAAATCGGCGGTTCTCAGAACAGATCCATTATTCGGGCGCATGTGACAAGAGCACTGGATCTTGTCTCTGCCCTCCCCCCAACCCCTGTTTTCTGTGCTCCTCAAGCTGCAAGCCTCTGCTGACCCTGGGGATACAAAAAACCCAGCAGAGCAAAGGAGCTGTAGGGCTTGCCCTCTCCTCAGTCCAAATCTGGAGACTCTGGGAGGGTCGGCAGGTGAATCTCTGGGTCCTTCTAGAAGGAGGACATGCACCTCGTGTGTCTAGTGATTTGGTTTGGCTTTTTATCAACATGGGAAGGAGGAGGTATGGCTCAGAGACAGAGAACGGACTTAGCTAACACACTCCAGCCTCCTGTTTGAAGAGGAAAACAGCATGACGCGTGGGAACTGTTCGAAGCTCCCTGGACCTCCGCGTGGGCTTCAGCCACTCCATCAGACCCAGCAATGCCGACCGAGCTGGACACACCAGCCTCTCTCACCTCGCGCTTCTTGCGAGGATAATCCGGACACCACCACACGATCCCACAAAAATGATCTGCAACTCAAAGAAGTCACACAGCTCAGGCCTGGGAGATCCCCACAGTGTTTGTCTCGAGGGTAAAAACACACATGCCGAAGACAGTCCATTTTATACGCCTCTTTCAGGCGTTTCCCTACTGTCAGTACCCAGATTGTGCCAGACTCTCTAAATGCGTGTGCATTATTTGATCTGTTTCTTCCAAAGATCCAAGAGCAAACTACCTCCGTGTTCATTCTTCCCTGGAGGAAACCCAGGCTTGGAACTGCTAAACAACATGCCCCAAGTCACCAGCTGGCAGACCTAGACTCTGAACCCAGACGTTCGCTCTGACCTCAGGATTAATGCCTGTGATCTGCCGTGATTGGCAACAGACTCTGGGAACAGCGAGGCCTCCTCCACATTGCCCTCGGGGGATCAACAAACTGTACTGACAAAAATCAATGGTGATCTCCCTTTTTGAACCACCTTGACTCCTGCACATGACAACCTGCCACACCTGGCGTTGCTGCAGGACAAGAAGTCACAACCTCTCCCTGGGGTTGGCTTCAAAGCAATGCAAATATTCCAAAATGCCTTCCCCTTAAAGGAGTCTGCACCCCGGCATGATGGACTCCAACTCCAACACTGTCCAGAACCCCCACTGCAGGGGGCCTGACGCGCCCCCTTCCAGGAGCCTCCGAGCGCGCCCCTCCCAGCTCAGGCCTGCAGCTGTGCCTACTGCTTTACCATCGCAAGGCGGCAAGAGGTAAGAACACCACGGGTGCTGCAGATGCTACCGTTGGTCAGAACTCTTGTCATCAGCAGAAATGTGGAAGCACGTTCCTCCCTAATAAACTCAGGCAGTTTTACCCACTTTCCACATGTTCCAAAACGAGGGATAAAGACCATCCCAAGACCAGCAAACTACAGGCTCAGGCCAAGTTGCTGAGTGAAGACTGTGTCATAAGAAAAGTATCAGAGGGGGTTGCGCAGGGCAGGGGGAGGGTGATGGACACTGGGGAGGGTGTGTGCTACGGTGAGTGCTGTGAAGTGTGTGACCCTGGTGATTCGCAGACCTGTACCCCTGGGGCTAACAATACATTATATGTTAATTAAAAAATGAAAAAAGAAAGAAAGGTATCAGAGGGATCTTCCAAGCATTCAAAAAAAAAAAAAAAAAAACAATGACAAAGCAGAACTGGGTGCAGAGACACGAGGAGAGTTAGTGTTTAACGGGGATGGAGTCTCTGCCCGGGAAGATGAGAAAGTTCTGGAGAAGGAGGGTGGGGATGCTCGCCCAGCAACGTGAACGGACTCAGGGCCACGGAAATGTACACTCAGACGTGGTGAAAATGGGGAAACACAAGCAAAAGGCACCCTGACATTCAGGTGAGTGCTTCCTGTTGAAACTGCCCCCGTACCAAGGGAAAGGAGGCCCCAGCTCCTTCCAAAACCAACCACTGGAACATTCTAGGCCCACTGCAGGGGCCACATGGAAGAAAGGGGAATTGCAGGCCCAGAGCTCTGGGGGAAAAACCGAATGTTCCTGAGGGACGGCTTGCTCTGTGGAGCCTGCGTGTCTCGGTAAAGCCAGAATCCCCTGCCAGTCCTCTGAGGAAAGGACCGATCGCCCTTCAGCATTTGTGTCGCTTGCAAAATTCGTAGGTTGAAGTCTTAACCCCCAGTGTGATGGTATCTGGAGGTGAGACCCTCGGAAGGGAGCTGGGTTGACGTGAGGTCAGGTCGTGAGGCACGGGTGCTCCCAGAAGAAGAGGGAGAGGGAGCAGAGCCCTTCCTCCCTCCACCACACAAGGACCCAGCAAGAAGCACCCGCCAGGAAACACGCTCCCTCTCGCTGTCCCCGGAACCCACCCAGGCAGCCGCTGGACCTTGCCCTCCAGCCTTGATCATGGGGAGAAGCGACCAGGCTGTTAAACCCCTCCAAGTCTGGGGCCTGTGTCACAGCAGCCTGAGCTATGACGGGTCTCCTCTGTATTTGATCTGTGCTGGCACCTACATTCAGTTACCGGCTGAGACCCATTACCGTCCGGAGAAAAGTTCCTAAAACGACCCGCTCGAGTGCAGGGACTCTGGGCACCACAGCGAAGGTGAGCATCCAGATGAGCTCTCGCTCCTTGGGGCCCCCAGACGTATGGCAACAGCCTGGCTCACACGGACACACGGACCCACACGCACGCAGAGACGTGCCAACTGCTTCTTCCACGTTCTCAGGTTCTTCAGAGTAACGCCGAGGACAGAGGCCAAAAGGCCGTCGTGACTCAGAATGAAATGGTCTTCGGGCCGCCGCAGTCTCCCTCCATCCTCTCAGATGCTCCGCACTCGGAACATCACCAAGGCTGCTGACACGGGATTTTCAACACCGAAGAATGGACCGGGTCGCATCTCCAACGGGTCCGCGTCCCCCCACCAAGCCTCCGTACCCGCCCTGCCACCTGAGAGTGTTGCTTTGGGATGACGGACCTAGTGAATCGCGCTCCTCCTCCCTCCAGACTAAATGCTCTGACTTGTAAGCCAGTCTTGTTCCCAAAACTGAACAATTAAGTACTTTTTACCTGTTTTGGTGTTTTGTTTCCCCTCACTGGAAAAAAACAAAAATAGTAAGCCTCACATTAGCAAACTCTGAACTGAACCAACCTAGGTCCGTGTACCTCTGATTTACACAAAATCCCAATCGGTTTTCCTTAAATGCTGCATAATTCACCTTTAAATGCCACTGCAAAATTGGTAGTTAATGTCCACACCAACAATAAAATAAAATAAAATTAAATTAAATTAAAATAAAAAACCTAATTCTCCCTAACACCAACATAGATTAGAAAACCCTTAATAATTAGAAGTGTCCCAATTAAAACCTGAATATCAAGTCTGATCAACAGAGGAGAAACATCAAAAAATGGACACACAGGCATGTGGGATTTAATATGTGATAACGGTGGCATTTCCTATCAAAGGAGGTAAATGGATTACTCAGTAAGTGGTTGTGAAAACCAGCAGCCATCTAAAAAAAGCATATTGGGATCCTACGTTGTAAAATAAATTCAAGATGGATGAATAATGTAAGTATAAAAACTAAAAGCAAAGAAGTAAGAAAAGCAGCCCTGGACAAATAAAAGACAGTAATTTTAGAGTAAGGATGGCCTTTTCCTCTTTATGGTATTAAATTCAAAGGCCTTAAAACAAGGCACGTGACAGAACTGTCTGCATGGAGAAATGTCACATAAACCAAGTCAAAAGATGAGCAGTGAACTAGGAACATCTCCATCTCTCGTCACACGGGGCTCGTTTCCCTTAGACAGTAAGTGACATGAACTGGTCACTCACAGCCCAATGGCGAAGGACAGAACAGTTCAGAGGAAGGTAAATAGGAAGAGCTCCTCCGGGCTCAGGAGGGGACGCTCAGCCTCCTAAGTGACAGCAAACTAAAACCACAGGAGCTGCTGTTTTTCCCTTATCAGATTGGCGAAGAGGAACAAGCGTCACAACCCACCATGCCAGTGAGGATGGGAACGGACAGGCACTTACATACCTCGCTGGTGAGCGTACAGACGTTAGCACGGCTTCTACGGAAGACACCTGGGGCGGGATCTCCTCCCAGGACAAACGCCAAGTACCCTTCCACCTGGGGACCCCAGAGTTAGGACTGTATCCTATGTGAGCAAAATAATCTACGTGCAAAGTCATCTCTTGCAGCATTGTAGCAAACGGCAAGATCAAAAGGAGACCTACTTAACAAAACAGAGTATCTGTAAGAAGAAAATACTATGCTGCTCTGTTTAAAACTATAAAAATATAAGAAAAACTCTACCTATACAGAGGAAATTTCAAGATGTTTGGTTATAGGAAAAGGGCAAGGTGCGTAACAGTATGTAAAGTATGTTATGGGGGGGTTGAGGGGGCGCCTGGGTGGCTCAGTGGGTTAAAGCCTCTGTCTTCGGCTCAGGTCATGATCTCAGGGTCCTGGGATTGAGCCCCGCATCGGTCTCTCTGGTCAGGAGGGAGCCTGCTTCCTCCTCTCTCTCTGCCTGCTTCTCTGCCTACTTGTGATCTCTGTCAAATTTTTAAAATCTTAAAAAAAAAAAGTACGTTATATGTGGGATTTTAAAAGGGGGGGAGAATATGACAATACACACATTTTATTTAGTCTTTTTTTTTTTTAGTGTTTAATGTTTTTATACTTTTTTATTTCATGTTTTTTACTTATGAGTATCTTTAGAAGCAAGAACACTGAATGCTCCTGAGGAGGGAATATACGGCTAGTGGCAGGAATGGGAGGCTTTTCACTTGACCCTTATATATCTTTTAAATTTGAGCAAATAGGCAGAGAGGCAGGCAGAGAGAGAGGAAGAAGCAGGCTCCCTGCTGAGCAGAGAGCCCGATGCGGGGCTCGATCCCAGGACCCTGAGATCACGACCTGAGCTAAAGGCAGAGGCTTAACCCACGGAACCACCCAAGTGCCCTGTGGATACGAATTCTTATACACCCTTTATGCCCAAAGGTCACTTGAGGGATCTAACGATAAAAGGCATAGTTATCGTCAAAGAATAAGAAGAACTCCCAGGTAACTTTTCATCGAGTGAAGGCTGGCAGGAGGGGAAAGGAGAAGAGGTCTGGATGATCTTACCTACACAGTGAGGCACAACTGACCTACACAGCGAGGCGCAACTGACCTACACAGTGAGGCGCAACTGACCTTACGACTTAGCTCCTGGCATCCTGGTAGCCAGAACAAAAATGGAAATACGATGAGTTACACAACTTCCATAACTGGCGGAAGAAATTAAAAGTCCCTGTTCATCAGGGAAATAGATTTTCTTTTCGTAACATGAATTGAAACATACATTTCCTTACAGGAGGGACCGTGAACGGCACAGTGAACCCGTAGGAGCAGCTCACTGGACACGTACCTACGAAGCCCCTTCTGGGTTTCCGGGCTCTGTTCTCAGAGTTTGGGGTACGTGAGCCAACAAATCAGGTCAAGAGTCCTATCCCAGGGAGGGCCATATTCTGCTGGGGGAGACGGACAGTAGACATAATCGGTAAGTTACAGGATATGCTATTATGCTACGGGGAAAAGGCCAAGGAAGGACTCAGGGGGACGAAGGGCGGCAGGAGGAGGCTGATTTCAATTCTGAACCAACAGTCAAGGTTCTGAGTTGGGGACTCGAGCGCTCAGCCTGAGCAGGAACCGAGATGAGAACAATGTAGGCAGAGACGCAGCCTGTGCAAAGGCCCTAAGGGGAAGCACACAGCCAAGTGTGAGGAAGACCATGGAGGGCCCCGCTGTCGAGCAAGGGGGCGGGGGAGTACAGCAGAGGAAGTCAGAGACTACCCAGGGCCCAGGTCAAAACAGTCCCAGAGTTTACTGTAAAAACTTCTCCTTTTATGCAAACAGGAAGCCAACAGAGGGTTTAGCAGAAAAGTGCCACCACCTGACCTTTGCTTTTAATTTTTGTTAAAGATTTTCTTTATTTGAGAGACAGGGGAAGAGAGAGCACGAGTGGGGAGAGAAGCAGACGCCCCACTGAGCAAGGACCCGACACGGGGCTCGATCCCAGGATGACCAGAGCCGAAGGCAGACGCTTAACCGACTGAGCCTCCAGATGTTTTTAAAGAACCACGGCGGAGAATGCACCACGAGGACAGACGCAGGGAGACCAGCTGCGGGGCTGCTGCCGCGATTCACGCGAGAGAGAGGAGGGTGGAGGTGGGGAGGGGGCGGACTCTGGGTAAATTGCCAAGGCAGAGTCAGCAGGATCTGCCAATGGACTGGAGTGAGAGAAAAAAGCGAGTGAAGAGGAATACAGAGTTTGAGGGTTTTGCCCACAATAGAAACAGGAAAGCCTGTGGGAAAAAACCAGTTTGGGGAAAAGCAGGAATTCTGTTCTGGCCACACTGTGGTGGCCACAGGAGACTTCCAGGTGGAGACAGGAGGAGGTGGTTGGACGAGCAAGCATGGATTTCAGGGGGAAAGTCAGAGCCGGAGAAATCAATGCGAGACTCACCGCAGTTATGCACCGTACTCGAAGCACCGAGCGCGCGCGAGTCTGCGGAAGACAGCGAGGACGGAGCCCTCGGGCCTCGGAAAATCAAGGAGATAAAGCAGCAGCAAAGGAAAGTGGAAAGGAATGACCCGTGAGCAAGGAGGAGAACCTGCAAGTGTACGGAAACTGTAACACGGACATGCTTTATCACGTCCATCAGTAACAGCAAAGGGCACCAAGTCCAAGTTCAGGGGAAGCACGCCTTCGAGCAGCTACAGTGCAGCAGGCCGGGCGTGTAGCTTCTGGCCAGTTCCGTCTTGAACACCGAGAGCCGTGGACACCGAGGGAGGGCGGTGAAGGAGAAGCCAGAGCAGGTCACAGACCAGAGGCCAGGAGAGCACAGAGAGGCACACACTCCCGGCCCAAGGAGTGTATCACCGTCTGCAGAGGGACCAGGGTCAGATGCAAAAGCAGCTCGTTGGAAAATATGAACTCCAACCCCAAAGTTGGTGTGCAGGCCCTTCCCCAGCTGCTCCTGCCCACGTGCCTGTTATCCCACTGCCTCCTGCCAGTTTCAACCCACTCGCAGTCCTGGGCCTGCATCGCAGACCGCATAGCACACCACGAGCCCCTTCTTCGTTAGCAAAAGGGCCCCGACAGGGTCTCTTGCCTAGAGTCTGAGTCCAAGAGCCGGAGACCCCAGCAACCCCTGAGCGTGCACATCTATTATTGAGAACAAGAGAGACAAAGGGCAGACCGAGGGGTGACTGAGCTCTCCTCTCTCTGCGCACACTTCATGTACATGAAGGGCCTTCTTGAAATGTTTGAACGCACCAAGTCATGCATGTATATCCAACCTCACTCCAAAGAGGGCTTCAGGCAGCTTTCAAAACTAGACTGAACTGTATTTACCTTAATTTTAAAAACAGAAGAAAAATATCAGATTCAGAACAAGGGAAAATATTATGGAATAGTAAACAGAGTCTAAATTGGGGAAAATGACGATCCTGAAGGTATACACGGTTGTTTAACAACAGCAGGACATACATTTGGCCAAACCATAGTCTCATATGAGATTCATATCGTTCAATAAATCACCATTTTCTAATACTGGGGCCTAAGGCAACTTTTCTAATGCTTCTTCATAAAAGGGCCCCTAACAGACACAAAAGACATGCACTGTGTTAGGGTCTCTTGTGGCTAGTCCTTAAATTATTTCCTGTCCCTCAGGACATAACACATGCCAACATGATCAGAGACATCAGAGGGAAAGGAAAAGCAGCATTCACAATCACCCAATACTTGATTGGGACTGGTGTGTAGAATCCTTTAGAATTTCATAAATGGACACTATGTCTCAAAACCTAGTTTTCATTAATACTTGAGGTTGATTAAGTGTTATCCATTGAGGACTGGTCTGCTTACCTTAAAATCCAGCCAATTATAGTTAATAATGCTGTGTTATTTGAAAGTTGCAGAGAGTAGATCTTAAAAGTCTTAAAAGTTCTCGTGGCCCCAAAAGACCCGTGAAAAGATGCTCAACGTCACTCATCATCAGGGAAATACAAATCAAAACCACAATGAGATCACCTCACACCCGTCAGAATGGTAATATCAACAACACAAGAAACAACAGGTGTTGGCGAGGATGTGGAGAAAGAGGACCCTCTTGCACTGCTGGGGGGAATGCAACCTGGTGCAGCCACTCTGGAAAACAGTACGGAGGCTCCTCAAAGAGTTAAAAATAGAAATACCCTAAGATCTTGTAATCATACTACTAGGTGTTTACCCAAAGGATACAAAAACACTAATTCATAGGGATACAAGCACCCCTATGTTTATTGCAGCATTATTTACAATCACCAAAGCACGGAAGCAGCCGCAGTGTCCATCCACAGATGGATGGATAAAGAAAATGGGTATATAAACACAGTGGAATATTACTTGGCCATAAAAAAGAATGGAAAACTGCCATGTGTAACAACACGGATGGATCAAGAGAGGAGAGGTAAGAGAAACAAGTGTCAAAGAAAGACAAATACCATATGATTTTACTCCGATGTGGAATTTATGAAACAAGTGTACAAAGAAAACAGACAAATCAAGAAACAGACTCTTAACTACAGAGAACAGACAGGTGGTTACCAGAGGGGAGGTGGGCAGGGTGATGGGCGAAATAAGTGAAGAGGATTAAAGAGTGTATTTATCATCGTGAGCACTAATGTATAGGACTGCTGAAATACATAAAATATATATATTTAAAATATATATATAATACATATAATGCTATATACAAAATATATATATATAAATACATAATATACTGAACATACTATATTGTACTTCTGAAACCATCCTAATACTATGTTAACTAACTAGAATTAAAATTAAAAACTTTAATAAACAATTAAAGTTCTCATCACAAGGAAAAAAATTTGTAACTACGTGTGGTAATGGGTGTTAACTAGACTTCCTGGGATGATCGTTTTGCAAAATACACAAATACTGAATTATTATATTATACAGTTAAAATTAACACAATGTTTGTGTCAATTCCATCTCACCTTTTTAAAGAATAAAGCTATCAGAAAAAATCTTGGCATTCTTATCAAAATTACAGAAACTAAGGACACCTGGGTGGCCCCATCAGTTGAGCAGCCGACCCTTGATTTCGGCTCAGGTCATGATCTCAGGGTCATGAGATCAGGCCCCCAGTGTGGCTCCGTGCTCACCGGAGGTTTTCTCTCTCTCTCTCTCTCTCTCTCCCTCTCCTTCTGCCCCTACCCCCACTCATGCACGAACGCTCTCTCTCTCTAAAGTAAATAAATTACTTTATTTTAATTCAGTTAGTTAACATGTAGTGTATCATTAGTTTCAGAGGAGAGGTCAGGGATGCATGAGTTGCATACAACACCCAGTGCTCATCACATCACGTGTCCTCTTTAATGCCCAGCCCCCACCCATCCCCCCCCCCCCCCGCAACCCTCAATTTGTTCCCTAGAGTTAAGGGTCTCTCGTGGCTTGACGAAAGCAGAGAAGGAGACAAGTCATAACAGCCTCTTAACTACAGAACATAAATAAATCTTTAAAAAAAAAAAAATCTATGCAAGACTCTTACCTAAACAGATGCCTTAACTCCACTAAAGGCTGCAAGAATGAAACTCTTAAGAATGGCCAAGGTTCCCTGCCTGCCCCCAAAACAGGGCTCTGAATCTCCCCAGCATGCATATGGGAAAATAACCACTCAAGGCACTGACATTTTTTACCTTGCATTAAGAATAATTGCAATTTGTCATCTTTCTTCAAAGGGTTCTGATGTCCTTTTTCAACACTAAGGCAGAAATTCCCCAGTAAGGATATCAGCAACAGCTCAGCAATTTCATTTTGCAAGAAAAATACCAGGACAGATTGACTAAGCCCTAATAAATTTCAGTTCAGAAGGCTCCTATTTTTCTCTTTACATTGTCATCTGCCTTTGAGTGGCTGCCAAAACCATATTAATTCAGGCAATTAAACAAAAGACAATCAACCAATAAGATAGCAGTAACACAGAGAAAATCAAGATACAAAAGTCAAGAGAGTAAGAAGAGTAACTTCTTGTTTAAATGCAGATCCAGACCCTTAAGAAACAATGAGTGGAAAGTTCCCAAACTGTGGGTACAGCTCTCCAACTCATAAAAGATTAATCAGTCCTGTATAAAAATGAGACCCTGTCTTCCATATGTAGGCAGATTTCTGAAGCACAACTTTCAAAACAAACCCCCAAATACAGATGTCATCAATCGAAACTCTGTTTCTGAATCAGCATACAGGCCATTAAACCTCTTAGAATTAAATATTGTTTTCCATTGTGGTAAATTGTGGTTTTGTTTCAGTCATCTGCTGCCCTCCCTGCAAAAGGAACAGACTTCCCATTGTCACGTGACTTGCAGTGTCTCCAGATGGAAAAGTTAATTTCATTTCCCTACTCCGCTGTTGGTAGGCTTAGCCACGCGACTTACCATAGTCAAGTGAATACGAGGACTGACATACAAACGGAAGCATTAAGAGCCACGAATGGATTGGCGGTTCCCTTTCTCACCCTCTACCATATCCCAGAACGGGACGGCTCACGCAACCCAGATCTGGAGCTAGAATACAGAAGACCTTTGGAGCAGAGCGAAGAAGAAATTAAAATGGTGTCTTAGGTCACTGAGTATCATGTAGGCTAAGCTGAGAGATGAAACCATCACTTATTTAAAAAAAAAAAAAAACTTTTAATGATCAATGGAATAATTAGTACCTAGGGCAGCTGAATGAATGCAGAAAGACATCCAGGTCTTACCGCCAGAGAATTTCCATGACCATCTGCAAAACATACGTAATAAACTGGAAATAAGGTCTTTTTCTAATTAAAGTTTTTACTTTATAAATACGTGCTTTAGAAAGAGAGAGAAAACTTCAGTTACTTGACTGACCTTTAGAAAACCTTGTTGAGAACAACGGTAGGTTCCAAGAAGATAAGGTTCAACAGCTCACCCTTCCTAAGACACATAATTAATCTCTAACTAATTGGGGGATAAAACAAGAATCAAGGTTATAAACTTAACTGGCAAACCAGTCTCCCAGCAAAACAAGGAAATGTAATTGTCTGGGATTTTATGGGATGCAGAAATCAATCCCCAAAAAGTTCAGGTTCATGTTAGCCTTTTCGTATTAGCCTCTGCCTGGAAATCTTACCTATATGAATAAGACCTGAGCCATCAAAACCTAACTTGATGAAAATTACTAGATCTCTCAAACTTTTTTCTAGAAGCCAAAGAAAAACAATGCTTAAAGACTCTTCTCATGGCTACTCTGGTGAGCATATACAGCAAATCATTTAAAAACTTCACTGCCAAAGGAAAAATTCAGCACAGTCTCTTGCAAATTTGTGATGGGGCTAGGGCAAGCTGGATGACCAGAGAAACTCCTAACATTTACTAGGACTAAGCTGACCCAAGAGTGGGAGAGAGATAATGCTATACTCTGCCTTGAAAAGTCCTGAATCTGGGGGCCATGGTTCCCTCCACCATGGTTAGCAAGTCCACAGTAATTAACAGGAAGGCTATTCACACTAAGTTCAAATCAAGTTAGGAACGCTATTTCCTACAATTGGACAGAAAGTTACATCCGGAAGGTGTGAAACTTCATGCATTTGGGAAACTTTTATAGTCCCCCAAAGATCCAGGGTAGTAGGTCCCTCGGCAAGGCTAGTTTGTGAGGGATCTTGACAAAGCTTAGCTCAGGAACACTTTGCAAAATATCAGGGTCAAGCTGATGGGGTGTTTGGAGACAAACGTGAGTCTGACTTTGGTTGTGAGGTAGCAAAGAATTTCCTGGGGACTCCTCTTCCCTGCTTTAAACTGGGGCTAGAAAAAAAATCAGTGGGAGCAGACATTCAGCAGGAGAACACGTGGTAGCATGGAGACCATTTTCTTCCCACACACATTTCCCTTTTAGAAAAAGCCACCCGTTCTTAACCTTGGCTATTTACTGTGGTGCTTCCTACACAACCCCAGCCTCCTTGGCCACAGCTGATGGGATCACAGAATGATTCCTCTTCCCAGGGAGAAAAAAGGAGGCATAGGCTAAGCCCAGTCGCAGGGAGGGAGAGAGGGCTAGAGCAGCTAGGTTAGAGACGGGAGTCAGGAGAAGCAAGGGCTGGGCTGCCATTTCCTACCACAGGTGAGCTGAAGCAGAGAAAGGTAATCTGCAGAGAAAAGCCAAAGTATGGTGCAAATGCTGGAGACAAGACACCATGAGTGCCCACAGGAATCCGTTTCCGGTCCTCACTCCCAGTAGGACTGGCTGGGCTACTGTGGTCTGGTTGGTTTCCCAAAACTCCTTGATGATGCTGGTTTGTCTAAGTCAGTTTAAATGAGTTTCACTTTTTACGCAGCCAATAAGCCTATCTGTTTTACCGTAAATCCTGAATTATTTATTTTTAAATGTTTGATCTTAATAAACTTCCAAAATGAGGAAATGGCACCAGGTGTTATAAGCAACTAATGAATCAGTGACCACATCAAAAACTAATGATGGGGGCGCTGGGTGGCTCAGGTCATGATCTCAGGGTCTTGAGATCGAGCCCCGCTTCGGGCTCTCTGCTCAGCAGGGAGCCTGCTTCCTCCTGACTCTCTGCCTGCCTCTCTGCCTGCTTGTGATCTCTCTGTCAAATAAATAAATAAAATCTTTAAAAAAACAAAAAAACAAAAAAAACAACAACAAAAACTAATGACGTATTATATGGTGGCTAACTGAACATAATGGAAAAAAAAGTACAATGAAGTAAAAATAAATGAATGAATAAATAAATAAATAAATAAATAAATAAATAAATAAATATCTGGGGCGCCTGAGTAGCTCAGTGGGTTAAAGCCTCTGCCTTCCACTCAGGTCATGATCCCAGGGTCCTGGGATCGAGCCCTGCATTGGGCTCTCTGCTCAGTGGGGAGCCTGCTTCCTCCTCTCTCTCTGCCTGCCTCTCTGCCTACTTGTGATCTCTGTCTGTCAAATAAACAAATAAATAAAATCTTTAAAAAATATATAAATCTTAAATACTTATCATGAGGAATTCTTACAAATGAAATACTCATTTTATCGGCAACTAGGTCAAAGATAGAGAACTTCATCCAGACCACAGAGCCCCTCATGTCCTTTCCTAGTCAATATACCCCTGACCTTAGCCCCCCTGCCCTATTCTTCTATTCACCAGTGATTATTTTTGCCCCTCTTTGAGCCTCATAAAAAAGAAATCATACAGGGCACTTGGGTGGCTCAGCTGGTTAAGTGACTGCCTTCGGCTCAGATCATGGTCCTGGAGTCCCAGGATCGAATCCCACATCAGGCTCCCTGCTCAGCAGGGAGTCTGCTTCTCTCTCTGACCCTCCCCCTTCTCATGTTCTCTCTCTCTGTGTGTGTCTCTCTCTCAAAGAGATAAATAAAATCTTAAAAAAAAAAAAATTTAAAAAAAGAAATCATACAATATGTACACTTTTGGCTTCTTTTCCTCAATATAAGGTCTATAACATTACTCAATATAATGTCTCAATATTCATGTTTTTCTGTGCAGCACCACTTTGTTCTTTTTTTTTATTGCTGTGCAATATTTCATGCATAATCCTGCCACAATGTATTTACCCATTCATGTGCATTTGGACTGTTTCTCTTAGTTTCTATCATTCCATTAGGAGTGATCTTGCAAATGCTTCTAGTGCACATATACACTCATTCCTGTTGGACACATATATCCAGGAGGATAATCACTGGATCACAGGGTATGTATTTGTCCAGCTTTTTAAGTCCAAAGTGACTAACCAGTTTATACAGTTTATACTTCCACCAGCAGCTAATGAGAGCTTTTCCTATCTCCGCTAATATTTGGTTATTAGGGTTGGTTGGTTTTAATTTGAGCCATTTGAATATGTGTTGTATTTTATAGTAGTTTTAATGTGCATTTTCCTGATGACGGGTGATATGGAATACCCTTCTCCCATTTTTAAAATGAGGTTTTGTTTTTCTTGTTGATTTGTAGCTTTCCCTGACATATTCTGGACAAGCCGCTTATTGGATATATGACAAATACCTTCTACTTTGTGACCTGCCTCTCCACCCTTCATGTATGCTGCTAAATGAAAGTTCTTTCTTTTAATGAACACAAGAAAAGGCAAAACAGTGCATGTTGCTGTGAGAAAAAGACCCAACCTCTGGGTCCCCACAGTCACTGATTTAAGAAAAGCTAAGTAGTTAACGGAATGGGACCCAGCTTTTGCACAGGCCTTGGACTATGAATACAATGTCACTCTCCTCACTCCCCCAAAGCTTCAGATACAATGAATCACTGATTCAACACCCAGCAGTGTTGCCCACAGTTTATCAACAGTATTTATGCATTAATCTTAGAAACATTATTCTAGATGATGAATGGCTTGCACCACTTCAAAGACCCATGCCATGTTTCCAGCACAGCTCTGCGGAACCAGCATTCGTATGGAGACATTGCCCGAAGAGAAGTGCAGAGCACCAACTTGGGGTCCCAGGAACGCATCTCATCTCTCCCCACCCCAGTGCCTCCAGAGACTAGTACCCCAACCTCAATAACCAGGGATCCTGCATAACCACTGAGTTTCCTTGGCTGGGGCAGCAGGCAGGGCAACAGGCTTCCCAAGTGATGCAGATTTCAACAAAGCTCGGGCGAGGCACACATGCCCATGACCTGGTTGATCAGCTTCGCTTCTCTGTATGATACATCTTGTTACCCCCATATCACGGGCCGAGACAGATGCTCTTCCTCGGGCAAAAGTGTGGAAGACCTCGCAGAGAGGAGAAGGCACTGCTCGGAGTCGGGGCCCCTGCGCCTGTCTCTGCCCTTTCGCTTGCTCCCAGGGTTCTCCGCTCCACTGTGCGCTACCTGGGACCGTAACGCCTTCTCTACTCCTCTGGCCCTGGGCAAACAGGACAGTCTTTTATGATGCTCTTTCAGGGAGTTTTAGAGTCAGGACATACTGTATCTTAGACCCGCCTTCCTTTGTATTCCCCCCTACGTCCGCTGCCTTGCCTCCCCTCCGCCCCACACTCACACACCCAAGACACACTTAAACACCACCGCAGAGTAAGATTGTTTCCTTTCAGACACAAGGAGGCAGAGGAAATAGACCCCTGGCAGGAAGTGCAAGGCTGGGACCCGGCAGCCCAGGCTCCTGCCCGCTGCCCTGTGTGGAATCGGATGCCTTCAATCTGAGCAGTCCAAAAACAAAGGTAAGAAACAGGGAAGGACGTGGGGGAGATAAAGCTGCGCTGGGCCATCGAGGGTCAAGGAGAGAAAGAGATGTTGAGGACCAAACACAGCTTCCAGGCACTCAGCACCCCGAACCAGCCTGTGGGTTGGTTCTGTGAGTAACAGCTTCAACTCGGGACTCCAATCAGATCCACAGGGAAGCACAGTTATTTGGTCAAACGGGATGTGAGGCTAGAGGCTCATAACACTTTTTCTTTGAAAGAAAAAGTTCCCAAGAAAACGATTCCTAAACTATAGAAATGTCGTGCCCTTAAACGGTATTTCCCCACTTGCTGGCAAAGCTGATGGACAGGAAAAAAAATGACACCCTCCCCCCATTGTAGTAAAGCTCCTTTCTCTGATGGTTCTGGATTGGCTCAAAGTCCTCTGGGTCTTCTTACTCATTCCTGACTTCAGGAGGTGAGCAGCTGGCACACCCTTCCCAGCCCTTCCCAGCGAGCCGTGGGCGGCACCCAGCCCGGCACAGTAGCACTCTGTTTCCCAGTGAGAGACACTTTCTCTGGAAGGTGTGAAAGAGCTTTATGAGCGCAAGGGATCTGACTAAAGGAAAAGCAAGTCCTTCCAATTAGGCTCTCCCAGTTCCCGTGATTATCCAAACAGTAGCCTTTTGTTTCTAGGGGCTGGCTAAAATAAGCCTAAAAACAAACAAAAAGAGACAGTTTTCTTTCTCTATGAACCTAAAAATTGATTAAAACGCTCCTGGGGGCGTCGGAGTGGCTCAGTCCGCTGAGTGTCCAACTCCTGGTTTTGGCTCAGGTCCTGATCTCGGGGCCATGGGATCGAGCCCCACGACGAGCCCCTGTTCAGTGTGGCTGTGCTCGGGGCTCTCCCCTCCCTCCCCCCGCTCCTTCCCCTGCTTGCTTGCTCTCTCTCTTTCTAAAATAAATAAATAAATAAACAAATAAAGGGAATTTTAAAAATAATAATAATAAATAAAAGTAAAATTCTTTTTAAAAAAGGGGGGGATTACCTATGGAAAGCTGTATGTCCCACCTTAACACCGGAGTCATTCCCCAGAAAGGGGGGGGCGGCGGGCGGGCCAGGAAGTTCTTCATCTTTGAGCATCTCACCTCTTCCTTTGGCTACTGCCTTTTCCCCTACTTTGGTGCTGCCCTACTCTGCATGTCTTATCTCTATTTTGTGTTGAACTTGCTGCTTTTTTTCATACTGAAGAGATCACATGGCCCCAAGAGCCATAAATAAATGGGAATTGAATATAAAAAATTGAATATAAAAAAATTATTAAAAAATTGAATATAAAAACTTTCCTGACAAAACAGAGTCCACTGAACTTGGGGAGGGTACCTTATAGGATCCCCGTGCCCCCAAGTTCACACACACACACACACACATGCAGGAAGGGTGTGTAGGGAGGAACAGCAGGGAACAAAACTGGGTTCAGACGGATGCCTGGAGGGGGAGGGGCGTGGTACAGCATGCCACATCTTGTTAAGACAAATCTCTTTCCAACCAAAATGCTTCGACTATAGCTGATGGAAGCAGAGAACTCCTTATTACCTAAGGATCAATGAGATACCAGACCGTGAGCCCCTCGACCACTGCCACAGTTGATGGGTCGGACCTCCATGCAGATCTGGCAACTTCAGTATGTGGTGGATATAATTATGCATATTCATTCAACAAACAGTTCTGAATGCCTACGAAGTGTGACCTAGTCGTTCTTCTTCTATTTCACGACGACTCCGTAACTAGCCCCCGTTGCTGTTCCTCAGGCAGGTGCCTCCCATCCACCACGGGCCCTTCTCCGCTTTACAAACAATTCTCAGATCCCACTCCAGAGCCACAAGGACTCCCCTTCCTCCTGCCAACAAAAACATACTGGAACACAAGTTCACGTGACTTCATGAAAGGATTCGTCTTGAGTTCCCTCAACTTAAAAAATAACTTAACAATATACAAAAACTTCCATAGCAGTCAACTATTTGAATTGTATCTCCTAATTGTTACTGAAACCTCACCCAGGCTAAGAAACTTTGAGTTGCAGGAAGTAAGCTTCCATGATCTCTCTTCCAACCTCCTCTCCTTGACAGAGATCCTACAAACTGTACCCCACCCCCAACACCGCTCCGGAACGTAACCCTGAAAGGGGATCCAAAGGTGGGTCTCTGGAGGCAGAGAAATCTTCTGCTCCTGAGGTCAGAAGCCTGGGTTTTCTAAAGACCCTTTAGGCTATGCCACCCAGGATTTAATCTTGCCACCAACAGGCCAAACAGTACCACAAATACCTTAGAGGTGCTGAAAACAAACAGCGCCTCTCCCTTGATCAGCAACTCCCCAGTGAGATATAATGGGGAGAGAACATTTGCACCAAGTACAAAGCGGGGCTGCATTCCTAAAGAGGGATACGATCCTCAAAAAGCAACAACGGAGAAGATAAAACAGGCCCCTTAAACGGAAGCTGAGGGATGAAATTTCAAAAGGAAATAAATCAAAACAAACGGGCATATCAAATCATATTAAGTTTCATCCAAACCACTCACTGCATTTTCTTAAAAATGGCAAAAATTCCTGGCCAAATGCAGAGCATGACTTAGACAAATTCTCCTACAAAAATGTCGCAGTAAATGCCAAAAACCAGTGGATTGACTTAAACCAGCAAAGTGCAAACAGTAAGATGACACGAGCAAAATCCCAGCTTTCAAATATACTGAAAGCCTTAATTCTCAGAACTGGTAGAAAGCATTCGTAAAGTTTTGTTAACTTTTACTAAGAGCCCATCTCTTGCCACGCATCTCCTACCAAATGAGAGGAGAAAGTCCCATGAGAACGGAATTTTACAGCATGGAGAGAGAGAAGAGCTAGACCAGTCAAAAAGCTGACATATAATCTCTAGATGAGTCTTTGAACTAGTCTAATGGTGCGTATCTCGCTATGCTCTGACATACAGTACAGCACATGTTACAGGAGCCCTTTTTGGGGTGCTCATCTTCATCATTCTGGGGAATTCAAGAACAGGTACTGACCTGCCGGCTAAAACAAGACAAAGGGCAGTGACAAGCATCAGAGCCAGTGGAACTCACACAGCACCACGGGAATATCCATGATACCCCGCTCCGGCCGTCTCTACCACAGCAGACCTGTGAGCGGTCCGGCCACCAGCTCCACTCCCGGGTGTGCGTCCAACACAACTGTATACACACATCGGCCAGAACACGGGCGCAGACTGGTTTGTGACAGCCCTGTCCGTGCTGGTCCCAAGTGGGAAGCAACTCAATGCAGGTCTCTAGGAGGAGGAGTCATTGGTGGTACAGCACACCATGGGACACAACAAACCAACCACAAGAACACTCCGTAGCCACATAACACAGCACAGCCCGAAGCAAAGAGAAGCCAGACACAAAAGGATACACACACTGTGATTAAAAACCTTCACACATAGACAAAAGTGACCTAGGATACCAGAGGGTTACCCCGAGGGTGTGGCTCTGTGTGAGGGAGAAGAAATGAGCCAGAATTTGATAGACAAGTGACTCAGAGCATCACCTAAGAGGGACAATCAGCACCCCTAAAAAGGGCTACCCTTAAGCAGTTACTTCTACAGGAAAGAGCAGTTCTGTTGAGAAGGGTGGAGGAGAAAGGGAGAGGGGTTGGCAGGGGAGAGGAGAGAGAGAGAGAGGGAGTACGAATTCAGCTCGATTTCGACCTTCGCTCTAATCATTTTTTCATATTTTTCCCAAAGTCAACAGTGAACAAGTCAGAATCACCAACAAAATCTGAACAAATTCAGCCAAAAACATAGTGCAGATATCAACACATTTACATTCTTCCCTCTAATGAAGCCAAAAATTATATAAAAAGGAGTTTTATCTGCAATACACGACAATGTAAACCAACAAGAATGGAGGTTTTTGTGTGCTTCTCAGGAGATCAGATAATTATAAAAAGGGATTAGTATGTCTTCTGAGGGTTAAACTAAGCCCCACTTCTCAATTCCATTAACTAATTTAAAAAAAAAAAAAAAGCCAACCTTCCAACAGAGCCACAGGGTTCCTGACACTGTCTGAAATATGTAACTGTTTCCAATTAACTGATTGCTTCTGTAATGAAAAAAGCATGAGCATACTTAGTTCTGATAGGTCCTTCTGGTGTATGTATCCATACACAAATATACAACTCAACAGTGTATCTGTTTGAAGATTCCTCATCAGTGAGACTGAATTCATACTTGAAACATAAAGCTCAAGGAAGAAAAAAGCAAACAGGCATCCAAAAGCCAAAGAGAAAATAACTGCTGCTTTAGGTCACCTGCTGTGCGCCTCAGGGGACATGCTCCCCAGCAATTCACACATCTAGCCAGTGGAGGGTTTTTATAAGAGCCTCTCTGTTAGGTCTCCTCTTAGTTCTGTTCTTTTCTACTAAACACACACACACACACACTCTCTCTCTCTCTCTCTAACAAATCTCGTTTCTTCATTGGCCATGTCAAGTACAGAATGGTTTATTTAAAATTATAAAGGTTACTGAAAAAAAGAGAATTAAAAATAACAAGATAGGGGCGCCTGTGTGGCTCAGTGGGTTAAAGCCTCTGCCTTTGGCTCAGGTCATGATCCCAGGGTCCTGCGATGGAGCCCCACATCAGGCTCTCTGCTCAGCGGGGAGCCTGCTTCTTCCTCTCTCTCTCTGCCTGCTTCTCTGACTACTTGTGATCTCTGTCTGTAAAATGAATAAATAAAATCTTTAAAAATAATAATATTAATAATAATAAGATAAAAATAATCTAATAAAATTGGAAGGCGGAGGGGAGAGGAAGAGAGGAAAGATGAGGATAATACTAATTCCCTTTCTTTCTTGGCAGGAATGAATGGATACTGCCAAATTTGTTGAAATCAAGGGTACATGATGGCAGCTGGTTGCAAATCTGCTGACAGTCTTCCCACTGAGTGGCAGGTCCATGTCCCCTGTCCCTGAGTCTGAGTCTTTGTGATGGACCCAATCAATAGAGACTGGTGAAAGGAAAGTCATATTTATAACCTCTGAGACTAGGTCATAAAAGGCCACAAAGCTTCTAACTGGCTCTCTTGAGGCACTCTAGCTCAAGTGAATTGTATCTGTCCATCTGGAGACTATTTGGGGATGAGATTAACATTTTAATCAGTGAACCCTGGGTTCTTAAAATACATATTTTTCTATGAAAATACATACATCCTATTTGTTCTGTTTGTCTAGAGAACCCTGATTAATACATGAGGGAAGCTGGTGGCCACGTGAGTAGTCCAACTACCTAGGACCATCAGGCTGAAGCTGCCATGTGTAGTAGATTCTCTGGGCAGCGATCAACACTGAGCCAGCCCTCCAGCCATCCCTGCCAAGGAATGGGACATGGCAGCAAAGCCTTCTAGGACCTTCCAGACCACCCTGTTCACCAGGGGCGTGCTACACAGAGACCTCACCACCACAAGGAGAAGCAGCCAAGCCCTGCCTGAATCCCCGACCCACAGAATCCAAAATACCATGAAACACCTGTTCAAGCCACTGAAGTCTGAGGTCATTTGCTCAATGACAACCGCCAAAAGAATTAAAAATGGAAAGAGTTAACAGTAACACCCGATAAGAGACTGTAGCTGAACAGGGATCAGAAAGGAGCCCTTTAAATGCTTCTTTGTTTAAATGCTTCTTTGTTGTTTGCATTATTCTATGTCCAAATACTATCTCAGAAATTTAAACAATTAAAAATTAAAGAAACAACAGTAAATGTGTTTGGCATTTATGGTGTACCAAGTAGTCTTCTAAGTGCTCTCTATGGTTTGGGTTTTCGTTTAAAGATTTATTTATTTGAGAGTGAGCAAGCAAGTGTACAGGAATGGAGGGGCAGAGGGAGAGGAAGAGAATTTCCAGCAGACCGAGCTCGGAGCCAGACGCAGGGCTGGATCCCAGCACCCCAAGAGCGTGACCTCACCCAAAATCAAATGCTGGACACTCCAAATTCAAGAGCTGGAGGCATGCCTGCCCCCCTCTATCATTTCAACTCACTTAATTCTCAGGTGACTCCATGAGGGGAGTGCTTTATTATCTCCTTTTTATAAATCAGAAACAGAATCACAGAGAGGTTCAGTAACTTTGGCAAAGATCACACAGCAAGCAGAACAACCTATATTCAAATCAGTCAGTCCGGGTCCAGAGCTACAGTATTTCCACACAGATCATCGGGCTGCCTCAGCAGCGAGAAGTCATTGGACAGAGAGCATGATCTCAAGCTGCCACTCCCCTGAGTCTCCAAGAGCGTGACCGACCAAATATTACATCCTGCTTTACCAGACTGCCTCACTGCTTCTAAAGCTGGGCCCTAAAATGCAATGCCCTTTGCTCTAACCCCTACCACATAATTTTTCAAGGCCCAGTCTCCTTCAATATCACACAAACCTCTCAACATTATATTTTTCACCCCTTACATTTCCAGAGTGAGCCATTACTAGCAGATACTTCCATCCTTTTGCATCCTACCACAATTCTGTATCTTTCTACCTCCCCGCTTGCCATGAACTCTGCCAGGGTCTAAGTCTCTGAATTGCCCCCACCAAGCCATGTGTAAAATAGAAACATCATTATTATTTACTAAAGGCAAACTGCTACTGGCTTATTCTACATGCCAGGTGGTGAAGCAGCCTTTAACTCAGGCAGAGTTTTGCTGCATTTTGAGAGGAAAGAGTGCGTTTAGAGCCAGAGCTAGGCAAAGCAGCAGTCCGCTACATGGTCACCTTTGGCAAGTGTTCGTGATCGAACCCCAGGATGCTGACTTGAAAGTAAAAAAGTTTTTGCCCTAAAAGCTCTAATTACTTTTTCTGCCTTTATAGTAGTTCACCGATTTTCCCTCTATTCCAGAGAAAGAAGACAAAGACCAGCATCATTTCCACTGTCCAGGATGGCCTGTGCACGGTTCAGCTCTCTTCTTGAGATAACTCAGTGGTGTCTTCTTCGGAGAAATCTACTCCCTTGCCAATTTCTAAGGATCCCCTAGAGCTCAGCTCAAATCTTACTTTTCAGGGAAGCCCATTCTAACCATTCAGGCAAGAAAGACCACTCTGGATTCAGAACTCAGAGAAATACTCAATATCTGGAAAATGAACGAAACACTCCTTTGTCACATGTAAGGAATCTGCCTAGCTGGTGTTCTTAATTTTTCATACATAATTTCCGGACAACCAGCAGCTTAATGGTGTGATTCCTCTGGTACTCCTGAAAAGTCCCAGCTTAGTACCATGGCAAAAAGCATCACATAAAGAAAAATCATAGGTGACTGGCAAATGAAATTACAACAGTCCCATTTACACTACTTAAAAAGCAGGTATCGGGGTCAACTTCACCGTTACTTTGAAAGCAATTTAAACCATTAGGCAGATGCCTTTTTGTGGGTAACATATTAGCAATTTATAGGTTACTTTAATTCTATACTAGATTCAAGGACAGCTGAGGTCTGCCGGTGGTACTTTAACAGGACCAGAGCCATAAAAAACAAAGACTCTAGTTTATGAAATGATCCCCAAAGGGGGGGGGGGGATATATGCACAAAGATGGTTTCTTTAGCAATAAATACCAGTTCAAGTCCAAAAAAAGTAATACTCATTTCTAATGCTGGGGGCACTATTAAATGGAAGCCTGCCCATGGGATTGTGGATGTGTGCAGAAATTAGAAAGTTACGGAGATTGAAACAATATTAAGACAAACAAAATACCAAATTCACTATCAGGATATCATACAAACAGAAGCTGCCATGGAAAACACTAGAAGTGCACACGACTAGAAAAATCCATCTGCTAGACTGGGACACATACGGGTCACCCTTCGCCCATTTGTGAAACTCTGTAGATTTATCGTTCTTGCAGTTTAACACAGGACAGAACTCTCACATGCTGCTAGTAGAGTATTGACCAAATGACCGCTTGGAAATCTGTTTGGCACAGTCCTCTAAACTGAACAGTCTAGAACTCACAGTGCCGCTTCTGAGAACAGACCCTAAACAAATGTGCACAGTTGTATCAAGAAGTGTGCTAGAATGTTCACAGCCACACTGCTGGCCATGGATAAAACGTGGAAACCATGTAGATGCCCATCAACCCTAGAATGGATAAATTACTCGGGGGCACAGTCACACAATGGAATATTGGACAGCAAAGATAATGACTGGATCAGAGCCACACGCGACATGGCTGTATCTCACCAGCGTGATTTTGACAGAAAGAAGCCAGATTGAAAAACACACAAACAACATGTACTAGAGGATACCCTGCCCACAGAGCCTGAGAACATCCAAAACTGATCTATGGGTTGGGACACTGGTTACTGTGGGATGAAAAAGGAATAGGAAAAGAGCAGAGGGGTCTTCTGCAGTCTGGCAACCTCCTGTGCCTTGATCTCAATGCAAGTTACAAGTTTATGTTCACTGTGAAAATGCGTCATATTAGACATTTACGACTGGTAGGTGTTATATAGTTTAACAATTACTTAAAAACAAGACAAAACAAAACAATAGAGATTATAAGCGAAGTCACCTATGCAACAGAGGCATAAAATGTCCCGAAACATTCGAAACCAACCTAGCTTCTTTGACTGCAGGGCAGAAGTATGGAGGTGGCTGTCATTTGGGCGGCTGCAACTCTAAAATGAGACTTTTACAACATGCACAAATAGTCCAGCAAATGCCTGAGTGACGTGTCTGTAATTTTTCCCTGAGATTCCCCCTTGCTGCTTCTGAACCCTCATACCCTACAGGCCTCCCCTCCCACCTGCACAGCCCCTGTCAGCCCTTCACCTACCTCCTCCTCCATTCCTTGAATTTACTCCAGCTACACCCCCTGGCCACCCTCCTTCTCCTCCCGTGACGAGGGGACTAAGGCAAGAGCACATCAGCTCGTGGTACTATGAGTGAGCAAATACTGACTCTCACAAAATGAACCTAGGTCTTGACTGTATCGATTCCAGGGGCCATCTGCCTGTGGTTTATTTCTTTGGGGGCCAGTTTGGATGATTTAAAACAAAACTATTTTTTAAACATTGCTCCTTTTCTGCTCTATCATCTCCAACCCCCCTCCCCGAAACACATACACACACACACACACACACACACACACACAAAACAGAACTCACTTTTGCTGGAACTTCAACTAGAAGTGTTCATGCACTTGACAAAGTGCCCCCAAAGCACCCTTGTGCCCCCCAGGGGATAAAATGCATCCCTCCTGTGATTGTGTTTGAAGGAGGCCATCATTCCCTCACGGGGCAAATTCTCCTGCATCCTTAGACACTAATCTCACCTGAGACAGCCCCCACTTATTCTTCAACTGCCTCATCAGCAGCACCTTCCCCCAAATCCATTAACTGAAGAAAGTCTGAAGTTAATAATCTCTCCGTGTCTAATTCTATCTCTATCTTGGGAAAACCTCCTTAAAATGAAGGAGGAAGGCTGGGCGAGGTTGAAATGAGGAGACTGTTCATGAGGACGGGGGTTCTTTTGGGGGTGATAAAAATGTCCCGGAACTAGTCGTGATAACGGTGTAACTTAGTGAATATATGAAAAACCATGGAACTGAGCAGTTTACAAGGGTAAATTGATGGCATGTTTATCGTATCTCAATTTTAAAAATAAACACAACGTGAGAGTGCCCCACTCCTCAGCAGAGAAAGCTGGATGAAACGAACATTGGTCGATGAACTAAGCATCTCCTAAAAATCAAGCTGACTAAATCCACGAACTAAAAAAGAGGAAGGGGGTTCTGATTTCCATCCAACTCAGAGATGCGTGGAATTAAGTTGGGACCAGAAACTGCACAACTACACAATTACACTGGATGATTACCCTTCCTTGTTAGTCTCAGGGCCGTCGTGCTGATGTATTTCATTAATTAATACGACGAGACGAACCCCGCAGACATGAGGTGCAGACAGCGAGCACTGGGGGACGCCACAGACTGATCGGAACGCGAACTCGGCCGAAGCCCTCACCCGTCACCCCGGTGCAGAGCCGCTCCCGCCGACCCGCAGGACCCCGAGAGAAGCTGCCTCCGAAAGTTCCCCGGGGACCCAGGTAGAGGGGGCAGAGTGAGCAGGGGGCGGTGGCAGGCTTGAAACGGAGCGCAGGATTCCGTAGGTTTCTGCCCGAGTGGCCCCGCGGAGGGGACGTCGGGGACCAAGTCCGCTCAAGGGCGCTCGCACCCTCCGCCGACCTGACGCCGCGGACCGCCCAGAAGCCGACCGCGCCGTAGCCCGGGTCGCGTCCCGGAGGCCCCGACTCCCCCGCCCTTCCCCCACCCCACCCCCCCCGACCCCTCTGACCCCAGCCGGCCGGAGCCATGTCGGAGTCGGCGGAGGGCGACCGAGGCCACCTGGCGCTCTGGGACACAGAGATAAAGAGGTCGACCGCCAGTCCCCCTGCGGAGCGGAGCCGAGAACTTCAGCCGGCGCCGCCTCGGGGAGGGTCGGGCACCCCGTCCCGGGCTAGTTCAGGGCCCGGGGGACCCTCGCGCGGCGCGCCCGCCACCCTCCCGTCCCCAGCCCGGACTTTCCCGCGGCCGCAGCGCGCGCCAAGCAACCTCTCTCGGACCCGTCCCTAGGCCCGCCCCGAGGCGGCCGGGGGAGGCAGGGCGAGCGCGAGCCCGCGGGGCTGCCCTCCGCCACCGCCACGGCCGCCGAGCGCCCCCGGCGCGCGCCAAGTTGGCCGGCCCGCGCCAGGGGGTCGGGGTCCGGGCGCCCCGCGCCCACCCCGCGCGGCACAGGGCGCGGCGCAGCCCCGGCTCACTCACCTCCGGGCGCGCTCCCCAACCTGCGGCGCCCGCCCGGCCGCGGCTCCCGGACCTCGGCGGAGGGGGCGGGGCGGAGAGGGCGGAGCCGGCCCCGCGTGCGAGCGCCAGAATTAAACCCCGAAACGGACTGCGGCGCTCCGGGCCCTGCCGCCGCCGCAGGGCCACCGAGTCCGGGGAGGCGGGCGAGCTTCGGCCACGGCGCGGGAAACGACCGTGGCGGCGCCCCGAGGCCGGGCGGGAGGGCTCCCCAGGCGGCTCGGGACACCTCCGGGAACCCCGGCTTTGCGCCGCGCCTCTTTGTACCCCGGGACCCGGCCGGCGGGCTAGCCCCAGTGCGCCTGCGCGCCGCTCCGACTCCACCAGGCCCACGAGGCACCTTCGCGCACCTCCGCCTCACCCCGCCCGCCGGCCCCTGCCCCGAGCGCCGCGACCCGAGCGGCGCCCTCCGCCCGGCGCGCCCCTGCCGCCCACGGGTGCCTGCCTCTCCCCGCAGGGAGCGAAAAAGTCCGCCCCACCCCGGGGAAACCTGAGTCCGTTCCCACCTCTCGTCCCCGCCCGGGAGGGATCACGGCTAATACCCGCCGCCAGCGCCTCTTCACTGCCCCCTCCCAGCCCTCCGCCCAGAAGCTGCGCGCGTGGGGTGGTTTCCCGGCCCCAGGGGAGCGCGCGGGGCTCGGCTTTCCTGCAGGTGCCCGAGCCGGACGCGCCCGGGGGCGGCCGCGGACCTCCCGTCGCCTTTGCCTGGGCCGGCTCGCGGGGTGGGGCCGGGACGGAGCCCTCGGTGGAGAGGGGGGGACACGAGCGCGTGCAGATGCGAGCCTGTGCTCGGCGGACTCCGGGGAAGGCGCAGCGCCCGCCTGGGGAGCGGAGAGCCGACGAGGAAGCCAGACACGCTCCGCTCAGAGCCGTCGCAGCTGGGGGCGAGCCCAGGCGCCGAGACTCAGAGACTGTGGCTTGGGTCTTCTTTGCAATGAGAATAAAGCGGACGGGAGGGCCAGCTTTATAAAACCAAGAAGGGCCAAAAGCAAAACCCCATTAACGCCAGTGTCCCGTCACTGGTTTTCTGGAGGGGGCTGGGGCCCTGCTCCTGAGCTCTCCCGCGGAGAACACACCCAGCGGCGCTGCACCCTTGTCCCCGTATTTTTGCAAGTAGGCTACAGGGAAGAGTCATCAAACCCCAAAAAGCAAAATGCTGGCCTTTGGGGCAGAGGGACTGCACGATCAGTGTTCTCTCTGTGTTCAGGCAAAGCACTCCTGCTAATTCCTGAAGCGGATGGCTCTGAAATGTTAAAAGGACGAGCAGACAGCGGCTCAAAAATAACGTGGGGCAAGGAAAGTCCATCCGCCCCTTTGCAGCCCCTATGGGGGCGGGGGCATAGAGCAACCCTCCTTCCTTCCCGGCCTCGCTTTCTTCATTGGTAGAATGAGGGTTATGGGTTCCGTAGATCTTCTCTACCCTCTCTCTGTCTAACGTCTACCATTCTATGAAAACAATCTTTATCCCCCGGGGTGATAGGGAGTAAGAGGGAGAATGAGAGGCAGGGGGCTCCTGCATCAACAGTTCTCTCCACCCTTTGTTTTTCCTTCTTTACATGTAGTCAGTGAACATTTATTCCGCAGGTCCTCAAACGCAGTCAAACCTCATCCGTCAAAAGTAAGGCAGATTCGGGCACCTGGGTGGCTCAGTGGGTTAAGCCTCTGCCTTCAGCTCAGGTCACCATCCCAGGATCCTGGGATCGAGCCCCACATCGGGCTCTCTGCTCAGCGGGGAGCCTGCTTCCCTTCCTCCCTATCTCTGCCTGCCTCTCTGCCTACTTGTGATCTTTGTCAAATAAATAAAAAAATAAAAATCTTTTTAAAAAAATTAAAAAGAGAAAACTCAGTTAATTCCCTTTAAAAAAAAAAAAAAAAGGAAGGCAGATTCTGGGTTTGTTTCTTTTCTTCCCCCCCCCCTTTTTTTGGTGGATTTCCATTTGAAATTTTACTTCACTTTTAGTCATTTCTTTGTTGAGATACAATTTGCATATCGTAAGATGTATTCTTAAAGTTTACCATTGGTGATTTTATATTCCGGGTTCTGCAACCACTGCCCCTAGCTAATTCCAGAACACTCCTACTATTCCAGTAAGAAACCCCACACCCACCAGCAGTCACTCCTCAGTTTCCCCCAGCACTGAGCCCTGGGCAACCACTAATCTGCTTTCCATCTCTACAAATTTGCCCATAGTGAACATTTCACATAGGTAGAGACGTACAATACAAAGCCTTTGTGCCTAGCTTCCTACACCTAATGTTTGCAGAGTGCTTCCAAGCTATAGCCTGCATCTGTTTTCCTTTTCAAAGCTGAATAATATTCCCTTGTGTAGATAAAACCACATCTTGTTCATGCATCCATCTCTGATGGACATTTTGTGTTGTTTCTACTTTTTCCCTCTATACTGCCTTGTTTGCCTTTCTCTTGGGTGTATATCTAAGAGTGGAATTTCTTGGCCATATGGTAACTCTATGATGAACTTCTCAAGGAACAGACACACTTTTCCATAGTGGCCGTACTGCTTTACCTTCCCATTACGATGGTTCCAATTTCTCCAAACCTTCACCCACAGTCATTGTCATTTTTTTTTAATTATACATATTCTAGTGGGTGTGAATTGGTATCTCATGGTTTTAATCCACATTTCCCTAATGACTAAAGATGCTGAGCGGCTTTTTCATTTATGGGCCATCTGTGTATCTGCTGTGGAGAAATGTCAGATCAAATCCTTTGCCCATTTTTACATTGGGTCGCGTGTCTTTCTATTGTTGAGTCATAAGTGATCTTATATCTGATAAGTAATAGTAGTCCTTTATCTGATATATGATTGGTAAATATTTTCTCCCATTCTGTGGGTTGTCTTTTCACTTGATGGGGACCTTTGAAGCACATACATTTTTAATTTGATAGTCAAATGTTTTTACAATAAAACATATGCTAACACGTTATAAGCTAATACTTAACAGTTTTTCAGACAATAAAAGTAATGCATGCCCCTTATCAGGGAAAAAAACTGCAAAAACATGGGAAGGATAAATTAGAAGTAATAATCATTTATGGTTCCATCACCTAGACACAGTCACTGTTCAGATTATGACCTATTTCCATCAGGCCCTTTTAAAACACATTATTTAGGGGCACCTGGGTGGCTCAGTGGGTTAGCCTGCTTCCCTTCCTCTCTCTCTCTGCCTGCCTCTCTGCCTACTTGTGATCTCTGCCTGTCAAATAAATAAATAAATATTTTAAAAATTTTAAATTAAATTTAAAAAATAAAAATAAATTTAAAAAATATTTATTTGCTATCATCCCAATGACGTCTGTAGCTCTGCACTTTACACTTGGGGTCATGATGAGGACTGTCTTACTGGCAATGTCCCCATGTTTAGGGCCTTCTCTTTATTCTCCTTTCCCACGGAAACCAATGTCTCCTATGCCCATTCCCTCAGGACTCAGCTAAGCTGTCTAGTATATTAATAATAAACACCATCGGGGCGCCTGGGTGGCTCAGTGGGTTAAGCCTCTGCCTTCGGCTCAGGTCATGATCTCAGGGTCCTGGGATTGAGCCCTGCATTGGGATCTCTGCTCGGCAGGGAGCCTGCTTCCCCGTCTCTCTCTGCCTGCCTCTCTGCCTGCTGGTGATCTCTGTCTGTCAAGTAAATAAATAAAATCTTAAAAAAATAATAATAAACATGATCATAAGTTATATGGGCTTTGCAGCTAAAGGGCACCTGTCCTGGTTCTGAGATATATCATTTGCAAAGTGGACTTTCGTGTCACATACTTAGTCCTCTGCCATATACTAGAAAGTGTGTGCAAGGAGCCACACCCACTCTTTTACCTCCCTGAGCCTCAAGCTCCCCATCTGTAAGATGGGAACAACACCAACCTCACGTTACAGTAAGGATCAAGCCTCAAAGTGTGAGTTGCAGCAGAAAGGGCCTGGTGGGGGGGGGGTGCTGCAGGAATGACTATGGCGCCCTGAATGTCCCATGCACTGAAGCCTGATAAGGTCCATGGCAGCAAGGAGATAAATCAGGACAGAGCGAGGGAGACTCTGAGATGAGAGGTCACCAAAGTCACACGAGTCCTTTGGGACAGAATTGGGGCAGGCCCTGGAAGTCATTTCCTTTCTCATACCCTTCTTTATTTCCTTTTTCTTTTTCCACGATGGATATGCACCACTGCTATTGTTGAGGGTTTTGTTGTTTTGTTTTGTTTTTTTAGTTTTTGTCATTCTCAAATATTTTAGAGATGTGACGGGAAGTGTTTTATCTGTTTTCATGTCAGAGTATTAAAGAGAAGTCATGGTGGCAAGAACGTGTGTGAATGAATGTGTGTGCACGTGTGCAAACCTGGGCACAAGTGAGTCTCCCTGAAAGAAAAGGTAAACTGGGGTGCGGGGTGGGTGGCTGTGTATTGCACGGCAGAGACCTCTGCATTCACCACAACAGATTCTCTCCCAGGACCAAGCTTGGAGGCTCTAGATTTTATTAAAGGACGCAATGTGTTCCTCCTCCTGGCTCAGTTCTTACCACCACTAAGGAGTCTTCTTGCTGAAGAACATTTATTAATATTACAAAACCTTAGTCCATGACTCACATTCTGGAACACTTACCTCCTGCCGGTGGCTTTGTGGTTGTCTCTTCCAAAACAGTGCTTAAGCCTCCCTTGTTGGAGAAAACTAAAATAGAGAAGCAGAAGGGAATGGCCCGCAGAGCCAGCTCTGCTTCTTTCTACGTCCCAAAGCTCATAACTCAGACCTCACGAGTTTGCCACTGAGTTCTAAGCATTACGAAGCTTAGGAAATGAATGTAAAATAATCCAGCTGCTGACGGTGTCAGAAAACATACAATTGTTATCTAAATCTCGAAAGAAAAGAGGTTATTTCCACCTCTAACATGACAGCCCCGCACTCCTGGTTCCTGGGAACACCTGTCTGAAAAGTAAAGAACACATGGATTCCTTTGTTTTGTTTTGCAAAGTAAGTCAGGGTTTAGTCTGCAGTAAGCTGAGACCCCGTGTGACTATGTTTTATACATTGCTGAAGGAGGTAACCCTAATCCGGGACATTGGAACTGTGAGTAATCTTTATTCATAGCTATAATCTTCATTATATCCTCGTTACTCACAGAAAATATTTACAGAGTATTCAAAAGGTGTGTGACATTCTCATAGGTTCCTAACTAGAGGGATTATGTGTCCAAGCCTGTCCCTGCAGATTCCCTATAGTTAGGACATTGATTTATTTGACAAATATTTCCTGGGGGCCTAGTGTGCCCAGAGCGCCGGGTTCAGAGCTCTATAAAGGACACAGAGTTGAAGAATCCGAAGAACCTACCTGTAACTTAGAGGAGCTGACCCGTGTACGAACTTGAGCATGATGTAAAAGATTTTGGCTTGAATGCAGTATAAAATATTATCATAATTCAGACAGTATAACTTTAATAATTGATAACACTTACTGAGAACCTCACTGTCTGGAGGGGTAGGCGTGATGATGACTCACATCGCAGAAACGAAGACAGAGGTTCGGGGCGGTTCAAGTATCCACAGGAAGCCACAGCGCCAAGTGGTGAGGGCAGGATTTGAACCCGGGCTGCAAAGGTGCAGAGCCGGAACTCACCGCACCCCCTACCCCGTCACTTTCAGTTGCCACACTGTGTACAGGTACACAGGTGCCCGAGGTATTTTGGTTTGTTTGCTCATTTTTTTTTTAATCATATTAGTGATAACTCTGCCCCCAAGTCATTGGCCCCGAAGCCTTTTCTCCTTTGGCAAGGCCGTCCTGACCTGGTGACCTTCTGACCTTGACCTCATAGCCCCATTCTCGAACCCTGGAGTTTTCAAACAACTGGAACCGCCGTCTTTTGAGCCTGGGTGCTTTGTCATCAGACAGACTTTTAACAAAAAATGAAGGTTCTCTGAGTGCAGCAGAACAGGGAGGGGCGTCTTCCGTGGGCGCTAGGGGGAGGGAGGGAAGTTCATATGATGGTCAGCGCAGCTGGAACCTAGTTTGGAACACAGATGTCAATGCCACCTCAGGCTTGTCACTCAAGGAGTGCATTGACTTTGCCATCACTGGCAGGGCTGCACCTGCCTCAGTAGACTGATGATTTAGAGTTGGTTGTGTTCAATGTTCCTTGCTACACTAAGCGCAGCTCCCTTTGCCACACCTTATTATTATTTTTTTTTTTTTAAGGTGAAAATGGCTTGTCGACCCCATGATCTCCCACCAAATCTCATCGGGAAGGTTGGGAAAGTCAGACGATGAGCCCCAGAACCGACCAAGCTGGAGAAATGGTGTTCCCTGCTTGTAGGATCTGGTTACGTAGGAGCCCTGTCATGAATGCTATATTCAGAAGAGACCCGGTATGTGTGACATTGTGCTGCATTTCAACAAAGAAGGGCTCAGTCAACTTGTTTTCTTCCAGCCACAATGGTAGGGTCTGACAAAGCACAGCCAAGGAGGGGAGGAGACTGCTGAGAGGGGGAGGCAGACACACAGCGCTGGGGGACAGTGGCTTTAGTTCAGGGATACCCTCCCTGAAATCCTGCTTTGGGACTTGGAGTCAAGGCAAAGATTCTTTTATCCCCTCCAAGGTTTTATTGTCTACTGTCGCTTCCGTATTTCTCCAGGAAGCACACAGAATTCTAGAAAGTGATTCTTGTTGTCTTAACAATGACATTCACCCAGCTCCTTTGCACCCACAATCTTAGGGTCAGCTTCAAGGACAAGGCACTCCCCTAACCAACGCAAGAGTTCATGTCTGATACCTGCCGTATTCTGTACCCCTGGGGAGGACTTGCCCCTCCGTGTTGCCCATCTTTCTCGTACCTGAGAGCAGCGACCTAGTCTCAGGAACTCTCAGGACATTGCCTGGCTCATGGGCACTACTTTTATTGTAACTCACTATGGCCTCTAATAGGGAACCATGGAGCTGGGGACCTCCAGGGGACCTGGCATAACAGAGAACGCCATAGAGCTAGTAAGAATCTAAGAATCATTGGTACCAATGAAATGACCCTGAGGAGGAAAAAAATCAAAATACCCATAGACATATATACATTGTTTTACCTTGATAACAGCTATGTAAAAAAATAAATGCTTGTAGACTTACCCAGGACCAGGGGCGATGTTGAAAGATGAGAGAAATAGGTTTAGGTCCGGTAAATCCTTTATAATCAAAAGTTAATTAGAAAAATATATGTGTGTATAAACAACTGTATTAATGATATGTCTCTGCATAAACAAGTTATTGCAAAACTTAGAGGCTTGAGAGAACAAATATTTGTCCTCTCACCCGGCTTCTGTGGTTCGGGAATCTGGGGGTTGCTTAGCTCGATGGGTCTGGCTCAGGGGCTCTCCGAAGGTGCGGTCACATGTCAGCGAGGGCCGCTGTTGACCGCGCCCAGCAGGTCCATTCCCCAAAAGGCTCTGACCCGCACGATTATTGGCGAAAGGACTCAGTACCTTGTCACGCAGACCCCTCCACAGGGGACGCGTCTCCGTGGGGCTGCTCAGGACACAAGAGCTGGCTTCCCCCCAGAGCAAGTGATGACTGAGTGAGAAGGGGATCAGTATCAAGACCAAAGTTGCAATGCCTTTTATAATCTAATTATCGTTAGAGGAAAAAAATTTTAATTAAATATTTCTTCTAAAAAAGTGACATGTCATCACATCTGCCACGGTCTATGGTCACATCAACCAACGCTGATACAAGGTGGGAGGGGCCACACATGGGGCTGAATCCTCAGACACAGGATCACGAGGGACCGTCTCCGAGGTTGGCTCAAAGTCCATTTTTGCTCAAATACATGTTTAGGTTATTAAATATGCATTCTGAGTATACACTGAAATAGATATGTCAAAATACCCAATTCTCCTGATTATAGTTTTCAAGAAATAAAAACAGTGTTTGGTTAGTACTTCCTAGGGACCAAGCACTATATTAAGATTGTCCATGGACCCTCTCTACAGCCCTCACGCCTTCAAAGGAGGCAGTTTTAGGCACCTCACTTTAGAGATGGAACTTGAAGCACAGAGAGGTTAAGCAACTCCCCCAAGGGCACACAGCTAGCAAGGACATCAGAATAGGATAAGCTGTGCTCCTTCTCCAGTTATAGTTTTGTGGGGTAAATCTCTAACCTAACCGTGCTTTACAAATTAAGAGCCATCATTCCAAGTGGGTAGTTGAAGATGACCCTGCAAGTACAGAGAAAATCAGTTAAGACACAGATTCACAGTGATGTTTATGGAGTCTTGGATTAAGACCAGATCAGTCACCTGGGTCTTCTCTCTTCCCACTGTCTTCCTTCTCTAGTGGCTACACTGGGCTCCCCGTTGTTCCTGGACCACTGTTGGCATGTGACTGCCTTCGGTCTTTTGTGCTCCAAGTTCTTCTCATCCCCTCAGACCAGCTGGGTTCCCTCTATCACCTCCGTTTCCCAAATGCCACTTTGCAGGAGAGGCCCACTCTTACCCTGCTGCCTAAAATGACCAGCCCCCCATCCTTGGTCCTGCCTTCCTTCCCCTGTGGTCCTTTCCCATAGAACTCTGTCCACATCCTACATAATTCACTTATTTGGGGCGCTTACATTTTTCTCCCTATCCCAGGATGCCATCTCCACAAAGGCAAGGATTTGCATCTGTTTTGTTCACTGACCGCTATTGTGTTCGCTGAGGAGTCCCAGCACTTAGGTCAGTCTTTGGTACATAATATGTACTCAACATTAAATAGGTGTTTCTAGGGACACCTGGGTGGCTCAGTCGGGTAAGTGGCTGCCTTCAGCTCAGGTTGTGATCCCAGGGTCTTGGGATTGAGTCCCAAATCGGGACTGCTTGGCAGGGAGTCTGCTTCTCCCTCTCTGCCTCCTTGTGCTCTCTATCTGTCAAATAAATAAATAAAATCTTAAAAAAAAAAAAAAAAGATTACACAATCAAGGCAGAGACTCACACCAAGATTATCTGTCTGATTCTGAAATCTGGGCCAGTTTCAAGTGCAGTTCTCGGGCCCTAACCATCAGCCGAGGCACTAGCCTTACCTGGTTATCTTTCCATGAAGGCTGACACCTAACACTGCATGCCACATAGGAACGCTCAAAAAAATGTCACCGTTCATCTGAAATTGAGACTTCGCTGGATGTCTCGAGTTTTTATGTGCTAAACCTGGCAAATAACAACACACGCTCTATGACGATTCTGGAGTGTAGCCAGGCCTGCGAATGTTCATAAACTTTTATCTGTTCCTTTAAAAAACACTAAGTCTGGGGCGCCTGGGTGGCTCAGTGGGTTAAGCCGCTGCCTTCGGCTCAGGTCATGATCTCAGGGTCCTGGGATCGAGTCCCACATCGGGCTCTCTGCTCAGCAGGGAGCCTGTTTCCTCCTCTCTCTCTCTCTCTCTCTGCCTGCCTCTCTGCCTACTTGTGATCTCTTTCTCTGTCAAATAAATAAATAAAATCTTAAAAAAAAAAAAGAATGACATAGCTTCTAGGAATTTATTTTGCAAACCAAAGCCTATAATTTTAGGAACAATGGAATACTAAAAGGGAAGAGTTCTGGGAAATTGAGGACATATGGTCAGCAGAGAGATATTAAAAAAAAAAAAAAAACAACTTAGCTAGGAGTTAGGAAACTTGATTTCTAGTCCTTCCTCTGTCTGTGACCTTGAGCCGTGGTGGCGCCCTTGTTGGCTTCGGTTCCTCTGATCTGTAAAACTAGGGTGCTTGACCCCAGTGTTTCATAACTGGGTGAGGTTTAAAAAAAGAAAAAAGATTTATTTATATATTTTACAGAAGCAGCTTGAGAGAGTTCACACGTGCATGGGGAGGGGGTGGGGGAAGGCAGAGAACCCAAGCAGACTCTCTCCTGAGTACAGAGCCAAGATCCCCACTCAATCCCGAAATCATGACTCGAGTTGAAATCAAGAGTCAGATGCTTCATGGACTTGGCCACCTGGGTGCCCCACTGGGATGAGTGTTTAAAGTTCCCCGGGAACATCCACAAAGGTGGAATATTTGTTTTGTTTCCTGCTGAGTTTCCAAGACAGAGAAGAGTACTTGGTACAAGGTACAGACTTAGTTTTTTTTTTTTTTAAAGATTTTATTTATTTATTTGACAGAGAAAGAGATCACAAGTAGGCAGAGAGGCAGGCAGAGAGAGAGGAGGAAGCAAGCTCCCCACCTAGCAGAGAGCCCGATGCGGGGCTCGATCCCAGGACCCTGAGATCATGAGCCGAAGGCAGAGGCTTAACCCACGGAACCACCCAGGTGCCCCAAGCTATGTCATTCTTAAAATCATACACTTAATACGACTGGGGGCTCTCCCTGTAACCGTAACACCACAATTTTGGCAGTCAACACGCACACACAGTAACAGAGAATCCTGACCCTCGATAAAAGGGGCAGTCGTTCCTGGCACTTGACTCTGCAGAGTACGTGTCTGCAGCACTTACCGTGTACAAAAACCAACGATTCTTCCAACAATCCTGTGAACGGGGCAGGTAAGACATCACAGTCACTGTCCTTTATAATTGAAGTAGTGGAGATTCGCATACATATCCAAGTTCAGACAACTTGTAAGTGGCAGAAACAGGGCTCAAGTCCAGGTTTTGTCTCTCCAAGTGAATAAAATAACCTGAGGGTGAATGAAGAGCTTGGCTAGCTTTTCTTCCTCCTTCTGCAAGGCTGGCCAGCCAAGGCCAGGAAGCCAGTGGCTACTGGTGAGGTGAGGCACCAGCCTGCCTGCTCACACGGAACCTGGCCCCGGCCCCAGCCGCTGTGTCCTGCCCGCCTCTCAGGCTCCACATTCCCGCACACCGGATGGTGCGAGGGCCGACTGATGGCAGAAAATCCTCAACCCAAATGCACACGGGTGAGCCAGGAACCGTGCCCGTGTGCTGCCATGTGTATAGAGAATCATGGAGGCGATGAGCCAGTCAGTTAACAAGAAAACCGCCGCCCCTCACATACGTTAAGGGCCCACATCAGCAAACCGAGCTTTGATAGCTAACCGAACTGCAGGTTCAACCCTCTGAGGAGGTAACCTTTGCCCAGTCAACATGGCATTTCATGGGCAGCACCAGAAATTTACTGATATGTCCTTTTTACTCTCCTAAGAAGGTGACCTTTCCCCAAACAATGCATTCTTCACCAAAAATTTCATTTTTTTCCCCCACCTCCTCTCTGCTTTTAAAAGCTTTTTCCTCTTCTCCAGCTCCAAGGACCTCCTTTCTCTTTGCTAGGTGGGTTGCCTGACTCATGGGAAGTTCAATAAAGCCAATGAGATCCTCCAATGTACCCAGTGGACTTCTGGTTATTTAACACCATCAGGTTCTTAGGGAATTGGTGGTCAAGCTGGTCAGTTTGCTCACATCATCAGTAGGAGATCAGGCTGGGCCACAGAAGAAGAAACCCAGAGAGGAGGGCCTGGGGAAGTGAGGCCTCATTTGATGATAATGATGCTAATTAACAGAGGAGAAATGTGAGATCAACTTCATGATGACACAGAGCCCGGGACTCTTTCAGATTCTGCTATGTGTCCTCATTTGTAAAATGGTGGCTCTATGGTCATGCATAAAAAAATTCTATGATTACAGGGGCGCCTGGGTGGCTCAGTGGGTTAAAGCCTCTGCTTTCGGCTCGGGTCATGGTCTCAGGGTCCTGGAATGGAGCTCCACGTCGGGCTCTCTGCTCAGCAGGAAGCCTGCTTCCTTCTCTCTCTCTCTGCCTGCTTCTCTGCCTACTTGTGATCTCTCTCTGTCAAATAAATAAATAAAATCTTTTTTAAAAAATTCTATGATTACAGTAGATCTGAAGAATTCCTATCATAATATATCCGATTAACATCTAATTAATAAATAAATCCAACAGCCAACAAGTAAAGATTTCGACTTCAGTCACTGGAGTTTGGCCAATAATTTTTGGAGTCCGTTGAGAGGCTTCCATTGCAAGAGATGGAAAACCCCTTGTCAAGCTGGTTTACGACAAAAGGGAGCTTCTTGGTTCATGTAAGTAAAAAGTCCAGGGGAAACACTGGCTTCATGTTCGGCTTGATCAGAGTCTGAACCAGTGACCTCAGGACACAATATCTTTCCATTTCTTGGTTCTCCCTTTGGCAGTTCCTCCTTCATTCTCAGGTTCTGTGTGATGGCACCAGTCACTGACTGCGGACAGGCCCAGCCAGAGGGAATGTGGAAATCTCACCCAGCACTCACCTGAAGTTCTCTTATGATTACAGATGAGCATGAGAGATCATTTTGAGATGATGGAAACCTATCACTGTGTCAGGGGAATGTGATGCTCTGATTGACCAGGCCTGATTACCACACCTATTCCCTGGGGACAGGGATATAGTCCGTTTTATCCAAAGCACAGCGACCAAGACTGGAGAGAGGGTCCTCTGTCTGCCAGTCAAAAATTGGGTTAATGGATTTGCTTCTAAGGCCCAAGAACCAAAGGTTGACCTGGGACCAGTGCTAGCTTTCAGGGCCTTTCTAAAGTCAAACGTGGGTCCATCATGGGCCAAACCACTGTCACATGTGCACCTTGTGAGGCCTACCTTTTGTTTTCTTAACTTCTCCATGGCAAATTTCAAGGTGGGATCAACCTTGTGTTGGATTCTTAGTCTCAGAGATGTTGACAATAGCCATCCCCAGAAAAATCCAGAAGGTCTTTCTCTCCAGGCTCAAGCACGTCATTTTTTGGTGCTGTGTTGTCTGAACTCAGGTGCTACATAGAGTTTCCTGGGGCCTGTCACAGGCCAGAGATCTGGGAGGAGACTTTTGCCACCTCTCTGTGCTCCACTCTGCAAGTCTTCAACCCCATGCTCCCTGAGAAGGAACCAGAAATAGACCCTCTGCCTTTATTTTTGGGTCATTAATACTCTTTATCTCACTTCTCACTATCTCTTCCAAGCTTGATTCGCAATGCTTGCGACTGTGGGTCCAAAGGAGGGAGGAGGTAATGGATTGGAATGAATCATGGGGCTGCACTTCACCCGATTTTCTGGGGCGTGGGAGACGGGGCGCCGAGGCTCTTCTTGCTTTGGGGAAGAAGGGCACAGTAGGCAACAGCAGCCAGGTCCCGGAGTGCCGAGCCGGGCCTTGGGGCTGTGTTCGACATCCTCCAAGTGTGGATAACCTCATCCACATCTGAGACCCAAGGAAAGCGACCCGGAGAAGTGGGTTAGCGGGGCACAGGGAGGCTGAGCAGAGCTGGGCTTGGAGCAGGCGCTGTCCTGTCTGCAAGGCGGGAAAGTTGAATCACGAGCTGCCCCTCCACTTCCCACCAGTCTGGCTGTGGTCTGCAGGCCCCTTCGCTGTCACAGCCCTGCAAGGGGCATCTCCTTTCCAATGCACACCTGACTTCACACTCCCAAGAGCATGATCCCAGTGACGTCGCCCCTGGATGTTAGCTATCTGACTCTGGCAGGCACGTACCTCTATGTCACTGAGAAACTAGCAAGTTGCCAGGAGCACCTGCCTGGACTCCCCTCTGGACTCCAGGAAACAAACTGAGGGTTTCAGAAGGGGGTGGGTATGGGGTGACCGGGTGATGGTATTAAGGAGGGCTCGTGCTGGGATGAGCAAAAGGTGTTCTACACAACTAATGGATCCTTGAACACTACATTGAAAGCTTAAGATGTACTATATGTTGGCTAACTGAACATAATGGAAAAAAAGAAACCCATCCATATCAATAAGTTATTTTACATGCAAAACAAAAAGAGCTAAAATGCATTATTTCCACATAGAACATCACAGAACCAAGAGGTCAAAGAAAGCTGAAGGATCTTTCCGTTCAGGAGTGGCAAACCATCCTCCTGATCCACAGCCAAATCCTGCAGAGATATTTTATTTGGCCAAGACAATGCTTTTTAAAAATATATATATAATAATATTGAGTTTGAACGCCTTTAGGTGGGGTGTGCCTGTCCAATTGTTCCCTGTCTGATCCACTTCCTGATCTCTTAACGTTTTCAACAATTTAACCACCTGATCCGTAAGAGACATTGAGTCTATGAGCTCTAACTTGAACCCAGCTTCCCGAATTCCTGGATCTCTCCTCCAGCCACACACACATACACAGAAGATCTCTAGCATGTGGCTTCCTTGCCTATGCTTCTAGAAGCAGGTCCTTTGAGGAAGTGGGCTCCATGGGGAGCAAGCTCTGACTTAAGAGTTCTTCCTGCATGAAGGGCGTCTGGGTGGCTCAGTGGGTTAAGCCTCTGCCTTCAGCTCAAGTCATGATCTCAGGGTCCTGGGATGGAGCTCCTGTATCGGGCTCTCTGCCCAGCAGGGAGCCTGCGTCCCCCTCTCTCTCTGCGGGCCTCTCTGCCTACTTCTGATCTATCAAATAAATAAAATAAATCTTTAAAAAAAAAAGAGTGCTTCTTGAATGAAAATCATAGCATAGATTCACCAGCTAACATTAATGTGCTATATATTAACTCTTGCACTTCCAATCCTTTTGGCAGCTCCCTGCTTCTTGCTGAATGCTTTTCTCATTCCCAAGCATCCCATCGCAAGATGGAGGTAGCTCTTAGATACATTTTCCAACCTGCTCTTCAGGAAGAAAATGGATAACTTAGCACCACATTCGACTTGTCTCTGCAACCACGGTCATCTCACAATGAACTTGGCAAAGGTCCGTCTAGCTCATCTGACTAAGATGAACCGGGAGTCTAGGAGGCACCCGTCCCCCAGGAGGCTGCATTTCCAGGATATGGTAAATCTTAGTAGATCTTATCTCCAATTGCCCCATTAGACCTAGACATTTTCACAGCTTTGTGCTGTACAGAAGTTAGCTCGTGCCTGAATGCACAGGAATGTAACCCCAGCAATTATTTACCCAATGGAATGCGTTTTTTGTATTTCTGTCTTAAGGGAACTCTGTCAATGTTTTTGGTTTTCAGCTTTGACGGAGTAGATTGTGGACCTGTTATAACCTGATGAGAGGGGGAGACAATTCCATATTTTTCTGTTTTCAGGGAAAATAATCTCCATACGAAGGGCCATCTGGAGAACTCAGTAGATCATAAATCACTTCCAACACCAATTACATTTACTGGAAGCCCGGTGATTTTCTTGCAAGTAGAGACAGGAGGATACAGTGTCGGCTTCTGAAAACAACGCTGTTGTGAGCTTCCTCGAGGGAGAGCCAAAGGTCAGGAAGACCCCGGGCTGTTAGCCTGAGAAGGAGGGAGCTCCTGTAAGTAGGGAAACGGGAGCCCGTTTGGATTTTTCTCTTCTCTCTCAGCTGGAGTCCCCGCAACATCGAATGTGTTTTTCTCCCATGCAGCTCCTCATACACTTTCAGAGAGCACTGTCCTCTGCAAGCTTGTGTGGATCCACTGATCTCAATCAAGATGCACATTTTCAAGTCAATGTCACTTAGGAGCTGAACCACCTGAAGCGAGCCTTCTAACCCCTTAGGCTTTGCTTCCCTGTTTGGAACATGTGGCTAATGGAAATGGACCTCCCGCAGGGAAGCTGGGGCACCCAGGGGATCGATAAACATGAATTCCCTTTTCTTGCAAGTCAGAAATCTCAAAGGAGATGAGGTCTCCCTGCGAGGAATTCCACATAGCAAAACAATTACTATCTAAATGTTAAACAGGCTGTTGAAACCAAGCATGTGTTGTAGATACCAGAATTCTATTAGGAAATTTCGCCCTCCTTCTGTTCCCATTAAAGAAGCAGAAAATCAACTCGGAAAGGGCAGAAAGGGCCGCCGTATCCCTTCCTTTTCATCACAGTGCTTGATCGTGGATGGACACACGATGCCAAAGGCTTTCCCTTCGATTTTTCTGTAGAAAAGACTTTGTCTTCCCTTTATGCTGGAGAGCTGTATGATGAATACCTACACCAGCAGGCTCCCACACATGTCATCTGGAAGGAGAATTAGTAGTGAAGAACTCTGGTGACATGTGGCCCCTAACACTTGGGTCCCCAAGGCCACCTGCTTTTTGCAATTTAGTGGATAGTCCCAGTATTGCGCCCCCCCCCCCCCATTAAATTTCTATTTTCCTTAAGCTAGTTGGAGTTGGCTTTACATTATTTGGAACTGCAGGGGTTTTGATTAACTGCTTATGTGTCCATGAACACTGATAATTGGGAAGACCACATAGCAGCACGGAAAAGAGATTTTGGTGAATTTTACAAATAGCACCAGATCAAATTACGTGAATGATACACATTGTAGCTATTTAAAATAAGCACAGGTATGGACACCTGGGTGGCTCAGTCAGTAAGCACCTGCTTCAGCTCAGGTCATGATCCTGGGTCCGCATGGAGCCATGCACTGGGGTCAGCAGGAAGTCTGTTTCTCTCTCTGCTCCTCCCCCTGCTTGTGCTCTCTCTCTCTCATGCTCTCTCTCTCAACATAAATAAATTAAATAAATAAATAAAATCTTTTTAAAAAGTAAGCATGCATATGCAAAACAGCTAGAAAGGGATACCTTGAAGATGCAATGAATGTTCAGCGTAGTAAAGGGGAATATTTTTTCCTTTCGTACAATTTCCTACATCATACAAATGGACCAAATTACAATCAGTGTGCAGAGTAAATGTGGTCTGTTTCCTAAAACTGACCGAACCTCTATCATCAGCTTTCCCTGCACTAACCATTAACGTATCTTAGTCTCTTTAGATGGGAAAGTGTTTTGGTTTTAAGAGTTGTTTTGTTTTGTTTTCATTTCAAAGTAAATGTCTAATCTTATTTGTTTCCTGCCTCACTTTCCAAAATAGGACCTTGTGGCATCATGGGGGCAGGTGGATGACCTGGTGGCAGTAGGTGGGAACCAAGCTGTAGATTTGCACACCTACAGAGATTTGCACACCCACAATTAGGGCATTTGGTATGTGATGTGATGGTATTTGGAGATGGGGCCTTTCGGGGGTAGTTAGGTTGAGATGAGGTCATGAGTGTGGGGATAATCTCACTAATCACGGGATTAGTTGCCTTATAAACAGAAGAGAAATCTCTCTCTCTCTCTCTCTCTGCATGCACACACCAAGGGAAGGCCAGGTGCACACACACAGTGAGAAGCTGACCCTCTTCAAACTATGAAGAGAGCTCTCGCCAGCAACCTGATTGGCTAGCACCTTGATCTTGGACCTCCCAGCCTCCAAAATTGTGAGAAAATGAACGTCTGTGGTGTAAGCCCCCCAGGCTACAGAATTTCGTTATGGCAGCCTGAGCCAAGATCGTTGGTGCTGATGTTTTCAGCAATGTGTCTGGGTATCTGGCTGACAGCACTGTTGATGTCTGTGTTTGGGAAAACTGTGATTTTTTTCTGCCTTGGTCAGGGCTCGGGGGTCTTCCCTATGACTTGCTCCCAGCTCCCACGTTGGCTTTGGTGGCCCTGCAGATCCCTTTGTGTCTCAGCCACTCTCTTACTTAGGCCATCCAGCTCATCCCTTGCCACAGCTGCCTGACTCATTGGCACCCACGTCCTCGAGTCCCTGAGGAAATGCCTGGGTCCCTCCTGGGCCACCTGGGGTTTAGGTCTCATAACCACATCGTATTCTGTTGTGAAATGACCCTTTATTGCAATACTTACCTTTGTTGTTCTTCACCACTGGTGATGTCACCTATGACGTCATGAGAGGGCCGCCCCCATCGGCCCACAGCCCACAGATGGGGCAGACCCCAGGTGCAGGATCTCCTTAACGGTTCTAGAGAGTTCTCTGGCTGAAGACCACTATCTCATCTGTCCCACAACATCTGATTTCTACTGTGCTTCATGTTCTCCTGCTTCTTTCTCTCCCTGGTTGGTCCCTGGGGGACTCTGGTGATCTGACCCATCTATTCTGAATGGTCAGCTTCCCCATCAGCCGCGGATCCTTCCAGTCACTGGGGGTCTTGGCAAGGTCATTACCCACCATTTTCAGAGACAGACCCAGGGGGCTGATGTGGGGAGGCAAGGTAGACCTGGCATTGAACCCCCTCAACGGCGGACCTCAGGTTTTCAACTTTGACTTTGTTGGGGGTGAACTGGGGAGGAAGCCGGGGTGGTGGGGGGGCGGGTGTCTGATGAGCCAGACTGCAGGTGCCGGATGACCAGAGACGGCTGTACGTGAGCCTCCACGAAGACACGCAGAAACACCCACACTCTTACTTGCTTTCTTCAGGGCTCCAGCTTGGTGGGGGCTGCCCCTTAGGTCAAACTTACTTCTCTTTACTTATGGCTTCAACCTCAGGTCTGCCATTCAGACCCTTGATCCATTCATGGAAATGGTAGGAATTTAGAAAATCCTCTTCTTATTCTACAACTGATGACCTTTTTTTTTTTTTTTTTTTTTTTTTTTTTTTTTTTTTGGAGCGAGCCATAGAATGAGAGAGCAGGAGGAGAGGCAAAGACAGAGGGAGAGAGAGATTGAATCTCAAGCAGGCTCCATTCCTAGTGCGGAATCAAATGCAGAGTTTGAGCCCCGGACCCTGAGATCATGACCCAAGTTGAAATGAAGAGTTGGACGCTTAACAGACGGAGCCACCCAGGTGCTCCAGATAATCAATGACTTCTAAAGACTGTCCTTCTAGAAACTCAAATTTGGAAGTTAAATGCTGGGCCTTGGGGTGCCTGGGTGGTTCAGTGGGTAAAGCCTCTGCACAGTAGAGGCTCAGGTCATGATCTCAGGGTCCTGGTATCGAGCCCTGCATCAGGCTCTCTGCTTGGGGGGAGCCTGCTTCTCCTCTCTCTCTGCCTGCCTCTCTGCCTACTTGTGATCTCTCTCTCTCTGTCAAATAAATAAATAAAATCTTAAAAAAAAAAAACAAAAATAAATGCTGGACCTTTACTTTTTTTTTTCTACATTGCATTCCTGCTCTAAAGATCGCAGTCTTCCCCGAGGCACAGAGAAACCTCACACTGATCAGAGAGAACATCATTCACAGAATATAAAAAAAGAATAATCTATTTAAAGTATATTATCCTTATTCTACCCTTCAGACTCCCTTATGTTCTTAACTTTCTCCCCTGACATCCCAACTCCCGGACAATCCTTGGCCAAACTGCGTAGTGATGATAATTATTGTCTATTGAATACTTGGTGTCAGACAAACGTGCTTTTAAACTTTACCATACTCCCACAGATGCTTCTGTCCCCAGTGAAACAGATGAGAGAGAGAGGGCTCAGGAAAGGTGACTCGTACAACAGAACAGAGCTAACTCGGAGGAAGAAACAACTTTAAAAAACACATTTGTATCTTTTTTTGCTTTTGCTCACTTTGGCTCAGAAGTCAGACATGCATTCCAACGCTGCAAATGTAACATTTTTAAGACAAAAAAGAAAAAAAACTCAAGTACGTTGGTGCTTAACATACTACTTAGAAAATAGTAAGGTCTCAGAAAAAGACAAGGGTTAATATTTATTAATGGTATTTCTATGTGTGTCCCAGGAAATGAGCATCTCTGTGCATAGGGGGGGGGTCCACCATGGCCAAACTCTTGGTACGATTTGATATGACCACAGCCGAGCAAGGAAGGAGGAGAGGTGCTTTGGGGAGTAAGGACATCCTGGTTGAGACGGAAACATGGGGCTGGCCTTCCCCCTTTGCTTTTGGATGGGCGTCCAGGAAACCTGGGTTCTTGCCCGGGCATGGTCAACACTAGCCATTAAAGCTCCTCCCATCGGTTAGTTTCCGGACCGGGAAGTGAGGGGTTTGGACACCATTGGATGATGGTCGAGGTTTTGCCTAATGTTAGGAGTCCTGGAAAAATGGTATCCTCAGAGGTAGAAAAGTCTAGATAGCCCCGCTGAGCTGCACTGTCCCCCCGCCCCCAGAGCCTCTCTGTCGTCTCTAGCGCTCAATCCCATCTCAGGAGCAGAAGGGGAAGGAAGGTGGGAACCGAGAGGGGAAAAGGGGAATCAGTGGAAAGAGGGAACCAAACGGCAGGTGAGGGGACAGGGCAAGGAAGACAGAAATCACACCGTTTTCAGAGAAAGGACACAGGGGACAAGGCAAGGGAGGCGATGAACGGATGTTTGCCTTCTTAGGCTCATCAGACGAAATGACAGCGGACGTTGATTAAGCCCTCATCCGAGGCCTGTTACCTGTGGAACGTGTTCTCCCTCATTTAGTCCTCACACATTTCATTTTCCAGAGAAGTAGGAAACTGAGGCTTGACAAAGTTCGTCAAAGAGCCCAATGTCACCGTCTCAGACCTGTCCCGGCTGCTGTGACAAAGTTTCTAACACTGACTGGGAAGCTTTATAAACACCATTCATTTCTCAGTGTGGAGGCTGCAAATCTGAGCCCAAGACACCACAGATTCAGTGGGAGGCGAAGTCTCTCTTCCCGGGTGCCGATGGCCTACTTCTAACTGTGTCCCCACACGGCAGAGAGGGCGAGAGTCCTTTGGGGTCCCTTCTACAACGACATGAATCTCATTCCTGAGGGCTCCACCCTCGTGATCTAATTACCTCCCGAAGGCCCCACTTCCAAATACCATCACATTGGGGGTTAGGATTCAACGCAGGAATTTTGGGGGGACACAGACATTCAGCCCACTACAATGACTGAGAGTAAGAAGCAGAACAAGACACCAGACCTCAGCATCTCTGATTCTAGATCTGTGCTCCTCGACTCCGGTCCATACCGCTTTCCTGCGCAGTACCTCCTCTGTGCTAGGGAATGTCATTCTTTTGCTTAATTAAGGCTGACTTAGCATTTAACCTTAATCTCATGGCTGACCTAGTGAGATGAGTTCACCACCCACGGGCAGAGAGTCAGACAGACGGGCACCTGCCTACACACTCACTCACCCCTTGATGACACTCAAGAAGGCTTGGGAAAGAAAATTCAAAGCTGTGAATAACATAAATAGAAAGTATTTTTTTTTCTTTTTTTAAATTGGATGCCATCACATAGAGACAGCTGTTTCAGCTTAATGAACTCTGGCTTCATCTACTGTTGAAGTTAATTCTTGTGCCTTCCGGATACAAGATCCCAGAATGTGTGCCTGGACATATTCCCACGTCATTCCCAGCTGACCACAGGTGTCTGAGGTTTGTTGGGGGATAACAGGCATATAAATCCAGCGGTGACTAACCCTAGCTAATCCCATACAATGTCCTTAGTATCATCCCCATCAGGAACGCAGTGCAAGCTTCACTCTAGCCTGCGACCGAGAGCACAGGTATTACGGTAGAAGCAGACTGAGCAGTGATGGAAGATGCCCCATCAGGAATCCCGTCTCCGGCTGATATTTTAACTCTGGGATCCATGAGGAAACATGGGAACAATGAACCAAATCCCGACCCAACCGTCTCCGAGGTCCACATACCTTCTCTGGATCCTTCTTTGTTCTATTATAGGAACATCATAAGGTCTTGGGATCAGTCAGACTCAGGTTCAAATTTGGCCACTGCCATTTACTGATGGTGGAACAGGAGTGGGAGGGCAGTCTCTCCCACATGGAAATGCTACTACCTCCCCTGCAAACAGGAGAGATGGGCAGGTTGTTGTGGGGGTCAGGTGAGCTGGCGCACACAGAGTACCCAAGTGAGCAGCCCTTGGGTCTGTGCCACCTGCCCTGAGAGCTTTAGTGAGATTTCCATGAAGAACAATGCATCTCTTCTCATGGTTCTGCAGTCTGGCTTGGGCTCAGCTAGGTGGTTCTTCTGCTGGTCTTACCTGGAGTTACCTGTGCACTCACACCTCCAGGAGACACAACTGGGGCTGGAAATCCAAGATGGCTTCCCTCGGGCATCAGACACCTTGGCTGGGATGGCTAGAACAGTGGGGACAAGGCTAGGGATCTCTGTATTTTCAAGAGGTCCCATCACCAGAGTGGCCAGCAAGGCTGGCTTCATAAGGATGCAACAGACCCACAGCTTCCCACATCCAAAAGGGTCCCTGCTGAGATGAACACTCTGTTGCCACCATCTTGGAATTTTTAGTAATTTTTTAAAGAAGGGACCTTGCATTGTCCTTTTAGATTCGGTTCTGCACATTACATAGCTTCTTTTTACAATGGATCACAACTCCAAGAGGATGAAAAATGGAGCTTGCAAGCTTCTTAAGATTGAGGCCAGAACTCACACCATATCACCTCACTGTATTCTGGGGACCAAAGGCTATCCCGATCCAAGAAGAGAAAGAAGAAAAATCTCCCATACGCTTAGCATTTCCCATAAGCAATCAGGTCCTGAGAGAGTTTGTTTGGTGCTCAGAAGCAGCTCATAAAAAAAAGGGATCTATGGTCAAGAGTCAGAAACTTCCCAGAAATGAAGGTGACCATAACACAAGAAAGTGGAAAGGAGAAAAACTCAGGGCCTGAGGCAATGTTTGGCTCTCAGGATCACGCTGGTTTCCTTGGTCAGTCAGCCATGGTGTGCGAGGAGCAGCAGGCACCTTTCTTTCGGAAGAGACAACTGCCCCTTCCAGAGACTGTGGGCAGGGTAGGCTCTCAGCAAGGGGCTGTGGATGAGGTGGGCCCTATAACCTGACAGAAATGCTTGTCTATTTATTAACTATTTATGAGGTACAATACCATGCCTGGGCCTCTGGGGATATAAGTTGGGCCTAGAGGAGAACGGCCCCTTCTTTTTAGTCACATAAGGGCATTTCTTGCTACCTCTGATCGAAGCAGAAGGGGAGGAGAGTGTGGGGAGCAGATTTTTTCTAACTGTTCCTTGCACACAGGGAGTGGGTCTTGTTCCTTGCTGGCTGGGGCACATGTCCTCATGTGACAACACCCAGCTCTAATGGAGAGCTAGAGAATGCATTCTTTTCCTAACATATGACTAACCACATAGAACAGCCATGTGAAGGGGGACCAGAAAGTGTGACTTTATCTTACTTGATCCTGTCCCACTCCAGGGAAGATGGCAGACTTAGGCTCTCTCAAGGAGGCATACCCACAAAGGTAGGCCCATCTTGTGACTTCCATCTTCAGCGTGCCCCTCCACCCCTCTCTCTCTCCTACCCCTTACAGTTCCTTCTTCCCACCCTCGGTCTGGTGTCCGAGTGTCCTTCCTTGATATTTTCTTGGTACCTTCTGGCAAACTCCAACATGTATGACCTCTTCTGGTGCTGTGGGCTTTCTGTGCCTAGCTTTGCAGGAGAACATGGTTAGCCCAGGAGGTGGAGACCTTGGTAGGTGATCAGATCCCTGGGCAGGTTCCTTCCAGTGGTAGTTGTTTTTCATTCATTACATAACAAACAAGCAACTTCAACCGAGTAGGCTTCAATATCGCCCAGCCACAAGCATCTCCTGTTATTTGAAGAAATGTTACATCCTCTATTAACATGACTTTGAGCAGCTCTTTGCAAAATGATAACCTTGGCATCGTTTAGTTGAAGGAGAATTTAATTTCTCCAGTATCTGGTTTACACGGCAAGAATCCCCATGGGGACTGTGAACAGGACCGTCTTCACTACCCAGGAAGGCTCGTGTCCACTTGGATAAGAGTTTCCAGATCTTCAGTCTCTTAGCAGTCAAGAAGAGGGAGAGCTTCCTGCTGCACAGAACGTCCAGATAAGTCGGGGGTAGGGCGCATGTGTGTGTTAGGGGAGGGACTTGGACAGTCTTATACTCAGATGAAACTAGAGCGGGAGAAGTCAGTGAGGGGTGGGTGGGAAAGGGAAGAAGTTTCCAGAAGCAGGTGCACAGTTGGGGGTGAGTTCCTGCTGGAGCTCAGGAGTAATGGGGGGGGCATACTTCCAATCCTTCCCTCCAGCTATGCGCACACACGTGTGTGCCCCCTGGATGGGGGTGTTCTCTCAGGGCAGAGACTGGGTTTTGCTTCCTCATCTGCAGGAAATGCTGTCCCCCCCCTTGGCCTCCCAACGTTGTGGGTTTGCCATGAGAACCAGAACTCAGACAGGTGAACCCCAAGCTTGGTACGGGTGGGGGTTCTGCTCGGGGGACACCACTGGACAACGGCCCGCTCCCCCCACTTTTTTTTTTTTTTACCCTTTCATTCCCACTGCAAGGTGAGCTGCCCCCGTCTGGGCTCCTCTAGTTGGAGGGGGGTGGGGAAGATTTTAGGACTGTGCCCAAGTCTCATGATACGACCTTACTCGGCTCCCACTTGGACTCCTTTTCCTGCAGCTTCACAGCTCCTGAGGGAAAAAGGCCCGGAGCCTTCCCATAGGCTTCCTTTCTCAAGTCCAGCTAATCACCATGAATGACAGGCGGAAGCAGTTTTCTGCTCCTGAAGCAAAACAAACCAAACCAACCAACAACAACAGCAAAACCAAAACAACAACAACAACAACACACACACACACACACACACACACACAAACCACGCACACACACCCCCCCCCCAAGCGCAGGAGTCCTAAAACCCCAGGGCTTTCGGGATTTGCCAGCCCCACTGGAACCACTGCTGGGGTGTCGTGGGCTCAGTTCTCCGGGGATCTGGGCCACTGAGTTTCTTATTCTGTTGCCGGGCCCTACACCATCCTTTTCGTGAAACCTTTGGCTTCCTATGCATCTAGAGACTTCGGAGGCTTGGCGGCCAAGTTGGGGCGGATGGAGCGGGTAGGCGAGGCTGCGGGTGAAGGCCGGGCCTCTGACGGAGCCTGTCAGCTCAGTGACTGCGTGTCCCTCCTCCGGCCTTGTCTTTTTTTGTTGTTGTTGTTCCTTAGGGCTCTGGGCAAACTGGGGTAGCTTTGTTTCCAGGAGGAGTCTGTGTACTGTGATACCCTGGAGGAGCACCTGCGGACCGGGGTTGCGGGGGGTGGACACAGGTGGGCTGTTGGAGCCCGTGTATTTACCTTCCAGAGGAATGCCCTGGAAACATGCTGCGCTTGAGAAGGAAGGGAAGCCAGGTCGGATTGGGTTTCCAGGCGCCACTGTGCACCCTCTCTGTTCCACCGAGACGCTTGCTCTCCGCTCCCCTGCAGGCCCTCGCTGTTGGCCCCTGCCAGCCGGCATCAACGGGCACTTCAAGCTGAATAGGCCAGGCGTTGATTTACTGGGAAATCAGGCCTCTGTCCTGTGGCCACCTTTGGCCTCCTTTTGATGAATGCCGCCGCCGGGGGGGTCTGGCCAAACTTTCTGAAGCTGTGGAGTGCAAACAGTGCTTCCTTATATTGGGGGCAAGCCCTCTGGAGTTTCCAAAACAAGTCCCATGCCTTCATTATCCACTGGATCTCCTCGGCAGGTAGGAAGAAGACAGAGCCACGTTTATCTATATTTTACAGTTAAAAAAACAAACCCTGAAGCTGAGCAGAATAGTGACTTGGCCAGTGTTGCCGCGCTAGAGACCAAAGGAGTGAGAAACCAGGGCTTCTGATCCCTGGTCCAGAGGCTTTGGGCAGTCACGTGGTCTTCTATATAATAATAATTAATAATAATAATAATAATAATTTGTTGTTATTATATCGTCTCACTGATAATCCTGACAATCCTGTTGGCTAACTGAACTTGTTATCCATACGGAACGTATTCATCTATGTCCTGTTCTCTCACTGCATAAAGGAACTGACAAGGGACAAAAGCTGATTTTTCCACTGTGTCCTTTGGAGCTATACCACCTGGAAAGTCACTCCCTTATCCTTGCTGCTGGTGACTCCGTCTTCCAGGGCATGAGCAAAATAGTAAAAGTGAAAGCCATTTGAGCTGCCAGGCGAATGCCACAGACATCACTGTCAGACTAGGAGCTGGGCTGGATTCAGTAGCATCATTCCAGAGACAGCAGTGCCCCACCCCCCATCTCCACACCCCCGCGGGGTCAGGAACAGGGACATCTCTCCAAATCACTTTCAACTGAGGCCATGTTGCATTTCCTTCAGGAACTCTATGACTGCAAACTTCGTGACCATTGGAGATTTGGGTTCTTCATCAGACTCTGTTTGGTTGGGTTTAAGGTTATTAAGGATAAAGTTTAGGATGAGTCCGGGGATGGCGCCAGAAAAGGGAGGAAATCTTCTAAGTCTTGCCCATGCATTGACAGGCTAGAGTCAAGAGTGAACGGAAAGGCATTCCTCTGGGGCCAATGGACCCAAATGGACTGTCCTCCTTTAGGTACTGCTTTTAGCTCAGAGTTACAGAAAAGGAACAGTCTGGAAGAAATCATCACTGGTGGCCACCTTCATCATTTTGGGTGTTTACAAACACCCACTCAGTGTCCATTATGGCCCGGCCCTGGCAATGCAATGATGATGTTTGACTTAACCCAGTCAAACCTACCGTTGTTCTATTTCCCTGTCCCTCTCTCTCCTACCAGTGCCCCTCCTCACCTTCAGCTCCATAGTTCTGATTCCTGATCATGTGCACAATTTTTGGAAAGACACTCCAGAGGACGAATGACTGGTACAGTGACATACCCCACTCCCATCTCTCCAGTCCCCACTTTCCTTCCATCTACAAGAAGCCCTAGGTCCTGCTTCTTCTAGTGCATATATTCCTTCAGCTCCCCTCCTGGGGAGGGTCCTGCTGAGTCAGTGGTTGTGAACATGGTAGGAAAGAAACTGTCATCCTGATGCCCATACAATCTCCTGCTTCTGAATGCTGTAACGCAAAATGTTTGGTAATGAGCCTCTCGTGATTTCTTTGCTTCCTTTCTCCCTTTCTTCCCTGTTCTCTGAGGAACTACTGGTCCCTTTATCACTAGCCATGTGGTTTGACCCCACTTCTAGTGTGAAGGGAGAACCTTGGTTAGCACAAGCCACTCCACTTAGAATGAACCCAAAAGATTTCCCTGAGAATTCTGGAACAGAGGAGGTTGTAAGGTTCAGGACTGCCTGATAGTCTGTCATCCCGAGCGATGAGCTGGAATTTGCAGGGGCCACTACTGAACGTCCGAGAACGGAGCCAGCCAGGAGGAAGCAGAGATAAAAAATGGACCCAGGACGTGCTCTGTGGGTCCTGAATCAAGCTGCATCTGACCCAACAATACCTCTGGGTTGTCCTGTTATGTGAGCCTGTAAACTCCACCACCCCCTTTGAAAGCACGAAACTGAGTTTGGTTTTCTGTCCCTTACAAAAGATGGCCAACTGAGAACTACTCTTCAGCTAGATAGAGTTTCCCAAGTGGTGTGCCATGGTGCACCCAGGAACTGGGTTATAGATATTACTTGAGGTTGACTGGCCCAGCCTGCTGGGAGGGACTCCAGGGCTGGAAATTTCTAGCAGCAAGTAGCTTCGTCCATAGGTCCCAGTGAGACAGCAAATACAGAATCTTAACGTACCCCATTATGGTGATTTTAAAATATGTTTAAAAAATTCTTTGACACTTCTCCACTCAAAACATGGAGCCTAATAATTCTCCCCCGGAATGGGGCCCAACCCTAGTGGCCTACTTCTAAAATACAGAAGATGGCAGACGTGAGGGAGTCTGACTTCACAGGCTAGCTCAGGAAGGACGTGGCCACATTGGCCTTACTTCTCTCATATCGTGCCCCCTAGGGGGAGTCAGCAGCCGTGCATCTGGAGAGAAGTCCGCAGAGAGAAGAACTAAGGCCTCCCATCAAAGACCAGCACCAATTTCCAACATTAGGAATGAGCATCTTAGAACCGAATCCACCAGCTTCAGTCAGGCCTTCAGATGATGGCAGCTCTGGCCAAGAGCTTGACCGCAACCTCATGGGATACCTCAAATCAGACAGTCCGGGTAAGCTACTCTGGAATTTCAAATGCGCAGTGACTGGGTGAGATATTGTTGATTGCTGTTTTCAAGCTAAGGAGTTTGTGGGCTTTTTGTTATGCCTCAATGGATCACATTTAAGTCCATGGTGTGAAAAAGATTAGGAAGTACTGATTTCAGTCAAAAAAACAAAAACAGAAACAAAACAAAACAAAACAAAACAACCCACAAAAACAAAACAAAACAACCCACAAAAACAAAACAAAACAAAACAAATATGCACTGGATACGGTGGACACACCCAGCACTCTGGGATGTATTAGAACCTTTGGGGCGTTTTGTTTGGTTTCCAAAATGATACTTAATAGCAGCTTTACAGCATTTGAGATCACAAGCATTTAAAAATACATTCAAGGCAAAACAAAGGCTCCCTGTCCAATGACAGCTCTAAAGTTTTTCATTTTGAAACAAACCTATTGTCATGGAAAGAACTCCTTAGGGAATAGAATTAGAGTCCAAGACAGTGCAAGGCGTGACAATGCAATCAGACCTATACAGCATATGTCCCATTTCCCTGCAGATCCTATTTTGCTAAAAAAGATGTTAGTATTAAGTAATCTCTACACCCAATGTGGGAGGGGGGCTCGCACCCACAACCCTGAGATCAAGAGTCCCATGTTCCGTCAACTGACCCAGCCAGGTGCCCCTTCCTGGAGATCCCTAGGAGATAGGGACAATTGCACCCTTGACCTTGCCAAAGGAGAGGCAGCATGAAGCTGATCAGTGGAGGCCTCCAAAAAACTTGCACAGAAGGATTTTCCTAAGTAAAATCAAAATGCTATCATGGTATATCAGATTTGTCTAATTTTTAGAAAACCAAAAGGCCTGATTTGCTTAAAATTTTTTTTTAAGATTTTTAAAGATTTTGAGAGAGAGAGAGCCAGCACAAGCTGGGAAGAGAGGCAGAGGGAGATGGAGAAGCAGGCTTCCTGCTGAGCACAGAGACCAATACCTGGCTGATCCCAGGACCCCAAGATCATGACCTGAGCTGAAGGCAGATGTGCAACTGACTGAGCCACCCAGGCATCCCTAATTTGCTTTACTCTTGGGAAGGCTTTTTGGTTGTTTTTGTTTTTAAAGATTTTATTTATTTGACAGAGAGAGAGAGAGCACAAGTAGGCAGAGAGGCAGGCAGAGAGAGAGAAGGGAGGAAGCAGGCTCCCTGCAGAGCAGAGAGCACGACGCGGGGCTCCATTCCAGAACCCTGGGATCATGACCCGAGCTGAAGACAGAGGCTTTAACCCACTGAGCAACCCACGTGCCCCTTGTTTTTTTTTTTTTAAGGAATGTTTAAAATGCTTTTCTTAACCTCATGTTTAAGGGTTAAGAGGACTGAGTCCAAGTTCTTTGTGTCTGCTATTAATTTATGTAAGTGCAGTAATGCCTCCACTGTATTTATAACTGTTACCCGAGGAATGACTAAATTCTCTGGAACTGAGAAAAAAGCCAGGGTTAACGCATAAAGACTAGGAGAAACAAAACCAAGGTTGGCCAGTCCAAACCCCCAACTCTACCAGCTTCACCTCTAGGGAAGCCCACGGGCTCTCAATCAGAATTCTGTCATTCTCTCTCCAGACCCAACCCCCTATTGAGAGCCCATACATCCGGGGCATCAAGTTATAAAAGCTGGAAGCTTCTAGAATTGCACTGTCCAAGAAAGTGACCGCCAGCCACATGTGGCTTACTGAGCACCAGAAATGCGGCTGGTTTTAACTGAGATTAAATCTGCAAGTATAAAATCTGAATGTGTCAAATACAGACAGACAGACAGACATTGCAGCCAGCATCAGAAAGAACGTAGAATACCTCATTAATAGTTTTTGGATTGATAATATGTTGAAACAATAATGCTTTTTATATATCAGGTTAACTAAAATACATTGCTAAAATTAATGCCACCTGTTTCTTTTCGTGGTTATTTTTCAAGTGGCTACTAGAAAATTTAAAATTAGACCTGTGGGCTGTATCGCATTTCTAGTGGATAGGGCTATTCCAGAAGTCTACTCACACACGCTTGTGGACTTAGCCGTACAGCGAACACTTATTGAGTGTCTTCCGTAAATTCAGCACTGGGGTAGAGGGTAGAAGGCAGAAGTTAACACAGTCCCTGAACTTGGGAAGCAAGTCGCACCCACTGTGGTACAAGAAAGACTAAAAACAAAAACAACAAAAAACAAACAACAACGAGTGACAACAGGTAGCTAAACACAGGGGACTTTTAATCAAGAGTATCTTAGCTCATTGGGACTATTAGGACTCTTGGAGTTAAAAGACAGCCATAGGTAGCTTAGCAACTACCACTTACTATTTGAGGGCAAAATAGAATATATGTTGGTAGGACTGACGGCCAGCCTTGAGTCACTCATGAAAGGTTCGGTTCTGTAGGGCCCGTTGCCTGTTCTAGACGCTCTGTTGTGGCTATGTGCTCAGAAGTGCTCCCTCCTCGCTAAGACGGCAGGCTTTGGAGGGACGATGTTATGTGACCTGAGTCTCACCCAGAACCTCCCACACAGAAGACGCCAAACAGCATATGGAATTCAAGTGTCTCCTATGGACTCATTTAGGAAAGCAATTAAAGGTATAATATCCTTTAGAAAGAGTTCTTCCCGAAATGCCTAAACACCAAAGAGTTTGCCATGTGAACTAGTAAGCTTTTATGATTTAAAAAAAAAAAAATCACTTTCAGAATATAAATTCATGTCTCAGCAGTTCTGGATTACCCAAACGCACTCTCTCTCTCTTATAAACTCCAGATTAAATACTGCCGGAGAGGCGCGCCCCAGGACAGCCCCGTCGGGAGGACCACACCCACGCACAGCAACTTTCCTTTTCTCCAAAGTGCTTTGTCAGAGCCGCGAGTTGTCGAAATAAAAAACACGAGCTGCAAAGGGAAACGTTTCACTTGCCATTCTTATTACATTTTTAGTACCAGTCAAGGGCATCAGGCATATGAAAAATATATGATTTAATCCTCAAGCCATAATGGCGTTCATCTGTGTCCTACAGTACATTGTCTGAAGTCATCCGAGCTCAGCCGTCTCTATAGCCGATATATATACACGCTGACAGACGGCTCGGCATTCTGAAATGAAAGCAGAACTATTATCCTTTTACAAAAATAAACTTGGTCCCAGGCCGGAGGAAAAAAAGAGGGCGCAAGAAGGAGCAGGAAAAAAAAAAAAGCAAGGTGTTGCGGGAGAAGCGTGTGAATGGAACTGAAAATGGCCAAGTACCGGGTGTCTCTTAACTCAGTAGGTCCAGGCTCCTCTTCTATAAACTCTTGTTAAATTAACTTAACACACAGTAACAATTGGGCAAAAGTAACTACACAACAACTAGCCCACCGTTACCAAAAAGGTACCAAATTCACAAATAATTCACCTAGATCCAGGTTCCCAACCATCATCATGATTTTTGGATTTCCAGTGAGGCCTCCCATCACGGATTTATTGAACACGTTTTTGCATTCCTGCTAGCTCACCCTCCTCTCCCATAAACAGGGGATGCAGGAGGTTCACCCGGAATGGGACAGCGGACAGTGTTTCCATTTCCCCATGGGCAATGCGGGTTTATCCTATAAATCCCATATGGCCAGAGGAAGTCATCTCTCTGGTAAACAGTGACCAACCACTCCTCAGGAGGTGCTGTTTCTGCCTTGTTTTGTATGATATTGTGGAAAACCATGCTTTGATAAATACACAGGCTCCCCTGGTTGACCACCATCCAGTCTCCCCATCCTGCAGGACGGATGGCCCAAATCTGGTCAGACCCCATTTGGGTGCAATTCCCACGGTCCCTGGGATCCTAAGGCTTCCGGGGCACTGTCCTGTCAAGGAGAATGCAGTCCGTCCTGTGCAGCAAATATCCAGTGCTTTAAGTACTAGCGAGTACTTCTCCAGGGTCACAGAGCCTCGGTCTCCATGCGTAAGGACAGCTTTTCCTAGCTGCCCTGTGATGACTGGGTTTCACATTTCCTGAAACTAGATCTGTGGAAGGAGTCTCTGAAATTACAAAGGAGAGAAAGAGAGAGAGAGAGAACAAAACAAAACAAAAACACAAAAACAGAGGTAAGAAAGATCAATTAATCTTTTAAGGAGGAGAGGGAAACCACCCACCAGAAAAGGCAGGGATTATGAGCAACTCACTAAGTTAGTGAATGTGCAAAGGTCCTGAGATCCCTTCATGCTAGCACCAGAGAAAACACAGGAGGAAATGGGTCCTGGGGAAGACCACAGGCAGCAGGCCAGCATGAAGAGGTCCCAGGGAGGTCAAGGAGAAGGTAGAGGGAGTGGAAGGCACTCAGGAGAGAGGCCGGACGGATCAGGTTCTGGTGGATTCTCTGACTGCAGGTGCACTGCCAGTCCCCGAAGCTTGTGCGGCTCCCGAGTATAGCAGAGTGTGCCCTGACCCGTTGGGCCCCAAGCCCTGTCCTTCATCCCCCAGCAGGAGGCCTCCTCTGCCCTGAACTCACCTCTTGTGACTCTCAACTCTGAATATCGGCTTGTAGAGTTCTGGAATTTTCCGCTCGATCATTGGCCTGAGGTTCTCTTTCAGCTTGTGGTAGTTCTTTTTGAGTTCCTGCTGATACTCCCTCTGGTCCGCCGTGATGAGACGCTTGTTTTTCTCCACAGCCTCACCGCACCTGAGATGGGAACACAGGGGTTGAGGGCGTGGAATGAGGTGGTATTTTGTAGGAGTCTGAGGTGCTTGGAGGTTATCTAACACTTCTTGACCCCCTCCAAGAGTACCTACAAACTCGATGGCCTGTCAGGATCCCCTGTGGAGCCTTTCAAAAGTTCGGACTTCTGGACCTTAACCTCAGAGTTCAGGAATCAGAGCACCAAAGGAGGAACACCCAGGAATTAATGTCTTTGAAAAGTGACCCAGAGACCATGATCCTCTGAGTTGCCCCAAGCCAGGCACTATACGAGGAGTTTTCCATACATTATCTGGTTAATTCTCCCAACAAACTCAGAAAGGCTGTATTTGTCTTCATTTTTGTCTTGAAGCTCAGAAGTGTTCGGTCACTTGCCCGAGGTAACGCTGTGAGGAAGTGGTGAGTCCGGGATTCAAACTCAGGGTCATTGCTGTGCTCACAAGGAACTCATGGTGACTTATGGCGATGTAGTAGACGGAGCCAATGTACTCAGCCCACCGCCTCCCCTGCCACCCCCCGCTGCATACACATAGAAGTGCTGGAACGTACAGCAAACATTTGTCGTAGGACGAAGGGGAGCCCCAGGCACCGGAGAGGAGGAGAAGAATCCAAATCAGAGTGATAGCAGGAGCTGATGTCACAGCAGCTGTCCCAAGATGTGCCCATTAGAGTTTCAAGACTGCACGGGGTCCTAGAGGCTTGGGGAGGGTGCGTAGTGCGGCGTGCTGGGAGCCCACATAAGACAGGAAAGGTAGCCTCGGCCAAGGGCAAAGCGGGGCTCTGAATATGCCACTTGCATCTAGTCAGGGGGCTTGAAAAGCTGCTACCCCAGGGGTCCAGAGAGGTGGAATGAAAGCTTGCTAACAGTCTGGGGCCATCACTGGGAAAGCAAGTCTAAGAACTGAAATTCTAGGTTTGCACCACACGTGGGTGTGGGTTATAAATTTATACTCCTGTATGGTGTGTGCTCCAAGGTGAGAAATTAACTTAAAAAGCAACCAAGGTAACTGGAACCCCCAGGGCTCGGACGGAAATGAGTGTGTAGTTGCTCTGGAGAAATGCTTTCTGCATCAGGGCTCCTGGGCCACCCACAGAAACAGTGACCCCTGCCAAAGATGAGCTCACGATACAATCATCACAGGAGAAGACCCACAGAAACAACAAGCAGGAGAAACATCCCCAAAAGAATCTGAGATGACAGAACAATATAAAAGACCAGAGGTTAATACAGAGATGTAAAAAAAAAAAAAGGTACAAAATTCATGATGAAAATAATCAGAGACAATGAAAAAAGAGATCAGGGAAACATCAGAAAAAAAACCAATGGAACTTCTATAAATAAAAATATAGGCACTAAGATAAAGAGAAAGATCCCAATGGACGGGGTAGAGAATAAACCAGACACGAATGGGAGACCATACGGACTATCGCACAGATCTAAGGAAATCACCAAAGAAATTTTTTTTAGTCAAAAATATTTAAAAATGGCTAAGAGCCTGGAGCTAGAGGGGCACCTGGGTGGCTCAGTCGGTTAAGTGTGTCTGTCTTTGGCTCAGGTCATGATATCAGGTCCTGGGACTGAGCCCTCTGTTGGGCTCCCTGCTCAGTGGGGAACCTGCTTTTCTTTTTCCCTCTGCCCATCCCCCCAACCCAAGCTTTCTCTTTCTTTCTCAGATAAATAAATAAAATCTTTAAAAAAAAAAAAAAAGAAAAAACCTGGAGATAGAATGGAGATGCCCAGCCCACATCTAAATAACTCTCTATGGGAATGAAAATTAAGAGGCAACATTTAGAAGAGATAACAGCTGGTAATTTTCCAGAATTGCAAACAGACATAAATCCTCTCATTGACAGAAACAGATCCCTACGGAGCTCCACACGGTGAAACTGCAAAGCATCAGAGAGAAAATCGTGAAAGCTCAAGCCTAGTGTTTCCACAGTCTCCCACAGAGTACACTACATACCAAAGAAGAAAACCGTATTATTTAAACACGATAGAGTCTTGCCTTTTATTTTATGCTGTGCTACCTCGGGAAACTTACAAATCTACAGACCTAGAAGGGACATCGTAATGGTTGAAACCCAGCTGACATGCAAAAATTAGTAATAATTCTTTATTGCCCTGCAGATGAATGGGATCCTGGTGATCAATGTGGTTTAAACTGTTTTCCTAATTGCAGGGTTAAACCTGGGATGAGTCATGGGGATACCCAGACCTTGTGACCCCAATCCTCTGTATTACCACTGAACACATTCTCAGGGTGACAGCCGAAGGCAAACAGGGTGGAAGATGGCCACAGGACAGGGGGAAGCTATCTGGCCTTGGCAAAAATAAACCCGTGACCACAGCTTTCCCACACAATTAGCCCCGATTTAACTCAGCCTGAGGCCAGAACTCCCCTAACTGGACCTTCAGCAGTCTTTCAAGTTGATGTTAACTGCAGCAAATTGTAGGATGTCTAAGGTTGCATATCGAAGCTTCCAGGTAGGGCTGGGGAGGGGCTGTACAAAACCTCCGAATCCTGAGAAATCACCACCAGCCCCTATGTTTTTATTGCTTCTGAACTAAAAAGCAATAAAATCTGATCAGTTTCAGGATGTGTGTAAAATCCAATCTGTAAAAGCCACTGCAAAATCAGTGTGCAAAATCCAATCAGTTTCAGGATGACTTCAAGGTCTGGGTTTGTAACATCGGCAGACTGTAGGGGCGTGCAGGGGCTGACCGCATCCTTGGGAGTGTCTCTGAAAACTTGAGGGGAATGAACTAAATGCCCTCTAGTCTTTCTGCTCCAAAGTAGTAAGAGGCAGCTGGCACATTCTGACGGTGTGCCATGTGCTCTGGACCTGGCTGGATGCTTTATGGGCTCTGTGACAGGGTGAAGAAGACAGTGTGTCTTCTACCTGGCTCTGTCTCTTGGGACACATGCCTCTGGAGTCCCAAACCACCTGCTCTTTGAGCATTTTTCAGCCCAGACACCAGACATGTGAGCAAGGAAGACTTCAGGCAATTCAGGCCACAACCACTGCCTGGGGGCCACCGTGAGACTGGGCAAAAACCACTTAGCTGAGCCCACCAGCCCCTAGAACTCCACGCACAATAATTAAATGTTGTTGTTTTCAGCCACTAAGTCTGGAGGTAACTCGTTGTAGAGCGACAGATGAACACAGCGCTTGACAAAGAGGAATATATTCATAGGTGGGGTAAAAATTTTTCAGATGTTGTCATAGTAACATCAGGTTGTATTTTATCAAATTTTATAGTTTAATTGAAGAAATACATTTTCTGTATTTCTTCCTTTCCTCCATTTGGATTCTATACTCTAGATTTCTTTTTTTAAGATATTATTTTTATTGATTTGAGGGGGGGAGGGAGGGAGGGAGTGGTGGGGAGGAACAGAGGGAGAAGACAGCCAGACTCCAAGGTGAACACAGAGTCCAATGAGGGGGCCCGATCCCACAACCCTGAGATCATGACCTGAGCTGAAATCAAGAGTTGGATGCTTAACTGACAGGGTGGGCGGAGGACAGAGACAGGGAGAGAGAATCTTCCGCAGGCTCCACATTCAGCACCGAGTCTGACACCAGACTCGATCTCACCACCCTGAGATCATAAACCTGAGCCAAAATCAAGAGTCAGATACTTAACTGACTGAACCAGCAGACACTCCACCATCATGTTGATTTAAATCCATAAACTAATGAGAGAGCCATGCATGAAATCTACCTCCTCCAGAAGAGCTATTTCTCTTTGGAAATCTACACAATATCATAGATCTACGATGGGGATGATTGCTCAAATGACCTTATCTGTCACACTGTCCTTAGGTCTGCAGACACGGACTGTGCCGCTCTCACTCAGTGACACCACCATCTCAGGTCTTTGGTTGCCCCCTCTGTTGATCAGGTCACTGAACACAAGCATTTTTTTATAGCAGAGGTGTCTGGGGGTTTCCAGAACCCATAATCCTACAGAAACCAGACTGAGAGGAAAAAAATTTTAAGTCCAGAACATGGTTCCTGGCTTTTGTAGACAGTCACTTCCGGGGGCCTCTCCAGAAGGAGGTAGATGTCTTTCCTACAGAGACGGTCATCAGGTAGCCCTCCATCTCTGTATCCGTTGGCCTCCCTCCTCTGTGATGTTCCTCTAGCAGAGTCCTCACACCAGTCCGTTGGGATGGCCAACAATTTCTCGTTCCTTCCTCAATCCATTCTCTCTTTTTTTCTAATAACAGAACTCCATCTGATGAGTCTCCCTGGGAAGTTACAGGTCCTAGCCCCCCTTAACAGAAAGGGATGGCTGATGAGATACAAAATGAAGTCACCAGGAAAGCTCTTTAAAGGGGCACAGCCCTTTTGCTCTTTCCTCATTTCCGCTCCTGATATTTCACATGGTCATGATGGCTAGAGCCCTAGCAGCTATCTTGTGACCATGAGGATGGATACACTACGATCAGGATGGCAGAGCAAAAGAATGGAGAGAGCCAGGATGACGTAGTTCTGGGACGACAATCTCTGATCTTACTTTATATGAGAAAAAAATAAGTTTCTATGTTCTTTAAGCCATCTTCCTTCAGGTCTCTGTTATGAGCGACTGAACACAGTTCCTAAAGAGAATAGCACAGCGCAGTCGTTAGGGGTATAGACTCTGAATCCTGCTTTGTGGCGTATCAGCTTTGTGACATGAAGCCGGGCACTTACGCTTCAGTTTCTTTACCTGCGCTACAGAGGCGATAATAATAGCCAACCTGGTTATGCTTGTAAGGGTTAAATGAGTGAAAACATACAAAATGCTTAGAATGTTTGAGTAAGAACACTTATTGTTATGGTTATGATTCCTGATGGACGCAGTCTGAGCACAGAAACGATTTGTCCCATAGGAGGAGGATGAAGTACTCGAGCGTTTCCACTCCTGACCCTTGGTTTTCACAGTTAAGGAAGAATGCGGAGATGGAACACCCTTTCCCGAGTCCCACACCTGCAGGAACGCAGAGTCAGGTGCAAATCCAGAGACCTGGCAACTCCCCCACTCATGTGTCCTCGGCCCCACTGTGTCTACGGTACAAGCTTGAGGCCCCCGAGTCATGGGTGGACATCTATATTCAAATCAGACGGGTACGTTTCTGCTTCCTTCTCAGACTGATCTGCCCTCTGCCTCCACCGAATGATGTTCCACTGGTCGGTCACGCAGGATGTGCCCAGCCCTGTCCTAAGCTCTGTGTGTTGACTCAGCAGATCTTGGCACTAGGTCTAAGAGACAGTTATGAATACATACAATTCCCATTTTAAAGTTGGAGAAAGTGAGGCCAGGTAACGGGCCCAAGGTCACACGGCTAGTTAAGACCCGGTGGGTCTGTGAACCCCAGCAGCCTGGATCAGGAGCTCACACTGCTAACTGGGACACCGTGTACTCCACCTGGGAAGTTGCTGGCCCTTCCAGCTAGAATCCAGGCAGGTGGCCTCCGTCTCAAGTTGGACGTATTCTGTCTGGAGCCCCAGTTTCAACCTCTGCCTTTCTCAGCTTCTTCCCCGTCCCTCTGTAGCAAACCCCCACTCCAGGCCCAGGAAAGAAATGGAACTGCTGGAACGCTGGGGGTCTGGCAGCAATACTGGAGAGGCTGGGACTGCATTCCCTCCCGCCCTCCGGGACTGGGTTCCAGGCCCTTTCAGGCAAGGAAGGATCACGTGGGGGCAGGGCGCCGGGGGCTGAGGTGGCCGCCTGCCGGGGGTGTGAGAGGGCCATGGCTCCAGCAGGCACCCCTCCCCAGTGGTCTTCTCCAACTCAGCCCTTTCCCTCCTCCCTCCCTGGGCGGCCTCGACCAGACCCCAAACCTCAAGGGCAGCCTATCCTCGGTAAGAATTTCAGTCCTGGTCCTGCCACTTAACTTGCTGTGTGACCAGCGCTCTGTGGACCGGGTCCTGACTCCGGGACCAGAGGTGCAGGAGGAGCCCGCCTGGGTGTGGCAGGAACTACGTCCCCTAAAGACCACTGGTGAGGGTGCCGTGGAGGGCGTGGTCTTTTATTGCAACATAAAAATAAGTGGAAGGGTCACTTAGTCCTTGTAAGGCTGGGAGCGTTCAGATAATATGGACTGAAGGTTTGTGTCCTCTGCCACCCCAAATTCCGATGTTGGAGCCCTAACACCCCCTGTGATGGTATTTGGAGGGAAGGACCTTCAGAAGAGTTCTGGTGTGAATCACTGTGGATTCACAGTGGGGGATGGGACCCATGGGGTCAGGTTAGTGCCTTTGTCAGAGAGCTTTCTTCCTTTTCCTCTCTCCACCCCTTGAGGGGGCCGGGCCAGAACGAGGGTCCATCCCGGAGCCTGACCTGCCAGCACCTTCTGTCTCAGCCTCCCCAGCCTTCAACGCTGTGAGCAATAAAAGTCTGTTGTTCTGGACACTCGGTCCATGGTATTTGATGACACCAGCCTGAGCTAAGGCAGAAATGTAAGAAGAAATTTTAAACACCCGGATTGGCTCTGGTCGCACTGTCTGAAACAGCTTGAGCACTTTGGGGAGCAGAGAAGGAAACAGATGGTGTATGTCACCATCTTGGTTTCTGAAACCCTGAGGTGTTGGGATTTTTTTTTTTTTTCTTACTGCAGGAAAAGGCAGGAGCGGATCAAGGTCCCGACCTGGCAACAGGCTGAGGAGCTCTGGGACCGGCTCCACGAGCAGCATCACCTGCCACGTCCTCTGTGGCCAGTCTGGGGCCGCTGCCACAGCTGAGTCCAAGGCCTTACCCAGGGCCGGGCCCTCACTGCTCACTGCCTGGCACCCGGCAGGCCTGCGTGTCCGCACTCAGCAAAGAGGTGTCGGAGGGTTCACAGCGTTCACCCCGGAAATCTGGGCTATCAACCCACCGCTCGAGTCTGCCGAGGAGTGGGAGGTCCTCCACGGGAAAGCCCGAGAGCTGTTCCAGCCCCAGAATCTTCCAGTCTTGCGTCACCTCGTCTGGCCGTCGGAAGCAGAGAGCCGGGGGGAAATACCCGGGTGCAAATAATGTGACAGAATATTGACTCTGGTTCTTAAGAGCCTGGAACTTGCTGAGGGGACTTGAGAAGCAATTAAGCAACCGGGGTGAGGGAAAAGGAAGGTCTCCTCGCCTCCCGCTGCCTTGAGGGTACGAGCCACAGGCTGGGGCGCCGAATCCGTCAGCTCTTCACGCGGCTGCTTTTACTCTTCCCTCTGTCCGAGCCCCATCTTCCAAGACGACTGTCTTTGGTCTCTCCTCTTGTCCTCACAGGCTTCCAGAACACACTACTCTGGCTGACTCCGAGGGGCCCAGAGGCACCCCCGAGGTTCTGTGGTCTGTCGCTTTACCAGGCATGGCTCCCACGTCTGACCATCTCCTTTGATCTACCGTAAATATTCCAGACGAAGGTTAAGTGAAGGCTTCCCCAGCCTCCAGCCTGTCACAGACCATCCCTTTCTGAGCTCCGAAGGCCTGTATTTCCTGCGCTCTCAGCAGGAGCTAGTGAGCTGCCCTGCGCTGGCGTTCGGTCATGGACATGGGGTCCTGTCGGGACTAGACGGACACTCAGCTCCTGTCTCCCCACAACTGATATCGAACCCGGGCCATACTCTGTCTCATTAAACATTGCCGAAGTCCTTCCAGAGGACCAGACAGGCCTGGGCCGCTGCCAACTTCAGGGGCTTTCAACCATAACTTATTTTATTTCATTTTATCTATTTTTAAAAGATTTTTAAAATTTATTTCAGAGAGAGAGTGCAAGCTACGGGAAGGAGCAGAGGAAGAGGGAGAAAATCTCCCACTGAGCAAACTCCCCACTGAACATGGGGCTCCCCAAGGGTCTCCATCCCAGGACCCCGAGATCACGACCCGAGCAAAAATCAAGAGCCAGGCGCCTAAGCAACTGAGCCATCCAGGTGTCCCCACATAACGAATTTTAAAAGAAGATAAGTGGAAAGGAAAGAGATCTTTAAAAATTCCTGCAGTATTTTTTCTAGTTTTTTGTTCTGTAAAAAGGCACTATTTACTAAAGAAAATGCAGCTTTTGCGTAATATCAGAATTGCTCTCAGATACAGGAAGCAATTCAAATCCCAAAATATTAATAAATATAATCTCTGTGTATAGGCCATCTGTGTGTGGGGGTGTGTGCCCACAGAACGAGTGTGTCTCCACACACAGCACGTTTACAAACCTCTCACCGACGCCTGTGGAGGAGGGATCTCTCCTCGTACTCAACACCGGCATGCCGATGAGTTTTCAGTGAATTTAGCAAACTTTCACTTTTCGCCTCCTTTGGTCCCCATCTGCCAAGTAAGTTTATACCCACACTTGATATGCTGCTCTACGGTTGAAAGAAATATTAGTACACATTTTCCTGATGTTGTTCCCTCTTGTGGGTGAAAGGTCATCCCAACCTTCATTATCATTCATTTCAGGGCCACAGGAGACCCAGCTGTACCTGTCTATACTGTGATAGTTTGCAAGACCTTGCTCGAAGACCCACTCTTATGCAGCCTGAACGGGCTGTTCCTGATGCCAGCCCACAGAGGCTTGTCTGACAATGGGAACCGCCCGAGAGATGATACTTTTGAAAAAGCCCAGTGTTAGAATTGCTTTCACCAAACTGGAAGCAGGTTCTATTCTTAAGATTCCAAAAACAAGTTATTACATGATACTAAAACACCCTCTTGGACTTGAAAGCCTCATGGACAGTCAGCACACAGATGGAGGTGTGGGCTATGCGGCTCAGAAGATCTGGATTTGAACTCAGCTCTTCTACTAACTAGCTGCGTGACCTCAGGCAAAAGCATTTCCCATCTCCAAACCTCTGCTTCCCCTTTTGGCAAAATGAGGCTGGTGGTAATACCGGTTTGATGTGGGAGGAGCACGCAAGACTGTAAATGCGAGAACACTACAGAGTTTCAATGTTGGTTACTTAGTACACATGAGGCTGATCTACTGCAATGATTTCCAGACGTGAGTCTGCATCAGAATCCCCAGAGGGCTGGTTATACCCAGACCACCACTCCCCACCTCTGGGGGCTCTGATTCCATAGGTCTAGCAAGTTTTAGGGGTGCCCTAGCTGCTGCTCTGGGGACCCCACTCTGAGAACTGCTGCTCGGCTGCCTTCGCAGCCATAGTCCATCTTACCGCATTATGAATTCCTTAAAGCATAATCTCAGCTTGTTGTGATGTCGATACAGTCTTGGGTCAGCTGGAATTTCGGCCAAGAACACTTGGGCTACTTCCAGTGGTCCCTGATGGAAAAAGGAACAGAACAATAGGACATTGGGGAAAAAAATAAATTACTTGGGAGAAAATCTTGGATTGACTTCCTAGTTTGGACATTTAATTCTGTAGGTAGCATGACCACAATAAAAAATCAAGGAAGGAAAAAAAAATTTTTTTAATTTTAAAAAATCAAAGGTAGGTACTGAACTTCTCAGGAAACTTTGATTTCTTAGGAGTCTAGAGATTTAGGAGAATACTCAGAAGTATAAACATATTTGGTTTTTTTTAAAGGATTTATTTGTTTATTTTATTTGAGAGGGGGAGAGAGAGCAGGAGTGGGAGGAGGAGGGGACAGACTCCCCGCTGAGCAGGGAGCCCGACTCAGGGCTCGATCCCAGGACCCGGAGATCATGACCTGAGATGAAGGCAGATGCTTAACCCACTGAGCCATCCAGGTGTCCCCAGATGTATTTTCTTAATTAAATGCTATACTAATAATAGGTTCTTCTTTGTAGGTAAAGGCAATACTACTACATCCTAGGGTATGTGCTTTGAGTGGCTTTTCTAAAACTGAGGTCTGTCTGATTCATCCTTTCACATTCACTTGTTAAGTGGCCCCACTGGTGGGCACCGTTTTGTGTAATTGCTGGCTTCCGTCAGAGATACACACAGTACATGGTTATGGGCTCATAAAGTCTTCCATTTTCATTAAAGGATTGGGACGGAAAGCAAAAACTTCCTAATATTTCCTGATCTGGGAAATTTAATAGTCATTTCCCCTCTGTGCTATTTCTGCTCCCTTGATATTATCTGGACCCAATTTCTGTAGGGAAGTCCAGCTGTGCTGAGTGAAGAAAAGGTCATGACACTCACTGGATTTTGGAGTGGAGGTGTAGATAAGAGCAGATCTGGATCTGTAGTTGAGGCGGCCCACTGGACAGAAACTGTGGGGCCAGCCCTCCCTGTATCTGAGACTGGTTTAGTTTGGGGGTAAGGATTCTAAGGGGTTTGAGAACGCCCAGCTGGGTCCGAAGCCTAGTCCCTGGTCACTCCTGGTTGGTAAGGCTGGATTTGTCTGGTGACTGACCCAGGGGCTGCATGTTCTAGACCCTTACCCTCTCCCTTACCAGATGATCTCACACTCTGCAACAACTCTGCCTACACTGGGCATGACCAAGCCTTCTGCAACAGGACCCCAGATCTGGAGCACGCTGCCAGGACTGGCCTCACAGTGAAGACCTCTCTGTGGAAATGGTACTCCTTACCCACTGTCCACTCATGTCTGGGATGGCTTTTCTTTCTTTCTTCCCTTAATATTTTATATATTTATGTAGGGAAAGTGAGCGAGAGAGAGTGCACAAGTGAAGTAAGGGCAGAGGGAGAGAGAGAAGCAGACTTCCTGCTGAGTAAGGAGCCCAATGCAGGGCTCGATCCCAGCACCCTGAGATCAGGACCTGATCCCAAGGCAGACACTTAACTAACTCACCCAGGTGTCCCTGCCTTGTTGCTACCATGGCAAGAGGTGTCGTCTTCTACACCTCACAGGTGTTGGGTCTAAGTGTAGGGATACTGTTTACGAGTGGATGGAGCCGTCTTCCTCATCAACCTCAAGGAAGGAGGGTATAGACAGGTAATGAAAACCCAAGGAACAAGGCCCAGGGGAGGTGCCGGCAGCCGGTCCGGCTCACCTGATTGACAGTAGCTCCGACGGAACCCTGCAGCACCATCTGAAGCATCTTGGCGTCGGGGGGCTCTTGGTTAATGGCAACTGCTAACTGCAGCGTCTTCTTCTTCATATCTTCAATGGCGACTTCAATGGGGGTCAAAACAAACTGAACACAAGACAGAAGCGTGGGGAAGTCATTATCTGGTCTTGGAAGCCATGGACAAACCTGGAGCCATGACGGATGTCGATTTGAAGATGCAGGTAAGGGGACTTCCAGAGTATTTAAAATACTCTGGATAGGTTAAGAGGAAGGAAAAACCTAACATTTCATGAACACTTATGTGTTCGGGGAACACTGCAGACATTTCTCCCATATTCTCTCTGTTTCTCTGTATTCTCTCCATCTTACAGCCCAAGAGGGATTTGTAAGGTTCAGAAAGTGCCACAAAGTGACATAGGGTAGTAACTAGAGAGCTCAGAATTTGATCATAATGATGTCTACATTCAAAATCTGAGTTCTTTCTACTCTGTTCAGTTTCCTCTCCAATTGCTGAACAAGTTACTTGAACTTGACTTATAATTAATTGGAAGGTATCAGAAGCACAGCACTCAAGGTTTTTGTCTCCGCCGTAACGCACGACTTCGGCATCATGTGTACCTTCTCTAACTCACCCTGAAGGTGAATTCCTGGTTATCAGAATTCTGTTAAGAGTCAATCTGCTGGTTGCCAAGTTCTGCGGGTTGGGGTAGGTCCTTCTTGAATGTTGTAGGTGGAGTTATGCCCCTCCCCCCGATTTCCTATGCTCAACTGCTAATTCCCAGTACCTCAGAATGTGACCTTACTTGAGATAGGGACTTTATAGAGGTAATCAAATCAAAGAGAAGTCCTTTGAATGGACTCTATAGGATAGAAGTCCCTATAAAAAGAGGAAATTTGGACACAGAGACACACGTGGAGGGAGGCCCAGAACATACCCATCCCCCACAACCCTCGGAAGGAACCGACCCTACCAACATCTTTCTTTGGTCCCTGACCTTCAGAACTGGGAGACCATACATTTTTTGCCTTTCAGCCATGTGGCCCATGGTCCTTTGTCACAACAGTCCTAGTGACCTAACACACTGAGGTTCTCAGGGAAGGGCAACATGGCCAAGAAAAGCTGTGGGGCTTCTTGCTGGGACCACGAGCTTACTTCTGTGCTATGCCTCCCTAGTGTTTAAAAGTCCACAACAAAAAGAAATGTAATAGATGCCTTCTAAACCAACCCCCTCTTAACCGAGTCACTCATTCAGCATTTCTCTCACGGTCGTGAGGCTCGCTCTCTGATGCGGTTGCAGAACACCCTCGCCGGCGGGCGGTGAGCTCAGTCACCTCTGCTCCCGCCCCGCCAGGCCTCCGTTCACCACGGCCCAGCTCTGCGCCTTCACCAACCTGATGATGCCTGTTATGCTTGTTATTTTCATGACCTCATCTCATTAAATAGCGCACCAACGGATGAGCCGTGGGTGTGGAACAAAACAGAACTGTTTCTACGAACACCAAGCGGAATGCCGGGGCAGGACAGCACGAAAGAGAGTCGCTGTCAAGATTCCTGCCGTGTTAGGTGTGCGCGAGACGGCCGTAAAAGGCTGGGGCGAGGAGCCATCGGCATCCAGAAGGACCTGCGCTCACATTATCCAGCTCCTCGACTGCTTTATAGAAACGAAAGCTGGAAACTATGGTCAGTGTGTTAAGGATGGGGCTTATACGGGAAGACAAAGCCCAACTGTGACCCGCCAACGCCAAATCGCAGGGGAGGCGGAGGCCCTCTGTAAACTGGACAAAAATAAAGTCCGCAGATGCATTTTAAAGTAAAATGAAACATTTGTGCTCTGTCTAGATTTGAGACACTTTGTGGATCAGCCCTTTTCCAACGGACGCTTCCGATGGACCACAGAAGAGAAAGGGGTCCTTGCTGTCCGTGCGGCGGTGAGGAAGCGGGGTGAGTGTCAGTGCCTTGGGCAGTGTCACAGGAAGAACCTGGGACTCGAAGTCCGTGGGGGCCCTCCTTCCAGCTCATCGCCCCTCCTGGGGACACCCGCGTGCTGCTCCTGGTCTCTGACCACTAGTAACACAACTCGTCTGAACCACCTCTAAGCTTCCAAATATATAAAAATTCAATATAAAATACTTAAAAGTTAAATAGCAATTTCATATAAATGTATCATAAAAATATACACGTTCAATACTGTAATTCTGTCATTCTACTGAGGTTCAAGATAGAACCTCAAAGTATAAAATATTTAAATGTTAAGTAATGCTATGAAACGTGTAACTGCCTAACTGGGATTTCCTGGTGCCGTGACAGTCGGAAAATCACCACCACAAGGATATTTCCAGGGTGTCCCCTTCTTTGGTTTTCTCTCTGCGGAGAGGGAGTGCGGGGGGAGGGGTGCGTGTTGTCCTGGGAGGGAGACCCAGGCATTCCGAGGTGACCTTGGTCCCGAGCCTGCTGGCGCCGGGGGCCATTACCTCTTCCTTCTGGATGACGCTGATCCTCGTCTTGACGTAGGGGAAGGCGTGCCCGGTGGTCAGCACGGTGTTCCGCCGGTACTGCTCGTGCAGCTCCCCCCGGGGCCGGCCCTCCAAGGTGAAGGGGGTGGTGTACATGAACCTCCGCAGATTGAAATTCTTCTCGAAGTACGTTACCCTGTCTTTCATCTCGTACTCATCAAAGTAGGGCTCCACAAACGTGATCTGGATGTAGGCCTGAGGGGAAGAGGTGGGGGAAGGAGGAGATGATGGGCTCGTCTGCAAGCCGCCCCCCGGGAGGCAGCGGGGAGGCAGGCTGGGGCACGGCACCCCTGCTCCGCCCCTGTGCGCGCCCCAAAGCCACAGAAGCTGAGCGCGTGGGGCCAGACGTCAGCCTTCCCTGCTCTGCACCCCCAGGGAGACCGAGGGCTGTGGGTGAGGACAGGGCAGCGTGCCCATGGCACATCAGGTCTCCAAGCTGCCCCTCCAAGCTGACCTCATGAGTCCAACTGAAACTTGCTACAAAAGTTCTCCAACTGCTATTCAGAACGGACGAGCTTTCCTGTTTTGGAGCCACTGTGACCGCTACCCACTGAAGAGGACAGCCAGACTGAAGGTGAGTGACATCCTGAGCACAGGCAGGGACAGGGGCACTTGACTTTCCGCACACCGATGATGGGAATGCAAAGCAGACAGCCCCTTCTAAGGTAGGCTAGCCATTTCTTACACAGGTAGGTGACCTTGGCCATCTGATCCCCAAATCCTGCTCTGATGTGTGCATCCAAGAGAAATGAAAATTCACCTTCACACAAAAACCTGCACATGATGTCTACAGCTTTAGAATTCGTAACAGACAAAAACTAGAATCGAGCCAAACGTCCCTCCAGCGGGGAACGGGTAAACAGAGGGTGTTTCGGCCCCACGGCAGAGGATGACTCCGCAGGACAAAGGAACAGACGACTACCACAGGGAGCGATCTCAGATGCTCTCTGTGCAGTGAAGATTCAAAGGGCTGTAGGCCTGTGCCTATTGTTCAAGGGTTCCATTTATGTGACCTTCTGGAAAAGGCAAAACTACAGAAACAGGGGTGCCTGGGTGGCTCAGTCACTGGGTATCTCCCTTCAGCTCTGGTCATGATCCCAGGGTCCTGGGACTGGGCCCCGCATCGGGCTTCTCCCTCTCCCACTCCCCCTGCTTGTGTTCCCTCTCTCCCTGTGTCTCTCTCTGTCAAATAATAAATAAAATCTTTAAAAAAAAAAAAACTACAGAAACAGATGGCACGTCAGTGACAGTCAGGGGCTCAGAGCAGAAGGAAGAGGCATGGGGACGTATTTGGGGGTGATGAAACTCTTCCTGATGGCGGTGACACGTGTTTGTCCAAACTCATAGAACCCAACTGCAGAAAGGTGAATTTCACTGCACGTACCTCATTTAGAAATGTGCCCACATGTGTGCGCACTCACACACACACACACTGACAAAGGGCCCTTATTAAGAAAGAAGGCATCTTAAAAAAAAAAAAGAATGACTGTGACCATGTGACCACAGTCTCGGTAATACCCACCCAGTGGAAAGGGTGGGGAACATCACTGACCTCAGCCTGTATATCACTATTTAGTGTGATGAAATCTGGCTGTCGTTCTGGGCTCAGCTTCTCATTTAAAACTCTCAGCACCTGCCCTGGACATTTTAGAAGACAAGTGCACCGCGTGTCAGAGATGTCCGTGACGACACTGTCACCTCTCTGTGGCGTGTGCTGTGCGTGCCGTCTTCCCAGGACCTCCGACCCCTCTGTCGAAGGCTGGCTCAGCTCTTAGCACATTGACCACCTCGGGCCTGGACTAGGGAAGGTGTCTGGAGTGAGCAAGTCTTCTGGAATCTGGAGAAAAACAAACTCCTGCCTTTGGTCCATTCCTCCCTACTTGCATCATCTCCTTAATATCCTGGAGGTCAGATCTGAGGGGACAGTCTGGACTCTTCACTGGCCAGGCCTGCCAGACGGCCAACGCTCCTCTGACCCCCAGCGTTCCGTAAAAACCTGGAACTCATCTTACTCCCAGCAGCTGAGACAGCCTCACACACACATCTGTCTATGAGGAGGGCTGAGCAGGGGGACAGTCCCCCGTGATACACTAAGGAATATATCTAGTCTTTGCATTTGCTGGCTTGCTGCTTCCAAAACTCTTGGAATGTCCTAAGGGGATAGGAGTGTCTCTGTTATTTTCCTGAGGTGACCCAAGCTTGGTGGGTCCCAGGATGCTCGCTGGTCACCCCAAAGACCAATCATGTGGTGAGAGGGTTGGGAGTCGGGGCTGACTTGAGTTTAATAATATGGCTCAGGAATTCATCAGTCATGCCTGGACATTAAAACTGGACACCAGGACTGGGTGGGGCTTCCTGACAGGTGAATGGATAGGCCTGCCAGGCAAGGGGGGTGTTGGGGGACATGCCCGGATTCCACAAGGAGGGGACATGGAATTACGCAGGGGCCTTCCCAGACCTTGCTCTCAGTGCACCCTCTATCATAAAACTGTCATTGTCATAAGGCACTTTCCTGAGGTATGTGAGTCACTCTAGTGAATCTCCTAACTTGAGGCCTGCTGTGGGAATGGCCAAATTAGTAACCATTTGGTCAGATGTGGGGATGGCCTCAGGCTGGTGTCAGAAGACAGGGCAGGGCTAGGAGGGTCTGAGCCACGCTGCAGGCTCAGGGTGGGGAGTGTCCAATCTGGATGGGGCACACCCAGCTGGGGACAGGACCGAATACGCCCTCCTGTGACAAGGGAGGGCGCTGAGGTCCAAGCCCTTCCATCATTCCCCCAACGTCACCCGGCGGGGGGGGGGGGGAGGGGCTGCACGTGGTTGTTAGAAATTCCTACAGCCTAAAGCAGGGTGCCAGTAAGGGCTGGCAGTGAGAAATTTGCATCTTTCCAATATGTGAAGTTGAGTGTAAACTTTGCATAGAAAGGCAATAAAAAGCAGTGATCAAGAGGATGGGTTTGAGGAGGATAAGACCCTGAGCTTGGGTCCTGGCTTTGGCACTTGCACGGTCCCAGAAAGCTGCTTGACAATTCTGCACCTTACTTTTCTCATCTGTGAAGTAGGAATAACCACACCTACTTCAAAGGGCTCTTGGAGGATGAAATGAAATGATGTACACAAAGGGCATGGTGCAGTGCCAAGGCATACAGTTGGTGTTTAATAAATGGTAGCTCTAATGGCTCTTGCCTCGGAATATTGTTTCTTTTAGATCTAACCATATACTAGTTGAGTCCTCGATAAAAAATTCAGCTACATTTAAGTGACCTTGAGAGCCCAGACAGAGGAGGACATTTTATGTTTTCGGGGGTAGACCAAGGGAATTAGAGCCTAAGGGTGACTTTTTGCAAACTTCCCAATACCTTGTTAGGATCCAACTTGGTTTTGTCCACAGGAGCAGAGTCTTTAATCACTTCCACAAATTCCTCCCCGAAACACTGGCCATAAAATCCCTAGGCAAGGAGAACCAACGGATTACAAAGGTTATTTTATTAAAATGCAACTCTTTGGGTCTCAGAAGTGGTGTAAGTTTGGAACAAGCATAAGGAAGAATTTGCACATTGATTATTGGAAGTCTTTCTGAGCTAAGGAGGCAAGCTGGCATATCCGGAGACAAAAATAAAAATATAAGGAAGTGCAGAATTGCAGACGGATGGAGGCTTCCCTAAAATAAGTGTTACTTGACCTCTAATTCAACCAATGTCTTCATCTTTCTGGAAGCAGCTACAGGGGAATGGCACTATTTACATCTTGCCTTTTGTACCCTAGGAACTTGGAGGTCACTAGGCTTCCCAGAATGTGATGAACCACACTTTACAAGAAGACAAAACATACACTTCTAGTCCTGCATTGGAGAAATATATTAGGGAACAAGTGGCCCAGGGTCAGTTGCTGGTTTTCCTTCTCATGAGCTGTGTGACTTTGGACAAGTTACTCAACCTCTTTGGGCCATGGCTTCTTTGAGTCCAGTAAGAATTGAAGTCTCTTATTTTCCAGGGATGAACAGCATAAGGAGCAATTTGGCAACTAAAGTGTTCTAAGTTGTACAGCTATGAAAAAGCATAAATTCGAAGCAACAGCAAGCAGGCATAAGGAGTGAATCTTGAGTTAAGTGTCAGCACTCTGGGGAAACCCAGATACTCAGCCTGAGGAGGTTTTGCTTGGAGGGCACCCCTTGACTTTCCTCCCAAGTTCTTAGGGCTTGGCCCTTTCCATGTCTGCTTTTCTCACTTTTTTCTAGGCTGTTTTCCTGTTTTTCCATCATTTGCTCTAGGAACATGCTGTCTTTTTCTGTGACAATATGGATCAAATGTAGACAGACATTTGGAGTTGGGGCTGCTAGCCTAGGAGAGGGGACACTGACTCTGATAATCCACACAGAAGGGCTCCTTGGGCCAGCTCAGCAGGAAGAGCTCACCATGTTGCAGTTCATGGCGTGGCTACTGTGAGCATCTCTGTGTCAGAAGTGGGATGTGCTCTCCAATGAGACCAAAAGGATGGCCATAGCACTTTCTAGGGATAACTCAGTAGTTTGGCCAGATTCAAAGTCAAGGTAATACTACTCTTAAGGCTGAGAAACTATTACTAAAATTTCAAGAGTGATAGGAAAGCACCTGACATTGACTGACTTTTGGAAGTCTTGAAAATAAAGATCCACCCTATACATTTATAAACTTTGACAAGCATAAACAGAAAACTCTTGAACTCCTGCTTTACCTTGTGATCTCACCTAATACCTTCATATTATAAATGCAATGTGGACAAATTTTTATACAGACCAATGACAAATGCACGACTTTTTTTGGGCAACGACCCATTCTAACTTGTTTCTGTGAAGTATGTGGTGTTGAGCACTTTCCTTACCTCTAGGCGGTGAGAGATCTCAGGAAGCTTGGTAATTGCGGGCTCTTTGTAAACAAATTCCTGCTCATCCAAATCCCCAAATTTGGATCCATAAAAACCAACTCGGAAGTAGGTCCCAAACATTCTCTTGTGACCCTAGTGAGGGAAATAAGAAAATCTCTCTTTAGTTAGCTCACTCATGAGGATCTACCAGCTTGCAAAGGGCAGGATTCTTTTATTATTGTGTTACAAAGCAGTTATTCCCATGGCTAATATCAACCAAAATCAAGTCTTTAAAAAAATGTGTGTTTATGGAAGAAACTTTGGAAATAATTAAAAAAAAAAAGAAATACCATGAAAGATTTCCAAGACTTCTTTGAGATGAACTTTAAAAATTCTCACATTTCCTGGTTGTAGTCATTCAAGGTGCCTTCTTTCAGTCTGAACTGTCTGAACTCTGGTACTCTGCCTATTCCCAGCCCCTGTCCATCGGGTAGGTGAGAACTATGGCAACGCTGTGCTCAAGGCAAATCTCTCGCTAGAGAGGAAGCAGGGCTAAGGGTCTCTGGGACAGGGTCACTGCTGCCAGTTAACAGGACCTGCTGGCAAGGTGCCCCCAGTTACCTTGCTAATGATGCAGTCAAAAGCCTTCTGTAGCTTGTCGTGGGTGGAGGTCAGCTTCCGGAAGTCTCTGTGTGCTTCCAGGATGGGAATGACCAGCTTGTAGACCTCATTAACCGTCTCGTATAAACCTCCCTTGGAAAGAGAAGAAAATCAACAAGAATTTAACGCAGTGGAAAGTTAAGAAGAGCATCCAGTGTTCATTACGTGCTGGAGAATGGATTAGTCATGGGCACCACAATATTTTACAGAGCAGGAGTGGTGTCTGGGCTTCTCTGAGATGGCCGGAGCATGCAAATGGAATTAGACACACGCTAAATGGTCCTAAAAATGTGATGATGTTAAGTGGGCTAACGGGTTTCCAAGTAATAGCAACAGATAGATTGGCAGCAGGGACCAGTAACTATTGAGGAAGACAGCCTCAGCCTCATTAAATATCATCAGGGTCACCCTAGGCAAGATGTTCAATGCATGGCCCAAAAGGAGTTGATCAGATTCTAACTAGTTCAATTTCTTGAATTTTAGGAAAAATGGAAGTATGCTGCCCTTTCTCTGAATCCTGAAAGGGAAAGCAGAAAAAAGAAAAGATAGTTAACGTGAAAAAAATTCATAGAGATTGTAGGGTAGGGAACTTGGAAATGAAAGGTAGAAAAGAAAGAAAACCATAAGGATGAACAAAAAATTGGATCAGCTAAATATAGCAAAGTATTTGATATTTACTTGGCTTAAAACTGGGGAAAGGATTGGGCTTATTAATATGAAAATGGGCAAGAGACTTTCTCCACTGCCCTGAATCTCCCTGACTTAATCTACCTATTTTTCTCTCTTAGCAGGAGTGTGTAGACCCAGACTAGGCTAGTGAGGGGCATCTCAGCGGTTGGCCCTCCCACTGTTCTCTGAGCTGTGGCTGGGTTGCACCAATCCTGATGGCCACCCAGTTGTCAGAAATGCAGATGGTCCATCCGTTCCCCCCCTCCCCTCCCAATGGCTCTGCCCCAATATTTTTCTCCACCAGAGGGAAAATGAGGGAGTGAGAACATGTCTCATCATATGTAGTATAACCCTGGGCAAGCCATTTCACCTCTCTGTGGCCTAATTTCCACCCTATTAAATGGGAATAATACAGTGTTTGTTGCTGCCCAGCCAAAGAGCCTGCCATGAAACCAGAATATTGCAGTGATGAAAGGCTTTCTCAGCTCCCTCCAGAACTGATGCAATTTGCATACATCAAAGTCATCTGGGGCCACCCCCTGCCCAGTACAGCCCAGCAGGAGCTGCTCCTGGCTCGGGGTGAAGACTGGCGTTCACAGTGCTAGGAGTTCAGCCCAAGTGGAGGCCCCGGGACCCTTGTGAACACTGACCGTGCTGAAGAGCTCCGCTGCATGCTCCAGGAGGCCCACCAGGCCGCTCTCGGTGAAGTACCGGCCCGAGCACACGCCGTCCTCATCAGGTGACAAGGTGTCGTCAGAGACTGCGGACTCCTCCAGCACGTTGGAAGAAATGTTCTGAAAGAGATCCCAGTATAAGCCCAGGGAACAGGGGAACCAGACTAACAAAGGGTACCAGAGGAACCCAAGGTGGGGCACTGAGCCAGCCTACGTTCAAAGATCCTCATAGAGCCTGTGGTTATAGAATGTCTCTAATTCCAACCACCAGACATCCTGGCTGCCATTTATTTTTGAACGGATACACTGAGCAACTGGTCTTCAAAACTTAGAATTTTCTTTTTGACCTTGAGGACATACATAAAGGACGAAGTAACAACAGTTGAGCTACAGTCATGAAACGACCCCAGCGGGGGTCCTGGTTTTTAAGAGGTGAAGGCCAACTCTCAGCTAACGAGACTCCTTGTTTGATCAGCCCAGTGAACTCTGGAGGCGTGTCGCTCCTAACTTGACTTTCAGGTGAACAGCCATATGATATGATAATAGCCAGTGAGAATGTCCTCTTGGGGGCCATGCTGATAGCAATACAACAATTACTGTTGTTGTCTCTCATTTTGTTCTTTCTTTCAAGCGTTTCCTTTACACAAACCATAGAGTTTATAGTCTCTAGCAGAGAGTGCAATAACCAGGGCCTGGGCTAGGGTGAACCTAGTGAGAAACTGAGGGCACAATCTTTAGAGAGGCTTTCAATCTCAGGGTCCATCCATCTCAGTAAGTGATGACTCTGAACTTGCCCGACCCTAGGAGTGAGCGCTTCCTTATATTCTGCCCCTTAGGCACCTCTTGCCTCACCCCAGCTCTGGCCCTTGCAGTGACTTTCATACTCTTGATATGTTAAGAGTCTGTTTTCTTCAACCCGTCTTACAGCTGTGGCAGAAATGCACAGAGAGCATAAAAGCAATGGCACATCTTCCCAGCTTAGAGATTGCAAACGGGTAGCACACAGGCCACTCCTTCCTATTCCTACACTCTTAACAGGCATAACTAATCAATTATAGCACCATTTCCCTTCAAGTTTGGATATACAGTAGATCCCTGAACAACACAGGTTTGAATCACACAGGTCCACTTATACACATTTTCAAAAATATACTGGACTCTGAAAGTAAGGATATGCTATATGTTAATTAATTGAATTTAAATAAAATCAAATTTAAAAATATACTGGGAAGATTTTTTGAGATTTGCAACGATTTGAAAAAACTCATAAATCATGTAGTTCAGAAATACTGAAGATATTAAGGAAAAGTTTTTTTCCTTACATAACTTCATTTTCCTTAAATAAAAGTTATTGTAAGAATATATTATATATCTAGAACACAAAATACAATAAAATAACTTTATGTTACCTCTGTTCAACAGTAGGCTATTAGTAGTTAAGTTTCAGGGGAAATCAAAGTTATCTGTGGATTTTTGACTATGTAGGGAGGGTATGTCCCTGTTTTCAAAGGTTAATTGTGTTCTCAAAAGTTTTCTCAGCATCGCACTGCAGTCAGCCACTATCAACTGACCAGAGTTGGCTTGTGAAGTAAAATCACCTGCCCCCACGCCTGGCTAGCAAGATCCAGGGAATCACGCTTAGCAAGATCCAGGGAATCAACCTTAGTAATCAAGGAAAAGCTATCACAGTCCTCTATCTTCACATCCAAGACTCTAATGTAGTTCTAGGACTATTGGAGGCTCTCAGAAAGTCTTGGGGTCAGTCTTTTTTCCAAACCTGGCCTTTCTATTATAATGTTTCCAAATTGAAAATAATAGAAAGTCCAAGGGATTCAGCTGAAAGAATCTATTAACTCAAGAAATGAGTACTAGGAGAATTGTATGCAGTTTTCCACCGGTAGAGGAACAGATCTGAAGCAATGTAGGTTTATTAGCTGTAACCAGAGGGAAAGGATTCTGGCAGACTTTCCTGGCCTCAGAATCAGGGAGGAAAATGTCAGCAGTACCTGAGAATGTATCCGTATCTACATTTGCGGGATCAACACTGCAGCCCAGGGCATCGAATTTCGACGATCTCACTGCCTTGGAATTCAGTGGCCTCGAAGTTATTTTCCTTGTACAGATTTATTTATCTCCAGTTTCTAATTCTTTTCCAAAAATTCAATTTTACTGGAGCAGAACGGGGTTGAAAACTGAAGCGCAAAGCACTTAAGAAACCAACTCCGAACATCTGCTGCTAACGCTGCCCAGACGTCCACCGTCCCCTTGCGGAATCCGGCCTCCGGGGGACCCTCGGCGAGCCCAGGTGTGGACCTCTCCTCCGGCCCAGCCAATCAGAGCGAACCATTTCTCCGGTCACTGTGATTGGCTCGGGGAGGAGCACATGACCCTGCCAGAGCCAATAAGAGGCACTGAAACCTCCCCAGCAACTGCCAGAAACGAGCCATCCCTGCATTCTCCTGGTCTCCAACCTGGGGAGGGATCCACCTGCACACATCTCAGGGGGCACAGGACGCCAGTGCGGGACAAGGTCGGCGTCAGGGAAAGCGGAGACAGGAAGTGGCGATAACACTGAGATCTGAGGATGTGGTCTGGGCCCCCCTTCCAGTGTGGCAGGGGCGGCTCCAGGCTCGCCTCCCTCCTGCAAGTGGTTAATTCCGTTTCCCCGCTAGGGCAGTCGAGGGTTGGGATTCTGTCACCTGCGAGCCTCCATTTCCCAAAAGGTCTGGCATGGCTCATCTGAGAGAAAAGGCTCGCCTCAGAGGCAGCAGCATAATTTGGCTTCTCTTATGTAGCCGAGAACACCGACCTCGCCATGTTCTGTGCATCACGGTGACCTAACACTTCTCAGCTCCTTCTGCCTCCCCCTCCACCTTCCTGGTCCTCCTGAGCTTCCCACGACCCCAGGTTAGGTCAGATTATAAACACTCACGGCATCTGGTACCTCTTTCTTAACAGCATTTATCATCATTGTAATCGAATAAGGAATAGAGTACTTAGAGGATGTCGCTCTCCCTGGCTAGAGGGTAAAGGTCACGAGGACAAAATACGTGCTCAATAAATATAGTCCAGAAGAATAAATCGATGGAGACAGATATATGAAAAATAGAGCTAAAGGCTCTCCTGTAGGGACAATGTGGAGTTTTTCTATTGGTTTTAGAATAACTATCCTAGGGGCGGGTGGCTCAGTGGTATAAGCCTCTGCCTTCAGTTCAGGTCATGATCTCAGGGTCCTGGGATCAAGTTCCGCATTGGGCTCTCTGCTCAGCAGGGAGGCTGCTTCCCTTTCTCTCTGCCGGCCTCTCTGCCTACTTGTGATCTGCCTGTCAAATAGATAAAATCTTAAGAAAAAAAAAAAGAATAACTATCTTATCTCACCTTGGGATGGCTTATAAGCAAATCAAATGAATTCTACACAGAATGAGAATTCTCAAGCTTACAAACATGAGAGTCAGCAAGGAAATGCCAACACTCAAGTGATAAATAGCAAATAGAATATAGTACCTGTGAGAAAGGCATAAAAGAGTGATATGAAATACTTCAGTTAATGAAGCATGGAAACAGAAGGATATGATTCAACATTAAGTAAAAAAAAAAACAACAAAGATTTTTCTGGGAACTGAAAGAGGAGCACTTAAAATATTAATCATTGGTAGTATCAAAGGGCCAAAATAAATGTGATGAATGTGATGAAAGAAGCAGATACATCTAAAATGACTTTTGTAACTTTCTTCACTTTTACGTGAATGAAAATCAGATGTGATCTTTTTGTGCTTTTTGGGTAAGAATTTCACTTGTAGCCTTTGAAACTCATACTTTCGAATTGAGAAGAGAAGTGATTTGCTGAGGATGAAATGTTAGAATAAATATTATTGTTACTGAAAGCCATAAGAAAGGGCTTATTATTAATAAGAAGCAAACAGGTGCACAGGTGAACAGAGTTCTATCCACCGGCCCCCCAGCCCCAATCCCCGGGGCACCAGTTCCAGTAATTTCTTCCCAAAGCCTGGGGAAGCTACTCTGAACTGTTTTCTCCCTCTGGTTCACATAGCCATCACAAAACTGCGTTGAAGAACAAGATTGAAAAAGAGCTTTTGATAAAATCAGTCATACAGATTCAAACAAGGATAATACAAGCACTTACACATGAGTCTGGCTTGAAAAGGGCTCTATTTCTGGACTGGACTGTGCCTGGTTTCAAGGAGAGTCATTGCTACAGATTCTGTCTCTCTCACAAAAGGACTCATAAAACTTTTATTTTCTCTAAAGACCATATTAAACTACTCAGCAAAAGCTGTCCAAATGGCCATGGAGCATCCTAGCCAGAGTCCATTTTCAGACCTGGTAGACCACTTTCCTTTGCTAACTGTGGGCAATATTCAACTTATCCTAAGAAAGTGCTGGTTCAGACCCCTTTGGCCCTCCCCAGGTCATTGTGGTTCTTCCTTGCTTTGGGATGATGAAGTGTGGGACGCTACAGAGTTGGGGCATATGATCAAAGGAATGGGTCATCCAGGAAATCATTTCTCTAGTGTCTGGAAAATGCTTTCCCAGGTGTCAGTGCCCTGTGCCAACTCCCAGTCTTTGGGAAGGAGATTAAGTGACCTTAGAAAAACTGCTTTCTCAGTTGTGTTAGTCGTAAAGTAGGAGTCATAGTACCTTGCCTATCTGCCTGAAGACAGAAGGTCAAATGAAATCATAGACCTCAGTGTTTGGGAATGTCTAGAGTGCCTATCAACTCTACATTTATTGTAAATAATTAAAAAAAAAAACCCAAGATAGTAAAGCAATTAGAAGAGGCAAATATAATACACTGAAGGAGATTTCTTTCAACCTTGACAGTATTGACATTTGAGGCCAGATAATTCTTGGTGGTGGCTGCCGATATGCATTGTAGAGTGTTCGGCAGGGTCTCTGGATTATACTTGTCAGGGGTCAGCGCCCCACTCCCCCAGCCCACCCTGAGCTGTAACAACCCAGAAATGTCTCTGGAGGTCATCTAATGCCTTCTGGGGTGGGAGGCAAGCCTGCCCCTCTGTTGAGAATCACCGCCCTCCAGGAAAAGCGGTGTCCGCCCCCACCTGAAAGCTGACACTGCCCACGGGCAGGTAGCTGTGGTCCTCCAGCATGCTCAGGTACTCGGCCACCAAGGCAGCCGCGTGCACCAGGCACATGGCGGCCTCCGTGTAGCATTTCTTCTTGGTGTGTTTCTCCGCCATGTTCTGGAGCCAGGTCAGCCGCAGATCAGGGGACGTCTGGTAACTCTTGGCAATTCTGAGGACAGATTAAGAATGTTTCAAGGACAGCTGGCTCAGGACACTGTTTTTCTGCTGTGGGTGGCCACTTTCTTCCCCGCCAAGAATCCCTCCCCCGACCTGCCCTTTCCACACCTGTTCAGAAAATGAGAGAAAAAGCAAACATGTCAGTCGTTTTCCATCCACAGGTAGGGTGTACTGGACCTCGAGAAATAGCATTTACTTCCAGTTTCATGGGGAAGAAAAAGGCCCAATCAAATGAGGTCTGTCTTAATGGATCTCTAGCAATTTTCTTCGTTTTCCTTCCTTTCTCTCAGAATAATAATAACAAGACAGAAGTACGACCCGTCTATGACAGCACATCAGAATCAATTTTTTTCTCTAAGTAGTTTCTCCCGAACGAGGAGCATAAAGACAAAGTTTCAAACTATCAAGTAAAATATGAATTCTACTTAAATGGTACATGTATATTTGAATATAACTGGGAAAAAAAGGAAATAATTCATATGATAACAGATAGTTCTTTTCTCTCATTCTATGATAAGTAGAGGATAGTATTATAAAAGGTACCTCAGTTGAAATTAGGGGGATATTTCTAAAATTATAATTTTTAAAGATTTTATTTATTTATTTGAGAGAGAGAGAGAGAATGAGAGAGAGTGACCATGAGAAGGGGGACGGTCAGAGGGAGAAGCAGACTTCCTGCCAAGCAGGGAGCCCCAATGCAGGACTCGATCCTGGGACTCCAGGATCATGACCTGAGCCAAAGGCAGTTGCTTAACCAACTGAGCCACCCAGGCACCCCAGGGGGATATTTCTAAAAGGGATTACATGAATCAACCCACTGTGAATGATTACTTTCTACTAACTTCTCTTTATGCTTTTGGATGTCATTGAAATCACTGTACTCACATGACCTATAATAATCACACTAACAAGACCTCCAAGTGACAAACCCTAGGCCCTCAGCTGACGGCCTTGATTTGGTCAGAAAAGTGTACCTGTACATGAGATCCATCAGCATCTCGGGATCTTCCTGGAACTCCCTCATTTTCACGGTGTCGTATAAGATGCTGTTCAAATTGCACAGAAGTTCCTCCACCTGCAAAAAAAAAAAGCGAGCGGCTCTAATCAATCCTGGTTTTGTCATCCACGGTGACAGGCTGGAGTTGCGTTGGAAGGGCACCGGCCAGCCACGGGCGGGCTTCTTGGTGGGAGCAGAACTCGCAGGTGGAGGGGAGCCGGGAGGGGACGTCCGTGGCCTTCACTTTTGCAGGTCCCTGTGCTTCAGAGGCCCAGACGTGAGTTGGCCCTTGGGATCCATGATTTAGCCCTGAATCCTTATACTATCTTCCCTCTTTTTGTTTAAAGTAACTTGAGCTAGTTTCGGTTATTTGCCACCTAAACGAGCCTCTAGCTGTACTCTGGAACATCAGGGGTCTTTACACCAATAGGAGGCAGCTTAGGACTTCTGCTTACACTATGTATGTGTGTGTATGTGTGTGTGTGTGTGTGTGTGTGTGTAATATAATATAATACAATAATATATGATAATATATGATACAGTAATATATATGATGTGATATATATGATATATAATATAGTGTGCTATATATTAAATACAAGAGTGTGCTATATATTAAATACATGTGTATACATAATATTTATGTATTTTATATATAACCTGTTACATAATTACATATTATATGTGTTACATAAATTCACAGTATACACACACACACACACACACACACACACTCAAGTTTATATGGCTGATCTCGAACCTGTGTGTGAGGTAAGGCGTGCTCTTCAGCTTACCTGGGTCGGGAAAGGAGTGGCCTGCATGGCCGTGTCCTCTTCTGCGTAAGCCAAGATCGTTCTCAAGGATCTTCTCAGGTACTCCTCATTAAAGTCTGGTGCTTTGCCCACCAAAGATGCCAGAGACATGGTTACCTGCATCTTTACTCTTGCAAAGTTCTGCGTCAGGAGGAGGAGAAGAAGGAACCAATAAGAGGCACCTGGCCTGCAGATAAGGGAAGGCAGGCGCGCCAGACACCCGGGACTCCCCAATGTTTCTTTTTGCTCCGTCTCCACCGCTTCCTTTTCTCTCAATGAAATGTGAGCTCTGCTTTGCACGAGATTCATATCATTGTTTAAATGGTTTAAATGGATATTGCTCTGACATAAATCCGTCAGCGGCCTTTAAATTTTCATGGAGGACTGGATGGCCTCTATGCTGCAAGGCTAGGAGGTTGCTACAAAGTTGGGTCTCAAAAATGGATCCTTTTGTACCAAGATTCCTCTTCTTGGGACATGACTTAAGCCAGAAAAAGGAACAGTATCTCCATGGCCACATTTTCTGAGATTCTGGACCCTGGACAGGCAGTGAGTTTCTGTTTCTCCTTCCCTTCTAGCCCTATGGAAAAATATGGTTATCCTGCAGGCCCCAAGAAAATGTCCTAAATATTTTCAATAATTATGTCTCACACATGATGAGGATCCTATCTTTTTTCCATGGGCCAATTTATCTTTTAAGATCTCTTGGGGGTGCTCATCAATATGACCACAATATGACCACAAACTAAACTAAAATCTAGATAAATCTAAATAAACTAACATCTAGAAAAACTAAAGCTAAGGTTAATGCTTCTGCAATAAAGCATAAATCCAAAGGCTGCAAAGCTTCAGTTAAAACTCAGGGGCAGATGACGCTGGACATTCAAATTCTCACCCACAGGTCACACTGGTCCCATGCAATCAGATTTTGGAAACAAGACAAACGCTGCTGAATTCTTAGCCTGCCTGGTGTATTTTTCCCCACAGAGGACAACTTTTAATCTACCTATATTCACTCGGCCATCCTTGAAACACACGGATGGAAACCACTGCCTTCACCAGTCTCCATCTTCACTTCTGGTTACAAACTCAAAAGCTGCTATCCATCTACATCATCAATGGTCTCCCCATCACATGCAACAGAAGGAAATGGTGATCCCACAAACTTTCTCTCAACCAATGTTTGCACTGACTTTGGGCCACTTGCACTGATTCTGGGTCCCCCCGCCCCCGCCCACTGGTGGGAGTTCTTACACTAGTGGCTCCAAAGCTGAACCTCATGAGCAGGTAGAGGGTGGCACAGGCTTGGCTCCGGGTGACGTCCATGCTGCTGCTGCAGTGGTGTAAGACTCGCTGGCACAGGTCCGCACACTGTTCCACCTCCTCCTCAAACAGCAAATCCCCGAACTAGGAGAGACACAGAGGCCATGAGGCAGCCCTTGGTCCCTTCATATTTTGTCTGGGCTGGATGCCTGCTGAAATAGGCAATGTCTGCCGGGACAAGCAGAGAGGCTAGAAGAATTCATGCATTGCTCCATAAAGAAAATGAGCTCCTTGAGTCTGAAGAAGAATGCAAGCCACAGAGTCCACCTAAGATTTAATTATGAACCACACAACCAAGATCAGGGCATAGGTGTAATTCACCGCAATGTTATCCAGGCTACATGTACCAGCAAAGTCATCTCTGTACAGGAATGACCTACGTTTTCTGAGCCCCCGGGAAAGGACTGGTGACCAAGAAAGAGAAAATCAACCTGAGAAGGGAGAGCAGAAGAATCGTACTTTCTAAATGTAACTGATTCCAGGGTTCCTGGCTGGCTCAGTTGGAAAAGCATGCTACTCTTAATCTCGGGGTCATAAGTTTGAGCCCCTGCTGAGTGTAGAGATCACTTAAATAAATAAATAAACTTAAAACAAAATGTAAAAGATCCCATTAAGCAGGTACCAACTGAGAGTTTTCCAATCCTGGAGGAGAAAGTAAACTGCATTAGACCACTTGATGTCAGGAAAATCTATATTCTTCAGGCTATGAAAAATTTACTTCTAAATCTTCTCTTATTTTATGACAAGACACTCTGGAAGACTTACTGATGGGCGTCCGCGTTTAGGACAGTAATCTCACCCAGATGCGGTACTGGAAAGGGTGAAAGGTAAGGGTGTGAGGTTGCATTTGCTCTCCTGTCTCCATTGAGTGCCTGTCGGAGGCAGGCCCCTGGCCAGGGCGGCCTCAGCCATTAAAAGATGGAGCCTGGCTAGTTGCCAGGTTAGGATTGCCTCGTGAGACTAAGCGGAACGCCCAAAGAGGAAGTAAACAGCATTGGTTGCTAGCGAAGTTGTTCGTTTAGGTGCACAGCCTGATTCGCTCGCTCCTGTACCCTGCTCGCTGATTGGTCATGTAAGCGTATATAAGTGTGTAGACTTGCGGAAATAGAGAGAGAGAAGATGCATCCGAACCAGGGCATCTTGTCGTCCTTGCGGGGCGAGGGTGATAAGTGCCCATGTCAAATGCCTATAGTTCTGCCCACATTTTAAGCGGGAGACCCACTGACTCTCTCCTGGTGACTTCTCAAAAAATCAGGGCATTCGCTTTATTCTCAGAGAGACTTAAAACCTTTACCTTGATGTCACTTAATACCATGCTGTGTGGGTTTGGGGACCCCTGAGAGGAGAATGTGTGAAACCAGGTGAAACTCTCAGCTCTTAATTAGGAATAAGAAAACAAGCATCCCGTGTTTACCTTGGCAATGAGAGCCCGGAGTGTCGCAAAGCAGTGAGTCAGGTAGGTGGTGCTCTGATCGCAGCTCAGAGAATTCACCAGCACCCTGAGAACACCTCCCAACAGGCTGTCTTTACAGTCCAGAGCCGAGCTTGCCTGGGGGAAACAGAAGAACAGCATCACTGAATCCCTGTGCCATGCCAGGGAGTGGTGGGGTGAAGACACAAATCAGCCCTCTTGACAATAAGCACAGCGATGCTGACATCCCATCTCTCTGAGTCTAAGATCTTCAGGGTTTGGCCACCACACACATCATCCATTACCATGACAGCTGAGGACCTATATCCAAATGACTTTACTCTAAAACTCCCAAATGATTTGGGATTTATGCCCAGTTCCGGGCTGCTACACTAAGTTATGAGGCACACCTCCCCCTCCCCATCCCAGACAACAGCTCTTGGAATGTTCTTCCTTTATATAGAAGGCACAGCTTTCCTTGTGGGATTCAAAGCACAACTGTGGGCTTCCCAGTACAAAAGGGGCTGCTTGATGGCAGCAGTGTTTCCAAATAGAACAGTGAGACTAATCCCACTGAAGGTAATGACAGGTAAATGCCATTTCTTTGGGAAAAAGAAAAAATCACTGTGAGGACTGGTAAGTGTATAGCAATCAGAGCAGCGATGGATAGAGATATTATCAATATGAGGCCAAGTGTTTAAGATATCAAAGACATCACATACTTTTTGTCTTTCTGTTTCTGTAACAATTACTTTGATTTTAGACTACTTAAAAGTAGGATAACTAAGGTTTCCCTGGGTTTCAACAATATTTCTTTTTCTAGTTCCCCAAAGCATCACTGGATCCACCCGAATAAATGATTTCTCACTGGAAACATGGTGGGACTCATTTCTCAAGTTCACCAATACCCCATTATCCCCTAGACTTCTTGGGAATTTTTGGAAACACTCACTTAGCAGATAAAATTGTCTTACTGCAACATTCATAGTGGCACTATGCTTTTCTGCAGTGGGGATGGCAAATTCATGGTACAAGTGATTTTCCTTCCCCAGTTGGGGTCCAAAGTAGACCTCATTATTCAGACCCAGCACCTCTGCCACCTGGTCCAGTCATAATCTTAGCTCCCATACGAGATGTCAACCTTAATTCAACTGGGGTTGTCCCAAACCACCTTAGCTCTCATCCCTATTCTAGATCATCAGCTACAAGCCCCCATCTGTATTATACGCTTGGTACACACTTGGCATATTTAAGTATAGGATCACCTTGTCAATACCCAAGGGAGCAGCGAGTCAAAGAAGCCAGAAGAACGTTGATTATCTCTGGAATTTGTAAGGTGAACAGTATTGTAAATGGTTAAAAAAAAAAAAAGGCATTTGGGGATCACATTTCTCTCCCAGTTACCTATAAAGAGATCCTTATTAAATTCCAGTAAACATGTCGAACAGATCAGGTGTGTGTTGTCCTCACCTGGATAATGTTCTCCTGCATATCCAGGATGATTAAGTTTGCCTCTGTAGCCAGATTGCCACTGATCAGGGCTTCTTGATCTAACTCTGCCTTTGTTCTAAGAAAAAAAAAAAAAAAAAGGTCAAATTGAAGAGCCTATCAAAGCCGGCTGAGTTCCAGTGATGGCAATCTGTGCACCAAGGTGTAAAGAAATATTCTGAATAGCCCATCGTGAAATGAAAACAGAGGAGGTGGCCACAGGGCACCAGAGAGTGCAGGGCGCTTTCTGCGACCACTGCCTGGTGAAAACCATTTTTTAGGTCAAGTCTCCAGATTATCTGCAGCCCTACTACTATGAATAATGATGACAGTCAGAGAAACAGCAAAATGGGGAGAAAAAGCAATTACTGGTGGCTACTAGCCACCAGGCGAGTCAATCCGATGCTGGTGAAGCCTCGGGCCATTCCTGGGTTTCTTGCATGAGAACCAGCTCTAGATCGGAGTCAAGGGAAGCCTGTGGCACAGGCCAGAGGGAGTGGGGCAGGGTGTGATCTGAGCTCTGCAGACAGCAACGGTGCTGGATGAGGAAAGCTGGTGCTTCTGAACTGGGGCAGGCAAGAGTTAGGCTCTTGATGTCCCAAAGACCACCTTGGGGGGTTGCTTGGTCAAGTGTAGACCTTTTGTCTAGACTTTTCCTCCAGTGGCAGCAAGGTGGTACTCCTGCGGGACAACAGGTTCATCTGACATCCCGGTGGGTGTTACCGCCCACGAGGGAAGGGTAGGGAACAGGACATTGCCTGGCGCTGCTTTTCCTCGAGGTTTCCGTCTTGAGGAACCAGAACATTTCAGGCACTGTTCAATGATTCCTATAAAATCTAAGTGATGCTGGAAAGGGATATCTTGTAACATCTACATTTAGTGGCCAGAAAAGGGAAGTGTGAAGATGTCATTTCCCCAAGACGCCCCAGAGGCTAAAATGTCACCCCAGGGCTTGGGGCGTCAGGATGTGTGAGCCCACAAGTCTTGACCAGGACCAGCACCTCGTTGTTCCTGAGTCCCCTTCACCCAACTGTGGGAGCTCTGCCACTGCTTACTCCCTGCTGAGGGCTCAGAATAAGTATTTCCTTGTGTTTTAAATGTTTTCAAGCCAGGGCGCCTTAGGGGCTCAGTCGGTTAAGTGTCTGCCTTTGGCTCAGGGCATGATTTCGGGGTCCTGGGATTGAGTCCCGCATCAGGCTCCCTGCTTGGAAGGGAGCCTGCTTCTCCCTCTCCACCTGCTTGTGCTCTCTTTCTTTAACAAATACACAAATAACATCTTTAAAATTTTTAAGCTTAGGACCTTGGGTCCCAAGGGGCTCTACATTGTATTTCATTCTGCAAGTGATAATATTTGCATAAAAAAGTGAAATATAGAAGCTATTTTTAAAAAAGGTATTGGTAGATTTAGGTTTTGAGCAGGGCGATGCGACAGAAATGTAATGAAGAAAACAAATGTCGTTCTCCATTTTGCCGAAGCCACAGTAAAGAAAGCAAAAAAAAAAAAAAAAAAAAAAAAAAAAAAAAAAAAAAAAACCATGTGAAAGTAACAGAAGAATTTTTTTGACCCAATACAGAAAAAGAATTGTCCATGTGTAATCACTATGAAAATTACTAATGAGACCTTTTCCATTCCTTCACTGGTGCTAAATCATCAAAATCTTGCCTGTATGTTTTACTTGTAGCACTAATGAGGCTACTCTATGGGACAAAGCAGACCTAGATCTGGTTTTCATTTTTGTTGTCAAAGTTTTTCAATTTGTGGTAAAATACACATAACATAAAATTTCCCATCTGAACCATTTTAAAGTGTACTGTTCAGTGGTATTAAGCACATTTGTATTTTCTTGCAACTCTCATTGCCACTTATCTAGTTTTTAGAACGCCTACCACCCAGTCCTTTAAGACGCTGGTTCTAAAATTGGACCGGACAGCAGAATCACCTCGAGAGTTTTACCGAACACTGACGTCTGGGTCCTACTGTGGGAGGTTCTGAATACATTGTTCTGGGGTCCATCTGGACCCGGGCAGCTTTAAAATCTCTCCTGGTTGATTCTAACCTATAGTCCTGTTGAACATGACTGCTCTAGAAGAAACAGACCCAAAATAATTAAAAAATGATCTGAAAGAAAAAGGTAAAAGACCCCACTATTATAATTACAAAAAGTTTTTCAAATAGCTAACTCTCACTATGGTTCTCTCGAAAAAGAAAAACAAACAAAAGCAAACAAACAAAAAAACCCCAAAACCCACATCAGCCCGACTGGGGAGTGCTAGGAAGTACTACACAGAAAGACTCAGTGTGGTGTTCTTTCTTTCTTTCTTTTTTTTAAGATTTTTTTTTTTTTAATTTCTTTATTTGACAGACAGAGATCACAAGTAGACAGAGAGGCAGGCAGAGAGAGAGAGAGAGAAGAGGAAGCAGGTTCCCTGAGGAGCAGAGAGCCTGATCCCAGGACTCTGGGATCATGACCTGAGCTGAAGGCAGAGGCTTTAACCCACTGAGCCACCCAGGCGCCCCTGTGTGGTGTTATTTCTGCAAGCAAAAGGGAAAAGTTTCCCCAAACCTCAGTTTATGCAGCCCGGGTCAAACAGGACCTGGCTCCCCTCCTAATCTCAGCAAGTAAACAGCCCAACCCCCTAAGTGGTTCTTTGTGTGTCAAGTGTGTGGGGCGGGGCCTTGAACCATGTAATGTTCTGCTCAGTGAACCCTGAGATTCACACCTGCTGCAAAGAGGAACAGCACAGGTGAGCTCTCTTCAACATACTTAATGGCACGTCTTACATATTCAAATTCTTACACATGTTTATCTTAGACATTGCAATCCAAGCAGCAGGGTTTCTTTCATTTTTTATATTTTTTGCTGATAATAGCATACATTATCTTATGTCTATGTTATATATAGTGCATGTGTGTGTATAGAGAGAGAATCATACACACACCCATTGTAGGAGATACAGCAAAGTATAAAGAAGAAAACATCAATAACCTAAATGTCCAGAGAGAAGAACCCAAGGAAAACCGCTGTTAATATTTTGGTAAATTTCCTGCCAGTCTTAAAGTGTATTTACCCTAAGCAGCTGAGGATTTAAGATTCTATTCCAAAATCAAGTGTCTGTCCTATTTTTCCAACCTTACATCATAAGCATGTCCTACGTCATGCAATTTTAATACCAACCTAATATTTCTCTACAAAGTTCCCTATTCTCGAGCATTTAGAATGTTTCCATTTTTAAAATATTGAGTGATACTGATGTAAATATGTGTGACTACACATTTTGCACACTATGAATTTGAACTATGTGGTCTCGGGTCCCCTGTCCTGTCCCTGTCCCCTCCAGCAGCTCCGGTAAGGCTACCTGACATTGCTAAACACTCGTTTTCTTTAACTGCTTAGCAGTGCGGTCAAGCTTTCAGAGCTGTGAATCATAGCTCCTTATACCTTCGATCTTCCTGGGTGCCCGGACAGAGCGAATTTACACAGGTAACGATGTTTCCCTTCCTTCCCCTTGGAAGGATACAGTTGTTTTGGTAATACAAGTAGCCTGGGAAAAAGGGTTTTAGATTTTAGGTAAAAGTAGCACAAAGCTGCTGAGTGACGCACTTATCTTGTTTCTCATTAGCTTGCCGCCAATGTGTCTGCTCCTTCCTCCATCTCAAATTTTCATTGAGGCCTGGAAATCGGTCATTCCCTAGGAGTTAAGAAATGCACGAGAGGAATGTGATTAGCATGAAACCCTCCAAGATAACCAGAAGTTCCGTAACCCGCTAGGGCAGAGAGGACTCAGCACTGTGCCTCTGGCTAATTAGAGCCCGTGCTGGACGCTGGGTGGGGGGCGGTGGCGCTGGGGCAGGGAGACAGGGCTGCCTGGGACCCGGCCGCCTGCACTTTGACGGACAGCCTACCGTTTTAGAACCCTTGCCTTTCTGGAGAGGGGGTGAGCATACGTGCCCTGAACAGGGGGTCCCAGTGAAATTGGGGTTCTCAGTGAATTACTGAAGAGGAGAGTGTGGGGAGGGTGCCCCCTCCCCAGCACTGTAAGAGCTGAGCTTCTCCCAAGTTCCTGGCCACTGTGTCCCATGACATGGACGAGCTGTCACCCTGTGTAACTTGGAGCAGGGTGACCAAGACGGAGCATGCCTGACCACCTCTCTCTGCCATACAGCAGCGAGTTCAACCTAGATGAGATCATTCCTGGTGAGCCTGGAACACCCGGACACCCCTGTGGCTGGGATGGGGGTGGGGGTCGGTTGTGTTCTAGAAATACCCTGAACGATCTGGGGAGTCGATTTTGGAATCAGTATTATCCAGTGTCTTGGCCATGCTTCACAAAAATGAGTCAAACGCCCTGGGAGAGGCTTTGACCTTGAGGGCGACCACATTCCATCTATCCTGTGACTCATGTCCTTGGAGGTGAACTGTACCATGGACAAGTCTTGAACAGAAGATGCACGTGGGGACATTTCTGGGGTTCCTGTGACCTCCGGATAGCCGCCTTCCCTTGCAAGCACAGAGCAGGCACAGAATCCGGGAACCGGTTTGCCTTCATTACCCTGACATCTTAGGAAAGCGAGTAGGTCTGCTCGCATTTAAGGATGTTTCCCTTCACCAAGGGTGTAAAACCCGCAGACGAGAAGCAAGGAAGGGCAAGGCCTACGTACCGGGAGCCCGGCAGCGCCGCATCATCTCCCCACGGGCCCCTTCCCCGCGGAGCAAAGCCTCTTCCAGCCTGGCCTTGACGTCCCTTGACTTCTGCAGGACTTGGGTACTGACTTTGTCAGAACTCTGTTTTCCCTGGACAGGACAGAGGCAGAAGGATGTTTAGTGTGGTGAGATCTCTGTCCGTGGGAAGAATCCTCAAAACACAACATACTCTGCGGCGAATGGCTGCCGTTTTGGACACGTGCCCCCACGGAGAGGCTGCTCAGGGGGGTCCCGTGGCTCAAATCCTGCAAATGAGAATGGGGTTCTCTCTGCAGAAGGCAGAGATCCTTTCCCTGAAAAATGGTCGTATCTAGACTGCAAAGAGGTTATGGGTTTTAGTACAGAAGTGAGACCAATAGATGATGCCTCCATTGTCCCCCAAGCCAAGGGGAACCATAGTAATGACATTGATCTGAACATGGGAGCTAAGAGCTGCTGTAAGGCTGAGCCACCTCATGCTCACCTTGTACTCGAAACACGAGACACAGATGAAAAGGAGATCCAGGATCCTATTGAGCTGCATGGACGGCAGGTCGGCGATCCACTTCCTGATGAGGCTCTGGTCGGCGTTCTTCATGATCCAGAGGAAACAGATCATGAGGTTGCGGGTGGTGTCGGCATTCAGCACGTTGTACTGCTTGTAGGGCTGCAGGGAGGCAGAGGGCGAGGTGGATGCAGGGGAAGGAGTGAGTGACGGGAACCCCAAAGGCTTCGGGGATGCTACGTTCTTAGAACACAGGCACTGCCCTTTGCTCCTGGCTGAGGAACTGTTTCTAGGAATCCGGCCTTTCCTGGGCTATGAAGCTGCAATCCCTGAGCTGAGGGGCTTGGCAGTGTCTGAGCCAGGCTTTCGGGCACATCTCGTGGGCTCCCTCCATCTCCGGAGCAGCGTGGTCTGGTGGTCTGTCCTGCCTTGACCAGGGCTCCCCAGTCTCACTGATAAAAAGGAGGCTTCCAAACTGCTAAGATTCCAAGTATTTCTCCTTCCAGCTGGACACCGGAGGGCTGAACTTAGGGAAGAAAACAAGACTAGCCAGGATCCAGAAACCTCCTAACTGTGCAGGAATTAACTTCTTTGTCGGAGTCCGGAGGATAATACGAGGGTCACCAAGTGCTCGGCAAAGAAATCAAATCCCTAATTTAGTGCAGTCCTCGATGCTGGGACTTCCGGGACAATTTATGTTGTCCTGGGGGTTGGGGGTTGGGGGCTCAGGCTATTTGCTTAAAGACCCCAGTCCCAAGGGTTCGATTTCGAGTCCTGAGCGCGCTTTCGTTACTCATCCAATGAAGACAAAGACCAGTGTACCACATCTTTGGTTCACAAGGCCGTGTACCAACACCCAATGGAATGTGAAACCCCCTGTTTGTGAGTATGTGTGAGAAATGTTGGTTTGGGATGCGAATGGTAGAGCTTCTGAAATTAGCTGAGTTTTCCTGAGTATGGTGACAAGAAGCTACGAAAACCTTAGTGATAGGGGTGCCTGGGTGGTGGCTCAGTGGGTTAAAGCCTCTGCCTTCAGCTCAGGTCATGATCCCAGGGTCCTGGAATCGAGCCCCGCATCAGGCTCTCTGCTCAGCGGGGAGCCTGCTCCTGCCTGACTCACTGCCTACTTGTGATCTCTCTGTCAAATAAATAAATAAATAAAATCTTTAAAAAAAAAAAAAAACCAGAAAACCTTAGTGATAACTTCCCAGGGAAGATCTTCTAGCTGTGAACTCTGGGCATCTGAGGATGTCCCCTTCAAGCCAAATAATAATGTAAAAGGCACTGACTCCCTTGGGCAACTAACTTGGGTAAGACGCACATTACTAAGGTGAAGGAAGTCATGAAACACAGCATTTCCCCAACAATGAGGGAGGTCAACTCTCAAATGTCTTTTCTCTTTCTTACTTCCTTGCCTTCCAGCCCTCCTGGGGGTGTCCTGGTGGGCGTCAGGGGTTTGCTTAGTGCTGGAGGGAAGAGAGGAAAGCCATCCAGCAGAGAAGCTACTGAGGTCTAGATGCTGCCTTCCCAGGAGAGAACCGAGGGAGTTCTCTGTGGATGTACACCCTAAGCTGAGACGCAAAGTTAAATTAAGCTGGATGGGGAGGCGCCGTCACCATCTCCCAAAGGGAGACAAGGCTCCCCAAGGAACAGAGTTGCCACCTCAAGGAAATCAGACCCTGTGCTCCTGGAGATGGTGCTCTTTAAGCCAGAGTCTGTGCAAAAGCCTAGAGCTATCCAACTCTGTTTGGGCTCCCTGGGGACCCAGAAAAGCTGAAGTCTTTCGCCAAATAAGTACTCACCCCCAAGAAACTGGCTCCTTCAATCATTTTTTTGGAGGCAAACACAGTGTAATGATAAACATAGAATAAATACCACTTTGTGCTGACCCCAGATAGCCCAAGTTCACCTCTTTCTGGTGTCTGAACCTTGAACTCAGGCACCGCTGAGACTGCCTGGATTTGATTCGTGGACCTGCTGCTGCATCCGGGACCATCTGGGACTACGCTGCCTCATCTGAGCCATTTCACTTCTCAGCTCCAGGCTCCACGCTGATGCCTTTCAGGACTCACCAAAGAGGCAGGATAGCCTGCTCAACTCTGGGTTCCAGTAGGTAAATATAAGAATAAGCCCATCGGAAGATGGGACACAGGACAAAAAATAAACCAGAGAAAGGTGCACCAACATACCAAGGAAGAAAGTATGGTTCCACTTGTCTTCGAATTAAAATTGTTTCCGGCGATGGCCAGAGCCACGTTCTGGTTAATTGCACTGGTTCCTTCTTGGTCTTCATCAGAGCCATTGGCACGACTTTTTCCACTACGGGCATCTGCAGCTATAATGAAAACATCATTGGCCTTACCATACCGTCCAACAATTGTGCTTCTTGGTATTTAGGCAAGGGCTGGAAATTTATGCCCACATAAAAATCTGCACATTTCTAATGGGCAAAACATGGAAGCAAGCAAGCTATCCTTCAGCAGATGAATGGATAAACAAGCCGTAGTACGTTCAGACAATGGAGTATTATTCAGCCCTAGAAAGAAATGAGCTATCAAGCCATGAAAAGGCATGGAGGAAGCTTCAGTGACTGCCAGGGCCTGGGGGAGAGAGGAATGACCGGGGAGAGCACAGAGGAATTTTAGAGTAGAGAAACGAGTCTGGTTGATATCATAATCATGGATACATATCATTATATATTTGTCCAAACCCACAGAATTTACAACCCCAAGAGCGAACTCTAATGTAATCGTGGACTTTGGGTAATTATGATGTATTTCTATTGGTTCATCAGTGGTAACCCATGTTACCACTTGGTACTTGGGTGGATGCTGACAACAGGGGAGGCTGTGTACACAGGGGGCTGAGGGGCGGGCGCATACAGGAAGTCTCCATACTTTCTGTTCAATTTTACTGTGAACCTAAAGCTGCTCTTTAAAAGTCTTTAAAAATGGGGGGAGGCGGTTTGGGTTTATGGACATTGGGGAGGGTATGTGCTTTGGTGAGTGCTGTGAAGTGTGTAAACCTGGTGATTCACAGACCTGTACCCCTGGGGATAAAAATATATGTTTATAAAAAATAAAAAAATTTAAAAAAAAAGTCTTTAAAAAATCTTTGCTGATGAGAAGCCAAAAATCAGTATTTCCCTATGTCTCCTACCCAATGCCCACCGAGGGACTGATACTTATTAGTCACTAAAGTCTGCACAGTAATTAAAAACCTGATGTCAAGTGGGGCGCCTGAGTGGCTCCGTTGATTAAGCGTCTGACCCCTGATTTCAGCTCAGATCATGATCTCAGGGTTGTGAGACTGATGTGCTCCTCAGGCTCCTTGCTCAGTGTGGAGTCTGCTTGCGATTCTCTCTCTGACCCTCCCCCCGACACGTGCACTCTTTTTCTCTCTAAAATAAGTAAATAAATCTTTAAAAAAAAATCCCGGTTATTAATTGTACTGCTAAATTGCTACCGTCTCTAGGAAAAAGCAGGCAAAAAAAAGAGACAAAATGCTCAGCAAAAGATTCAGCTGGAAATTAATTTTTCAAACTGTAAAAATGAAAATTTTCAAAACTTTCATAACACTTTCCTGTAATATAATATTTTACAATTTTTTCTAAGTTTTTATTTAAATTCCAGTTAGTGTAATAGTGTAACATGGTGTAATGCTTCAGGTGTGTAATATAACATTTTTTTATTCTATTCATACATTTTAAATAATGACCAAATAGAAAAGAACCCATAATTACAGAACTAATCTGTTCCTTATAAAATAACAAGCTAAGGTCACAAATTCGGCAATAATGTATTAAATTTCAAATGTCTGAAATGTTAATTATTATCTCTATGTAATATAGATATACTTATGTTTATATGTTTAGATGTCTGCAAACAAAAGAAGGTCCCACCACTTAAAAGGCTGGTTTTTGACCACCAATGACACACAAAGTTTTTACTTAAGCAGTTCTTAGAAAAGTGTATTAAAAACACTTGCAACCCATTGATTCGTTAAAAACTCATATTTTGTTATGCTTGTCAACATTGTAAGTATTTAGATCTTCGATTTTTCAGGAAAATTAGATTGCAAACAGTATATCCTTCTGCTAAAATTCTAAAAACAGAACTCAAATATTTTTAGAACTCAGTGTTTTAAAATAATAGTTTATTATTTGGGTTTAAAGGTGACCAAGTTCTTAAACAAATGGTAAAATGAATAGCTTGTGGCCTTTATGTAAGACCTGATAACATTATCAGATTTGAGGATGCATTCTTACTTCCCCCAAATATCCACAGGGTCATGGTTATAAAAGACAGAGAGAAGGACATACACATTTGCCACATAAAACGCTTTCAGAGCGTTTTATGGTCTCTCGGTTCATCCTTATAACAATCCTAAGATGTAGATATTGTTACCACATTTTTACAGTTGAGGAAAGGTTGAGAGAAGGCATTGAAAGGCTGAGGAATTTTTCAAAGGTCACATGTAGCCATAAATGGGCTAGAGTTTGAATTCAGCTTATCTTTTTAAAAAACTATATCCTTCTTAGTGTATCAATCTACGGATTCCATATGTAATAAATAAGCTATATTAGCTCTAATAATAGGATAGTTCCACTGATTTCCCACTTGTCAGCTACATCATGACTATAAAGGTCGAACCCATACATCAAGAAACCACTGAGATTTAAAAGCTCGGGGGCCAAGTGCTGAAAAGCTCTGATCCAAAGGGACTGATTTGGGAAATTCTCATCAACATGGACACACAGGAGAATGTGTGCCAAAGCAGTTTCCTGCTTTGGGAACAAATGAGTCATAGGTCTTTGAATGGAACTTTCTAGAAACTTTCAGCAAAATTCTGGAAATGGTCTGCAGGTCACTGGCTGTGCTCTGGATTATATCCTTAAATCCTGAAGACAATTCGGGGCTCAGTCTGACATGTGAAAAAGTGTTATATTACACACCTGAAGCATTACACCATGTTACACTACCAGAGAAGTTTACCCGCTGGGCCAAGCTTGCTTTCATACATCCCTTGCCCATTTCTGATCCGTCTTTGTTCCCTAACCCACACTGTAATATGTAAATAAACTCAGGAGGTACACAAACTCCTTTAAGACAATGTATCCTTTCCTCTTGCTGAAAAATGAGAGATACTGACTTCCAACTCCAGAATCAGCCTCTTACGGCCAAAGGCAAAATTCCTCTGCCATGGCAGAATTTCTTAATACGGAAGACACCACGATTACCATGATTTTTTTTTTTTTCCAGTTAGAGTTGGGAAAGGCAGAGTAGGAGAGAGAGAGAATCCCAAGCAGGCTTCACACTCAGCACAGAGCCCGATGCGGGGCTCAATTTCATGACCCTGAGATCGTGACCTGACCTGAGCCAAAATCAGGAGTTGGATGCTTAACCAACTGAACCTCCCAGGTGCCCTGACACCATGATATGGAACAATCATTAAGGATGCTTGGGTCTGCTTCTTTCCTAAGCCATTCTTAAGAGAAAAGACGAGGAACACCTTATTTCAATGCCTTAGAGTGGTGACCTCCCAAGGGAATAATTCTGCTAGTATTTCATCCTTTGCGATGGATGGTCTATAAAGTTCATCATATACCAGCAGATGGGTGAATGAGTGAAAAAATGATTTCTAAATGAAAAACTGTAAGAGACTCTTAATCATAGGAAACAAACTGAGGGTCGCTGGAGGGGAGGTGAATGGGGGGGATGAGGTCACTGGGGATGGACATTAAGGAGGGCACGTGATGCAATGAGCACTGGGTGTTATTCTAGAACACTGATGAATCACAGACCTGTACCTCTGAAACCAGTAATACATTATCTGTTAATTAGCTGAATTTAAATTTTTAAAATGTTGAAAAGAAACACCACACATGACTATGATTCTTTACAAAATAAACGAAGAGTAAACTTATTGGAACCAAAAAAAAAGAAAGAAAGGAAGAAAGAAAGAAAGAAAGAAAGAAAGAAAGAAAGAAAGAAAAGAAAAGAAAACCCAGACCCCCAAAACCCCCCAACACTTATTGGGACTCATGCGGAAAAGTTCTGAGAGCACCGGTGTGGAAAACTGCTCACACAAACACATCAGCACTAGAACTAAGAGAAGAAACTTCATTCTGGGGGGGCATTTGGCAGGGGCCCCTTCATTCAGTCCCTGAAGGACATGGAAGCATTATTACCTGTAAAGTCATAGAGTTGCGGCAAAGCATCCAAAATGATGCCAACCAAAGGCAGGTAGAGGGCAGCGATTTTGACCTTCACTTCCGGTTTGACGCAGCGCGGGTCCAGGTCGTGAGAGCTCAGAAGGCTGTGGATGGCACTGACCGCTTTCCTTTGCACTTTGCTGATCCTGAGACAACACAGAAAGCTAGAGGTTATGGTGAATAACCTCTAGGTTATTTTCCTCCAAGGAAAAGGAGGAAGAGGTGTCTAGAATCCAGAAAGAGACAGCCTGAGTTCTGTTCCTGGGCTTGATGTTTCAAAGTCCACCATATTGTAGCATCTGGTAATTCATTCCTCTTCATTGTTGAGTAATATTCCATGGTGTGGATAGAACACATTTTGAGAGAGAGGGGTGGGCTGTGAAGTGGGGGAGAGGGGCAGGGGAGAGGGCGAGAGAGACTCCCATGCAGGCTCCATGCCCAGCGCAGAGCCTGACATGGGGCTCAATCTCACAACAGTGAGATCATGACCTGAGCCAAAATCAAAAGTCAGATGCCTAACACACAGAGTCATCAAGGAGCCCCAGATCACATTTTAATACCCCATTCATCAACTGGTGGACGTTTGGATTATTTCCACTTTTGGCTATTATAAATTATTAATGTTGCTGTGAATATTTGTGTATAAGTTTTTGTATGGATATAAGTTTACTTCTCTCGGATATCAAGTTTACTTCATATCTCAGGGTAGAATTATAGGATTTTATGGAAACTATATTTATCCTTTAGAGGAGCCACCAAGCTGTTTTCTTTTCTTTTTTGAGATTTTATTTATTTATCTGAGAGAGAAAGGCACAAGCAGGGGGAGCGGCAGAGGAAGAGGGAGAAAGACAAGCAGATTCCTCACTGAGCACAGTCTGCCCAGAGGCTCGATCCCAGGACAGTTTGATCATGACCTGAGCCGAAGGCAGATGCTTAACCATAGGAAACAAACTGAGGGTTTATTTTACCAACTTAACCAACTGAGCTTAACCAACTTAAGCTTAACCAATTGAGCCACCCAGGCGCCCCACCACCAAACTGTTTTCAACAGTGAATACACCATTTTACAAGCCTCCCCAAGTTTCCGTTTTCTCTCTGCCAACGCTAGTTAGTATTTACCTTCTTATTATGACCATCCTAGTGGGTATGAAGGTGCTATGGACCGTTTGTGTCCTCCCAAAATTCGTATGTTTAAACCTAACTCCTAACATGATGATGGAGGAAAGGCCTTTGTGAGGGGAATCACGTCACGAGGGTGGAGCCCCATTCATGGGATTAGTGCCCTTATGACAGACCCCAGAAATCTCCCTTGCCCTTCGGCCATGAGAGAATATAGCAAGAAGATGACCATCTGTGAACTAGGAAGTGGGTTCTCATCAGACACTGAATCTGCCAGCGCCTTGACCTTGGACTCCCCGGCCTCCAGAACTATGAGAAATAAATTTGTGTTGTTTAGAAGCCCCCGAGCCTATGGTGTTTTTGTTACAGTTGCCTAAAGGAACTAAGCCAGAAGGGATATTCCTCTGGTTTTGATATGCATTTCCCTGATGGTTAATGTGGCTGAATACTTTTCTCTCTCAGGTGCTTATTGGTCATCTCTTCTTGGAGAAATGTCTATTCTGATCCTTGCCTTCTAAAGAACTGAGTTACTTGTCTTTTTGTTATTGAGTTGTAAGATTTAAAAATTATATAAAGAGCAGGGAGCCTGGGTGGCTTAGTCAGCTAAGCCTTTGACTCATAATTTCAGCTCAGGTCACGATCCCCTAGATCACAAGATCAAGCCCCCTGTCAGGCTCTGCGCTCAGTGGGGAGTCTGCTTGGGACTCTCTCTCCCTCTCCCTCTGCCCTTTCCTTCACATGCACGTGTGCTCTCTCTAAAATAAAAAAAAAATAAATCTTAAAAAAAATGATATAATACACACAAATCCCTTATTAGGTCTACAATTTGCAGATATTTTCTCCTATTCTGTGCATCATCTTTTCATTTTCTTGATGATGTTCTATATACCACAGAAGTTCTCCCTTTTAAGAAATCTAACTTACCTATTTCTTTTTCTTTCATTGTGCCTATTTTTGGTGTCAGATCTAAGCAGCCATTGCCTGATCCATCTTCATACGGATAATGAAGATTATCCCTATGATTTCATCTAAGTGTTTTGTAGTTTCAATCCTTACATTGAAGTCTTTGATCATTTTGAGTTAAGTTCTGCACATGGTATGAGATAGGGTCACAACTTCATTCTTTTCCATGTGGATACTCAATTACATCAGCATCATCTGTTGAAAACACTCCTCTCTCCCCCTTGAGTTGTGTTGGCATCCTTGTCAAAAGTCAATTGACTATAAATGTGAAGATTTATTTCTGGACTCTTAATTCAGTTGCATTGATCGATAGGTCTATCTTTATGGCAGAACTACTATTGCTTTGTAGTAGATTTTGAAATCAGGAAATGTGAGCCCTCCGACTGTGTTCTTTTTTAAGATTGTTTTGGCTATATTGGTTCCCTTGAATTTTCAAATGAATCTTAGGGCCAGCTTGTCAGTATCTGCAAAGAATCTAGCTTGAATTCTGAGAGGAGTTGCACTGAACTTATAGATAAATTTGGGGAGTATCACCAACTTAACAGAATTAAGTCTTCTGACCCATGAATACATGATGAGTCTCCACTTGTTTCGATCTTTTTATTTCGGAAGTGTTTTATAGTTTTTAGTGTACAAATCTTATATTTCTTTTGTTAAAAATTTAGTCCTATGATCTTTATTAATTTTTGATGCTATTCTAAATGGAGTTTTCTAAATTTCATTCCACATTGTTCACCACAAGGATATGGAAATATAATTGATTTTTGCATATTGATCTTGTACCTTGCCACCTTGCTGAACACATTTATTATCTTTAATAGGTTTTTAGTGGGTTCCATAGGACTTTCTAAAAACAAATCATGTCATCTGTGAATAGAGATAGTTTTACTTCTTCCTTCCCAACATGGGTGCCTTTATTTCATATTCTTGCCTCCTTGCTCTGGGTAAGGCTTCCAGTACAATGACAAGTAAAATAGAAGTAGTAAGAATGGATAATCTTATCTAGTTCCTGGTCTTAGAAGAAAAGCAATCAACTTTTCACCGATAAATACAATGTTAGCTTTAGGTTTTTCATAGATGCCCTTTCTGGGCTTGTAGAAGTGCTCTTCTACCTCGGTAGGATTTGTTGAGTGTTTTTTCAAGAAGGGTATTAGATTTTGTCAAATGCTTTTTCTTCATCTCTTGAGATGACTGAATGGGTTTCGACTTTTATTCTATGAATTGAGTGTATCATATCAATTGATTTTCCCAGTGTTGCATTGGCATCTTGCATTCCTAAGATAAATCCTACTTAGCTGCAGCATATACCCTTCTTATGTGCTGTTGAATTCAGTGTTCATTTTGTTGAGGATATTTGTATCTAGAGTCATATTTTGGTGTTCAGTTTTCTCGTGATGTCTTTTGTCTGATTTTGGTATCAGGCAGACACTGGCTTCATGGAAGGAGTTGGAAGGTGATCTCACCCTTCTATTTTCTGGAAGAGCGTGTGAAGGATTGGAATTAAGTCTTCACTCAGAGCTGCTAGATGATTTCTGCATACTTGAAAAACACTAGGGATTTAAGAGGTGTAGACATTTGTAGGCAGCCCCAAGTGAGGGGTTCGAGGGAGACTTATTAGAAACTGAAGCTAGGGCTCTTGCACAAGTCCAGACACTGAGACGTGTCTCACTGGCCCTTGCCCTTCAGATGCCCTTTAGGTGTTGCTGAGTCTAGTCATTGTTTTGGCAGCGAAAGGAAGTACTGATAAAGAGGAAGGATTGTTCAAAGAGATTTTTCTGAGGCTTTAGCCCACATGGTAAAGTCACTAATAAGTATGTGACAGTTATTTCTAATGACTTTCCAGGGGAGTAACTGACAACCCAGAAATCGGGAATTATTGTGTTGCCAAAGGAGAGACACTCTTAATTAGCTACCCTCTGAGAGGCAGAAAAGGTCCCGTGTGTGTGTGTGTGTGTGTGTGTGTGTGAAGAATGTGACAATTAAATTACTGAAAATGACATAACATCCTCTGAATATAGTCTTACTCTGTTGCTAGTGAAATTATAGCAACAATTTTATGACGAATCAAAATAGATGTCAGGGCTGCTTCCCTTGACATCTCAGTGGAAGGGAAACTGCAATTAGAAACTTCCACTAATTAAATACTAAAGAGTACTTTCTGATACCACATGGATCAGTGCTAGCAAAGACAATTAAGGAAAATGTGTGTGTGTGTGCGCGCGCGCGCGTGTGTGCGTGCATGCTCACGCTCACGCGTTGTGTACACGAAGGCAATTTTCTTTGTGCTCAAACCTCATTCTCAACGCCTTATGGGTCAGGGTACTCTGTGTTGCTGTGGAGATTCATGCTCGTTATACAGTAAAAAGTTCTACTGAAAAACCTGAGAGAAGTGTAGTTAGGATTGAGAGAAGATGAGATGGAAGCTCTCACTTGGGACCTGAATTTCTGGAAAAAGGCAAACTTTAGGGAGAAGAAAATTCCGTTTCTCACACTGGCCTCCTGGTAGGCAGAGACAGACGTTCACTCGGCGAACATCACTGGCAAAGTGCTTAGGGTACTTTTGTGATTGCAGTTAACGTAAACGGAAGGTGCTTCTATCATTGTTTCCTTCTCTAAATTGTAAGCGCTTAGAGAAAATTTGAAAACTTCCCATTAGATGAAAATCTGTAAACATACAGCAATGCTGCCACTAATGAGCATAATTTATTCCAGAAGCTTCTTTAGCACAGCGAGGAAGAGCGGAGGAGTCGTAGGTAGAGGTTGTCCAGGGAGAGCAGTGGTAGGGTGTGTAAGGGTGTACCTTGTTACAGGAGATGTAGGATTCAGGAGACCAAGGCTCTGGGTGGGTTCTGCTACGTAACATTGGGCAAGTTCCTTCCATTCTTTGTGCCTAACCCGAACACCAAAAGGGCTGAGCTTGAATTATCTATCAATGCCAACGATCTCTAGATCTGAGTCCCTGAATGGTGAGTTCTACCGGGGCAGGGAATTTTGCCTCTTTTGTGCACTGATGTACCTCTGATATACTCCAGACTATAAGCATTTGGTGAGTGTTGAATGGAATGTATACTATTTGGAAGGCACTGTCTCCTTCCGTCCAACTGGACAGATGGGGGTTTTCTAATCCTATGGCTCGGGGAGCACAGGGAGAGAAGGAAAGAAGGGGAGGTCGATCTCCATCCCTGTCCGTTGACTTCAAGAGTAGATCCTGCCAGAGCCCATGGGTAATCAGGCTTACAAAAGGCGAAAGGATGTATAAGCCTTGGACCTCGGACATCTCTTTTAACCTGGGAAGGTCTCTCTGCAAGAAACCTAATCTGGACACTGGGTGACTGCCTTCCAGTCAGCGGCCACTTCCTTTGTCAACATGAAGCCAAGGGGCACCTTGCTGCTGTCTGTGTACATAGATCACCTGGGGCATGTCTTATAAATGGCTTTGTTCCTAAGTTCACTAATCAAAGCATCCCTGGGAAGCCTGCTTAGTAGAAACGGGAAACTCAGTGATTAAGTGTCTGGAAAAAGCCATTTTATGAGGGTTTCCCTCAGTCCCTCATGCCTTCCCCGTTCCTATGAACACCTTTTTCTCAGCACATGGATGCTTCCACTCCTCAGAGCTGGTCAATGGTAGGGATTTTTGCCAAGTAGGAGAGGCTGGACTACAAACTCTAGGAAAGAGCTTTTGGTTTTTGCAGGGTTTTTTTGTTTTGTTTTGTTTTTGATTTTTTTTGCTTTTGTTTTTGCTTTGTATCGCAATTAACACCTCTGCAACATACCCTTCTCCTTCAGCATCCAGAGCAGCAGCCAGTTCCGTAAAGAGAAGACCCGTGAGGAAGTGTTGCTGGCGGTACTCCGGGGTCAGATCGAACATGCTGGCAATCTTCTGGTCCTGGAAACTGGAGCAGGAGCTCGAGTTCTACAAAAATGCAAGGATTTAAATTAAAAAATTTAATTTTTTAATTAAATGATTTTTTAATTTAAATGATGCTTGTTTAAAAAAAAAAAAAAAAGGAAAGGAAAAAAAAGAAATGCAAAGAGCAGTTCCAAAAGGAACAGGAACAGGAATTAAAATCACAATGGCCCGTACTTCAGGAGCCACGCAGGCTTGATCAGCCCTTCCCAGAGACAGTCCCCAGGAGGGAGCTGTACCCCTGGTGGTCGCTTTGTGTTCCCATCCCTGCTGGCAGAGAACTGTCCATTGGGAAAGATGAAAACAGAGCCCCCAGGGTCTCTCACAAAAGGACTCCTACTCCCTTCCCCACCCCAGATCAGAAGCAAAGATGAAAGCTTCCTCTCGTATCATATCCTTGTATCCCGTGGATCGTGGATCGGGAAACCCAGGGAAACAGGCACTGTGTCCCATGCTGTGGCTTTGAGCAGGGCATGCCTCTCCTACAAACTGCGTCCTTGATTTGAGGTCCCTGTTTTCTCCGAGGCACTTCTCAGTCTGGCTTCCGCACACTGCCCAAATTCTGCTGCCGGGACTAGCAGGGGAGTCAGGCAGGGGAACTGTCAGAGTGTCTGGAAATCCTTTACAGCTGGGTGGGGCTGGAGCCCACCCTGTGGGCCCCAGGGTTGCTAACTTCCTGGAGTAGTCAGAGGGCAATGGGGTGGAAGACTCGGGGCAAAGTTAGCCCATTTGGAATTGCTGCTCTAAGTCTGATCCTCCCCAAGGCACATGGAGACGGTCTTGTGGCTGACAACTAGCTCCTGTCTATTGGAAGAAATGGCTACATTTTCTTTTTTATTTAGTAAGACAAACCTTCACTTTTGTATTAGTCTCAAGGAATATGCAACAAAAATAGACCCTAACATGGAGAAAACTTGCTTGCTGTCCTGAGCTACTACTGATTTGTCACCTATAAATGGAATGGGGTTATAAAACAGCATTTCCTTAAAGTTTTTCTAGAGGGCACAAGTCCCTTGAGAAATCTATGGGGGCGGGAATAAAAAATAGCAAAATCACTTTGGGAATCAGTGTTTATTAAACACTTTTTTCCTCCACCCTTTGGGTATTTACAATTTACACTAACAAGCTAGAGATTCTTGGGTGGTCTACTGCAAACAGACCTGTTAACACAGGTTAACAAAACAGGGTTTCCAAAACTTATTTGACTCTGGAATTCTGTATTTGCATAATACCTCTAGAATCTGGGGCCCCTGCTGAACCTAACCTGTGAGAAACTGTTACCACAAAAGATCAGCCACGTCAGTCAAAGCCTTGTCTCTAAATATTATACAAGTGTTATTTGTGTGTGTGTGTGTGTGTGTGGCAGTTAAAGAACAAGACTCATTAGAAATACATTCTCTATAAAAGAGACTGTCGGATTCATTTATAACAAGGTCTTTTTAGTGCTTCAAGAACTAAGTAATCTGGAGTATAATTCAAGATGGACTCATCTTGCACCCAACTGCATTTTATAACAGTACCAACAGAAAGTTCTAGAATAGCTCAAAGATATAATACCAGTGTTAAAAACCACTAGTAGATCATTTCGGAATAAACATAAACACATAGGCAACTTCAGAAATTTTACGGTTCTGGGGTGCAGAAAAAGGAAAGTGAGCAAAGAAGATGGTCCCCCTCATGTGGAAAGATGATTAATGCCAGAGAGAGGAAGCTACGTGGCTTATCTATGCATTTCTAAATTTTCATCATGCGTGTGGATTCTGTGCTCTTCCTGGCTTCATCAAGGATGCCTGAGCTTAGGAAGAAACCAGTCACAGACCGTGTTAGGGGTCAGTTAGATGCACAACACTGGGTACCGTCTTTGTGTGCATCTGGATCAACCGATCTAGCGTGGACAGCTTGATTTTCCTCTTAATGAATAAGACCAACCTTTACAGTAATAAACGACTCGACTAATCAAATCAGATTTTGAGGAATTCTGGAGCTGATCACCTGGGAAGAGATGGAGGGGCAGGGGGACGCCGGAGCAGCATCGACGTTCATAAAGAAGAGGTTCAGATTCAGGTAGTGCTCGTGGCTGCAAAGAATTCTCAGAAACTCCAGCCTCATGGAAATGAGCGTCGGAAGGTTGGTGAGCTTGGCCGACAGCTGGGAAGAAGAATGAAAAGAGGAAAGAAGTGTTTATTATAAGGCAAACGGAGTCCAAGCTGGCAGATACAAAAATCTCCTTTCTCTCCAGATTAGGACAATCAATTTAATAAAAATGAATAGGACAGTGCAACAGATGGAAAGTTCTATATTCCGGGGAGGCCCAACGAGTGGTCACGCATCACTGTTCCCCTTAATAACTCTAGCCCAACTCTAGCCCGGCTCCTTGACCCAACGCCCACCCTTGTCACATCTACAGTGCTGTGGCCAACCTGGGCAGCAAATAAGCTGGAGGTATGTCTTCGGGGTCACATAATGTCATTAATTTCACAATTAATGTCACTGTATCTGAGGAGCTAAATGAAAGGAGTTGACCCCACATGGGGCCACACAAAATTAACAGAGTAAGACTGGGTGACTCTCACATCATGACTGTTCTTTTGTAGTTGCTAATTAAAGTCCCCAATGGGGAGTTCTCAGACCAGTTCCCTAGGTAAAGGCATCACCTTACCGAGGAAAGTATGTGGTCCCAGCAAAAAGATTGGCGTTTGCCCCAAACTAAGAGGGGAGGAAGTGGAAGAGAAAGCAAGAGACAGCTGGGAGAGTCTTTCCTTCAACGAGGAAACCATGAGAAGTACAGCATAGGGAGGACAGTCAACCGCACTGTAGGAACACTGTACGGTGACAGTGGGGACCACACTTGTCGTCGTGAGCACTGCGCAATGTATAGAACTGTTGGATCACAATGTTGCATACCTGAAACTAAGGTAAGATTCTACTGTTAATTTGACTTCAATTAAAAAAATTAAAACAAAAACAAACCACGCAATAAGCAACGGAAAGCTGACAACAGTGACAAAATGGAAGAGAACATTTGTTTCCCTCAGGGGAGGTGACAACTGAAGACCCAGACTCTGAAGGCAGCTTCTTTTAAGGCAAAACAAGGAAAAGGGGGTCATGTGGGACCGTGAGCCTCTCAGTTCATCATCAGCAACCTCGCGCCCCAGCAAGGGTCCTTGTGAATGGACACACCTCCTCTTCGTGGACTCTGAGAGTGATTTTATAAATGACATAATTGAAATGAGCAACATATTTCAGCCATCTTAGAAGAAGCCGTTGCACTGTGGGTCACTTTGCTTATAGGATGGGTGAGTCTGTAGTTAGACTTTTACTTGAAACAAATGAATACTGTTACATGTTACGTAAAAAATAAAATGTGGCTTTTGTGCAACAAAGTTACCAGAACCTATGCTCTTTGTCAGTGTGTCTTGCTGGCTGACTTTGGACGAGTGGAGCCACCAGTAAACTCAACTGATCAGAACTGGATCGCATGCCCCTCACCAAATGGTCCCTCACCAGGAGCTGCTGGGTCAAACCAGTCAGAATGTGAAAGCATAAGATATTTGTCCTTGAAAGAAGGTCACAGTATAGGTATCTTCAATAGGTCCCTTGAGACTTCATTAAAGATGGGAATTTCAAAAATATTTTTGGTGATGTTGAGAACAAAATAAGATACAGTTCTGGAAACATCCTCCCCCAAGGTCAGGACCCATGGTGGCACTCCCCAAGGGATGGGTGTTCCCTTAGTGGCAGGCTGAAGGCCACCTCAAGCAACTGAAAAGCTTAGATTTGTGTATTGTTAGTGACTATTTAAAAAAGGCTGAGATCATACCCATGGCCACATGGTCTATGAATGGCAGAAAACATGATAGAATGTTTTGGGTGATGGTACGCAAAATGATAAAATCAGAAGACTTTGGAAGAATATAACTCGCCTCAGGTAGGATGCTCATACTCCACCTACATAGCTGGGCTCAATTGCCCTCAACTCCAAGCACTGATCACTGCAGGTCTGAGTACTACACTATTTATGCTAGCAGTACCCACAGACGTCACTGGCAAACAGAGCACAGAATCAAAACGACAAAGCCTGAACAAATCTAATCCAATTTTGGCTTTTTTTTTTTTAAGATTTTATTTATTTACTTGAGAGAGAAAGAGAACAAGAGAGGGGGATGGTCAGAGGGCGAAGCAGGCTCCCTGCCGAGCAAGGAGCCCGATGCAGGGCTCGATCTCAGGACTCCAAGATCATGACCTGAGCCAAAGGCAGATGCGTAACCTGCTGAGCCACCCAGGGGCCCCTCAGCTCTGGCTTTTGGCAGATGAGGGAGCTACGGAGGCCAATGTAAGGCTGCCCAAATCACAGAGGCATAGAACGGCATCACGGGAATTAGAACACAGGTCTCCAGATTCCAAGTCTGAGGCTCTCTGGAGGCTGAGACACAAAAGAGGAAGAAAGAGAGGGGAAATGAGAAGCAACCCTAATGTAGAAGAAAAGGAGAAGATTGAAAACACAGAGAGAGAAAGAGAGAAGAAAGGAAAGCAAGAGAGAAAGTATGAAGGGCCTGTGCAGGGCAGCCGGCCTCTCCTCTGGATGCCTTGTTGGTTTTTCAGTGATGGAAAGCGTCCACATGTGGTAGAGTCTCTCCTTCACTGAACGCGAGCCAGGCAACTCTGAGCTGTTTTCCGAATAGGCCCACCCTTGGGCACGTCCCCGAGAGCTCGATTTTAGCAAGGATCCTACTTCATCAGTTTAGCCGAAGTCCCCCCGTCCCCCCAACCTCAACGTCTCATCCCTCAGCGGCCCCCGGATGGTTTCTGGTCGCCCTGGTGTGTCGTCACCAAGAATCCTCTTAGGGTGGTTCAGCCAGAATCCTCCTCACTTCTGAGGCTTCTGCTTATGAATTTCTTATCCACGAATCCCCCCACCCCGCTCCCTGGGTCCAGGTTCCCACTTTTCCTTGTCTTTGTAGTTGAGTCCAGTGTCCAGTAGGGTGAAATCGCATTGCAACGGTCCCCACACTTATCTCGATGGCCTGAATAAAAGTCTGCCTTACTGTTTAATAAGCGTCATGATTCACTTTTTCTTTAAAAGCGGCTCTCCATGGGCCTACCGTGATGTTCAGTATCTCCTTTCTCTATATCCAACTTTAAGTTTTGAAAAATGGATTAATTTATATTTGTAATTCATCCAATGACCTGTTTTGAAAAACATATACACTTATATTTGCAATCCATCTGATGACCTCCAAGTTCTCAATAGCTAAGACGGAAGGCACAGAGGAAAGGCGTCGTCTTCCAACCCTCCATTCTGGTGGAATCCGAAACAGAAGACCCACACAGGGTCAGGAGGTCGGGGCCCTCAAGATGCTGGTGTTCTGGGAATCCTGAGGTTTCCCTAGGATTCTCCTTTTACAGGTCGGTTTCCTAATCAGTAGCTCCTTTGGAAAAGTCAAGGTCTTTTGTGGGGAGGAATGGGGAGAACCTTTTCTATTACAAATGAGGAAATGAGACCCAGAGAATTTGAATGAATTACTTAGGGTCACCAAGAGATTAACCGCGGAGAACCAGGCCTGATGGGAGAGGGTAATTAGAGTTAGGCAGACGTGGCTCTTTCCAACCTGGGCAAATTACACGACTCTTCCAAACCTCGACTTTATCATTTGCAAAAGGTAGAAGACACCTTGTAAGGACTAAGGGTACTGTTTCTAGAAAACGTTCAGCCCAGTACCTGGTTTTCAGGAAGAACCCAGCCATGGTGACAGGGCTGGTGACAGTTCAGGGAGGTGGGGGTTGACAGTGGGAGTCGGAGGTAGTGACGGTGCTGGTGGGTCGTAGTGACATGGCAGTGACAGCTGGGGGGGGGGGTGGCTGGAGCAGGAATAAGGAAGGAAAGAAGAAGCAACCACACCAGCCAACCACTATTCATGTGACTACTGTTGGGGCAATTTAAGGAGAATGGCGAACAAAAGAAGAATTCTACTTAAAAATCTGAGCTGTGGGCTAAGACGCTAAGATGCTAAGACGCTCTTAAATTGTAAATATCTGCTTTGTGCTCGGTGAGGTTCGAGCTATTTGGCCGATTTTATCAGGGTTCTTTAAAGCCCAAATCCACAAGCACTTTTTAATTAATGGCCCTAATATGTGAAAAGAGACCTCATACGTTGAATTCTAGACCTGGTCTGAGACCCAACGTGACCATCACGTGATTTCTATTAATTGCTCCAGTGAAGACAATCAGAGCACTAACACCTCCCAGTTCTGCCACATTTAACTTGTTGACCCTTCTGTGCTGGGTTGGCAAATGCTCTGGGAATCTCTGCGGCCCCGTATGTCTAGGGATGTCCACGGCAGAAGACAAATGACATAAAATGATCGTGAAACCCAGAACATACAAGAGTTAAGCTAACTTGGCAATGAGCATGACGTTGGACAAAAAGGAACCAGGGACATCTACCCAGCTACGTCTGTGGGACACTCACCTGGTTACAGTAATGTTTGATGAGGTTAAACACGAAGCCTCGATCCATGAGTGAGAGAAGGTCATACAGGAAGAACGCCAGGCTGATGTTCATCTTTTCTGCCTGTTCATTTTCCTTAAAAACAAACCAACAATAAATAAATAAATAAATAAATAAATAAAACAACCACCACCACCAAAAAAAAAAAAAACCAACACCTGAGTCATTTTGCGGGAAACCCTGATCACAAACAACCAGGTCCATGGTGGGAAAGATTCACTATTATTTCGGCCACTGTCCCTAGGGAAGACACGGGACGAAGCTGGTGACCCTGCAAATACCAGTCAGCCCTTAGCAGGTGCCATGCGTGTGAGGTTGAATCAAACATTTCTTCATTTACAGTTAGTATTTAGGTACTTTTTCTTCCATCTACTTCCCCCTACATGCATATTGACCGGTACATAATGAGGCTCGTTCTGCATACACGGTGTTGGGCCTCTCATCTTCTCATTCAGCATTATACTAAGGACACCTTCCCGCACGTTTAGCATTTCTTCAAAACCCGTTTTGAATGGCTGTCTCATATTTTTTCACACGCTTCTACCGGAACTTGTTTGATTCTGGTAACTATTGCTTTGGCAAAACTAACGTGAAAGGTACCCGCTCTCTTCAGTGAGACAGATGCTTTATAGTTGAGAAAATCTCATCAGGATACAAGAACCGGTTTTTACGAAAGGAGTTCTTTGCCCTCCACTGAGGCAGCGTTCCCACCCAGGAGAGGTCAGAGCCGCACACGCTAGAGCGAATTCTTGCACCGACAGAGACAATGACTGCAGTTTTCAACCGGACTTCAGAGCCCCTGGGGAGTCCCTTTTCCAAGTTTATGTCCTTCATTCTCAGAAGGATAAATCACTTTTAAAGATTTTTTTTTTAATTTATTTGACAGAGAGAGATCACAAGTAGGCAGAGAGGTAGGCAGAGAGAGAGGAAGGCAGAGAGAGAGGAGGAAGCAGGCTCCCTGCTGAGCAGAGAGCCCGATGCGGGACTCGATCCCAGGACCCTGAGATCGTGACCTGAGCCGAAGGCAGCAGCCCAACCCACTGAGCCACCCAGGCGCCCGATAAATCACTTTTCTCTGCCTCTATTGAAAATCCGATTTCAGAATGTGGTCCTTTTGTTCTGATGGGCTGTTTGCAAATTCGGGCCAACCCGCACAGCTCCTGGGATGGAGCGGGACCTGACAGGGAAGTTTCCATCTATCTCTGTGGCAAGTCTGCCTGCCCCAGGGTCCGGCGGAGGGACCACTCCCGGGGAGCTGACGTTAACTGTCTGAATATTCTGGGCTTGGAGTCTTCTTCAGCCCTGGCTTTGCTGCTACCCGCGTGGATTTTGGAAACTCTATCAACCTCACTGCAACTCCTTTTCCACGCCTGCCAAAATGCAGACAGCCCTGCTGCCCTGAGACGTTTTGCCGCAAGAAATAACCACACGGAAATCTCCCAAGCATATTCTTAATTACAATAAAGGTGTTAATAATGACCACTGCAGCCTCACATTTTACAGTCACCTTCTAAAATGGTTCTACTTCATTTTATTCACTTTGCAACTTCCTATTGTGACATAATTTCAAAGACAGAAAAGGTACAAGAAGAATGCAAAGAACTCCTATGCGTCCTTTGACCTGATTTATTAATATTTTATCTTTGGCTACATTAGGCTCATTCATTAGGCTCGTACATTAGCTTTATCCTACTCTCTCTGTATATAATGAGTGTTTGGGTTTTTTTTTGTCCAGTGTCATTGACCCTTAGAGTAGGCTGCAAAAATCAAACCCATGACCTCATATGTAACACTTCAAGATGGATTTTCTAAGAACCAGAACATTCCCTCTGGGATCTGCATGGACCATCCCCTAGCCCCACCCCAGCCGGTGTAATAACCACACTTAGGTGTCATGTTTACTTGCTGATATTTAAATCACTGTCTTAAGAGGATGCTTCTTTTTCTCCGCTTACGGAAATAACAGACGCGCAAGGGCAAAGATTTAGAAAATAAATAAAGGCCCCGTTACCTTCTGAGGTTTCACCAAAAGGGCTGCCGTCTCCGAGGTGACCACATTAACAATAGTAGTTATGTCATCTTTGAACCGGTCGGAAAAACGAGTCCTCCGAAAATTGTCCCGTTTGTCCATGTTATGCACGTACTGCGCCATGCTTTTCACCTACAGAGGGGGCGGAGGAAACGCAGAAATTGGTGAACTGCCTGCACGGGGAGAAGGGGCGAAGACGTGAAGGAAAGCTCATGAACTGTGGACTTCCTAATGCTTTATCTACCCGGGGGGTTGCCCAAGAAGACTCTGGACAAGAAATGCTCTTGAGACACAGAGGGTTACCATGGTGGCGGGAGTTGGGAAGGATGTCCTCCTCTTGAACCCAAGTCAGGGCGCTTCCTTCTTGCTGCTCATAAAGCCAGGGAGCTTCATCCTTTAGCTATAGTGTAGGAAGACTCCCCTTCCTCAACCACCCATGGGAAGGCGGAGCTAGATGGGGATCCGTCCCCTTCCGGGCCCTGCTTGGTGACGGCACCAACGAGTGACACAGAAGGAACTGTTTATGGTACAGTTTTTCATGTGAACTGAAGTCACTTCTGTCCCCAAAACCACAATGAGGAGAAGAGGGGACAAATACTTCTCTTGAGTTTCAAGCTGAAACAGGGAGCGCAGTTTTCAAAAAACAATTCTTTGTTAAGCTAGCTGGAAACTTAACCACTATTTGCAACACTGTCTCCAGGAGAAGTTATGTTTTGAATTCAGTAAGACTACTTTGCTTTATGTATCTGCTTAAAGTATCTATTTATTTATTTAAAGAAAATGTATTAAAAATATACAATATACAATAATACAGCACATTTAAAATCAAGATCATAAAAAATATATATAAAAAATAAAATCAAGATCATGTTTTGATTTTGGACACCTTCTTGAGGCCAGGAGATCTGGGAGTAATACAAGCCCCTTTGACATCATCTGAGGTCATGTCTCCTCAGGAACACTCTGATGGGCAAGACTAGGAGTTCTTACCCTTGGATGCCTAACGTCTAAGGCCATGTTCATGAATGTCCCTAGACTAGTCAGAGAGTCATGGCAGAAAGAAATGGCCTTAGGAGTTAACTGCCCACTTTTGCCTGAAGATGACCCTCTAGGCCAGGGCTGGAAGAAGCTGGGACAAAGCCAGTTATATGGAAAAAATGCTCTCCACTCCTATGATGGGAGCTGAAGTCACTATATGGGAGAATTTCCATGCACGACCAGCAGATTTCTGGTTCCAAGAATTCAGGGCCAACAATTTTCATTAGCATTGAGACAAGCAAAGATAACAAAAGAAAAAAAGAAAAAGAAAAAGAAAAAAGGAAAAAGACAGAAGGTCGCACAAGAAGAGGCTAACAGACAGGCTTTATGTGTTTTATGTTTTCAGATGATACCATGGCCAGCTCAGAGGAGACCCAAGAATGTAGGATTCTAAGCCCAGCGAAAGGACCAATGGACTCTCTTCACTGTGTAGGGTCCTGCCTGGTTCCGGACACACAGAGGAGTCTGTATCTCACAGAGTCTCACATACTTGGTGGGAGGGAGGATCAGGAGAAGGGATGCGGACTGGGCTCCAGTTTTTGTCTGACGAACATGTCTCCCTCACTAGGTTCCTATCAAAGGACCTACGGAAGACAAGGCCTCTTTGTTTCGAGCTGTCCCCATCCTGATTTTTCTTCTGGCGAACTTGCCCTACACCAGACTTCTAGAACTCACTGTTTTATCCGGCTCCTTCCTGCTGAGCTTGGCCATCCTACAGCCAAATAAATAATTCTCACAATCCCCTACTTCCAACTGATGGCCTCTTTCCAGACTCTAAAGTCACTTGCCAGCTACGTGTCCTTCGGCTCTTCAGAGAAGAACATCCAGTAGAAATAAATACTGTGGATCCTTGGTCAATTATTTGTACGTGGGGTGAGGCAGGAAAATTCTTGCCCCCCTACTGGCCTCCATGACCCGTTACAGCCGGGGTACCTCTTAAGAACCCCTTGGTGAAATACTTCATGTTCTGAGTAAACTAGGTCACCTATTTACCTGTGGGTCTGCCTCAGCACTTTCTAGAAGCACAAGCATTTATTCATTAGCGAGTATGAAATTGGCCTGAGGCCTGTGTCCAACAGCTCTGAGGCCAAGTAGCTGCCCATCCGTGCTCGGGCATTAGTACAATTGAAGGATGTTAAAGGGCCCAGGTTGTTGGCTGAGTCTAAGGAGAGTGTCTTTTCTTTCTTGCAGGCTTCTTGGGGGAAAAACCCCTATTTTTGTTTTTCAGTAACTTCCAAAGCATCCGTAAGGCAAATGCACAAACAATGCATAGAGAACCATGCACTGCGTCTGAGTCTGGGGTAGGTTTCCTGCGCAAAGTTCTGGCTGGGGTGAAGACTTTCCATCTGACTCCGCCCCGGGTGCCGAGATCCAACTTTGGGTGTTTTGTATTTAAAAATGGTGTTTTGTGTCAATCTCATGCCCTCGGGAAGCTGATCTCTATGGAGGACACCAGGAGGACACCTGTCAGGTCTCCTTGCCCTCGGGCTTCTGCTTGAAGTTGGCCAAGGGAGGCACCGGCAGGGAATGAGTGAGGGAGAGGGAGTCCACTCCGCTGTGCTCATCTGGGCCGCAGCAGGCTTCTGGCAGGGCCGACATTCTGTAGGACTCCGGCTCCTATGGGGGTGGGGGGGCTCCGCTCCGCCTCAACTTTCTCTAAATCCCAGTTACGCTCTTCCCCACCGCTCTGCAAAGGCTTTGCAGGCCATGATAAAATTCGTGATTTTCAGTACACCGGAAATCATGGATGGTTTTCCAAAGGAGACCGGCATGACCTGTGGTAAGAATCGGCAGCCCGGGGCAGAACGGATGGGCCGGAACAAAAAGACAGGCAGGTGGGCAAAAGGAGAAGTGACTTCGAGAAGCCTCCAAGAGAGGAGAGGGGAGGGGCGCGAGGTGTGTTTTCAAGGCAGCAGCCACAAGAGCGAGTGGAAGCCAGCAGAGGAGTGAGGCAGAGCTGGGTTTTGAGGAACAGTCCCAGGTTCTTCGCGGGAGCAACTCTGCAGATAAGACGTCAGTTCCTAAGGGGTGGGGGAGGGGAGGGCAACTTCGCGGCCTTTCGGCCACGGGCCGCGGGCCTCGCTGAGCGCAGACAGAAACGGGCAAGAATCTCACCAGAAGCTCGAAGAAGAACCAGGCGTACTTGAAGACGGTTTCTCTCACCATCCCGGTGCTGACCACCATCTGCAGGGCGAGCTCCTCGTGGAAATGCTGGGCGACAAGGACAAAAACCAGTCCGAGAAGGCAGGGGCTCTCGACACCCTCATGCCCTCTGTTTTGTACCAATGGTTACTTCCTGGCATGGGCATCCCCGCTGTCCCGGACCCCGGCTGGATGGCAAAGTCAATGCCAGAGGTTAACTGAGGGGTAGGACCTTCCAAATGGGTTGGAGAAGGTCGGTGGCGGCATCAGGTAAGAGGGTTGGTTTGAAGGGACGGCCTCAGCCTGGGAGAAACTCTGCATTCTGGGGGAGCAGTCCGAACTGGGCTTCTTCCTTCCCCCCAGGCCCTGCTGCAAACCCTCTGCGTGACCCCTGGAAGCCGTTGCTCTTTCAGCCCTCCATTTTCTCGTCTGTGAAATCTAGTGGTTTCAATGTGGTAGCCATGTGGTAGCAATGGTGGTCAAAACGGACAGTGGATCTGGATCCCCTAGGGGGACTGTGAAGACACTCAGACTGCTGGGTCTGCCCTCATAGGTTTGGATTTGGATTTGGTGGGTTTCAGGTAGAGCCTGAGAATTCACGTTTCTACCAAGTTCCCAGGTGCTGGTGACGCCATTGGCGTAGGGACCTCCGTTAGAGAATCGATGTCTCCGTGATTTCTAAACTGCCTCCCGGATAGGACAGTTCTTGGTTTTTTTAATCCCACTACAGCACGGCGGGGAACATGATGGGCTGATGGGCAGATCCTTTGCATTACAGTGGTAGCAGCCTGAATTTCCAACTTCTCAACCCCCTCTGTCCCAGGGTCAGATTCTGGAAGCTTACTCAGCTCTGCTTTTCGCCTACACTTCCCTGCAAGTTATCCAACTGCTTGAGAGCAAACATAGCAGGGGGTGACTTTTGCATCTTTTGTACATTTCCTGTTCCCTGGTTTATCTGGCTACTTATACTCTTGACAACAGGTTTGCTGGGGAAGAAGCTCAAGACTGAAGGTAGGGCCGCCAGCTCCTCTCAGTTTGCCTGGGACTGCCTCGGTCTGAAAACAGAAAAGCCCTGCATCCCAGCGAGCCTTTGGTCCTGAGCAAACAGGGATGGGTGATCGCCTTGACTAATGGCAAAAAGGATGCCTGGGTGTTTGTGGGTATCATTAATCTGCTGACCATAAAACCTAGAATAAATACAGATGAACTAATTTATTTATTGTTCTGTGGGTAAAAGAACTAAAACTATTTGAACATCCTCATACCACACCCTAAGCCACTGGCACATACAGCAGTTAAGTCTCAAACTCAACCCCTCAAACAAAAACTGATTACAGCAAAGACTGTCCTTGATATGCCTTGACGGTGTGCATGCTGTACAGCGTGTCAGCAGCTCATTTCACTGTCTTATGCACATTATAATGGCAGACTTACTAAGCCGTGCTAAAAGGATACAAATGGAAACTCTACATGCAGATCTCTGGGTGTTCTAACTATTTAAGCTTCAGCCGGTTAACGACGATGAATCCAAAATGCTAAAGTGTTTCAGCATGTCAGAAGGTTCGCAGACCTTCTGCCAGCTGAGTCAAACCTTTATAACCTTCGGACACAGAAACACATTTGTCTGCTGTCCAGAGCCGTCCATGAAGCTCACCAGCCTGGAAGCGGTGGGAGGCGGATTGTCAACCCAGCAGGTGGTCTGCGTGTGCCGGTGACGTAAGTCAGCTACTCCGGGATCTTGCCCTTGTAGGAAAGCCTCACGCCACTGGCTTCAAAGGTAACCTCTGGGAAATAGGTCAGTTTGACTGCCAGAGTCTTAGAGATTAGAGGAAGATAAGCTGCTTCTTAAAGTAATTTATGTTGCTTACCAGGCAACATTATTACAAGAACACCTTGCTCCGGAGGTTAGAGAGGAGAGCCAAGCAGCTAAAATCCTTTTTACTGAGCTAGTGAACAAACAGTCTAAACTTCCCTCTGAGATGAAACAATTCTCTTCTCATCATTGAGAACAAAATCAAAACAAGGCAATGGGAAAGCCAAGTGCCATTGTTTGTTGCAGGAGGCGAGGCTGTAGGCAAACTGTGGCTTTCAAAAGAAGGTCGAATGGTTCGTGGAACCAGTTCCTGCCAAGCCCAAGGTCGAGTTTGAGGGTAAGTGAAATATCTTCAGCACCTCGCCCGATCTTCTTTCACTTTTTTAAAAATTAATTCCCTGTATCCCTCCCCAGAGGGTGCCCTGGGCCCGGATCACTGAGAAGTCAGCACCCTCAGACCCCCGCAGGACCCCCCCATGCCTGATCTTTCCCTCACTTGGTGCACAGCGAGCTGAGCTGAGGTTCGCTCCCCCCCTGGCATGTTTAATAAACATTCCCTGTGGCGTCAGCTGTTGCAAATGGCTTCCCCTGTTATCCTTCCACTCAGAGTATTTACATTTTAATAAGGATCTGGAAAGACTCTTGAGACCTTAACTTCAGTCACTACTCTCAGGGAGCAATCCTCGGGTGTCTGGCAGAGAAAAAACTGAAGCGAGACACCCCGGGCCCTCAGACCACACAGGCCATGGCGATGACTGGAGAATTCTGCTATTATCAGATGTTCTGGTGAGCAGCTTGTAACATCTCCCAGCTCCTAACTAAAGCTGATTAGAATGAATTTGGAGGAAAGCCTGTCAGGTCACCTGATGGAGGACTGAAATAAATGATGCCCAGTCATTGCCTTTTGCTTTTGCTGAGGATGAACTGTTCCCAGCCCACGTTCGACTGAAGAAGAAAGGAAGCCAGGCATTCTCTGACTGATGGACGCTGGACGAGCATCCCCTGGGAACTTGTTACAAATGCAAAATCTCAGGCCCAGCTTCGGAGCTATTGCATCAGAAACTCGGGGGGGTGGGGGGTAGGGTCCAGCTATGGGTTTTAATGAGCCCTCCCGGGACTTTGGGTGCATGGTAAGTTGGACCACCCTTCGGGAACAGGAATCACTTGGTCAAAAAAATGGATGACAAGGAACAGAGCTACTGATGTGTGTGTGTGTGTGTGTGTGTGTGTGTTGGTGGGGGCGGGGAAAGGAGGCAGAAGAGCCTTCTGACGGTGTCTGTTATCAATCACAATGAGAACAACAAGCAAATTGTCCTCACACTCAGTACCTTTTTGCTGGCCGGCCTCGGGGCTGTGGTCGAGCCTGGGACCTCGTTATTGGCTGAACAATAGTAGGACATCCGATTGCAGCTGCGATCTGAGTTCTGAAATACACAACCCATGACACATCCGCCAGTCGACATCAGTCCCCTTAGAAGCTGAGCCCGTGGCCTGGAACTCACACCCTCAATGTTCACTTATAACCTATTTCTTACTTTTTTTTTTTTTTTTTTTTTTTTTTTTTTTTTTTTTTTCTGGTTACAAAGGTAAAGCACTGATCACAAATGAATACAAAACAAAGCAAAGGATATAAAGTCACAGCACATTCTACTTGCTCCTGACACAATCCCTGTTAGTGGTTTCATGTGTAGAACAACAACCCATAGTTGCAAACCTAGTCAGGATTATCCTATGGTCTTGATGATAGCAAGGAATTTGAGAAAGAAGACAGAGGATCATCAGGGAAGGGAGGAAAAAACAAAACAAGATGAAACCGGAGAGGGAGACACACCATAAGAGACTTAATCTCAGGAAACAAATTTGAGGGTTGCTGGAGGGTAGGGCAGAGGAGGGATAGGGTGGCTGGGGATGGACCCTGGGCAGGGAAGTGTTGCAACGAGCACAGGTATTATAGAAGACTGAGGAAGCACAGGCCTGCACCCCTGAAACAAATGATACATTATATGTTAAAAAAAAAAAAAAAAAACCTAGTTAGGGACGGGGGTGCTGAAGTCTCTTGTATATTCTGACTTTTGGGGGGAGGTGGGGAGCATAAAACAAAATGTGGGAACAGCGCCTCTCTGTGGGCTAGGATGGTACTCTCCTGGGCTCCCAAACACTGTATTTAAAAAATTGTCAAAAAACCACTGTGGACAAATGCTCTCCCCTTTGAACAAAACAGTTAGATAATTCTTAACCCCATCCACAAAGAAATTTAGTATTTTCGCTTTTCTTAAAGGAAACCAGAACGATCAAGGCTGTGAATAATAGAGACAGGCCACGTGTCCCGGGAAATCGGGAAATGTCATTGCTTACAGGGAGGTCGTACTAGGGTGCGCTGGCAAACGTTTAGCAAACAGCTCTTGGAGGGAGGACCTGATTTGCAATATTTAGTTCTGTACCTTAAATGCTTTCATCACGACAGACTGCAAGTTCAGATGATGTCACTGGACACGGTGTTGGGAAGAAATACGCACCAGCGAACCATTATAGAGTACTTCCACCATACAGATACAAGAGACACAAAAAACCCTCAAGAACACAGATAAAAGAGTAAAATGTAGTAAACTAGCAAGGAAGGGATAGTGTCTGAGTACTGCCTTTCTAAAGCGGAGTAATTTCGGAGTTATGGACAAGTTGCAAAGGTGATCGAGAGTTCTCGCACAGCTTCTTTCTCCAGTTCCTCTTGATGTTAACATCTGACATCACTCTGGTACCTTTGTCAAAATTAAAAAATTATCATTGGCTCCTTACTAGCAACTAAACCACCGATGTAGATTTTACTAGGTTTCCATTGAGGTCCAGTTTCAGCTTCAAGATACAGTCCAAGATACCACAGTGCATTTAGATTATTTTAAATTCAATATAACTTGTTATTTTATATAATTTCATTTTTTAATAGCGTCTAACAACCGGCTCAGAAAATTCCAGAAAATTTAAGTGACCAGCTCTCAGAAACTGGTAGGAGCCGGCTCCAGCCCTGCCGTGCGTTGATTCTGTAAGTCAAAAACGCCGGGGTAGGAACAATTTCGTAAGGTGCGTACACACTCTAGATTGTCAGAATCTCCAGTGGCGGGTCCATAGATGATCCTTAAATCCATCCAGGGTTCAGAAACTCTACGGAGATGAGCAACGAGAGCCCCAGGGCAGGAGCAGACTCGCCCGGGATCACACAGTGGGGTGGTGGTAGAGTCCTGACCCAACCCCGGGGGTCTCCAACCAATTTTAGAGACCGGGGTCTCCAAATTCCTTTTTCTTACAATATACCGTCTCAAGTGGGTGGATTTTGTAAGAGAAATTATGTCAAAACTTAGAGAGTATGATTTATCATACTCAGGGGAAACAATATTACTCTAGAAGTTTAGTCACAGGGGCCACAGGTAACTGGAAAGAAAATTCAGATGAAGAATTTACGGCAGCTTTGTGCCGTAAATTTTATAGTGTATGGTTATATCACAAGCTCGAAATAAATTTTCAAATGAGACACACTCTACCAAAATCTGACCAGGATCCCTCCAAAGTGTCGAGGTCATCAAAAACAAGGGAAGTCTATGAAATTGTCACCACCAAGTGGAAACTAAGGAGACAGGACGATAAAATGTAATGTGGTATTTTGGCTGAGATCCTGAAACTGAAAAAGGACATGAGGGAAAAATGGAGGAAATCTGAATAAAATATGAACTTGGGTTAATAATGATCACAGACCGATATTAGTTCATGAATTAGAACATATGTACCATTCTAATGTAAAATGGTAATAACAGACGAGGCATGACAGATACACAAGCTTTCTGTACTCTATTCACGATAATTCCATAAATCTGCAACTGTTTTAAAATAAAAAGAATATTTATCAAGAAAAAGCAAAGATGGAGTGCCTGGGTGGCTCAGTGGGTTAAGCCTCTGTCTTCGGCTCAGGTTATGGTCTTGGGGTCCTAGGATCGAGCCCTTCCTGGAGCTCTCTGCTCAACAGGGAGCCTGCTTCCCCCTCTCTCTGCCTGCTTCTCTGCCTACTTGTGATCTCTCTCTGTCAAATAAATAAATAAAATACTTTTAAAAAAAGAAAGAAAAAGAAAAGAATTCATGGAAGAAAAACATTATAGCCTAAGTCATCAACGTCTCCGATCTGTTTTTGTTTATAAAACCTGGCTTTGCGGGGTGCCTGGGTGGCTCAGTGGGTTAAGCCTCTGCCTTCGGCTCAGGTCATGATCCCAGGGTCCTCGGGTCTAGTCCCTGCTGAGCAGAGAGCCCGCTTCCTCCTCTCTCTCTGCCTGCCTCTCTGCTTACCTGTGATCTCTGTCTGTCAAATAAATATATAAAATCTTAAAAAAAAAACAAACCTGGCTTTGCTCTGGGGATTACTCTATGGTATAATTAATCTATGGATGTTAACGAATGTTAAAGGGCAGGTATTAAAAAGTTAATAAAACGAAATAAAAAACAACTGTTCCAAGGCATAAAAAAAAAAAAAAAAAAAAAAAAAAAAAACAGCAGTTAAAGCTACATTGTTTCCCTTGAAAACAGACTCCAAGTGGCTCAATCAGCCGTGCTCTAAAAACTTCCCAACCACAGACTAACGGAGCAGATCAAATGCCAGTCTTGCCCCTGCCTCTTTCCAGAACGGTCTCAATCATGTCAAAACCTGAAGCATGAGAACATGTGACCAGCAGAACTGTGGCCCCAGCTGTGGTCCGTTTTGTGTTGTTTCTCTAAGTTTTCGCTAAAACTAAAAAAGCTCAGGTGCCTGGGTGGCTCTGTGGATTAAACCACTGCCTTCGGCTCAGGTCATGATCCTGGAGTTCTGGGATCGAGCCCCGCAACGGGCTTCCCTTGCTCTGCAGGGAGCCTGCTTCTCTCCTCCCTCTGCCTCTCCCCCTGCTTGTGTGCATGCTCTTTCTTTCTCTCTCTCTCTGTCAAATAAATAAATAAAATTTTTTAAAAAATAAAATAAAATAAAACTGAAAAAGCTCGTGTTGCGCTCCTGGCTCTGGCATCTCCCGTACCTTCGCAGCCATGATGTGCTTTACCTCCTGGTCGGCCGCGCAGTGTGTCCCCGCGAGGTCCGGGTTACTGCTGCTCATCACCCGGGCCTGCAGCAGCTTCGAGCTCACGGCGGCCGCGGACGTGCGTCCATACGTGTGGTAGCGCGGGTCAGGGAGGGCGGCGGTCCCACCTGCACCCCACCAGGCCCAGACATGTCAACAGAAAGAGGGGATCCGCGTCACTGAACCATGCTGGGGATGGAACTGAAGAGGGACAGGGTGGAGAGGGGAACAAAAACCCACCTGAGCAGATCTCGGAATTAGGGTCTTATCATCAAAGGCCTAGCGAAGGTCAGAGGAGCATGGTTTTGGGGGTAAGGAGATGAGGGCGAGGCTCCAGGGAGGGGTGAGGACTGTGGTAGCGGGAAACACCTGCCTCATCAGAAGGGGGAGGTGGCTACGAAGCTTCAGCCTCTTAGGGCCCCAGGGAAACAGCCCCCAGGGTGGCCCGAGCTGCAGCTTGCTCCAGACAAGCTGGAAATGGGGACTTCTAAATTTATTAATATTTAAATTAAGACAACTTTATAAGTCATGCAAGATTTTCTGAGATAGGAGAATCCAAGGATAAGTATATGTTATACATCATTTCTCACTTTTCAATAGGTGTATGTCTTCCGAAGTGATTATGCAAGTTCTTTAAAAACTCAGCTGAAATTATAGGTTTTCTGGGGCATCTGGGTGGCTCATTCGGTTAAGCGTCTGCCTTCGGCTCAGGTCACGATCCCGGGGTCTTGGGATTGAGCTCGGAGTTGGGCTCCCTGCTCAGCGGGGAGTCTGCTTCTCCCTTTCCCTCTGCACCCATCCCTACTCTTGCTCGCTCTCTCTCCACTTTTGCTCTCTCCCAGATAAACAAAATCTTAAAAAAACAAAACAAAACAAAACAAAAAAACAGGTTTATTTGTAATGACGTTGCATGGACTAATAAAAAGGGCAAGTTTCTTCGTTAGAACCTTGAATTTTGTAAACTTGTTGATGCTCTTTTTTACCTCCTGCTGACTGGAAGTATCAGGGGAGGACTACCTCTGTACGCAGCTGGGAAGGATGGAGAGATGCCCTGTTATTATTTCAGAAGTTGAGTTTGGGGGAAATGGGGGAAAGGGAGTTAGCTTTTCATCCCGAAAACTGGAGGAACCGGTGCTCACCACTACGCTGGGATATTTGTTTTCCTTCGTCATTCTTATCCTAGCATCCCAGACACCTGTTGTCTCCATTTTTTAAAATAAAAATCCTCACCCAAATCAAATTACCCACTGGGTTATCACAGAGGCAGAAAAAAAAAAAAAACCCAAGTCCTTCAGGTATAAAAAGAGGGAGGGAGCGGTGGCCTGGGTGGCTCAGTTAAGCGTCCAACTCTAGATTTCTGCTCAGGTCGTGATCACAGGATCCTGGGACGGAGCTCTGGGTGTTGGGTTCCGTGCTCAGCAGGGAGCCTGCTTGAACCTCCTTCTCTCCCTCTGCCCCTGCCCGTGCTCATGCGCTCCGTCCCTCTAAAATAAATGAATCAATCTTAAAAAAAGGGGGGGTGGAAGGGAGGCAGCAAGAAAGCGAGTCAGAAAATAAAAACTAGAAACAAATTTTCTAATTTCGGCATTCGCATAAGTTTGGTCTCACCAATACAAAAATAAATTAAAAAGTAATAAAATCAATTTTAACTGAAAAAAATCAAACATATAATTTAACTTTGGGCTTTTTATGATATTTTGAATCACCGGGTAGCAGGCCAGGCGCAGGGTCCCACCCACCAGGCACCCATGGCCGGGGTGGGGGTGGGGGGGGCAACCCTACCTGACTTGGGTGGGTCCCTGGGCGGCTCCGGCAGGCGGAAGACGTAGTGCACGTAGGAGGCCAGCAGGCAGTTCCTCCCGTGCTGGTCCTTGGCCAGGTCGTTGCTGTTGTGCAGACTGTTGGCTATGGCCACCACGGACTCAAACGCAAACTGGGAGAAGTTGGCTGAGGAACCAAGAGAAAGACAGGCAGCCTCACAACTGGTCCCGAGGGAACCCGAGCTAGAATGTTCTCTGGGGCAGCGTCAAGGAGTCCTCAGAGCGGACCTGCTGAACCAGGCTGGGCAAGACGGCGGCCAGGGCAGGGTGAGTGGTTGTGGGGACAACTCCTCCATCCCAGCTCTGCTGACTGCAAACCACGTCACCTCTCCCCCTTCCTCAGCCTCCTCTGGCCAGCACTGTGGGTCTTCACCGCAAAGACAGGAGACCGTCGAGGCAGCCTCCCCACCACCACCGAGCCGTGATCGTGATCGCAAGATGCCCTGGTGATTCTCACACGCCCTCCTGTCTGAGATGTGCCCTTGTGCCATGCAGTTTCTTGGCATATAGATTAATCTGGAAAAGTAGCTGTGCCGTGCTCTCCTCCAGGTGGGTCTACACAAAATGACTGATTTACCATGTACGGTCTTGTTCAGGAGCTCCCAGCCCTCCACAGTTTGGCTTCACCTCGTTACCCAAACTTGTTACCCTTCTTTCCTGCTCCAATTCAACTTCCTTTAAAATGAGGCAATTGTCCTGTCCCCATCACGTGTCTGCTCTGTCTCAGCTCTGCAATTTTTCGCATGTTGTTGTTCTCAGCTGGAAAGCCCTCTGTGCTCCCGTCAGCAAAATCCCACCAATTCTTCACCGCTGGGTCCCCCATCCACCTCCTCCATGAAGCCTCGGACATGACTCGGCACAAGGCTTCAGGGATGCCAAGACTCAAAGTTCTTTGGCTGCTCCCGGTGGTCACCTCTGTCTCCCTGAGCAGGCTTCCAGCCTCTGGGGAGAAGTGTATTTCTCCCTTCTTCTTGTCTCCACCCCTGTGATGACCAGAGCACCTGACATATTCTGAATAAATGCTTCTATGTTGAAGTGCCTCCACCTAGTTGGTGGCTGTTGGCCCAGGACGGGTGGCAACTTACTACAAAGAAGCAGCTTAAAACCTAGGAATGAATGGTTTGTCTACTGCACAGGTCTGTGTGCGAGTGCAAATATGTGGGGACATGGGAAGGAATCTGGGAACGGTGGAGCTAGCTACTCAGCAGGGCTCTAGCTGGAGAGGCAACGGATGCAGAGAGGAAACGCTGGTCTGCAACACAGGATACCTTAACTGTGGCACCATGAGAGACGCATCTCAGGACACGGCGTGAGCTGGGGATTCAGAGGTCCTCTTCTCCCCTGGCTCTGAAGGCTGCCCAGCGTGTGCCAGGCTCTGAGTGCCCCATTGTGTGAGTCACTTCTCTTCTGACACTCCCAGGAAGGTGTCTTTTGATACCATTTTCAGAACCCCTTCTGTTCTGAACCAGACACTCCGGGTTTCTGCGCTTGCCCTGCACATCTGACTATCCCTATGGGGGCCCCCTGTCCCCCACCCATCCTTCAAAGCTATCTCAAATACCTCTGTCTTCCTCCTGGGGGCCTCCTTCGTCCTCCCAGATTGAGGTTCTCACCTCCCCCCCAATATTTAGCTGTGTCCTTTAGAGGACGGTCCTGCGCTGATGCTCTTTGCTCAGTTTCAAGTTCTCTGAGGTCCCACAGGCTCTCAACTGTTACTGCCAAGCCCACAAGACGTAGCAGAGCCCTGGGAGCAGGGCTCTGAAATGTCCGAAAGACATCTGCAAGTCTGGGGAGCTCAAAAGGACATCAGCCCAGCTGAAAACAGCGGCCAACAAAGGCGCCCCACCACCTGGCCTTCTCCTGCAGGAGTCGGGAGGACCACTGGACCCAGGTCTTACGTGCCATTGTCTCCAAGAGAAGTCTTACACGTTGTATTCAAATAGTGGTAATTTGTGCCAAGTCAGCATTTAAAATATACTTTCGGAAAGTGGATGAGTGGTTGTCAGGGGCTGAGGGGAAGGGAGAATGGGGGGGGCAGCTGCCAAGGGGCACGGGTTTCAGTTCGGGCTAATGAAAATCTCCTGGAACTGGAGACCAGTGATAGTTGCCCAGCCATGAGATGGGCTAAAAGCTAATGAATTGTACACGTTGGTGGATTTTAGGGTATGTGTTTTATAGCTCAATTAAAGAAGTGATCCCACTGAGTTTCCATTTAGAGAGTTCCTCTGCCGCCATTTAATACGAGCTGTCTTACTTCCTTAAAAACATCATATTTCCTTGTCGGTCAAGAAAATAAAAATATCCCAGTGTCCAAATAAATCCATCCATTACCAGGAATGGACTTGGAACGATCACCTCTAATCATTCAATACACCTATTTTTGAAAACTATCATTTTAAGCATCCTAAATTAATCTGTTTTTTATTCAATGTCCAGGAAGTCTCAAAAAAAAAAAAAATTGCCCCTGGTCTTGGCTTCCCTTGGACTCACATCATCGATAGAAAGGAAGATCCCACTGTCCCCATTCTAAGGATTTCTGGAAAGTCACGGGTCATGCAAGGCGCCGCCTGCCCGTCCGGCCCCGCCCCAGCCCCGCGGGCCCCACCTGTCTGGCCGGCGATGACCATGGGCTGCACGGACAGCTGGAAGAGCTTGTCCAGCACCAGGTGCAGGAAGAGCACCAGCGGCTCCAGGCGGGAGGAGTTCAGGCAGATGAGGCTGAGCTTCAGCTCGTGTTCCAGCGCCATCTCGCTGATCTTCTGGTCCAGCACTCGGATGGGGAAGGTCACCTGGTTCTCCAGGGAGTGGCAGAGGGTGAAGAACTTCTCCAGGTGGTTGTCCTGGGAAGACAGACAGCAGGCATCCTGGGGCGGACCCCGTCCACGCTCCACGGGGGGGCTCATGAGCCAAAGCTCTGGGACCCGGAGGTTTCAGACCGAGGCTACGGATGCCTCAGAAGAGCAGCGGGCACAGAACAGAACCTCTTGATGACTAGTAACTGAAGAAAATAGAATTTGGCCTCGGATCTGATCTGGTTGTGGGCAGAGGCGAGCGCACTTGGTTAAACACACAGCCAAAATGGGGTCTGAACAGATGGAAAGTGCAGACAGAAAAGGAAGGAATGGAGAACTGGGAAAAAACAAAAAACAAAAAACAAAACAAAATCACAAAGCGGGGAAAAATGGCCGATTGACAGCGGGGAGTGAGGCAGCAGCAGGAAAAGGTTGCTCATGGTGCCCCTCGCATGGTTTCTCAGCCCAAAGGGCAGATACTGCATTCCTTCATCCAGGCACTTGACATTTTTAGGAGGTCTCTCCCTTTAAATGACCAGTAAAACCTGAACAGGCCTGTAAGCCTCCAGGATGCAGTGAAGGTGGTTTCTTGTTTTATCCATGCACGAACTCTGTCACTGGTCCTCTACTGGCCTGTCCACAGACGGTTCTCTGCTGCACCCCCTTCTTCTTACGAGCCCTCTGCCTCTGATCTGAAGAGGACGCTGATATGTTCCTTACCTGGGTGTGGACAGAAGAAACAGCCTGCACTTCAATATTAAATACTCCCTTGTGTCCTTCAGCCCATTTAATGGGGGGAGTCTGTGAAGGGACTTTCTGTGTTGAAGGGAAAAGAAAAAAAAAACAATTAGCAATCCAATCCCCTTTTCTGGTTATAGACTAGCAGAGCGAGGCAGCGTGAGTGTGAATGTCAGGGTTACGCAGGTGTCTCCCTCCCTGGAAGCCAGAGAACTAGCCGAGGAGTCAGGGGTCCAACACTCGGGTTCAGTTTTTCACCGAACGAGTTGTTGTTACTTTGACGAGTCGAATGAACTCTCATTTGCTTATACAGATGGGAGGGGTCTGAAATGAGTGATGGATCCTAAGCTCCCATCCAGCATTGAGGACCCTGGATTCTAGGGGCGGGAATAAAATCATATTGCATTGGGGATGCCTGGGTGGTTCCGTGGGCTAAGCCTCTGCCTTCAGCTCAGGTCATGATCTCAGGGTCCTGGGATCGAGCCCCACATTGGGCTCTCTGCTCGGCAGGGAGCCTGCTTCCCCTCTCTCTCTCTGCCTGCCTCTCTGCCAACTTGTGATCTCTCTCTCTCTCTCTCTCTCTCTGTTAAATAAATAAATAAAATCTTTTTTTTTTTTTTTAAAGTCATATTGGGGCACCTGCGTGGCTCAGTGGGTTAAAGCCCTTGCCTTCAGCTCAGGTCATGATCCCCCAGGGTCCTGGGATCAAGTCCCGCATCGGGCTCTCTGCTCAGCAAGGAGCCTGCTTCCCTTCCTCTCTCTCTGCCTGCCTCTCTGCCTACTTGTGATCTCTGTCAAATAAATAAATAAAATCTTTAAAAAAAAAAAAAGTCATATTGCAGTGATTTCCCCATTAATCAGGAACGTCGAGACAAAGTGTAGAATATCTTACGAGACATGAAACTTTAATGCCTTGGAGATCCCGAAGTCACTTTCTCTTTTAACAAAAGGTTTCCAGAGAGCAGTCCCAAAGGCTTCTGCATTCAGTACTTAAAATGACTCTTTCATACCATTTATATGTTGGTGGTTCTGCAGTCGTTGGGGACCATTTCTGGCCTTAAATCCCCACCAGAATAGTCATCCTCTAGAGACACCATCATACAGCCCTGCAAGAGAACGGTGTAGCCTGACCCGGCCACGGGAGTGTGGGCACCTCTGGCACGCTAGTGAAAGGAAGCACGCTGTCCTCTCAGGAGTGGGAAGAGTGCCTGGTGTGTGAACTTCTGGAACTCTCCAAGACAGAGTCACAGACGGGGGCCCAATGCTAGATCCAGCCTCCAGACAGTTCTGTGTGGCCCAGGGCTGGAAACATTTTCAACTAGCAGCCAACATTTGAAAGTCAAGAAATTTCACATGAAAGCTTGTTTTCCTTTTTTGTTGTTGTTGTTTTGGTTTAAGACTTTTTTTTTTTTTTTTTTTTAATTTATTTGAGAGAGAGAGGGACCGAGTAGGAAGAGGGGCAGAGGGAGAGAGAGAATCTCAAGCAGACTCCAGCCTGAGCAGGGAGCCCAACTCGGGGCTCGATCTCACGACCCTGAGATCATGACCTGAGCCAAAATCAAGAACTGGGCGCTCAACCAACTGAGCCGGCCACCCAGGTGCCCCCAAAGCTTGTTTTTCTAACTTCCTTGGAGAACCGGAAGATAGGAAGGCACAGGAGTGGCCAGCTTGCCGCTTACCTCTGCTGAATGCATGGAGTAATTGGGGGGCAGCTTTTCCAAGGCAACAGGGAGACAGTAGGATCCAGTCTGAAGACGTTCATTTAGGAGAATTGGCAGCCACTGAAACAGATGATATAAAGAATAAAGTGGAATTATTACAGCATATCATTTTGGCCATTTATCTAGCTCACAATAATCAAATGCAACTGAATGATGATTAGATATTGACCAGGCCTCTTGCAAGCAGTAATTTCTGTCAAATTCTTTGCATTTTAAATTCTCTGAGAGCTCCTGAGATAGGGTATCAGTGATTTACTGCTTTCAGAGCCAAAGTAGTGAGTGTCTAGACAACATCAACGTTTATTTTACCCGTTATATTTCTTAAAGAAATAACTTTCTTCCCCTGGGGGAAGTGGAGCATATATATGGGATCTAGAAATAATGGATGTTGTGATGCTTTTTTATAAATGCGTATTCTTCCAATATCTACCACCCGCTAGCTTGCCATTCCAGAAATGTGTCACGTGCCGAGTCAAGTCATTTCTGCTCTTTGCTAGAATCTGGTTTGGCACATTTTGCTACTTCTGACATTTGGAAAAAAGCAAGTGAGCTGAACTGAGTTGTTTATGTCTGCAGGGACCTTGGAGTCCAACCACCGCAGTGTGAATCGGCAAGGTGGCAATGACTTACCGAGTACCCCAGGAGACTTTCCACGGAGGCCCCCTGCTTCTGCTGACAGCTGATATGATAAAAGGTGAACAGGAGGTGGTGATTTACAGTGAGCTTAGCCGGGAGCTTGATTTTCACTTCTTCATAGAAGTCAGGAGACCTGTTTCGAAAGTACATTGTACATGAGAAAGCTTAAGCAAGAATGATGCTTTCTCCAACGATCCCTTCTAATGCCACAGGCCCTTTGCACCTCAGAATTTGCCTGCTTGGTGTGCTTCTCATTTTACATCATTCTGCTCCCACACTGAAGATCCTTGAGACCAACTTTATACCCCCAGATGTGCTTTGTTTACAAAGGACTCCTCGCAAACTTAAGGCGTTGTTAGGAAAACAAACAAACAAACTCCACACATAATGGGAAAGCTCAACTTATTTCCAAAAGAAGACTCAGTCTTGCTGTGGCCTCCTTTTCTATCTCTACCCCCAAGAACAGGGACGGGCCCATCTCTGGCCTTCATCAGAGGAATCTAGATTAGCAAATGAATGCCGACAGGAAGGAAAGGGAACCTGATTCACTGAATTACAAAGACCCAGATACTTGACTAAGGGCTTCAAGTACATTACTCATCTCAACCTGTCCCAAGGGAGGGAAGAGGGTTCAGAGAAATATTTCAATAGGCCAAGGTTATCAAGCCAGGATCAAACCTGAGTGCATCTGACGCTCCCTCCCCAACCTGTGAAATGTCAATGATGGTTTGAGACATTAATCTGTGACTCAGTGCACCCACAGAATAATGAGGGTCCCATTTCTCTTTTGGCCAACTTCCATGTTCTTAAAGTAGATAGTAGCACAGATGTGGAGTAATATTTAGAAGACAGGGAGACAGGGAAAGGTGGGTTGGATTTTGCTTCTGACCCCCTGCAGTATCTCCAAGCTAGTTAGGAAATGTATTACTTTGTTTAATAGCATAAAACTTCTCTGTCTCGTGCTACATCAGAAGGCTCCTGAAAAGTCAGAACAATATTCACTTCTTTTTTTTTTTTTTTAATTAATTAATTTATTTATTTGACAGAGAGAGATCACAAGTAGGCAGAGAGGCAGGCAGAGAGAGAGAGAGGAGGAAGCAGGCTCCCTGCTGAGCAGAGAGCCCGATGCGGCTCGATCCCAGGACCCTGAGATCATGACCTGAGCCGAAGGCAGCGGCTTAACCACTGAGCCACCCAGGCGCCCCAATATTCACTTCTTAAAGACACGTTCTACTCTCAGTCTTAGTGACAAAAAAGTATGCAGCTGCAGCACAGAATCATAGAACCGACATATTATTTCCTTTGTCCCGTAGTCCCTGAGTTATAAAACCTTTTGGGAGGAATCACCAAAAGGGGATTCAGAAAAGCCAGGAGATAATGACACAACCGTGGCATATATCTGAGGTGCGGAAAGGTACTCACTTATTATGGTATGTGACAGCTGTGTATACTTCCTGCAGAAATTCAGGGCCAGTGGATTTTCCAAAGATGACCTGTGTGCCAACAGAGAAAGGACCAAATTAGCAGGGGGTTTTGGGCATACCAAAGCAACTGTCATCAGCCCCATGGATGTTTGGGTCTGGCAAAGCGACATTTTGTAAATTAAGTGCGCTAGGTTTACAACTGACCCAACTGCACACCGACGCAGAAGAACCAGCTGTGAAGGGTAAACTGAGACCCCAAGGAGCTGTATTAGTGACCGAGAGCCGGATGGGTGTGAGCCTAGAAAACCAGTGCCCTCTCCACTTGGCCTCGAGGTCTAGAGGTCCGTTCTCCAGGCAAAGCCACACGGTTTTGTCCCCAGTGACTCTGATCCAGGTTCTTTCTCCTCCAAAGACATGGACCTGGTCTCTTGTGTGATCAGGACATTCCCTGGCTTGTCGACGTGCTCCTGTTATTTAGAAAAATATACTAGGGCGCCTGGGTGGTACATTTAGTTAAATGTCTGCTTTCGGCTCAGGTCACATCCCAGGGTCCTGGGATCGAGCCCCGTGTCTGGCTCTCTGCTCAGCGGAAACCCTGCTTCTCCCTCTCTCTCTGCCTCTGTCTGTTGCTCTGTCTGCTTGTACTCTGTCAAATAAATAAATGAAATCTTAAAAAAAAAAAAAAAAAGGACACCTCCTGTGGCCTGACTCAGCCCTGAAGGTACATGAGTTGACTCCTCTTTGAGCAAAGGAAAGAAGAGCCTTCTCCTATTACTGCAGCAGTCATGCCAAGGTCCCAGGGCTTGGGGAAAGGAGAACAGGCTGGGATTGGCCCTCACGTGTCCCCTCCCAGAAGCTTCTGCACAGCTGGACCAGGCAGCCCTGGGAGCCTTGTTAAGGGCCAGAGCAGGGAACCACAGGAGTCCTCCTTGAGGACTGCTTTCCCATCCCTGCCACAAAAAGAGACCTTGCCGGGGCACCTGGGTGGCTCAGTGGGCTAAAGCCTCTGCCTTCGGTTCGGGTCATGATCTCAGGGTCCTGGGATCGAGCCCCGCATCGGGCTCTCTGCTCAGTGGGGAGCCTGCTTCCCCTCTGTCTCTGCCTGCTGCTCTGCCTACTTGTGATCTCTCTCTCTCTGTCAAATAAATAGATGGAATCTTTGGGGGGGGAGACCTTGCCTTGGGAAGGTGCATGTGTCAAGAGAAGGATGTTTTTTTAAAGGAAAAAAAAAAAGTAGGTATCTGAAGAACAGAAACACTGGAAAAAATTTCCTTCAGTAGAAAGGTACGGGACCGGAACTCTGGGGCTTAGGGATGGAAAAACTGCCCATCTCATTTAGTGGCAGAAACATAAAATAACACAAATTCTGGCCTTTTGGGTGCCTTTGAGAGTGCGGTAGTATATCTTATTATTTGATTTATATTTTGTCTCAGGCTGAAGACCCACTCCTGAAGGGTGCTGAGACGGCGTGGGTGTTATGTTACTAGGCAATATTTCACATTTGCCTCCAGAGGCAGCCTGGGGCTTGGGTGAGTGCAAACGTGGCCGACACAGCGGGCCCGCTCGCCAGCTCTTCCGCCAGGAGGGTGATGTGGAAAGATTTCATCATGTTTTTCAAAGCTCTAAAATGATCTGCTCTTCCCAATGTCACAGATCACTACCGAGTAAGTCGGGGAAGAGACTTTCAGCTTAGAATGACCCTGTTTCCCCTTCAGCACCCTGGGACCCATACTCGAGTAGCCCCAAAGGCCTAGGCAGGTGCTGACATGTAGGCCTGACCGGACGGACTCTGCATGCGGACGAGCCCTGCATTTTGTCCGCGTGGCCCGACCGGGGGCGAGGAGGAGGGGGGTCAGCCCGCCCTGCTGGAAGGCACATGTTTCTCTGTCTTTACCGGCATCGCGTTGCTAGCATCCTCTCCACACATAAACTGGATCTTTATAGTGATATTCCGCGCCGAAGCCAGTTTGTTAGCGAAGTTTAGCCTCTGCGGGTAGACGTAGAGAAGATTCCTGGAAAAGAGAAGATAAAGAACCAGTGAACACTCGGCATCGGGGAAATACAGATCAAAAACCACAGTGAGATCCCACCTCACCCCAGGCAGAACGGCTAAAATGAACAAGTCAGGAAATGACAGATGCTGGCGAGGATGTCGGAGAAAGGGGAACCCTCCTGCACTGTTGGTGGGAATGCAAGCTGGTGCAGCCACTCTGGAAAACAGCATGGAGGTTCCTCAAGAAGTTGAAAATAGAGCTACCCTAGGATCCAGCAATCGCACTACTGGGTATTTACCCTAAAGACACAAATGTAGTCATCCGAAGGGGCACGTGCACCCGAATGTTTATAGCAAAGCAATGTCCACAATAGCCAAACTATGGAAAGAGCATAGACGTCCATCAACAGATGGAATGGATAAAGATGTGGTATACACACACAATGGAATACTACGCAGCCATCAAAAAAAATGAAATCTTGCTATTTGCAACGACGTGGATGGAACTAGAGGGTATTACGCTGAGTGGAATAAGTCAGTCAGAGAAAGGCAATTATCATATGATCTCCCTGATATGAGGAGTTTGAGAGGCAGGGCGGGGAGCCGTGGGAGGGAGGGAGGGAAAAATGAAACAGGATGGGACTAGGGAGGGAGACAAACCATAAGAGACTCTTAATTTCAGAAAACAAACTGAGGGTTGCTGGAGAGGAGGTCGGTGGGAGGGCTGGGGTGGTTGAGTGATGGACACTGGGGAGGGTATGTGCTATGGTGAGTGCTGTGTATTGTGTAAGCCTGATGATTCACAGACCTGTACCCCTGGGGCAAATAATACAGTATATGTTGTTAAAAAAAAAAAAAAGAGGGGCGCCTGGGTGACTCAGTGGGTTAAGCGTCTGCCTTCGGCTCAGGTCATGATCTCAGGGTCCTGGGATCAAGCCCTGCATCGGGCTCTCTGCTCAGCAGGGAGCCTGCTTCCCTTTCTCTCTCTGCCTGCCTCTCTGCCTACTTGTGATCGCTCTGTCAAATAAATAAATAAAATCTTAAAAAAAAAGAACTAGCGACTTTTCTGGAGTTTATTTGTGCCAAGTTCTTCCCTCAACGCAAAACCCTGTACTCAGGAGGTCACTATCACAAAGAAGTGTCTCCTTTCAGAGGTGAATTATTTTGGGAGGAATGAGGCCTTATGGATTCTTCTCTTCAGCTGCAGCCAGCTGATAAGCACCAACCCTGTTCTCTGCGTTGATACACAGCAAGACAGGTCTGCTGCTCAGAATGTCTTACTGCCTTCCTAGGTGGAAATCTGCCTAGAGGTGGAACGTCTGATACCGGGATAAGAAAGCAACAAAAGGCTCGGCTTATTTTATTTTTTTATTCATTAATCATATCATTTATTTATTTGAAAGATTTTATTTTTAAGTCGGCCTACACCCAACGTGGGCCTTGAACTCACAATCCTGAGCTCAAGAGCCAGAAGCTCCCCAACTGAGCCAGTCAGGTGCCCCTCAGCTCCTTTTACACACAGTTTGTGACCACAGATGATGGGCCTAACTTCATTTCTTTTCTTTCTCTTTTTCCCTTTCTAGTCTGTATGGAGTAGTTTCAGTTTCTTCTTACCACGGCATTCTGGATAGGTTTAGCTTTCTTCTCCTATCTAAGATGAGAGTTCAAACCCCCAGCCCAATAAAGTTATAGGACAATAACACAATAACAAGACGAAAAATATATCCATTTATCTAACAGCTATGGAACAGGTACTAGGCTAACTATAATTTTTATTTTTTTTTCTTTCCCTTTGCATTTTTACTAGTATATTCCACTAAAAGGAAAGCTCTGGGAAGACAGAGATTTTTATCTGATGTTTGATCCACTGATGAATCACTAGCAGCCAGACTAGTGCTTGCAGCATAGTAGGTACTAAATAAATATTCATTGAATAGAAGAACAAATGTGTATTTTTTTGATGAGTCATATTCCTGACTCAAAGAAACAATGATATTACAGCACTTACTTATCCTGTGTCAGGCACTATTCCCAAGTACTTCTTTTTCTTTTCCTTAAAGATTTTTATTGATTTGAGAGAAAAAGCATGAATGGTGGGAAAAGGCAGAAGGAGAGGGAGAAGCTGACTCCCCGCTGAGCAGGGAGCCCAACGCAAGGTTCATTCAATCCAGGACCCAGGGATCATGACCTTAGCCTAAGGCAGACCCTTAATCATCTGAGTTACACAGACATCCTCTTATTTATTAATTTAAATTTAAATTCTCATAACTATCCTATAGCTAGGTACTATGTTCATGATATCATCCCCATGTCATAAATAAAAAAATGAGATGCAGATATGTTACATAACTTGCCCCAAATCACAGAGGTAGGAAATGTCAGTCGGGAATTAAAGTCAGGAAGTCTGGCTCTAGAGCTGTGTTCCCTCTCATCAGACCCACTGAAATGACAAGAATGACCTTGCCATACTGGGTCACTCATGACATCTTAGTGACAAGTCTGCCTAACTTTCTGGGTCTTATCAACAGGACACAAGGACTGGACTGACTCAATTAGTTAATGTCCCCTACTTCGGGCAAATGTCTTGTTCTCTTCGCACCTGGTCCACTGTTCCAAATCCTAGACAGCATGTTCACCCCAGACAGAAATCTTCTTGTTCCAAAGGCTTCCAAATCCCCCCGGTTTGAGAACCACTTATTTACGCATGTGAATTTGCACAGGAAAGATTTGTGCCTCCATCCCCAGCCGATTTCCCATCTTGAGGACGTAGTCGCTGCCACTCACTGGGTCCATATTCAAATGTAAAGGATGCCCCACCGGAAAAGGGCGAAGGCAGGCGATGAAAAATCTGTATCTGTTTAGTTTATGAAATCTCTGATAGGAAAATCAAAAGGGAAGGACGAAGCTGGCCTTGACTCCATTTTTGCCACTCTAACCCCTTAGTTGTAACAGGCAGATTGATCCTGCCATCACGCGCCGGTGACAATGGCCATTGCGGATCTGCCTCCGCAAAAACGTCTGGATTTACCCCATGGCTCTTCCTCGGTATGACAGTATCAGCAGGGACAAGACTCATAACCACCCCCTCAGACAAGACCCAGGACAGGGGCTGAGTGAACCCACTCCCGATGGACCGGGCTCACAGCCCCCAGTCAATGATTGGGCACCAGACATGGAAATAGAGAGCCATGTGGCAGAGGTCATGTTCAAGGGAGAGCTTCCTGAACGGCCAGGAATGGATGCATCGATGCTTAGAATCCCACTTTCACAATAAAATTTCAGAGTCATACAGTTCATGGGACTTATCATTGTTAAAAGCAAAGATGTTATTTCCCTGAGTGTCACACAACCTCTAGTCCGACGCCAGGTATCAGGCAAGGCGAATCCCATTAGCCCGCTGCTCACGGAAAACCCAGCAAACCCGGCACTGCCTGCGCTCTTCTGCAGAGCCCCAGCGCTGGGCAACACGTGAACACATCCGTGGGGAAGCAGGGGAGGTGGGGGAGACTCAGGGGACACGAAGGTAATGTGCGTCCTGAACCGCTTCAAGGGGGAAAGAGGCACCTCCTTTCCCTAAATGTTTTGACCTCAGAACTCATTTCGTTAATCTTTTCTTTCATGGTATATTTCCCCTGTGTAATGTGCTGAGAAATCACTCGGGAATACATTGAAATAAACTTCTCTGGAGACACAGGAACATCCCACATCAGGGGAGGAAAAACGCTGGCGGATTCTTGCTGTAATGGTTTTGCAGGATAATGAGTGAAGACTCACAGGTATTCAAGGAGAGAAAATGCTACTTGGAATTACCAAGAACACCCAGCAGCTGCTCATTTGCTTGTGCAAGTTCAAAGACCAAGGATGCAAATAAGTAACATTCCTATGTCTTTTTTTCCCCCAGACTCGCTGGGGGCAGGATGGGGGTGACAGAGTGCTGGGGACAGATCCCAACTGCTCGATCTTGGGAGCTCTCTAGGCCACTCTGCTTCGGGCACTGATGCCTGGCATTGTACCAACTGGGGTACACACTTTCCCTGCCTCCTGGCTTCTGTTTCCAGCTCTTTCTAGCTATCATCCTGTCCTCTTGGTGATCTCTTGTGATCTCAGGACCAAGAGTAGGCGTGAATGGTCAAGTCCATTGACTGCAACCTACACCGTAAATGGAAAATAACACAGATGCAAGGCAAGAGAGTCATCACCAGGAAATTAATTAAATTTCGAGAACGGGCACAATACTCAATAAGCTTCAAAAGTCAGTAAAGTCTTGACCACCCTCCAAAGAGGAGATGGCAGGCTGGGAGAGAGTAAAAGGATGAGCACAGAAGTCTGGGGAGCCAGAGTCGGGGGACACCCACGCCAAGCCCCAATCTTTGAAAATGAGAAAATGAAGGCCCTGGAAGGAAAAGGGACAGTGTGTCCTCTCTGAACCTAGCCGTGGCTGTGTCCGTGGAACCGTCCAGATCTTGTTCTGTCAAACTGAGGGAGCCCAACTGTGAGGCTGTTGGGAATGGACACGGATGTCGTAAGGCGGGCAGACGGCAGTCCAAGGTCGGGTGCGGGCACGTGGCTGGGGGTACAGACCCCTCTCTGCTCTCGCTTGCTTATCTTTGAGGTCACCATGCCCCTCTGTGTCCCAGTGGTTGTGTTGAGAGTGGGTAAGGGTGTTGGCTCCGGGGCCAGAGAACTGGCCTTGGGCAAGATCTTCAGGCTTTCCAAAGCCCCGGTGGGGTTAATAGTCACACGGACCTCGCAGGGCTGTGGTGTGCATCAATGAGCAAGAACTTACTAAGGACCGTTATGATGACGATGATTTCCTGCACACAGCAAGGTCAGACCCACACCACGGCCTACACGCTCCACTCCAAATCACCGTCCATCTCCCCTGGACCAGAGCAATGCTTTCCAATCATCTCTGGACTTCTACACTTGCCCCTTACAATTTACTCCTTATATATGCGTCAGGAGGACTTTTCCAAAAGTGTGAAACAGATTATGACAAACCCTACAAGGGTTTCCCACACTTCTCATTATGAACCCTATATGGTGTGGCTCCTGGCAATTTCTCCCACCCTATTGCTCATTACTTTCCTGTACTAGTTTTTTGTTTGTTTGTTTGTTTGTTTGTTTTGCTTTGTTATTTTTTTCCCCCAAGGCCTAGATCATTCTAAACTGATCCTTATGACAGGGCTTTGGTACCTGCTGTTCCCCTCACCTGGAAGAGTTTCTCCCGGTTCTCTAAATGACTGGTCCCTTCTCATCTCTTGGGCTTTGGCTCAGATGTCCCATCATCAAAGAGATCTTTCCTATCAGCCTCTAGAGTCGGTCCACTCCACTCTCTCCCCTACATGAACTCTTTTATAATCATGACCATGAAAGCACAAGGATGATGACATTAATATGAATCCACTTTTCAGTCTTGAATAGCTGAGAAGTACAGGAAAGTATAAAGAATAAAATCTCAACTACCCAATATCCTACTGCCTTGAGGAAAATCATTGTTCAGACAAGCTTATTTCCTTCTGTCTTTATTTCCTCTGTATGTTGAACAGTTTTATCCCACTGTGTAGATGAAGCTTTATCTTGGTTTTGTATCATTTAGTGTTGTTCAGTAACGACCGTTTTCCCAATGAACATGATGTTAACGGCTACATGATAACTCCATGGGATGAGGAAGCCGTCATGTACAGCAGTGTCCAAGAATAAGCATCGAGGTTATTTCCTCTTTCTCAGTTCTTAAGCTGTGATGCACACTTTTTATCTACCTTGCCCCTCTGTGATGTGGTGTATTTTTCAAAAAATCTCTTACGATTCTGTAGAGTTCAATTTCTTCATCTTTGAATCCATAGAAAAAAAAAAAACACCAACCCACCTTCTGTTATTCTGGGCTTGAAGAAATAATGAGCCAGAGTTTATAAAAACATTTTCAAGGAGCTGGATCAAAGGCTCCGTGTAAATCACAATGGATACGCAGAAAAGCTGTTCCCACACCCATCTCCATGTCCCAGTACAGGGGCACCACCAACCTGACCCACCTGTCCCCCCAACACCGGTCCACCCCTTTGCACACTGTTCCACAGTCATGTTCAACCCCTGTCCTCAAACCTCATCACCATGGGCACTCAATTCCCTGCCCCATACTGAATGCACTTTCTGCAGGACACACAGCTGGAAGGAAACTTCCAGAAAATTTAGCTCAGCATCTCTTTTTGCAAACCTGGAACCTGACTCCAGGGAGGTTAAAGGGCTTTACCTAAACTTTTTTTTTTTTTTAGGAAGGTGAATCTCCCAAGGATTATTATGTTTCTTATTGCATCAACGTTACCTGATGTGTTTTGTTAAATGGGCACACTTTGAGAGAAAACGGGTCCACAAAAATAAGAATGTTATTTCTTGGGAGGGAAGATCTACCCACATGCTCAGTAATCTGGAGAACCTAAACCAGGTAAGATTATCAAGACACTGATGAACGGGCTCTATGTTTTATATGTAATAAGGTACACGCCTCATGTTAGCTAGAGAAAAATCCAAGACTTGATGTCATCTAACGACTTTCGAGAAGGTAGCCCATAAGCAGGATGAGACTCACTGTTTCTGGCCGAGGGATTTCGCCCGTGTGGGCCCAGTGTGCATGCATAGGATTGAGTACAATCTCATTTTCCCCAAACACAGACAAGAATGGCCCAAAGGGAAAGTTGGGATGTTCACAATCTTACATCTTGTCTGAATCAGATTCACATTGAAAAGAATCATAAATACATAAGCATTTGAGACCTGCTGGGGGAAAACCGACTGCTTTAGAAAAGAGTAAATCTCTCTCCAATCCCACTTGAAACTGTTTTAGAACATATTTCATTGTGCTCATTGAAATTTTACCAATTAAGACATCCCTGTTACCAAATATTTTTTTGAAACACCACTTAGGAGTTTTCAAATATTAAGAGGTTTAAATATCATCCACTACCACCTTAGTATGAATTAGTTTTCTTGGTTCCTTTCCTCCTTACAAAGAGGTTGGATTTGGACTGTTGGTGTGAGTGGAGAAAGGAGACAGACAGGAAGATGGGGTAATTTTTAATCATGAGGCACTGCTCTTGGGAAGATCTGGATATGTAACTCGTCAAGGAAAGTCACAAAACATGGAAATGGGGGAAGGTCTCAAATCCAAATTTTTTTATTCCACATTTTTTTCCCTAAAACATTCTCAAACTTGACACTGACAAAACAGTCAAAACATTCAATGGCTAACCACATCTCTCCTAACTCCCAGCTATACACATGAAACCTATGGTATGGTTTTTAAGGTCTGTTGTTTAGATGTTCTTTGCCATTCCCATATAGGGAGGGCTCAGAAATTTGTTGTATAGATCAAGCTCCCAGTCAGTGTGTTAGAACTCTATTATCACTAGTGTTTGCCTGTCTTTCTTTCTTTCTTCCATGGTGACTAGAAAGCATTTAATAAGTATATATTTTATCTACATGGGCAGGATTGGAACAGACCAGTGTAGCAGTCCACATTTCAGACACCCTGCCAAACTCACCCTTCTCAGCTACGTCTTCCACCCCAACTTCTGTAGCTTGGTTAGAACTGTGGTAGCAGCTTCCGACATGGCTCCCAGTAACCCTGCCTCCTGGGATTCCTGCTCTGTGAAACCCCCTCCCCTTGCTTGCGGGCTGGACCCAGTGGCTCATTTCTAACCAACAGAATACAGCAGAAGTGACAGGATGTCACTCTGAAGGTTTACATAAAGACTGTGGCTTCTTCTGCCTTCGGATCAGGTCATGATCTCAAGGTCCTGGGATCGAGCCCCGCATCGGGCTCTCTGCTCAGCAGGGAGTCTGCTCCCTCTACCCCAATCTCCGCTCTCTGCCTGCTTCTCTGCCTACTTGTGATCTCTGTCAAATAAATAAATAAAATCTTAGGGGGAAAAAAAAAAGACTCTGGCTTCTACCTTGCTTATGCATACACCCTCTTGCTCATCATTCTGAGGAAGCCAGTCGCCATGTTGGGAGCTGCCCTAGGGAGAGACAAACATAGCAAAAACCTCTGGAGGGCTCCTGCCAACCGCTAGTGACGAACGAAAGCCCTTGTAATCCAAGAGGAACTGAATCCTGTCAACAACCACAGGCGTGAGCCTGGAAGTGAATCCTCCCCTAGCTGGCCCTTGTGGTGGTCACAGCCTTGGCTACCATTGAACTGTGGCCTTCGAGAGCCCTGGGTTCATGGCATCCAGCTAAACCACACCTGGATAAACCACTCGGACTGGGAGATAACAACTGTGTGTTGTTTTATGCTGTAAAGTCTCGTTACACAGCAATAGGTAACACAAGCGTGTAGGTTTTTAAAACATCATCGGTCAACTATTCACTGACATTTAAACATAGGATTCCTTTAGAAAATGCTTTCTAATACCTGCAAAATTTCTGCCTCGTAACTGGATCTCAGAGCTATTCTCCTGGCCTAAGGAGTATAATATAATGACAACCCATTACGTTATAATATACGTTGTAACATTATAATATAATATAATGACGATAATGTTCTTAGTACCAAAAGAGCCTCTTTGGCATCCATCCTATCTCCAACTAAGTATAAAAACTTGAGAATTACGAAAAACATAAGTAACTTTTCTTTGGTTCTAGCTCTGATTCCATTAACCGAACTAATTAATGTCTCTTTGAGAGGCTGCGACCAGTCAGACAAAAGCTAAGAAGAATGCTAAGAAGTATCAGCCACATCCTTTCTTCTCCTCTAAAGCAGCAAAATTTTAAGGATCGCTTCCCCACATAAAAACAGAACAAGCACTTCAGTAATATTTGGCTTTGTAAAAGACCTAAATTTCAAATTAAAGACACTCTTCCAATGCCAGATTGGGACTGGGCTGCATTTTTTTAAGACTACCAGACATGGGGCACCTGGGTGGCTCAGTGGGTTAAAGCCTCTGCCTTCGGCTCAGGTCATAATCTCAGGGTCCTGGGATCGAGCCCCGCATCGGGTTCTCTGCTCAGCAGGGAGCCTGCTTCCTCCTCTCTCTCTCTCCTCTCTGCCTGCCTCTCTGCCTACTTGTGATCTCTCTGTCCAATAAATAAATAAAATCTTTTAAAAAAAACAACAACAAAACCTTCGTATGAGAATAATGCCCTCCCCAGGCACCTGCTTAGAGTTTACTCTCAGTCGGAGACTGACCATACAAGGAAAATTGGGGCAGTCACCCTGGCTCTGCCCGGGCCTTGCAGAGGAGAAAATCCACCCAGCAGGATGCTAGAGACATAAGGGGTGCAGCCGGCGCCATGGTCCCACCAGACCCCACCAGAGCAAAACACCAGCAAGTCAGCTTAAATTCAACCTGCTTCTTCCCCTGCTACATGCGAATACTGAGAGCAGTTACTGATGCGATGTCACACAAATAGCAACCGTTAGCACGTGTACCGTAGAGCATTTTACATTTCGCAAAGCACGTTCGCACGTGAAGTCTTTATTATCTCCCCAAGTATCTTGGAGTTACTCCATTTTACAGATGAAGAAACGGAGACTCGGTCTCTTGACTCTGATCTTGGGTACCTTTCTGGGCAGTAGAGCAGCTTCCCTTCAGGCTGAATGGTTCTGTTTGGTAAAAATATTTCCTCCCTTTGTCCCCATTAAAGCTGTTCTTTATGTCTGGTCTCAGCAAAATTTCACTGGTTTCAAAATATTATGGGGGGGGGGTGGTTTGCACTGCTAAGTGCTCTCAGTTTGCTTTTCCACCAAGTAAGGACAGACCACTAATCTGAGGTTTGTTCTTTACAAAAGAGAAAGCAGCCATCCAGCTACCCCTTCGGGTGGGGGCTGGCTGGTGATGACAACGAGAGAAAGCCCATCTGGGGAAAATGAGTCACCTCCTTCCCTTTTCCTCTCCTCACTGGGAAGATCTCACTGATGTTATGGGAGAATTCCAGTACCATCCGAGAGTCCTGGACAGTGCGGACTTTGGCGGGACTCAGGTCAACGATGGTGGGGTACAAAGTTTTGCCACTGGGATATGTTAAGGTCAGTGATGCAAGGAAGGCAAGACAGAACCCAACTGTGAGCTCGGGAGGAGCTGAGGTTTCTGCATTTGCCTCTTTTTTTTTTTTTTTTTTTTCCGATTTTCTCAAAGGGGAAAAAAGTAGAGGGTGTATCTCTGCGTGTCACCCTGGCGGACACAAGCTGATAGGCTGATATGGCCACAGTGCAAATTTATTAATAATATGGAGAAACTGGCCCACTTCTATCTATAAACCCAAGAAGGGACCTCAGAGAAGCTGTGGCACTGGTCTAGGGGCTCTGATAGGAGAGAAAACACCACCCGCATCTCCCCCAATGAAGAAAGTGGGGAGGGGCCAAAGGAACCACAGGTGCAGTTTTAAAGCCTGAAACTTTAGGGAAAGTTGAGAAATGAGCTTCGAGAGGTTCTTACTGCTAAGTGTGGGATTTTTAGCCGTAGGCATGGAAATCTCTTTAAAATTGCTCAAAGGAGCCAGTAAGTTGAATTCCTCTACTATTATCCTTATCAACCTATAATATTTCTATTTCTACATGGTTGCACGGATCCCAGTTGACCTTTCTTTTTTTTCTTTTTAAGATTTTATTTATCTGTCAGAGAGAGAGAGCACAAGCAGGGGGAGAAGCAGGCTCCCCTCTGAGCAAGGATCCTGCTGAGGGACTGGATCCCAGGAAGCCTGAGGCTTAACTGACTGAGCCTCCAGGCACGCCAAACCCCCAACATACCTTTTGAAGGTCGTCAAACAAAGAACATAGAACACATGAGGTGAAACTGGCACATTTTAAGTTCTATAACCTATCTGGTTTTTAGGCTTGCAGATAAATGAAATTCATTTTTTAGTTATAAAAGATACACAAAATCTGATTGATGAGCATTTTTAAAAAATTCCCTTATGCCCCTGTAAAACTCAGTCTTTCCCCACCACTTAACTATCAATAAATAGTTCAATTTAATGCAGCAACGTTTAAAACAGTAAAGTCTATTTCACTCTATGCTGTGGGGCCCACCTGTCCTGCCCCAACCCCTACCCACTTTGTCCCCTGCGGAGACTCTGACACAGCCTCTAACTTCTGGCCCCAGGGTATTGTGACTTTTGCTGAGAAGGGTCAAGGGCATGGGGTCCGACGCCTTGAAACCACAGGACGTCCATCACGAGTGAGAGCTCTTAAAACACCTCTGTGTTAGCGGGGGTCAGGCACAGCACAGGAAGAGTGTGGGTGACCACTCGCCCCGGATCGTCTACACAGCACAGGAGAAAGTCAGATCTGAGCATGAAAAAGCTCAAAAGGAGAGAAGCTGTTTCCCCCTGCACCTGCTCGGCTGGGGAGTAAGAAGAAATAACTCCCTGAAGGATGTCTCATCAGGAGAAAGACACTTCAAAGAACCGATTTTAATATTAAAAAAAAAAAGAAAAGTCTCAAAATCAAAGAAAGAAGGCTTCCTGCATTTTAGGGAGCTCCTCCTCGGCCAGCCCGACTGTTCATCATCATAATTAAATACATACCCAGGTCTGCTTTATTTGCATCACCGTCTCCCTGCTGCCGCTAACTCATCAACTTTGTCCCGCCCAGGTCCAAACGGGAGGCGGCATGAACCCGCCTGTGGATAAAGGATCTTCAGGAGGAAAAGGACACCACCCTCCAGGGGACAGGGCAGGGTCTCTCAGGAGGACAGTCACATTCGCGCAAGGTGCCCTCCCAGGGAAGGAGTCTTGAACTTCAGATAAACGTGGGGCGGGGACTTGAGGAACAACAGACACTACCGGGCACACGCGATCTCCGCGAGGATTCATCACTGCCTCACGTTTTTAACAAATTCTTGATTTCGGTACAGTTGCCACGGAACATTACATTAGTTTCAGATGGACAGCACAGAGCTTTGAAAAGTGCTGGCTTTCTAAGGTCATGACTTACTTAATGAAAGAAGACAGAAGGGGACCAGTTAGGATTCACGACTTTGCCCCCCACCCCCCTAAAAAAGACAATAGTAATCTCTCAGGACACTGCAATACTTTTCAGTTCTTCCTGGTCCTGCGCTTCAAAGGCAATCGATCAATCAATCAATCAAATGTGTGTTTTCCTTTAATAAATCACGACTCCCTCTGCTTTGTAATGGGGGAAAACCAAAACAGGTGGGTCGGCACCTAGAAAGTGAGCAAATTGTGCCCTCAAGTGGCGGAAGGATGTACTGCGGGCTCGGCTTGGCAAAGCCGGCGCTTGTGGGGAAGCCCTGCCAGGTCACTGCCTCCCTTTTGATCTCTTTCATTCTGAAAAGAAGGAAGACAACTGAATTTTGGAGCAAGGCATCGGGAAAGTGGGATCGTGTTCCCGAATTATTATTGAGCCCAACGTGCCACAGCGAAATCACGTACAAGGACTTAAGTATCGGGACAGTTCACGCAGTAGGAATTCATTTCGGTTTTGCCTGTGTTGCACTGCTCTTCTAAATATAATGTTTGTTTATAATAGGGTTTATTTTCTTCAAGCAACTACTTGCTGAGGTTAGTAAAACCAAGGACTGGGTTTTAGGATTGTCTTATAAGGCAGAGTTCTTTCAACATCCCTTTAAAGATGAAAAGGAGAAAGTGGATCCAGTAAGTATGTTTGCTCAGGTGTGAAAAGTTATATAAGATTTTTTTTTTCACTGTAACATCATTTGTTACAAAAGATTGGCAACATCTTAGATGCTCGGTATCATGGGTTAAGTAAATCATAATGCATCTCAATGAGATTCAGTGCAGCTGTTAGAGACATAATTTTATGTATTCATCAGAAGGGCTCTCCAAAACCCAGTATTTGATGAGAACTCAAGACGCAGAACAGTGTAGAGATTTCGCTATGCTTGCATTGTGAAAGGAAAAATCCCAGAGCTATATTGGCTTGTACAGACATCATCCATCTCTGGAGGGACACACATTGATAAAAATGGCTGTTTCCAAGGGTCAGAAACAGAACTGTGGAATTTATGGGATTTTCATCTATTTTGTTCACTAGAATTTCTCTATTGTCTAGAAAAGGGCCTGGCACTCAGTATTTGTGGAATAAATATGCAGATAAAATCAAACAGATGTATATGTACACATATTTAAAAGGCTCTCCCCAAGGAAGGGGTTGGATGACTAGAAATCAGTAGTGGGAGAGAGAATTTACTCTGCACTTTCGTACTTCAATAATTTAGAACTGCCAGAGTAGGCTGTGCGTTCCAAGAGACATAAAATTCAAGGAACATAAGAGACACGTAAGAATGGGGAGTTATTATTTTGATAGCCACTTAAGGAAGGTATTGTTCGATGGTGATTTACACCCAGGCAGCCTTATCAGAAGCCACGGACTGTTAATTAGCAGTCATGCTGGAGTACTCACAGCATCTTAGCATATCGTGTTATAAAAAACACTGTCGTCCTGGGGAGCGATTTCCTGCTCCAACACTTGGTCGTTCCCAATTCTCCTGACCTGATACTCCAGCAGCAGGATCCGCTGTGGCCCCAACACACAGTGCGGAAAAGATCCTGGCTGGACGTACAGCCAGTGGAGCTCAGAATGGGAGTCCATTGCCATGGACCAAAGAGAAGTCTGTCTCAAGGTCACCTTCTACTCCGTGTGCCCCGGCCCCCTCCGACCCACCCCTCCAGAATTATTTCTCTTCCTTTCCTTCCACGAAATTTTGACTTTCAGATATCTGTTCAGGATTAGCTTGTACATTTATCTTACACCCTTCTCCCTACCTCTGTAGGATGCTGGTCTGATGGTTTTCAACCTCCTGCTTCCCCCTGTGATAGGGGAGACACCTCCCTGGTCAACCAGGCCTCAGGCGAGCTTTGGGCATGCGGACTGCTGGTCTGAGAACATTCTGCTAAAAAGGGGGACGCCTGAAAACAGCTCATTATCCATCCAAGAAATCGTGTTCCAACGGATGTACTTGCTCTCGGCAAGCTCGGTCCTCCACAGCAAGTCTGCTAATTGGATAAAAAGGCTTCAGAGCCTTTGGGAGGGGGGGATAGGAGGTGAAAATGTACTTCATGGGGCTTTCTCTGATCTAATCACCCGCTAAAAGGACGGCCAGGAGGTTAACAAGCTAATTACAAGCTCAGTGCCTATGATCTCCGCACACACCCCCATGGCAGCCGCAGGACCGGGTGCCCCGAGAGGTCAGGCTGGGCCTCGGCGGCAGCCCCGCTGTTCCTCCATCCCCAGCCCCACAGAAGGCAGCAGCTGGCATCCCCCTCACCAGCTGCTGGGCCCCTGGGACATAAGCCAGGAGTGGGCTCAAACATGTGACCGGGCTAACATCTGCATCTGGCCGTGGAGAAAGGGGTGCCCACGTCAGACGTGGATAAGCCTGTTTATCAACCTCATTTTCCCAGCTGTCCTGCCCATGATTTCGCAACGGGGCTGGGCTGGGTCTGGGTCTCGTCCCACCCCACGCCCCTGTCCCGGGAGGTTGCATGTGGCGCACTGATGGCCAAAGCCCCTGGTTCGGGAGAGGCCGGCCATTCCTGGGAATAGCACTTCTGGCTCTAGAAGTTCACCTCTTCCCTCAGAGCGTGGGTCTGTTTCACGAGTGACCGCCCCATGGGGGCTCACGTGGATGCTTCTGGAGCCGGGTGCAGGGCTCCTGTAACTGGTCTAGATTATTCCGTAAATCACTCTGAGTAAGGCAGAGTCACCAAGGACTCCACAGAGAAGACAGTGCGGATGGAGCTCCTTTGGGTACCAGCTGGTGGCTGGCAGAGGCCCCCTGCAGAGGTCGGAGGGATGAGGGGACTGAGAACAGGAAGTCAATGTCAGCTTATCTAGCCCCGTTGTATTAGAGGCCCTGCGACAGATGCTCCTCGAAGACACTAAAAAACAGTTCTCTTGAGTTCTACTCACACGGTGGTAAATCGAAGCCTCACCCCTACTTAGATTCCTATCATGTGTGACTCTGGCCAGCCCTCACCTTCTCGCCCAGAAAACACCTCCTGGGGCGCCTGCGTGGCTCAGTGGTGAAGCGTCTGCCTTCAGCTCAGGTCATGATTCCAGAGTCCTGGGATCAAGCCCCGCATCAGGCTCCCCACTTAGCCACTTTCTCCCTCACCCACTCTCCCTGCCTGTAGCCTCTCTCTTGCTGTCTCTCTCTCTGTGTCAAATAAATAAATAAATAAATAAATAAATAAATAAATAAATAATTTTTTTAAAAAAAGATTTTATTTATCCATTGGACAGACAGTAGTAGTAGACACAAGTAGCCAGAGGGGCAGGCAGAGAGAGAGGAAGAGAAGCAGGCTCCCCGCTGAGCAGAGAGCCTGACTCCGGGCTCGATCCCAGGACCTTGGGATCATGACCTGAGCCGAAGGCAGAGGCTTTAAGCCACTGAGCCACCCAGGTGCCCCCCCCCAATTTTTTTTTTAAAAAGAAAACACACCTCCCACTGGATCCACTTAAGAGTTTCCCGCACCCAGGGACCTCAACAGTTCAGGTGAAAATTACCCAAATTCAGATCCTGGGTTTGTCACCACAGACATTCCGTGCTTGGCCCAGAAGATGCATCCCCACAAGTTCCAGGCAAATCAAATTTCTCTAAGTCAAGCTATATTTCAAATTCCTGAGGTGGACCCTCTATAAAACTAACTCACCCACTCTGTAAATCTTAATTTTCATTCCCTTGATTTTGTTAAAGGGACGCAACTGGGACCAGGATCAGAGACACGGAAACAGCAATGTCAGCAGGGACAGCTAGCGACAGGCCAAACCCTTAGCGTGCTGTCCAGAATTCAACGAGGTCGAAGGAAAAATTTTTTTAAAAAGAAAAAGGCACTGCTACTCCTGCTGAAATGATAAAACCTGTACGACAGAGAAGACTTTAGGGCATACCCACTCTTGATACCACAATGTAAGAAGGTTTGGAAATCTTTGCTTGAAAAAAGACTTTGGGGCGCCTGGGTGGCTCAGTGGGTTAAGCCGCTGCCTTCGGCTCAGGTCATGATCTCAAGGTCCTGGGATCGAGCCCCGCATCAGGCTCTCTGCTCAGTGAGGAGCCTGCTTCCCTTCCTCTCTGTCTGCCTCTCTGCCTACCTGTGATCTCTGTCTGTCAAATAAATAAATAAAATCTTTAAAAAAAAAAAAAAAAAGAAAGAAAGACTTTGATCAGAGGGGAAAAGGGATAGAAAAGCCACAAGGTTCCAGGTTTCCGGAGGTATAAGGAGATGAGAAGGCACAAAAGAGGGTTGGATTCGGGCACAGGTGAGCAGCCTCGCTCAGCGAAGGCCCACAGTCAGCTCACGGGTCTGACCCAGCGTTCAGATCTGACCCAAGCCTTCCACTTCTATTGTCTGCAATGGAGCTGGAGGTGTGTGGAGAGGGGAAGATTCACCCCCCGCTGGGCTGCTCTTAAGACCAACCTAATCAAAACCACGAAAAAGCATGTGGGGACTGTTGCAAAAATAGTAAACATTTAACAAGAGCACAAGAGAGGTAGACAAGACGCTCTCTTGAGGTCACTGTGACTCTCCTTCCTCACAGAAGCTATAAAATACGGTGGCCTAGGAGCCCGGCGACGGTGCCGAAGGGATACTGAAGACCGGGTTCCTAGTGGGCCGGCGTTGGCGCGTCTAGAGTGTCCAGTGGAGCCGAAGAACATGCACTGTGTCCCTGTGGGTGTTTCTCACGATGCCAAGTCAGGTTCAGAGGAATCTGTCCGGACATGTCCTCGTTAGAACTCCTGAATCCCACATCGCACAAATGCACTCTGAGTCCCGCGGTGATGTAATTAAGGGATAATGTTTGCAGCAGAAAGCGCCATAAATGCCTCCCCGGGGTGATTCAATACTGAGGAGAAGTTGAGTCACCACAGAATTCATTTGATGCAAGTTTATTCCAATGCCAGAAGCATTTCTTTTTCCAATGATAGGACAGGGTTTCTAAAAAGATACAAATACAGCCTCCACAAGCAAACCTTTTCATGCCTTCCTCTCCCTCTTGGGAATGGGGAGCTGAAACCACTAAGCCAGAAATACTTGTTCATCGATGGAAAGGGATGGGGGCGGAGTCTGTGTTTGAGGATTGAGCAAAGGACAATGAAAAGCTGCTTCGGAACAGGGAATAATTGGGAGGGACTTTGGTACTGAAGGAAAAGGTCCATTTCTAACTGAACGGATGCCTGTTCCTACTTCTCGCTGTAATTCTTGACGTCAACAAACCACTCACTTCCCCACCCTGGGTCTCAGTTTTGCGCATCTGGAGATGTGGGGGTGGGGACCGGGTCAGTTCTGAGATTCTTTGCATGTCGGGTCGGCATACACACGCTTCACACTGGGCAAGTGTGAGTGGGGATGTGGGGGAGCGGGCTCACTTCCATGCTGGGAGGAAGGACTGCGAGCGGGTACGGTTTTGGAAAAGGGGGCGGCACGAATAAAACTGAAAAATGCGGATTCCTTGCGACCCAGCAGGGTCACTTTGAGGCACGCTGCTTAGAGAGGCGGTCACACGTGTGCGAAGAGAAACAAGAACAGAAACCCTCGCTGCAGTGTTTCGAAGAGCCCCGAATTGGTAAAAACATAAGCGTCCATCAATAGAAAAATAAGAAATGGAGAAATACAGTAGGGCCTCTTCCTACAAAATACTATATCCCAGTCGAAAGCACGACGAAGCGCTATCTGCATCTATAGTAATATTCCCAAAACACAAGCTGTTAAGAACTTGGTCAAATTTGTGAAAATCAGAATAATTATGTAGGATAATTTATCGTCGCCGAGTATGACCCATTGAAATAATAGGATTCACGAAGCCGCAATAATAATCAAAGAAGAAAAATTATACTGTTATATTGAAAAGTACAGTGTAACACAGAGTGTAAAGCTATTGATGTACATTTTAAATGAATATAAAAATAAGACCATTCGGGGTTCACGTGTGTTGTGTGTTGTATGTGTGTGTGTGTGTGTGTGTGTATGTCTGTGTGTGTGTGTGTGTGTGTTGTAAAACAGAAGTAAGGAACCATCCAACTTCATAATAACTGTGGTGTGTGGGAGGCAAGGTAGAAGCCTGTGTCTGGAGACGGGGGATAAAGCAGACTTCAACGTAACCAGTAAGAATGTACATGTGTATGTGTATAAAATGCATGAAAACAAACGTCATTTCTGGATGGTGGCAAAAAGGTACTGGTTATAACATTCTTCTCCACAATTAAAAAAAAATCTTCTCAGGGGCACCTGGGTGGCTCAGTGGGTTAAGCCTCTGCCTTTGGCTCAGGTCATGATCTGGGGGTTGTGGGACGGAGCCCCGCATCGGGCTCTCTGCTCAGCGGGGGAACCTGCTTCTCCCTCTCTCACTGTCTGCCTCTCTGCCTACTTGTGATCTCTCTCTCTCTCAGTCAAATAAATACATAAAAAATATTTTTAAAATAAAATAAAATAAAAAATCTTTTCAAGGGGTGCCTGGGTGGCTCAGTCAGTTGAACAGTTGATCATGACCTTCTGCTCAGGTCATGATCCCAGGGTCCTGGGATCGAGCCCCACGGCAGGCTCCCTGCTCAGCGGGGGGTCTGCTTCTCCCTTTCCCCCTCTACCCAGCTCATGTTCATCATCTCCCTTAAATATATAAATAAAATCTTAAAAAAAAAATAAAAAATCTTCTCAAAAGAAAAACCAAAATACATGAGCAGCAATGTCTTTGGCAAAATAAGTGAGAACAGCTTCCTCCCAGCCCTCCGCGAAGGGCCACCAAGAAACCAAGGCAGCCTAACCTCTTAGGCCTTTACCGTCCAGTTCTGCTCTGCCCACTATGGTAACCACCGGCCGCTTGCATCTGGATTTAAAGTCAAATCAAGAAAGATCAAATAATATAAAAATCTCCATTCCTCCGTTACTCTAGCCACAATTCAAATGCCGAACAGCCGCAGGTGGCAAGTGGCTGTTGTATCGGAAACATACATAATGAAGATGTCTACCATTGCTGTCAATGTTATAGGACAGACTTGATCTTGAGCTAAAAAAATCTTTCTTTTAGACAATGAGAACATTTTTGGTCACATTGCTCTTTCCCTAATACATCCTTCTACACAAAGGGAAACTGAGGTAATGACTAGGAACGTTATTTCATTTCTGGAAGGAATATGTCCAAAGTAATCCCACGTTCCAACTTTGACTCAAGTAACATGTTCTGGTTAAATAAAATTAGATAAACCATTTTTAGAAATGGATCTCACCATGATCCACAGTTATGGAAACATCGTATTTCATTTTCCCCAAAATTTAGGAAGGAAGAAGATCGGTTGAAGGATACGGAGAGTGGTCCCCAAGCACAACTCTACATGTGGGTTCCACGGTTTCCCATGAGCCCAAGTTTCTTACCTGTACACAGTATGAGGGATGTAGACTTCCCGGATGGGGAATTCCAAAATCTCTTTGTGTGGACGTGTCCGGTTTTCAGGAAAAGATTTCACTGGCAGCATTTCAGGAGTGAGGGAGCCACTGATGATCTCTGGAGCTGGGGAAATTTCCAGTCTGAGCAAGCCTAAAGAGGGAAAACAGGACTACTTCGGTAAAAATGCAGTCATGTGACACGGGACTCAAGAAAGACTGTTGTGCTGTATTTCTTTTATGAAAGAAAGGATGAGTTGTGGGAGTATAAGAGTTTTGGAATTCCTAGCTAATTTCCTCTAGTTGGAAAAAAAAATCATGTTTTGATAACTTTTGAGATTTAGTTTCTAGAAATTAAAGAGCAAGGAATTGTACAATGAGAAAAAATGGATCTTTAAGCTTCCTTCTAAAAATACCACATTATAATAGCACATAGTTAACAATTGGTGGTTTTCAAACTGGGTTCCCTGGTGCCTCAGGATCTATTAAGCTAATAAAAAGGAAGATGATCTCAGCTTCTACCAATGCACCTCACTCTCACTTTTCTTTTTGCACTAAGAGTTTCATATAATATTTTATTTGATAAAAGATGCTGCTCTGTTCAAACTATTATCTGATTATCTGAAAAGCCAGATCTAAAACATAATGCTCCTTTAATAGGAATAGAAATATTAACAGATTTTTCAAAAACATAGACCAATTCAGACTCTTCCCTCCTGAAGCAAAATCACGAAACATTTATTTAGCAAACATTATTATTATTATTATTATTTTTAAAAGATTGAATTTATTTGACAGACAGAGATCACAAGTAGGCAGAGAGGCAGGCAGAGAGAGAGGAAGGGAAGCAGGCTCCCTGCTGAGCAGAGAGCCCGACGTGGGGCTCGATCCCAGGACTTGGGGATCATGACCTGAGCCGAAGGCAGAGGCTTTAACCCACTGAGCCACCCAGGCGCCCCGCAAACATTATTTTATAAACTGTAGCATTAGTCCAAAAGTGTGTCCACTCATTCATGGCTTTGGGACAGTTAGCGAGGAAAAGACAAGACGTCCACACCTGGAATCGGCTTGACTCTTCTCTGTAAGGACGAAGATCTCTTGTAGTCAGCCAGAAACTTGAATAAGTCTTCGTCACTGAGGCGATCCCCCTCCTGCAAAAAGAGAACTCAGGGTTAGTGCAGAGACATCGCTGGCTCCTGGGGTGAGGATCAGTGATTTCCAGGAAGACCTTGATCCTTAAGTTTTATTCTGACATGGTTTTCATAGGAACAATGACTATAGCCACTGCTGAAATAATTTAGTTCAACCTCTTGTCAAATATTCCTTCCCAGATACACGTATCAATGGAACAGAATAGAAAGCCCAGGAATAAGCCCACAATTATATGGTCAATAAACCTTCAGCAAAGGAAGAATGAATGTCTAATGGGAAAAAGACAGTCTTTTCAACAAAGGGTGTTGGGAAAATTGGACAGCCACATGCAGAAGAATGAAACTGGACCATTCCCTTACACCACACACAAAAATAAACTCAAAACAGATTAAATACCTAAATGTGAGACTTGAAACCATAAAAATCTTTGAAGAACATACAGGCAGTAATTTCACTGACATCGGCTGTAGCAACATCTTTCCAGATCTGCTCTTGAGGCAAGGGGAACAGCTATCAGGACCACATCAAAATGAAAAGCTTCTACACAGTGAAGGAAACAGTCAACAAAACTAAAAGACAGTCTATACTGAATGGGAGCTCTTTGCAAATGACATATCTGATAAAGGGTTAGTATCCAGGATAAAGAATTTATAAAACTCAACACCCCAAAAAACAAACAGTCTAATTAAAAAATGGGCAGAAGACAGGAAGAGACATTTTTCCAAAGAAGACAACCAGATGGCCAATGGGCACATGAAAAAATGCTTGACATCACTCATCATCAGAGAAATGCAAATCAAAACCACAACGAGGTATCGCCTCACACCGGTCGGAATGTCTAAAATCAAAAACACAAGGAAAAAAAATGTTGGCAAGGATGTGGAAAAAAAAGAACCCTCGTGCACTGTGGGTGGGAATGTAAAATGGTGCAGCCACTGCAAAAAAGACTATGATGCTTCCTCAAATACATTAAAAATAGAACTTCCCTATGATCCAGTATTTGAACTACTGCGTATTTACCCGAAGGATATAAAAACTAATTTAAAGGGATACATGTACTCCTACGCTTATAACAGCATAATTTACAGCATCTAATTAGGGAAGCAGTTCAAGTACCTATCAAGAGATGAATGGATAAAGAATATGGGTATAGACACACAGTGGAATATTACACAGCCATAAAAAAGAATGAAATCTTGACATTTGCAGTGATGTGGATGGAGCCAGAGCATATCCTGCTAAGCAAAGTCAGTTAGTCAGAGAAAGACAAAGACCCTATGATTTCACTTGTATGTGGAATTTAAGAAACCAGACAAATAAATACAAGGAGAAGAAAAGAGGCAAACCAAGGAACAGACTCTTGACTATAGAGAACAAACAATGGCTACCAGAGGGGAAGGGGGTGGGGGGATAGAGGGGAAATGGTTGATGGGGATTAAGTAGTACACTTGCAAGGAAAGCAAATAAATAAAATAAAATAAAGCAAAATAAAGTAAAACAAAAGAAAGTAAAATAAAATAAAATAAAATAAAATAAAAATAAAGACTGCTCCATGGATACTTGAAAAGAAGGAGCATCCATTCTTTTCAGGATTGGGATTTCAGGGCATCAACTTGATATGCCTCATCAGTTACCTTATGTAATTCTTCTGTATCCTGACTTTCACTCCCTATGCTTCTTTGTTTGTTGGCATAACCGGATAGTAAGAGACCCCACCTCAAAAGACTACTTAGAGGAACACACAAGGGTACTTAACCCAAAGCATTCAGAAGAGTGCTTCTGGGTCTGAGTGTTTGATAAATGCTACTACTCTACGGGTTGAATTGTCCATTTGGTCTGTCACAGGCTAAGCCAGACAATTAAAACTTGCTTTTCGGGACACTGCAGGGACAAGAAACAAGAGACTGGCCATAATGCAATTACATGAGATGACTGAATGAAAGATAAGTATAATAAAATAAAGATACCTTTTACAAGGAAAATACACTCCTTCTGTACCACTCCCAACTTACTATCTCAACAAAAATCCTTCTCAACAAAAATCCTTCTACTACATTCTAAGGAAGCCTGCTTGACCTGTACAAATCTAGGCCAAAAGTTTCTTCCCCTGTAACTTAAATCCACTAATGCTGGTTTTACCCTCTGAGACAAGGCAGAACAAGATTACCTCCTTCTTCAAACATTTAAAGAAAGAGAAAGCATCTTTCCGTATTTTTCCTATCTTCCTTTTCTTCAGATTTGTCTCGAACAAGAAGGCTAAGCATAAACACTACTCTCCAGGCACCTATAAGGGCCAGGTACTCTGCCAAGGATTCAAGGGCAAGAGCTCTAATCCAATAGCCCAGGAAGGTAGGTAGCTAGGTAGCTAAGGTAGATAAGTAAGTAGGTATGTCTTATTCCCAAGTACAGACAAGAAAAGTCAGTTAAGTACTTTTGCTCCCTGTCCCCACAAGGACAAGAGAAAGGGCTAGATCCCAAACAGAAACTCTTCAGTCCCATGCTACTTCTATGGGCATGCCACCACACCTCCCACCCCCAGCATCCCTTTTGCATTTGGGGTTGTTGAGAGGCCCCTGAACTGCTTCGTGAAGACTGCTTGAGCTTTGGAAACTCTTCCAAGTCAGAGTCAAACCGGGTCTAAGTCAAATGTGTTTGTAGTAAAATAGACCTAATAAGAACAGCACCATCGTATCCCTTTCTGAACGCACAGTGATTAGGGCCAAGTACATTCACGGTGTTGTACAACCGATCTCTGGAACTCTTCCATCTCCCAAAACTGAAGCTCCGTATCTATTAAACAACAACTCCCGATTCCCCTCTTCCTCTTGCCTCTGGCACCCACCAGTCTACTTTCTGTCTCTATGAATGTGGTCACTCTCAGAAGTTCTCTGATTTTTTAAATAACCTTGATTATCTATTGAACTAATAAAGAGAAAGATCCGTGATGGTGACCCTCTATGAGGAAATAAATGTGGCAGAAATGTGGAAAGACGGAGTAGGGGTGATAGGGACCACAGCTGGGCTGGGAAAGCCCAAGACCAAGGGGAAAGGGCTGTTCCGGCCAGATGCTCTTAATAGCCCAATAAATGGAACTGATTTGATTATGAACTGGACTGTGATTGTTCAGAGGAGGGTTTGCCTTAGTGGGAACAAAACCTTCTGTCAATGAAATGAGCCAACACTCATTTAGCCTCTGCTCCATCCCAGGCTCTCTGAGCAGAGCTTTACACACCTCCGGCCATCTACCACGCCCACCTGCCCCACGGGACAAGCACCGTGGTCCCTGTTTTGCAGATCACGACACTGAGGATTGATGAGGTTAACTAACCTGCTCCCTTAACCATTACATATACCTCCCCTTTGGGCTCCAACACTCATACCACCCAGGAGAGAAGTTCAGACCCAATGGAGCGGGAAGAGATACCTGCTTGAAAAAGCTGTTGACGGTCATGGTGGTGGTCTTGTAGTTGGAGCCAACCCCATTTTCCTCCAAGGAGAGGGCTCTTTCAGAAAGCCTTCTAGTCTGGGACAGAGTTCTCCGCTCACCCGCGGAGCCTCTCCCTGTAAGGAAGACAATCGTCATTCGAAAACATGCCTTTCTGTTTGAATACACAGCAGTCATGACCTTTATCATATAAAAGACAGCACTTAAAAAATGTATTATCGAAGTGTAGTTGACACCAATGCTGTCTTCATTTCAGTGTACATGAAAGAGAAGTTTTAAGTCATGAAATGAGAACATGGCAAGTGGCCATCCTTGTTTTGGATGAAAATTTCCCTCCACTGGCCTCACCTTCCTCTGTCCCCCTGTCGGAGCCCCTCGTCTTCCTCTGACCAGACTGGAGAAGCCGTGCGCAGCCGCAGGCCCCTCCCACATGGAGATCAGGGCAGGCCACCCAGCAGGGCCCAGCACTGCAGCCAGAGCTGGGTCTGCCGAGAAGCTTTATTGAGCCAACACTGTTTGCTTTTGTTTTATTTTTACATTTGCATCCTGCTGGGAGAGGCCTGAGGTCAAATGCCCCTGAACTTTGGGACTGTGACCCAAAGTTGCCAGAGTTAGGGCGCCTGGGTGGCTCAGTGGGTTAAGCCGCTGCCTTCAGCTCAGGTCATGATCTCAGGATCCTGGGATCGAGTCCCGCATCGGGCTCTCTGCTCAGCAGGGAGCCTGCTTCCTCCTCTCTCTCTCTCTGCCTGCCTCTCTGCCTTGTGATCTCTCTCTGTCAAATAAATAAATAAAATCTTAAAAAAAAAAAAAAAAGTTGCCAGGGTTAGCCTGTGTGCGTTCTGAATCTGAGCATTCTTCTGCTCTCCCTGTGGGCACCAGGCAGCGGAAGGGGGTTCCTTGGCTGACCTGTCCAATAGGGATTAGAACCCTGAGTCACACCCACACCTGGGCTGGGACCCCGATACTCTGCACAGTTATCTGTTATCCCCTTCTGGGATTGAGGTGGGCACCTGGTTGCTTTTATACGGCAAAATTAAGGGGTTCCACTGTGAACGGTCAAATTGCCTTGAACTCTAATGTCGCCAAGCCCACTCTATGAATATTCTCTTATCCTTAATTCTTGCTGGGATGCTGAATGGGAAGTTTTTATTTTTGTTTTTAGGATTTTACCTATTTATTTGAGAGAGAGAAAGAGAGCAGGCGGAGCAGCAGATGGACAGGGAGAAACAGACGCCCTGCTGAGCAAGGAGCCTGAAGTGAGGCTCAAACCCAGGACCCTGGGAACATGACATGAGCGGAAGGGAGATGCTTGACTCACTGAGACACCCAGGTGCCCCTGAACAGGAACTTCCTGCTTCCATTGCCCGCCTAAACTTGCCGTACTGCCCCAGGATTAAACGCTGCATTTTCTGGTTGCTTCTTAAGAGGCAGCCTCTATAGTCAGGTTAATTTATCCATGACCCGGACATTACCCTATGGCCTACCCAGTTTATGGTCCCCTCTGAAGTCTGTGAGTATTCTTTTCAAATGAGGCTACGTGGGTCTACACAGAAGTTGGCATGAAAAAAAAAAAAACAACAACAACCCACTTATTGTGGTGTGAAGGTCAGGATGCACTTGAATGAGGTTTGTTGTTGGTAAATCAGAAATAACCCCGCAGTTCTGACTGGTAATTCACAGCAGTGATAAAATACCTTTCCCTCCGGTCCCCCATTAAGGGCGGCATTTGGGAAAAGGCAGGGCGTGGGAACACATGAGGAAAGTGAACAGCCTCACATATTTGCTGAACACAAAGACACTCAGGACAAAAGACACTCCACTGGGTGGGTCAGCTTGAGAACTCTGAACCCCCCTGGACACTTCCATACCCAAACTGTTCGGGAAGTTAATGACTCAGATCCAGGGAGAGGTGATGAAAAGGAGAAATACACTAAATAAGTTGGAACAGTAACAGAAATGTTCTTTTGGCGTCTACTTTTTCATTACACTAGGGGAAAAACATTTTTTTTTTGAAGGGACTGGAAATTATGCTGAGAAACCTGAGTTCTGTTTTTTGAAGCCTGTAAGAGCCAACCATGGTGGCACTGTCTAAGCCACTATAGATAGTTGCTGTACTTTGTTATTTCAAAACTTTTACTTTGAAAGGGAGGCAGCTACTGGAAATTAACTTTTTATAGTGTCAGAGTGTCCAGAAAATTCCAACCAAAAGTCTTACTCCAGGAGTATATTTAAGTTCCACAGATGTTCATGGTAATTGTTTTGGGGATCACCATCCAATCAAGCGTTCGTAAGTCAGTCATAACGTATTTCATTCTATTTACCTTCTTTGTTCCTACTCTCCACACCATACTGCACTCTGAGCCCCCACTCCTAAGCCCCTGACCTCAGAGTCAGTGCACTGGGGACCCCTCCCCTCCCCACTGCAGTTGAAAAATCTTACCAACCATGGACTCCACATCGGTTACCTCCCTGTCCAGGGTGGAGACATTGAAGAAACTTGTTAAGCTTATGGGAGCCCAGGCAAAAGGCATCCGGTATTTCCCCAAACGCTGGCAGAAGGCTTCTGCTTGAAGTTTTAGTTTTTCAATCTTTTCTTTACTCTAGAGGAAAGCGGAAAGACACAAGCAGAAACAAACAATATGGCGCCAGCACCAAGTCAACGGTCTCTGCCATGGATATGACAGCCACTTCCAAAGTCCCTACCCTACTAATTAAAAAGGGTGAATGGGCAGGAGAATGATACGACTCAGGCTAGGATTCTTGCTGACAAGAGAATACAGATCAGAAATCGAAGAGTTCAGAGAAAGTCAACATTCAATTATTAAATATACCTTCAGCTAAAAAAAAAAAAAGAAGTCCAAGTATCATTATCCCAGCTAACCAACCTAACCAACAAGTGCTTTTAGGGGCTAGCTCTAAGACTTGGATCTGCACAACAAAATTCTGGAATGAAACATTTTACAAATTAAATACCAAGCTGTCAAGAGAGTCTACTTTTCAAAAGTTGCCTTGGGAAACTCTAGAAAAATCAATAATGGTTCACCACGTCCTTATTAGGTTGGTAACATGTCCAAGGTGTTCTGAGTTCAAAAGAGAAGGTAGTTTTTAAAAAATGAATGCCTTGAGTTCAAGAAATTGTATTTGAAATTTATGAGTCTGGAACAGGGTGCTCCTTAGCCAAGCCTTCTTCCAGAAAGGCTGTGTTTTAAAGAGTCACGTTGGAAACCTTTGCAAATGGATGCGGAGAAAAGATGTCCTTTTCACAGACTCAGTACCTGTGTTGCCCCAGTGAATTTATCCCATACAGAAGTCTCAGCCTATTTCCAAATAACCACACCAAAAAAGATATTTGGAAATGGGCTGGGACTGTTGAGAAAGCCCAGCAGAGCTCTGATATCTTTTAGTTTCGTGAGGTCTCTGTGGCCTTCCCAACCTGGGTCAGGGCCTTGGAACCAAGACAGCAGGATGTGGCTTTTGTCCTAGCCAAGTTCTTTTCAGACACTGGTGTCTATGTCATTTGTTGAATTCAAGAATTTATTCCTTTAAAAAAAGTTATCCATGACCAGCTTTCCTTTCTTCTTTTTAAAGACATAATTTATCAATGTCTCATATGGGGACATATTACGGACATATTATGGACTTTACTATTTTGTGGAACTTCCAAAAAAATAGCTGCTTATTCTAAGATATCACCATTTAGTAACAGCCAAAGCGTCATACCTTTCCACCATCACCTTCTTTGATAACCATGTATGGTTCGGCACAGTCTCCAATCTCTCCCTGCTGAAGGACTTTTTCAATCTACCAACAAAAAAAAATATTAAAACAAAACTCATGAATTATACCCATATAATGACATCAATGCAACCATCAAAATGAGGTTTTGTCACAGTACTTGATGACAGGGGAAGATGCTCATGCTATTTTTTATTAAAAAATTAGGGTGAAAAAAATTAGCATGAAGAGTACTACACAGTTTTGTAAAAAAAAAGAAAAAATCATAAAGGCTGAGCTAAAGGATGATAATAGATACACAGCAAATGTTAACAGTAGTTATCTTTGTATGGTGAGATTATGTGCTATTTTTATCTTCTTCCTAATGCTTATGTGTATTTTCTATTTTTAAACCATAAACATGCATTATGCCTATAATAAAAAATGCAATAAAAGTTATTTTATAAAACAGAACCCACGAGACATATGTAAGAAGTGAAAAGCTCATTTTCTTTATTATTACTTACAATGTAAAAAAGAGATATGGCCTCCGTAAAAGTCGGGTTAGGGACCAAAACCTTCCACAAAATGAATAAATGAACAGAATAAATTATCTGTAATTGTCTCGCTTGTATTTCCTATTAGGGCCGCTTCTCTGGATTTAACAGACATGGAAAGAAACTGAAAGGCATGGAATGCGGCAGCTTTTCACTTGGCTAACTGGCTGGAAATACGAATGAATGTCAGCCTGTCGAGTATCTTCTTCCATTTGGGTTCAGATGAAGGATCTGACTGGCCAGAAATGTGACCACCATGTTTGGGAGAAAGAAAAGGAGAGATCTGAAATTTGCCAACCCTCTGTTCCAAGGAAATGTAGCTGTACTTGGAGGTTGAAGAGAAAAACAAGTGGCGTTAGTCCCATTAGCCTTTGTGGAGATTAGACACCAGTAAGTCATTTAATTTCTTGGAATCTCTAGGTTGCTCTCTTGGGATCATGGGGTAATCTTTGGGATCCTGGAAGTAAAACACTGTGCTAACTAGAAAATGTTCCAAGCCTGGAACTCTGCATGGATGTGAAATAAAACCTAAATTAATAATAATGTTATTATTATTACTTAAAATTTTGGGGTAAACAGTCAATAAAACTAAATATTTGGCTTAAGCTAAGTAAAATACCCAATATTCATTGTTAACCTCTAACCAGTCATTCTGGTGTGCAGAGAAAGCCTCTGGTTTTCTTACATCAGCAAAGAGTACAGCCGAGAATGCACAGTCTTCTACTTGGAATTGTCCCACATATTTTGAGTTGTACCGTACAAAGTCATAGTCTGTGACACAGTGATACAAAGGGAGAGTGAAATTTGGAAACCACAGGCCACACCTTAAATTGTCAAAGCCTGGACTTGGGAACATTTCTCTACAGGTGTCTAGAAGAACATGAACAGGTACTCTCTCCAAGACTTCCTCCACAGTAGCCTCCCAGAACAGGACCACTGAGGATAGGAGGAATAAAGCCTGTAATGGGCCCGGCTTTCTTCTGCAATCACAACTGCCCACTGAGGCCAGTATTATAACCTCCACTTTACACAAAAGGAAACAAAGTCTTGGCAAGGTTAGATAATCACCCTAAGTCCTATAGCTACAGAGTTTCAAAGCGGGGATTCAAAACCAAGAGTGTATGACTCCCAAACCCAGAGTTGTGCTAGCTTCAGATACAGGATTTGCTTGGAAAGGAAAAGGGGTCAGTTGAACATGAAACAAAATGAACAAAGTGACTCTCTCGGAGAACATGTGGACCCGTTCTGACCTCTCTTCCGCAAACATGCTCTGGGAATAAGGCAATGAGGAGAGCTTCCGAATGCAGAATGTGCAAGCCAGCCTGCGTTCAATTACCTTGACTACCAGGTAGATGTCGGAGGATGGGTAGGTGACGGAGAAGACTGCGGATCTCGCCTGACTTGAGGGGGCCACGGAGGGCGTGTAAGCACGCAGGAAGCCTTTGAACTGGTCAGAGTTCAGGTCACAGTGAAAATTTTCGGAGATCTGTAAACAAAGAGCAAGGCAAAGAAGAAGTCACCTCTGCTGTTCTTCTGGTCTACGTGTGTTTAAAGGGTAAGGAACCCATGAAGAAATGTTGCCGCAAGGATAAGGGTCTTTATGACCAGGAGTGGGGGAAAAACCTGATACGCATTTTGTCGCAATTTCTAGATGTCTTGGAGCTGCTGGAGAGATGATCCTCGAAACATTTGCATTTTTATTATCCCACCCGTTATTTCCTGAATACCAATGATGCGTTGGGCACCGCGGCAAAGAAACACAAGAAATCGTCTCTGCCCCACACCCACCCCAGTCAGTTTACAGTCAAGAATGAGGAAAAAGGCAATTTTGCCATTTACTAGTAGGAGCTAGAGATAAGGGACCGTACTCGCACGGAAGAGTACAGGGGACGCTCCAGAGGGTGGGAGGTCACATCCAGTGGAGGGACGGCGATCAGGAGGCATGTGACACCGAGGGTCCCTGGATAGGGACAGATGGGCAGAGCTGGAGGATGACGGTTCACTGGGGAGAGAGCCCTGCACAGAGAAGCCTGAGAAAGGTCTCAGAGCGCGCAGAGCCACGAGCGAGGGTCGCTCACAGCGAGGACACTAGCTTGACTCTCACTGGCTAACCCGGGAAGGAAGCCAGGCATGGAAATTCAAGAGTGTTTCTCATGTCGCAGGTGGCGAGGCCCCATTCGAGATTCTGAGCAAGAGCAGGGCAGGCCACGTGCTGCCAGGCTCGCCAGTGCCGTGTTAGTTAAGAGCCGCTGGGTAGTCGGGTCTCCCTTTCATCGCTAAGAGTCATAGCTGAGAACTGGCTGCTCGGCAGAAACTACATTTACCAGCATCCTTTGCAGGTGGAGCGAGCATGTGACTAGGTTCTTTCCAATGAGCTGTGAGCACAGGGGCTGAGTCACCCAGCTGGTAACAACAGGTAAGGGGGTGAGTGTTGTCGAATGTATAGAACTGTCAAATCCCTGCACCGTATACTCAAAACTAGTATAAGAGTGTATGCCCCCTGCACTTCAACAAACCAACAAACGAAACACTTCCAGCCCTCCCCCACCCATCTTTTCCCTTTTTGGGGAGTACAGTGCCAAGGACAAGGCTTAGGGAGGGTGCATACTGAAGATGGTGGAGCTCTGCCAGCAGGGGTTCTAGAACGACAGGGCAGCAGACCTCTGCTGAGCTAGCACCCACCCCACGCCACCCTGGATTGCTAAGAAACCAAGACAGAAACTTCTTTTTTAAACCAGAAGTTCTCCAAATGTGGTCCCCTGCCCAGCAGCTTCAGCATCACCAAGGAAGCTGTTAGAAATGCAGATTCTCAGGCTCCCCCGGACCTCTGGAGTCCAACGCTCTGACGGGAGCCCAGCATCTGAGATGTCAAAGTCCTCCAGGGGATCTCTGACACCCGCTCACGTGGGACAGTTACTACCTTACACTTTGGAATTTAGGGGTTAGCAGTTTTAGCAGTAAACCTACCCGAGCTGATGTACATCTCAGCTGTTATGAACAAGAGACACACACTTCCTTAAATACAGAGAGGTTACAGGTCAAAGGGGCAACAGCATCCTTTGTGGCTGGGTTGTTTTTGTCCTCCTCCGGGGTTCACAAAGTGACTAAACAGTAAAACTCTCCTGGAGAAGAGGCTGAGGTATTCAAAATCTCTTTCATTAAAAGGACATCACATTCAGTGAGGTCTTCATCTCATGGTCCTCACCATCCGTGACGAGATTATCTCACAGTGCAAAAACTCCCAAACAGAGGTGACATTACATATATATCCGAACTTGTCAAAAATGTATTTAAATTGCCTTGTTTATGTGTCATCCCGTATGTTGCTATTTCTTTGGTCTCTCGATCCTAAACAGGCCACTACCTCCAGCAGGCTTTCCCTTCAAGATTCTTCGAAGAACATAAATGACTAACATTGCCAGATCAATCCTGCAAAAACTGCCAGGGCAGTAGGACCAGATGTGTCAAAGGTCATCTACTTTCAAATCTGATGTGTTTTTGCTGCAGAGAAGTGAGATCTGAAAAACACGCCCCCCCCAATCATGAGCAATAGTGTGCCCCCCAGGATGGAATGTTCTTTGCTTCCTTACCTTTTTCCTTTCTTTAACATCATAGAGGGCAATGCTGGCAAACAGAGGCTCAATTTCAATCTCAAACCTGTCAGAGAAAGAAAAAAAATAGCATTTTAATTTAGATGATTTTGAATTTGCTGAAAGTGCTGAGCTCTATAAACTGCTTAAACATGTACGCCATTCCCCCAAAATATTTGGATAACTCCACACAGATGAGACTCATACTGGGATATTAGTGGAGAAAGATGGAGGTTGGTGGAAATTGCGCAGTCATTGGAGACTGGGCTGGATGGCACCTTCTCCTAAAAAGTACTTGTCGGGGGCACTGCAAGGGACAGAGGGCAGAATGGCGCCACAGTGGGATCCAATATGGCTCTACTTACCATTGTGGGTGCTGTGTTTTCTAATGGTAAAGCCTCTGTTTAGTCAAAGATTTTATTCCCAGTTTACCCTTTACTACTAGGGTAAGAATCCCTCTTATTCAATTCTAGGGGACAAGGCATTTCAGAGTTAAATAAAGTTTTGCTGCTTTTGCATAAATTTATAGTGGGACCATTCGTGTGGGTGGATATCTGGTCTTTCCTAATTTCTCTGTCTGGGGAGCTGCTGAGTTGCTGGGTCAGGATCAGAACTGTGGGGACCCAGTGAGAGCTAGAAGCATGTCAGCCCTAACCGCCCATTCCCCTTGAAATGGTGGGTTTGAGGAGACCGCATATCCAGAGCATAATCTTTCCACATGTTACGGAAGACACGAGAAGCACAGATTAACATGTTCCAAGCTTCTCAGGCTAACAACCTGTGATTTAGGATCCTGTTAGCTGAGCGCACCAGGAACCAGGCCCTGGACCACCATTACGTCAGAAGCCATGGAAATTAGGCCAAATTTTGTTTCAAGGCATGTGTGAGAGGATGGCCTTATTGCTAGGTAACCTTGTCTAAAAAGAAGACTTATTTTTTTTTTAAGATTTATTTATCTATTTGAGAGAGAGAATGAGTGGGAGAGGCAGAGGGAGAGAGAAACTCAAGCAGACTCCATGCTGAGCCCAGAGCCCATTATGGGGCTCGATCTCATGACTCCGAGATTATGAACTGAGCCCAAACCAAGAATCGGACGCTCAACCAACTGCGCCATCCAGGCATCCCTAAAAAGAGAACCTGAGGTTTTTCACAGAACCTGAGGTTTTTCTTCCTACAGGTGTATCTCCAAGGGTAGTCCCCAGAAACTTAAATTTTGAGGCAAATGAGAAGTTTATCAAAATGTAGGTTTCTTTGTCCCCCTTGAGGTCCAGTGAACCATAATCTCTTAGAGGGAAGGATGGTGCTGCAAGGTCTCCCAAAATCTGCATTTAAAACACGCTCGGGGGCTGGGGGGGCACCTGGGCAGCTCAGGTCATAATCTCCAGGTCCTGGGGAGCCTGCATCAGGCTTCTTGCTCAGCCAGAAGTCTGCTTCTCTCTCTCTCTCCCCCTCCCTCCATTCCCCCTGCTTATTTTCTCTCTCAAATAAATAAATAAAATTTAAATCAATCAATCAGTCAATCTATCTGAGTAAACTTAATGATGCACTCAGTTTCACCAGCAAGGAGACTCCTTGAACTGAGGTTACTGTACATAAGATAGCATTAAATCTTTTATTAAAGATTTTTGCACATTAAATGCAAAAGAGAAAAATACTTTGTTGCCATCCTCTTTTTTTTTTCCCTAGGTGCTATAAACATTTGCAGATTCTACACCAGCCTGATTCTTTCTACATGCTTGAGGCTTTACATGTTTCTCGAAAGCAAAACAGTGACAGTTAGAGATCTCAACAGATTCTGAAAAATTCCCAAGCTGATAAAATCTGTAGTGGTCAAAACAGAATACTGCATGTCCGTGTCAATGGGGAAATGGGGGTCTTTAACACTACCATTACATTTTTACTATTCATAATTTTGACACTGTAGGTTTACTTATAAGAACTTGCTTTTTTTTTTTTTTTTAAATCCGGTTTATTTGGAGTAGTTAGAAGTGGGACAGTCTCTTTGGTACATCACTCCTCTTACAGATGTATGTTGATACGGACACTATTTAAGACACTTGAGTGGGCCAAGTGCACCTCAATTCTACCTGATTCCTGCTTTGACAATGGGAAAAAACATTGCCAGAAAACTGACAATTATCATTAAGAGAAATCCAAATGGCTCTATTTGTTGTTGTTTTTTTTGTTTTGTTTTGTTCTCATAATACAGGTCTGTCTTAGTGGTCATGTTTTCCCACCTGTGAGAACTGCTGCTTTTTATTTATTGGAAGGATCTGGAAGGCTCGGTGGCATAGTGACATCAGGAGGGAGAATTTCTCCAATCCTGAAGAGCACAGTTACTGCACCTACCAGGGGCCTGATGTGCATCCTGTGGGGGTGGGTGAATGGCTCAGACAATAGGGGGCTTCCTGAGCAACGCAGAGGAGACCGGCGGTCACTTCCACTCAGTCCCCCTGCTCAAGGGCCAGCCGACTCCCACTTCCGGGTTGGCCTGCAAGGGCTAGAGGTTGCCTTTTGTAGCCCAGACTTGCCAGAGAGCTCTTTTATGAGCTGCTCATCTCCCTGTATAAGACAAAAGGCCCTCACGCCCCTCCCCCCTCCCCCCCCCCACGCTGGGTAGAGCTGGCTGGGGGGAGGGGTTACCACATCAAGGGAGCCCCGGGTGAGCAGCTCTGCCTGCTTCTGTTCTCAGGAGAGGATCTGGGGAAACTGTTCATTAGAATCACGGAAGTTTAGGGCAAGTAGGAACTTCAAGAATGCCTGGCGGAACAACATCATTTATCCCTAAGAGCTAAAACACCCAGAGAAGCTCCCAGGGTTGAAATACAGCCTTGAATCCAGGATCCAGGTGCCCTAATTGCAAACCAGGTGCTATTTGAGGGGCCATGAAGTGACTTCAGCAGATGAATGACCCTCCTAATGGGGTATGAAAATATAATATGCTTATGTACTGTTGCCCAGATAGAGCATTTTACAACTGAATATTTTCCAGAGTCTGTGATTTGAAGTCTGTGATTTGAAGTTGGAAGAATTCTCCAAAGTAGACGTCTGCAAGAGAGGCATGCAAACCCTTCCAACTAGATATGCAACAATCTGTTTGTGTGCTGGATTTACTGTGATTTATTAGTTCATACATTTCAATTTTTCATTTATGTGTATTCAATAATGTATGTAATATTTTGATCTGCACGTATCAAATTAATACACGTCAACAAAGGACAGCGGACTTTCTCCTACTCTAAAAGTAAACCATCAAAAAAAAAAAAAAAATTAGAGGTAATTGCTATAAAGTAGATGTGGCCAACAGTTGGCCCACCAGGTGAATCCAGATGGCAGATATGAGGTCGTAGGATATTTAAAAAGGAAATGAGAAGGTATGTAAGAAGTCAGGAAGTCATGCAGAAAAATCTGAATTTCCTGCTTCTTTTGAAAAAGCAAAAACAAAAACAGAACAGACAGCTGGCCACAATGGGCTTGTATCCTTAGATGGTAAGAACTGGCCCTTGCTAGCAGTGGGGACTCCCTTAAAATGGTTTGCTGGAGTCCACCCTGCTCTCTGGTCCTCTGAGGTCCCCGGCATGGAGACTGGGTTTTAGTAGCATTTAACGCTGTTTCAATAATCAACAAACAAGTCTCTGTGGGGGGGGAGAAAAAAAGCTCTGATGTGTAGCATTTTCTCATTTCTATGTTGCAAATATCCTACCGTGGCCAATTTCAAGTGAGGATGAACGGGAAGTCACTAGACACAGAGCTGGGAAGAGAAATGCACCACCGGCACTCATGAGTTAGTCAGAGTGGACTCAAGTACACCATTCACTCCTTTTCAGGTGTCCCCCCCCCCCCCGCCCAGCTTTCCCTGTTCCTTCTGTTTCTCTCAGTTTCCTTCCATGACTCCCTTCAGGGTGTGCCTTTGCTATGACACAGGAGGGACCACTGGGAGAATTAGAATCTTGGGAGAGTTAGAATCTGGGTCTAGCTGACTCCAAACGCTGCTTCTCCCATCATGTCACAACCGCACACGGTTACAAGGGTGCCCCACGGCCCTCCCCATTCGAGCTCGGTCCCTACAGACGCAGCTTGTCTGTAAAAGGCAAGATCAGCTCCGTGCAGTGGTTAGTATGCTTGCTGAGACTTACTTCAGGGTCAGCACCTTGACCAGTATTCTGTTGCCCAGATGTTCCTTTGGACATTCTGGCACCGGACGTATTTCCACAGCATCCTCCTATTATGAATCACATGGCGAAGAAATCATAAGTGAATTTCCATGAGGGGTTCCGGCGGGCGTGAGTCCAGGGAAGGAAAGGCTGCTGCCCAGCGCTCAACCTGCATCGGCCTTGTGTCTAACAGACAGATAACACTTTGCCTTTTTTAAGAGGGTTTGTTATTCAGTCCCGAGCTTCGAAGTCAACGCTGACCGCAAACAATTTCCCCTTTAGGAAGGCAAGGCATTGGAGACAAAGAGACAGAGAGAGGAAGGAAGGAAATTGGAACACGAATAGGACTGAGTAACATCCACCAGACGGCACTGCAAAACATTACACCTATTGTTGGCGTGGTGGATTGCTTTTTTTTTTTTGTGGCTGCTCTAAGTCCCCATTCAGAACTTTTTTCCTGCCAAGTTTTTCTAGTAAAAAGTGAGTTTCATATTTGAACCCTGAGTCAGAACAGCTCACAGCAGGCTGTATGTAAACCACCGATACTCATAAGAGAGTGTCTTTCTAGCTGACCATTTTCTTAAACAGATTGGAGACTAAACATAGATTCTACACAGGCGTATCCAGGTAGAGCTTGCTGAAGTTCTAAGTACAGGAAACTTAGTAATGACACATGAGTAACAACTTAGTAATGGTAAATACACCTTTTTTTTTTTTTTCCACTAACCACATTTGGGACTCTATTTTACTGCATTGGGACTCAAGACTTAAAGAGAAACACCACGATCCTAAGGAAACTTTTCACATTCAAACCTGAACTATCACAGGATCTTAATTATTTTCATGCATGCAAAGGTAATAGTGCCAAGTCCTGAAAACTTGAATTCCTGCCCTTGTCATAGACTATCCCAACACTGGTGGTCTGTAGCTCACAAGGCTCCAAAGAATGTAGTCAGGGCTAATAAAGTTTTCCTGGGCTATAAAGCATGGGAGCTCCTCCCAGATACCCGACAGCAACAGTAACATTTTTAGAAATAGCAACAGAATTGCCTTCCCGATAGCTCTAAACCCGGTTTGGTGACACAGAGAGGTTAAGTCACACCTACTCTAACCTCTATTCTCCAAGGCCCAATCCTGCTGGCCATCCTGTCCGGTGGAAGGGCTGGGCTTGTTTCCAAGGAGGCACTGCCCGACACCCACACGGAGCTCAGCTCCCTCGGAGCAAGCTCAGATCACTTGCAGGGTGACCAGAGCAGACACATCGAAAACAAGAAGCCCCCCACCATTGGAGAAGAAACTGAACATACATTCATGGGTGTCTAAGGCTCCCTCTCTCTCTGGTGTGGATTTGAATCTTGGGGATCCTTTGTTAAAAGCTCTTCATTGGGAAATGTAAACACACACAAAATTAGAGAGAAAAATGTCATGAACCATCTTTACCCATCATGTAAGTTTCAACGCATTCAAGTCGTGGGCAACCTGGTTTCACCTCTACTCCCACTTACGACCTCTCCCCACTCAATAGTGGATTACTTGGCAGCCAAGCCCCAGACATCATACAACTTCATCTGTAAATCTCTAAAAGATAGACTTCTAAAAAGAAACAGCTGTGATATCATGAGATATAATGATATTATATTATATATATAATTAAATATATAATATATATATAATATAATTATATAATATATTATATATTATATAATTATATATAATTAAATATATAATATATATATAATATAATATCATTATATCTCATGATATCACAGCTGTGCCTTTTTAGAATCATGATATATAATATCATGATTAATATCATGATATAATTTCTTATTATTACTTCTTATTCTTATTTCTTATTGCTACTAAATTTCTTATTGTTACTAAACAGTTAAATTTCTTATTGATATTAAACAGTCAGTTCCAAATTTCCCCCTCTCCATTTTTTTTATTTGCAGTTTGTTAAATCATGATCCAAACAAGGTCTACATATTGATGCATTTCCTAAGTCTCTTCTAATCCATATGTGTTTCTTGAGCCTTTATAGTTATCTGAAATTGGAACTAGTTTCCAGAGAAGGAGAAGAGCAAATACAAACTTTTAAGTGGATGTCTGTAGTTTTACTTTCCTGAGTGAGTGTGTGTGTGTGTGTACATATATATATATATATTTAGAGAGAGACAGAGACAGAATGGGAGGGAGAGAGATAGTGAGAGAGAAAGACAAAGACAGTAGGAGAGACATCCCTCTCTCAGTTGACGCAGGAGATCCCGAGGCCCACACTCCATCTGCCGCCTGTGCTGGCATTATGTGAATGGATAAATCTCATCCCCCACCACCATTTTTTTCATAATTGATTTTTAGTTGGATGCCCAACTAAAATCACTTACAGCCTAGGGAGATTGAATGCGAATTCTTCTGTGATCCCGAGGACAGGGGCATCTTTGTAGGGACCAATACACAGGATGCCTTTCACAGAACCGAGAGTGAATCAGGGGAAGACGTCACCTCACAGAGGCTTGGTGGTTATGTTCTCCTTTTACCTCTCCTGTAGGCTCAGTCATAACTTGGATAGAATAGTTTACCTCTCTTCTCATTCTCCTCGCCAGGAAATAAACTCAAGGTCATACTAAATAGTTTCATTAATGTGTTTCCAAAAAAAAAAAAAAAAAATCAGCAGGGGTGATCATGTCAAGGTAGCCTCAAATTTTCCTTTCTTCCGTAGGACCATCTTTGGAGGAAGTTCAAGTTACAAGGACAAATGCGATTTCTGTGTGTATGAGCTTCAGAATATGAAAGGCTGGTAGAGGGGCCCTCCAGCATTTCAGACATAGCAATTTACAAATAATTGGCACAATCATTACAAAGCATTCCTCTCCACTCAATAAAGCATACCTAGGACCTCTTCTAGACTATAACTTCAGTCCTAATCGAGTTTCTGCATTGTTCCAGAGACCATAAAACAAAGTTCTTTCCTCAGAGTCCGTGATTCTTTTTGTAATCAGTGCAAGCCTGGACACCCTCTCATTCAGTCCCCCAGCAGGGACTTCAGCGAGCGGACATCCCACTGGGCATGTCCTCCTCACTCCTTACTTGTTTTCTCTCTCCTGGCATCCACGTGGGGACAGTTTCTGACCTACGGGCACCTCCACCATGGAACTGGGAGGAAACGGAATGTAAGTAGAAATCGAACCTATCAGGTTACTACTTCTTGACAAAGTTGGTAAAAAAAAAAAAAAAAAAAATCAAATTTCTATGGAAACTGAAACCACACAATGTGGTTGCTTATATCATCTTTGGATTTCAATTCGATGGGCTCACACACAAGGCAGTCCCATGTAGAAACATAAACAGGCAACTATAAAGGTTGGGGTTACGGGGCTGGGATGCCCATTCTGTATTTTAATTTGCCTGTTGAATCTTGAACAAGATACTTAACCTTCCTGACTCTTACTCTGCAACCTGAAGAATGGCGGCGATAACACTGCCCAAATTATTCATGTTTATTTTTAACCTGCCTCATTCAGGAAAGGATTTGAGGCCACTGCAAATGAAATAAGTAGGTCAGAAAACCAAGGCGGCTGGAATATAAGGAGAAAGAAGGAAGGAACAAAGGAGAAGTAAATGCCAGTAAGTAAGCCACTGGATTTAGTAGCTGCAAACAGAAATTTGACCTGAAGTGAAGACTTAAGAAGAAGCTGTGCACAGTCGTCTAAGTGTTCCTGCTTCCCCAGTGGATGCAACTTCTTCTCTGTCTGTAGGCTTGAGAGACAATTTCCCTCTGGATCCTCAATGAAGCAGCTGCTGGATGAGGAGGAGGTCTGTGTCCTCGATAATATTTGCACAGTGGACATCACGTCACATCTCGTGACTGCGGCCTCCCTTACTAGGCTTTTTTTTTTTTTTTTTTTTTACCAACAGTAAGCTCATCCCAGGGCAAGTCAGCAAACACAATGCCCAGGGGTGGGGGCTTTGCACCCCTAATGGTCTTCCTGTTGGATCCGAAAATTAAATTTCTAACATTTAGAGGCAGGGATGATGGTTTATCCCTTGGGCAAAAATGCCCCCAAATTGTGGATCCTGCAACTGAGCTTTCAATAAATTTCGAACAGCAGAGCTGCTGCTGTCGCCAGTTTTGGTAAGAACCAGAAGTACAGACATTCTGACAGATAGAGGAAAGGCACAGAGCCTTCTATTAAGTATGAGGATACTAAACAGACTGGAGTCACGGTCATTTCCCATGCTAGCCATCTGAAGTACCCCAGGGAGGGACCACAAGGCAAAGCCCAAGTGATCGCACTGTCCTCGGTCAGCTCCAACATGGAAAAAAGTAGGCAACTGGGATCCTGAAGTTCATGCGTTAAGAGCACAGGTATGTGGGCATCTGGGTGGCTCAGTGGGTAAAGCCTCTGTCTTTGGCTCAGGTCATGATCCCAGGGTCCTGGGATCGAGCCCAGGCTCTCTACTCAGCGGGGAGCCTGCTTCCCTTCCTCTCTCTCTGCCTGCCTCTCTGCCTACTTGTGATCTCTGTCAAATAAACAGATAAAATCTTAAAAAAAAAAAAAAAAAAAAAAAAAGAAGAACACAGGTATGTTCTTTTAGGCTGGAATGTTTTCAAAGCGATTCCCTTCAGGTTGTTCATAGAGATTATTTTTTACAAAGATCTTAACACTCGAGAATATCAAAGTTCAAGTAGCGCACGTCTTGCTGGGTTCACCCCCAAAACAGACCCCCAAATAACTGAATGGTTTGACTCACAGAGTGAGGTCACTACCTGCAGACCCTTGAAATGTTGGGAGGATGAAAAGAGACAAAAGTCAGTGAAAGTGTTTTGTAGAGAGCAATGAAAATCCTGGTTGTTATCACTGGAATCTCTTGGCAGGACTGATTAGTAACTGACAGCTATCGCACAGGCCTGTCCTAGGGAGGACAACGGCCCAGAAATCATACAATGAAGCATCCGGACAGGGCTATCTGGTCACGACTAGATAATATTCTCCTGGAGACTCAGCTTCCTCCCTGAAGCTCTCCAGCACCGGGAGGGTCGCACCCACCTCGTCCACCGACGGGTACAGGGCAAAGAGCTCGGCCTGCCGGTTGGTCCTCCGGGCCTCTTCATTCTGCTTCTCGAAGTCCTCGGCGCTCACCTGCTGCAGGAGGTTCTCCAGCCGCGGGTCAGGCGGCAGGCTGCGGAGGTCGAAGCCACAGGCGGTGAGGGGCCCTTTCCCGGTCACATCGCACAGCACGTTTAAGGGGCGGGGACGCGCCTGCGGGAAGAGACCCATCGTGTGAGAGGGAGACGGTGGGTCCAAAATGAGAACGCGAGACCCCAGCTGGTCTCACCCCTGCACCCACGGAGGACTGAGGATCGGGCCTCAAGTGGCTTCTGAGCAAACCGGGGGGTCTGACAAAAACCACAGCTTTGCTTCCTGGCCCGAATATCCTAAAATTAAATGTCTCCTTCCCACCTAGAAGCAGGTAATTACTCCTAGGATGTGGATAAACCGGTCCTTGAGGAGAGGTCTGAGAAACAGCACTGTGTTCCTTTCTGTTTGGGGCATGTTGTCTTCCGGAGGGGGGGAGCTGAATCTCTGGGGCACATCGCTCATGTCCCATGCTCGGGCAGGACACAACTGGAAGAGGCTGAACAGAGAGAAGTCTGGGGTGTGCAGGGACCTCATCCTAATCTCAATTTCAGAATTTTCTAGTTTCTAGCCGAAACTAGAAAATAAGATGACCCGAGAGGAGCCTTCCCAAAGAAACCTTCCAGAAATTCTCAGACTGAATATTATGCTTCTGAAGACTGGGATGTGGGGCTGGGAATATTCTTCTGCAGGACTTTCATAGCAGTTATAGGAAAAAGCACCAGAACAAAAAGCAGAAAAGCCCTTTGCTATTCAAAGGGCATCCTCTTTTAGCCGCAGTGTGTTTGAAAAAAAGAGTCTGAAAGCCTTCACAAAGCGGATGCTTTATTCCGTTAGGAATGTTCCGGTAATGGGGAATGGCAAACCCAACCAAAGACTTGGCAAAGACTATATAACCACAATCAGCGATATATCATAAGAATATAGATGAACTGTTATAAATAACTATAAACTTAATGGTAAAATGTTCTCAAGTTCTACTAAATGGATGTGTCACTACACAATTTCTCTATAAAATATCCTTCCTGTGACATCCATCTACCTTAAAAAAGTGTTACTCTGCTCGATCATAAATGTTACCTAACTGAATGTGCTAGCAATAATTAATATTAGTACTTTAATTACTGATTTTTTTGGCTTAGAATTGATGAGGACTTTGGGAAAATGAATTGAATTTACCAAGTTTCTTTGAAAGGATGTCAATAGAGATCATCTCCAGAATTCATCCCAAGGATATGATGGACAAGTGAGCAAGGATTGTGAGGACAACAGCATCTCTGGAACATTGTAGTATCAAAATAATAGAAAGTGTCTAAATATCTCCCCAAAGAAGTAGTATTCAAAGATTTGGGAACTTTCATATAATGGGATGTTATGCAGCCATCTGCAGAAAACCCAAGTAAACATGTATCCCTGGACAAGAAAGGTGATCACAGCACAGTGTATTGCTAATATGAAAAGGGAAGGTATTCAGTATTATCCATAATATCCTCTAATTTTTATGGAATATGTGTGTACCACGGAGGTGCACCATACACGGACTGAACTTCCGTACATTCAGGAACCTGGCCTCCCCATTCCACTCAGAAGGTGCCCAGAATGGGAGCGACATGGAAGGTGTTGCCGGTTGTCTCACAGTCTGAGCATCTCTGCACAATGAGTATTAGTCAAACACGTTTGTGTAACTTGGCTCTACAACCTAGTTGATGACTTAATGGAGTGCTGTTAGCATGCCAGATGAGGGTGCTTCATGGGGTGATGGTCATTTACCCATTGCTCTCTGTTCCAAAGTTTATACTCAGCTCTGTGATGCTGGGCCTGGTCCTCAGCAAGGCACTATTTCTGCTTTGCCACCTCTCCTTTTGGGTTCTGCCAGTAGGGGGCGCTAGAGGGAGAAGGGACTTGGCGGCTCCTGGAAAGTTGGTCGTGGCAGTGAGCTCTGGCCTCCAGCGAGTTTGGACGCTTCCAGAACCATCCTCATCTTACCTCCTTGGAGGTATGAGCACCAGCCAGTCAGGCCCTTCTAAGCGGTCCAAGTCCAAACTCCCAGACCCCGTGGAGTATTTCCTCTGAGATTCCCAAGACACGGCCTCTAGCTAGGTCTGGCCCTCCCCTTGCTCTAAGGATCTAGGTTCTGATAACTCCAAACTCTTCCCACCAGACCCGTGGTTTCCAAGTGTGGTCTTGGGACTAGTAGCCTCAGCATCTCCTGGGAAACGCTAATTAGAAGTGCGAATTATCAAGCACCACCCCGACCTACTGAATGAGAAATTCTGGGGTGGGGCGTGGCCCTGTGGGTTCAAGCAAGCCCTCCAGGGGATTGCGATAAAGATCCAGATTTAGAGCCTCTGCTCTGGGCCCAAGCCACAGGATGGCCTGCTGTTTCCAGCTCTTATTTCTGTAGGACCTGAATTCTCCCATTTGGTTCTCTCGGTCTTTCCACACTGGTTAACCAATTCCTTATATTATATTTCCTTTGTTGAGATACCTGGTGTGGCTTCTGTCTGACCAAAACAAGGAAAAATTCAGTTGCTCATGATATAAAATAAAAACTGAATTTAGTCAAAATTCCCAATGAAAAATCCCTTAAAAATCTACAGAGTGCAGATGTCCCATGCTTCAGGAAGCCCATCATATTCAGCCCTGGAACTGATGGCTGATTCCTCTGCAGTGCTCAGATTAAGTAGTCAGCTGGGCGGTAGAGACCACACTGTTGGAACATAGGTATTATTGTAAAACTCTCTAGTCATTTACCATTCAGCGTGGTGAGATGCTTATAATGGGAGAGCCTGAAAGCTTAAAACTCCATAGGTGTTTTAAATTTCAGAAGATGCTCTATAAAACTTGAACAAATTTCTTCCCCTTTGTTTTATTTTTCCTATTTATAAAATGGACAAGTTGGAATAGAGCCCTGGCTTTCTTTAAAATTTTTTTAATTGTGCTAAAATATACAGAATGTAAAATTTTCCATCTTCATCCTTTTCTAGAGTATAGCTCGTAGGGTGAAGGACATTCACACTGTTGTGCAAACCACCATCCACAATTCTTTCCGTTGGTACCCATTTGTACTACAGTCTGTACCCATTACAAGATAATCTCCATTCCTCCCACTCCCAACAGTCCTGACAACCACCAGTCTATGTTTGGTCTCTAGGAATCTGAGGGACTCTAGGACTGAGGGACTCTAGGGACCTCACACAAGTGGAATTATATAATTTATGTTCTTTCATGACTGGTTTATTTTACTTAGAAGGTACGGGCACTAAGGAAGAGCAGGCATTGACCTAAATACTTAACACATATTAACTCATTTAATACTCAAACAACCCCATGTGTTAGTTACTATTTGGTGTCATTGTGACCAGTGTTATGGACTTGAACATTTGTGTCCCTGAAATATTCATGTGTCGAAATCCTACTGCCTAACAGGCTAATGGGAGGTAGGGCCTTTGGGAAGTGATCAGGTCATAAAGATGGGGCCTTCGTCAATAGAATTAGTGCCCTTATAAGAGATATGAGAAAGTTTGTTTTCTTTCAGTCTCCACTGTGTGGTGATACAACAAGGTGTCTGCAAACCAGCAAGAGGACTCTTACCAGAAATGAAATCACTGACACCTTGATCTTGGAACTTCCCACCTCTGAACTATGAGAAATAAATGTCTGGTGTTTTAGCGACCCCAGTCTATTGTACTCTATTATTCAGCCCAAGTTGACTAAGACAGTTCACTTCCCTTCAGGCGCCTGGGTGGCTAGTAGGTTAAGCATCTGACTCTTGGTTTCAGCTCTAGTCATGATCTCAGGGTCATGAGATCAAGCCCTAAGTGAGGACTCACATTCAGTGGGGGGTCTGCTTGAGATTCTCTCCCTCTCCCTCTCCGTCTGCTGCTCCCCCCTCACATGAATATGGTCTCGCTCTCTCTCTCTCTCTAAAATAAGTAAAAAAAAAAATGCTTTAAAGAAAGACAGCTTCCCCTGAATAATTAATAAGTACTTGTTAGAGAAACTGTATAAAATTGAGAAAAGATACTTTTTAAGAAGACACAAGAGTCCTAGTACCCCAAGATACTGCCCTCTATATTTCTGTAGGCATGCCTTTCCTACCAAATTCAAGAGTTGGATTCTTGATTTTGGGTTAACATATTAGTATTTCCCATAGTTTCAACATTCTCTTCTAAGGTTTCAGGGGCTGTGTGGTTTTAACGGACACACACAGTATATATGCTCAACTACTCCTCCACAGAACCTCTGCCTGAGTTCTCAAACTTTCCAGTTAACCATGGCTGTCCTTTTCTAGAGCAATCACTCAAATATATCCAACATAGTGTATCAGATTCAAAACACTACTTTGCCTCGTTAGCTCAGCTGTTTCCATTTTTTCCCCAAAGGGTTTAAATATTCTCAAACAAAACTAATGTCAAAGTCAGAGAGCTGAGATTCAAAATTGGAAGAGACCCACTGCAGCCCATTGTTTCCCACTGAGCGGACTCAGGTGGTAAAGTAACTTCCCCAAGATCAAACAATGGTTGACCAAGATGGCGGCCAAGCAGCTCTCCTAAGGCGCTACTCCCTTTACACCAGCTGGTCTCCATACCCAACACTCCTTTTTCATGTAAATATTTCCTCATTCCTCCTTTCCCCTTCTGAAAGGTCATGTACAGATGATATAACTCACTTACATACATATATTTCTTAAATAAACTCAAAAAAATTTAATGGAATGACGAACTAAAAGTAAAAGTTAAAATAAAACGAGATGGCTTTATTATCATCCTTGTCTTCCAGGGAAGGAAGCCCAGAAAGGTTAATTATCCTGCCTGGGGCGACGGAGTTAATATGTGGCAAAATCATGAAGAGAAACCGGGCAGACTGGCCTCAGTGTGGATTTTCACTCAGTCCTCAGCCTGCCTTAGAGGCCCCACTGTGTCTCCTCAGGAATTGTTACCGGGGGTGGGGGGCTGCCCCCCTCCAATTCTACCTATTTTCATTATTGAATTTGCGGGTTCTCATTTGAACACCAACTTCTACAGCTACAAACAGGTTTACAAAAAAAAAAGTCAGCTAGTAGCATTCTTCCTACTCTGACATTCTCTGACTCCAGCCCTTTCTCTAGTTCAAACACCAACATCCTGCCCTGGGCAGAACAGCCCAGTAACCTGGTAACCATGTTTGTTGCTAGAAAATACCTGTGTGCTTGGTTCACGGCCCTCCAAGGACTCTGACTCAAATGTCTGTTTCTGCAGCGTCTTGTGAAAATCTCTTCGGGATCCAGACTTTTTAAAGCTGCCGATCTCCGGACTGCCTTGGTTTCTTTTGTTGTTTATGTTGTTGTTGTTACGTAATTTGGAGAGAGAGAAAAAGAGAGAGGTACAAACGCGTTAGATTAAAAATAAAAGTAATGGCTGGGAGCAGATGCGGCGCTGAGAAATCTTGCAAAGAGAGGACCGATTGTGACTCCTCACATCTAATTATGCACCAGGCCTAATACAAGGCTCTGCTGTAATGAGATACAGACTCGCCTCCTGGCTGGCTCCTTATTAAAGGCAGGAACGGTCTGGGAAAATGCCACTTCGGAGGTGTGGTCATTTCAGCTGCGGGCTATTTGGCTCCAAGCTGATGCTTAACTATGACCCTAGTGTTAAGAGGCTGAAATAAATCTAGCAATGTGCAGAGCAGCAAATAAAGATCGTTTGAAGATTAAAAATAGAGGAAAACTTTGAATGTCCCCATCAGCGTGTTTCACAGTGAATTAGAAAGGCGGGACATGGTTAAGAAAAAAATAGAAATAAATGACCGACAGGCTGAAAATCTCTGCTGTCTCAATCTCCACCCCGTGCACGCCATCAAAGCGGGGTTTCAAAACCGTGTAGCTATGAAAAGGGTTTCAAAGATAATGGCTAGCCCTGTTACTGGGGAAAGAAATTAGACCATTGTGAAAAAGGCAACAGATAGAGGCTGTCAGGTACCAACTGTAGAAAGCTACGTGCCTATTCCCCATTTTTATGACTCAAGGTCTTCTTGGAAAAGAGGCTCAAAGTCAACCGCACAGCCACACGCCCATGTGGCTTGATTTCTCCTGCTATTAGAAAAACCCCTGCATGAGTGGGTAAAGGATATGAAATAAGTAAGGATTTATTAGGCAGATCAAGCAGGAAACAGATCGAGCAGGAGATGTGGGAGCGTTACTCTCAATGATCCACACACGGAGTTTATAACTCTTTGGGAGGGCGAAGTGTTGGGTTGTGCACAGACTTGGTATCCAATCAATTGTCATTGATTAAGTTAATTAAAGGGGGGAAAAAAAAAGGAGATGTCCCAGGGTTGTCTACAGGGAGAACCAGCTCTGTCCTTAGATTTTACTGTGCTCTCAAGACAAGCAATTTGAAGAAAAGGAGACAAGAAATGGCCCCCAAAAGAGGGGCAAGATGGGCTTGGTGACTAATCCGAGTCACCGTCAGCTATAAATGGTCATCTTCGGGGTCTCCTGGCTGAACTGCCCTAAGCCCAAACCTGTATTCACGGGGCTGTATTCAGCATGCCAAATTGGGGAACTGAGCAAAGTAAGTAAATGAGTAAGGTACATTCCAAGTAAGGAAAAGAGAGTGAGCATTGAGAAAAGATTTCAAGAGAAATATGCAGCATAATCTCAGGCTTAGAATTCCTAAACCCCAACCAAATAAATAAAATGTAATATATCATCTTGTTCATAAATGTCAATTAGCAAAAAGTATTTTGGGGGACCCCTTCAAACAATTCCCCAGACGTAATTAACCACTTAAAATATTTAAGAAAATTATGTTGGTTCCAGTTGCTTTAAGTGTGCAAATGGCGGTGTTAAGAAGAAGAGATATATGTGTGAGCAAAATTTATTTTTTTTCGCAATTTATTTTCTACTATAATATTTTCTATGAACAGAGACCTTTGAGAGAGAGCCCCACGTGGGATTTCATAAACCTGCTAGCTTTTTTTTTTTTTTAACATGTTAGCTTTTTAAAAGTGATTCTCATCCACATAAACTTCCCCAGCAACACGCATGTGTGCGCTGGATGGATGGCTTTGCTAGTGGATAAAATGCCTTTTGGGACTCTCTCCAAGAGTTCAAAGAAAAGGCTACGTGGACTATAATGTCTTGGGGAAAAAGTACCCAGCGCAAAGTAGTGGTAAATAGTGAGCTGTGTCCTAAGATCACTCTCGTCATTAAAATACACTGAATCCGTGCCTGTTTTTCCTGAAGGATCCAGTTTTAAGGGGAAACTTCCCAAAGGAATTAAGTACTATAAATTAATTCTAGGGCCGCCTGGGTGGCTCAGTGGGTTAACGTCCAACTCCTGATTTTGCTCAGGTAATGATCTCGAGGTTGTGAGATCAAGCCCCGCCTCCGGCTCCTCACTGGGCGTGGCCGTGGAGCCTGCTTAAACTTCTCCTCCCCCACTCGCTCCGCCCCTCCCCACCTTTAAAAATTGATTAATGAATTAATTCTAAAATCGAATGCAAACAGTGAATTAAAACACTGTTTTCACACTTTGGTATCTGCCCTTGGCCTTCCTTCAGGCTTGTACACGCCAAAGGTTCAATGTCAGATGTCTCCTCACCAGGCCACCTGCTCGGGCCACAGAAATAAAAATCAGGAAGCAGCCTAACTTAAGACCGTGTGTGTCCTGACAACCAGCCTTAGCTTTATTTCTTATCTTACAAAGTACACCTATTTCCAAGTATTTACTAACAAGTGAACAACACACACACACACATACACACACACACACACACACACACACAATTACAGCTCTGCACTTGCCCCCATCACCCTCAGTCATTTTCCTCAGTGCCTCTATTTCTTCATCAATGACATATAAACACAAGGTGAATTCTAGGATATTTGCCCAGCTTTAAGATTTTATGAGGAAAAAGTTCATACACCATATCTGGAAACATTCAAACCAGTTTTCTTCCAAAGAAATTAGAGCTGGGAGAAGTCAAATTTATTTGGCTCTTGCTCTTCTGCTATTTTATGCAAATACTTTCTTTCTTTTTTGGTCTTCCATTGTTTGAACATTTTCTGGAGTTACTTAAATGAACCCCAAAGACACTGACAAATAGGCATTAAGAAAATGAGTCACAGAACAGTGTTAAAAGTTCACAACATAGATATATGCTAACTCTCTATATGTACCAGCCCTCAGCATTTTGGGGATGGAAAGCATTTAGACTAAAGTTTTTCATGGTTGTGTGTTTGAAACCAGAGCAAATGTTTCTCCCCTTCCTCGTTCCGGATTTAGCATCTACTTCCCCATTTTGAAGTCTCAGAAAGTCACAAAGCTCCCTTGTGGCAGCAGGGGTAGAGCTGGCTGGGGGAGAGGATAAGTGGTGGTAAGGATGTAAAGATGACTCATTTTAAAAGTGCCAGCCATGGAAGGCAGAAACCACCACCGGGTAAGTAGTGAGGCTGCTTGCTGAGTGACAGTGGCCACCAGAAACCGCAGCCTCGCTACCCAACGTGGGCAACTGAGCCAAATAAAGCCCTGCTCCTGTTGAACCTCTCTGCAGACAAGAGAGAGAGAGGGAAGTGGGCCAAGTGGTAGGAAATCTATTCTTAAAATGAACAAACCTACTGCTTCTGAAGAGAACTGCATTCCTTATCTCCAGACACTACCTACTGTTGTATATTTGGGAACCACACGAAGACCAAACATATTTTATTTATTTTTTGAAAAGATGTGTTAATTTTAGACAGAGAAAGAGAGAGTGCAAGCTGGGGGAGGGACAGAGGGAGAAGGAGAGAAGAAGACTTCTGCCGAATGAGAAGCCTGACATGGGGCTTGATCCCAGGACCCTGAAACGGTGACCTGAGCCAAAATGAAAAGTTGGATGCTTAACTAACTGAGCCACCCAGGCACCCTAAGACCAAACAGATTTTAAAGACCAAAGTCTTGAGAGAAAGTATGGAGTGGACAGAATTTGGCTCTAGAGGCTGGGATCAGGGTTCAGATGCTGCCTCCTTATGTACTGGCCATGAGATCGTAGGCAAGTGATTTCATTGCTCTGAGTCACAGTTTCCTCAAGGGTGAAATGCGGAGTAACACTGCTCATTTTGAAAGCCTGTGTGATGACTGGAAACAAATACACATACATCTTCTTCTCCTTCCTTCACTTCCCTTTCTTTCCTATCCCTCCCATACAATTTGGCACTAAAGCCATCAGAACATGGCAATCCTCCATGCCTTAGGATGGGGAGTAGGTGAGGAAGCCCAAAATGGGAAGTTGAAGGCCAAACAGGGGGAGGAGAACATGCATAGAAAAGGGCTGCCTGGCATGGAGAATCAGAACTCACCTGGGCTGAGGGGGGCGCCCACGCCTGGAAGAGCCTGGCATGTGGTAACAGAGTAGACATTCTACATAGAACAAAGAGGCATGCACCTGGAGGGGCAGCCTGCCAAGTGTGTCTCTATGGAGGGGTGGCCTGGCACTCAGTATCAGTGCAGGGCAAGCCACACAGCGTGGATGGTGCCCATCCATGGTACCTGTCGCAGGGTGTTAGTGTCAGAGCCAGCATATTAGGAGGAGGGTGACTGTGGGATGGAGAGTTGAGGTGGTTGCATATCAGAGGATTAATCAAATAAACATCATACGGACAATAAGAGTCATGTTTTCCACTACCTGAGAAGGGATAAAAATATGGAAAGGAAGAAAATTGGAACAAATACTCTGATGTCGTGTTGGAATTACATGTATCAACATGAACTCATGGTTTTCAGAACACATGTGCGTGTGCGCACACACACACACAAACACACACACTCCCTACCACTGTTCACTGAGAAGACATGGGAGGAATGACACTTTAATAGCAATGAGCACACTCAACACCTACAGCTTGGCTTCTAAGTACCACTTTCCACTTAAAAGGAGTCATATCTACTTGGAGAAATGACTGAATCCAGGGGTGAGGAAAGGAAACTCTAAGAGCAGCTTGGAATACCTTGTGACCAAAAGCAAGGATGGGCTCAATGGTTGTTTGAGGGCATGTGAAAAAGACAAAAGGACCAGTTGGAGGGATTCACACTGGTCAAAGTGAGGACAATATGAGCATCAAAATAAACCACAGAACTAGATTCAAACTTACTGAATAAAATAGGAAACTATGATTCAATGCTGATACAAATAAACTGAAAGTTTGGTGAGGAACTGGGCATTTTATAATCATCAAATCCAGATGGAAGGATTATTATGTCTAAAAAAATAATGGCCCTGTGATCTCAAGGTCATAAAAGTCAAAGAAAGATCCAGGAACTGTTCCAGAGTAAATAATACTAAAAGCATGTGACATCTAAATGCAATGCATGCCTTTCAACTAGATTGTCTTGCTCTAAAGGGCATTCTTGGGACATTTGGTTAAAGCTGAATAGGGTCTGAGAATTAAATGGTAATAATGTATCAATGTGAATTTCCTGAATGTGATGTCTATATGCTAATTATGGTGGAGAATGTCCTTGTTTGTAGAGATTACACGCTAAAGTATTTGGGGATAATGGAGAATTAGGTTGGCAACCTACCATCAAATGGTTTGGGGGAGGGGAAAAAGATCTTTGTGTTATACTTGCAAGTTTTCTGGGTATTTGAGATTGTTTCAAAACAAAAGGTGAAGAATAGACTGAGTGTCTGGCATTGTAATAATTCTATTAGTGGGTCCTATTTACCAGGCTGTGTATCCATTACTGTAGCTGCTGTGAGCATAGGAGCTCTCATATCCAGAGACATCTAGACATCTAGAGTGATTCCCTCTTCCTGTCAGCCCTCTAACTTCCCACGTTGGCTCGGTGGCTATGAGCAATGACTGACTGATAAAGGGGTACAATATTGCCACACCCTGCCTCAAAGCTGGACAGTGGGAAAACTTTGTACTGCTGTCCCTCCAGGGCACCTGTATGTTGGCCAAGAATTTTTCAGCAGTCTTATCCTGAGTTGACTCCTTCTGCTTCTCTTTCTTGCTTCCCTCATCCCCTTACAGGCTTTTCCTAAAGAGGATACTCTCAAAAATCATGTGCATCTGAATCCCTGCCTCAGGCTCAGCTTCTAGACCATCTCAACTAAGACAATCACCCACCAGCTCAATGAATAATAGTTATTATTAGTAGTAGCAATGACAATACCATTATATGTAACACCAATGCAAGTGTTACCATCTAGATGACCATATTTTATGGAGATGCTGAATTTAAAGTCTTCTAACATCTTTATTTGTGAATAATATCATTTTTATATAGGAACTTTACTTTCTTACCAAAAGCAAAAGTCGAACTTGGAGAAGCACTCACTTTAGGATTTCACTTGCAGAATTCTCCCAAAAGACCAATTAACACCCAAGTGAGGTTACTGTCCGCATTAAACTTGTTCCATTCCACTCCATCCCTTTTAGGAATTCTTAGTGGATTACCTTTCCCAGTCGTGCAGCTAAAACCGTGGTTTGGATTGGATTTTGGGACTTCAGTTTTCTGATGGCTTAGTAGCAATGATTCTCAATGAGGGTAATTGATGCTTCCATTTTTGATTGTCTCAATGACCAGGAGGTACTACTATATTTCACATCCTGAAATGCCTGGGGCATCCCACACAACAAAGAATGATCTCAACACATCTATCAGCATCCAACACAGCTATCAAATATCCTGTCTTTCATGGAGGTGAAAAACCAGCCTGTAAATATATGAGCCAGACCCCCAGTATTTTTGCACCAAATTTTCCAGCAAAACAACTACCATATAAATGTAGGGGGAATTAAACTCTGTGATGGTTCAATCTCTACCAAGAGCTTTCTCCCCTTTTTGGAAAATCACATTACTAACAGCAATGCTGCTTGTGGTCTTTGAGTCACCCACACAACACACCTGTTGTCGTCTGCTTTTGTAGGTGTGATACTTGCAGTGATGGTTCCCGCAGCTGCAAAGAGCTACTTGATCATGTTCTCTGATGGAGCTGTGTCCAAGCACTTGCATATTTACATACATGCTATTTAATGTATTATGCTTCTTATAGTTCTCCTTTATATAACAGTTGGGACATTTTATTAACTTTTAAAAATAAGAAAGTTCATGGGTGACAAAGATGGTATTATAAAATACTCATTACACAGAAAGATGCCGTTGGGTCTGATAGATCCAAGAACAATTGTCTTAAAGAACAGGATATGGATGTTTGCTTGCTAACATTTCATTCATTCTCCCATTCAACATATGTCTATAAACTATCTCCTGAGAATAAGGCACCAAAGAGGAATGCACAAAAGTCCTAGCTTTAAGGGAGTCCCTGTCCTCCGTGAAGTCATAGTCTAGTGAGAAATACATATTTAATAGGGGAGAGAAACATTCAGAAAAGTCATCAGAATGCAAGAGGCCCTCTGAAAGAGGGCTACCTGGGTGGCTCAGTCAGTTAAGCGTCTATCTTCGGCTTAGGACATGATCTCAGGGTCCTGGGATCAAGCCCCACATTGGGATCCTTGCTCAGTGGGAAGCCTGCTTCTCCCTCCGCCTCTGCCCCTGCCCTTGCTTTCTATCACTCACATGCTCTCTCTCTTGAATAAATTAAATCTTAAAAAGAAAAAAAAAAAAGAGTGCAGTGTAGAGTATGACAAGAGTTCCCAAGAGAAATACAAACAGCAGGCTTCGAAAATTTACAGAAGGGAGACACTTCCTCCAGCCAGGTCAGGGTAGGCTTCATGAAAGCCCTGGCCTTGGGGCTTCAGCGGGGTGTAGGTTCATGGGGATGGGAGGTGTGTGTCACAGCTCAGGAGTGGCTCAGTGATTTCCACAGCTGGATCACTCTCTGTAACTGCACAGGCTGACGAGCCTTGCTTGCTTCCTATACTTTTAGAAAGCAAATAGCTGAATACCTTGGCAGCCAGCACAACAAATGCATGTCATAATAAGCAATTATTGATCAGGGAGACATTTTTATGGTGTTTTGGGAGTAACTGAATTATATGCACTGATGTGTTTGAATTTTAATTGTTTACCAGTTCACTGGGAGTAAAATATGGAGTAATAAAACAGATGATACCCCATTCCTTGATGTCCTAGCTCTCCTTGAGCACGACCTTCCTTCAGAATTACTTTAATCACCCAGGATGAAAGACAAAGTCTAAGGGCTTTTACGATGTTGCTCATAACATTCCTGAAATGTTTCACTATCGCTGTGCATAATACACCGAGAATAAATAACATGCGAACAAGTTTAATTACTTAAGAGCTCGACTTTCCTCCAAGACACCAAACACAATGTAAGTGAATCACTCTTTAGTTCATGCAGAGAAAATGGCAGAGGAAATAATGCTTAAGTATCTAATGTGACCCCAAAGATGCCTGCAAACATCAGTCCAAGCAAAATAATCAAATATTTGGAAATGAGATGAGATGAATATGCAACCATGGCCCCATTCTATTTGTGAGATCGAGGGTCATTTCCAAAAGGCATGTAGAGAAAAACACTATCATTTTTAGAGCAATGACACTACATTTTATGGTGTTTATGTTTCTAGACATGAAGGATAGAATGGAACCCATTCAAGGCATCTTCCATTATAAGTACCACAAACATCTCAAGTAGGAAAACATATTCCAAAAGGAGATCACGTAGTTTGTGTTTCTGTGTAGTCAAATCTTTCTTATTAAGTGAAAAAGAAATTCTAGAACTTTCCTCTTTCCTTCATAGGCAGCATTCTTTGTCTGATTTAAAAGCCTCAATTATAGAACTTGAGTGGCAAATGCTCTATAGAATTATGAGCGTGGGAGGGAACACAAGTGGCCATTACTCCACTCCCCTGCTCCCTAAGTGGGATTCAAAGCCATTACCACAGATAGCAAGGACATAAAAGACTATCCTTAGATATTACAGAGAAATGTAATATCAGCAAGGAGATAATTGAGGAATAAAAGAGCTAAGTAAATCAGTGTTTGAGTGCGTGGTTATGGATGGCAGAGACATGTCCATAGAAGGTGAAATGGCTTCATTAAGTATGGTCTTCCAGAGGAAAGCAGTGCCCCCTCCACAGTGCATTAAAATATACAGGTAGAATTTTTGGTTCATTCCTTGGACAGGCTAATATAAGTGCTTTATCTGAAGTGTTCAGATCTTATTTCACTTGAAAGGAATATTTTGGATGGGTTGAATTGGAACTAGATAAACCCTAAAGCCTTCTGATTTTCCAAACTTTATCTGTATTTCAAGAATATGGAAATTATAGTGCTTTTGAGGGGAAATCTACCCTGAATCATTAATTGAAAAGAAATCTTCAGTAACACTTGAGTTGTCCCTTGTTTTTTTTTCCTTTGCATATAATCTTACTAACATCTAATTGAAGTTATTTGTCAACTGGGCAGGGACACGTGAGCCATATTCTGTAGTACTATTTTTAAAATATCATAAGTGGTAGCTAATCTATTATGATAGGCCAAGATATCTAAGCATTTTGCATATGTTAATTTATTTATTGCATATAATATAACTTGTGTGGTAGACACTGTTCTAATTCCTGTTTTCCCAATTAAGAAATGGAGGCACACACACAAAAATAGTTTGTCTTAGGTCACACAGCAGTAAGTGGGGGAGCCTGGACTTGAAACCATTTACTCCTGCTCCAGAGAAATCATCATTCTGTGAAATAATAAAGTAAAACCATAGCAAAGTAATAGATCTTCCATTTAGCGAGTAATTAATCAATGTCAGGAACTATCTTAGATTTCTACCCATTGATTTTAGGGCCCAATTACAATTCATCTTTTTTAGATGACACTTGAGTGAGTTGTGACAAACGCAGAGTTGTGTAACCACCACTGCAGTCAAGACTTCGAACAGTTCCAACACCTCAAAAGTCTCTCGTGACCTTTTGCAGTCCCTTCCTTTGACCACCCGAAGGCTCCAGCAACCGCTCATCAAGTTTTTGTCCCTACAGCTCTGCCTCTTCCTGAACAGCAAACAGATGGAACAATGCGTTAGGTTCCTTTGTCTGGCTTTTTTCTCATTGCGTGATGTAACTGCGAGTCATCTGTACTGCCTCAGGCATGAGGAATTTGTTCCATTTCACTGCAGAGTAGCATTGGGCTGTATGGACGTGCCAGAGTCTGGCTATCCCTTACCCCACTGCGTACGATTTGGGCGGTTTCTGATTTTTGGCAGGCACAAATAAAAGTGCTATAAATATTTGCATATAGATGTTTAAAGGAACAGAGGTCCTCAGTTCACTTGGGTAAATACCTAGGAGTAGGAAGTCAGGAGGTATGATAAGCGTATATTGAACTGCGACTTGAGGGAAGATAAGGGAAGAAAACTCAACGACAGAAACAATATTCAGAAAGTAAATATAGTACATCCAGTTACAAGAACTAGAATACAAGTTCAGGAATTCATATTTTATTTTGACCAATCATGTCCAGCACTGGCTAGGATACGGGGGACAGGGCAGTTTCACGCCCGGATGGTAATGGAGCCCATCGGTATAGCTTTCCTGGAGAAAAATCTGGCAGTCCTTAGGAGGACGTGTCATATGCCCAGACTTCAAATCTACCCTCGGAAATCCTCACACGCACGTGTCGGGGCAAGTGTGCCTAGATGTCTATTTTGATGTTATTTATGACTGTGAAAATTGGAGACAATTTCAATGTCCATCAATAGAGAAAGATTTGGTAACATAATGATACATTCCTTCACCTCACCCCTAGAATACCAGGGGCGGGGGATAGATCTCTGACCCAGAAGGAATGTCAAAGACATTACTGAGGGGCACCTGGGTGGTTCAGTTGTTGAACGTCTGCCTTCGGGGCAGGTCATAATCCCAGGGTCCTGGGATCAAGTCCCGCACTGGGCTCCCTGCTCAGCAGGAGGACTGCTTCTCCCTCTCTCACTCCTGCTTGTAGTCTCTCACTCTCTTTCTCTCTGTGCCAAATGAATAAATCAAAGCTTAGGGGCACCTGGGTGGCTCAGTGGGTTAAAGCCTCTGCCTTCGGCTCAGGTCATGATCCCAGGGTCCTGGGATTGAGCCCCACATCGGGCTCTCTGCTCAGCAGGGAGCCTGCTTCCCCCTTTCTCCCTGCCTGCTTCTCTGCCTACTTGTGATCTCTGTCTGTCAAATAAATAAATAACTAAATCTTTAAAAAAATAAATCAAATTAATCAAAATTTTACTGAAAAAAATGGTACTTTGTGTATATATACAACATACATACATATTTATAAATGTGTACTTACATACATAATATTTATGTAAAATACAAATATCCATCTATATGTTGGTGAGGGTCTGATAAACTCTGGAAGACTGTGTAGCAACAACATCCGTGCATTAAGAGGGGGTTGAAGGAAGGGCAGGGAGTGAGAAAGGAGTGAGGCAGAGACCGCCTTTTACTTAATACTCTTCCACATGGCTTGATTTCTTTCAAAATGAGCATGTATTATTTGACACATAAAATGACAGATTCAAAGGAGAGCCAATTAATCACTAAGCAGCAACTGGCCAGCACGCCCACAGTGTCCTCCTCCAACTTCCCAGTACCCTGCTCAAGAAGACCCAGAACAAACGGACACTCACCCAAATGAGCAGAAAAGTTACCACCTGAATCTGGACAGAATCTCTGTGGATCAGATGGAGCTGGCAGAACGATGTCCCATTCCTTGTCCCCACAAAGGGGAACACATGACACTTCATACTGTCCTTCCTGCCAGGCCCTGAGCAGTCAAGGTCTACATGAGCCAGAAATCTGAATGCTCCTTCTTCATGGTAGTGGCTTATGGATGGAGCCAGGGCCAGACTCCCCCTGGTTGCACTCCCTTTTTGCCACCAGAAACACCCCCCCCTGCCTTGCCTTTCTCTTTCTACCATCATTCAGCAATGACTAAGAAACAACCCATAGGGGGACGCCTGTGTGGCTCAGTCTGTTAAGCATCTGCCTCCAGCTCAGGTCATGAACCCAGGGTCCTGGGATCGAGCCCTGCATCGGGCTCTCTGCTCAGCAGGGAGCCTGCTTCCCTCCCCTCCTCTGCCTGCCTCTCTGCCTACTTGTGATCTCTCTCTTTCTCTCTCTCTCTCTCTGATAAATAAATAAATAAATAAATAACCTTAAAAGAAATAACCCATAGGAAACAATTGAGCTGAAAATGTATGCAGAGTTGGGAGATGTCTGGCAATAGTGTATCACAGTATGTTGTATTCTCCCCACAAATAAAATATTACAGGTACATATGGGGCAGAATGTGTGCTAGGAATAGATTTTCATGTTTGGAGTACCAAATTCAGAGTACCAAAGGATCAAACAGTGGAGCAGAAAAAGGTGCTTCCTCTCTAAAACACCAGTCAGGGGCACCTGGGTGGCTCAGTGGGTTAAAGCCTCTGCCTTGGGCTCGGGTCATGGTCCCAGGGCCCTGGGATCGAGCCCCGCATTGGGCTCTCTGCTCAGCAGGGAGCCTGCTTCCCTCTCTCTCTCTCTGCCTGCCTCTCTGCCTACTTGTGATATGTCTGTCAAGTAAATGAATAAAATCTTTAAAAAATAAAAAAATGAAAAAAATAAAACACCAGTCAAAGCTTCCAGAGTTGCATACTCCTACCGAATTTCTCAGAAGGGAACTGGCCCATTATACAAGCGCGCAGAGAACAGGACCAACAGCAACTCCCAGCCCCAGCATGTTGCCAAAGATAAAGCTAAACAAGATACTACTTTGTTTCATGGGGGGAGAAAAAGGGCACAAAAATTTGAATAAAATAAATATACGAATAATCATTGTTGCTATAGAAGAGATAAAATCAAATAGAGACTCAAAAGGGAATTCAAAAGGGATCATGTGACTAATGGATTAACATTTTGACTTAAAATTCTCAGTAAATAATATCAGGTTTGTGAATTACATTTAAACCATGACAGCAAATATAGAAATCACAAGGAAAATTAGGAATACAGATTTGATTATGTAAATAAATCTGAATGTTAAAAAAGTTAGAAGCAATTTTGAAAGACAAAGAACATACTGGAAAAGGAATATCTAATATATGCCAGACAAACAATTACTATCCCTAATAAATAAAGGTAGTCCTAGAGATAAACAGGCCCAGACAAATACATTAATAGAGGCGCACAAATTTCAGGAATAAATAGGACATGAAGGAAAAATTATAAGCTGGCCAACTTAATATACGGACAACGGATTCCCCAATTTCATAATCAAAAAATGCAAATAAGAGAGTCTCTTTGCAAGAAAAATTGGCAATTTATTAAAAGGTAACATCCAATATTCTTGAGGATTCATGCACATATTATTGATAATTTTTCAGTTATATTATTTCCAAATCCTTAAATTTGTGCATAATCCTAGACAGAAAAATTCCTCTCCTAGGGATTTATTCTGAAGGAAAAAAAATCATAGCTATGCACAAGAATGTTACCATTTTGGAGTATAATCCTGAAAAACAGGGACTCGTGTGGGGTGCCTGGGTGGCTCAGTGGGTTAAGCCACTGCCTTCCGCTCAGGTCATGATCTCAGAGTCCTGGGATCGAGTCCCGCATCGGGCTCTCTGCTCAGCAGAGAGCCTGCTTCCCTCTCTCTCTCCCTGCCTGCCTCTCCATCTACTTGTGATTTCTCTCTGTCAAATAAATAAATAAAATCTTTAAAAAAAAAAAAAACAGGGACTCGTGCAAACACTAAAATTGGTTAAATGAATTTTGATATAAATATATCATACAACCATTAAAAATTGGATTGAGGAAGAATGTTTAATAGCAAACAGAGATAATCACCAGTTACTGTAAAAACCCAAAATAGCATCATGCTACAAATAGTATCATAATCTGATTTAGTTTTTATACAAATATAGATAAAATGAAATATGATGTGAAGGCTATGTATCAAATGTTAATGGCAGTTATCTGTCTACAGGAAACTGAATGGGTTTTTCCCCTTTTGTTTCCCTATAAACTCTAAAATGTCTAAAATAAATATTCCAAAGGAGTCCTTTTTTCTTTTAAGTTTGTGCAACCTAGAGGGGAAAAAAAAAGAATATTCCAACGGGAATTGCCATGAGGAATGAAAAAAAAAATAGTGTCCCAAGAAGCAAATAGAAACCAAATGTAGTAAAACAGACCTTTCTATTTATTGTTCCTTCTTAGACTTTTTTTTTAGAACCGTAATATCCAGAAAGTATCTCTAATTACAACATTAAAAAGCTTGAGAACAACTTGTTCTGGAATATTTTATTTATTACCGGCCAAGCATAATCTTCCTTGACTACCTGGCAAACTTCGTTTTCCATTCATGTTGGAAATTAGAACACATGATGGATTAGTATCTAACGTTCTCTTAATCACTGTTTACAAGCTCTGCTTTCTCTTGCTTGGCCATTGAAAATAGTATGCTTACTGACACTGCTCCGAAAAGCATCAGCACAAATTCACGGGCACACTTCTGGGACCTGGATAAAACCCAACCCCCACAGTCTTTCGCTCTTTATCCCATAGAACACCAATTCTTCCAGCAGTACAGGAGAGGTGAGGAGAGCAGAAATTCACTATTTATGTCTTGACAGAGGCTCTCTGATGTTTCTTCTACTGGGATGTGTCCTCAGTCCGCTCACATGCCCCTCCCTGATGCCCAACGTATTCGCACACACAGGCTGAGAATTTTTGCGTGTCTACATGTTTCTCATGGGATGGTACTGTCCAGGTTATTGATGTAGGGACACAGACCTCAAGACAATGTGGTAGAACATTTGGCTAACCCAGGAGAGAAGGGCCCTTTTGACGGGAAGCTTAGAAAGTTATCTATTTCTTGGTCATGGATTTAAATGTTACCTTTGAATCTGAGGCCAAGTTTCACTTCATTAATTTCTACCCCCCCCTCAGAATTCGTCAGAATGGGAACAAAACAAAAAGGCCCTCTTCTTTATATTTAAAACGTAACTTTCTCCTTGCATAGGTGAATGACTAACCAAACTGTGATAAATCCACACAGTGGAATGTTCGTCAGCAAAAAAAAAAAAAAAAAAAAAAAAAAAAGGAAAGAAAGAAATGAGCTCTCAGATCACAACGAGACATGAAGGAACAAGGCAAAACTGTGTAATCAGCAGAAAAGTAAGTGGTTGCCAGGGAGAGATGAACGTGGGGAAGCACAGGAGATTTTTAGGGCAGGGAAACTATTCCGTATGATACTGGGATGGCAGACGCACGGCATTATGTAATTGTCAAACTTGTAGGACCTTGGATACAAAAGATGAACCCCAATGTAACCTCTGGGCTTTAGTTAATAATAGTATATCACTATGGGCTTATCAGGGATAACAAATGTATCGTGTATCTTAAGTAAGGTCTATCCAAGAAAGAATGAATCAGCCAGAGGAGGCTGCATAAAGACAAAAAAAAGAAAAAAAGAAATGTGTCCTGGTCTTGAATCCATAGGTAGGATCTGATGGACAGGGGAAAGCGGGAGGGCACATCCAGAAGGGTACAGTAAGGGCCCAGGTCTGGAGGTAGGACTGAGTGGGTTATGAGGACGAATAGGGGGGAAGAGGCTCCAGGCCCAGCAGAAAGGAAGTGGATCTGGCCCGCATACAGTGGGACCAGATTATTAAAACCCTTGAAAGACAAGCAAGCAGAGTTGATACTTGATAGAGAAGGTAATACAGAGCCTACAGCAGGTATCTGAATAGGGCACAAGATAAAGTCAATCCGCATTCATTATTCATGAATTTTGTACTTACAAATTCCCCTCCTTGCTAAAGTTTCTTTGAAACAGTCATGTGGTTATGTGTGCAATAACCAAACCAAAAATTAAACTAAAACCCAAACAAACTAACAGCATCCAAACTCCAAGAGGTTAACTCTAAGGGGAACTGTTCGAAGGGGGTATACCAGAACTCCCAGTACTCTCTATCCAGTTTTCCTGTAAACCCAAAACTGCCCTTGAAATTTTTCATTAAAAAGCAATTGCAGGGGCACCTGGGTGGCTCCTCTGCCTTTGGCTCAGGTCATGATCCCAGGGTCCTGGGATCGAGCCCCGAACCGGGATCTCTGCTCAGCAGGGAGCCTGCTTCCCTTCCTCTCTCTCTGCCTGCCTCTCTGCCAACTTGTGATCTCTGTCAAATAAATAAATAAAATCTTTTAAAAAACAACAACAACAAGCAATTGTAAAAGCTAACAATATACATATATATATAAAGAGAAAAGAAAAAGGAGCTTACTTTTGGTTCACGATTAGCCATTCCCGAATGTAAGTCTGAACACAGTCCCTGACATGAGGGTCCAGTTCAACCCTAATGAGGTGGAAAATGACATAAAATCATGTTAGTACCTGATAAAGACAACAAAACAATCCCTTATCATAACTAAGGAGAGTAGCATGATTCAATCCCGTATCAACTGAGAATGCCAGGGGCATTCCTACCCATCCATCAAGTGTCTGCAGCATTCCTCGGGCGACAGCATTTCTACTTCGATGAGACAAACATGTTGCCATTTGATGCTCTGTGGGTTTTCTTTATTACAGAGAATCCTGTTAAACTACACCCATCCCTTAAAGGCATTCCAATGCCAGACAGGTAGAACTAGCTGTAATCACATACAGAACCAGAAAAATAAGCATAAATACCCATTTCTCACAGGGGCAATTGAGACTAATTTTTGCTCATGTGTAACCTTGTTAGGACACGCAGGTTTCCCTTTTGGAAAGCCATGAAGAAGGTCTGTCTTGTGCTTTGAGGACTGGATCCTGGCTTCTTTCGTTGGTGATTCTTAATCTGGGCAGTTCTTGTCCTACCTGCAGAAGAGTGCCATGGGAGACCCTCCCCAGGTGCATCAGAGTCTTCGAATAACCAGTTCCACACAGTAGCGAAACTTTTGGCTGTTTTCCCAAGTGTTTCGATATTAGAGATGAATGAGTCGAAATACTACAGGCTAAAGACTGATGCCCCACCCCTTATTAATTACGTGGCCTGGGGCGCTCCTTCTCTGTCTCTGGGTCCTCCTGCGATACTGTGATAACTACTGTATGCATGTTTTCTCTCTTTTTTTTAAAAAAAAAAAGTCCAGCTAATTCTCAACCTGCCTCCGAGGGGATGGGCTTGCACTATTATCCGAATTTTGAAGAAGAATGAGATGAGAAGAACCGGGCTGAAAGTCACCCAGCAGGGGAAGAGCAGGGACTTAAACCCAGGCCTTGGACCTGTGCAGTGTAGCCACCGCACTGCCAGAGCTCCCCACGAAGTTCTGGGGCCACGGGGGTCAGCGGCTGTTTTCTCTGCTGCTGCTGCGGCTGCCGAGGCCCTCCTGGCTTTTGATTATAATGGCAGACTTCTGGGCAATGATTGAAATAGCAGAGGTTGTTTTAAAGTCATCGGACAGACAGGGTGAGCTAGAAATCCTGATCCCAAGGCAATATTATACTAAATAACGGATGCTAAGGGAAAAACCTGCCTCTTTCATCAAAATTCAAAAGTCCTACCTCTATATTTTTTTTAAAGTATCTGAAACAGTATTTTCCAAGACTCTGACCTCATTTGAAAATGATTAAATAAGTAACCATAAATTTCAGACGAAATGATAGGCAATGATTCTTTGTCAACGGTGAAAAAACAGAGCTTGCCTACGGGAAAGTTACACTTGAATAGATGGGCTGATGGTGGGGGAAGTGTTTCCCACTGCTTGTTTTCTGGGAAAGGAGTATTTCTAAAATAGTCTGAGCTGAGCATGTGACAAGCTCCCCTACGTGAATAAGAACTATCAAAACAGGAGAGCAAAGACTCACGATAATACTGTACCTCTGTCACCCCACATCCTTAAACTATGATGGAAGAAAATCCAAAACAGAACTAGAATGTATTGCACAGCAGTGGGGCAGGGGCCGTGTTTCATGATCTCCTTCCGGGGACTATTTTTGGGGAAGGTGACTAAGTAGAAAATGTCCAAGAGAGACGTGAATCTTGATTTTGTTTTGAAAATTAATGTACATTAAAGTTCACCCTACACTTTTAAAGAGGCACTGTTTTTTTCCACCATGGAAGTCACAAGAGTTTCACCAGCACACAATTCCATTGTTCACTACCTAGAGCTAATGCCCGCGCCTAGAAACACACTGACTGACTCACCGCGGAAACTCAAGTTCGACCCAGATCTCCACATATTCCCTCCACAGAGCTTTCCCCACTGTCTCCCCACTTGGCAAAACTTTCTTCCAAGGAAGGAATGCTGCCTTACTCATCTACTATGTGCCCGGCACATAGTAGATGCTCAAAAAATGTGGGTTGAACTTGTCTGTGACTTGATCCAGGGTCTTTGGTGGAAACCATTCAAATGCTTCTGAATCATTTCACTGATTATTATTGAAACACTGGACATTTTTTACGGATGGAGACACGGAGGTTCTTGGGAGCTCAGATGAGTCACCCAAGGTCGCTGAGCGGACACCCAGGCTGTCCACGCTCCCAGGCCTCCACCTGCCCCCTCCTCCTGTCCTTGAGCATCCCCTTAAGTGGTTTTGCCCCCACATGCCTTTTTAAAGCCTCTGGTTGAAACGATTTAAAAACCACCACAGGTGACAGTAATGAGTTGGCATCCTGTCCATCTTAATGGATCGGGGTACCGTGAGTTCCAACAGAAGTCCAGAATTAAGGCGTCTCCCCTCCACACCAGTAACAGTCACGACTTCACACTGACAGCTACAGTTTAGGAAAACAATTTACCCTTCCTCCGGCAAAGAGGGCTGCAGAGTGCGACATTCCTTTGGCGTGAACGCCACATCCAAGTCGTCCTCCGTGAAGTCCCCCAGCTCCTGGGCGAGCTCCGCGTCCAGGCTGTTGAGCTGTGTCATCAGAAGTCCCTCGAAGTCCACTGGCTCCACCGGGTCATAAAACTGAGGCTGCAGAGATAAGGGGAAGGAGAAGGCGGTTCCCGCGGGGTTTCCAGGGAAAGCACCAAGGCCACAGCCGGCGCGCCCTGGGCCTGCCCCTTCCACTCGGCAAAGCACTTGGCTCTTAGCGCACAACTCAGTGGCGCCGTCCTCAGAGGGGCTGTCAGAGCCAGAGGCAGTGATACGGAAAGAGACACAGCACGGCAAGTCAAGTCAGAACACGGTGAGGCACCCAAATCACACCCCAAGGCAGAATTTTTCTCTGCTTAATTGCGTCTTGATGAGGAATCCTGAGGAGATCCAAAATGAGATCACGAGGCTTTGCTGAATTTTATAATTTCCCCTGCAAAAGCTCTCTGAGGCTATGTCTACCCAAATACAGTGAAGTCGCACGTGGAGGCAATTTTCCCTAAATCCTGGCAAATGCAACACTCCTGCTGTGGGACTACTCAGGCCCCGTGTTTCCGCCGGCCTCACTTATCTTTACTCATTTAACTGCAGTCCCGGTGCCCAGCACGAGTCGGTCCAGAAACATCTGGAAATCACTGCCACCAAGTCTGGCCCACGGTGGGCTGTGATTATGTATGAAGTGTTTTTAAGAAGTAAACTCGGGGCAACTGGCCTCAATGTACTCCCTTTTACAGGACTGTCCTGTTTTGCTCTGACTACCTCCACGCGCAGTGGGGGGGCAGGGAGAGGACAAAAGAAGTGACAGAAGAAGATGGTGATTCGAAAGAGACAATTCTCTAGTTGATAAAATAGTTGGCGATGAAGCAACTTTTTTTTGTTGGCTGTGAAGTCCCAAAACGGGAACCACTGCCTTAAGGAAGTGAAAGAACCGGAGCGAGTGGTGTCGTGGGATGATGAGCGCAGCAGCTCCGTGGGGGTGACTTACGAAGGTCTATTTGGAATCACCGGCCCAGGGAGGCAACTGCTCTCCACACCCGCCGACCAGGGACCCCTGAAACAAACACTCCAGACTCTGATTCGAACTGGCGCGATGGGAAACACGGCCAGATCCAAAGGAAATACTAACAAAACCGGTTTTTCATCACCCTGAAACCACACACCAGACTCGATGCGAGGACGCCACGTTAGAGAGGAGAAGCAATGCGCAGCTCGCTGGAGAGGCAAAAGGACCTAACATCAGAGAGGATGCGGCTCGCCCTCCCTCCTCCCACCTCCTCGTGGTGGAGACCTGAGTGATGGTCTGGGGACGGAGGACAAAGCAAAGAACTGGGGGAACACGGTCCCTCCTCCTTCTCTGAGATTCTGGAAGGTGGCTGACGTACGTCACGTCCTGGGCTGCTGGGACAAAGGGAGCGGAAGAGAAGCAACAGGATATACTTTGGTGGAGGAGAGCAGAGACATCCCTAGCTCAGCCTGGCTCCCGTGTACTGTGACAGGGGACAGGGAAGTTTCTTGGGGGACCTGCAGGCCAGCTAAGGAAAAGACCATGAAAGTACAGGGACCAGCAGAGGAGCAGAGGGAGCCGGGGATCGGCCTCTGCGGAAGACAGGTGGGGACAGAGTTGGTCAATGCCGCTACTGACCTCTGCCAGAGGAAATGACAGGCATTCTCTCTGTAGACCTGCCTAAGACCAACCAACCCCAAAGGAGAAAGTGGATTTTCCCACCCCTTACCACAACCCAGTACACAGCACTCAGAATCAGGAACGGAAATAGGAAACAGCATTTTTTGCAAACCCCATCTCCTTCTTGCCAAGTTGATACCCATGAAGCCAGTAACTATCGAGCACTTACTCTGTGCCAAGAAATCGGCTCGGTCATTTTATACATTATGTCACATCATCCTCACTAAAGCTTATAAGTTCCACACCCTTCTTACCCCATTTTCCAGATGAGGACGCGGAAGGCTAGAGATTTAATCATCTGTCCATGGCTCCACAGCTGGGAAGTCGGTAGACCTCCTGGAATTCACACCTAGGTGGGCTCATGTTCTTAACCACGATAGTTGTGTTTTCTCTTGCAGGCATTTTGGGGAATTTGTACTTCCAGAAATACTTAAAACAAAGGGCAATAGTAAGTGTGTTTGCAAGAGGGTGATCACTACATTTACCACACTGACCAAAAGTTCCACTCTGTGTTTCTCACGAGCCCAGCTGCTCAAAGTAATGACATAATTAATTACTTAAAGTAATGACAAATGTAAATTTATGCTGAGACATATCGATCCCTCAAGCTGAGGCCCTTTAAATATATACTTTAAAATCGTATTTGAAGCACACTCAGAAGCACTGTGACGCTAGCACAGTGGTGAGTAGAAGCTTCCACGGAGAAATGGCATTTGTGCGAAATCCTCGGAGGGAAGCTAATTCCGGTGCAGCCAATGTAGTCTGCTTGTCACAAGCCTAAAATCCAAAGCTATAAATGGTGACACAAATGTGGTTGAGAGCAGCCTTTGTTGCCTACAGGACAGGGTGTCCAGGAACCTGGGTGACAAGGACAGATAACTCCCTCCTTCAGCTACGATTTGCTGAGCATCTGCTGCACGCCAGTCTCTGAGCAGGGGTCGGGGGTGGAGAGTGGGGCGGGGGATACAGAAGAATCAGGTAGCGCCTCTCCAGCATCTTTGCACAGATCTCCGGTCAGCCATGAGAAGGCGAAGTCAGCTACATTCTCACAGATAAAGCTCTCTTTGAAGAGGCGGCCATCATAAGGACACGGTAACCTCACCAAGCACGAATTGCGGGGCCATGCGCCAAGTGTAATCGATATGCGGGGCTGATCATAGAGTGAAACTCTGGAGGTCAGCACAGATTTCAGGGCAGAGCACACTGTAAACATCAACCGTGTTAGAGATCCCTGAGGATGGTTCCAGCACAACAGACAAGCTGGCATTTGACTAGTTCCCCTCTCTTTCTACACCGAAATGGACAAGGGAGGAAGCTGTCTATTCCTAAGGCGATGCAAACTCCTCTCGCCCTTGGCAAGTACGTGGAGACCCCAAGTACTTTCCCTTGCCCCCTAATGCACATCAAAGCCTAGTTCTCCTGACATGACTGGGATTCCATTTGTTCTGAAACTGACAATTCCTACAGCACCAGAACGGTATCTGTTTAAAATGAATCCGTGTAGCTCCTAGCACAGTGTATATGCAGAGAGCACATGGATACCAGATTAAAATAACAAATCTGTGGACACCTGGGTCTGGCTCTGTCAGTTAAGTGTTTGCCTTCAGGTCAGATCATGGCCCCAGGGTCCTGGGATCCAGTCCTGCCTCGGGGTTCCTTGCTCAGTGCAGAGCCTGCTTCTCCTTCTGTCTGTTGTTCCCCCTGCTTGTGCTCTCTTGCTCTCTGACAAATAAATAATAAAATCTTTAAAAATAAAATAACAAATCTGGCAAATACTTCAGAAAGAAGGATGCTGAAAAACAGAGAGGTTAAATGACTTGACCCAAATCACACAGGTAATCACAAGGGTCCTTTGTTACAGCACTGGCGGCGGGGGCGGGGGTGGGGGGAGCGGTAAGGGAGGGGGCAGGGGTTGCTTCATGCTGCTCTGTGTGGGGCTTGGGGGAGAGGCGTGATGTCTCCAGGGGTACTGGCCTGGTGCCCTCATGTGTGTGCACCCCTATGGGATGGTCCTCAAATCTCCTGGGCTGTTCATGAGAGATCTCTCGTCAAAGTCATCCAAGACTCCCCTGCTGCCAAATTCAATGGTCATTGCTCCGCCCTGGTTCATCTACAGTACAGGACACAGCTAATCACCCCCTCTTTCTTGCAATACTTTATTCAGATGGAAGGTGATGCAGTCTCTGAAAGTCCGTGTACCACGAAACCCCTCAGTCCTGAACACGTTGAAATGGTCGGTCACTCTCCCTTTGGGATATCGCTGTTTCCAGGTTCTCCTCCTACAATGCAGTGCTCCAGGATTCAGTCCTAAATGTCTCTGCTTCTCAATCTCCATTCACTCCCCGAGGAGCTCATCCATCCCATGGCTTTAAATATCACTTTTCAATGTTACAAATTTATATGTTTGCCCTGAAATCCAGGTTGACTTTTCCAGCTACACCACCATCTGGTCCAGACATCACCATCTGGTGGCCTAACAGGACTGCCAAACACAACAAACTCAAAACTAACTCTTAATTTTCCTGCCTCCTGCCCATCTTTTCTTCCCTTATCTCCTAGGTCTTGGCATCTCAGGGCTTGGTGATTCCATTCTGCCGGCTGCCTGGGGCAAAAACTTCAGAGTCTATGTTGGTTTCTCTCTTTCTCTTACGCCTTACACGTTGTCCATGAGAAAATCCCATCCACTTTACTTCTGGAAATATATTCAGCATCCAACCTTCTCTCCTTCTCTACTGGCATCACTCTCTACAGCCCTACTCCACAGTTACTGGGACAACTTCCTAATACCCTCCCTACCCCCCGTCTACTCTCCACATAGCAACCACAGTACAGTGATCCTTATAAAAGGAACTCTGTAAGTCATCTTTATAAAAAGTCAGATCATGCCTGGCCTCTGGCTCAATGTTTCCAGAGACTTCCCTTCTTAATCAGAGTAAGAGCTGAAGTTCTTCTGTGGTCTCTGAGGCCTAGGACCCAGCCCTGCTTTCCCTTTGATCTCATGTCTCCTGTCTGCTCTGCTCAGCTCATACTCCACTTCCTTGCTGTCGCTGGAAGAGAAGACATACTCTTGTCTTGGGGACTTTGCCCTTGCTGTTCCTTCTGACTAGAAAACTTTTCCTTCAGACACTTCTCAAGTTCATGCAGAATTCTTCCCAAGTGTCTCTTTTCCAACAGACACCCAAATAACTCCTCTTCGGCATCACTCTCTATCCTCTTTCCCTCTTTCATTCTTCCAGCACTTAATACCCCTTGACAGAGTCCGCATTCATCCGTTTGTCCATGTCACCTATTCTAGAACATAGGTTCCATGATGCTAGACTCTCTGTTGTATCCACTAGCACATCCCCAGCTCCTAGACCAGTGCCTGGCACAGAGCGAGACCCAAAACATATTTCTGGAAGGGAGGAGGGGTGGGGAGGAAGGAAGGAAGGAAGGAAGGAAGCCAAGCTTAAGACAATCCTCTCAGTTTTCTACTATATGTAGGTAAACAGAGCCGAAGACAGTCAAGTTCTTCTCCTTCATTATTTCAAAGAACTTCACGGCTTAGCTCCAACAATGATTCCCTACTTCTACCAATGGCCATCTGCCACCGAGGGGAAGATGGCTGATAGGCCATCATGGGCATCAATCTATTTCTACCAAGATACTTTGATGTCCCTGCTTTTCAAAGACGGTAATGAAATTCCCGCTCTGCACGCAGGCTGTCACTCTGTCATTTTATGTTCCATTGTGAATCTGCGTGAAAACTGTATTGAAATCTTCATTTCCATCACGCCCCTCAAGGGAAATCAATGAAACCTGAGGACAGCCCGACTCCTTGACAGATGATCCACACAAAGACAACAGCATCAGAAAAATTTAAAAGAACCGTATTTATCAAGTGATCTAACATTTCGGTCATCCCTGCCAGTAAAAGCAAAAGGTTGCTTTATTGCACAGAAGCTTAAACACACTAGAGAAATGAACGCCTTCAAAGGTATGAGACTTTTTTTTTTTTTAACATAAATGTTATACACAAACAAGTCATGTAACCATAGTGTTTAGGATGTGGCTTTTTATATCCTTTTCTTCAGCAGAACCATTACATTCCAGATGATTCATTCCATTTCACTTCAAATCTTTTCTAGTCTCATTTCTAAAAATAGAATTTTTCCCTCTACGAAAATGTAGGTTAAGGTTATTAACCCTGTGCAGCGCCTCAAATTCTCCTTTCTACCTTCAGACAGAGGTCCCGACCTTTTCTTGTAGTTCATTCTCCTTTTGACTTTGAATGACCAGAATATGGCTTTCGTCCTTTACTATTTCATTTTAAAGAAGACGTCAACTATAGAGTCATTTGCTGGTGTGGATGGTTAGCATGAGAGGGGGTCTGGCCAACCTGTCCAAATAGCTGTGGCAGTGGAAGATTCCAAAGCCAGAGGGCAATGCTACACACAGATGAGTCTGTGCACAAGGCCATGTTCCCCAGCACTGGTCACAAATGACTCAGACAGGGGTGTCAAAGACACCCAAGGCAGGTCTATAACCATATCATGAGGCCTAAAAAGCCAGCTTGAAATGGTCAATCCTCCTCATATTCCAGAATGCAAGACTCAAAAATATTTTATCTACTTTGAAAACACCCCATACATCACAGCTGACATTTATAATTAGAGCTGACATTTATAATTTATATAATTTATAAAAAAAATCTAACAAAATCACATACACACACACACACACACACACACACCCTTTCTCTCATGGGATGGATCCATTTACAACAGAAGCCTCTCTATTTATATAAGGATATATCCACAGAGCTAGCAAGTGGTCCCTACCTACCACATTTTCTGAAATCCAGAGTAACCAGGACCACAAAAGAAACGAACTTTATGTTTTCTCCTATTTGGAACACTTCCACCAATGTCGGTTCTTTAAAGAATCCTACGCCCAGATCACATGCCAAAATCCCAGGGAACTTTACCGTTTCCATACGTAAGCCCCAGCCCTTAGAAATTCTGATTTCATTGTTCTCTGGTGGGCCTGGCCGCAGGTGTTTCGAAAGGTCCCAGATGATTCTAAGGGGCAGCCCAGGCTGAGAACCTTCCTTTAAGTCTTCCCGCCTCGGCCAGCAAGCTCTTATCTCCTTTGGGACACCTAGCACGCTAAAGACAGTATAGGTCCTCGGGATCATCTTTCCTCCCAAGTAGACCACAAGGCTTTTCAGAGCTGAAACCACCTCTGGCCACCAGTTAATCTCTCACTGCTGTCTTCAATACACTATTTACACAACGTCTGACACCATTCTATCAGCCCTAAGGGAGCAGGACCGGGGTGGGGGGAGCACTCATCCAACACCGCAAATGAAAAAAGCTGAAGCCTTCACAGAGGTTAACTTGTTCCCGGTTAGATACCTAATCAGTGGCAGTAATGCTTCTCATCCAGATCCATCTCATGAGTTTTTGTAGAAAAAAACCTCATGGTTATTTTTAATGATTTATGTCTAAAAGAAAAGTAAATTTTATGATACAATTTTATGATGCAATGCAACTTTTTGCAACACAAAAATTCTATTCACATACACAAATTCACAGAAGGCAGAAATATTCATGCAAAATGGGGTCCACCTGGGTTTGTGGCCAACTTTGGACTACTTGCAAAACAACAAACTAATCATTGATTTTTTTTTTTTTTTTTTTTTTTTAAGATCTTATTTGTTTGAGAAAGAGAGAGAGTGCCTATGGGTGAGTCCGGGGAGGGGCAGAGGCAGGGAATCTTTAAGCAGACTCTCCACTGAGTTCAGCGTCCAAGTGGGGCTCAATCTCATGACCCTGAGACCATGACCTGAGCCGAAACCAAGAGTCAGATGCTTAAGTGACTGAGCCACCCAGGCAACCCCCCCTACCCCTGGTCCGGTTTTAAATAACTTGGCACCATTAAATACTTCTAAAAATTAAATAGCCATTGGTTGTTGAAATGGATAGTTATATAAATAAAGGTGAGTGGGTCGCCTGGGTGGCTCAGTGGTTCAAGCCTCTGCCTTCGGCTTGGGTCATGGCTCAGGGTCCTGGGATCAAAGCCTACATCAGGCTCTCTGCTCAGTGGGGAGCCTACTTCCCCCTCTCTCTCTGCCTGCCTCTCAGCCTACTTGTGATCTCTCTCCGTCAAACAGATACATAAAATCTTTAAAAATAAATAAATAAATAAAGGTAAGGGAAACAAAGGTCTTGTTTCCCTTTGTTGGGAAACAACAAAGTTGTTTGGTCTTATTTTCCAATTGTTTAAAGTCATATAATGAGCAGCCTATATAGCTTTGCATTTAAGAAAAGTGGTTTTTTTTTTTTAAGATTTTATTTATTTATTTGACAGACAGAGATCATAAGTAGGCAGAGAGGCAGAGAGAGGGAGAAGCAGGCTCCCTGCTTAGCAGAGAGCCTGATGCGGGGCTGGATCCCAGGATCCTGGGAAGGAAAAGTGTTTTTAAAAGCTAGTTCAGCCTCAGAGTCTTTAGAGGATAAGCTCCTTCTCTGCCTTGCCAGGAATGAAGCTTGCTGAAATGTCCCATTAGCTTTCTACGAAATTGATTTTTTTTTTTTTAAGGTAAAGGGAAATCACCATTAGGTTGATGATTTCTGGTGGAGGAGCCTTCATTCGGGAAGATGACTCAGGGACAAGAAAGGCCACTTCATGGAGATACAACAGTGTGACAGCAGATAAATGTTAAGGTGATTTCCTCTACCAGTTGTGCTTTTTTTTTTTTTTTTAAAGGGGGAATTAAAATAAGGCCCCTTAGCTCCCTCCTGCCTCCTCTTCCTCGTGCAATTAACAAGAAGGGTCCAGGGCAGCACCCAGTGTTGAAATTGGAGTTGTGATCTGGGCAGAGATATCCAGGAGCTAACCTGGAATGCTAAGATATATTTTAAATATATGGCTATTTTAAAGGCTATTTATTTGCAAATAGAACCAGGAATAAATTAGGACAGGCAGGAACAGCATGAGTCTTGTGTAGTTAAACGTTGCTGCTTCTTTTTGCAACTTCTTTGATAGCCTCTGTTAGAAAATGGGTAGTTAAGCCACATGGTAATTGACTACCTAGCTAACAAAGAAATTCACCAAAACTCACTTTCGTCAAAACCTATGGGTAAAGAGGCAAAACTACCAAAAGAACACCTGTAGACATTCAGCAAGGTTTTTTTTCTTTGTGTCTTTAAATGAAAAACTTAAGACAGCAGCATTAATGTCAAAGCTGGTGTGTAGAGAAGGGGTTAACGCTTGTGAGCTCAACTTCCTTAAAGCCTCTTCATGATGATGTCCGACTGTTTCTCAAGACAGCCACTGCAGAGCGCCGCAGTCTTAATCAACCAACAAGCAAGGCACCAAACCCTCCTCCCTCCTTACCTTGTTTGAACTATAAACATGTATCTGGTCACTTTTTAACTGAATTCTGCACAGTTTGGAATACAACGTGAGGCAGAAATTTTTTAAAAAATTTAGGAGGGTTTTTAATGAAATATCGATTAGCATTAAATTAAACCAAAAAAAACCCCATAGCTAATATTTTAGTCCAAAGGTTATCTAATCCATCTGAAAGCACGGACATCATGCCTTTAATGTGCTTTTATTATAATCTGCAATTTTGAAGGAGGAAAAGTTCAAACAAAAAGGACAGTTAGCAAGCCACCGAAGTCGGCATTTCTTAAAAAAAAAAAAATAGATTTTTTTTTTTTGAAGAAATGTCATTACCTCTTGCAGTAAAAGGTGCTATCCACTTTTTGCTACTCTCATTTCTTCCATGATACAACACACAAATTATCCTACTGAAATCACCACACATCACTGCCGCAAACATACCTTTGAAAGACACAGAGTTACACGCCGTGTCTTGTAATTGTTACAGGAGCAAGATGGCAGCTACCGGAAACAAGTGGAAGGTTACAAAACTTCGAAGAGCAGAAGTGGTTTTGAAGTAGTAAGTGAGAAATGAAAAAAAAAAAAAAAAAAAAAAAAAACCAAAAAAAAACCTAACCTCCTCAAGATAACCACTAGAAGAAGCAAGAAGGTGCCGCCGTGCTGCGTGTGAGGAAGTGAGCACAGCGAGGGCTGTAGCCTCACACAAAGGAAGTGAATACTCAACTTCTGGTTTTACAAATCATCTCATTTAAGTGAGGTGTAGCCCACCTGACATATGTCTGGCATTTAGCCCTCAAATAATGTAACACATAATACACACTCGACAGTAGGTGTTAATGTAAAAATGTAAGCAACCTTCAAATTAAAAGGGGGAGTGTGTTTCAAAAATGAAAGTCTGGACATGCCCAGGTGGCTCAGTGGGTTAAGCATCTGCCTGCAGCTCAGGTCATGATCCCAGGGTCCTGGGATCGAGTCCCATATCCGGTTCCTTGCTCAGCAGGGAGTCTGCTTCTCCCTCTGCCTGCTGCTCCTCGTGCTGCTTCTTCTCTCTCTCTCTGACAAATAAATAAATATCTTAAAAAAAATTAAGGTCTGTTTTGTGATTCCAATTATATGAAGTTCCAGATAAGGCAAAATCGTGACAGGAGTGGATCAGTGATTGCCTTGGGTTGGAGGTTTGAAGAAGAGACCCACTGGAAAGGGGCATAAGGGGCATCTAGGGGGTAAAGAGACTGTTCTGTATCTTGATTAATTAAAGATTAAATGACTAGAAACTGGCCCAATTCATCAAACCATACACCTAAAATGAGTGAATTTATTGTTGTGTAAATTATACGTCCAAGAAAACCATTTTTAAAAATTAAGGTTCCTAACTTGGCTTTCCGGATTTCGGGATTTATTTTCCTAATAAAAGCCTGTGTACAAATGGTAGTCAGGTTCCAGGCCACTCCACCCTTCCCCAAAATATGAATCATAATTTGGGGGAAATCAAGCAGCCTGTTTGCCCACTGAAGCCGGAGACTTCAGAAGCATGGTCCCTGGAGGTCCGCACGGCAGATGGAAGGCGAGAAGGAAACCGTGTGATGTCAAGAAGCAGGTATGGAGGTAGGAACTCGTAGCTGGAAGTGTAAGGCGGCAGCGGAGAGCTAAGGAGAAGCAGGAAGCAAAAGACGCACTGCGCCTTTCTGCACATGACCATTCTCTAAGCAAACCCATACTCATACTTACTAGTTGAAGAGAGGGGAAGCCAGAGGTACTGATGCTCTGTCGATGGTACTGGCCAAGGTTCGGAGGGAGAGTGAACTGCTTCCTTATTTCCGCAGAAGAATACCTTGGGTAAGATACAAATATCCAAATGAAGAGGCTATTTTCACAGATTATCACAATTACAGATACGATCTTCGGTATCGTGTTATAAAACCCAGGCGTTGGCTGGGCAATTGGCGGAACTAACATGTCCTCGGCGGCCTATGAGTGGACAGCGTAGCTCTTGTCTGACCATATACAGCCTTGAAAAGTTCACCAAGGCCAGGACACCCACAGCCGACCATGGCTGCTGCCCAGTACTGAAAGGATGGGAGCATGAAGGAGGGAAGAGTTTGAGGCCAGAGGAAAGATCCAGAGTGCTTGGGTCCTTCTTCCTGAGCCATTCAGGACATGAGGACATGCATGAGGACATCTGGTCTCAGACTAGAGTCCTTTGAACCCCATGCTGCCATTCTGATCCCGCCATTCTCATTTTAAGCAGCTGAACCCTTCTGGTCGGCTGCCTGCTATGAAAGAACATTCTAGAGATCTATGATATGAACAATCCCTCCTTCCTCCAGGTACCCTGAGCGCTATGTAGGATTCCAAGGACGGCACTCTTTCCAAACTGCTCCTAGCAGAGCGATCCTTTGAGTCATTCATAGCCCAACACTGTTGTCCCCAGCCAACACCCTCGGTAGCTGGAAACCAGGTACAGGAAAGTTGTTCCCCATTGTCTGCTCACACCTCCTGGCCCGAGCTGTGGACCAGGGAAACCCCAGCTTGCAAAGAGATTGTCTTTGAGGCACTCATGTGTTAGTCGTTAGTTCGGAGCTCAGAATACATTTTCTCACGTTACCTTTCTCATCCGATCTCATTCGTTGGTGGGTGGATTCCCAGACTAGTTCTCTGAAGTGTATTTAAACCCCAGTGAGACCACGACATAACAGAAGGAGACACGAACAGACGTTTCCTGAGGATCGGGTGAGATCGTGTGTTTGAAATATGCTGTTTGTCAAGCCAAGGGCTATATAAATTTTTTAAATGATGACTTTAAAAAATAATATTTGAATATTATAAAGCTTATTATGTTTTCTCCATTACACTGTGTGCTAAGCATAATTGGTAATTACTCTGCATGACAAGGTTTCTGACATGGTCTGCTTGACCCTCCGACGTGGCAACGTGGTACTTCAGAAACCCTGTTCTGGTCCCACGTGGAGCATTCATTCCCCCAATCCGAGAGCACCTCAAAGTCCTTTCAGGATCCACACTCTCATCTTGTACTTAATAACTACAAAACAGAGGGGTGGGCACATAACCCAACACAGGACAATGATCTCTCCTTCCCAGGATTCCGGATGATGAGTGGGGACGAGGATAGAAGAATATGGCCGGAGCAGCGTCATGGCCAGGGGGGCACTCCCTACAGAAGGAAGCAGTGAAGTGATATCCCCTCCCCCAGGAAGTGAAAGCAGTTCATTCTCACTGTATTCCTGAATTATCTGAGATCTTGTCCTAATTTCATTTTTTTAAGTGTAAGAACACATGAGGATAAGAAGTATTCTATGATCTGCTGGGGAAACGCAAACCAAAACCATAGGGGCTGCCACTTCACAATCACTAGGATGGCTATTTCAGAAAAAAACACGGGCGATGGCAGGTGTTGGTGAGAGTAGAGAGAAATCAGAGCATCGCGCGTTATTGGTGGGAATATAAAATCATGCAGGTGCTTTGGAAAGTCATCTGGTTGGTCCGCAAAAAGTTAAACATAGTGTTCCCGTATAGATCCCAGCAACTGCACTCCTAGGAGTACACCCAGGAGAAATGAGAGCAGAATTTCCTACAAAAGTTTAGCCAGGAATGCTCACAGCATTATTCATAATGGAAAAGTGGAAACAACCCAAATGTCTATTACCTGTTGCTTGGATAAACAACATGCCATCTATCATGCAAAGGAATATTATTCAGCAACAAAAAAGGAAAGAAGTATTACCATATAGGACAACATGTATAGACCTTGAAAACATCACGTCAAGAGAAAGAAGCTAAACCCAAAGACCACGTATTTTATTATTCCTTAATATGAAATTTCCAGAACAAGAAAGTCTACAGAGACAGAAAGCAGGCCTAGGGCTAGGGCTTTGGAGACCAATGGGGAGTGACTGCTAATGGGAACGAGGTTTCATTTTGGGGTGATGAAAATATTTTAAAATTGACTGTGGTGTGCTACCTGGGTAGCTCAGTCGGTTAAGGGTCTGCCTTCAGCTCAGGTCATGATCTAGGGGTCCTTAGATGGAGCCCGGCACCGGGCTCCCTGCTCAGCAGCGAGTCTGCTTGCCCCTCTCCTCCTTCCCCCCACCAACTTTGTGCTCTCTCTCACTCATTCTCAAATAAATAAACAGACTTTAACAATTTTTAAAAAATAAATAAATGAAATAGATTGTGGTGACAGAAACCCAATTTTGTGAATATGTTAAGAATTAGCAAATTGTGCATGAAAAATGGGTAAACTAAGTGGTGTGTGGATTATTTCTCAATAAAGCTGATAAAAACACAGATACAGATATGGATGTGTGTTAAGTGTCCCAAAGATACAAGAGGGAAGGCAAAAATTACTAAATTGAATGAAACAGCCAAGAATGGAGGAAAACCTTCAGAATTTGATTCCAAGTACTCAATATGCTGATTTTCATGACAAGCTGAACCATCACCAATTTTTTAAAAACCAACAGATTAGACCCCTGGCCATATCCAAAGGCCCATCTTGCATGAACAACCCTGTATCTTGCATTTGGCACTACAAAGGAACCCAAACCACCATGGCGTTCAGTTATATGCTTACTTGGGGAGATGGCCGTACACACAGAGGGACAAGACAACCAAGCAAAGGCCCTTTGCTATGACCTGGGGGCCTTCGACAGACAGGACTTACTGCTCCTGCGACTTCTGCCCCCAGAGCCTCCCCATAGGACCTCTCAAATAACATGATTTCATCTCCTGGTCCTACGGAAGCTCTTCCCGCCATAGACCAGACGGGTCTACCTGAAATGGGAATTTCTTTCTTTCTTTTTTTTTTTTAAATATTTTTAAATTTATTTGACAGAGAGCATGAGTAGGCAGAGAGGCAGGCAGAGAGAAAGAGGGGGAAGCAGGCTCCCCACCGAAGCAGAGAGCCCGATGCGGGACTCCATCCCAGGACCCCAGGATCACGACCTGAGCTGAAGGCAGCGGCCCCACTAAGCCACCCAGGCACCCCTGAAATGGGAACTTCTAAAAAGGTGTGGTGTTACAGAGAGTCAAAGAAAGGAAGCAGGGACACATTCTTGCTTCCATCTTGAAGCAAGATCTATCACCCTATGCCAAAACCCCAGGATTTAATTCAGCACGAAATCAGAATGTTCCCACTCTTCAATCCTCCTTAAAGAGGGTCCGCGGGCGTTCCCATTGCGATTCTCCACATCGGGTTCCCAACTCGGAGCCGTACAACCGATGCTCTTCCCTGACCCTCGAGCCTGACCCCATTTCCCATCCCTACAGGATCAATTCTACAGAAGGCAATTAAGCCCGTCCCTTCAAAACTGTCAAACACGGAGAGGAATTGTTGGTCCTTAAAATGAAAATAGTGAATTGTCCCACACAGAAAAGAACATCCATCGTTTAAAGAACATTAAAATTAAATCTCTCTGGAGAGGCCCTGAGCACATACTAAAGCAACAAAAATAAGCTAGAATGACAAAAATCACGTGCTGGTCAAACTGTGGGAAAATCGGCGTGCCCCACACCTCGCTGGAACCCCCCCAGGGTTGTATATAGGTTCGGTGCCTCTGGAAAGCAACGCTGTGATACACAACAAGAACCCTAAAACTGTCGTTACCTTTCAATGTAATCATTTCACTTTGGAGAGTATACACCGGGGGATTCAAACAAACATATAATTTGAGCAGAAATGAATATCAGAATTCCAGATGGCGGCAAATAACTGAAAATAACCGAAACACCTAACACAAGGGAGAGCACGACGTCAATAACAGCAAATAGGTGAAATGTGATTTTAACCACCTCAAATAAAAATGCAAATTAGGCTCACCCACGGAAAGGTGCATACCAAGTTACAAGTGAAAGGTAGAATGAGGAATTGAATAGAAATGACTAACGGTATATGTGTAAATACAACAAAAGGATTAAAAATCCATTCGGGGGGCGCCTGGGTGGCTCAGTGGGTTAAAGCCTCTGCTTTCGGCTCAGATCATGATCCCAGGGTCTTGGGATCAAGCCCCACATCGGGCTCTCTGCTCAGCGGGGAGCCTGCTTCCTCCTCTCTCTGTCTGCCACTCTACTTGTGATCTCTGTCAAATAAATAAATAAAACCTTAAAAAAAAAATCTGTTCGGTAATTATCTAAAGGTAGCTTAAAAACTACCTCATTTAGCTCTCTGTGATGTAGAGCTGCTTAAGTTCAGCATTTTGAAAAAAGGCAGGCAGGCAAAGGTGCAGTCTTGGGAATTTTTTAAATTTTGTAAATTTCAAAAAATTTTTAAAAATTTTGTTCATTTCCAAGATATGGAACTTCATTCTCAGAAGAGCACCCAGCCTCCCAGCATCAGAATCAACCCTCCTCATCTCTACATTGACCCTAGTGAAGGGGAAAGCCTGCCCACACAGCTAAGAGAATTCAGCCCGGGCAAGAAGTCATCCAGACTTGTGTCCACGTAGGTAGTCCTGGCGTGTGGGTTTTATTTCCTCTGTACTTGAGTTTCAGCCCAAATTCAACGAGTCTCAGATAATTTTCCTGATGCCAGATTTATATGTATCATGATGATATTTCCTTGATGACCTAAGACACTCTTCTTCTAATAACTCAAAATGCTTTAAAATATTATTTCCTTGATTCCTACAAATTAAACTGGGAGGGAGATTTGGAACTTGTTTTAAACGCTGGTACCCATACCCAGGAGTCAAAATTGTAGAGGGGGATGTGTAGCCAAGCTCTGTTTTTATTCAGATGGATGGGTAATTGTGATACACGCAGTTGGATGGGTAATTGTGATACACGCAGTTGGATGGGTAATTGTGATACATGCAGTTGGATGGGTAATTGTGATACATGCAGTTGGATGGGTAATTGTGATACACGCAGTTGGGACTAAGGGCCAGTGGAACTAATGATGGAGCAGAGCTTGCCAAGGGCGGTCTATGGACCATATGCTTCAAATTTTCAGCTGCTTAATAAAATGCAGATTCCTAGACCCTATCCCCATCTATAAACAGCATCTCTTACGGCATGGCCTGGAAAACTGCATGGCTAGCCAGCAACTCCAGGTGATTTTTATGTCAGTAAAGATTCCCTAATAGTGCAAGACTATGAGAGAGTATTAGTTCATTCATTCATTCATAAAACATCCAGAGCACAAAAGTGCCAGGCTCTTTGCCAAGTGCTAGGGATTAAAGTCCAAGATGATCCTGTAGCTGCTCCTGGAGGCTCAGCCCAGTAGGTGGGAGGTAGGAGGACAGACGGACAACTGAATAAATAATTATAATACAACATGATGAGAATCACAATAAAAAAATATGACCATGCCCTGTGAGCAAAGAGCAGGGGGTTATTAATTCAGCCTAGGAACGCTTAGGAAGCTTCTGGAATAAGAATGACTGTCGAGCGCAGGTGCCCAGTGGCTTAGTACGTTGATTTCGGTTCAGATCATGATTTCAGGGTTGTGAGATTGAGTCCATGGGAGTTCGAGAGCCCCAAGACTCACTCTCTCCCTCTCCCTCTGTCCCCCTAATAAAAAGAGGACTTTCGAGGCATACTTGGGGGGAGAAAAAAAAAAAAAAAGTAGGAACAGACCTGATGGAAAAAAGCAGTTTGTTTGTTTGCTTTTATCATTTCATGACATCTAAGTATTAGGTTTCCATACTCCTACTTCAAGTATTTTAACTATCAGTCTGTCCTGTTTGTTTACAATAAATGTAGCCATTTGCCAGCTGTTGGAGTTCAAGTGGATTCCTTAACCAAGCTGTCTTAGTTTCATTACATGTGGAATGAAGGGGCTGGGCTATCGGATCTCCTGGGCACCTTTCCAGCTGGAACTGGCAAAGAGGATCCAGAATCTCCAAGTGGAACACTTAGCACCATGATCTACACCAGCAGCTGTGCTAGGAAACTACATCGTCCCGGATGCTTTCTCGCTGGCTTTCATCCCTAAAAGAAAATTCTTTTACTACATGCTGGACGGCCAGCAGCCATAATGGCTGGAAGAATTTTAAAACTGATTCAAGAAAAAAACCAAGTAAGTGTTCAAAGGGGCTTAGGGTTTTCCCGAATGCGATATGTTTTAAACAATAGTGAAAGGGATGAAATGGAGAAAAGCAAAATTGTAATTTGCTCTTAGTAACTAACAACTGACTCCATAACTACAAAACACTCAACAAATACAAGGGTAAAGTAGGGAGCTAGTAAGAAATGCTCATTATAGACACGTGTGGGTGGCACACACATGTATGTGACCACAGGCACATGGCGTCATTAAATCCTGCAAAATAACCATTGTTTGGGACCAGCAACGGTTTGCACCAAGTAAGCAATGAAAGAATGCTATTCCCCAAACTTCCTGAATTATAACATTAGGGCAGTACAGCGTAACAACCACAATAAAGATGTTTAAATGTATGTAGAAAAAGTAAATGATGATTGATATAAATAAGCCAGCTTGGATCACAGAGCACAGTATGGGTCAAGTCTGAAAACACACAGCAGGGCTTACGAGTGAGCAGTTCCTGGAGCTGACCACATCGAAACAATGGAAGGTGGGGTGCCTGGGTAGATCAGTTAGTTAGTTTGGTGTCTGACTCTCGATTTCAGCTCAGGTCATAATCTGGGGTTCGTGGGATCCAGCCCTGCATTGGGCTCCACACTCCACTTGGCTTGGGGTCTGCTTGTCCTTCTCCCTCTGCTCCTTACCACATCCCCAAGATAAATAAATAAAATATTTTTTAAAAAATGATCTAAGGGGCCACCTGGGTGGCTCAGTCATTGGGCATCTGCCTTCGGCTCAGTTCATGATCCCAGGGTCCTGGGATCAAGCCCCGTATCGGGCTCTCTGCTCTGCAAGAAGTCTGCTTCTCCCTTTCCCACTCCCCCTGCTGTGTTCCCTCTCTCTGTCAAATAAATAAATAAACTGTTTTTTAAAAAGTGATCTAAGGCTTTTCTGAAAGGCATCCTCAGATACTCTTAGTACAACCCACCTTTATATTTTAAAAAAAAAAATTTTTTTTAAGTAATCTTTATACCCAACATGGGGCTGGAACTCATGACCCCAAGATCAAGAGTTGCATGCTCTGCTGATCGAACTACTCAGGGGGCCCTAAAGTGCACCTTTAAATTTAAAAGGCTACAAAATGAATAGCTGATGCAAATTATATATTCTATGTCTAATATATATATATATAGTCATATACATACATAACTCCGTCCTTACATATACATACATGTTTTGAGCACTGGAGTCTGGAACAAATTCCTCAGAAGTTCGTTAGCCTGGGGCTTCGTAATAGATATTTCAGGTTTCAAATTGGCTCATACTTTCCGTCTCTTCTCATAAACAGACATGCCCTCAGTGTACAACTTCTATAAAGATGATTCAACAGGTGGAAACATGACTACAAAGAGAAGTTTGCACTTATTAACAAGCTGCAGGACTTCTACGTTTTTTCCTCACAGGGAGTCCCAAATTCCTTTCACTTGGAAAATTCCTCTGAATAGGAAGAATGTTTATTCGGTGACTGAAGCCTTTGAGCGTTCAGCAGGGATCCTAGAGAAGAGTGAGCCAACGTCTTCAGGGTCTCCCTAAGGCACTACTGTCTCCCAGCCTGTATATATTATCAGAAAAACGTGACTTGGGACGCCTGGGTGGCTCAGTGGGTTAAAGCCTCTGCCTTCGGCTCAGGTCATGATCTCAGGGTCCTGGGATCGAGTCCCGCATCGGGCTCTCTGCTCAGCGGGGAGCCTGCTTCCTCCTCTCTCTCTGCCTGCCTCTCTGCCTACTTGTGATCTCTCTCTGTCAAATAAATAAATAAAATCTTTAAAAAAAAAGAAAAAGAAAAGAAAACATGATATAAGTTAGTTTCTCTCCTGACATAGTCATATCCTACTGATGAGGCAGAATAATCACCTAAAAGTACACCTATAGCGCGCCTGGGTGGCTTAGTTGGTTAAGCTACTGCCTTCAGCTCAGGTCCTGATCCTGGAGCCCTGGATTGAGTCCTGCAAGCAGGGAGTCTGCTTCTCCCTCTGCCTGCCCCTCCCCGCCTCGTGTGCTTTCTCTCTCTCTCATTCTCTCTCTCTCAAATAAAGAAAATCTTTTAAAAATAAATAAATGCATAAAAGTACACTTATAAGTACTAATTTTTTTAAAGACTTATTTATTTATTTGAGAGAGAGAGAGAGAGAGAGGGAGTAGGAGCAGGAGAAGAGGAGAAGCCAATCTCCCCCCACAACCCCATTGAGAGGAGTCTCAATCCCAGGACCCTGAGATCATGACCTGAACCGAAGGCAGATGCTTAACTGACTGAGCCACCCAGGCGTCCCATATTTGTACTTGTTTAAACCAGGGGGGAAAAAAAAGATGCCTCCAAAAAAGTGTCCTGACACATAAAGAAACAGATCTAACATATGTAAATTAAAGTCCCCAAAGAGGAGGAGAGACCAAACAGGAGCAGAAGTGAGATTTAAAGAAATAGTGTTGACAAAGACCCAGATTCATAAGGTACCACGAACTCCTGTCAGAATCAATACAGGGAAAATAAAACCTAGTCACCTCATAGTAAAACTGACAAAAATCAAGGCGAAATTTTAAATGTTCCTGAAAAAGATCTTGAAACCCCAAAACAAATGCGATGACATCTTTAGGATTTTCCACCTGGTGAAAATATCCTTCATTAAGAAGGATAAATAACGACTTCACCAGATGAACAAAACCTGAGAGAATTTATTACCAGGATAGCTGGACGAAAAGAAAGAGTGAAGAGCTCTTTAGACAGAAGGAAAGCAGAAAAGTGTTCCAGATGGAGGCACAAAAGTGTTGACAGCAATCAAGTGCGTCAAAAGGATAAATGTGTGAGTAAATCCAAGCAGCAATGACAGTACAAAGTAATGACCAAAATGTAGATTCAAAATATACGCTATTTGTATGGCTGGCTCAGTTGCAACTCTTGATCTCAGGGTTATAAGTTCAAGCCCCGTGTTGGGTATAGAGAGCACTTTATTTCTTTAAGATTTTATTTATGTATTTGACAGAGAAAGAGGGATAGATAGAGAGAGAGCAAGCATGTGCACAAGCAGGAGGAACAGGAGAGGGAGAAGCAGACTCCCCACTGAGCAAGGAGCCCAATGCAGGGCTCTGTCCCAGGACCCTGGGATCATGACCCGAGCCCAAGGCAGAGGCTTAACCGACTGAGCCAACCTGGCGTCCCTAGAGATCACTTTAAAAAAATAAAAATCTTAAAAAATTTAAAAACTAAGACTCAAGATATACATAGTACCAAAATCCATGTCAACGATAACGCAAAAGGTGGGAAGGGTACATGGAGTTCAAATCTTCTAAAGTTCCTGTATTGTCTGCGAAATGGTAAAAGTACTAATTATAGAATTCTAGTAAGTATGTATTCTAATCTCTCTGGGAACAAGAGACAAGTTGAAAAATAGGGGGAAAACACAATAGAAATATACATTTAAACTCAAATAAAAACATGAACATAAGACCTGAAACCATAAAACTTTCAGAAGAAAATATAGGCAGTACGCTCCTTGAAATAGGTCTTGGCAATGATTTTTTAAATCTAACACCAAAAGCAAAGGAACAAAAGCAAAAACAAATAAATAGGACTACATTAAAGTAAGAACTTTCTGCACAGCAAAGGAAACCATCAAGAAAATGAAAAGGCAATCCACTGAGTGGAAGAAAATATTTGCAAATCATGTATCTGGTAAGAGGCCAATATCAAAAATATATTTAAAAATTCATACAACTCAATAGCAAAAAGCCAGTCTGATTTTAAAATGGGCAGAAGACCTGAAATGACACTTCTCCAAAGAAAATATACAGAAAGATATTTTTCCAAAGAAGATGTCCTTTCCAAAGGAGGTACATGAAAAAAATGTTCAAAATCATTAATCATCAGGGTAATACAAATCAGAAGCACAAGAAGCTACCACCTCACACCTGTCTGAATAGCTAGCATCAAAAGGCAAGAAATAGTAAGGGTTGGTGAGGATGTGGGAAGAGGGAACCCCCAGGCACTATAGGTTGGAATGTAGATTAGTGTAGCCACTTGGAAAACAGTATGGAGCTTCCTCAAAAAAAGTAAAAATAGAATTACCATATGATCCAGCAATTCCACTTCTGGGTATTTATCCAAAAAATACAAAAACACTAACATGAAAAGATACAGACACCCTCGTGTTCTCTGCAGGATTCTTTATAAAAGCCAAGACATGGAGATAACCTAAGTGTCCATCAATGGATGAATGGATAAATAAATTGTATACACACACACAATGGAGGGGGTATAGCTCAGCGGTAGAGCATTTGACTGTATACACAATGGAGTATTATTCAGCCATAAAAAAGAATAAAATCTTGGGGCACCTGGGTGGCTAAGTCAGATGGGCATCTGACTCTTGATTTTGGCCAAGGTTGTGGTCTTGGGGTCGTGGACTGAGCCCCGCATGGAGCTCTGTGCTCAGCACAGAGTCTGCTTGGGATTTTCTCTCTTTCTCTCCCTCTGTCTGCCACCCCCCCTAAAATAAATAAATAAAATATTTTTAAAAAGTAAAAGAAAGAATGACATCTTCCCTCTTGCAACGACATGTACAGACCTTGAGGACATTATGATAAGTGAAATAAATCTGACAGGGAAAGACAAATACTGTATGATATCTCTTACATATGAAATCTACAACAAAACCGGAAACAAGCTCATAGATACAGACTCAGATTAATGCTTGCCAAAAGGCACGGGAGAAATGAATGAAGGGGTTCAAAAGGTGAAAAAAAAGGGCTAGGCAATCTGCCAAAATATAAACCTTTCTGTTGAAAAGGGGCATCTGCTTTAGAATTTTATCTAGGATTCATCTTGCTCATTCCTGAAAACCAGGAAAGAAATTGAAAACTACAATGATTTATAACTCACTGAGACTTCTACATCTAATGATCTCATTCCTTAGAATGACCCAGGGAAATAGGTAGAATGGTTTAGTATCATGTTTGAGATAAGTTATCTCAGTCTTAGGAAGGAAAGAGTGCAAGGAAAAAAACAAACTCAAACATGTCAGTGATTATATTAACTGTAGTTAGAGTAAATTCACCAATTACAAGAAAAAGATCATCAGATTACAGAAAAAAACTTTATGCTACTTACAAGAGACACATATACTTTTCTTTTTTAACAGATTTATGGAGGCATAACCGACATGCAATATACTGCATATATTTAGAGTGGATAATTTATAAGTTTGACACAAACTACACCCATGAAACCGTCACTGCAATCACAAAACTTCCTCCTGCCACTTCTTAATCTCCCTCCTTCCCCCAACCCATTGCTCCCCTGGTAACCACTCATTTGTCTTCTATCATTATAGATAAGTTTGTATTCTTTAGAATTTTACATAAATAGAATCATACAATAGATCTCCTTTTTTCTGGCTTCTTTCCCTAACTATTTTGAGATCTATGTTGTAGCATCTCTCAGTAGTTCATTCCTTTCATTCATTATAGACGATTTCCACTGCGTGGATATATGACCCTTTGTTTATCTGTTCACCTGTTAATGGACATTTGAGTTTTCTCCAGTTTTTAGCTATTACAAATAAAGCTGCTATTAACATTCATGGGCAAACCTTTTTAGAAACATCTACTTTTTATTTGTCTTGGGTAAATGCCTAGATAAACTCCTTACAAAGTGGTGGGAAAAAATCAGGCAAAAATAGCCAAAAGAAATCTGGTGTAACTACAATAATATGGCAAAAAGGACTTTAAAGCAACAACTGTGACAAAAGGTCAAGAGGACATTTTGAATGATCAGAAGTCAGTTCAGCAGAAAGATGTAGTAATCTTAAATGTGTATGCACCAAGTAATAAAGGCTCAAAACATATAAAGCAAGAACTGCAGAAGAGGAGACACATCAAATATATAATTTTAGTGAAAGAATTCTGCATACTTCCTTTGGTAAGTGATAGAACATGTAAAGCAAAAAATCAGAGATATGTAAGATTTGAAGATAATAAACAAACTTGATCTATTTCACTTATACAGAAAATCTACACTTAATGACAGAGTACACATTCTTCCTGTGCCATTTATCAGAAGTCACCATATACTGAACCAAAAATCAAGTCTCAACAAATTTCAAAGTTCAGAAATCACATAGAACAGGTAGTCTCACACCACAGTAGAATTAAACTCAGAGTCAAAAAAAAAAAATACTAGCTTTCTAAATATTTGCTAATTTTTGCAGATGGAATAATATTAAACCTCTCCTTTGTGTTTATACACATAGGCTGATTAAACAAATTTTTAAAAACTAGTTATAAACCAAAAAGGAAAAAAAGAAAAATTATATGTAATATCTAGATATAGTTGTAAACTATCCTATTTTTATTTTGAGTATGTAATATTTTTTGTACTTTTAAATATAAAAAAGAACATTATAAAATGTTGCCCTCTCACTTTTGTCTTCCAGTTATGCAAGCTCCTTCCCCATAGACAATCTACATAATAGTGTCTTGTGGATATTACTGTACAGATGCAGTCTAGATGCAAATACATATATACATATTCTTTCCCCAATACTGTACACAAATGGGAACACAACAGTTGTTCATTTTTTTAATGAAGGAGTATTACATTGTATGAATTTACCACAATCCATTTAACTGACTTAACTTGACAACATTCCCATGTTGTCTCCAACTTTTTGCCAGCACAAATAACGTTCAGTAAATGACACATCTGCTAATTCACACATTTATAAGTATAGCTGTGGAATAAGGTTTTAGAAGTGGAATTCCTGGGCCAAAGGATTTGCATACTTGTTCTTCATACTATTTGATCAATTAACACTTTAGCAGTATAAGAGAATGAACAACATGTTTGCATCAAATTTAAGGAGTTCATGAACCAGCTGGCTATTCTGCTTATTGTACCTATAATTGTCCTGTAGTGTCAAGATCTGTTTATCTGAAAAACAAAACTAAGGTCTTCAATGATGAGCTCTTTTCTTCCCTTTACGGGCAGGAAGCTTCTATCTAAAAATTAATCCCTTCCTTTACAGGGCAACTAGAAAACTCAGGACAGTGTGGTTACCTTCTGTCAGCCTGAAGATTTGGTTCAGACATTCTGGGTTTGTGGTCCCAAGAGGACACCCAGCGGCAGTCAAGTTGGTGAAAGGTTAAGCAGGTCTGGGGCAGAAATGATAGGTCCAGGTTGCAGATGTAGATTTGGCTAAGCCTGAGTTTACAGCTGTTTGTCCAAGAGGTAAGAGATCTTCCTCTCTCCACCCACAGTTTCTCACCTGTCTCCTTAGCAACCCACCATCAACAAGGCTGTAAGTGATGCCTGCAATGATACAGAGTTTGTGGTCTTGGAGGAAGCAGCCTCCAAGCTCCAAATGAGCCTTTGGTTCATTTGCTCTCTAGCAAGGCTGCTAGAATTTAAGGCTGCTAGGGAGCAAATGAACCAAACTTTCCAAGCCCAATGGTCATTGGTATGTTTTGGCTTGGACTGCTCCTCGATGAGTCTAATTTCTGAGGAAAAACCAAGGAATAAGAGCTCTCAGTAAGCTGGTCAAAGAACCTCTTCCAAGCACAGTCTGAACCACAGAAGAATTTGTGGAATGAAATCTTACCAGACTCATGAAATAAAAATAGGCATGTTTCTAGATGTCGATAATATTACCAATTATTAGCATTGTGGAACGTAGGCATGGCTTCTTAGTGAGAACAGAAAATTATGCCAATATGGATCCAGTGCTTGCTCTAGGCCTGGCTCTGCGCTGACCACGGGATGTGGACCTTTCCACCGAATTTCCTCAGCAGCACTGTGAATGGAGTGTCTTCCCCCATCGGACAAATACAAAACTCAGGGCAGGAAATGTCTGGAGTCAGGATTTGAAACCAACGCTATCCAACTCCAGAGACTGGGCTCTTAGACACTATGATTATATAAGCTTTTTAAAAAAATATATTTTTAAATCTAAATACACAATTTAAAATTACATAGAAGGAAAACCACTAGCAGGAAATGCTGCTCACAAGTATGTTAGAGAGACAAGAATAATCTTTTCTTCTATTCTCTTCTGTTTTTCCGTATAGTTTGTGCTGTGGCTGCCCTAATTTTGTGACAGAAACTATGTACACGCGCGTGCGCACACACACAGACACACACACACACACACACACACACACATTTTTAAGCTACAATGTCGTCAGCTTTCTAAATAACATAAATTCTTCTGCTGAGACATAGGAATGGGCCTGAGCATCTTAAGAGTCTCTTGAGGGCTCTTTTATTATTTTGTTCCTTCGTCTCTTGGAATTCCTAAATAAAACTGTGTTCTCAGGAGACTTCGAGCCCTTATGTTCCCCTCCTGATCCACCTGAATTCCATTAAACTCAACAAACACTGTTGGGTGCCATTAATTCAAAGCACCTCGTTTCTCCATTCTGACTTGCGATTTATCCAGATCACTGGTCCTGGGCTTGGCCAGATCCTTGGCCGCTGAGAGGTCACACACTCTTTTTCCATCCAAGACCCTAGAATAAGGCTATTTGTTTTCGGATACACAGCCAAGGCAGTGAACTGGCAGCCTGTCTGTGTCTTAGTGAAGTTCCTTCAGTAAGACCCCCAGAGACTTGTGGCCTCTACCCCCGAAGGTGACTGCAGCTGTGAAGTACAAAAATGCCTTTTACTCTGAGGTGAAACGGGACGATTTTAACCCCTTCCTTTCTTGTCGGTTTCCCCTCCCTTAAATTGTGGAATTTACTGGGATGACTGAGAAAGATGTTGTTTGTTCTCGAACCCAGCTTCAGCTTGAGGGGGACACATGTACTCAGCAGAGGCCAGTAAGATCAGCTGTATCTTCCTATCCTTTCTATATGGCAACTGTTCTCAAAGTGTGGTCCCCAGACCAGCGACATCAGCATCCCCCGGTAATTTGTTAGAAAAGCAAATGCTTGGGCCCCACCCCAGACCTACTGAGGCCTAAACTCAGGGGTGGGGGCGCAGCCTTCTGTGTTTTAACAAGGCCTCCAAGTGAGTCTGAGGTACTCTCAAGCCTGAGAACCGCTTCTCTGACGTGAGCCAAGAACCTGGAGCTCCACCGGCCATCCTGCCCTTGCCTTCTAACTCCCCCACCCTCAGACTTTGGACTCCGCCATCTGACCACCTCCCTTAGCCTAACGAACCCTGCCTACCCAGTTAAGCTGAAAATCAAGATGCTAACAGACATTCATTGACCAACGATTATATTTCCTCCTCAGATTTAGCCAAAATGTGCCATTTTCTACAAATAAATGCACCCCAAAATAACCAAATCCCCAAACCCAAACTACCGCTATTTTTCCCTCAAAATTTATTTAATCATACCTATTTTTAAAGATTTTATTTATTTATTTATTTATTTACTTGAGGAGAGAGAGAGAGAGCGGGTAAACGGGGGGAGGGGCAGAGGGAGAAGGAGAGACTCTTCAAGCAGACTCTGCGCTGAGTGTGGAGCTCAATGTGGGGCTTGATCCCAGGACCCTGAGTGAAACCAAGAGTAAGATGCTTACCTGACTAAACGAGTCACCCAGGTGCCCCTCAACATTTATTATAGATTGGGGGATGCGAACCATGCTTCTTACGCTAGAGAAACCGCATTGTTCCTAAGTCAGGAAGCTACTAATGGCTAACTATTGCTCACTTGAGGAAAGAGCTCTTTAGGGGTGCCCGGGTAGCTCAGTCGTTAAGCGTCTGCCTTTGGCTCGGGTCATGATCCCAGGGTCCTGGGATCAAGCCCAACATCAGGCTCCCTGCTCAGCGGGGAGTTGGCTTCTCCCTCTCCCATTCCCCATGCTGGTGTTCCCTCTCTCGCTGTCTCTCTCTCTCTCTGTCAAATAAATAAATAAAATGTTTTTCCAAAAAAAAAAGAAAACAAAAAGAGCTCTTTAGTGGGGGAGGAGGAAGACCGGTCCATAAGGGCCAATGTTCTGGAGAGCAGATCAGGAAAGTTGTAGAATGAAGAGAATTTCTTAGGAAGACTAGGAAGGAAAGGGGAGACAAAAACCCAGACATCTGACCTTGATTTCTTCTTTCAACAATTATTAAGCACCCATCTTGTCAAGGTTCCACAGTGAGAAGAGCAAAGGTCCCCTGCCCTTGAGAAGCATATATGCAAATGAGCCCTGTATTTTGTAAGAAGGGTCCTTATTCTAAACCAAGCATTACACTAGCCAGTGAGCTTTCAGCTCAGGGTCCTGCTGTTTCATGACTGCAGGCATCTGAGGCAAGAGAACATTTTGGTGCCTTCACTGGAGGCAGGAGATGGCCAAAATGAGGGAGAATTGTCCAAAAAAGAATATGGGACCAGACCCCACCTCAACTAACATATTCAGCTCAGAGCAAAGGAAACCTCCCCGAGACTTCTGAAATGCACATCCTTATAAGTTCTGAGTATTATACACATTCTGTAAAGCCGCACTCGCCCTCACACAGCTCTCCCGCGGGATAAGTAATAGCCCCGTTTTCCAGAAAAGGGAAGGGAAGCAGAGAAGACCTGAGGGCCTGGAGCCAGTTCTGAGGCCTACGTAGCCTCTGACCTAAGGAGCCCCGTGTCCTCTCGCAGGGGTCTCCCTGGGCTGGGTGGGCACATTCCCACCCACTCGGCTGGACACTCGTCCTCTGCCAGCACTTGTCAGGAGGCCCCCATGTTCTTTGTCTTTTCCGTAAACAGTCCTTCCGGCTGGTCTCAGAAGGAGCCTCATTCTTGGTTCCATCCACTACAGGCCATAAAAATCCTGATGCTGGATCCTTGATGTCATCTCTACCCAGTTATAAAAATAAGTTCCTTTGCTCCTCCCTTACAAAAGGGTTCGTCACGTGGGGCACCTGGGTGGCCCAGACAGTTAAGAGTCTGCCTTCCGCTCAGGTCGTGATCCCGGAGTCCCCAGATCGAGCCTCACATTGGGCTCTTGGCTCATCAGGGAATCTGCTTCTCCCTTTCCCTCTGCTCCCACTTTTGTGCTCTCTCTCTCTCTCTCTCTTCCTCTCACTCTCTCTCAAATAAACAAATAAAATCTTATTTAAAAGAGAATGTATCTTACTGTTGATTTTGTGGTTCCTATTAAACTAAACTCCTATGCAGTTACGTAAATATTAAACACACGAGAAAATAGCTTTACTTCTCACCATCCATAGGGGAATAACGTAAAGCTTTAACTTTCTCCAGTTCCTGAATACTCCCATGTTTTACAAAAATTTGCATTTGAACACAATTCAAAATGTTGGCTACTCCTCTTCTCATGCCTCAGTGTGGAGTTATGATCCCTGAGGGTGTTCAAATCCTTTTGTACCAGGTGACTTGGCACTGAGCCCACTGAGGTGACGTTAATACACAGTCATTAACATGAATGAGATTTTAGAAACGAAAAACCTAAAACTGATTTCTGAACTGAAGCTACCGCACATCAGGGGTGCAAAGCCGACCCACACAACTCTTTCCGTCACATCGATTTCGGTCAAGCCCAAGGTCTTCTCCACAAGAAGACGGGGAACGTGTCTCCAGCTTTGCTAGGATCTTATTTTGGCATAAATTTAGAACTTTGCAAAGGGCCACGTTCTCTGCCCAGAGCCTCACTGCCTGGGAAGTGAGCAAGACAAGAGCACAGTTCTCAGGGAGGGGAAGGGCCGAGTCAGAAAACACTCCGTGAGGCTGAACCACTGCCTAAACTAACAAGCAAAGAGGAGATGAGAATTCGGTTCTCTTAAGGCCCAAGAAAGTCCATGGCGGTCTTTGCTCCTATAGAAAGTTGCACTTAAGTACAATCGTTAAGTCAGAAGAAATCCATGCATTATGACTTCAAGGTGTCGGGAATCCCTGACCTCTGCTTGTCATTCCCACCCCTCTAAAGCATAAAGGAAGTGTTTCACTGGGTTGAATGGTTAGTCACTTGAGAGAATAACACAGAAACGAAATTGGCCGTGGTGTCAGGTCACTGTTCATGTCACCCTGCTTCCGCTAACTGCGTACGGGAACTCAGAGGAAATGAAGCCCAGACCATCCCACGGGGGCCTCGGGGGCTGAGGAAGATACTGACTTCCAAAGCGCAATGATGAGAGAATGCAGGTCCGGTCCTTCGCCAGGAGAGACAGAGAGTAAAGAAGGTAAAACCAGGTTTTCACGGCTGGTCCCAGACAAATACACCTTTGAATCAAACCCTTGTGCCAAGGACAGAACAAAGCACTTAGCGCCTTTGAATGCCCTGGGATCAACTTGGCCCCTTTCCGAGTTTTCCTTAGACCAGGAAATGACAAGTCAGCTTAAATGCATGTTATGCGTAAAAGTTAACAATAAAGCCTGTCCTCATTTAACAAGGAAATCTATATGAGAATTTCTTTTAATAAGCAAATCTAAGGGGTGCCTGGGTGGCTCAGTGGGTTAAGCCTCTGCTTAAGACCTGAGATCAGGTCATGATCTCAGGATCCTGGGATCGAGCCCCGCATCGGGCTCTCTGCTCAGCGGGGAGCCTGCCTCCCCTTCCCTCTCTGCCTGCCTCTCTGCCTACTTGTGATCTCTGTCTGTCAAATAAATAAATAAATAAAATCTTTTAAAAAATCATATTAATAAGCAAATCTAATAAGAAATTATCTTCAATGTCTTCATGCTAACTTACACAGTACTCATTTTCCAACAAGGGATAAGCTCAGCTCAAATCCGTCTTCATCACTTACTAATTGTATGATCTTGGGCAAATCAGTTAGTTGATTTGGGGGGTGGGGTGGGCACAGGTGCGGAAACACCCAGACAGAAGGAGTCAAGGAGTAGAAGCTACAAGTGAGAGGAGGCCATGAGACGGAAAGACGCAGCAGGGCGAGCAGATGAGGAAGGCAGAGCAGGTAGAGACAAGAAGAAAAGGAGACCCCAAGTCCCAAATCCGTCAGGGTTTAATAACTGCCCTTTGCAGATCATAGCAACTTAGCCCATATTTGGCCCCATAGCTGGGTGCCTTGCACAGTGAGCAACCTGCATGGCCTTACATGGAGGCCTCGGGCCCATGTCTACTTTTGGCAGGGATTGGCACTAATCTTGGCAAACCTGAGATCCCAGACCTGTGTGCAGATGTGAGGGACTGTTGAGCTCCAGACAGAGCCGCAGAATATGCCTAGTGCTACTGGAAATTTGGATTTTCATATGAAACCTGCAGTTTGTAAATGCTCACAGGGGGGAGAGAGAGAGAGAGAGACAGAGAGAGAGAAAAAAGAATTGCCCTTAGATTTGCAGACTCAGTGTGCTGAGTAAGTAGTCTCCTGTTCTCCTTACCTTGTGGTGTATCCTTTATATTTAAAGGAATCCCTGGGCAACCAGTGATTTCTTTCCACTATGAACAGAGGTAACCTGACAGTGTCTGTAACCCTTACAACCTGGAAAAGCCCGCTGCCGTAACCAATATTACTCACCTAGTACATATTTACTGTCTGACAGGGACTGTATTAATTGGCCCATTTAATCCTCACAACAACCCCAAGAAGTAGGTATTATTACCTGCGCTTTTCAAATCCAGAACGGTTATGTAACTTGCACCAGAAAGTTGCTATAGGAGTTAAACTTCTGGCATTTTCCCTTTCCGGCAGCTTAGCAGTGGCAAACTTAACGCGTGAAAGCTTTCCGAAGAAGGATATTAAACTTTATCCTGACTACTGAAAGGAACAGGCTTTGGCTTGTTTTTGAGACTTTGAACTCAGCTCCAACACCATGAATCCTTCCAGGGGTAAGCAGCCTTGGAATTTATTCCAAACGTCATTCAAATACCCGTACGAGCAACGGGCAAAGGATTTAAGAGCAATTAGGGAAGGGAGAGTTTCCACCAAATACCATTTTCTTCTTGTATGTACAGTTTTGTCCCTTTGTGTTTCACCAAGGAACAAATCCCAAGCACAAGAAAAGGGGAGCTCTTCGAAGTCCAAAATCTGTTCATGCACCAAATATTTGTCCGGGATGTGGGATGATGGGGAAGGCAGAAAAGGCACCCAGAACAGAAATTTTATTTCAGTTTTGATTCCAGCATCATACCCTGTCTTGGCCAGCACCCTGACTCCTTGATTCTTCCTAGAAACCGGCTCAATTCAGTCCCATCTGAAAGGAAAACCTTCATCGTCAAGCTCCTCTCTCCCCTGGCCCTGACCGCCAAGCCTCCACTTCCTCTCTGCATCCTTGCCCGGCCCTGAGGAGGCGTCCGCCCTCGCCCCTCTGCAGAAGCTATCCTTGATCTAGCCCCTGATGACCCTTCCCTGGGCAACCAGTGATTTCTTTCCTGCCCTGTTCTAACGTGACCTTTCTTTGCATCAGATACTAGTGACCTTCTCCTTCTTCATGAAACCCCTCCCTGGGCTTATACACATCCTGCCAACTCTCTTAGCCAACTGCCCTCGATTTTGTGTTTGTTTGTTTGTTTGTTTTTAATTGGTTTTCTTCCCCTTTGGGTCCTTTCAATGTTGTTTATTCCCAAATGGTGGTACTGGGATAACTCTAAAAATGAGAGGGAAAGGATCCCCTAGGTGTGCTCAGTGAATACATCGTATGCCTAAAACATTGAAGGAAAAAAAAAAAAAAGGCAGGGGGTGTGGGGAAATCCCAGCAAGGAAAAACCCAATATTACATGGTATTACAGGATCGTGTGATGAGGCTGCTGTGGATATTTTCTGCAGAGTACCTATATTATTATAATTGGCCTTTTCTCCAAGGAAATCAGTTTCTTTAATTGTTTCATTCTTTCAAGGGACAATGTCAAAGTTGTTGAGCCCAAAACTGCTCAGTTTCATCATTTAGCTTACATGGAAAAATTTTTCCTAAAGAATGCAGAAAGGAATTTCTATAAAGCAATTAATTTATCCTCTTTTGCCCAGCTGAAAGCAGCAGCAAATGAGCCTGGGCTGTTTCCTGTCAGTTTAATAATAAACAACTCAGCCCTCTCTTGCCCTCACATCTTGAGCTCCACATGCCCCTCAAGATACAGTAAATGCTTGTCCAAGACACAGGACAACTGAAAAGATCCTTAGAGTGTGGAATCCTGTTGAGAGGTTCCGATGGTCCCAAGACGTGCTTCCTGCTTATACAGCCTGTGGTCTAAAATAAGGGAGGGGCATCTGGGTGGCTCAGTGGGTTAAGCTTCTGCCTTCAGCTCAGGTCATGATCTCAGTGTCCTGGGATCCAGCCCCGCATCGGGCTCTCTGCTCAGCGGGGAGCCTACTTCCTCTTCTCTTTTTCTCTTCCTGCCTCTCTGCCTACTTGTGATCCGTCAAATAAATAAATAAAAATTTAAAAATAAATAAAATAGAATAAGGGAGAGGGACTTTGGGCCAACAGCAACTTCATGGAGTTTTCAGGATGCTACGAATTGTCTCGATGCTATAATTAAAAGTAACAGCATGTTCTCTGAAAGGTCAAAATTAACATGGCAGACTCGATACACTCTCACTGACCAGGCACAGAAAAGAAAGGTTTGGTATTGTATTTTAAACGTTTTTAAGGAAAATGTACTGAGGCTGTCCAATGGGAGCTGACAACCATCTAAAACATCACTGACTTTTCTCTTGCATTTACCTTTGGAAGGGACAAGCTGTGGTCAGAGGCAGGCTATGTGTTGGGTGGAGGCTTGTCTCTGTGCTGCTGTAGAGAGCCTACGGTTGGAGAGAATTCACCATGGCAAATTCGAGATGATGTGAACACTCTGGTGAAGGAAGATCTGTCCCTAAAAGGTCATGCCATAGGGCTAGCTCTGGACTTGAAGGCTTGCCGTTCTTGGCCCCGGCCCAAGATCCTAGGCATCTTCCCCACAGTCCTTTGCCTGGGCCTTCACCCTGTCTTGGGAGCTCTCAGGTAGGAAAGGTAATTACAGCAGAAAGAGCAGTTACAAAGACAACCAGGCTTCAAGAGAGAAAGGAGAAGATGGGGCATCGCATTCCTCCCTGCTCTGTGTAATCCTTCTCCAGTAAGGCTACATGTGGTGCCCATACCCAACTCCAGCACCCAGGCTGAGGTAGCAAGATCAGGCCACAAATGCCCATCTGTTAAGGTGACGATGTCCGTGGAAAGTCCCTACTTTCCAGAGTTAGTTCTGCTTCCTCGGACAGCAACCCTGCATTTAGCTCAGTCGAAATGCAGCTAAGTCATGAGTAATAACACTCTGAGTCCATACCAGCCCAAACCAATTCATGTGGAAGAATGCATCAGCCAGTGGCTGGTTTTTTAGGGGGTTGGGGGAAAAGAAAGGTACAGTTAGAACCCTTGGACACCATGTCTGGATGAGAACCCCAGAACATTCTGGAAATGGGTGGAGCGGGAATTGGAAGGTGGAGGGGGTCTAAAGGCAACCTCACTTACGTCCCGATTTTCTCTGGGCTCTGGTATTTGAGTCAGATAAAAGAAAAAAAGAGAGAGAGCTCTTCACATAGGTGAATGGTGTTTCTTTTTTTTTTTTTTTTTAAGATTTTATTTATTTATTTGACACAGAGAGAGGGATCACAAGTAGGCAGAGCAGCAGGCGGGGTGGGGGGGGAAGCAGGCTCCCTGCTGAGCAGAGAGCCTGATGTGGAGCTTGATCCCAGGACCCTGAGATCACTACCTGAGCTGAAGGTAGCAGCTTAACCCACCGAGCCACCCAGGCACCCCAATGGTGTTTCTTTGAAAGGAAGAAATATGATATTGACCAAATAAATCTGGTAAATGAACCAGGCCATATGATGATAGAAAGTTCAGTGTTGGAGACCAAAGAACAGGGCGATGCACTTTAAAAAGTGCATACCCAGGTGGTTCAGTCTGTTAAGAATCTGACTCTTGATTTTGGCTCAGGTCATGATCTCAGGTCCCTGAGACAGAGACTTGCATTGGGCTCTACTCAGCATGAGGTCTGCTTGTCCCTTCTCTCTCTCTCTCTCTCTCTCTCATAAATAAATAAAGTCTTTAAAAAATTAAAATAAAAAAAAAGATGCATACCAAGGAGAATATAGGGGAAAATAACCAAACAACTGAGGAGTCCCTCCGGGGCTCCAGGGACACAAGCCCAAGGTACAGCCTGAGTGTGGACGTACAGAACACCTCAGTGTTGGTGGAACCCAGCAGTGACATCTCAAATGAGGTGTTTCACCACTTGTTACACCAAAATACAGAGAGGTCATCTCCCAACGTCCCATTCTCCTCCTTTCCGTCTGAAAATCAAGTTACGTGCATTGTATCACTGAGTTGATTAAGTCTCTGAAGGCAGGGCAGTATTTTTAGGACATCCGTCCTAGTTTTAGGGCTTTTGGGGGCAGGGGAAGGTAGAATTTTTAAGTTTGAGGGGTGCCTGGGTGGCTCAGTGGGTTAAGCTTCGGCCTTCAGCTCAGGTCATGATCTCAGGGTCATGGGATCAAGCCCCGAATCGGGCTCTCTGCTCAGCAGGGAGCCTGTTTCCCCCTCTCTCTCTGCCTGCCTCTCTACCTGCTTGTGATCTCTGTCTGTCAAACAAATAAATAAATAAAATCTTAAAAAAAAAAAAAATAATTTTTAAGTTTGAAAATGCATCTCTACTCAATAGCTAATTCCAGAGGAAAACTGAGTCAGTGTTGACCACTCTAATAGGAAGATTAGAAAACCAACTCCAGGGTGCCTGGGTGGCTCAGTGGGTTAAGCTGCTGCCTTCGGCTCAGGTCATGATCTCAAGGTCCTGGGATCAAGTCCCGCATCAGGCTCTCTGCTCAGCAGGGAGCCTGCTTCCTTCTCTCTCTGCCTGCCTCTCTGCCTACTTGTGATCTCTCTCTGTCAAATAAATAAATAAAATATTAAAAAAAAAAAAAAAAGAAAAAGAAAACCAACCCCATAAAAGGGTATGTGCGCAGTGATGAAGGGATTCTACCACAATGTTTTCAGATGCGGGAAGGTCACGTCTAGTTGTGTTTAGAGTGGAGACGGTCCATCTCTCTTGAAAGCTAATCCGCTCGCCCATCTGAGGCAAAACTAAACATATCACGGCATATGGAAAAAACAATCTCAACAAATTCCACGGCCGGGCCACAGTGAGAACTGATGTGGGCAGGTGAGCCAGCTTGTGGGCAGCAGGTGCTGGCGATGACAAGAAGCAAGGGGTTAACCACACGGGTCTGGCCTTAGCTGGGTTTCCTACACTTGGGTTTCCACCATTGCGTTACCACTCACAACTGCATAACCTGAGCCAGCCTCTGTTTCCAAATCCACACCTTGGGATCAGAAGAACACCCTTCACCCGTGAGCCTATTACGAGAACTATAGAATTATAACAACATAATTTAATACTAGAAGACATAATTATATGCATATGAATATATAATAATACACATAATTACACGCATGGGAAGGACATAGCAGGTGTCCATCAGTACAAGAATTAATGTTGAGGGTTTTTTAAGATTTTTTTAAAAAAAGGTAGAATTTAATCTTTATTTAAGAATACTGCAATAGAGAAGATTCAACATAGAAATAAGAAGCCCACTGAGAGGAGAAGCTCTGTACAGTTTGTACAGTCTAGAACTGGTCAAGTAGATCTTCGTTGTAAAAGGTGCTTCAATAACAAACCACACTGAAAAGGAGTTCTTAGCAGAGAAACCGTAAGACAAACTCCGACCAAACAGAGCACACAACAAACCACATTCCGCCTCAGGTGTACAAGCTAAAAACTAAAGGTCCCAGGAGTGCCACCCTCAACTTGGAACCGAGAGCCTTCAGAGGCAGTTTCTGGCACACCCTTCCAATCTCCCTCTTCCTCTACAGAGAAATCCTTCTCAATCAAGGTTAAGGAAGCTTTGTACCCTGATTTTTGTGGTTTTTGCAGAGCTCCCATTTGGTCCAAACCTCCGCATTCTTCCATCATTATATTGTCTCCATGTCACCTAGTTTCTCAGCAGCCCATACAGCTTCATTTTGAGTCTTATAATCTGCCTCGGAGAGAACACCAACAAGGAAGGGGACTAACCCATGATTCACAGCTTGCTCTGTCTGGTCCTGGTGGCCAGCTGTGGTGTTTGACACTGTCCATGTAGTTTCCTTCTCAACATTGGCTTGACAGTTTGTTAGCAGGCTGGGAAAGGCAGCAAGCCCTCCTGCATCTATTAGCACCTGGGTGTGTTCATCTGTCCCATGGACAGTATTTCCTGTGGCTCTTAAGGCAGGAGTCACAATGGGCAATTCAGTAGCTCCTAGAAGCTTCCCAAACCGAGGCACAACTCCTGTTTTCACAACCATTTCAGACCATTCATTTGGACCATCAGAAGGTAGGAAATGGCCCAGCAGGGATCTGCTAGTATTTCTGGATCATCATGATGCGGGAGACCAAGTGAGGTAGGAAGAATCAGCTCAAGAGCATCTCAGGAGCGCAGGATTCTTGTTACCATAAGTCTTGAAAGTGTCTGCGAAAGGTTAGGTACGTAACCGTAGGCTAAAGACGACATGTCGGGAACTGCAAGGAGAGCCAATAGCGGGTCAGTTGCACCGTGCTTGATAACCAAGTCTCGAAAAACCAAACCGTCACCGGCAGTGTTTCCTAGAGCTCCCACAGCTTGTTCCACGACGTGGGCATGAGAAGTTGCCAACGGAGGAATGAATGCTGGGAGAGAACCTCCACCTACCGCAGCCTTGGTCGGTTCTGATGTCCCGGAAGCAATGGTAGTGAGAGCTCAAGCAGATTCAAAGTGAATGGGACTACAGTCAGTTCTGCCCAAGAAGGACACAAATTTTGGAATCAAACCAGCCCGGATTATGGCATCTACGGGGTGGGGGGGAGGGGAGCTGTTCTTCCCTAGAAAGCAGTTTCCTAGCAACGTGAGCAGCCTGGAGGTGGCTTTCCAATTTGTTGCTATGTTTACCTTTGACAATGTCATCAACAGACCAATTTACAGTGCCCTAGTTGTTGTGGTTTTCCTGCAGCGCTGAGGGAGCATCATCAGGAAATCAGCTTACGCTCCCCCCAGAAGCTGAAAGCATCTGGTCAACCTTCTTAGCTTTCCTCAGCTAAGGAGCTATTCGGCACCACCTCATTTCTGCACTGTCTTTCCCCTTGTTCTTGAATCTGTTAAGCTGAGCAGCTGGTGAATTAACATTCTTGTTGGTCATGGTTATGAGACAAAGGGAGAAGGCTACATGGCCAGCTCAGTCTTCCACGGGAGGTGGTCCAGGGCAGGCCAGAGCGGGTCAGCTGTCCTAAAAACGTCCAGCATGGATCACCCCAAGGACAGTGTGGCTAAAGATTTTATGTATTTATTTATTTGAGAGAGAGAGAATAAGCTGGGGGCAGGGGCAGAGGAAGAGGGAGAAGCAGACTCCCTGCTGGGCAGGGAGCCCGATGTGGGACTCAATCCCAGGACCCTGCAATCATGACCTGAGCCTAAGGCAGACACTTATTAACCAACCGAGCCACCCAGACGGCCCAAGAATTAATGTTTTAAAATAATTATTAGTGACCACATTGTGTCTCTCTTTCCTTCTGGCACAGCGAGAAACACACCACTGGTTTCTCAGCTTCCCCAGTTTATATCAGTCTCCCCCTGTCAATGAAGACACCGTATACAACTGATCTTTCTACTTCTCAGCAAAACAGAATTTAAAAAAAACTCATAGTCACATTACTATCATTTTTTATTTCTTATCAAGGAGAGTCTGGCGCCTGGCCTTCACCCTTTCAAGTGGATGGAGTCGGGGAGGACAAAATGCTGTCAGCACTGAAAGGGATGTTAGAGGTCGTCTAAGTATGCGAAGGCTCACTCTGCCCTTCTCTCCTGAGAAGAAGCTGGTATTTGATTTTGCTCAGAAAAAAAAAAAAAAACTTGAAAAAATTTTTACCCATCCTTTCCTTAAATATGGAATAAAGAACATGCTAGTTTCTTCATCTCACATGAGAATTCAATTATTTATACCAAATCATTTTCCCTTTCCCTTTCCCAAAAGACAGGAAGAAAGAGGAATAATATTTCTCAAACACCAACATGATAAGCAATTTCTACAGAATCGCATTTAATCCCCCTAACAACACTAGGAAATACAAGAGTATCTTTGAATAGATAAGGAAATTGAGGGCCAGAGAAACTAAGGGACTTGCTCAAAGCTGATCAGGAAGCGGTAAAATGGGCACTGGAACCCAGTCATGACTCAAACATTCATTCGTGTTCGCTCTAAAAATGATTTGGTGTCTCCAAAGCTCTCACCCTGTGTGATTTTCTTCACAGCAACTTAACACCACTTGACGTTGTATTATATGTTGATCTGTGTATTTGTTATCTATTTTCCTCATTGAAACCTAAGTTCTATGAGGGTAGGATCTTTCTATATCCCCCAAGGGTAAAACAGTACCTGACACATAGTATGTGCTCAAGTAAATATTTGTCACATGAACAAATGGAGGAATGAATAAATAAGTTGTTGAGTTAATTAATGAATTAGTAAGGGGATATAATAGAGAATTAAATGCCAGATCTTCCTTTAAAGATTTTACTTATTTATTTGAGAGAGAGAGAAGAGGGAGACTGAGTGATGGCAGAGGGGAAGAGAAGGAGAAGTAGATTCCCTGCTGAGCAGGAAGTCTGACATGGGGTTCAATCCCACGATCATGGCTTGAGCCGAAGGCAGAGGCTTTAAACCACTGAGCCACCCAGGCGCCTCCGAATGTCAGACTCAAATGTAAATAGCATATAACTCTGGCAACAAAAAAGAAAGTGTACATAATAAATTATTTTTTCTAGGTGATCTAATACGTTTATATAATTGTATTCTCTTTAAGAACATATGCATTTAACTGTCTCAAGAGGGCTAGTTTATAGATTCTTGATACAGCTGGAAATGTTGGTAACTAATATCAGCATACTGATGCCCTCAAATAGGACTGAGCTTATCCAGAAAACCATTCACTTTAAAACTGGCTACCAGGAAACTTCATGAATTAATAGTATTTGTCCAAACCAAATTTATCTTTGGGTTCATTGACTCAATCACAATAATGGTTTCAGTTCGATCTTTCAAGGTTGATTTTTTTACTTGAAGGTATCTATAAAAAATTGATCTTACCTGTTTGTATCTATTTGAACATAAACCATCTTTTGGTACTTCCCCCTAAGAATTAAGGTAAAGTTCAGGAATGCCATCTTTTTAAATTTCCTAAATTAAATTAAATTTCCTTCTAAAGACAGATGTCACACAAAACCTTCCAGAAAGACAACTGGGCAGCTATAAAATCACTGAATAACCTTTGAGTCTGCGGTTCAATTTCCAGCATTTATACTGAAGAATCATTCAAGAAGAAAAAAAAATAACAATCTATCTTCACAATGAAATGTTATGCACTCATTTAGAAATGTCATGCAAGAATATTTAGTGACATGAAAAGTTCATAATATATTTTTAAATTAAAAAGCAGGTTACAAAATAGTCTATAAGTCTGCTTCCAATTTTGTAAAAAATATGCACATAATTGTGTGAAAAATATATATATATCAAGCTATTAAAAGTGACAAACTTTTGGTCAAAGAACTAGAAATTATTTATTTATTTGTTTGTTTATTTGAGAGAGAGAAAGAGAGAGCAAGCAGGGAGGAGGAAGGGGCAGAAGGAGAGAGAGAATCTTAAGCAGGTTCCACTCTCACCTCAGAGCCTGATGCAGGGGTTGAATCTCATGACCCTGAGATCAAGACCTGAACCAAAATCAAGAGTCAGACACTTAACTGGCCAAGCCACCCAGGCACCCCTAGAAATAAAATATTTGCTTGATGGGGTGCCTGGGTGGTGGCTCAGTGGGTTAAAGCCTCTGCCTTTAGCTCAGGTCATGCTCCCAGGGTCCTGGGACCAAGCCCCACATCAGGACCTCTGCTCAGCAGGGAGCCTGCTTCCCTTCCTCTCTCTCTGCCTGCCTCTCTGCCTACTTGTGATCTCTGTCTGTCAAATAAATAAATAAAATCTTTTAAAAAATATTTTAAAAATATTTGCTTCATGTGCATTCCTGCTTTTTCTATAATTCGCACATAGAGCTTTAGTCATAAGAAACCATCTTTCACTTAAGGAAAGTCTAGGAAACAGGTCTGCAGTCTCCAATCTGTAACTCTAGCTTTTCTAGGTCATCTTCTAGGTCATCTTCAGGATGAACCACATCTTCTCTGAACGGCTCTGCCCTCCCATATTTCTTCCCCATCTCTCATATAAAACATCCCTGGACCCAGGATGAGCCTTATCTAAGTGGCTCTACCATTCCCTCTGCAGACTTTCAGAACTGCCCTGATTTTCCCCAGAAGCTACTTTTTGGAAAAGGCAACAGTGTGTGTCTACCACCTCTTTCGGTTTTCAGAAGATGTGAGGTCATGGGGAAATTTAAGGTCCAAATTTCCCCTTGGCCTTTACATCTCTTTCCATTTGAGTGAGCTACAATGCGTGTGTGGTGTGTACGTGTGTGCATGGGTACAAGTGCGTGCGTGTTCTGGGGGACAGGCTTTGTAAATGGGTTGAAACCTGACTTTATGTTGTGGTGGTAGCTGTTTTTAACACTTCTCTATCCTTTGTGTTTGCTGTTTTTTCACTTTGTCCGTGCTCACTCTTAGTTTTCTTTTCTGAGCACCTTCCTAGCTGGAGACCTGGTTGCAGGTATAGCACACAGGACACGTTGATGAATCACAGAAATGTGTCATTAATTATTAATTATTAATGTGTCATTAATATGCGTGTTGTGCTCTTTGACTTACGTACCATTTTCATAGGGATTTTATCATTTGACCCAATGACATAGGTATTATTCTGTTTTACAGGCGAAAAAACTTAAGACTCAGGGAAATTAAAGAACTTTCACAAGATGCTCCCACCGAGAATCAGTGAAGCGGGACAGGAATCAGATTTGTTTGCCTCCCCACGTTTCTGACTTGAAGGTCTATGCTCTCTCCTCTCTGCAGTGAGGGCTTTCTGAGTTGTTTATTACTACAAAGGATAACATGAATGAGAAGACTGATTTCACAGGTTACTAAAATGATTAAAAGGCAAATCAAACAAGAGGATTCCTCAAACCCAAAGTAAGCCAGTCACAAAAAGCAACGTGACTCAGCTTCTCATCAAAATGCTGTCACAGAGGGGAGCTGGGACCATCACAAGGTTACCCCTCCAGTGGGAGTGAATGTTTTAGAATGTTTCTTTCTCTTAGATAACATCTTATTTCCTGTCAAATAAAAAATTCTCATTTAATCACTCAAAAGCTTTTAAAAATATCTTAATGTTCTGGTTTTTCCTTAAATGCTTTTTAAATGCTTGTTCTCAGGAAAAAAAAAAAAGCGCTGAGCAACTGGGCTCCTTACCAATCTGTGGGGTTTCTAGAAAAGATTCGCTTTCACATGGTACTTGTAGTGTCCTCAATTTCAATGAGATTTTAAATTGTTTTTCTTTTTCCTACTGTCAGCCACCCTGCCTTAAAGGATGGGTATGCCTGATATTCTGAGTGGTTCCATCTGGAATCTCAGGTGCTTAGCTATAGACGTTTGGATATTGCTTCTCTGGTTGTCTCCACACCATATCCCTGTGACATAGACCCCATGGTCTTCATCTATCTGACAACAGCACAGCAAACCAGGCCTATCCATATGTTCACTGACATTTGGTTAACAGCCCCTCATTTATGACTGGGGCCCTGTGACAGAGATGGCTAGTTGACCCCCAAAGATTCATGTTCCCCATTCCCAGGGAGGATCTGTTGCTGGCAAGTGACTGCCAGACAAGAACCGTATTCACCAGCTCTCCTTGCCTATCAGTAGGCCTTATAAGTAGTTCTCACCATGTAACGTGAGCAGAAGAGATGTATACCACTTTTAAGTTGAGGTATTTAACGATGAGCTACAAAGTCTTTATCTCTTCATTTTGGCCATTGGCTGAATGATACCAGAGTAATCTAAAAGTTACAAGATGGCCAAGCTATAACATCGAAGCTTCCTAGGTCTCAGAGCCACTGCTTAGAGGAGAGCCACCTAACCTGTGTCAGTCTGTGACATAAATATAAAATAAATGTTTGTTGGGTGATTTCACTGAGATTTTGGAATTACTTGTTATGACAGCTCTTTTACCCTGATCATACTGGACCTATAAGTCCAGGAAACCCTCCTCATGAGGCCTAGCTCATTAGGTCTGGATCATCCCTCCTCATTAGGATCATGGAATTCGATGAGCCTGAATCTGACACGAGTATTAATGGGTTGGGGGTGGCATGATGCTACAATGGAAGTCTTGTCACTAATTCATGCCCACTGCAATGTGCAGGGAGGGGGACTATGCCTGAGACCGCTAATTGACTATCAATAGCTATTATCCCCTTCCTTCTAACTCAACCCAGGTTTTGTTGGAGGTGGCAACGTGTTGGGCTACTAAAAACTGTATTTCCTAACCTCCCTTGTAGGCAGAGGGATCCCACCAAATGTGATAGATAGCAAATGTCCAGTTTCCTTTTTCTGGGAAAGTTCCTTAAAGGGGAGCAATGTTAGCCAACATGCTTCTCTGGCCTTCTGTCTTCTTCTTGTCCTCAATATTTTTCCGGTGCGTAGAGTTTCAGGAGCTCCCTTACGACCATGAGCATGAGAGCCACACACTAAGGATGACGGGACAGAAAGACACAAAGTCTCCAGTGGCATCTCCCCTACCAGGTCTGAATTGCCAACCACTGGAGTTCTTGTTACGTAAGAAAAATAAACTCCCCATCTGTTGAAGCCACTGTTTTGTAGGGTTGTCTGCTCCTGCAGCAGCTAAAAGCAATCCTAGCTGTGATCCTTCGGACACAGCCCACGTCATGTATCGTCCTGACAGGCCGGTCTTTCTGCCTTCCTTGGTGTGTTTTCTTCTTCTACTCACCTTAATGCTTCCCAGCCAGGACTCACACGGGACCACCGAAGCTCTAAGCCCACAGGGTAACTCTTGAGAATAAAGAGCTTGCTGACCCCATTTCTAGTCATTGGCCTCAAATCCTGCTCCTTGGAGTGACACCTGGGACTTTCCAAGCTCCTTGTCTCTTCCGTATCGTCCCACTGCTGCTTCGCCTCTGCACCAGACAGCTCTGCCATCTCGGCTCCATCGATGTAATTACGGGATTTAAAAGAAACCCAAGAAGCTATTACGTTCATTCACCTGCCTCCAGGCAGGACTGTGATTAGCTCTTCCAGACACAGAGCTGACATCCATGGGCCAGAGAAGCCTCTCACAAAGCATGACTCACTGGTAACTTCGAAGGAGTCCATTAAATCTGTTCCCAGTTTCCCAGCCAGTAAAATGGGTATTGTGATGGGAACAGGGAATGACAAGACCTTCTGCTGAAATCCATGGAGTTTAAAGCGGAATATGAGTGCTTGCTTTCTTCAGTGCTGTAAAAGACTAAAATGGCCAAACACACCACACCTCCTCCCACTGAGAGGGCGGGTCTATCTCCCCATCCATTAAAGCTCGTTGGCCTTGTAACTTGTTTGAGCCAACCAATGTGGTAGGAGGAATGTTTAATAAGCTCCAAATTCAGCCTCCAGGAGCCTTGTGGCTTCCACTCTCCTCCTCTTAGAAAGCTCCCTCCACCCCAGTAGGAATAGCGAGCCGGACTCCTGGAGGATAAGGACCATGTGAAGAGGTACAGCAACACCGAGGCCCCAAACTTGTGAGTGAGGCTATCACAGACATCCCATCCAGCCAAGCCATCAGATGATAGCAGCCTCACCAATGACCACAGCAAGACCAGCAGAAGGGCCCCACTGAGCCCAACCCGAAATGCCAACCCACAGAATCATGAGACACAAGAAACTGCTGTTGCTTTAAGTCAATAAGCTTTGGGGTAACATATTAGTTTCCCAGGCTGCCATGACGCATAGCCACAAACCCAGTGCTATCTATTCCCTCACTGTTCCGGAAAGGGGAAGTCCAAAATCAGGGTGTCGGCAGGACCATGCTCCAGCTCTGATGCTCAAGGGAAGAAACCTTCCTTGACTCCCTGTCTTCCGGAGGTTGCCGGCAGATTCACGTTCCCTGGCTTGTGGAGGCGTGACTCCCGTCTCTGCCTCTGTCTTCACGTGGCCTCTTTGTGTGTGTCCGTGGCTCTGTGGCTCTTCTTATATGGATCACACCGATTAGATGTGGGGCCCCCTTTAACTTACATCGGCAGAGACCCTCTTTCCAAAACAAGATGGCTTTCGCAGGTACCAGGGCTCAGGAATCTTTGGGGAGAGACACAATTCGACCCACAACAGGTGGTTTGTTAGGTAGCAAAATGGAACTGATCCTGGTGCTCCTTCCTATAATTTTTGTCCTTCAAGCACAGAAACATAAAGATAATAAAGTACAAAGAATTTTTAGTTCTGAAACATAACACCTGACAGTGTCTAGACAGTTTCAGAATCTCCCCGCAAGAGAACAGATAAACAGAATATTGTATTTATGATTAAGGGTCTCAGCGGTGGTGCAAAGCAAAATGTTCTTAATCTATCAGGCAGTATCGGATCTTATCTTTATCCATGTGTTAAGACTCATTTTATGGGAATGAAACCTACCTGCGCTTTCCCTCTCCGGTCAGAGCATGCTCTGTCTAGCATGTGTGTGACGTCTGCGCCAAAGTCAAAGGTCTGTTGGAACATTCTGGTTACCGATGTCCCACTTTCTCTTCTGCCTCGTCTGAACTTTTTAAAGCTCCCAGCTTCCTCCATTTCCCCTGCCCTGACTCCCCTCCAACACTCTGAAATCTGACTTCCTTCCCCACAGCTTCACTAAAACTGCCTTTTCAGACCTTTACGCTGACCACCAGCAAGGCAAACCCAATGGCTCTTCCTTTGTCCTCTGACCTTTCGAATTGCCCTACTAGCTTGCTTTTCGAGCACTACACTGTCTGCCAGGCCTGAGCCCAATTCTTCTTCCTCTCTTTTTGTAGCTTTTCTCTCTTATACCAACTGGCAGGGGCTCATGCCCCGTCCCATTATTTTCCTTTTCCCACTACATTTTCCTACCTTCACTGATGACTTCCTGATTAATGAGTTCCATCCGGACCTCTCGTGCAAGCTCCGAGACTACATCTCGAGCTACCCTATAAGATATGTTGTATATTTTATGCTTCTCTGTATCGATCCGAGTAGGCTTGGTTATGTGGTCATAACGAATAGTCCAAAAATCTTCGTGGCTTATAAACACAAAGACCTTCAGAGAGCAAGCGCGGCCCTCCCCTGACTGTCTTGACTCCCCGGCATAGGCTACGGACCCATCTGGAACATTGCTGATGGTGCAGAACAGGAAAAAGAGGACATGGCAAAGGCCAGCCTGGCTCCTGAAGTTTCACCTCCAAGTGACCACATCACCTTCAGTAAGGTAAAAAATAAAATCCTCTCGCAGGGCAGGAGGGCTAACTCTACATCAGAGCGCAGCCTCCTATGTTCTCTTAAACAAAAACTCTACGAGAGAAGTGCCAAGTCAGCCACCCAAAACTTATTCGGATTCCAGGTTTTCATAATGACTCAATGCCACCATCCTTATCCAGTTTCCCCGAATGGAAATCATGGCGTTATCTCTTTTAGAAATCTCACCTTTCCCAGTTACAAAAATTCATAGGAAAATTTGGAAAATATACATACCATGCAAACACACGCTTCACATGCCAGGAAACAAAAATCATCAGTCACACAACTAACTCCCCAGGTGTAACACTGATAACCCATCCACATATGTCCTTCTGGTCTCCTTATCATATGCATTGATCTGTTATCGCTACAGGGAGATATATACATATTTATTTTTCAATAAGAATGATTTCATACCATACACACAGCTCTGTGGCTATCAAAATCTATCCAGATAACTTCAATATTTTCTTTTCTTCCTTTTTGAAAAATAGCATGGTAATGACTTGCACATTTAAGTATCCCGCTCTGACCTCTCTCCTGAGTCTCAGATTTCTAAATAAACCTACATAATAGGAAATTTCCTACTACTATATTCCCTACATAGTAGAAAATTCCATTTGCACTGTTCATATGCATCTTAGACGTAAAATGCCTCCAACTAAACTCTTGATTCACCCTGAAAGCCTGCTCCTCACCCAGTCTTTTCAATTTCTGTGCAAAGCATCCATGTCCTGGGGCGCTTGCGTGGCTCAGTGGGTTGAAGCCTCTGCCTTCCGCTCGGGGTCATGATCCCAGGGTCCTGGGATCGAGCCCCGCATTGGGCTCTCTGCTCAGCGGGGAGCCTGCTTCCCTTCCTCTCTCTCTGCCTGCCTCTCTGCCTACTTGTGATCTCTGTCAAATAAATGAAAAATAAAATCTTAAAAAAAAAAAAAGCATCCCTGTCTACCGAGAACTCCGACCCCAGAGACACAGTGATTTGTCTTTTTCTCCCACTGTTCCTGGACCACATCTAACCCATCTGCTCAATCTCCAAGCTGCATCTCTGACCTGACAGCCCTCTCCCCTGAAGACCCAGCTGCCACCACCAACATCCCGTAGAACCTGACTCCTTGTTCCCACCCTCTGCTTCTCTGTGGGCAAGCCAGAGCGCACTTTTAAACAAAAGTCAATTGCATCACGCTTCTGTTCCAGAAACCTTCCCACGGCACTGGGAGTAATACTTAAACTCTCCCCACGACTTGGAAGGATTTGGTTGCTGCCTACTTTTCCCTCACCTCTCCCACTCTCCCATCACCTGCTCTACTCCAGACACACGGGCTCTTTCTTTGCTTCCAGCGCACCAGATTTCCTCTTACTCCAGCCACGGCCCTCGCTGACTCTCCCGCCCAGTCCCGGTCCCCGTCACTGAGCCACTCGGGGAGGCCTCCCTCGTCCATTCTTTTGAGGTAGACACACTCTCCACACGGCTCTTGAGCATTCTCTGCGTAGCACTCATTTTACCTGTATTTCCTTATTTCTTTCCTGCTTTACTTTATGATCTTGCCACTGGAAAATAACCTCTTTTATTTTTTTTAATTAAAGGTTTATTTATTTTATTCAGAGAGAGAGCAAGTGCGTGAGAGGGGGTGGGGCAGAGGAGAGGGAGAGAGAATGTCAAGCAGACTCCATGCTGAGTGCAGGACTGATGCAAGGCTCGATCTCATGACCCTGAGATCACAACCCAGGCCGAAATCAAGAGTCCAAGAGTCGGTCGCTGTACCGACTGAGCCACCCAGGCACCCCTGGAGAATGACTTCTTGTAGAACAAGAACCTTGTCTGTCTTGTTTGTGGCCCTATCCATGACCCTTAAAACACTGCCAGGCACAGAGCAGGCTATAGTCAAGGTGCATGACACGAGCTAATGAGTAATTATTTAGGTGCTTCTCAAGTCCAGTTGATTTCCTTTGAAGTATCTGGGGACACAGTCCCCTCTCAGTCCCTTCTTGTGACCAGAGCCTAATCCCAGACCTCATCACCTCACCATGGGGATGACTGCAGCTCCCTCCAGATCCATCTCACCGAGCTCCCTCTACCCTACCCATTCTGCTCCTGGTTGGCCAGTTCACCTCCCCATTACACCAGTTTCCTCTGTCACTCCCTTCCCCGTGCCTCCAGGCCTGGCTGAACCCCTCCAGCGCTGGTGGAATTCCTCCATCCTACCCAGGGTTCTGTCAACACTCTAGCCCTGCTCCCCACCCAGCCACAAGAACTCCATCTCCTGTGTTCTCTTATGTCAAGCTGCTCACTCCCGCTGAATTCTGGGAAACAGATCCCGGTTGCTATTTTTTCCCTCCTCACGCTGCCTAGAGAAAGTTAAAGACAATAAAAAAAAAACTCGTGTGAGTTGAACAAAGTGATTGGCGAGAGAGCCACACACAACAGGTAAAGTGGAAATCCCCTGTCAAGGGATAGCGTGAGAGCAGGCAGCGATGTGGAACAAAAGAAGGCAATACTAGTAGGTCAAGCAACCCAGGGAGGACCTCAACAGGGAGGTGACAATCTTGTTTCTGCAGAGAACAGATGACCGCCACTGCCTTGAAACATGTCTGTGAACTCGCCGGAGAAGGTACATTTCTGGTGGACTTTGAGCCTGATGTTTTCTGCAAGCAGAAGGGAAAGCAGACGGTCATGCTGGTGCAAATCCCTGCTGGGTGATAAGCACCCGGTAGGCAGCTCTGGTTGGACTCCCCAGGGACCTGGGACCCCAGGGGGAGGGTCTATTGTCTTGGTGAGAGCTCAACTTCTCTTGAGTTTTCAAGGACAGCGCCAAGAACCCAAGGCAGACAGCTCAAACACTTCTACCACAGAAGGGGTTTTCTGGGTGCGGAATGCTGCCCTGTGCCTTGTGCCCTGTGTTGCAGCAAGGCAAAGTGGTGATTTGGAGGACAGACCTGCTATCTATGGCCATTCTTCCCATTTTTTCTCACGGGAGGTCTGGTGCCCCAAGGGATTATATCTCCCTGTTCAAACAGGGGGGAATCCAGCCCAACCGTGCAGACCTACCCATGCCAGAGAAGTCACACACTTCTTAGCAAACACCATACCCTCTTTTGCTAATCTACCTACTTTTTCTAATCAAAAGTCCAGGCAATGAGGCAGACTCTTTATTCTATGTTTTAAAAACCATATTACTGGGGCACCTGGGTGGCTCAGTTGGCTAAGGGTCTGCCTTCAGCTCAGGTCATGATCCCGGGGTCTTGGGATCGAGCCCCATGTCCGGATTCCTGCTCAGTGGGGAGTCTGCTTCTCCCTCTCCCTCGGCCCCTAACCCTGCTCATGCTCTCCCTGTCTCTCAAATAAATTTTTAAAAGTAAGATCTTTAACAAATGACATATTACTTAAAAATAAACATGTTATCAACTCAACTCCTTATCTCAGGTCAAATGCAAATCATCAGATGGAGAAAAAAAATTTTTTTTTTTAATTTCCTGGCTTTTCCAGGAAATGAATAATGTGACTATAATGTCAGGAATGATTGAAAAAAGCATGACCAGACTGTACACATGTAAATACCTGCTGTTGGTTGTTTCTTTTTTCTTTTATTAAAAAAGATTTTATTTATTTGACAGACGGAGATCACAAGTAGGCAGAGAGGCAGGCAGAGAGAGAGGGGGAAGTAGGTTCCCTGCTGAGCAGAGAGCCCAAAGTGAGGCTCGATCCCAGGACCCTGAGATCATGACCTAAGCCGAAGGCAGAGGCTTTAACCCACTGAGCCACCCAGGCACCCCTCATTGGTTGTTTCTTACAACGTCACCCAAGAAGGGCCATGCAGTCTATTCTGATAGAGCGGTCTTCCTGAAATCATCTTCGGAGCTCTTCTCGGCAACTGCTTTCACAGTTACTCGAAGAGGCCTTTAAAAAACAGCTCCGTGATTCTACAGTCATATCTTTCTATTAACTCGTACTGAGATTATCTAATTTCGCAGACCGGATCAAATGCTAATGACTTTGGCTCAAGCCAGAAACCACACAATATATCATTTACGGACGTGTGCCCACGTGCGCGCACACACATACACACACTAAAAGTACAACTTGGTGGTAGTGCTGGCCTCTGGAGAAGCAAAAGAAAGAACAGGATGGGAGAGCAGAATACGGGGCCTTCAGATTTATCTGTAATGTCCTTTTTTTTTTTTTTTTCCATTTACAAATATCTAAGACAAAAGTCACAAATGTTGGGACACCTGGGAGGCTCAGTCAGTTAAGCGCCCGCCACCTGGTCTTACTCAGCTCAGGTTGTGATCTCAGGGTTGTGAGACAGAGCCCCGAATGGAGCTTACTTTTTAAAAAAAAAAAAGTGGGGGCACCTGGGTGGCTCAGTGGGTTAAGCCTCTGCCTTCGGCACAAGTTACGGTCTCAGGGTCCTGGGATCGAGTCCCACATCGGGCTCCCTGCTAAGCAGGGAGGCTGCTTCCCACTCTCTCTCTGCCCGCCTCTCTGCCTACTTGTGTTCTCTCTCTCTCCCCTTCTGCCAAATAAATAAATAAAATCTTTTTTTTTTTAAGTGACCAAAAGTTCACATTTGTTCATTCCGTTCATCAGGCCCTCGGGTACTTGCCATGTTACCATCTCTCTAAATTTGCTACATTTTTTAAACTTTCCAAGTAAGGCAAAAAGCAGATTCTCCATCAAGGGAAAAAGATTTCATGCCACTGAGCTTATTTTTTAGAATAAATGTACTCTAAACTTTGAGAGCAATTCTTAAAGGACCTCCAAGAATGTTCTGGATGTATTCTGAGAATAAGTAGCACGAAGCCAAAATGACCACTTTAAAAGCACAATGCCCCGAAGGGCAAGGCTAAGAGGCAAAGGAAGTCTCCCTCCTTCCCGGTCCATAATCTTGGGTCGATGTCCTTGTTCCTTGCAGGCAAGGCCACAACTTCCATGATCTGCTTAGAACAGAGTAAGGCTCATTAGCTGGAGAGCATTCATGAATACCACCTCAAACTTATGAGCCTAGGATTTGCAAAGTCTCCCAACAAACTCATCCATGCACCAGAAAGTCAACAGATGGAAGAAAGAAGTTGATTACAGTTCTGCATTTCTTGATCTAGTTCCAGTCTAGCCTGAATACCATTAGGTAACCTGTTCCCTATTTTTTATCTTTGACCTCTTGCATAGGAAGTACAATAAATTTTATCCTTTGGATGATAAGGGCACTCGTGAAGCCTCTCGAGGTTTCTGAGCAGAGCGACACTAACATGTTGTATAAACATAAAGTCAATCCCAGAGCCAGAGGGAGCCAAAAAAGTGTGGAAGAAGGTCAGTCTATGTACACCCGGATCCAAGAGGAAACACAGTGAATGACGTCATCTGGATCTTATTTGTGATAGAAAGGGATTCTGATTCCCTACCTGCCATATCACCTCAAAGAGCAAGAGTTTATGAAAGGACAGGTAGATTAGATTAGATTGTGACGGTACAAAGTGAGTGAAAGTGTGACAACTAGAATCTAAAAGAGAATGAAGAAAGTTAAGTTGCTAGAACAATCTACCTTTATCATTAACCTACCCATTCAATGAATAAAGGAAGAAACCAAGGAAGATGGAGGTTACCACCATCTTTAGTTGTCTATCAGGCAAAAGAAGGAGAAATGTATGACCATTTTAATCCCTGAAGCAGGACTTCATAGGTCACACAGGGATCTGGCAGAGAAGCTAAACAGGGAGAAGTGAGAGACACTGAAGGGCAGGGGTCAAGCTTGCAAATAAAGATTTAAAAGAATGATAAAACCCACCAGGGGTGTGAATGTGAGGAAGTGATCAGTCTTGGGCTAGGCTGCTGGGGAAGCAGAAGTAACTGTAACTTTCCTGGGAGACAATTTGTCCATGTGTATCAAAAGCTTAAAGAAAGTTTCTTTCCTTTGACAAGGCAAGGCCACTCCCAGAATTTCTAAGGTAGCACTAACACATCAAGATGTATGTTTAAGACATTCCATCAACCTCTGTCTGTTACTGCGAAAAACTAGAAACTCTCTTGAGGTACAATAGCAGAAAATGAATTCAATAAATCATTGTCTATGCAGTCAGAGCAGTTTTACAGGGCCTTATGCAAATGATAGCGTAGATCTATACTGACTGACATAGAGAGTTGTTCAAGGTATTTTAAAATTTAAAAAAAAAAAAAAGCCCTAAAGCAGCATGCACAATATGATCTTATTTTTGTAAAAAAAAAAAAAAAAAATGTGAGGATATACATGCAAAGGTTAGCAGCTGTGATTTATGGGTGGTCGACATTTTTGCTTACTTGTTTCCTATTTCTGATGTTGAACATGGATGAAAAGAACAGAGGGCAGGGGAAGCTCTGTTTCTGCCACCCCTAATCCTGCTTTTTTGGTCCTGTGTCTGATCTGAATGCACTAAGACACAACATCCTATGCCAACTTTATCAATTTGTTTGATTTCACCAAACACAGGCGTACAGATGCCTTTATATGTACTTTCAGAAATTTCAGCCTGTTTTTAGTCTGTGTGTCCCCAAGTTGTCCAAACAGCCAACTGTACCACTACAGAGCAAACTCCAGAAGCAGAAGGACCACACTTGCCACAACTGTATAAACGTGTGCATTTCCCTAGACCCTAGAGAACACTCGTGGCTGCCGGTTACTAATAAATTTGACTAGACACTTGTGGGAACCAGCAAAGTACATTCTGTTGCAAAACATAATAAGCTCCTGATCGTTTGCTACTGAAAAGAACTAAGGGCTCCCATTTCTTAGCCTTCTTTGGCAAGAAGTCTGAGCATCACATCCCTGCCTCCTCGCAATCCCTGTTAAACAAGAGGACAGGAAGACGGGGAGCTCGCCACGTGTCCCCATTCCGGCACTAGCTCTGTCTGGGGCACTGAGATGGGAGACCCGGGTCCCTGGAGCTCTTCCCCCAGGTGATGCAATTATATTTGCTTTCCACAGGTAACCACATGATGTAATTATACATCTATGTTCCATGGAGAAGTAAACGGTTGCTCGGCAAATGCATGTGAACTGTCAGAACTAAGAGAACTCCAAAGGAAGGACATGTCACCCTGGCAGAAGGTTCTTTCATTTGCCCTTGACGCCCAAAGTTCAAGGAGCTGTCCCAAGAATGGAAGAAAGCAATTCGGAAAGTGAGGACCAGAATCCTGAGTTTGATTGCCTAAAGCCTCGTGTGTTGGCCATTGGTCTAGAACGTGTCTGACAAATCAAGCAGTTCCAGAAAACACCAAGACCCCCACTCTGTCCTCATTACTAACGAACAGCACTGCTTCCCTGTTGACGTGCATTTAAACATAGATTTCTACGCCTAGGCTATCTTCACAGACGAAAAGGCCTACATATAATTCTCAGGGAGATCTCTATAGCTTCATCTTGTTCTGGTCCTTATGCCCAAAATCACTGGGATTCTTGAATGCAATGTTTTCCCGGTTCCTTGTTTTTATCTTCCATTAAATAATGGCAATTATTTTGTCCCTTTTCTACAACAGTGCAATGTAGATGGATAAAGTTATTAGCACAATGCTTGGCACATAGCAAGCAGTGAGTAAACATTTCTTATTCTATTATTATCTTACAATAAAATGGAGATGACAGCATGGGATAGAGATTAAAGGAGAGGATTTTGAAGCCAGGCTGCTGCATTTGAGCCCCAGCTCTGCCCTTCATTAGCTATTTTGTGACTTTGGACAATTTTTAGGACTTCTCTGTACTCAGTTTCTCCATGCGTAAAATGGAGGTAATAATTATTCACAATTCATGGGGTCAAGGAATCATAACGTGCCAAGATTTAAGTTGCCATACAGTAGCCATGTCGTAAGTATAAGCTGTTATTATTTCATCCTTTCCATCCCGAGTGTCCAGGAGATCCTTTATGTTAAGGATTTTATTTATTTATTTGACAGACAGAGGTCACGAGTAGGCAGAGAGGCAGGCAGAGAGAGAGAAGGAAGCAGGCTCTCCTCGGAGCAGAGAGCCCGATGCGGGGCTCGATCCCAGGACCCTGGGATCATGACCTGAGCTGAAGGCAGAGGCTTTAACCCACTGAGCCACCCAGGTGCCCCTTATTTTGCTTTAATACATGCCAGATTCTATTATCTCTTCTGTGTGTGAAAGAAAACCAGATTTCACTTAATGAATTTTCAAAATATTCATAATAATTTTTATAATCTATGGAAGCACTAAATGCCAGGAAAGAAGAAGGGTAGTTGATAAGACTTGGTGCTCATACATGGACTGTATTATGACATTTAAGGCAGCAGTGTTTGAAATCCCAAATACAAACATTACCGTGAATTTCTTAACTCAACCGAGTCCTTCTTTTGGGCACAGGAATTTAGCCACAATTATATAGAAAGGAAGATGAGCATGTGACACTTATGCAAAATTAAATTTTACTTCCCCAGCTCAGATCTTTTCCCTGTATCTCCCTGAGACACGGGTTCTAGAGAAACGTTTAACTGTAACGAGTTATACGATTGCATCATACAATTTTACTCTGTACTCAAAACAAAACAGAAAGACCTATAGGATGGGACTCTCTACTAACATGTGGATTTCCAAAATATGGGAATTTAGGCTTCATCAGAGCCTGGGAGAGCCACGGCAATCGTGGTGATTGGGGACTAGTGGGCGTTCCCAGGTTCCTACTTTGCTTTGGCCCTGCCCCTAAACTGAGCAATGTAGCTTACAGGAAACCACAGAATTTGGGAGCAGTGGGGGACACTCGTTTCCCACTGTGAGTTAGTCTGCTCACTCTTTCCTGAGGTTGGTGCAGGCAAAACTGAGCTCTTTACAGATAAAAATTTTAATACATCAGATTTGAATATTTCCATAACAAGGAGCATGCTGATTTTATTCCCCTCCCCAACAAACATTTTTCAAGGGATAGTTCATCTCATTCTGAATAGAAAGGTGAAAAAATAGGGACTTCTAATAGGAACCCATGCTAAATGTAGTGAGGGCCATATTTCAACCCTGAGGAGGCATGCAAGCGAAAACATTCTCTTTTCCAACTGCAAAATTGCAAAATGTCACATTGGTGGTTTAAAAAACCGATCAGAGCACAGAAAAGTTTGTCAGGGCTGCTAACGAGATGCCAGTTATTTTAAAAAAGTAATTCCCTGCTTGGTTTTATGGGGAATTATCACGGCTCATGCATCCAGATAGCACATGTGCCCGATTAAGAGCACAGTTTCTGGAGTAGTTGGTAATCTCTACTACTGTTGCCTGGGTGGCCTTGACCAAGTCACATGGCTTTTTGCAAACTGCCTCTCCAGGCTTCATTGTCTTCCTGTATGAGCTTTCATGTGCATCTCCCAGAATTTTTGTAAGGATTTAGTGGCGTAATCCATGAAGCACATCACAGTGTCTGGGACAGAGGAAGGGATCAATAAAGGGAGAGTTTTTATATGATACTAATACTAGGTATGTCCTTACCAACCCTCTCCTTTGCACAATACTTTCTGCTAAGCTCCTTAGTATAACTCACCTGATACTCAAATGCTTCAAAAGGCAAAGCAGACCCTCCCCACCCCCCAAGGAATATCCAATTCTTTTCCTTGCCTGAGGATTAGGGAACCTTCTCTACTTCACTTGAATGGGGCTCTTCTTGTTCAAATTGTATCACACACCCTGTTCCACTGGGTGTGTCCGGTGAGCTCAGCACCGGGATGGAAGTCATATGAGGGAAAACACCCACTCCAGCAGCTCCAACCTGTCACTGGCAACGGCAGACCCAGCCCAAAGTGCTCTCCAACGCCAGCTTCCTCTCCTACCCTTCTCCCCTCGGCTTTCAAAAATGACAATGTTAGAGACATTGATGAAGCTGATGACAATGTCAATGGTGACAACTGACATTTAACACTTACTCTGAGCCACGCACTACAGACACTGTGTAGACATTATTATTTCACTCAACCTTCCCAACGGTCATAAGAAGTAGGTCCTATGATTATCCCCTTTGACATATAAAGAAACCAAAGTTTAGAGACATTAAATAACGGGCGTGGGGTCACACGGTGTATAGCAGGAGGCAACTCTGCAAGCAGGCCGGAGACCAGCTGAGACCTTTATTCTTAACCCCGAGGCCATGTCCAACCCCATGGCTGCATTCGAGTGTGTATAGCATTAGCGCAGGCCCTGCTGTTCCGCCCAGATCAGCTCCACCAAACCCCACAGTTTCCAACATCTTTCTGTTCCAGCCACGCCTCCCGACCTAAAATTCACAGGACAGAGGAGCTACAGCTGTGCAAGTGGGCCACCCATTACTAACTACACTTGGGTTTCCATACTCACCAAATGAATTCATCGCCCTTTGTGGTTTGCAACAGCCATGAACCGTAATGCAAAAACAAAACAAAACAAAAACAAACAAACAAACAAACAAACATCCCCATAGGCAGAGATTCCTGAGGACTTCATGCCTCTTAACTAGTACCTTTAGTACTCTAACATTAATATACGAGGCACATTAATAATTAAATTCATTTTAAAGATGAAGAAATATGCACCAAGAATGCTTTGCCCATAGCCACCCAGCAGGTGGACATCCACCAGCAATGAAGCCCAATGGGCCCTGGGGAGGTCCTTACTGCCTATTGGGGGCGTCTAATGCCTTGTGGCTGCAACTTCCCCACACGCACTTCTTACACACGTACTGTCCAACTACCCTCTCGCCGGCTCAGCTAAAAGAGGAATAACAAGTCCTAGAGCCCTCAGGGCACCGTACAATAATAAGTTGACCCTTCAGGTCCTAGGTTCATGTTATCTTTTCACCGGACAGTCTCAATTTCTCAGGGCAAGACAAAAAGGTCCCCCAATACTTGTCAGCAGTTCTCAGCGGAGGGACTGCAGCTGCGCCACCTCGGCGAGAACTTGGAGCTGCAAACGTGCTCGCATTGAGTGGCGCGACTTGGATTATGTCTCGGACGCGGAGTGGATTCACTGTCCTTCGCTCTTTGCCAGAGTGCTGGAAATGCACAAAATGCCAGCCACAGGCCATTCCTTTTTGTTTATTTAAATGGAGAATTTTTAAAAAATCACTTTTTCCACTTCACGGCTCCTTTGGACCAGGGAATAAAAATAGCGAAGTCAACAGGAGCCAAACTTCTTCGGGGCGGGGGGGGGCGGCGGTGGTGGTGGTGAAAAGCCCGGCTCAGAACAGCCGAAGTCCTCCAGCCGCTGCCTGGAAACTCAACTCTCATTGCAACCGCTTCTCCACTTGCCCCATCTCCCAGCGGCCTCCAAGGCCGGCGCAGTTGAACAGCGCCGAGCCCAGCAACAGCTCACCCCGCGCCCTTCACCCTGCCCGGAGCGGCCACCTGTGCGAGGCGGGGTCGGCGAGGGAGGTGGCCCCGAGGGCTCGCTCAGGGAAGGGACGCTGGTGGCCGGGACACCCAGGAGGGCTGGAATCGTCCGGGAGGCGCGCGGGCGGGGGGCGGCGCGCGCGGAGACTGTCGCGCGCTCAGCGGCCCCAGCGCGGCCGCCTCGCGGGGGGGGGGGGGGGGGGGGGCGCAGGGGGCGCTCCGGGGGGTCTCAGGTGCAACCCACCTTGGCGTCCCCGGGACTCGGTCCCCGCTCGGTCCGCCAGGGCGGCGCGGCGGCGCAGCGGGGCGCGTCTTACCTGTTGATCTTGAGCGCGAACGCGCGCCGCTCTGCGCCCGGCAGCGTGGCCATGGCCCGCGCGCGGCTGGTCGGCCTCTAGGGGCGCGGGGCGCGGACGGCGGGGGCCCGGCGCGCCGCGGAGCCGCTGCAGCGCACGCCGAGCGGGACGCGAGCCTCATCTGTCAGTGGGCGCTGGAAACTTCCGCATTTCCACCTTCGGCGCTGCGGTCACCGCGGGGGGGAGGGCCCAGCCTCGGAGCGGCGGCCGCGAGCCCGGCCAGCCCCCCGGCGCCCGGCCCGGCACGCAACGAGCGGCGGGCGAGAGGGTGTGGACACGCCGCGGGACTGCCCTCCGGATGCTCCGACCGACGGCGCGCTCCGGCCGGGGTCCTGACCTCGGGCAGAAGCGAGCGCGGGCGGAGGGCCCCGCGACCCCGGGCCAGGCCGGAAACTCCACCTGCCCGGAGCCGCCGGACCGCCAGCGCGGGTGGGCACGAGGGGCAACATGCTGGGCGCCCGCCCCGCGCCCTCGGCCCGGCTGCCGGCTCGGGAGGCCAGCCCTGCGCGTCTCGGGGCTGGGCCTTCGGAAGGGTCCGCTCCAAGCCTGGGGGGCGCGGGGGGGGGGGTCGGGGCTGGGGGAAGAGGCAGATTCGAAAACAAAAACCAACCAACCAACCAGCCTACAAATCAACTTCTCCAAAAGATGGGTCCCGCAACCTTCCTGGGGCACTTGATGTAAATATAATGAATCCAGCCAAGGAATAAACATTGTAAGTCATTCCCTAACACCCCCTTCAATTTTTTTTTTCTTTTTTCTTTCTTTCTTCTTTTTTTTTTCTTATCTTTTTCTTTTTCTTCTTCTTCTTCTTTTTTTTTTTTCCCCCCAACAGAAGGATAAATGCCTTTCTCTGGGAAAACCCTGCACGCCTCTTTCCTGTGGTTCAAGAATATGCTGCGGCCCTGTTTATTCCGCTTTCAGACTGAGAAGTCTGCTAAGAGGCCAGACCCAACTCAAGAAAAATCAGAAAAGTCCCAGTGCTCACCAGACTGGGAAAGTACATGTTTATTTCAAGTTACTGGTTTGCTATAATAGAGCACTCTCTAAATTCTGCCTCTGTTTGGCAACTTGCCCTTTTTAAAAAATACTAAAGCAAGATATTTTTGGTTCAGAGCTACACTGCTGCCCAGGGTGACTGGTGACCATTGGAACAGATGGTTCGTCTGAATTCAGGTGTGCTATGTAAAATGCACGTCAGATTTTGAAGACAGTGTAGAAAAAATAATGCAAAAATATCCTGTTAGTGATTTTTTTTACATTAATTGAATGTTCAAATAATAGTTTTGATATTAGGCAAACAAAATATTAAAATTATTTTCACCTGCTTGTTTTTCCTTCTTTAAAATGTGGCTTGCGTGAAAGAATGTTTAAATTACACGTGTAGCTCACATATGACAGTCACACGTATGTGTGTGGTTGTCGTTGGCAACCTAATATATTAGTAAAACACCTGAGGACTGAATTGAGTCTCTTCTTGATCACCTTCCTTTTCTCCAGTTTTGGATGACTCTGTTAGATTAGTAATTCCTCAGAGCAGGTCAGGTGACATTTCCCTGTAAATATCAATGCCTGTGGGGCACCTGGGTGGCTCAGTCAGTGAAGTAAGCATCTGCCTTGGGATCAGGTCCTGATCTCAGGGTCCTGGGATCAAGCCGGGCATCAGGCTCCCTGCTCAGTGGAGAGCCTGCTTCTCCCTCCCCCTGCCACTCTGCCTACTTGTGCTCTCCCTCTCTCTCTTTTCTCTGTCAAATAAATAAAATCTTTTTAAAATGTTTAAAAAAAATAAATGCCTTTAAGCACATAAGACAGAGTTCTTCAGTCCCATGTTATTATATAGGCTATGAAAAAAGATCCAAAGAAAAGAAAGCTTTTTGTAATGTGGAGTTTCTGGCTTTCAAAAATTCTGAGCTTATTTACTGCACTGGGAGCTGTAAGCCAACATTTAGATCTAGAGATGCTGAGAGAACAATTCTGTGATGACTTCTCCAACTGGGAGCAAATGGGTGGCCAATTCTTCACACCAGAATCTTGAGTCTGCTGTGTACCAGGTTGGCCTTTCATATGGTTTCTCGGAGTTTCTAAATGTTCGTGACACAGGCGTGCCTACACAGCCAAAATATTCTGGTTTCCACATAAACACAAATAAAATGTAATGAGAGTATCTCAAGTTTTCAGAATTTGCAATCAAGGAAAACTTTTTCTGGAGGGGGTAGGTAGGTAAGGGGGAAGGAACCATAAAACCTTCCACCTTACACGCATCAGACTCCATACAACTTGGGATTGGATACCTAATTAGGTTAGGCCAGGGGCGCCTGGCTGGCTCAGTGGGTTAAAGCCTCTGCCGTTGGCTCAGGTCCCTTGCTCTCTCTCTCTGCCTGCCTCTCTGCCTACTTGTGATCTCTGTCTATCAAATAAGTAAAATCTTTAAAAAAAAAAAAAGAAGAAAGAAAGAAAAAGAAAGAAAGATAGATCAGGCCAGCATTACACTCCATGCTGTCCATTCTCGGATGGTTAGAAATGACTCCAAATTTCCTCAATAGCCTTTTAACAATTCACTGTGAGTATGTTTTCCACTTATTTAGTCAGATGCCTATTTTAACAATGTATCTGCTCTGGGATACATTCACAGATCACAGATCACTAGCTAAAGCCCTGGCTTCTCACTATTTCTTTAGTTCCCTGTCGTTGGGTGTCTCTCTTGGCATCCCCCTGTCCAAAATGCACTCCAGAAAGCCGCCTTCTTTCCACAAGTAGGACCTCTCATGGCCTTCCTCTTCCTCTGCATCTCTATGTCATCGCTTTTGTTTTCATCTTCATAAAATTCCTCCCTTGACATTTTTTTTTTTTTTTTTTAAGAGAGAAAGAGAGCGAGCTCTGGGTGGGAAGGCACAGAGGGTGAAGAAGAGAAAGAATCTTAAGAAGACTCACACCCAGCACAGAGCTGATTCAGGCTCCATCTCACCACCCTGAGATCATGACCTAAGCTGAAATCCAAAGCTGAATGCTTAACCAACTGAGCCAGCCAGGCATCTACCTCCCTTAACTATACCAGATGTAATGTCCATCACGGTAAATTCTCCTCTCGCTTTCCCTATGTCTTCTTCTTACCTCTCCAGAAAGCCAACCTCTTTCTTGGGCATCTTGCATATTTTATTTAACAAACAAATAAGATTTACCTTGTACGAGAGCCTGTTGTGAGCCCTTATAAATACTAATTAATTAATTAGTTAATTACAAGCATTAAGTGAGAACATTATGCCTACTTTGCAACCAGGAGAACTGAAGCTCAGAGAGGTTAAGTGATTTGCCCAAGATCACAAACTAGTAAGGGACTGAGTCATTTCCAATCCTAAATTGATGCCTTTCTCCCAAATACGTCCACTTAACTATCCTAAAACTAACCCTCTCCATCTCCTCTACCCGTTTATTTGTAACCTGGCTATTTCTTTGTGATCACTCATTTCTGCTGATGGCCCTCTTTCTCCATTTGCCAGTTCGAGAAGTTTGGAGTCATCTAGGGTGGGAAAAGCAGGAAACCTGCATTCTGGCTTCAGCTTTTCACAAACCGTGTGACCCAGAGCCAGTCACCCCCCGCTGGGCTGACGCCATCTGCTTGCCTCCCTCTGAACTCTGAACGCGTCAGCTCGAACTCCTTCCTCTTCTTTACCCTTTGGGTCTCATCATCCACCAAGCCCTGTTATTTATACTTCAGAAACCTCATTCCTACTTACTGTTCCTGTCATTCCTCCTTCCCCTTTGGCCTCAGCAATCAATGTCCGGTAACAGCACAAAGAAAAATTTTTAATCGCCTCCCTGCCTGTTGCTTCTTTTTATTCTGATTGAAGCAAACTCTACCGTTGTATGAATTTTACTAAGACACTTGTTTCATCATCTTCTTTCCCTGCTTAGTTAACTTTAGTGACTTCCCATAGCGCTACAACCAAGTGGGTTCTCTGCAACTGGTTTGTGTATAGGCCCACCCTATGTAACTAATTCTGACCCTCACCTCTCTGTAGAAGCAAAGAAGATCTGGCCTGGGGCCTTCCTTGCTGGTGTCATTTTTCCTGTCTTCCTCATGGCTGAAGTCCTAGCCAGTCTCTCCTGATCCTTCAAAGTTTGAATGGAGTTTATACCTCCGCCTCTACCTGAAGGAGCCTGTCTTTCAATGCGACAGCACCTTGAACTAGCTAGAAAGGGTAGGTCATCGCCAAAGAACACACCCTAGTGGAATTTAAGGTCCACAGGACTGCAGAGCAAAGTGTGATCATTTGCACAACTCCTTCTTTATTCCCTGAGCCTTTTAAGATTGTGTTCATCTGTCACCTTCTGAGAGCATCTGTTTAACACTGGAATGCCCCTTTCTCAGCTCTGATACTTCTAACTCCATCTCCAATTTTGTTTTTCTCTATAGGACTTTCTCACTATCTGACATACTCTAAGACTTATTAATTTATGTTTATTATCCCTCATGCTTCTAGAATATGATTCCATAAGTGCAGAGAATTTTGTTTTACCCACTGCTCTACCTCCATTGCCGAGAACAATGCTTGACGCATAGTAAGTGTTTGACAAGTACTCATTGAATAAATAAATGCACACTTGACTCAGTATTGAGCACAGACCACACACTCAGTATTTGTTAAAGTGAACTTGGATGGGAGTGATCGAGTTTCCTGTGTCTTTCGGAAGAAAGTAAGACTCTTTTCTTATTCTCTTGAGTTTTTCAGCTGTGCCTTTGTCTGAAATCTCTGTATTTCTCTCTTGGGTGGAGAAATGAAACCAGCAGGTAGATTATTACAAGAAAGTATATATTTGTATTACTGTTTTGTCATTGACAACAGATACAGAGAGATTCGCGTGCTGGCATTTAAATCCAGCCATAACTCAAACATGAGAATTGGAATTTCTATTTTTCTCCACTTTATTCCTTGTACTGTCACAAGAAATCTGTAAGTATGAAAAGAATATAGAATAAGAAACTTTCCCTTAATGATCATGGTGATAAACACACATGTATGAGCATAATGTATATATTTTATATGTACACTTTTTATATTATTTTTTAATTTAGGATTTAGCCCATATTCCAATGTGCAACGTTATTTCAATAGTAATATTCGTCCCATAGCATTTTATAACTAGAAAGACCTTGGATTAATTCACTAATTCATTAACTCACTATTTTATTATCATCTGTATGCTTTTTCTTCATTCCCCAGACATTACTGAGTGGTGACCATGCATGTGTCAGGCTCTGTGCTAAGGGATACTACGGGTAAAACAATGAACAATACTTGCTCCCGGACTTCGCAGAACTCAGGGTCTAGGAACGCAAAAGCGTTACAAAGGAAAGAAGCAGCTTGGGTTCCTGTGACAAGGCAGGGAAGTTTTGTTTCCCAAAACTCTGGTGAATGCGGAAACACAGAGGGGAAGTGATTTATTCTAGTGGAAAGGGTGTTGGCAGAGGGTCGGACGCTGAGGAAGAGTGACTTAACTCACGCAGTGACACGGGGACTGGGTCTTAAACAACAAGGAAGCATTCGCCGGGCAGAGAAGGGCGTTCAGACGTCGCAGGCACAAGGAGCACAGCGTGCCAAAGCGGAGGGACCCAGACCCGCCATGGTCCATACGAGGAATGAAAAGTACAAGAGGAGCTGCCCGGCACAGAGGCAAGCGGTGAGAAAGGAGGTGGGCGGGGCCTGAATAGGACCATCCTGTCGAAGAGTTGAGACTTTCTTCTACCAGGTGGTGGTTGCTGTTTCTGTATCTAGGTCATCGTCTCCTGGGGGTTGATGCCTCTTGCTACCTGGAGGTGCGTGGTGGGGATCATCCAGTAGAGGACAGACCCAGCGTGGTGAGGATGAGGCCTCCTAGATCCGGCGCTGTCACCCCCATCTTTCGCACCCTGCGCACACGCACTGGACACGAATGAAGACCTACACAGTTCTCTACAGAAGGATTTAGGCAGGTTTCCAAGAGTCACATCGGATAGGGAGAGAAGTCAGGCGTGGTGCTCTGGTCTGGTTCCTTCCGCCTCTTACTGGAGTGCCTCACTGGGGTGCCTCACTGGGGTACAGTCATTGCCTCATTCCTGACCTCAGCTCTCTCACTGACTTCCCTTAGGCCACCCCCACTGATCCACTTCCCCATCAGTCTGTTTTCTTCTCCCTAAAGAAAAAAATCATACCTGGAGACGAGTGGGTGATCGTGGTTGGCTTAGAAGAGCTCCGACTCATTCTCCTGAGCTACGGAAGGAGAAGAGGGACAAAGGGGAGGGTAGCTGGTGTAGACAGCGAAGACAACCCACCATATTCACACTGTTGAGAAGTTGAGTAAGATGATGCCCATGAAGGACAGAGCATACTCCTGGATAGTCGCTATCGTCTCAGGGCATGTGAGCTGTGATTTTATTATTATTCAACATTTGTGCTTCTTGAAAGCCATATAAACTTTTACATGTTTACTATTATTTTCTCCTTGCAGATTCCGAGAACTGGAATTTATTGGGTCAAAAATTATAGACTCCTGCCAAAAAATGCATAAATCTAATCATGAGGAGACAGTAGAAGAACTTAAATTAAGGACATTCTACTAACAGGGCAGTCTCTAAAAAATGTCAGCGTCATGAAAGACAAGGAAAGTCTGAGGAACAGGTTCAGATGCAAAGAGACTACAGAGGGGCACCTGGGTGGCACAGTCGGTTAAGCATCGGGCTCTTGATTTCGGCTCAGGTCATGATCTCAGGGTGGCGAGATCAAACCCCATGTCCAGCCGCACATTGGGCCCCACGCTTGGTGGGGAGTCTGCTTGAGATTCTCTCCCTCTCCCTCTGGCCCCACCCCCTCCAATAAATAAATAAATCTTAAAACAAAAAAGAGAGAGAAAGAGAGTGCAGAGACAGAGCAAGTAAAGGCAATGAGGGATGATGCTAGACTGGACCTCAGATCAAGAAAAATAATTACCCTAAAGAATATCACTGGGGAGGGGGAGATGAACCGTGAGAGACTGTGGACTCTGAGAAACAAACTGAAGGTTTTGGAGGGGAAGGGGATGAGGGGATGGGTGAACCTGGTGGTGGGTATTAAGGAGGGCACGTATTGCATGGAACACTGGGTGTGGTGCATAAACAGTGAATCTTGGAACACTGAAAAAACAAAATAAAATTTTTTAAAAATCAGGAAAAAAAAGAATATCACTGGGGCAATTGGCAAAATCTGCATATTGACTATGTATTTGATAACAAAATATTATATCAAAGTTATATTTTCTAAATTTGATACTTATACTGTGGTTGCATAAGAGACTATCCTTATTCATAGGGGATACATACTCGAGTTTTTAGGATAAAACAGCAGAAAGGTATAATGTCTGCAATGTATGTTCAGATGCTCACCCTTGATGATGACGATAACGATGATATTGATAACATTAAGAGTATTTTTTTTAAGATTTTATTTACTTATTTGACAGACAGAGATCACAGGTAGGCAGAGAGGCAGGCAGAGAAAGAGGAGGAAGCAGGCTCCTGACTGAGCAGAGAGCCGGATGCAGGGCTCAATCCCAGGACCCTGAGATCATGACCTCAGCCAAAGGCAGAGGTTTAACCCACTGAGCCACCCAGGTGCCCCTGATATTGATAACATTAAAATAAGATAATAAATAACACAAATAAAGCAGTTGGCCAACCTAGCTGAAGATTATGTAAAAGTTCCTGCTCTATACATTTGAAAAATTTTCAAAAGATAAAAAATAAAATTGACTTTTGCTAGCTCATGCCAATTTCTAATCCATGTTTAAAATAAAAGACTTTCATTTTACCCTCATTTATGCTAGCATTTATCTGCAGTTTTGCAAGTTGACTAGCCTAAAAATACATTTGGAAGTGTTTTAATTAGGCGCATATTGGTTAGATGAGCTGACTATTTTTCCACATTATCTTAGGACATGGTTGTGTTTTGTGGGGATGTGTCCATTTATGTTTTGTCCCACTTGTCCATTAAAATCTTAGCATTTTTCTTATTAATTGTATTTGCCCTTTAACTAATACATTAACAATGTGGAGTATTTCTCTTTGAATAACTATGATCTTCCTAAATGTCTTGAGCCATTTGGGGAAGGACTACCCAGACAGGTTTAAAGAATCTTTAGAAATTTTGGTGGCCCGTGCTGAGTGTCAGCGTAGGACCAAAGTTTATATGAAATTTTTATATGAAATTTCTCCCATTTCAGTATTCTCCAATATATTCCCAGTCATTTCACTCTAAACTGTGCCCCCCTCCCAAATCCCATATTGCCATAACCATTTAGGTACCATGACAAGCCCTGGGACATCTTCAGAAGAGGGGAAAGCAAGCTGTGTGGTGGTTCTTTGGACAGATTTGCTTGACTCAGGCTTCTTGAGCCCTACACACTACTGCTCGCACAAAGTCGCAGGCAGTATCACGGCACAATTTGATTGCGTGATCACTGCAATTCTTAAAACAGCATAATTACATGGTACTAAGACTTAGAAAGTGGATGTTAGATCCAGGTGACATGACTGTCATGTCTACAAACCTATGTCCCATTCAGGAGCAAGCTGTATCTTTAAGACAGAAGTTCTCATACTTTGCAAGTGTGGGAATTACCTAGAGAGCTAATAGTAAACAGAGTCCCAGACTCATTGAAGTAGGATGGAGAAAGCAGAGACCCCTCTACATCGGTCAATTTCTCCAAGTGATTCTGTTACATATCATTGTTAGAGAACCATTGTTTGAGAGCTGCCAAATAAAATGAAACTATTCCTAAAAGCGTAAGGTTAAAAACGTTTATCTGCCGGAGGTTTAGCTTAGATGAAGAATTGAGAGGGACCACTGGAAGCAATGACCGATAAAGTAGATAATCTATACGGGCAGGTGTATTTAGAATTTAGGATCCTGAAATGATTCTCTTTCTAGAACTAACTCATGGTTCAGCTTCTTTTTCTTTTTTAAAGATTTTATTTATTCATTTGACAAAAAGAGAGGGAAAGAAAGCACAAACAGGGGGAGCATCAGGCAGAGGGAGAAGGAGAGGGAGAATCAGGTTCCCAGCCAAATAAGGAGCCCAACGACACGGGGCTCAATCCCAGGGTCCTGGGATCAAGACCCAAGCAGAAGGCAGATGCTTATCATCTGAGCCACCCAGGTGCCCCCACCAATCAGCCGCTTAAAAAACACTTAAGTAAAACCCATGTAACACATAAGGTGAATGTATGACTTATTGATGGAACCAAAACACATCTTTTCTTATGGGTACACACTGCATTCAGTGGGGATAATCCTTGACAATCCCATATGGGAATGTGGGCGGGTCTCATGACTTTTCCCTTACTCTAGGGTACAATTTAGCTGCAAGTATAGCTTGAGGTCTGAGATCAGAAAAAAAACTCCACCTTATCTTTAATGACAGATTTCCCTCCAGCTGGCTGCCGCTGCAAAGAAGGGGAAGGATGCATGGCTGGCTCCTCTCTTCACTTTGCGCCACACCTCTTTTCTTCTTTCACTCCGACTGGCTAGCCAGTTTCTGACCTCTTGAGGTTGAATGAATGGTGAGATATAAGAAAGCTCCAGTAATTCCACTACTGAGTATTTACCCAAAGAAAACAAAAACACTAACTGGAAAAGATACGCATATTCTTTTGTTTACTGCAGTATTATTTACCAATACTATTTACAAAAATATAGAAGCAAACCAAGTGTCCATCCAGAGATCAAGAAGATAGGATATAAGCTCTCTGTATGCGTGACGCACGTACAATGGAATATTACTCAACCATAAAAAGAATGAGATCTTGTCATTTGTGACAGCATGGATAGACCTAGAATGTACAATGCTAAGTGAATTAAGTCAGACAGAGAAAGAAAAATATCCTGATTTCACTTATATGTGGAATGTAAAAAAAGAATAAAACAAATGAACAAAGAATCCAACGGACTCTTAGACATAGACTCTTAAACAATGGCAGCCAGAGGGAAGATGGACAGGGGATGGCCAGAACAGATAAAGGGGATTAAGAGATACAAACTTCAAATTAAAAAAGACTGAGTCACAGAGATGAAAAGTACAGCATAGGGAACACAGTAATAGGGTAATAATGTTGCATGGTGACAGACGGTGACTACACTGATGGCCCTGAGCATTGAGTAATGTACAGAATTGCCAGATCCATATGCTGTGCACCTGAAATGAATATAACATTGTATGTCAACTATGCCAATAAGTTTTTGGGAAGAAAGAACTCTAGAACTGATACCGCTATGAGCTAGCTTTGAATTTTCTGTGCCTGATAGATATGCAAAGCTGAGTCCTTACTTTCTTAGGTCTTTTGGAAGACTGCTTTCCTGGAGATTTCTCTCTGGTAGGTTATTTCACTTATCTCATGCACCTGTGCTCATAGTGTTCACTGGTTCTTTTACAGCTACTTCCGGTTTCCTACAGCTACGGTCCTCTGCTTTCTAAGGGATCCTACTTGACAAGACCCCAAATGACCCTTAGTTGAATCTCACCCCTGTGGTCCTGACCCACTGAAAAGGCTCATGAAAAGTCCTGCTTGATCCTAACACAGCCTCTACCTTGGTGCCCCAGGCTGCTTGAACATCCGTGGTCCGGAGTCGGGCTACCTCTTTGCATCTCCCAGCTCAGGAGAATTGTCATTTCCAATTCTCGGAACGGTGTTCTGCAAGCCATGGAAGGAAGGGGTAGCCCTTCCTCATTTACCACCCCCTTTCCCCAAAATGGAAGCTCTCCTTGGAAATATCTTCTCCAAAAAAAAAAAAATCTCTTCAAAAGTCCTGTGAGATTGAAGAGTCATGGAAATAGTTCTCAGTTCCCTTGGTAAATGCTGCCTGTGTAACCTAGTTTTGAAATATCTGTATTTGTTGTATTTGATTATCCTAGTGAAAATTACATTTTGATTTTACATCATTGTAGTGTTAGGTGCCCTACCATACCATTAAGCCACATTTAGGGGGGCCATACTTCAGGGCAATTTTTTCCCTAGGTTTGAAGTTCTTGGAGACAGAAATAGATTACTAGAAAATGATATAGTTAAGGCTTTACTTTAGTAGAAATTATTTTGCCATGTAAAATACACATGGAGATGAGTATACAGTCTCATCAGATGAGTAAGCGTACAGCTAGATGAACTTAACAAAGTAAACACACCCATGTCATGGGCACTGAGACCAAGACAGAGAACATCACCAACTTCCAGAAGTCCCCACGATACCCTTTCTCCATTGGGTTCCCCAGGGTAATTAATATCATGACTATTAACACTATAGGTCCATTTTCCCCCTGATATTTTTTAAAGATTTTATTTATTTATTTGACAGAGATCACAAGTAGGCGGAGAAGCAGGCAGAGAGAGAGGAGGAAGCAGGCTCCCCGCTGAGCAGGGAGCCCGACGTGGAGCTCGATCCCAGGACCCTGAGATCATGACCTGAGCGGAAGGCAGAGGCTTAACCTTCTGAGGCACCCAGGGGCCCCTTTCCCCCTGAGTCATCCATATTTCCACACTTAGCAGGAGATGATTCACCTCATTTCTGTGTGCCCAAGGTACGAATACACCAAAACAGTTACTATCTGATTAGTAACTCTCTTTGTGAAGGGTAGCGGACCCTTGGCTTGGGCTCCCCTGACCTTCTCTGATTCCAACTTGAATTCACAGAAGGACTCTCAAGTCACTTTAATGACCTGCCGTGGGTTTCAGGAAGAGCAATTAAAAAAAAAAAAAAAAAACCTAAAAATTAAAAATTAAAAAAAAAAAAAAACCTCCCATGATTAAAAAAAAAACTATGTTCAATGTTAGGCTCCTTCAGGAAGAAGTCTATTATTTCTCCCTATTCTTTTTATTTTATCCCATCAATCTGCTCTTTTAGTTTGGCTTATTTAGAATCATAGAATGTTTGAGCCGGAAAAAAAAACAACACATCTCCTGGGAAACATTTTGCATAAATTCTGATAAGTAATATGAGTTCCTATTTCCTTAGGAATTATGATAAGAAGTTTTATCACATAGCCCCAAGAAAAACTGCAACAGCCTATTCACAATCACAAGTGAAGACCAGAAATACTTCTCTGAATATTTCTTGCATTGTACTTTGTAATTATGTGGTAGACGTTATTTCGATTAAAATGAAAGGCTTCAGGGAATGATAGATTTTTATCAAGAGTAAGATAGCTTTTTAGTTTATTTCAATAACATTCACATTTTAAAATTTCCACAGTGAAATTCAATATGTGTTTTGAAAACTTATCAGAGTTTACTTTATAGATTAACAGCAACACCTCAGTTTAAAAATGTTGACATTAAAATAGGATCTACACTCTTATTAATAAGTGAAAAGCACTAAAGACTTGTGTTTTCATGAAATTCTGTTTAACAAACATTAGAGTATCATTAGAACATCATTTTATTTTAGTTTAGTTTATTATGTTAAAGATTTTTTGAGATTATTAGAGAGAGGGAGAGAGAGAAGCAAGTGGTGGGCAGGGAGGGGAGAAGAATATTCCTCACTCAACAGGGAGCCTGATTTGGGGCTCGAACCCAGGACCCCGGGATGGCGACCTGAAATGAAGGCAGATTCTTAACTAACTGAGCCACCTAGGCACCCATAGAACACCATTTCAAATTAGAAAATCTTTTCATGGGGTGCGTGGGTGGCTCAGTGGGTTAAAGCCTCTGCCTTCAGCTCAGGTCATGATCCCAGGGTCCTGGGATGGAGCCCCGTGTTGGGCTCTCTGCTCAGCAGGGAGCCTGCTTCCTCCTCTCTCTCTGCCTGCTTCTCTGCCTACTTATGAGCTCTGTCTGTCAAATAAATAAAATCTTTTTAAAAAGAGATTAAAAAAAGAAAATCTTTTCATTCAAACTGAGATATATATATATATACATATATGTTATAATATATACATATATATAAATAAATTCATTTATCATTCATTCAACAAAGTATTTGAGGAGCATCCGCTTTGCACCAGGCATTGCATTAGGCTAGAGACAAGTCGCATGAATTTGGTTAATATTGTTGTTGTCCTCAGGAACCTATAGTTTAGCATAGTTGAGAGATAAATACGTAAAGAGATAGTTTCTAGACAGGATAATCACTGCTTCTATATGTGCTGTAGGATTCTGCGTATGTTATAGGAGCACATAAAAGGCACCGAAAGCATCCTAGGATGGCCATGGACTCTTTCCCCAAGCAAGTGATACCTCAGGTGGGTGGCCAAATATAGGTTAGGCAGGAGAGTGGTGTAGACATTCACAAAGGCTAAAGCAACTGGATGCCATCACCAGACATAGGGCATATAGTATAAAAGCTGGATTGGAAAAGGAGAGGAGAACATAATTAAATGAGCTGGGGACCTAAAAATAAAGACTCAAAAAGCTCAGAAAGAAATAATCTGTAAGACAGGTTAGTAGAGTAAACGTGGGTCAGGAGTTGAGCCAACTTCGATTCAAACCTTAGCTTCACCATCTGACAGATGTGTGAGATTAAACAGATCCTTTAACTTTAACTTTCAGAGCCTCAGTTTCCCCACTGTATAAAAAGGGGACAACAACGTGGACATTATAGGGGTGTAGGGAAGACTGCAAGATTCAGTGGGATAATGCATATAAAAGTGCCTAGTCCTTACTGAAAGCTCAAAAATTGGAGGCTTTGTTATTTTGGAAGAAAATCAGGAGTGAGGGTTGGGGGGGAGGATGAGTATTCAAAGACCAAAGCCAGGGACGCCTGGGTGGCTCAGTTAGTTAAGTGATTGCCTTCGGCTCAGGTCATGATCCTGGAGTCCCAGAATGGAGTCCCACATAGGGCTCCCTGGTTAGAGGGGAGTCTGCTTCTCCCTCTGACCCTCCCCCTTCTCATGTTCTTTCTCTCATATTCTCTCTCTCTCTCTCACTCTCTCATAAATAAATAAATAAATCTTTAAAAAACAAAAAACAAACCCAGGAAGATAAAAAGAGTTTTACAAGATGCCTTTGGCTAGAGTTAAAGCTACTAGCAATTAGCTTCCTTTGCAATTGACAAGTGAACCATAAAAGTGAATGAACTTGTGGTTACTCAGATAAAAGCACCAGTCAGAGTAATAATTTATGTTCGGGGGACCTAGTTGTTTACCGGACATGCCCAGGGAAGGGATGGCCAGCAGCAGAATTATAAAGCAGATCTGTTTGTTTTCAAACACTCCTGAGCTAGATTTTAGTTCCCTTGTGAAAATTCAAAATGGACTTCTGGGTAGGGTGATCGATTGGATATTTGCATTTACTTCGGTTTTCTTCTGAAACCTAGTGTAATGATAGTAAAGGAATTATTATTTTAAGGCAGAAACCCACAGTGCAGATGAGATTAGGAGGGAAAATAAAACAAACTTTAGAAAATTAGAAGCCATCTTATTTATTAGATCTGAGAAAGGTGATCCCGAAACTTGCCTCCAGAAGGCTAGGGAAGGCCTGATTGCATCGCCGACCTCCCTAAAGTTGTGGGAATGTCAGTACTTCTGGAAATGGGGACCAAGTGGGGCTAAACAGAGGAGTATTGTTTCGTAAGTCTGTTTAAGAAGCAATGAGATCTCTTTAGATACCCTAGCTAACATAGAGCCAGATTACTGCCCTCTCCCAGCCTGGCAGAGGCTGAATAAGATAAATAGAGAGCATCACATTCTGGAGAACGTTTGGCACATTTGGGGATGGATTCAATGCAGTGAACAGAGGGAGGTGGTTTCCGTGAACACTTACGGAAACATTTGTAACCAAATAAAAGCCAAGGTCTTTTACGTCCATTCTGATTCCAGACCTGGAGATTGGAATGTCTGGGGTGTTTGACCAAGTGGAGAGGAAGGACATAAAGATATTGACATCATGAGTGCCCCAATTATTTCTTCTAGGGGAAGAGAGGGGAAAATAAAATAAGATGAAATCAGAGAGGGATATAAACCATGAGAGGCTCTTAAGCATAAGAAACAAACTGAGGGTTGCTGAGGGGAGGTGGGAGGGGCGATGGGGTAACGGGGTGATGGGAGTTAAGGAGGGCACGTAAAGTGATGAGAACTGGGTGTTGTATGCAACGATGAATCACTGAACTCTACCTCTGAAACTCATAATGCACTATATGTTAATTAGTTGACTTTAAATAAAATAAAGAAATTTTTAAAAAGAATGTCCCAATTCAGTGGCCCAGCCAGAGTACCAGAAACTGAAGCCATCAGTTCATGAGACTCCCAGCACCCTCCCCGCACCCCCACCCCCACGCCCGTGGGACCAGAATTTCCCAGAGGCTTTTTTAGTACTTCCCTCCTAAACTCCCTAGGTAACCACAAATTATCAGACATTTAAGGAAAAGCACCAAGGTGAAAGTGTTGACGTAAACCAATCTTTTAGAATCTCTAACAAGAAACAAAGTTTCACGTGAGACCAAGTTAGGACAACTGCTCTGGAAACATGCTCTTCATAGGGAAGAAAGTAGTACAAGAGTGAATGAGATTGAAAGGTTTTACAGGGTTAGACACATTTTTACATTTTGTAAAATGCTCAAAAGATTGTAGGCAGGAATCACAAGTATTAACATCAAGGAATACAGAGATTACTGCTTGATATCTCAAGAACAAGAAGTGTTTTCCCGTGGGCTTCTCCTCTGTAAGGTAGACCTACCACGTAACCATGGAGTACCCTAGACCAGGCTTTTGGTTCAAACCAAGTTTATGTACAGTCCTACTAACTCAGAAAGAAATCTAAAATGCCTTCCCCCCCCCTTTTTTTTAAAGATTTTATTTATTTTGGCAGATAGAAATCACAGGGAGGCAGAGAGGCAGAGAGAGAGGAAAGGAAGCAGGCTCCCTGCTGAGCAGAGAGCCCGATGCGGGGCTCGATTCCCGGACCCCAGGATCATGACCTGAGCCGAAGGCAGAGGCTTTAACCCACTGATCCACCCAGGTGCCCCTGCCTTCCCTTTTATATCAGACCTTTAGAGAGGTTTGGTTTTTTTTTTTTCCCATCTCTCTTATCAAAAGGTAGACACCAAACAAACAAAGAAAGCAACTTGGAAGAAAACAAAACTATAATGGGATCAGAAAACTATTATTAATATGTACAGAAGGATCAGAGGTGATATCATACGCACAAATTAGAATATTATGTAATTTTAAAATATTATTCAAGGAATTAAGGGGGGCTTTGGGAAATTAAAAAGATATATGATAACAGAATAAAAAATTCAGAGAAAGGGCACATCATCGAGTTGAGCAAATCTCCCAGAAAATAAATCAAAAAGAAAGAAGGAAAATAGTTGAAAAAAAGAAAAGACAATTAGAGGACCAAAATAGGAAGTTTAATAGCTGCTTAAGAGGAGCTCCATAAAGAGAGACAGACAAAACCAAAGGAAGGAAATCACCAACAAAATGATTCCAGAAAATTCAAGGAAAGGACATGAGTTTGCAGATTGGAAGAGCTACTGAGTGTCCAGATACTAGATGAAATTAGACCCACTCCAAGACACGTCATTGTGCAATTTCCAAACACTATGCATTTGTTTGCTAGGGCTGGTATACGAAATAACACAGAGTGCATGGTTTAAATAACAGAAATCCATCATCTTGGTTTTAAAGCCTGGAAGTTCACGATCAAGGTGTTATAGACCCCAAAATAGAATTTTTTTTTTTTGAGGATGTAAAACTAAAGGAACACCTAACCCATTTGAATGTATGAAAAGGACATTTCAGACAAGTGTGTAAGAGTTTAAGGTGAATTAGTGATAAGTACACAATAGTAAATAAGCAAAACTAGAAACACAAAAACAAGAAAAACATTAATTTCAGGGAAAATAACAATTGAGTAGGAAACAAATGTAGGCTCAAGTGTAAATATAATTTTCACAGTCCCAATAATGTTCAAATAAATATTAATATCACCAAGACAAACACACACGTGGGGAGTGTGGGGAGACAGAAAGAGTGGTGGGTACCGGGTGTACGTGTAGGTGAGAAGTGAGAGAGAGAGTTACATTTTCCTATGTACAAATCTGTGGTTACATTAAAAAAATCATTCATCTGCACACTTAGGATTGGTAAGCTTTATCTATTGTTTATGATTCAATTAAAATAAAAAAACACCAACTATTGCTCAGGTTTCAACTTAGGATCACAAACACAAATGCCCAGTGGGGCTGGGCAAGGAGCTTGACCAGGTGAAGCAGTCTTGATAAAATGGGATGGGGAGGGGCGCCTGGGTGGCTCAGTGGGTTAAAGCCTCTGCCTTTGGCTCAGGTCATGATCTCAGGGCCCTGGGCTCGAGCCCAACATCGGGCTCTCTGCTCAGCGGGGAGCCTGCTAACCCACCCCCCTCTGCCTGCCTCTCTGCCTGCTTGTGATCTGTCAAATAAATAAATAAAATCTTAAAAAAATATATATGGGAAGGGGTATCGGTATGGACACAATAAACCAAAGAAGACGTGCTCTGTTCCTCAAGTGGGCTGTCCCTATTTAGCTGCAGTTGTAAAAACATGTATCACAAAATTTAAGGACTTTTTGAGAGAAGACATATCTGTAAGTTTTTACAAATGAAAAATGTCCTGATTTTTAAACCATTGCTTTATGAAAAAAACATAGCTGGGGGAGAGAGTTGGCCCATAATCTACCAGTTAAAGCAATGAAGCTTTGTCATCCTCTCCTGGATGTGGGGGAGACCTAATATCTCTGAAATTATATTGCATTGGGTTAGTGAAGTTGGCTGTGGATGAAAGTAATTTTAAACAGCAAACCAAGGAGCAATGACCTATAAAACTAACAAGCCAGAGCAAAACAAAACAAAGAAACAAAAACCTCTGGACCAGAACATTTTTCCAAGGCGTGCTGATGTGATAAAATCGGAATTGCTTAATGCTTATAAAATATCAAAGATTATGCCTTTGACTTCCCCATATTCAGAGAGAGAATTTAATTGGGATAACGTCTACAAATTAACTGAAGATCTAAAGCAAGAGAATCACTGAGATCCTGCTAATCTATAGACTATCCGAAGTCCATTTTTAGTCTGAGGTCAAAGTCTGAATGACTCAACATTTCTCTTGACTTCAGGCTTATCAGTGTCCTGTGTCAAATAGCAAACAATGTGTTAGATTTAAGTCTTCTCATTCCTGAAGTGTCTATGTCTGTTATTGTGCACATGAACAAGGGTGAAAAGTAAAGGAAACAAATGAGAAAAATTACAGTATTGTATAAATAAAGATAGAAAGTAGATCAATGTTTGCCTGGGACCCAGGGTAGAGAGAAGACTGTCCACAGACAGTTTTGGAGGATGATGGAAGTGTATGAAAATTAGATTGTAATCACTGCTGCACAACTGTATAAATGAATTAAAACTCTTGAATTGTACACTTAAAATTGGTGAATTTTATGCTAGGTCAATTACACTTTAATAAAGCTGTAACTTTACTTTTATTTCTTTTTAAGGGTTTATTTATTTATTTCAGGGAGAGAGCAAGAGAGAGAGCACTGGCTGGGGGAGGATGAGAGGGAGAGAGAGAAGCAGACTCCCCACGGAGCAGGGAGCCCTATGTGGGACTTGATCCTAGGACCCTGGGATCATGACCTGAGCATAAGGAGATGCTTAACCAACAGAGCCACCCAGGAACCACAACTGTAATTTAAAAAAAAAAAAAAAAGAATAATGGATGATAAAATTAGTGGGCTAAAATGTGATAAGAAATAAGATATTTACATAGTCTCAGATTATCTCCTCCTTAGATATTTATTAACTATAATAGGGAGGCTGCCTGGGTGGCTCAGTCACTTAAGCATCTGCCTTCTGCTCAGGTCATGATCCCTGGGTCATAGAATCGAGTCCCAGATCAGGCTCCCTGCTTGGCAAGAAGTCTACTTCTCCCTCTAATCCTCCCCTTCTCATGCTCTCTCTCTCTAATAAATAAATTAAATCTTAAAAAAAACCCTATAATGGGGAAAATAGTGACTTTATGGTGGAGAAACCTAGCAGATACCATTTTAACCAAGTGATCACAGGTAATGTCACCAGTAAAGGGATGTATGGACATCATGTACCCTCTGAAGTGATGCACAGAGATATAACATCAACTTGTGAATTCCAGCCCAAAATGCACAACCTGAATTTAATCCTGAGTAAGCATAGAATAAACCTGAGTTGAGGGACAGTCCACGAAATAACTGACCAAGTACTATTTCAAAGTATGAAAGAGATTGAACAATGCCCCAGAATAAATAGATTAAAGAGATTTGGTAACTAAGTGTAATGTAAGATCCTCTATTGGATCCTGGCCCAGAAAATGGATGTTAGTGGGACAATCAGCAACATTTGCAAGATGTCTGCAGATTGGTTAATAGTATTGTGTTCATGTTAATCTCCTGCTTTTGCTAATTGCACTATGATTGTGTGAGATATTAAAATTAGGGGAGGCAGAATTAAGAGTATGTAAGAATCTCTGTGTTATTTCTGTAACTCTTTTTTAAAGCTTTATCTATTTATCTGAGAGAGAGATAGCTTAAGAGAACATGCGTGAAGGGGGGAGGGACAGAAGGCGAGGGAAAAGCAGACTTGCACTGAGCAGGGAGCCTGACGCAGGGCTTAATCCCGGGACCCAGGGATCAGGACCCGAGCTGAAGGCAGGTGCTTAACCAACTAAGCCACCCAGGTAGCCCTATTTCTGTAACTTCTGTAAGCTATTTAGAAATAGTTTTAAATGAAATATTAAAAAGTTAAAATGATAAAATGGATGTGGAGAAAGGGGAACCCTATTACACTGTTGGTGGGAATGCAAGTTGGTGCAGCCTCTTTGGAGAACAGTGTGGAGATTCCTCAAGAAATTAAAAATAGAGCTTCCCTATGACCCTGCCATTGCACTCCTGGGTATTTACCCCAAAGATACAGATGTCGTGAAAAGAAGGGCCATCTGTACCCCAATGTTTATAGCAGCAATGGCCACGGTCGCCAGACTATGGAAAGAACCAAGATGCCCTTCAACAGACTAATGGATAATGATGATGTGGTCCATATACACTGTGGAGTATTATGCCTCCATCAGAAAGGATGAATACCCAACTTTTGTAGCAACATGGACAGGACTGGAAGAGATTATGCTGAGTGAAATAAGTCAAGCAAAGAGAGTCAATTATCATATGGTTTCACTTATTTGTGGAGCATAACAAATAGCATGGAGGACAGGGGGTGTTAGAGAGGAGAAGGGAGTTGGGGTAAATTGGATGGGGAGGTGAACCATGAGAGACTATGGACTCTGAAAAACAATCTGAGGGGTTTGAAGGGGCGGGGGGGTGGGAGGTTGGGGTACCAGGTGGTGGGTATTATAGAGGGCACAGATTGCATGGAGCACTGGGTGTGGTGAAAAAAATAATGAATACTGTTTTTCTGAAAATAAATAAACTAATTTAATAATAAAAAAAAGTTAAAATAAAGTTTTACTTTTCAGCTTGGAAAATGGCAGTGGATTGATAAGAAATGAATGGTGAAGTGATCAGCCAAATTCTACCAAATTCTAATGTTAAGAAAGCAATAACTAAGAAAATAAGTCAATGCAGAGATGTTCTTAAATGAAGTACTAAAAATAAATATTATATTAACAATTCTTTCCTTCTTATTCCTCCCCTCCCTAAAGAGCCCTACTATACACAGTATTCTGCATTTTTTTTCTGTTTAACAATATATCCTTTTAGTGACTCTCGCATTAGTCAAAGAAAGCATTATTTTTTTAATTTTAAAATCTTTAAAACCCGAAATCATGACCTGAGCCTAAGTCAGGTGCTTAACTAACTGAGCCACCCAGGCGCCCCTGAAAGTTAAAGTTCTTAAAGTAAATAAGATACATATCAACAACCATTTTATGAAAGACAAATTATAAATATATATCGAAATATTAATTGCAGAGGCGTCTGGGTGGCTCAGTGGATTAAGCTGCTGCCTTCGGCTTGGATCATGGTCTCGGGATCCTGGGATGGAGCCCCGCTTTGGGCTCTCTGCTCGGCGGGGAGCCTGCTTCCCCCTGACTCTCTGCCTACTTGTGGTCTCTCTCTCTGTCAAATAAATAAGTAAACTCTTTAAAAAAATATTAATTGCATATACCTTTTTTTTTTTTTAGCATATGCTTTTTGACCTAGAATTTCTATAGAAAGCAATTGTTCTAAAGGGAAGATGTTGGAAACGCCCTAACTACCCGCCCGTAGGGGTATTGCTAAATGAATTTGGTCCATTCATATGTTGGAATAATATGGTCGGGTAAGGCTTTACATTTTATTTACATATTAAACTGCTAGAAGCACCTTTATTTTGAACGGCCTCCAAGAAAAAGTTGGACAAAGAAGGGTGAAAGGAGCATTCTGATTAATAAGAGACACTCCACTAAAATGTTGGTAGAGGGGCGCCTGGGTGGCTCAGTGGGTTAAAGCCTCTGCCTTTGGCTCAGGTCATGATCCCAGCGTCCTGGGATCGAGCCCCACATTGAGCCCTGCATCGGGCTCTCTGCTCTGCGGGGAGCCTGCTTCCTCCTCTCTCTCTGCCTGCCTCTCTGCCTAATTGTGATCTCTGTCTGTCAAATAAATTAAAAAAAAAAATCTTTAAAAAAAATAAAATAAAATGATGGTAGATTTTTTTTTATTAATCACAAGTGGGGTAAATTCATATGCAGCTTCATTGAAAACATTGAATTCCCTGTAATACCCATATCCTATAGATTAACTATCCCATAAATTAAACAATTGTGATTTCCTTCAACAACCATGTTGATGAGGTCATGACATGCTTTAAAGTTAAAGGTTACATTCCAGGAGATTAAGTAACTTCCAAGTTAACAATCAACTCACCTGGAGAGCTACTTGCTCTTTCCCTGTACACATTGATGAAAAAATTAATACAACAGCAACAGAGCACAAGTATGATAAATATATCATAACAGCAACAGCCATACTCAGACCTTTGCCCTACCAATGCTCTTTTGCCTTGGGCTTCTGTGGTCATCAGAATGTAAACATTCGCTTTATTAGCTTTACTGAGCAACATAATAACTAGCACAGTACTTTCACTTCTAAAACCTCTGGGGTGGATAAGATTCTGCCTTGCCAAGTTTTGCATGAAATATCGTTGTGACCCATAACCTGTCTTTTATATTAAGTAAAGCAGAATCACGATTTTAGGTTTAAAATACTTTATTTGAGGGGCACCTGGGTGGCTCAGTTTGTAAAGCGTCTGTCTTCGGCTCAGGTCATGATCCCAGGGGCCTGGGATTGAGCCCCGCTTCGGGCTCTCCCCTCAGCAAGGAGCCTGCTTCTCCCTCTGCCTGCTGCTCCCCCTGCTTGTGCTCTCTCTCTCTCTGTGTCAAATAAATAAAATTTTTTTAAAAAAATCGGGATCCTGCTATTATTAAAACAGGGGATGGGGAGGGTATTGGGTAATACACATACTTAATTCAGGGAAGTTCAGATTATTCTACACATAAATTTGGAGGGGTCACTAAAATTCAGGTAGACTGTAGAGGTATTAAGTGCACTGGAAAATGCTGACCCACTATGTGGTTGAGATGGAATGGCTCAGTGGCTTGAGGAGAGGGGTTGCCATGTACTTGGAGTAGTTGACTCTGGGACCCCAGGCCAGAACAGACACAGGAAAATCATAAGAGGAAAATAAATCCGTCTGAAAAGGATTCATGAATCTTTCCTCCTAGTGAAAGCATGGTGCTCACGGAGAGACAGAGCTACGGGACTCAGAAGACACTCGCTTGAAACTGGGAAGACCTGGTTTTCCTGATCGCACAATATTTTTGTAGTAAGTGCAACTAAACACTCTTCAAGAGAATTTGAAGGACTAGGAAGAAGAAGGAAGAATGAAGGCATTTTGTTTTTGTTTCTGTGTCTTTTACTTACATTGAAGAAATCATGCGTAGGTGCCCGTGGATTTTGCCACTTCTCTAAAAGTATAAAAGTTAGAAAGTAAAACTTAAAGCCACAAATGTCACTTGTAAATATTCCCTCACAAGAGAAGAGGATGTTACTTAGACAGTCTCCTAAACTATTACAACAAGATCATTGCACAACTTTCTTTTTTTTAGTTTTGCTCAATGTCCAGTCCTTGCCTGATAGTGTATTTTGGAGACAACAATGCACCACTCAGATGGTCAGCTTACAAGCTTTTAATGGTGTTTTCTGTTGTGTGTGTGGTGGGGGTGGGGTGGGCGGTGGTGAAACTGATCTAGGAGTGACTGCACTGTAAGTTAAGCCTAATTAACAGAATGCTTTAATAGCCCGAGACTATGAATTAGCATACTACTACTTAGAGCCTTTGAAATGAAAGTCACACTCTCCAAAAACACTGAAATGTACCTATTTCACCTGCCAGCCACCATCAGAATTCAGGGGAGTGGGGTGGAGAATATTATTTCATGTCCTTACAGTGGCTTTACATCATAACAAAGGGCATATGATATTTGAATATTGATATTCTATCCTGATGGAAGTGATCACAAAAAGCCTTTGGCTTCCACCTTTCAGGGATGTTCCTATTAAGTTCATGGGCTCCTAGTGAAAAGCAGCAAATAAATGGATAAATATCGAGGGTTTAAGAGATGCTGTGTTTGTTTTTTGTTTACTGACCACAGCTAGGTAAGAGGAACTGGGTTAATTCTGAAACCCTCAGTTTCCTTTCCTCTAAACCAGGAGCCACTGCAGGCCACTAATATGTTCTTTCCTTTGTAGGAAGTTGCAAAATGAGAGAAGAAAAAACACACTGAAACAAAAAAAGCAAAACCAAACTGGCAGTATCTTTAGCTTTCCTCTGATTTGGATATAGCTGGAGTCCTGACTTTCTCCCCTGGCAGCCCATGTCATATGTGTCCAAAGGAGTAAAATGAGGCAAAGGGGAGGAGGCAGGGAATTGTGCCAAAGGACTTAGGGCAAGATTGTTGTCTTGAAGCTGGGCTGCAGGAATCCAGACAACCAGAGTGCTTTTCTGCTCGGCTCCAGTGCAGGGAAGCTCCTCCCATTAGGAAGACTCAGATGCAGCCTAAATCGGGTCCCTTGAAGACCAGGTATCAGTGTTCTTGGAGAAATAGTTTAGTTGTCTTTAGTTGTTTCCTTTGATCTGCAGAAGCTTTCTATCTTGATGAAGTCCCAAAAGTTCATTTTCGCTTTTGTTTCCCTTGCCTCTGGAGACATGTCTTGAAAGAAGTTGCTGTGGCCGATGTTGAAGAGATTGCTGCCTATGTTCTCCTCTAGGATTGGGATAGATTTCGGTCTCCCTTTGAGATCTTTCATTCATTTAGAGTTTATCTTTGTGTGTGGTATAAGCGAAGGGTCAAGTTTCATTCTTCTGTATATAGCTGTCCAATTTTCCCAGCACCATTTCTTGAAGAGACTATCTTTTTTTCCATTGGATATTTTTTCCTGCTTTGTCAAAGATTAGTTGACCATAGAGTTGAGGGTCCATCAGAAAGTATTCATCCCTTCTGCATTGACATGGGTGGGACTGGAGGAGATTATGCTGAGTGAAACAAGTCAGGCAGAGAGAGTCAATTATCGTACAGTTTCACTTATATGTGGAACATAAGGAACAGCATGGAGGACATTTAGAGAAAAAAGGGGGAAATGAAGGGGAAGGAATCAGAAGGGGAGACAAACCATGAAAGACTACGGACTATGGGAAACAAACTGAGGGTCTCAGAGGGAAGGGGGTTTGGGGGCTGGTGTGAGCCTGGTGATGGGTATTAAGGAGGACCTGTATTGCATGGAGCGCTGGGTGATATACGAAAACCATGAATCATGGAGCACTACATCAATAACTAATGACAGACTCTATGGTACTAACATAACATTAAAAAAAATAGCTTAAGCTTCTCAGCTTCAGACCTTCCTCTGAATATTTATATGGTGGTAACTGTGGTGCCTAACCTTTGGAGGCCAAGGGGTTGTTGCAAGGGTGAAGGATTTACAAACTAAGCTTAAAATAGCAAGGATGCTACCGAAAAAAAAATAATAGTAGTAAATAAACAAAAAATAGCAAAGATGATCTATTTTTGCAAAATTTCATTTAATACAGCATAACAAGGCAGAGCATGTTAGCTTAGATCTGCAGCTTGTGGGCTGTGGCTTATCACCTCTACTGCCTGCAAGCTAAGAATGAAAAGAACAATATTTCATGACAGATGAAAATCACATCAAATCCAATTTCAAAATTTGCAGAAATTTGTTCTCTCTTAGGTTGTAGGTACCTACATAATATCCTTGAATTTGGCTGTTGACCTGTGAAACATAAAAAAAATTTACTACCTGACCCTTTACAGAAAAAGTTTTTTTTTTTTTTTTAAGATTTTATTTATTTATTTGATAGAGAGTGAGAGAGAAAATGACAGGGGAGAGGGTCAGAGGGAGAAGCAGACTCCTCATGGAGCTCGGAGCCCGATGTGGGACTCGATCCCTGGGATTGTGACCTGAGCTGAAGGCAGTCGCTTAACCAACTGAGCCACCCAGGTGCTCCAGAAAAAGTTTAAAGATCCCTGGTTGAAAAGAGCATGGGATCCTGTCAGGTAAATCTGGAATGAGCTCCAGGGCTGCCATTTGCTAACTGTATGACCTTGAGCAAGCTATTTACCTTCTCAAGGTTTAGTTTCTCTGTCTATAAAATGGGCATACGAATAATATTTATCTTGCCAGTTCAATAAGATAATGCATTTGATGTGCTTAACACAAGGCCTATCAGATGGCAAGGGGTCCACACATTATCATTATTGTTGTGGTGGTTGTTTTGCCCCAAAGCTACTGAAACTAAACAAAATGTCAAAACTGAGGGAATTTTAGTTACCTTAGAAAACGCAATAGAGGGACACCTGGGTGGCTTAGTGGGTTAAAGCCTCTGCCTTTGGCTCAGGTCAAGATCCCGGTGTCGTGGGATCGAGCCCCATATCCTGTTCTCTGCTCAGCGGGGAGCCTGCTTCTTCCTCTCTCTCTCTGCCTGCCTCTCTGCCTACTTGTGATCTCTGTCAAATAAATAAATAAAAAAGAAAAAAAGAAAATGCAATAGATTTTGCAATATATGATTATGATTCTTTTTACTTATTTAAAATGACATTTGGGATTAAACAACAACAACAAAACCTTCCTCAAAATAGGATGGATAAAAGTGGTAAGTCCTGTGTTAAGATAGAAGTGAAAACAGTCACACAAGTAGGGAGAGACGAGATCGCAAGCCATTTATCTGAATATATCAAAAACCTCTCCTCTTTAGACACACAGATGTTAAATTTTGGGGGGAAAAGTTAATACACGTCAGAAAAGAAAATGGCAAAACACAGAATTCATGGATAGATACATTACTGAAGAGTCTTACAGAAATAGACAAGAGACATTTATGAAGCAGCAATCTTTGTAGCCATGCCTACGTGTGGCTGAGCTGAAGAATCACTGCAGATAGGTTCAGACTTACCTGCTCAGAAGGCCAGGGCTTGAAAGGGCTGGGAGAAGACCTTGAAGGCAGTGTTTCTCTGCCGATGCACATGGGTACCCCCCACGTTTTAACACACAGTGCAACGTTTAACACTTTTGAAAAATAGCAGCTCTGACTGGGTGTGGTGCATAAACAATGAATCTTGGAACACTGAAAAAATAAAATTAAATTTAAAAAAAAATAGCAGCTCTGAGGGTACCTGGGTGGCTCAGTGGGTTAAGCTTCTGCCTTCAGCTCAGGCCATGATCTCAGGGTCCTGGGATTGAGCCGCATGTCGGGCTTTCTGTTCAGTGGGGAGCCCGCTTCTCCCTCTCCCACTACCCTGTTTGTGTTCCCTCTCTCACTGTCCCACTGTCTTACTGTCTCTCTCTCTGTCTCTGTTAAACAAACAAACAAACAAACAAACAAAACCTGGAGTGTCTGACTCTGGGTTTCAGTTCAGGTCATGATCTCATGGGCCATGAAATTGAGCCCTGCGTGGCAAGGCGGGTGGGGTGTCATCTGCACTCAACAAGGATTCTGCTTGAAGATCCTTTCCCTCTGCTCCTCCCCCATGCTCTCTTTCTCTCAGATAAATAAATAAATCTTTAAAAAAATATACATTTCCGTGGTTTTTTGTATTTTCACACAGTTGCACTACTATCAACACAATCACTTTTAGAATATTTTTATCACCCCCAAAATGCACAGGTGATCAGTCACGCCTTTCAACGCCCCGTCTCTGGTGACAACTGATCTACTTTCTGTTTCATTGGATTTGCCTACAGTGCACATTTCATGTAAATGGAACCATACAACATGTGTTTCACGTAAATGGAATCATACAACGTGTGGTGTTTTGTGAATGCCTCCTTTCCCTTCATAATGCTTTTGAGGGCCAGTCATGTTACAGCAGCTACTTCATTCCTGTTTGTTGTGAGATAATTTTTCATTGTATGGATGTACCACATTTTGTTTATTCCTTCATTGGGTGGTGAACGTTTGGAGTGCCTTTAACTTTTGACCACTGCGGTGTGTAAAAACTCTTTTTGCTCTGACCAAGGCTATATACTGTTACAACAATATTTGTCAGTCACCTTGACTGAGCTGGCCTTTTGGGCACAGGTTGCTCTCAGTGAGATAAGAGATGTTCGTGTAACATTCTGTCAGAGACATGTAAGGGAATCTGCAAGAATGTGTCTGAGAATTGTGTAAGGGAATGTGGTCTGGGCTGTCACAGCTTCTGCTCGGGCAGTAATTTGGTGCTGAAGGGTCACTGAATGCTGTCCATGAAGCAAAACTGGGAAATAATTGACAGGAAATGAGTGAAGAAATTGCTGTACAGTCACACAGCAGAACAGAATACAACAGAGGAGCTGAAAATGTAGATAACCCCAGAAGATTACATACTGTGTGATACTCTTTTTATGAAGTTCAAAGACAAGCAAAATTAAACAACATGTTGTCTATTCACATATATATTTGATAACACTAAAAAGAAAGGAGCGCGGGTGCCTGGGTGGCTCAGTGGGTTAAGCATCTGCCTGCAGCCGGGTTGTAATCCCGGAGTCATGGGATCCAGCCCCACACTGGGCTCTCTGCTCTGCGGGGAGCCTGCTTCCTCCTCTCTCTCTCTCTCTCTGCCTGCCTCTCTGCCTACTTGTGATCTCTGTCTGTCAAATAAATAAAATTAAAAAAAAAAAAAAAAGCAAATGAGCAGTCACCTGAAATCAATTCAGGATAATGGTTACTATGTTAGGGGAGAGGCAGAGGCAGAAGGTTGGAACAGGGTACTGGCTCCACACAGATAGGTATAGCTTATTGGTAATGTCTGTGGGCAAGGAATGAGGTCAAAGGAGTTTATTATAAACATAAATATAAAGGAGGGCTTTCCATGATTAACGATGAAAGTGTCATGAACCAAAGAATATGATAAATGAACACAGGTTACCTGAGTCCGAATAAATGAGAAAGAAAAATAAATAAGAGTAATTCATATACATTGTAAAAATTTGGATATACATGTAAAATATACAGTTATTAGAAAGAAAAAAGTTTCGCTGGTTATTCCTTCAGGGATAAAAAATACAATTAACATAGTAGTGTTACAGCTTCCCATTCTTCCCCCTATGAATTAAAAAAAGTTTTTTAATGATACTAAAAAAAATGTCAGATTGATGGAGTCTGTTCTCTACCGGGACTGTTGAGGTCAGGCTACCCGTTCCAGGATCCCACCACCCGGGTCTCAGTTGGTGCACACACGGACAGCACGGAGGCTGGCACCGTAAGAACTCCGCCCAGCTCCGCTCAGGTTTAGAGAACACGCCCCGGGGGTGTGGTCAACTTCTCTGGGGGCGTGGCTAAGAGGCGAGGCGGTTCTCCGCCAGAGCCCAGGTAATCCGGGCGGGACCGGGAGGTGCCGCGCGTCGCGGCGTGATGACGTCAAGAACGCGCCCGGCGTGGCGCTTGCGGCGTGCGCAGCTGCGCCTCGGCGTTTTGGTTGTGTCGGCTGAGGGGAGGTGGAGGCGTAGTGTGTGCACTTGGCCGGGATGTTCCCGGCTGTGGGTGTTGTGGGCGAGGAAGAGGAACTGGCGGAAGAGGACTGTCCTGAATTGGTCCCCATTGAGACGAAGCTGAGAGAGGAGGAGGAGAAGGCTGGTCCCGACGCTAAGATCCCAGTCACGATTATCACCGGGTATTTAGGTAACTAACCATCCCGGTCAGAAAATGCCGTGAACGCTGGTATCCTGGGATTTTGGGGGCTGCCGGCGCCTCTTTACCTCAGGCATCCGGCCCTTCTGGCCGACAGCACGTGTCTCTGAGGTAGGGGTTGGGTCCCTCCCTCCCCGTTGGGGTTGCTCCTCATCTCGTGGCTCGAGGACGCCCCGATCCCTTTGCGTTACCTGCCCGTTGATCGAGGGAACCAGTTACCCTCGCATTTTGAAAAACGAGTTCTGGCTTTGCCCCTAGAGGCTTGGGCCCGCCCCCTCGTGACCCACGTGGCCGCTCGCCGGTCGTGCTCCGTGCCTGAAGCTCGCGAACCTGCCTGGAGAGCGGAAGTAATCTGGGTCACCCGTTTGGGTTTGCTTTCTTACCTGCTCGTCGGGGCAGGAAACACCCAGCCTTAGGTCTGTCACCTTTACAGGGTGCCCTGTCTGTGCCCGACCCACGAGGGGGGCGGGTCTTTGGTAGCTTCCCCTTCCCCCACGGGCCAGCCCCTTCCAGCTGTTCGGGGAGAGGATTCCTTGCAAAGGTGGGTTTTTGTTTGTTTGTTTGTTTTTTGTTTTTGAGGTTTGTTGGCAGAGCGCCCTAGGAGAAAGTAAGGATCAAATCTCTCCCCTCCCAGATGCTCTTTCTCACGCCGGCGACGTTCAGGAGTGCACACGGGCACTTGAACTCGTAGGTGTGTAACCGTGCAGTTCCCTGAAGGCCAGTGTGGGGGCTTGCGCGGGAGGAGCTCGGACGACTCTGAGGAGCAGGAGTCTAAAGCCTGACAGTTCACGGGAAGGGCTCGAAGCAATGCAGGACCGCATTGCGAGCCGGCGGGAAGTTAAGAAATGTAAATAAAGTGAGAGGATTTGGGGTCGGTGATACCATTCCTACATGGTGCCGGAGACAGCCACACACTTGGTGCAAAAATAGGAGTTAAATCTCTGGTGTTGTCTTTTTTTAGCTGCTGCTTCTCCTTTTTCTTCTGGACTAATTTTATAAGGGGATTTATTTTTGATGTGTCCCCACTGTTATGCAGAGGCTGCGCCACTAAGCAGTTGAGCAGATTCCTTGTCTGGGACAGAGTGGCTCAGCCTCGCCCCTCTGGCCTTGACCATTTTTCTCATTCCTCGGTCACTAGAGCATTGGAGGTAACGGTCTAAAGCTCAGGAAGAGGACTTTTGCCGACCACCTTGTTGCTGATTATAGGGGATCTAGTTTCACTACTTATTCTTGGCTATTTTCTCTTTTTTGAAATATTGTTGTATCAGCTTCCATCACATTTTTCTTATGAAATTTCCACGTACTTCTCTGGTTTTTTTTTTTGTTTTTTGTTTTTATTTTCTCCCACCTCTGTTCATCCTTTTCACTTCACACTCAGATAGTTTCTATTTTGATGTCTCACAGACATCTCCAACGTAGCAGGTCCAAAACTTCATGTTATTTTATGGTCCAGTTCTCCTGCTCCCCTGATTCCAACAACCTGGAATATTCTAAAATTTTTCTAACTAGCCTTGTGTCATGTTTCCCTTTAATATATTCTCTGTATTTTAGCCTTAATGATCTTCGTAAATGTCAACTGTGTCGCACCCTTCAGGGATTTCCATTTGGGTTGCTGTTCAAATTCCTAAACATGAATCGACTGGTCCTATATGATCTGGCTCTTGACTGTCTTTCTAGCCGACCAAACTGTGGTCCAGGCACATTGGAGCTTTTACTTTTAAACAATGCCAAGTATTTTAACCCCTGGAATCTTTTTCTTTTTTGTTACTCCTCTGCCTAGACCTCCCTTTTAGGTGCTGCCTAACATCTTGTCTATCTCCTGTCCACTCTATAATTCCGTGGCATCCTTGCCTCTCTGTCCGTCTCAACTACCTTCCATTTCCCACTTTCTTAGCCTTTCTAAGCATTGTAAAAGTAGAGGCAGGTTGTCTCTGTTCTGTGCACTTGCCACCAAGGCCCAGCATGAGATCTGCCCCATAGTAGACTTTTGAATGAATAAACTGTGCCTCAAGTCTTCTGCTTCATAATGTGGTTAATTATTAAGTCCTAGTAATTTTCTTAGAAGGTCTCCGATATCCACCTCTGTTTTCCCATTTTCACTGCCACTGCCTAGTGCTGCCCTCATGTTCAGGGTCTCTGTCTCACATTTGGACTGGTTCTAAGAATTTCCTCATTGCCCTGTCTCCTTAAGCTCTGTCCCTTTCATTCTATACCTCACACTTACGTGATGTTGAGGTTTTTAAAGCTCTCTAAACATAAACTTTTAATCCCTTCAACAGCTTTTAAAGGAATAAGACTTAAAAATGTGAAGATATTAATACCCTAATGATCATTAAATCCCTTCTAGTTAGAGGCTAAAAGTCTCCTAAATGTACTTCAGAAGTTGTGTACAGGCTTACATGTAATAGTTCTTAGCAGCACTGTTTGGGAAAATAAAACACTGGAGATAACCCAAATATCCACCAACAGAAAAGTAAATGAATGATACACTCATACAACTGAACTACACTACTATAAAGTTTTTTTTTTCTTTGAACTTTGGTGTGTATAGTTTTTCACAAGGTAAATGTTTTTCTTTTTCTTGAGCTGAACATACTAGGTTTAACATGCCACCTACTGGATAAAGTTAGTGTAGCTTTATGAATTTTTCTAAGTACTGAATATTCTGTATATTGTTAACATTTTTTACATCATTTCTCCCATTTTTTGTGTGTGTTTTATAGAAAGGTAGTCAGATACAGTTGACCCTTGAACAGTGTGGGGGCTAGGGGTGCTGACTTCCTGCATGGTAATTTTGTACTGCCCCAAAACCCAGGTAATAGTCTACTGTTGACCAGAATCTTTACTGGTGATATAAACAGTTGATTAGCACATATTTTGTATGTTATATATATTAAATATTGTACTCTTTTTTTTTTTTAAAGATTTTATTTATTTATTTGACAGACAGAGATCACGAGTAGGCAGAGAGGCAGGCAGAGAGAGAGAGAGGGAGGAGCAGGCTCCCTGCTGAGCAGAGAGCCCGATGCGGGACTCGATCCCAAGACCCTGAGATCATGACCTGAGCCGAAGGCAGCGGCTTAACCTACTGAGCCACCCAGGCGCCCCTAAATATTGTACTCTTAACAATAAAGTAAGCTAGAGAAAAGGAAATGTTATGAATAAAATCATAAGGGGGAAAAATACAGTAATGTACTATATTTACAGAAAAAAAGCCATGTTAAGTGGACCTACAACCCACACAGTTGTTTGAGTGTCAGCTGTATATATACACATATTTTCTTATAGGTTACTTTAAGCACTAAAAGTAGCCCTATAGTCTGTTTGAATTTGTGTGGTTAATGATGGATATTGAAATAAAAGATAGGCTTTATATGTAAATTTTTGGGAAGTAAAGCATACATTCTTGGCTAAGAAACATTGTCATCATGTGAAGGTGTCTAAATATTTTAAATAAAGTACATTAGTAATTTAAAGTTTAAATTTTAAACTTAAATTAAATTTAAACTTAAATGTAAAGTAAATTTAATTTACTTTACATTTAAATACAGTAAATTAAGTACATGAGTACTTTATTCGCTGGAAGCCATTATTTCAATAATTCCTTACTTAATAGAAATTTTAGATGTCTTTATATTAATTATATTATAAATTGTATAGAAGGCATATTTTTGTTGTATGAGGTTGAAGAAAACTGTGATCCAAGTTGAAGGCATATTTATAAATATTTACAAAGTTTCATTTCTACATAAAGCTTTTTTAATAGTTTGCAAAGGATACTCTAATCTTTCCTTTAGAATCTTCTATGCCATAGTTAAATAATATTTTAAAAATAGCACACAAATTTTAAAAACATTGGGACTCTATTTTTGTGTCTATGCCTTTAAAATTAGCCTTTGAATGTTTTTAAAACAAGTATTTTTTTTTTTTAAGATTTTATTTTTTTTTTTTTTTGACAGAGAGAGACACAGCAAGAGAGGGAACAGAAGCAGGGGGAGTGGGAGAGGGAGAAGCAGGCCTCCCACCGAGCAGGGAGCCCGATGCGGGCCTCGATCCCAGGACCCTGGGATCATGACCTGAGCCGAAGGCAGACGCCTAACGACTGAGCTACCCAGGCACCTCTAAGACAAGTATGTTTTACAGGTGCTGGGAAGACGACACTTCTGAACTATATTTTGACAGAGCAACATAGTAAAAGAGTAGCAGTTATTTTAAATGAATTTGGGGAAGGTAAGTAAAGTTCAGTGAATGTGATGGTATAAGAATTTATAGGTAGCTTATGGTAAATTTTGATATTCCATACATAAAATGAAAATACAAGGTATCGTAATGTGAATACATTGATGCAGATAGTTTTGGGAAAATTAATTTCAGTTCGGCTTTCTTTTGTACAGATTTGAGGTACTGAAATTAGATCGTTTTTATAAAATTTTATAAAACTTCAGAATTCATAATAACAGAATTAAATTAAGTTTTTATATGAAATAACTCCAGAAGTAAAAAGCTAAACATATGAAAGAAAGTTCTTTAAGGCTTTTCTATGTACTTTTATACTGACTGTATTGTTCACTTGTAACTTTTGAAAAATTCTTTAAAATGTTCCAGTTTTCATAAGTTTATGTTGTTGGGTGTTTATTGTTTACAAAGCATTTAAAAAATAAGTTAAATATATGGTTTCTATCTCAAAATCTGCAGTTGTCTGTGGAAATATATGCACTTAAAATTCCATTTTTTAATTTTAATATTGAACTGTGCTTTTAAAAATACATATACAGCAGTGTTAGACACAATTTTTTGATTCCTTGTAGAAGTTTTTCTTCTTAAGTGTGAATTTTAATTATAGCTCACTTTTAGCCAAAAAATGTATCTTATGTTGAGCTATTTCTTAAAGTATACTATTTTCTCTGTTGTAAATGAATAAAGGAGCTAGGTTTTATGAACAAGAAGGGAGAACCTGTTAAACTTGATTTCTCTTTTTTTTTTTTTTTAAAGATTTTATTTATTTGACAGAGACACAGCTAGAGAGGGAACACAAGCAGGGAGCGTGGGAGAGGGAAAAGCAGGCTTCCTGCTGAGCAAGGAGCCTGATGCGGGGCTCTATCCTAGGACCCTGGGTCATGACCTGAGACTTTCAGCTATTGAGCCACCCAGGCGCCTCTTGATTTCTCATTTTTTTTTTTGATTTCTCATTTTAATAAGCTATTATAAGACTAGTAGACTTAATAAGCTATTATAAGACTAGCTTCTTAACTGATCTGTTGGACACTGATCATTACATTTATTATTGTTACTATTTTTCTTTATTCCTTCTGGATTGTTTATATAATTTTATATAAACTATTTATTTGCAATACTTTCCTTTGCATTTTATTCATATCCCCTATACCTTGAATTCTGTAGCAGTCCCTTTCAAAGCTCGTTATCCTTGCCTAACTAAAATATAAACAAAAAATATATGCATAAAAAATTACTGAATTTTCTTTTGTGGCCATTCACTTTACTGGATATTTAGAACTCTTCCTTGGCTTTGGTATATTTCTTTATTGGAGGAAAAGTAAGATATTTAAAATCATTCTTGTATGGTAACAAGCATCTCAGAATTTCACATATATATTACTCTTTCTTAAGTAAGCATTGCTAGGAAATTGAGTTTAAAATTTTAATTTTTAAATGGGCCAAGCAAACTTCCTCAAAAAGAACTAGGGTTTTTACTCATACCGGGAATATTGGGTAGTCTGTCTAATAGAAACAAAAACAATTTTTAGAAGAAGAATGGGAAGAAAAAAAGATAAGGCAGTCTTTTTTTAAAAAATTAAATTAATTTATTTATTTTCAGAAAAACAGTATTCATTATTTTTTCACCACACCCAGTGCTCCATGCAATCCGTGCCCTCTCTAATACCCACCACCTGGTACCCCAACCTCCCACCAAGGCAGTCTTTAAAGAGGGGTAAGGGCATATAAAAACCACTATATTAAACATACTGGTTGGCCATGGCCAAGGAGTACTTTTGAAATAGCTGCTTTATTAGGATATAGGAGTGGGCAAGTGAGAGGACCAAAAAGAAGTAGGTATGAGTCAATTTTGGATTTGTCTTGTTAGGGACTTAAATCCTCTTTAAAAAGTAAAAGCCTAAATAATCTAGAGTAGTATAGTTTAAAACATTGAGGCTACATAAGCAATGAAAGAATGAAAGTTATAAAAGATGTTTGTATCAAATGATTTGAAATCTGTGTTATTGATATCCTCATCTTTGCTTTTGCTAGTGAACATAATCTAAAGAGTGCTTCTTGTTAATTATTCCAGGAAGTGCAGTGGAGAAATCCTTAGCTGTCAGCCAAGGTGGAGAGCTCTATGAAGAATGGCTGGAACTTAGAAACGGTTGCCTCTGCTGTTCAGTAAAGTGAGGAATGTGTTTATTGTGTGCTTGTTGGTTTGTTACAAATGTTTATTGATTATCTTTCCAGCTTTGGTTTTCTCGTGTAATGTAACAGACTTATGTAGTCTACTTCATTGTATTTCCATATAGAAAATAACTTATTAGGATGTATTTTCTTAAAGTGTTTCTTGCTATCCTATTTATTTTTTTGTCTGCTCTAATGCATTGAGTTTCTTTTTATTGTCTTTTGATGTCAGTGTTTAATTATTAATTTCTGTTTTACATGAAAGTCACATTTCATGTGTAAAAATTATTATTTTACATTAAATGAGTCATTGGTCCTATTTCCAAGGATTTACCTTCTATAAACAAAATAAATGACCATCAAAGGTGAAAAAGCTCACATTGTGTTCCACTAGTGGTAGTTGCTTCCAAGGACAGTATCTGGGTTTGTTTTTTGGGTTTTTTCTTTTGTTTTTTTAAGATTTTATTTATGTATTTGACAGAGAGACAGTGAGAAAGGGACCACAGGCAGGGGGAGTGGGAGAGAGAGAGAAGCAGGCTTCCCACTGAGCAGGGAGCCCGATGTGGGGCTCTATTTCAGGACCCTAAGATCATGACCCAAGTCTAAGGGAGATGTCCAACAACTGAGCCACCCAGGTGCCCCGACAGTATCTATGTTTTTTTCACTAATAGACCATAGATCTTAGAAAAGGACCTGACATACCTATTCACTCAAATATTTTGTTGAGTGAATAAGGAAAATTAATACCTGTACTGTTGACTTTGTATATTCTAGTGAACTAAATTTTTTCTACATTGTTTACAACTTAGGTATTTGACTTTGAGTCAAATATATTAACAAATCTAAAATCCTGACATTTTCTTGAAAACCATAATGAAATCCAGTAAATATTTTCTTGGGCTGTGGAGTTCTAAGAGAAAAGGGAAATTAAAGTCTGGTACCCTTACTCAGAACAGAATTGAAAAGTAGTGATTGTGTCCCTTTAGATGTTATATTAAACCATGGTAATTCATAGATTTTATCATTGTTTTGGATGTTGAGTTTTTTCTTTCGTGATGCTATAAAAATAGCAGATTTTAACTTATCGGGGTTATTAAAGTTTCCTCTCCTTTTAATTTTAATAAAGTTAAAATATTAACTCCTCATGTATCTGATTTATTTCACTTATCAGTATATATGCCTCTGTTTTTCTCCACCATTTGTAAATATTGATGGATGTTGTATTAGCAGTTTGGGAATGAGTTAAATTTTTACATGCCTAAAGGTATTTTTGTCTCAGGTTGCTAAATATATTTTAAAATGTTTATAATGATCACTTTAAAATATTGAGATAATCAACTATATTTTATATTTTGGTATTCTCCAGGGACAATGGCCTTAGAGCTATTGAGAATTTGATGGAGAAGAAGGGGAAATTTGATTACATACTATTAGAGACAACTGGGTTAGCAGATCCTGGTAAGAAATGACGTTATTAATAACCGGAATATAGTTCTTAAACATTTTTAAGGTATTGAGAAATATGTAAAGTAAGCATTAAACCTGTATTCTAGACTAAAAATACTGGATTGTCATGTTTCTTTTGCAGATAAATCATAATCAAAGTACTTGGTACTTTTAACTTGATAATAGGATTGAAGTTCAATTGATTGATTTAAGACTACTGGTAGGAACAGGAGGTGTTAAAAGTATGGAAATTGGGGAAAAATAAAAATAAAGACATTCCACTTCTGCGTTTTACTTTTATATCTGATTGATTATACTCTACAGAGATCTCACTTCTGATTACTTTTTTTTTTTTTTAAGATTTTATTTATTTATTTCACAGACAGAGATCACAAGTAGGCAGAGAAGCAGGCAGAGAGAGAGGAGGTAGCAGGCTCCCTGCTGAGCAGAGTCCGATTCGGGGCTCTGGGATCCCAGGACCCTGGGATCATAATCCGAGCCAAAGATGGAGGCTTTAACCCACTGAGCCACCCAGGTGTCCCCTGATTACTTTCTAATCCAGCTGTCTTGGAGGTCATTTAAAGATACTTAAGGACTTTTAGACTCTAATCTCATTATTACTTAATTGTCTTTCAGTTAATTATTAGCAGTTTGTTTTTCTGCTGAAGTTGAAATAATTTTATTTGTAAATACTGTCCTTAGGTACAGAGTTAAAATAAGGCTAATGGACCTTTTTCCTGGTGTGGAATTAATGATTACCCATGAAATTTTTATCTCTAAATAGAATTACATGTAAATTTCTCTTTTGAAAGCTACACAAAGTTGAACTATTTTAACAGTTTCTCTTTCCTTCTTACCAAACATTTTTTAGGTAACACCTTTATTCCTAGTTTGCAGAACATTTTGTGTTCATTGTATAAGTCTGACCATACCTTTTTCTTTTTTTTTAATTTGAGTTAATGGTATTGGGCCATAAAGCAATATAAAAGACTATATAAAAGTACTGTTTAGGAATAATTTATTAGGGGTCGTAACTGTTTAAAACAGATACTGAAGTATGCTGAAGGGCCAAATGTAAACAGCAGTTATTGTACTTACAATTGTTGCATAATAACATTGTCCTTCTGTTTTAAAATTAGTGTTGAGTTGGGCTGTTTTGGTTCTGTAGTAAACCATACTATGTGTATTTTCATACATTTCCAGTAGATTTGACTGATGATAGAACTTGGACTATTATATTGATACTAAATATTAAACCTGGTAAGATGGGAAAATATATGCCTTCTTTTTGAAATTGCAAATATCAATTTCTTTCATAGTAGCCACTTCGTAGAGAAGAAACTCTTCTCTATGAGAAACTCTTGTAACTTTGATTTGAGAGTAGGTGAGTTTTAAAACATGGTTCAGCTTTTCAGAGGGAGAAGGAAGGTTAAATAATGATCTCAGAGAAGGCTTTTGTACAAATTGTAGGTATAAATAGGTTAATGTTTGTAGCTTCTACCTTTCTTTAGAATGAAGATTTTATTGTTTGAGTAAAAATGGAACATTTGTTATAAAAAAAAATTTACCCGATATCTAAGAAAATGCAAAGAAGAAAATTAAATCACACTGTATCTCACTACCATGAAATGCAAGTAGATACGTTTTATTCCAGGGATTTTTCTGTGACAATGCTACTTGCTGAATGACAGCATCAGTGTCTGAAACTTGTGAAAAATGCAGATTCTTGGGCCCCATCCCAGATCTACTAAATCGGAATCTACTGGGTGAGCCCAGCAGTCTATTTTAAAGCCCTCCAGTGGATTCTTATACATTTCATGAATTTGGGAAGCCCTGTCCTATGTGCTTCTGAAAGCTGTATAACAGACAGTTTTTAAAAATGTGATTGCATTCTTTGTGCTGGTCTTAGTAATTATTAATTTAGTTTTACTTGAATCTAAAAGGAGAGAACTTGAAGGCAGTTCAAGATGGCAGCTTAGGAACACCTTGAACTCTCTCTTTCTGTAGACACACTAGATCTGCAGTTACTTATGGAATAATTCCTGCTCAGAAAGAACTGAAAACTAGTAGAACAGCTCTTTCTACAACAAGGAAATCAGGGCCACATTGAAATGGATAGGAGAGGTGGAGACATAGTTTTGCCAAGAATTTCGTGCTCCGTGCAGCAAGTCAGAGTAGGGAGGGGTTTCATAGGTCTGGTGTCTTTACCTGAGGAGGGATGGGTTTATAACCCACTTAGGGTATGCCAACCCTTGGAACCTGCACTGGAAAGATGAGGCTCCCCAAATGGATTTGGAAACCAAGGGGGCTTGTGTATAGTGAACCTGAGGGGCTGAGGGGAATCTGAGATACTCCTTTTGAGGGGCTTACGCACAAACACACTCATCTTGGGACCCAGTGCAAAGGCAGCAATTTGAAAGTGTCTGAATTATATGGGAAGGAGATTCATTTGCTAATTCTAAAGTGTTTGCTGGAGTAGCTGGGACCAGTTGGTATTTTCTTTGGGTCCAGAGGTGCTTGTGAGTGCCATTTTTGCATTCTCCTTTCACTTGGCTAGTGCAGTCAGTCGCCATGGACACAGACAGCTCCCTAAAGCCATGCGTGTGCCTTGTCCCAGCCATCTCCGTGCCTCACTAAAGCCTTGGGTATATCCTGCCCACGTTGTTCTCCTGCATCCCTAAAGACATGGATGTGCTCCACCCTCAGTACTCCTGCAACCTTGCTGAAGTCTGCCCTTAAGTGAGGTCCACAGAGGGAATGTCTGTTGATCACTTGTCCCTGGTGGCTGGAAAAGCTTGAATTTCTGCACCCTATGGGATTATAATAGGAAGGTAGTTTGGGGAGGGCTACCATACCCAAGGTACTGCATAGACAGCCTGCTGAAACACACTACTAGTCTGCCTATGAGGAAGGCCCATCCACTTGTCCTGGAGCCAGCCTAAGGGACAGGCTTCAAAGATCCTCTCAAAATGTAGCCAGGGAGACACCACCTTTGATCTCTCCTTCGGCCTCAGTGTAGCTTGGTGGTGCCTTCGGAAAGTTTGTGTGCTTGTCTGAAGCCCTGATTTTTGCAGGTTGAGTTCAGGAGACACCTCCAGATCTCTTGGGCTGGAGGTTAGCTGGGTTTACAGTTGTAGTGCCACAGGGCTGTATATTTGTATACTCCAAAAGCCCCTTCCTGTGGGTCTTTTTTCCAATGGATCTATCTTCCAGTCAGTCTGAAACCAGGTACTGAGATCATTCCTTTTGGAACACTGGCAGGTATTGACACACTCTCAACAATGTGGGATCTACCAAGAATAATTCAAGCTAATTAGTTAACATAAAGCTTCAGAGAGATAGCCAAAAGCTAGAGCAACGTTGAATTATAAGGTTTATCTCCTATACAAGGCCACTCCTTCAAGACTGGGAGAAGTAACTGTTTTGCTTAATAATTAGAAACAGAGAGTCAAGCAAAATGAGGAGACAGGAATATTTTCCAAACAAAAGAAGGACACAAAACCTCAGAAAAAAGACCTTAATGAAGTGGTGATGACTAACCAACCCGATAAAAAGTTCAAGGTAATGGTTATAAAGATGTTTACCAGAGTTAGAAGAATGGTTTAGATTGCAACAAAGTAAGGTAGAAAATACGAGGAAGTACCAAATGCAAGTCACGGAGCTGAAGAGTACAGTAACTGAACCGAAAAATATACTAGAAGGTTTCAGCATCAGAAAAAGTGAAGAAGAATGGATCAGTGACCTGGAAGACAGGGCAGTGGAACTCAGCCAAACAAAGCTACAACAACAACAAAATTAATGAAGATAGCTTCAGAAACCAATGGGACAATATCAAGTGAAATAACATTCATATTATAGGGATCTCAGAAGGAAAAGAGAGAATGAAAGAGACAGAAAACTTCCCTAACCCAGGGAAGGAGACAGACATCCAGGTCCCAGAAGCACAGAGAGTGCCAAATAAGATGAACTCAAAGACATCCACATCAAGAGACATCATAATTACAATGTCAAAAATTAAAGAGAGGGTCTTAAAAGCAACAAGAGAAAAACAACTTGTTAAGTACAAGGGAATTCCCAAAACCCCATCAGCTGATATTTCAGATGAACCTTTGCAGGACAGAAGGGAGTGGCATGATAGATTCCAAGTGCTGAAAGGAAAAAATTTTCAGCCAAGAATATTCTACCTGCCACAATTGCCATTCACAGTTGGAGGAGAGTTTTCTAAATGAACAAAACTTAAAGGAGTTCACCACTAAATTAGTCTTATAAGACATGTTAAAGGGACTTCTTTAAGCCAAAAAGGAAAGGTACTACTAACGAGAAAACATGGGAAAGTAAAAATCTCTCTTGTATGTGCAAATATGTAGTAAAGGTTGTAAATTAACCATTTATAAAACTACTATGTGGGTTAAAAGACAAAAGTGAACTTAAGTATAACTATAAAAATTAAGAGATACACAAAGAAGATGTAAAATATGACATCAAAAACAAATGTGGAGGGAAGAGCAGAAATTAGAGTTTTTATAATACATTCAAATTTATGGTACTTTCAACTTGAAATAGGCTTTTATTTATATATAAGTATATGTAAATATAAAATCTATAAGCATATGAGTATACAAACAAGTATATAAACAAATATGTATATATATAAGCTGCATGTATATATAAGCATATTTTGTATGTATATGTAGTCTGCAAGGGAAGTGAATGAGAGAAAAAACAGGAACTATAAAAATAGCCAGAAAATAATTGAGAAAATGGCAAGAAGTACATATCTATCAATAATTACTTAAAATGTAAATGGACATACTCTCCATGTATGTATGTAAATGGATATACTCTTTTAAAATAATTTTTATTTTTTTATTTTTTATTTTGTACATCTTCAAAGATGTCTATTAGTTGAACAGATTAAAAATAGACTCATCTCATCTATATATTGCCTATAAGAGATCCACTTCAGATCTAATGATGCACAGACTGAAAGTGAAGGGGTGGAAAAGATATTCCATGCAAATGTAAATGAAAGAAAGCTGATGTGGCTCTACTTATATCAAACCAAATAGACTTTACAACAAAGTCTGTGATACAAGATAAAGGGCATTGCACAATGACAAAGCGTCAAGCCAACAAGAGGATATAACGTTTGAAAATTTTTATTCACTCAACATAGGAATTCCTAAATATATAAAGCAAATGTTAACAGACTTAAGGGAGAAATGGACAGCAATACTATTAGAAGACTATAGTACTCCATTTACATCAATGGATAGGTTATCCAGACAGAAAGCCAATAAGAAAATAACAGCCTTAACATATGAAATTAGATGGACTTAATAGTGTACAGTTAACCCTTGAACAACATGGGTTTGACCTGGATAGGTCCACTTACAATGCAGATTTTTTACAGTACGATACTGTAAATGTATTTTCTGTTTCATATGATTTTCTCAATAATATTTTCTTTTTTCTTGTAAAAATATACAAGATTGTATCATATTTGTAATATCTTACATAATTGTAAGAATATGATAGTAAGAATTGTAAGAATATGATACAAAGTACAACCTATAAAATATGTACTGATTATTTATACTATCATATGATAGTATAAGTAATATATACTATCATATGATATGATATGTAAGAATTGTAAGAATATGATACAAAATACGACCTACAAAATATGTACTAACCGATTATTTATACTATCAGTAAGGCTGTAGGCTATTAGTAGTTAAGTTTTTAGGGAATCAGAAGTTATATTTGGGCCATCTGGGTGGCTCAGTCAGTTAAGCCTCTGCCTTTGGCTCAGGTCATGATCCCAGGGTCCTAGGATCAAGCCTGTCATTGGGCTCCCTGCTCATCGGGGAGCTTGGTTCTCCCTCTTCCCCTCCCCCTGATTGTGTGCATTTGTGCACTCTTCTGTCCCTCTCTGTCAAATAAATAAATCTTTTTTAAAAAAGTTATATGTGGATTTTTGACTGCATAGGAAGTCAGCGTCCCAACTCCATTGTTCAGGTGTTAATTGTATACAATTCATATCATCCAAAAGCAGCAGAATATACATTCTTCTCTGCATATGGAACATTCTCCTATTAGATCACATACTAGACTACAGAACAAGTCTCAGTCAATTTAAGAAGATTGAAGTCGTGTCCGATATCTTCTTCAATGATAGTGGTATGAGACAAAGGCAATTATAAAAAGAAAACTGGAAAAATCATAAATATGTGGAAATTAAGTAGCATGCAACTGTTATAATCAATGGGTCAATGAAGAAGTCAGGAGAAATAAAAAATACCTCGACACATGAAAATGGAAAGACAACAATCTAAAATCTATAGGATGCAGCAAAAGCAGTTCTGAGAGCAAGGTTCATAAAGACAATTCTACCTAAAGGAACTAGAAAAAGAACAAATGAATCCCATAGGTAATAGAAGGAAAGAAATAATAAAGATTCAGAGAAGAAATAAATGACATAGAGACTAAAAAAAAAAAAAAAAAAAAAAAGAAAAAGAACAATGAAAGTAACCTGTTTTTTGAAAAAGATAAAATCAGAAATGAAAGAGAAGTTACCATACCACAGAAATCGAGGATCAAAAGAGACTACTGTGATAATGAAATGGGTTGATTCCTAGTAACACATAATCTCTCAAGACTTCCAGACTTCCATGAAGAAATAGAAAATCTGAATAGATGCATTGCTAGTAAGAAGATTGAATCTGTAATAAAAAAAAACGTAGCAAGCAAGTTCAGGACCAGATGTTTTCATTGGAGAATTCTACCAAAAATATAAAAAAGATGTAATATCTATTCTCAAACTCTTCCAAACTATTGAAGAGAAGGGAAAGCTTCTAAACTCATTATAAGGTCAACATTACCCTGATATCAAATAAGAAGGACACCACCAAAAAAATAAAATAAAATAAAAATTATAGGGAGTGCCTGAGGTGGCTCAGTGGGTTGAGCCTCTGCCTTCGGTTCAGGTCATGATCTCACGTCCTGGGATTGAGCCCCGCATCATGCTCTCTGCTTGGCGGGGAGCCTGCTTCCCCCTCTCTCTCTGCCTGTCTCTCTTCCTACTTGTGATCCCTCTCTGTCTGTGTCAAATAAATAAATAAAATCTTTTAAAGAAAAATTTATAGGCTCATACCTGTAATGAACATAGATGTAAAAATCCTCAACAAAATATTAGCAAACGGAATTCAACAATATATTTAAAGGATCATACACCACGATCAATGGAATTTATTCCAGGAATGCAAGGATGCTTTAACATCTGCAAATCTGTCAGTGATACACCACTTAACGAAGTGTGACAATCATGTGCTCATCTCAGTAAATGGAGAGGAAATCTTTGATAAATTTCAGTGTCCATTAATGAAAAAAAACTCTTAAGGTGGGTATAGAGGGAATGTACTTAAATATAATAAAGGCCATACATGACAAACTATACTCAATGGTATAGTTTGGTAAAGCTGAAAGCTTTTCCTCAGCTTGGGAACAAAATAAGGATGCCCATTCTTGCCTGTTTTATTTGATATAGTATTGGAAGTCCTACCCACAACAATAACACAAGAAAAAGAGATAAAAGCATCCAAATTGGAAAGAAAGAAAACAATCACTTTTTGCAGATGACATAATTCTATATATAGAACACCCTAAAGACTCTACCAAAAAACCAAAATAAGTGAACTTAGTAATTTGCTGTATACAAAATCAGTATATACTTATCTGTTGTGTTTCTATGTAATGAACTGTCAGAGAAATTAAGGAAACAATCCTTGCAACAAGCCTAACAAAACAATTTGCATCAAAAAGAAAATACCTAGGAATAAACATAACTAAGGAAGTGAAAGATCTGTACGTGGAAAACTGTAGGACATTGATGAAAGAAATTAACTCACAAAAATAGAAAGTTACTCCATGCTCTTTTTTTAAAGACCTAATACTGTTAAATGTCCATACTACCCAAAGCAATATATTCGTTGCCAATCTTTCAGAATTTTAATGCCATTTCTCACAAAGCTATAAAAATATTTTAAGTAATCTCTACACACACACCCCAACATAGGGCTTGAATGCATAACTGTGAGATCAAGAGTTGCGTGTTCAACTGACTGAAGCTGCCAGGTGCCCCACAACAAATAATTCTAAGGTTTGTGGGGAATCACAGAAGACCCTGAATAGCCAAAGCAGCTTTTTTTTTTTTTTAAAGATTTTATTTATTTATTTGACAGAGCACAACCTGGAGGGAGGGAGCTGTAGACAGAGGGAAAGGGTGAAGTAGGCTCCCCACTGAGAAGAGGACAAGATACAGGGCTTAATCCCCAGACCTGGGATCATGATCTGACCCGAAGGCAGATGCTTAACCACCTGAGCCACCCAGGTGCCCCATAGCCAAAGCAGGCTTGAGAAAGAAGAGCAAATGGGGGGCACCTGGGTGGCTCAGTGGGTTAAGCCGCTGCCTTCGGCTCAGGTCATGGTCTCGGGGTCCTGGGATCGAGCCCCGCATCGGGCTCTCTGCTCAGTGGGGAGCCTGCTTCTCTCCTCTCTCTCTCTCTCTGCCTGCCTCTCTGCCTACTTGTGATCTCTCTCTGTCAAATAAATAAATGAGATCTTTTTTAAAAAAAAAAAAAAAGAGAGAAAGAAGAGCAAATGGGAAATGTCACAGTCTCAGACTTCAAACTGTACTTCAAAGCTGTAATATGAAAACAGTATGGTATTGACATAAAAACAGATCAATGAAACAATAGAGAACCCATATATAAACCCATGCTTTTCTGGCCAATTAAACTATGACAAAGGAGGCAAGAATATACAATGAGCAGAAAAGATTCTTCAATAAATGGTGATGGAAAAACTGGACAGCTACATGAATGAAACTAGACTACTGTCTTACATGATAAAAAAGTTAACTCAATGGAGGGAAGACTTGAATATAAAACCTGAAACCATAAAACTCCTAGAAGGAAACAGATATTTAGCTCCTTGACATCCATCTTGGTGTTGAATTTTTGGATCTAACTAAAAGCAAAGGCAACAAAACAAAAATCAGTAATTGGGACTATATAAAATTAAAAGTCATTTGGACAGCAAAGGAAGCCATCCATAAAATGAAAAAACAGGAGAAAATATTTGCAAATCATGTATTTGATAAGGTTAATATCCAAAATGTGTAAAGACTCAGTAGCAAAAACAAAACAAAAAACAACTGAAAAGAATGCAGAGGATCCAAATAGACATTTTTCCAAAGAACATATGGAGGTGCCCAACAGGCACATGAAAAGATGCTCAGATTCACTAATTACCAGGGAAATGCAAATCAGAACCACAGTGTGATACCACCGGACACCTATTATATTCAAATCGGCAAGAAATAAGTGGTGAGGATGCAGAGGAAAGGGAACCCTCATGCACTGTTGGTGGGAACGCAGACTGGTGCCGCTACTGCAGAAAGTGGTGGTTTTCCATTTGCATACACTTTCATTACTATGGTGATTCCTCGAAACATTAAATATAGAACTATCATGTAATCAGCTATTTTATTGTATGTACTTTTCTGAAGAAAACGAAAACTAATTTGAAAAGATATTTGCACCCCTATGTTCATTACATCATTATTTACAGTAGCCAAGATATGGAAGCAACTTAAGAGTTTGTTGATGGATGAATGGAGAAAGATGTGCTATATATATATATACAGTGGCCTTGCTATTTGTGACAACGGGAATGGACCTTGAGGGTATCAAACTCTGGGAAATAAGTTAGATTTCATCAATCTGTGGAACCTAATAAAAGAAAAAACAAAACTCAGATACAGGGAACAGATTGATGGTTATCAGAGGGGAAAGGGTTTAGAGGACTGAAATGGATGAAGGGGGTCAATTATGTGTTTTGGATGGTAACTAGATTTCCTATGATGATCACTTTGTAATGTACACAAATATGGAATCATTATACAATACACCTGAAACTAATATAAGGTCAAATACCATTTTACTCAATTAAAAATATGTATATTGGGGCACCTGGGTGGCTCAGTGGGTTAAGCCGCTGCCTTCGGCTCAGGTCATGATCTCAGAGTCCTGGGATCGAGTCCCACATCGGGCTCTCTGCTCAGCAGGGAGCCTGCTTCCCTCTCTCTCTCTCTCTGGCTGCCTCTCCGTCTACTTGTGATTTCTCTCTGTCAAATTAATAAATAAAATCTTTAAAAAAAAATGTATATTATATATGTAAACCACCTAAAGTTAGCCAACATGTGTTAGATACTCCACTAATCACCTATTAATGTCATTAAAATGAATTTAATAAATTGCTCAATAAAAGGTGGGTAGAAGCAAAAAAATTACTACGTAATTGAACAAAGAACTTGAAAGAATGAAGGAATCCTAAATTATCAGAAAAATGCTTTTCCACTGGAAGGGATATGAGTTAAGGGGATAAAAAGGTTATAAAGAGCATATACAGGGGTGCCTGGGTGGCTCAGTTGTTAAGCTTCTGCCTTCCGCTCAGATCATGATCCCAGGGTCCCAGGATCGAGTCCCACATTGGGCTCTCTGTTCAGCAGGAAGCCTGCTTCTCCCTATCCTACTCTCCCCTGCTTGTGTTCCCTCTCTTGCTGTCTCTTTATCTGTCAAATGAATACATAAAATCTTAAAAATAAAACCATAAACAAATGGGATGAGTTAGTTTTAACTATATGTGTCAGTTCAGAGTATTTCTTGACTCCCTGACATAAAGGAGTAGGGAATGAACACTATCACTTAGTGTGGTTGATTTATTGTATGTGGTGGTGTTAAGATTTCTAACATCTACATTCTCTCATACTTTGTTTAGTTCTATGTTAAACAGTTTTAGTCCTCATTAGCTCAGTACTGTGGCTTCTCCATTCCTGAGTTGGTGAATCTCTTGATTGGACTGATTTTCATGGTCAGGTAATCCTTTAAAGCTACAGATGCTGTGTTCCTTCACTTTTTTTTTTTTTTTTTAAGATTTAAAAAAAAAAAAGATTTAAAGAATTTATTAGAGAGGGAGAGAGAGTTGGGAGCAGGGACAGAGGGGAAGGGAGAGAAAAGTCCCACCAGGACTTCATGCTGAGCGCAGAGCCCGACGTGGGGTGCAGTCTCATGACACAGATCACGACCTGAGCTGAAACCCAGAGTCAGACGCTCGACTGACTGAACCACCCAGGTTCCCCCCTTCTTGAGGTCTTGCATACTTCCTTGAGAATGCTTGTCCTTTGTTTTTATAACTGAAGGATTGACTAGGTAGAAAATTTCCAGATCACAATTAACTTCCCTCAGAACTTAGCAAATATTACTTCTTGATCTCTCGGTAATTTTTGGTTAGCTGGATTTCCTTTCTTATTTTATCAGAAAGGATTTATGAGTGATGTATTCTTGAGTTTTAATGCTTTTGTTTCCTTTAATGTATTGTGTGTATCTATCTGGTGTTTTCATTGTTGAAAAACAACTTGGCAGGAGATAATATCTTTAGGGAACACTTTCATTAGAACTTTATGGTCATTATCTTATTATATCAGGGCAATGACTGTTACTATAGAAAAGTCTAATATTTTTTTTTCTGCCTCCTGGAAAGTGACTTGCTTTTTCATCCAAAATGCCTGACAATTGTTTCCTTTGTTTTTGAAGGTCAGTAATATAACCAAAGTACATCTACATGTCCTCTGTAATCATTTTTTCTTGGATTACAGTATGCTCTTTTGTCTGTAAGTTTATGTATTCATTTAGGAGCATTTTCCTTATTTATTGCCATAAGGATCTTTTTTTTGGTCCAATTATTGGGTCCTCTACTTTATGACACCAATTTCCCCTATGTTGAATTTTCTTTTGTTCTCCCTATCTTTTATCTTCGAATTGTCTTTTGCTTCTGTATTTAATCATCTCACATGTTCCTTTTTGTCAGTAATTCTGTTTCCACCAGTGTCTATTCCAACCTTGATCTTTTAAAAGAATTCGTTAAGTAATGATATGTTTATTGGGTATCTACATTTATTTCTTTCACAAAGTACCATTTCATATTACTCTGCTTTCTCTTGCCTTTAAGAGTTTGTTTTTAATTGATTATGTTGTTTTTTAAGTTCTCTATTATGAATAGACCTTTCAGAATTTTCTTTGATTATGTTTCTTTGGTTATGTTTCCTCCCAGAATGGGTTCTATGCCATTTATATGCCTTATTCATTTCTTTAACTTTTTTCTTTCTTTCATCTTTTTTGTTTTCTTCTAAGCTGTAATATTTGTGCATTGGTTTTTTCAGCATGTTGGTGATTGGCGTAGAGAACATTGGTCTACTTACATATGGTGTTGAATTACTTTTAATATCTTACCCATCTTACCTAAACGTGTTTTTCTCCTAGGCCTCAATTTGAATGTTGGGTATTGCTGGGAGCAGGGAAGGGGAAGCAAAGGAAAAAGGGTGACTGAGAGATCCAGTCAGATCTCTCAGATGGGCAAGCAGACTTTCAGGCTCAGCTCTCTTTAAAGTACCCAAGTGTTCCTCTCTTGAATTTCCTCCAGCTACTCATGAATATATATTCCATATCTTGTGTGGGTATATCCTCGAGCCTCAGACCTTTCGATTCATTTTGCTCTGAGCCCTAGAAGGTGACCCCCTCCTCCAAAAATGTAGAAATGGTGAATGCCTGGGTGGCTCAGTTGGTTATGCGACTGCCTTTGGCTCAGGTCATGATCCCGGAGTCCAGGATCAAGTCCTGCATCGGGCTCCCAACTCCATGGGGAGTCTGCTTCTCCCTCTGACCTTCTCCCCTCTAATGCTCTCTCATTTGTCTCTCTCTCAAATAAAATCTTTTTAAAAAAATACAGAAATGGTTAGAAAATTTACCCTTGGTTGACTTTTTCCTGTATTACTTACTTCTTGTTCAGTTCCCCATACCATTTTGAAAGCTGTTTCTGATAAGTATTTGGATTCTGTAAACTCTTCCCCTACAACCATTTATTGATGGGCGTAGAATGAAGAATTATCAGAAGTCACATAGGACTTTGTTTCTTTCTTTTTTTTTTTTTTTTAAGATTTTATTTATTTATTTGACAGAGAGAGATCACAAGTAGGCAGAGAGGCAGGCAGAGAGAGAGAGAGAGAGAGGAGGAAGCAGGCTCCCTGCTGAGCAGAGAGCCCTGATGCGGGACTCGATCCCAGGACCCTGAGATCATGACCTGAGCCGAAGGCAGAGGCTTTAACCCACTGAGCCACCCAGGCGCCCAGGACTTTGTTTCTTATTTAGACTATCACTCTTCAGTATTCATCGTAGGAGGTTATATATTTTGTTATTGCTGATAAAAATTTGGCTTTTAAATTTTATTTTAAATTTTTGTTGTAATTGGTTTTGAATAAGGGAGATTCTATAATCTAGCTAAGGGTTTCTTAACACTGGCACAACTTAAATATTTTGGATTGGATAGTTCCTTTTTGTAGGGGATTGTCTTATGGATTGTGGGATGTTTTTGTTTCTTTGTTTTGTTTTGTTCTGTTTTTTGCCTTGTGGGATGTTTAACAGCATCCCTGGCTTCTACCCACTAAATATCAGCACCATTTCCCTAGTTGAAATGATTAAAAATATCTTTAGACGTTGACAAATACCCCCTGGGGAGAAAAATCAGCCTGGGTTTGGAACTACTGATCAACTTACTCTCTCATCTTTATTCCTCTTGCTAAACACACCTGCATCTGAGTTTCAGATAGTTGCTTCTTGGGTAGCCTGATATTACCAAAGATGCACATCAGATTTAGAAAAAAAAGCTCCAATACCCTCTTGTAATTCAACTTAATACAACATGAATGTTAACTGTGTGGGACTTGTAAGCTATTTGAATAGTAATCCATGAATTTAAAAAAAGGTTTATGAGCAAGGTGGAATTTTATTGAGTGAAAAAAAATTAAGTCTCTTTTATGACTTACTGTTTGGAGTAAATGATGCTCATAGTAGATTTCCTTTTTTCCCCCTCATTAATTAAAATCATGTTGTTAGCCAAGTAAGTGAAGAAAATTCTTATTGGCAATTCAGTTGTTTCCCGTTTAGGAGACTGACACTCTCCAGTTCTAAGCTAAATAATTGTCATGGTAAAGTAATTTCCTTGAAAAGAGCAGGCATTGATTCTCTCCTGTTACTCACAAATCCTATTTCAGTCAAATTGGAAAACTATTAAGTTTTTGGGAAAAAATCAATAGGTATCAGGAAACCATTAGATCTTGTGGCCCTTGCTATATCTTGCATGAGTAATCACTGTAAACAGCTGACAGGTATTTCACTGTTGACACAGAGTGATGCTTGGGGGACCACATCTCCTCGGGCTAGGTGGACAGCTTCAGACATGGGAATGAGTTCAGTTATCCTTGTTTTTCCCGAGTACTCATTCTTTTAGACAGCCCTGTCACTAACTGGACCTGTGATGCTTTGAAAAATCACATACTTTCTTTACGGCCAGTTTCCCTTTTCTTGCGTAGTGGCATACTGATCAGGGCGTGTGCTTTGCTACTGAACCAGTGTGCGTCAAAAACAAGTTTCAATTTCTTATTTAGAAATTATTTTTCCTCAGACCCACATTTTATATCAGTATTAAATAAACAGTATAAGGTTTTACTGGTAATGCCATAGAGTATACAATTTTGCCTCTGGTCTTTTTTCTTCTCTAAAACTTACAAGTTTTTCTCTTTTTCGGTCAAGTGGCTTCCGAATTACCTATGTTGTGTTTTGCTTCCCTTTAGAGAGATAACTGATTATTTATGAACTGCGTGATTATTAAATTAGGGACAGAAAACATAAAAATAATTCCCATGTGCACATATCCATAGTGCCCAAATTATTTGGTAGTATCAATTGGCAGATTATTATGGCATCGGCAGAAGCTTGGTGTTGGGTTTGTATGTGATAAGAGCTAATCTGTTTTTCTTTTCCTTTCTTTCCTTTTTTTCAGAGTTGGGGGCAAAAAGGGAGAGGGGAAGAAATGAGTACAAATAGCAAAAGATTCTGTCATTGTAATTCCCATAAAGAAATTTGGAAAGCCATACATCATTTGTATATGTGTTTGCCTAATTCTGTTAGGACATGTTAAAACAGCCTAGTTAGAATAGTGTTTCTCAGTTTGAGTAAATATTTTTGTTTGATGAATATTTTATATATTTTTCAGGTGCTGTAGCTTCTATGTTTTGGGTTGATGCTGAATTAGGGGTTGATATTTATCTTGATGGTAAGTTGAAAAGCAAATATTCTTTTGTTTTCAAGTAAAATGTTACGGTTAAATTTTTTGTTGTTGTTCACATTATAATTTTAATCTTCGCATTTTTACTCTTTTTAAATTTGTTTAGTTTGATAATGAAGTAAGATTCCAAAGCCCCATTCAGTGGTAGAACTAGATGTAAGGTCTCAGTGTCAGCTCCCAATTTAGTGCTTCCGCTAAGGTTTTCCTTTTAAAATGCTATGTCAGTTTCTTATATCCTATATTTGATTTATTCTACTTTATTTAAAATATGCAGTATGAGGATTCTATTTTTGCTTTCATTTTCCCTTGAAGATAAGAATTAAAGTCCCCACCCACCCCTTACTTCTTTGCCTTAACACTTTTGGGCAGTTTTATTCATAGACTTCATTTAAGATATAAGGAAACTTTCTGAATGAAGTAACTATGACCTGCCTACCCTTTACCTTTCTTTAAACCAGGTCTTCCATAGACTCAAGAGTGAAATTTAAGACTGTGCCTAATCATTTGGCTCTAGTGTATGTAGTGTGTAGCTGGTTGAATTCCCTAGGCATCATCAGACTCATTCTCTTACCATTTGAAAAAATTACTCGACGTACAAATTCAGAGGTTGCCAAACTAATTGACCGTTGGAAACTTAGGTACGTGTTATGGAAAATACTTGTGTGAGTTAGATTTGATGCAAATTACTAGGAATAAGATATCTTAAGGTATCTCAGATTTATTAAGCAGTAAATTAAATGTTAAGAAAAGTCTTGATTTTGGGGCACCTGGGTGGCTCAGTGGGTTAAAGCCTCTGCCTTCGGCTCACGTCATGATCCCAGGGTCCTGGGATCGAGCCCCACGTCGGGCTCTCTGCTTAGCAGGGAGCCTGCTTCCTCCTCTCTCTCTGCCTGCCTCTCTGCCTACTTGTGATCTCTCTCTCTCTCTGTCGAATAAATAAATAAAATCTTTAAAAAAAAAAAAAGAAAGAGAAGTTTTGATTTTGATAATATGAATATAAACTGGAAATAACCTGTCTTGATGGTTTATCACATCCCAGTTTATATTATGGAATTTGTCTCATCATATTTTGGATTGTAAGCTTTTTTTTTTTAATGTTACAAATATTCTCTCACTTTTCCTATTTTTTTTAAAATTTTTTATTTTTTATAAACATATATTTTTATCCCCAGGGGTACAGGTTTGTGAATCACCAGGTTTACACACTTCACAGCACTCACCAAAGCACATACCCTCCCCAATGTCCATAATCCCACCCTGAATTGTAAGCTTTTTTAAGGCCAAAGAAATCTTATTTTCTTATTTACTTCTTTGTTTATTCAATTAAAAAAGTATTTTATAGCCTCTCTAATGCTTTAAAATGGTGCTAGGCACTCAGTACACATTTGAAATGTATCTGCTTGTTCATAGAATTGAATTAAATATCAGCTTTGGCACAACAACAAAAAAATATTTACTGAGTAAAATTTGTGTAAATGTGATTTTCATTCTTAAACATAAAGGTGACTAAAAGATGTATTCTTTTGTAGGTATCATAACTGTTGTGGATTCAAAATATGGATTAAAAGTAAGTTGAGGGGCGCCTGGGTGGCTCAGTGGGTTAAGCCGCTGCCTTCTGCTCAGGTTATGATCTCAGGGTCCTGGGATCGAGTCCCGCATCGGGCTCTCTGCTCAGCGGGGAGCCTGCTTCCCTTCCTCTCTCTCTCTGCCTGCCTCTCTGCCTACTTGTGATCTCTCCCTCTCTCTCTCTGTCAAATAAATAAATAAATCTTTAAAAAAAAAAAAAGTAAGTTGAAAGATTGCTGTGAGTTGCTAATAATTTGTTAAAAGCTAGGTATCTGGGAATTGATTATATTATTTTTTCTACATTTTTGTTTGAATATTTTAACAAAAAGTTTTAACTTCATCTGTTGCTCATATCATAAGCAATAGATGAAACTTCTGTGTCTTTTAATTATTGTTTTAAAATTAAATATTTATTTTTTATTACTCTGGCTTAATGTGATAGAAGTTGGAAGTGTAATATTTTGTAAAGATGATATTACAGCATAAAGTTTGGGTATGTGTAACTCCTTATTGGGACTCAGCCTCAATGTTGATGTATTTTTCCATTTGGTAGAAGCAATTGAGATTGATAAAGCATATGAGAACTTTTTTCTCGTGCTAAAGTTCTATCAGACACAGACTGGAAACCACTGCATTAAAAAATAATTGCTTTACCTTATTTTGAAGAAATCAGGATTTATACATATGTGTATTGAGGATAAACTCTCCCTTAAAAGGCAGCCTCCTGTGAATGTTTTCGTAACTACCAAGTTCTTCAAATGCATTTAAATGAACTTAAATTCATAAAATGCACTTAGTAAGATTTTTAGAAACATGTTGCATAAAATAAAACAGTATTTTTCAGCTTTCCAAGTGAAATATTACTAAAGGGAAAAGAGAATGAAATTATCCTCCATCTCCCCGACTCAATCTAGGATGTGGATAGCCTTCTAAATAATCATTTGTCAGAAGTTTAAATTTAATATTTAAAAATACACATTCGGGGCACCTGGGTGGCTCAGTAGGTTAAGCCTCTCCCTTTGGCTCAGATCATGATCTCAGGGTCCTGGGATCGAGCCCCACATCGGGCTCTCTGCTCAGTGGGAAGCCTGCTTCCCCCTCTCTCTCTGCCTGCCTCTCTGCCTGCTTGAGATCTCTCTCTGTCTCTGTCAAATAAATATATAAATAAAATTAAAATACACTTCAGTTTTGTATTCTACTCCATCGTATATCTGAATTTGTTAATTTGAAAACGTTTTCCTACTGGGGCACCTGGCTGGTTCAGTTGGTAGAGCATGCGACTCTTGATCTCAGGGCTGTGAGTTCGAGCCTCATGTCAGGTGTAGAGATTACTTAAGAAAATAAAATCTTAAAAGTGTTTTCCTTCCAAACCTTCAATAAAGTTATGCTCTCAGAATACAGCAGGCTTATTAAGTGGCTCCCAATATCCCTTCACTAGCCCTTTAGTTCCCTCAGGAATAGGGCACCTAATTTGACCTGTTTGGAAAATTATAATTATTTCTTTGTAGATTTTAAGTCCAAATTTATTAGTCATCTTAAGAATCAAAGAAAAGAAAGAAAGAAAAAAAGAATCAAAGCAAGATTCCCAGTATTATAAATTTACTCAGAAAAATTCTGACTTTTCTGAAATCATGATATTTCTAATAAAATATTCATGGAGGAATCCAAATAAATCAAGTTGTTAGTTCTGTATGTTTACTATGGGCATGTTTGAACTCCTCTCTTACATACATTTATTACCAAATTTGGGATACCCATGGGAGAGGTAGCAGTTAAGGTATTTTATTTGTTTTCTTGGTAGACTTAACATATCACACCCAGAGTTGAATAATTTTATGTGTTTATTTGGATGTGCAGAGGAGTTAAATAGAATCTATTATCAGTGTAATTGGGGCCAAATAAACAAAGCAACATTCTGAATAATGCAAACACAGTAAACGTTTAACCTCCTGCCACCTTGATAAAACCTCTTAAATTATTAAATCAATATACCTACACAAAACTGACATACTGTCAGGATAATGGAAACTTTAGATTTTCTAAGTCAGATGCCAGATAAATAACTTTTCCTTTATATGAAGGATTTGCCCACTTGTCCAATTCCTCTGGTTGCACAGCTTGACCCCAGTAGCTGCTTGTGATTCAGAGCATTCTGAGGCAGTGCGAGTAATGACACTTGGATGATGGGCAGCAATTTAAGGATGTCATGCTTCACAGAGCCAGCCCATCACAAGGAAAGCTGAGAAATGGTACCCTGTGGCCGGGCAGCCAAATTGAAACTGAAGTGGTAATTGATATCATGGGCTATCACTCTAATGGGATTGCCACCCATTGATCTGAAATATTCATTTTTTAATCACGGGCAAAGAATTGGACAACTTCAAATGACAGCTCTCTATTCTCAGGACTTGACACCCAGGCTACCAACATTGTTCTTTTCAGTTCTACAAACGTGACAGCATTGAATGCAATAGAATCAATGGATGAAGTTACACAGGAAAGGTCAAGTGAGAGGTTTCTCTCCGGCTTCTCTGTTACACTGCACTAGCTGTTGAAACAATTCAGTCAGAAAACAGTTGGGCTTGGAAAAGACTGGAAAAATAAATAGATTGACATTATGCAACAATCGTTTTCTAACAGCTGAAATAGCGTCAGATCTATAACCAGTCCTTGGAGAAGAGAGAGCTTCTGATGCTTTTTTTAAAATGTCATCTGACATCTCTGACACTAGATTTCTTTCCATTTGGGTCAAAAACAGTGACCCAAATGGAAAGAAATGAAATAAGTCCAGCTTATTTCTGTTTCTGCGGGAAAGGGGTCTACAGTGGTGTTATTTCAGAGGGCTTCTTTCTTTCTTACGTGTGCTGAGTTGGAGGGTTGAACCTTGATTTTTGGGACGTGTTGTGTTCATTAGTACCAAAATCATTTTTGTCTTTTTTAATATATAAGCAAAAGCCATGGTCTCTCAGCAGAGATGAGGAATCCTTTGGGTATATGTATACATTCTCACACACACACACACACACACACTCTAAATTTTTGGAAAAAAAATTTGCAGGTGTTTTCCTTCCTTGCTTGTACAGGTAGAACAGAATCTCAAAATTCCCACTTTTTAACTTTATAAAGGGAAGTTGTCCAACTGAGTCATGAATATTGGAGAATGTCCCTTTGAATAACAGACACTGATTTTAGTCTTTTTGCAGAGTTTGGCTTGGGGAAATAGGAAGTTGCGTAAGGGAAGTAAATATCGGGCTAATACCTGGAGAAAATAAATGCTAGTGTGCATTTATTATTTCTTTATGTTTGTATGGCCTTCAGAAGTGTATAGAATGGGGATTTTGTCTCCTTTTGTATAATTATGTGTGATAATTATGTGCTTTATCCATAATAGAATTGTACACATTGGTCATTTTTATTTTGGGGATTTTAATGTGTTTTTTTTTTATATTTGGTACTTCTTGACAGCTTGAAGGTAGTAAAATGTGTTTTTTCCCAGTTAGCTTTACATATAGATTTCTAATCTTCTGGAGAAGTAAATGTGTTAAAAACATGGGTAACTTTGTGAAACTACTATTAGTTCCATTTAGGTATGGAAATTCAAAAACAAAAAATCTAATTTTCCTGCCATGCCTTTTTTTATACACCACCAACTCACAGCCAGATAGCCCCAAATTCATATGTAAATAAGGTTCCCAAAAGGTCAGTGATAAAATATTTTGAAAAATGTTTCAAATTTTCAAATCTGGAATATCCCGGGATATTTCAGAAATAGGTACCTTGCTAAAAATACATCTTTATTAAATAGATGAACTGCTGAATAGAAGGGGATTTGTTGCTGCACATTATATAGAATATTTCAAATAACAACATCCACTCATCTTTGTCAACAAATAGGAGTGTTAACTAGAATTCATTCAACAGATATTTTTTGAGCCTGGTGCCAGTTAACTATTTCCAGGATGGTAACAGCCTTATTCTCTACAGGACATAGTAATAGGATTTGCAGTGGCCACAGGCTAAGAATAATTAACAAAAATAGTAAACTCGTCTTTTGGCAAGGAACAGTTTTTGATTCAATACTGTAATAATAGTGGAATAATGAATGCAATTTTTAGGTAATCTCTATGAGTATACTCTTACATGATTGTTAACACTTATGTAACATCTGCATCCAAGATTGATTTTATGTGACATAAAAAGCTTTCATTCACAAGGTTTTAAAATTATGATCATTTTACTTATATTGAGTATGATTTCAGTTTTTGAAAAATACCCCTGTATAAAAAAAGAGTATCCTATAATACTATTATGATACTATTGTGACAGTATTAGATTTAGTTTCTTCTTTTATAAAATGAGAATAGCCATTTCCTCTAATCCTTTGAAGGCTAAATGAGATAATGTATGTAAAATGATTTAAGAATTTGTGAAGTTTGATTTCAAATACAAAGAATATTAATATAATCAAATTGCCTCTGACCTCACAAGGCAGCTTTTTCTTGTGACAGGGAGCAAGTATTGAAGGTTAAAGTAACGAAGGTGGAATGTTTTGCAGGATGAACCTTATGGGCATTGATGCCTTTAGGGGTTTAAAGAGAATTATGGAAAAGTAATAACTGCTTCTAGGGAGATGAAAGCTAGCTTGTGGGTCCCTGGGTCAGTGTCACATTTTTTTTTTTGGAGCTGGCTTGACTCCGGAGAGGTCAGCGAGGTAAACAGTTACACTGAGGGGCCAGGTCAGTCAGGTGTGGGTTTCTCTAAATGATCAGCTGTTCTTAGGCTAGAATTGGGGCTGAGGCCTTCCCACAGCTTGTTTCAAGGGAGTAGGAGGGGCTCAGCACTGAATCTGTATTGTGTGTGATGCTGGGGTGCAAAGTGAGGTATGGGACTGGGATGGATGGAAGTGTATTAGATTTTAAGAAAGTTTATTTCAGTGGTTACCTCTTTTATATGTAAGTAATAATGAATATTTAGAACAAAAACAGTTTTGTGAAAAGGAAGAGGCCTATAATTTGAACTGTAATGCTCTTTGTTTTTATTGACATTATTTAAATCTGGAAGGTTTTCCTTTTAAGAAAAAGGAGATGTCAGGGGGACAGAATTTAAGTCCTGCCCCCTCCCCCAAAAATCTCCCACAGGTTCACTGTGGGAAAATAATTACAAATGGGGAATAAAATTATTTCATTAGAAAAATTAGCTCTGCATTTGTGTATTCAGTAATAGAATTTGTTGAAATCTATATTAGAAGCAAGAAAGGTGTGTCAAAAGTAAAATTCTTTGTGTTGAAATTAGCATTTGTGTTTTCCCACAGTAACTTTTTTAAAACTTTGTTTTTGTTTAGCATTTAGAAGAAGAAAAACCAGATGGCCTTATCAATGAAGCTTCTAGGTATTCATATTCAAAGTATATATTGATTACTGGCTAATTGAAAAGAGAAAATTATTCTGAAAACCAAAGTGAGAAATACAGAAACAGAGTAAAGGAAAATTTGTTATCTTTTTTTCCTGAAATTGAATTGCCGTTTATAATGGTCTGATAACTAAAAAAAATTGTTTTAAAGATTTTATTTATTTATTTGACAGAGAGATCACAAGCAGGCAGAGAGGCAGGCAGAGAGAGAGGGGGAAGCAGGCTCCCCACCGAGTAGAGAGGTCCATGCTGGCCTCGATCCCAGGACCCTGAGATCACAACCTGAGCCGAAGGCAAAGGCTTAACTCACTGAGCCACCCAGGTGCCCTGATAACTAAAATTTTTTTTAAAACTTTTATATACAGCTTAAAATGAGTGTTGTTGGGCATAGCAGTTCTTTGAGAGGAGCTTGGGAATGGTGAACATTTAAAACTGTTTTTTTGTTCTTACATAGTTTCATTGGGATTCAAGAGGATTATAAAGAAAAGAGTTGGTTCACTTACTACCTTCTTCAGCAGTAATTCATTTCATTTACGTATTCACTGTTATTCAGAACAAAAGAGGAAGAAATATGAAAAAAGTTTTAATTGGTATTTAGAACATTTTTTTGTTTAGTACCTTCGTCCTAACTGGGTTGTCTTAAGACTTAGAAATATTTAAATCAGTTTGCCTACCCTAAGCATATTCTTCCTAACGGGGGAAGAAGGCTTTGGGATAATCCACTGTTGCTAAGTGCGCTGCTGAGGTTGGAGGGGGGTCTCCCTGAGATTTGCTAAGAATGACCCAGACAAATAATAGAAGGCAGGCAAGCACCTGGCTCCCTCTCATTCTGCGGTATGGTGCTCTGTGATGCTGTAATCCTGCCCGAATTCTGCAGTGCGTAGGTAGGTATGATTCAGGTTAGACTGAACTTAAACACTTTTGTAATTTTCTTCCTTATTAAAGTATATTTATTATGGAAAATATAAATAAGCCAAATAGAAAATAGCAAAGTGTCATAAAAGCAACAATGAAAGTGGGGCACTTGGGTAGCTTGTTCAGTTAAGCGACTTGATTTTGGCTTAGGTCATGTTCTGTGGGTGTGAGATCCAGCCCAGAGTCAGGCTTTGTGCTCAGCAGGGAGTCTGCCTCTCTCTCTCTCACCCTGTCTCTCTGCCCCTTCCTCCCACTTCTTTTCTCTCTCTCAAATAAATACATCTTTAAAAAGCAATAAATAAAGTTAAATATAGAAGGGCTGCAATTTAGAGATAGTAACTGTTTATATTTGATGATGTCCACATTAAATCTTTATTCATAGAAGACTTAAACAGAAATGAGATTATGATGTAATGTACATACTGTTGAAACTTGCTTTTTCAGTAAATCAAAGTTAACTTATTTTTAAGAATTTGCCTATCTCCTTTGAAATAAATGGCTTTATCTTCAGGTAGCATAAAACTAGAATTAGGAATAAATAGTCTAGGGATTAGAATTTCTTGAAGAATTGAGGAAAATTTAAAGAATCCTCAGCTCTGCTACTCCTGTTAACAGAAAATAGAACTTCTATTTATAGTAAGCTATTTTGTTATCTAGCATTCTATCAATGGGACAGAATGGCATTCTTTAACTTGAATGTCTTTGTTTCAGTTTTACAGATACATGTACACAGATAAATTTCTAGTGATGATTAAGAAGATATTCGTTTACGATCCTGATGTATCTTCTGTAGTTTTAAAAAACATTGTTTAGTATTAGTGTTAATTTGTTTTATTTCTCTGAAAATTCCATGTGATAGCATGGAATATTTTAGTCAGTAGACTGTCCATATTTTTACCATACTGAATATCTGAATTATATGCATTTCATTACAAAGAAATTATGAGTTGAAAATGATTTTTGATTGTAAACTTTTGGGGTTTATCTTTTCAGTTTCAGAGTAGCAAGTGAGACCACTTAGTAAATATTTTTTGAATGACTATATGTGAAAACTGAATTTATATAGTGATAGATGGAATTTATTCCTACTATTTGAAGAATGATAAGTAGGAGTTAAAACAATTACCATATAGAATACTATATAGTCCTTAATGCTATTTGATCTGAAGATGTTTCTATTTTTAATTTCTTAACATTTCTCTTTTGACATCTGTTCTTTGTTTTCTAATATAGACAAGTTGCTTTGGCAGATATCGTCATCATTAATAAAACAGACTTGGTTTCAGAAGAGGATTTAAGCAAATTAAGAACAGCTATTAGGTATGAAGTTTTATGTGTTAACTACCTACAAATCCAAACTGCACCATACAAAATATTTTTCCAATGTTACCCTATAGAAACTTGAGGTTCAAGGTTGACGTGCTTCAAATACCGTTCTGGAATCACTTATTGTTGATGCCTAATTGACTCTTAAGTAAATAGTAATATATAAAATCATTCCCCATTTCTTACAGAATATAGTTAGAATTCATAGACTGATAGTCATGGTTTTCTGACTCCATCCTCTTTTTCCTGTCCTCTCTTTGACTCTTTCCCTGTAAAGAAGTTCTCCAGCTTAACTAAGGACGACTTACTTTCCCAAGGATGTGTCTTGCCATCTCCTTTCTTTACTCTTACATGTTCTCACTCTCACTCTGCAGTCCTTGAATTCCTTCGTTATCTCTGTTTTCTTTGCCCCCCTTTTTTTTTTTTAAAACAATTTTATCCATTCTGTAGAGTCCTCCCAGCATCTTCTTTTCTCCTTTGGGCCCCTGTGAAATCTGTCTTGAAGGTGGTCTCCTTTCCCTGAACCCTCACTGACCTGTCTTCCTTGACTGTCAACTAAATGTGTCTGTTTTCCAGCTTGCTTTAATGTCTTCAGAGTCCATGGCCAAGGTTGGTCAACATAGGACAATATGAATGGTGGTCAAATCTATGCTAAATGACCCAACAGTCATTTGGACTTTTCAAACGAGATAAGAGTTCAGAGACTTTGAATTATCTTTTAAGACCTAAATTAAGAAATGCCATCTACAAAGAGACATTCAATAGCTTTTATTATTAGTCATCTTTAATGGATGTAATCTGCTGACATCGCATTTTGATTCTGTCAGTACCAGGTTACATAGTATGTTATAAATTGAATCAGTAAAGGTAAGGCTCATGAGGAGATTGACTGCAGTGATTAATGATTAAAGAAGAAAGAAATTCCTATTTTTCTGCATATTTTGTTTTATTTTAATGTTAATATCCTTTGAGTCTTTACTACAGAAAACTAATACTGTCTGCATGTGGAGGGCAGGTAGTGCTGCATAGTGTTTAAGATGATGGACTTTGGAATGTGGTTGGGTTTTACTCCTTGGTCTGTTTCTTGGTGTGCTCTTTTAAATTCTCCTCTCTAAAATAGGAAATAATGACTACTTCATTAAGTTCGGTAAAAGCGTTCATGACAGTGTTGGTAAACTTAGCACTGTGCCTGACACAATAGCAAGTGCTCTGTTAGCTACTGTTATTGTTAGAGTGTTGATTTTGTTTCCTGGTTTACATAGTAATTTCAAGCTACAGTGTATAAAAGAAATAGAAAAATGGTTGATATTTTTGAAAAGTCTAGAAAGATGAAAGCAGTGAATGGAGATTAGTTCTTTTACCCCTTTTGACACTGGTCTCCTAAATTTTGTTTCTCTTTTCAAAATCCTCTACATCATTGTGATTTCTGGAAAGGAAAACAAATCCATGTAGCAAACATTTTTGTCACAAAAGGAAGGATTGTTGCTACAGTGCTTTCTGTCCGCCTGCTGACTGTTTAAGCTCAGGGTCTCTAACATTAGCACTGTTGACTGGTAGCCACTCGTTGCCGGCCTGCTCTGTACAGCAGTATCAGGAAAGAATTTGGACACAGTGCTTCGATAAATTATAAACCCTTTGGGTATTGACCCTCCATTTTACATCAGACTTGAAAGTGAACATATCTGAGAGGAAGTGGCCATCAGGTTATACAGTATATTCAGTAGAAAAGATTAAGAACCATGTGGAGTGGTAGAGAGACTTGACTTAGAATCATCGTAGATGGGAAGCCTTACCCATGAGAATAAGCTTGAAAAAAGGCACATATATTAAGCAAGTAATGCTAAAGGCAATGGAATTGTTGGTCTAAAGAGAAATAGATGAGGTGTATAGTATGTTGAAAAGAATTTAATAAGTATTTTGGTGCCATACAGAAGAAGTCCTCTTTCCTTATCTTAGTAGTATCAGAAAGGGAAGGATGGGGCAGACTGGGTATGGATTCTAGTTAAAGAACAAAGATGTTATTCTGTGGAAAAACCTGAATGCCTGACTTACTGTGAAAACTGAGGACAGGCTGGGGTCAAAACCACCTAACTAGGTTTTTATTTCTAGCCTGTGTATAGCCATTTCCACAATGTGTGCTTGTGGATAATTGAGTTTCAGTAAAGATAAGTCTTGATTTATCTTCTCATTTTGAGAACATTAGAATTACTGGATGTTTATGAATCATTTTTTTTTTTTTTTTAAAGATTTTATTTATTTCACAGACAGAGATTTCAAGTCAGACAGAGATCACAAATAGGCAGAGAGGCAGGCAGAGAGAGAGAAGCAGGCTCCCTGCTGAGCAGAGAGCCTCATGCTGGGCTCGATCCCAGGACCCTGGGATCATGACCTGAGCTGAAGGCAGAGGCTTAACCCACTGAGCCACCCAGGCGCCCTGAATCATTTTTTCTAAAGTGAAGGTCTCTTTATAATTCACAAAGTAGCCCCTAATTTGTCAGTTATGCTGTCATGTTTTAATACTGAAATGGAATATACCTGATTTATGATTAGATAAAAAATGATAAGCTATAAAAAAATGTAAGTTTTGGGGCACCTGGGTGGCTCAGTGGGTTAAAGCCTCTGCCTTCAGCTCAGGTCATGATCCCAGGTCCTGGGATCAAGCCCCGCATCAGACTCTCTGCTGCCTGCCTCTCTGCCTACTTGTGATCTCTGTCTGTTAAATAAGTAAATAAAATCTTAAAAAAAATGTAAGTTTTGTTTTTCTGTTTTTTTTTTCCTCTGGATGTATTTGTATATGCTTATTTTCTATTTTAGAAATAATATGCTTTTTGATCTTTAAAAAGTTTAACATTTACCTTTTTACCCTTCTCCATTTTTATGTTTATTTCAGATCAATAAACGGACTGGGAAAAATTTTAGAAACACAAAGATCAAGGTACTTTAAAAATCCATTCCCAATATTGACAGTAAATAATTTTAGTTAATAATTATTAAGTATTAATAATTAATATTAATCGATAAATAAGTTTGATTCTGTTATAAGAAAGATAAAAAAAATAGATACATGTGCCTTTTTAAAAAATGGGGCCCCAAAATGTTTTGAATGTTTTTTATAAATTAGTTTGTCATATTTGATTAGTATGTTTGCTTCTTATAGCTAAGACTAAGAGCCATGGTAAGACTGGGTAACTGTGCTTTTGTTTCATGAGGAAAAAAAACATGGGACTTTTCATCCACTCATAAAAGTAACTAGTATAGAAATCTGTAAGAGTATATTATATTACTAAGAATCTCTGGGGCGCCTGGGTGGCTCAGTCGTTAAGTGTCTGTCTTCAGCTCAGGTCATCATCACGAGTGCTGGGATCGAGCCCCACATCGGGCTCCCTGCTCAGCGGGAAACCTGCTTCTCCCTCTCAAACTCCCTCTGCTTGTGTTCCCTCTCTGGCTGTCTCTCTCTGTCAAATAAATAAATATATATTATATATATATATATAAATAACTAGGAAGCTCAGCTTGAGGTACTTAAATTGCATTCTAATATTTTTTAAAAACTTCTTAGTTTTTTGTATAGCTGCAAAAATAATCTGTCATGTAAAAATAGATGGAACCTTTATCTTTAAGTTCCTAACACATTCTTTTTTACATTTTTATTTCCGTTTCCTATAGGTTCTTCTGTCTTTTTATTCTGTTCATACAGATGTGCATTAGTTTATAAAATAGATACAGTCTTGAAACATCTGTGAAATGTATTTGTTTGGATTGAATTCGGTTTTCCAGTGAATGCTATTATGATTTCAGAAAATTTCTTACAGGGCTATGTCATTAAGCTCATTTTTTAGCAGGAATGGTTGAGCAGCTGATAGGCCCAGCAGCATGCAGCCAGCAGCTCTGGGGCTCACAGCTGGCAGTCTAGCGCCAACCCAGTCCTTAATTCAGAGATTCTTTCCTTGGAAGTGCAGCAGAGGTCTTAGCTGAGAGGCTTGTCTGCTATGGCAGAGATTAGAGGTGCTGACAGACTACCCTCAGCATTAGGCATGACGGAGGCAGCTGCTTGTGTGCATGTGAAGAGCCGGGGAATGAATTTGGTGTGCGTTCTCGGAAGCCACTCATCTGTTAGCAGCGTGTGGCAGAAGAATGCCCTTAGTGTAAGTCTTCTCCAGGCACACACCAAATGTGCTCCCTGCATTTCAGATTCCAGTGTAGAAAATCTCTCATCATCTAACCCGTACTAGAGCCATTCCTCAGTTATCTGTCTTCTTTCTATTGCATTTTTACCATTTTCTTTTTCCTTAAATTTTCTCTTCATTACAAAGTGACACACAGACGACCACATAAAGCTGAAAAAAGTTTTTTAAAAGACCATATCCATAAATAGCTGTGGTTCTAGTGTAGTAGCATTTATTTGGTTCACATTCACAAATATCTCAGGGTTTTTTTTTTATTAATTAATTTATTTTCAGCATAACAGTATTCATTATTTTTGCACCACACCCAGTGCTCCATGCAATCCATGCCCTCTATAATACCCACCACCTGGTTCCCCCAACCTCCCCCCACCACCCTGCCACTTCAAAACCCTCAGATTGTTTTTCAGAGTCCATAGTCTCTCATGATTCACCTCCCCTTCCAGTTTCCCCCAACTCCCTTCTCCTCTCTAACATTCCTTGTCCTCCATGATAACAAATATCTCAGTTTTTACAGGCCCCTGGATTTACGTTGCTTAATATTTTTTCTGTTTGTTTTCATTTTAGACCTTTATGCCCTGCATAAAGGTTTTATCTTGAAAAGATTATTATGAAACAATTTGATGTTTATATGACATTTCTAATAGTTGTTCTGTTATGTTATAGAACAGTAAACATGCAGTTATATATATAATATATATATCATATAATACATAGAATATAGTTACTTCAAGTGGGTGAATAAAATCTTTTTTCCTTTTTTTTTCTTTCTTCAGTGTCTTGTGTTTGACATTCTATCTGAGAATGTAGGGAATTTCTGAAATAGTACTTCCTTGCCATGAGGACTGAAGTTGGATTAGGATCTTTTTCAGTGAAGATCAGACCTCCATGGTAGAATTCTTACAATGGTCACGAATCTTACATTAAATATTTTCCCCAATTCCTTGAGGCACAGCAATTTGAGCTTTCCAGTTTAGAAAGGAAAGATCTGGTTTTTAACAAAATGGTTGAAATAATGGATGGAGGTTTTGTCCTACTGTGTTTGTTTTTTTGTTTTAAATTTTAATGCCTCAAGCATTTTGTGGCTGACAAACGCTGATAGTAGTAAAACTGACAATAATAAGACTGCTGTAAACTTACGTAGAAAAGGCTTACCTTGAATATTTAAGTTGAGGAATAAGAATCAGGTGTGGCATTGTCTTACTAATAGTAAGACTTAAGTTGACTTTGAGACAAATGGAAGTTCTAATAGGCCATATAGACTTCAGAAGTAGGGGTGGGAGATCAGAAGAAGAGCCATTCTTATCTCTCCCTGACTCCTTTTTAATCTTAGAGATTTCAGAGGATGGAACAGGAAAACCAAAATCCAGTTGTTCAGTAATAAGTTAGTCGGTTCAACAAACTGTTGGGCATTCTATTAGCTGCCAGACATTTCTTGGCTTGCTGAGGATTTAAGCAATGGATAAGGCAAAAACTCTGCCTTTGTGGTAGGTGATGAGTCATTTGGGGGAGCCAGAACTAAACAAACAAAACCCAATGTATTAACTATTATTAATATAATAGGAGTATTATTTGTGTTGGGTCCCATAAGAACAGGGATATAGAGGAACAACTGCTCAGCTCTTCTTGATGAAGATTCAGGAAATTTTGACTGAGAAGGTGACTACTGACCTCTTAAAGAATGAATAGGATTTTTCCAGATGAGCAAGAGTAGCAGTGGCTTTTTAGGCATAGGAAGATTTGTACTCCAGGGACCTGTAAGTATTTTAGAACAGCTAGAGTACATGGTGTGTGGCAGAGAGAAAAAGAGGTGTGACTGAGGAGATGGAGAACTTTCCTCAAAGGATAACTTTCCACAAAGGATCTTGACTGCCATGACATATACTTTGGATTTTTTTTCTGTGGGCAACGAGGAGTCAGTGAAAGGTTTTAAAAGCAGTATGAGTCCTGGGAGAAGGAATGAATATGGTGCAGTTCTCCATGGAAGGAAATACCAGAAGGAGGAACAATTTCCGGGTGAGGTAGTGGTAGCAGGGGTTTGGTAAAAGGTGTTGAGTTTTGGAGATACTGAGTTTGAGGTACGACTGGGGAAGGCCTTCAGAAATCTGGTTCTGAAGTTCAGGAGTTAACTTAACTATTGGATGGATTTGATGGTTCGTAGATCTGGGATTGGCGGGTGGCCCCTGTTTAGGAGACTTACTGAACTTTGGAAAAGTAACTAGCAGCCACTAACCCTGGGGTAGCAGCTAAACTCTGCTCCCCACTATGTAAAAACTGATGGAGGTAGTCTTTTAATTTTTTTATTTTTTGTATTACTGTTTTGAAATATTTGATGTTCTTATTTTTAAAGGAGGACACTTAATATATTTTATGCCATTGAAATTAGTTTTCTAATTGGATGAGTGAAGGAATTTATTTTCCGTGGTGGTACTAGATTTGGTCAGGTCCATGTTAACTCTAATCTGGAACCTTAAACTTTTCCTCTTTAATTCTCCATTGAGAATTTGGTGAGATGTAGTGAGAGGCTAGTGTTACTTTAGTCTCTATAGATTTTTTTTTCCCCTTCCCTTTCAACACCGCTGTAGCGTCCTCCAGCCCCCAATGGTTCCTGCAGCGGAGAGCCCCAGTCTGGGTAGGAGACTCCCCAGAGCTCCCCTAGCCCTATTCCAGTCCCCTCCCCACATGTACAGAAAAGAGAGGCATGTACCTGGCACCTCCAGCATCCCCAGCTCTGCCACAGGAGCAAGGGCAGTGGCTGGGTTGTGGCAGCCTCCATGAGGACTCTATTCTCTATAGATTTTAACCTCTGCAGATTTAGTGTTGATACTGTGTGTTTTGGAAATATCAAAAGATTCTGGGTATCAAGCAGAATTATTTCTAAATGTGTGATGTGGATTCTTAAGAACACTGTCAGAGTGAAACTATTTATTTTAAAAGCTTGTGTTTCAAAACTGACTTCTGGTATTCATACAGTTGGCCTGAATTTGATATTCAGACGATTGTCAGGTGTAGTTTTAAAACTAGCTATTTCCGGGACGCCTGGGTGGCTCAGTTGGTTAAGCAGCTGCCTTCGGCTCAGGTCATGATCCCAGCGTCCTGGGATCGAGTCCCACATCGGGCTCCTTGCTCCGCAGGGAGCCTGCTTCTCCCTCTGACTCTGCCTTCCACTCTGTCTGCCTGTGCTCGCTCTCACTCTCTCTCTCTTACAAATAAATAAATAAAATCTTTAAAAAAAAAAAAAAACTAGCTATTTCCTAAGGTAAAGACGATAAACTTGTGGGGCACCTGGGTGGCTCAGTAAGTTAAGCCTCTGCCTTTGGCTCAGATCATGATCTCAGGATCCTGGGATCGAGCCCTTTGTCGGTCTCTTTGCTCAGCGGGGAGCCTGCTTCCCCTCTCTTTCTGCCTGCCTTTCTGCCTACTTGTGATCTCTCTGTCAAATAAATAAATAAAATCTTTTTAAAAAAAAGATGATAAACTTGAGGGAGAAGTTCATTCATCTGTCACATATCAGTACAAATATTTACTCTGTTGTCATGGTGAAGATGGAAATATGTTTAATATTAAGGGTTTGATCTCTTATGTTAAGTTGTTATTTTAAAATTTTCTTTATGGAATATTTACTTCTTTGATGATTTTCCTGATTCTTTTCATCTAGGATGTCCAGAATGTGAAGTGTTGATATAGTTTATTAACATAGAACTTTGGAGTCTTACTCTTTTCGTAAGATAAGAATTTGTCTGCCTTGTGCCAGGATAAGTACTCCTAATCAAACAGTATTGTTGCCACAGGCACGAATATTTGGCTGACTCTTGGGAATCAACAAAACAGCCAGAGCCGGTCACTCCTAAGTTAGAAGAGGTGGTTTGGCTTACACATTGGCGTGTTTTTAAAAATCTTGAATTTGACTAAGTTTTGTTTTCCTTTTAAAAGAACTTACATGTTTGGCAAATTCCTGGAGTCTGATTTTGAAATTCATACTGTTGTGATTTTCTTGAAACTTTCCTTCATCGTAGCTTTGATTATAGAGAAATCACTGTCCTCTACTCTTTTACAAGCTCATGTAAGAATTGGAACTCACTAGTCTTTATGTATTTCAACCAAAACGAATGCTCTTTGATGTGATACTCTTTTAAAGATTTTATTTATTTATCTGACAGAGAGAGAGATCACAAGTAGGCAGAGAGACAGGCAGAGAGAGAGGAGGAAGCAGGCTCTCCGTTTTACAAGCTGGGATCATGACCTGATGGAAGAATTAACCCACTCACTAGTCTTTATGTAATCTTTTCAATAAGGGAAACGAACATATCTTTCTTGATGTGGATCAGTATCTTTTTTTTTATTTTAAATAATCTTAATCGTTTATAAATGTTAGTTCAGTAGTGTTAACATATTCACATTGTTGCGCAATAGATTTTACAGGACTTTTCTCATGGAACTGAAACTAATGTTTGACATTGCCATGGTCCCCTCCCCACAGCGTCTGGCAACCACCATTTTGTTATCTGTTCTTAAGAATTTGCCTACTCTATAACCTGGATGTTTCAATCACTGTCCTAATGCCAATACCTCTGATAATTCCCATGGAAGGAAATAAATGTTTCAGTCAATGCAATCCTGATCTGAAGGAAATAAACCACATTCTTTGACTGTAGATTAGTGTCCTAGAGTGAACATTTATACCTTAGTTGTTTGGCTCCTCATATTCTTAAAATATTACCTGTTATATCATGGTGGGGGGGGGGGAGTGAAGTAAAAGAAATCCAGACCTTCTGAAGGTAAGGTACTGTACTGTGCTAGTCTCTTTGCTTCTCTTCTTGCATTTCATCTTTTGAGTAATAAACTGCTGCTTTGTAAGGTTCTAGTTCTATAACTGATGTGTTTTTTGTTTTTGTTTTTTTGGCTGTAAAAATGTATTTGAAGTCAAGCTCATAAATATCCAGAATTAAAAAACAATTGAAGGTATAAATAAAAATATATGTAGTTTATTGAAGCAATAATCAAGTAATTTTCTGCCTTGAATTTATACTATTCACCATTTTTTGAATTTTATGAAGAAAATTATTTAAAAGATTTACAACAAGCTTTTTGTTCTTTGCTTGTCATTTTTATGTGTTTCCCAAATGGTATGATATGTTGATTAAATTTTACATCTACATTTTTGGCAAAAGATTCATAGAGATTTTTTTTCCTTGATTAATTGAACATATTTCACAGAATTGCCCACTGTTTACACTGGATTTCTTCCTTTTAGAGTTGATCTTTCTAATGTATTAGATCTTCATGCCTTTGACAGTCTTTCTGGAATAAGGTATGTATTCTGTATTTTGTTCACTTTTTTTGGTAATGTACTTTTTATTCCATGATTGTAGAAGTTACAGGAATGATTTATACAGATGTGCACTTGTTTTAAGTTTCTGATCATTTCCATGGTTTACAAGATCATTCCTAATGTTTAGATTCTTAAAATGTTATTAATTTGTTGTTTGGAAATCACAGTACATTTTCCTAAAGAAATTTTAGTATAAAAGGTAGTTAACTTTAAGGATCCATTTTTAATATTTCTACACCAACCACTGTGCGTAATACTTTCTATGAGAAAAATGGATGAAATACAAAAAAAATTTTAGCTTGAGATATTCCTACACACTTCTCCTTTCTCTTAAGTGATGGATCACATTCCTGTTTCTTTCCCTAAGGAATCTTTTTTTTTTTTTTAAAGATTTTATTTATTTATCTGACAGAGAGAGAGATCACAAGTAGGCAGAGAGACAGGCAGAGAGAGAGGAGGAAGCAGGCTCTCCGTTGAGCAGAGAGCCCAATTTGGGGCTCAATCCCAGGACCCTGGGATCATGACCTGAGCGGAAGGCGGAGGCTTAACCCACTGAGCCACCCAGGTGCCCCTGGAGGTAATCTTTTGATAAGGGAAAGGAACATATCTTTCTTCCCTGGACATCAGTATCTTTTTTTTTTATTTTAAATAATCTTAATTGTTTATAAATGTATAGTTCAGTAGTGTTAAGTATATTCACATTGTTGCGCAATAGATTTTACAGGACTTTCTCATCTTGCAGAACTGAAACTCTGTTGAATGACAGCTTGCCATGGTCCCCTCCCCACAGCGTCTGGCAACCACCATTTTGTTATCTGTTCTTAAGAATTTGCCTACTCTATGGGCACCTGGGTGGCTCAGTCACTTAAGCGTCTGCCTTTAGCTCAGGTCATGATCTCTGTGTTCTGGGATCAAATCCCGCATCTGGCTCCCCACTCAGTGGGGCGTCTGCTCTTCTCCCTCTCCCTCTCCCTCTGCCTGTCCCCACCATTTGTGCTCATGCTCTCTTTCTCTCTCTCTCTCTCTCTCAAATAAGACAAATCTTTTAAAAAAAAAATAAAATAATTTGACTACTTTAGATTCCTTATACCAGTGGAAATATATGGCATTTGTCTTACTGTAACTGGCTTATTCACTTAGTCCTCAAGGTTCATCCATGTTGTAGCATGTGACAGTTCTTTCCTTTTCATGCTAAATACTACCCCATCATATGCCTGTGTTACATTGTGTTTATCCAGTCATCCAGTGATGGGCATTTGGCTTGATTCCACTTCTTGGCTGTTGTGAACAATGCTGCTATGACATGGGTGTGCAAATGTCTCTTCACAACTCCTGCTTTCACTTCCTTGTAATATTTTGAGGCACATTATACTGTTTTCCACAGCAGCTGCACCATTTCAACTTCCACCAGCACTGCACAGGGTTTGCTTTCTCCATGGACTTGCCAACACTCGGTATTTCCAGTTGGTTTTGGTAGTAGCCGTGCTCATGGGTGTGAGGTGGCAGCACCCTGTGGTTGTGCTCTGCATTTCCCTCACGGTTAGAGATCGTGACCATCTTCTCATGTACTTAGTGGCCATTTGTCGATGATCTTTGGAGAGATGTCTATTCAAATACTTGGTCCATTTTTTAACCCCATGGTTTGTTGCTGTTGTTTATGGCTGAGCTGGAGGAGCTTTTTATGTATTCTAGGTGTTACCCACTCATCAGATATGTGATTTGGAAATATTTTCTCCCATTTCCTCCGAAGTAGTTGAGTCATATAAGCCCTGTGTGAGAGGTACCCGCCCACTGCCCAGAGGAAGGGAGCATCCTTTCTCTGCAGACTAAGGCGCACACAGAGGAATCTGAAGAAACCGGCCTGAGTATCACCCAGTTACTGCACTTGCTTTGTACTTTGTCCCATTTTATCTTTCCACAACCTTCCACTCTTCATCAAACAGCATAAAAATGCTCAGGTTTAACCATTTTTTTGGTTCTTCATTTCTTTATGAAGGCTTCTGTGTTACATAAAACTTACATTAATGGGGTGTCTGACTGGCTTAGTTGCATAAGCATCTAACTCTTGGTTTCTGCTCAGGTCATGATCTCAGGGTCCTGAGATCAAGCCCTGTGTTAGGCTCTGCGCTTTGTAGAGAATTTGCTTGGGATTCTTTCTCCCTCTCCCTCTTCCCCTTCCCTGCTGCACACTCTTTCTTTCTTTCTCTGTAATAAATTTGTACCATTTTCTCCTGCTAATCTCTGTTTGTCAATCTAATTTTCACACCCAGCCGGGCACCTTAGAGGGTTGAGGAAAACCTTTTCCTTCCTTGTGGAAGTTGTTGGCAGTTATTTTGAACAACATTAAATATTGAACCTAAGGAAAGAATGTGTGATTTTTCAAACATTTTCTAAGGTAATCTCACTCCACACTTGCTTAAGAACAGTGATAATGCATTAGTGACACTTAAAGAATTAACTATTTAATGTGAGCCCATTCTGTGACTTAAGCCTGTGCATAACTTTCATTGTGCTCAGTTGCCACAATGGAGAACCCTTTCCTGAGCAACCAGCTGGGAAGGATTTAATTCGACACTTTCTCTACCAGGACCCCCTCCCTTGAGGCTCATTTCCCTCCAGCAGTTCCTACAATACTTTTCTCTTTTCTAAACTCCCTGTTACTAATTTACCCCTCACTGTTGTGCAAAGCAAAACATTTGCAAGGTTTTAAGTCTTTTTCCTCCTCCCAGCCTACCCCCATCAGTGTCCAAGTATATGCTACAGTTGTTAAGGTTGTCACTGGTTGTGCCATATTGATCTTCTTACTCTTTTTCATATGAGAACCATACATTTTTAAGATTCTGTCATTGGCAAGTAACTATATACTTACTCTCTCAGTCATTGGCAAGTAACTATATAGAAGGCGTATATTTATGGATGTTACTTATTTCTTAATAAGTAGATAGGTTTAAGGGAAAACACTGATAAAGGAAAAAAATAGACCGTTCTGACTTTGTTTAGGTACTAGCCTTGTTTTGACATTAGGAAGCCTAAGACGAGTTGAAATTTGGAGCAGGAGTAAAATGCTCCTGTGTCTTTTTCTAGGCTGGTAATAGATCTGTTGGAATTAAAAAGAAATCTGCTGATATATTTAACCACACAGAGTAGTGTCACTAAAGATTAATTTTTTTCTATATTGTGTGTATATGTATGCATGTGAATGTGTGTACATTTTTTTATTGAAGTGTAACATACAGTGTTTTATTATTTTCAGGTGTATAGCATATTGAGTTGAGAATTCTTTTTCTTAACTCAGTGCTCGCCTTGATAAGTGTGGTCACCATGAATCACTGTACAATGTTACTACAGTATTAGTGACTACATTCTCTGTGCTGTACTTTTCATCTTTGACATATTTATTTTGTAACTGGATGTTTCTAGTTAGAAAAAAATCTTTAAACATTTTGCTAGCTTTTCTCTATTAGAATTTGTAAATAGTATGTAAAACTGGAACCATGTAATAGAGTGAATTGTAGAAACTCCCTTCTTAGCTCTGCATCTCTAAGTAACATATAAGGTTAAATTGAAAGTATATTAATCTTTTAATTTATAATCAGTTTTTTTTAGTTTGCAGAAAAAACTTCAGCATGTGCCAACAACACAGCCTCACCTTGATCAGGTAAAACTCTCTTTAAAAAAATTTTTTAAGCATTAAAAAAAAAAAAAATTGTTTCTGTTAGGACTGTTTTATTTGAGTCTTGCTTTAAAAAAAAGTATTTTTGAAGTTTGTTGATAATTTTCAGAATTTGGATGCTTTTGAGGTAATCTCATCTAGCTTCTTAATACATATTAGGAATTCATTAAACCAGAGTTATTTAGAATCTCAAGAAGTCATGCTTTCTAGCTTCTCTATTCAACAGGTCACTCAGCGTATTTTGATCAGTTCTTCTTATGGGAATCACTCCTTAAAAGCAGCCTGGGGTTCTATAAGCAGCCTATTTTAGCTATGTTGAACCAACAGATTAATGGGAAGTCTGGTAAAAACCTATGGCTTATTTAAATGAAAATTGACTGGGAGTTTCACCTGGAGATAGCACTGTAAATTTGAACTCCCTAAGTTGTCCTTCATTTAGGTGGTCTAAAGCTCTTAATATTTAGGTACCTTAAATTAAAATTTAGGTGGTCTAAAGCTCTTTCTGGTAATTTCTTTGTTCCACTGAAACACAAAGGGGGCATGTGAGTGAGCCGTATACCGTCTTCCCTCCTCTGTCTAGAAACCGGCACTCACTCTTTGAAGCATTACTGGTTGTGATGGGGCTACTTATTTGTCTATCTTCATTTTGCCTCATATTTATGGGGATCCATATTACTGTGTTCCTGGCACTTTTCCTCTGGGAAGCTTAATAAAATATTCATCTTTGCATGTCTTTAAAATGAGTGAGTAAAGGGCACCTGGGTGGCTCAGTCGGTTAAGTGGCTGCCTTCGGCTCAGGTCATGATCCCAGGGTCCTGGGATCGAGCCCCACATCAGGCTCCCTGCTCAGCAGGGAGTCTGCTTCTCCCTCACTCTCTGCCTGCCACTCTGCCTGCTTATGCTATCTCTCTGTCAAATAAATAAATAAAATCTTTAAAAATAAAATAAAATAAAATGAGTGAGTGAGAGAAATACAGTTCTCTGGCAGTAGAATTTTTTGAAAAACCCAACTGTTTACAATACTCAGTCATAATGATGAACCGGAATCATGTTCTTACTTTCTAAGTGAGGGACATCATCCTAGGAGTCATGTAAAAGATGAAGAATGTAGTAGTCTCTTCCAAGAACCTTTATAATGGCCAATATCTCTACGTACGGTATCTTGCGTATATCCCTCTCATGGCATTTATAATGCCCTGCAGTTTGGGTTGAAATGCTTTTTCCTTGTAGTAGTCTGTATGCTCCTTAAGTGTGGAGTCCTCAGTGCTCTGCACAGGGTATGTGGCTGCTCAGTGAATATTTGTTACGAAAATGAAAAGCTGTTTCTCAAATGGGAAACATCAGAGTTACCTGTGGAACTTCTTAAAAAATATTGAGTGTTCAGTAGTCCCCCACCTCATATCTCTGGGAGTGGGGTTTGGGTGTGTGCAAATTAATGTGTATGTACATTTTTAACATTTTATTGAAATTTCTGAAGACACACAAAAGTACAGAGAATAGCAATAGGAACTCAGTTGCAAAGGTTGTAAACATTTTGCTGATTTTATTGCCTCTGTCTTCCCAGTATTTCTTTTGCTGGAGTATTTTTTAAACAGAAAATTTCAAAAATACATAAAAGTAGGATGGTATAATAAAACTGCAAGTGCCTGTTACCTTTGCTGGAGTGTATTAAATCCAATCCCAGACAGTGTGTCATTATTTCATCAGTAAATAGGGTATATCTTTTTTTTTTTTTTTTTTTTTTTTTAAGGCTCTACAGGAGATTCTGAGGCACGTCTCTGCTTTAGGCATATAAAAAAGGGCAGAATGTACTACTGCATACAAAGGCTCTGGGATTCAGGGGAATGGTGGTCTCCTATGGTTTAGTGGATCTGAGACTTCATAAAAGATACTTTTTTTTTTTTTAATGTAAAGTAAAGCATACAGGTTTTTAGCATAGAAGTCCATGTGTCTTTACATATATTTGTGCTTGTGTATCAGTCCATCTGCACACATGGACACATATCTCTGTAATCCTCTCTTAGATCCAGATACAGAAGATTTCCAAAATCGTTAAGAGAGTTCCTTGGCATCTCTTTCCAATTAGCAACATTTTTTGCAAAGATGCAGCTGCTGTTCTGAGTATGACATCAGAATGTAGCCTTAAACTAGGTTTTTGTTTGACTGGAAGAAATAAGGGAAAGAGCAATCCAGGTGTTTAAAAGTAGGAAAGTGAGAATACTCTAGAAGAGGAGGACTGTAGCATGAAGTGTTGGTGGGATGCTTGGTATTTTAATCCTGAGCTAAGGTGTTGGGCTTCCATGTGTGGGGGCAAGCAGAACTCACACTGGGCTGGAGCTGATGGCAGGAGACCAAGCAGGAACATACCCTGTGACAAGGGCCTGGACTGTGTGGGTGGTGGGGGAAATGGAAATGGGTTAAATGGAGGCCTGATTCCCAGGTAGTAGATTTGCCAGAGTAGCCTCACTGACTGATGCGGGGACAGTAAGATGGGGAAAGTGATGGGAAACAGGCCTGATTGACTGGAGGGACTTAGGCTTAGAGAAACCTGGAAGGCACACTGATTTGGAGAAGGATGTATGCCAGATGTTCAGCTTCATACTTGGTGGCAGGATATCCCATAGAAATGACTCAGGAAGAGCTTCATGTTTGGTTTGAGCATGTTTTAATGGGCTCAGTTTCCCAGATGAAAACATGCAGAAGTTATTGCATATTAGATACTGTTTGCCAAAGATTGGGACACCAAGGGAAATAACCTGCGAGGTGGAAGAAAAAATAGACCAGAAAACTAAAATTTTGGAGTTATTCCTAAATTTTATTCTAGCGGCAGTACCTTATTTTACTTTTGTTTTCTGAATGATTGCTTTGGTTTTCTGCTTCTTTCTGTGTCTGGGAAAAGAAGAGTTAATTTTAGATTCAAAACAAAAACTGGGAGAAAAGTCTGAACTAGGTAATACTTGGTACATTGTAGTTATGTTATTAAAGTTTTATCCCTGAATCATCTGTAATGCAGCCATCTTTCATGGATTCCTTGTTCCCTCCCTATAAAGAGGGCCCAGGGTTGGAGGGTGAGAAGGTGAGAAAACCCAAATGGCAGTCTGTGCATAGTTTATTAAATTAGGAATTATGAGTTGTGACTCTCGTCCTCTGCAGTGGGAATTGGATGATTTAATCTTTAAGATTTGTCTATGCAGGATGCCCAGGTGTCTCAGTTGTTAAGCATCTGCCTTTGGCTCAGGTCATGATCACAGGGTCTTGGGATCGAGTCCCACATCAGGCTCCCTGCTCAGTAGAGAGTCTGCTTCTACCTCTCCTATTCCCCCTGCTTGTGTTCCCTCTCTGGCCGTGACTCTTATCTCTGTCAAATTAATAAATAAAATCTTAAAAAAAAAAATTTGTCTACTGTAAGGAGAGTTTATTGAGTACAGAAAAACCTCTAGTTCTAAAATGTGTATCTCATTCCTTGAGCCCCCTGATGCATTGTTGTAATTTTTAAAACCCTTTTTATCTCATACTGGAGTTTATTGTACCCCTTAGAAATATCCTCATATTGCTAACCTGCCAAAAACAATAGTCATTCCCAGTAAAAATTCTTTTAGCTAGAATAAAGCAGTATTGAGTTCCATATTGGGACCTTTCCAATATTAAAAGCCAAGTTATCCAACTTGAATAAAATTCATTTTAAGCAATTTTGAAGGTTGAATTGCTACTGTCTTTTGAAAATGACAAATTGTGTTTCATTTAGCAACCTTTTTGCTATGTATTTTGAAATGTTATATGGTTTTCTATGCATTTTGGTATGGATTTTTAGTGATTGCTTTAAGGGGAAAAGAAAACTTTAAGTGCAGGATACTATTAAACTTACAAAACAAATAGTTTAAAAGCATGGTGTGTTTATTTAGATTTAAAAATAACTATTTTTAAAAAATTATGATAAACCCATGTGATCTACCCTCTTGACAGTGTTTTTAAGTATATAGTGCAGTATCACTAGCTAATTCTGTCTGTGTACTGTTGTAGAGCAGATCTCTAGCCCTTTTCCATCTTGCATGACTGAAACTATATTCACTGAACCGCAGTCCCCCATTTCCCTCACCTCCCAGCCAGGCAGCCGCAATTCTGTCTTCTACTTCTTTAAGTTTGACCACTTAGAGACCTCGGATAAGTGGAATCGCGTAGTATTTGTCCCTCTTTGGCTTATTTCACTTAGCCTGTTGTCCTCAAGGCTCATCCCTGTTGGGGCATGTGGCAGCATTTCCTTTTCTTTAAAGGTGAATAATGGTTCATTTACATCCCACATTTTTATACTGTGCTATTATACTATGTTTTCTTTGTCCATTTAGTTTGTTGGTGTTATATTGTTTCATCTCTTGGCAGTTGTGACAGAACAAGTACTTCTAAAAATCTGACATTTCTAGTTTCATTTTAGTTGACTTTCGTGTCTCACATTTAGCAAGAAAGTGCTTTTTGCTTTTCCTATTACCAGCAACAATGGAGACTAAATTTAATCAGTTTATTTTGTCCTTAGATTGATCTTTAGTACTTACCTTTAGCAGTCCTCCATGTTTGGATAAAAAGCAATTGGGTCTTTCCATATTTTCTGCTCTAAGCCTGTGTGCTTTTCTGTTGGTGAATAAAATTGCTCTTAATATGTGCAGTTGTAGGAAATGATGCAAGGCCGTGCTTTACTATGTTTTTTCTTCCTGTTTTAAAGCTTGGCTTGAGCATATTCTAATTATCCAAGGTGGGGTTTGTGTTTTCATCATCTTATGCTTAGCCCTTGTGTATTTTCATCACTAAGTTGAAATTTTGGTTACAGGAGCAAATGGAGCTTTGGATTTTAGTTATGTGACCAACTACAGGTGATCTTGAGCTTCTGGTTCCTTAGAGTGGATAGTGAGAGTGAGAGATTTTATCTAGAGCAGGAGGAAAAATAAATATGAGAGTTAACATTCTAAATGATGCCAGCCTTCTCAAACCAAAAATGACATTGTGCTATCATTCCCATCTCCACATGGAGATGGGACACATACTTGGTCAGAGATAAACTGAATTTTCTTTTACATTTTTCCCAGAGAACAGAATTACACTTTTGCATTTGAGTTTTACTCCTGGCTCTGAGTAGTTTATTTTTTCTGAGTGTTATTTTTTTCAATTTATAAAAGGGAAATAATTCTCTCTATTCCACAGGATTGTTGTTCCCCAAGTAAATGAAAACACGTAATGAAGTGGCCCAGGCAGGAGCAGCTGGCTCAGTACATAGTCGGTGCCCTGGCACGTTACCTTCCTGCTCAGCGCTGCGCGTCCTGGACAGAATGAATGAAACTATGAGTGTCCTTTCCTGAAATACTAACCCACTGATCACCCCTGCAGAGTACAGAAAATGGAATTGCTGCTACCAGAACTCAGCAAGATAGTGAAAACCATAGACCCCTGTACTTGTCAGGCAGCATGCATGTTCATGAACGTGTTCCTTTTTGTCTTCAAATATTCCGACATCACTATAAAATAATATTGATGTTCTAAAAAGTACACCAGTATTACTATAAAGAAAATCATGATTGGTTATCTGTCTTGATTTATAGAGCATTATTACCGTGACATTTGAAGTACAAGGAAATGCAAAGGAAGAAAGTCTGAATGTATTTATTCAGGTGAACGCAGTATTTAATTGATAATGATTTACCACGTGTTGTGTTACATGGTTGTTGCTGGCAGCAGTGGTTGATCTTATTAAATATGTCACTTGATACAGAATCTTCTGTGGGAGAAGAACGTGAGGAACAAGGACGAGGACTGCATGGAGGTCATACGGCTAAAGGTGCGGAGTCCGTTCTACACTTTTATACTTCGGGACAAAGGCCTTTTCCTTTCTCGACTGTTACATAAAACTGTATTTGGTTTTAAACACCAGCACTGGTCTTAGTACAAATAATCTTTACTTATTTCCTTTTTTTCTCATTTCCATTGCTGAACAGAAGCTTTGGAAATCACTGCGTAAAACGTAATTTATTTGCATAGCTTCATTTAGTGTTGCAGCTAAAACAACTCAGGCGCCTTGAAGCATCACCCCTCTTTCTCTCCTCCCAAGTGTTCCGAGCAGTCACCTGGCTGATGAGCTTGACTCACTGGAACTCTCCTTTCCTCGGCACGTGGTTTGGTTGATTAGGGAAAACTGAATGAATGTCCTTTTTTTTTTTTTTTTTTTTTTAACGGAATGGTGGGGTTGAGGGAGAAGGAGACATAGAACCTTAAGCAGGCTCTGTGCCCGCTACAATCTCATAACCCCGAGCTTGTGACCTAAGCTGAAATTAAGAGTCAGACACTTAGGGGCACCTGGATGGCTCAGAGGGTTAAGCCTCTGCCTTCGGCTCAGGTCATAATCTCAGGGTCCTGGGATTGAGTCCCACATCAGGCTCTCTGCTCAGCAGGGAGCCTGCTTGCCCCTCTCTCTGCCTGCCTGCTTTTGATCTCTCTCTCTCTCTCTCTCTCTCTGTCAAGTAAATAAATAAAATCTATTAAAAAAAAAAAAAGAGTCGGACACTTAACCGATTGAGCCACCCAGGTGCCCCCGAACATCTTTTTGTGTTTGATTTTCCAGGTGAGCTTCATTAACAGAGAAAGCACATTAGAAATCTTGCTGCAAGGGCACCTGGGTGGCTGTCGGTTAGGCGTTTGCCTTCGGCTTAGGTCATGATCCCAGGGTCCTGGGATGGAGCCCCGCATTGGGCTCCCAGCTCAGCGGGGCACCCGCTTGTCCCTCTGCCTCTGCGTGCTGCCCTCCTGCTTGTGCTCTCTCCCTCTGTCCAATGAATAAATAAAATCTTTTTAAAAAGAGAGAGAGATCTTGCTGCAGCTGAACCTGTGTTGCTTGGTGCATTTAGCAGACCCTGAACGGTTGTCATAAACAGAGATACAGAACATCAGAGAAGAATTCTTCCTCTGTATTTGGAAACCCATTCATGTTATTTGGCATTTCGGTATTTATGTCATGGAACGCTTTTCCTAGGGAGCAGTGCTTCTAGTTGTGTGCTTACCCAATCAGCAGTCATTTGTCTGCTGCTCTGTTTCCAGAATTGTGCATAAACATTTTATTATTACTATTGGTTATTATCACTGTTAGTAACTAAATTTTCCTGTGAGGTTAGCTGCTGACTTCCTGGGGTCACTAGAATGACAAAGGTAGAGACAATCAAGAAACCATTTCGGGTTTAGATTTCTTTACTCCCTGTGCTGGCCTCTACCTGGGATCGGCTTCAGAGCACCAGGTCTGACTGTTCGCAAATCATTTCCACGCGGAGGAGCTGAGCATGGTCCTGCCACTGCTGTCCTGACCACAGCACCGTCTGCATTCCACAGTCCCACCTGGCAGATTGTGTTTCATTCTGTAACTGCTTTTATCCCCTGCTTCTGAAGGGGGGGTGGGGACTACAAAGCAGCCTTTGGGGCACGTATACTAGTGCTGCCCCCAACACCTGCACACACGGTTCAGTGGCTCTTCCTGTGCCATCCCAGCGTGGATTTTGTCCTTAGGTGTGTAACAGTTTTTTTGCAATTGTTTGTCCTTTTGGTTCTTCCCTTCCCCTTCGTCTCATCACAACAACACTGTGAGAACTGGGGCAACACAGCTTTCACCTTCACAAAGTCCTCCTTTTCTGGCTACAAAAATGTTAGTTTGATAATGATGAACATGTTTAAAATGTTCCCTCAGGGAGGCACCTGGGTGGCTCAGTCAGTTATGTGTCTGCCCTTGGCTCAGGTCATGATCCCAGGAGATCTCAGGGTGCTGGAATGGAGCCCCACTCTCTGCTCAGCCGGGAGCCTGCTTCTCCCTTGCCCTCTGCCTGCCATCCTCACCACCTGCCCCTTCCCACCGAGCTTGTGCTCTCTCTCTGTTAAATAAATAAATAAAATCTTTAAGATAAAATGAAATCTTCACTCAGCAGCTAGCACTTCAAAGTCTTTAAACAAGTAACAGAAAATTGATGTTTAGATAATTCTTTCCAAGGAGTTTATATGTATTAAAATTAAATTTAAAAAGCAGAAATCAAATCATATTATACACCTTAAACTAATAAAGTTCTATATGTCAATTTTATTAGTAAAACTAGAAAATAAAAAGCAGAAAACAGAAGTAGTCAAAGGAAAACAGGAAGAACATACACCTAAAATACACAAATACACCAGAAAAACACAGAGCTTTTATGGCAAGAGTGACGATGAGTGGTGTGTTTCTTACTGTTCTGCAATACATGTATTAACTTTATAATAAGTTTAACAAACATTATTTCAGAGAAATTATTTCATGCCCAGAGGGACCAGTTTATCATTTCTATAAGTCAATAAAAAACGAACTTAATCCAGACAGTGTTTCCTTTCCTTTAGTCCATCATTCCCTGCACCATTCATTGCAGCCCCGTCAGAATTAGCGCCCAAGTCCTTTAGCTCCTCATATTTTCCCGCTAAAACTATGGAACAGGTGTAAAATCCTTGAAGTAGAAACATCAGTAGAATTTGATGCATGTTTTGTCATTTGGTTGTTTAAATTTTGGGTTGTCATAACACTGAAAGCACATCCCAGTACATATATTAATTTTATTGTTCGAGGGATTATTTTACAAAACATTGTGCACATAAAACTTTTTTTTTTTTTTTAAGATTTTATTTATTTATTTGACAGAGAGAAATCACAAGCAGACGGAGAGGCAGGTAGAGAGAGAGGAAGGGAAGCAGGCTCCCTGCTGAGCAGAGAGCCCGATGCGGGACTCGATCCCAGGACCCTGAGATCATGACCTTAGCCGAAGGCAGCGGCTTAACCCACTGAGCCACCCAGGCACCCACATAAACTTTTTTTTAAAAAATTGGAGGCTATGGGGCACCTGGGTGGCTCAGTCATTAAGCCTCTGCCTTTGCTCAGATCGTGATCTCAGGGTCCTAGGATCAAGCCCCACATCAGGCTCCCTACTCAGCAGGAAGCCTGCTCCTCCCTCTCCCACTCCTGCTGCTTGTGTTCCCTCTCTCACTGTGTCTTTCTCTGTCAAATAAATAAAATCTTTTTAAAAAATTGGAGGCTTTAGAAAGCTATTTCTAGAATGTACAGATAACTGGATTTAAGTAATTTTTAACAGCATCTTCTTTATGGGTGTCTATTTAAAATGAAATAAGAACAATTCATTAAGATTGATGCACAGCTTCTGCTTTAAATTCGAACTGCGGCTGATTGAACCATCTCATCTGAGCAGGGGTTGGTGTCGATCAAAGACAAACCAAAACAGGTGATTGTCCAGGGTGTCCACGAACTCTACGATCTGGAGGAGACACCACTGAGCTGGAATGATGACACCGAGAGAACAAATCGACTGGTTTTTATCGGTAAGTGACAGTTAGATTTCTAAAATATATATTTGAAAGTGATAAAATAGTGCTACTTAACCAGTATTAACAAATCTCAATACTTTTTGTCAGCCTAAGCTTGTGGTTAATGTATTTGTCTTCATGACGTGATAACATTCAGAACTTGTTAGGCATTCTATTCCCCTTCACAGGTAGAAAAGTAATTAAAATGCCAATTTGATTTTGAGGGAAATAGAAATAGGTAGTTAACAGAGGGGATCACTGATTACTTAGTTTTTGTAAATTTCTGAAGATTATCAAGTTAATGATTTAGAATTGGTAGGCAAACTCATTTTAATAAGTATCATATAATTACATCATACTTTATTCTGTTTGCAGGCAGGAATTTAGATAAGGAGATCCTTAGACAACTATTTATAGCTACTGTGATGGAAACAGAAAAACGGTGGACAACACGTTTCAAAGAAGATCAAGTTTGTCCATAACAGTAAAAGCATTTCTTACCAGAGGGACTGGGTGACCAATTGGGAGTAAGTTTCCTACTGGGTGTATTTCAAGCATCTGTTCTTTGCATTACTTCTGTCGTGAATTCCAGTGTACTTTAAAATAGTGTTTATTTTATGGAACACATAAAATGTAGTAAATAAATACTTAAAACATACAATAAAATACAATGTTCTCTGAAGTATTTGTTTTTTGTTTTGTTTTTTTGAGAGCGAGTGCGTGAGAGGTATGTGTGGGGGGAGGGGCAGAAGGAGAGGGAGAGAGAGAATCGTAAGCAGGCTCTCCGCTTAGCATGGAGCCCGACATGAAGCTTGATCCTAGGACCCTGACATCATGACCGGAGCTGAGATCATGAGTGGAGCCAAAGTCAAGAGTTGGGCACTACCTGGGTCGTCTGGGTGGCTCAGTGGGTTAAACCTCTGTCTTCAGCTCAGGTCATGATCTCAGAGTCCTGGGATCGAGCCCCACATCGGGCTTTCTGCTCAGCAGGGAGCCTGCTTCCCCCTCTCTCTGTCTGCCTCTGCCTACTTGTGATCTGTCTGTCAAATAAATAAAATCTTAAAAAAAAAAAAAAAAAAGAGTTGGGCACTACCAACTGAGCCACCCAGGTTTTGTTTGTTTGTTTGTTTTTAATAGACGGTTCACAAAAGTACCTGTCAGAATTGGCTTTGAAATTTTCATATGTTGAACTTTTTACCCGTGGAAGTTATTTATAATCCTAATGATAAAACTTACTTTCATGTTGTCTTTTTCCCTTAGAACTGCACTGACTGCACAGATACAATTTTATTGTTATTAACAAAAATTATTTAAAAACAGTATCACCATTTTTATTAAATGGAAGTCTTGTTGCAGCTAGAGACTTATGAGTGGAAGAAATCTGAGTCAAAAAATTAAAGCCATCTCTTAGTCAATTCTAAGCTTTCCTGTAGAGTAATGGAACTTCCATTTACTTCATAATATATTTAGATGATTCCAATTTTAGAGCTTTTAATTTTTTTTTTAAGATTTTATTTATTTATTACAGAGATCACAAGTAGGCAGAGGCAGACAGAGAGAGAGGAAGGGAAGCAGGCCCCCCGCTGAGCAGAGAGCCTGACTCCGGACTCGATCCCAGGACCCTGAGACCATGACCCGAGCTGAAGGCAGCAGCCTAACCCACTGAGCCACCCAGGCGCCCCTAGTGCTTTTAATTTTAAGTAGAATTTACTATTGCTATTAAATTCATCGTGATTTCTTTGAACTTCTTTAATTTTCAATATAAGCAAAAAAGTAACAAGGTGCAAAACTTCAGACATAACTGGCAGACAATGTAGGAAATTTAGCCATCTTTATATTAGTGGTTGATGTGTAAATGTACAGTGGCTTACTTATCTCCTATTCCTACTAAAGGCCAGGTCTGCATAACTATTCAGATTGTAAGAGAAAAGCATTAGATGGAATTTAAAGAAGAGCTTTCCCAAACTAATGACAAGGTATCAGAAGGCTATCAAAATACCTTTTGGAATTTTGTTTTCCCAGAATTTTATTTTATTTTATTTCTTGAACAATTTTGTTTATTTGACAGACAGAAATCACAAGTAGGCAGAGAGGCAGGCAGAGACAGAGTGGGGGAAGCAAGCTCCCCGCTGAGCAGAGAGCCCAACTCGGGACTTGATCCCAGGACCCTGGGACCATGACCTGAGTTGAAGGCAGAGGCTTTAACCCACTGAGTCACCCAGGAGCCCCCCCCCCCTTTTTCCCCAGAATTTTAAATAGAAGAGTTACATCTCTGTGTCTTGAATGATTCTAGTGTTTGGAGGCAGGCTTCTTGACTAGCCTATCTGTCTCTCAGGGCACCTGGCTGGCTTAGTTAAATGTCTGCCTTCAGCTCAGGTCATGATTGCAGGGACCTGGGATCAAGCCCTACATCAGGCTCCCTGCTCAGCGGAGCCTGCTTCTCCCTCTCCTGCTCCTTCTCCCCCCCCCCCCCCCCCCCCCGCCCATGCTCTCTCTCAATGTATATATTTATAGATTATATTTAATCTTTTAAAAAAAAAAAAAAGACTGTCTCTCCTCGCCTACATTCTATTTTTTTTTATTTTTTTAAAGATTTTATTTATTTATTTGACAGAGAGATCACAAGTAGACAGAGAGGCAGGCAGAGAGAGAGAGAGGGAAGCAGGCTCCCTGCTGAGCAGAGAGCCGGATGCGGGACCCGATCCCAGGACCTGATCCCAGGACCCTGAGATCATGACCTGAGCCGAAGGCAGCGGCCCAACCCACTGAGCCACCCAGGCGCCCCTCTGTCTCTTTTTAAATAAAAGTTCTCTGTATTTATCCATTTGCCTTCTGAATCCATTCTCTTAAATCCGTGGTTGAGAGAGTAAGCTTACTTGGTGGTGGTAGATTGCCCAATAGAAACTCATTTGATTTTTGTGTCTGATCTGGGCTGTGATTCCACTTCTTTTCCTTCTTGGCTGTGTAATCTTTGGCAGACTATTTTCTCAAGATTGGTTTCCGTATTTATAAAGTGGACGGTGATGATATCAATCATTCAGTGTTTTTGTGGGGATCGAATAGATTTTTTTTTTTTTTCATTATTTTTTTTTTTAGTTTTTTTATTTTTTATAAACATTTATTTTTATCCCCAGGGGTACAGGTCTGTGAATCACCAGGTTTACACACTTCACTCACCAAAGCACATACCCTCCCCAATGTCCATAATCCCACCCCCTTCTCCCAAACTCCCTCCCCCCAGCAACCCTCAGTTTGTTTTGTGAGATTAAGAGTCACTTATGGTTTGTCTTTGAATTGGTTTCTAATGCACCCAACGCAGCTCCTGGCACACAGCAGAACCTGGATAAATTTTTTCTTCTTCCTAACAACTTAAATTGATTTATTTTATAGTTAATGTTGACACAATAATACCCCATAATGTTCTTTGACAAACAATTAGTATCTTGATTCATCTGTTCTAGAAATATGAGAGGGCGCTTACCTTAATTGTCCTGTTGCAGGAGAAGTGTTTGAAGTAATATCAATCAATACTCTTAAAAGTCTGTCTTTATCAAACTCACAAATATTTGTTTTTTCTTTAAAAGGTATTAATCTCTAAATATTTTTTATCACACAAGTATTTATATTGTAAAAAATGCAAGCGTTGCAGATGAAGTCAGCCTCCCCTGACCTTTCTCCTTCTGTCACTGTCACTCTTTGGAGGTAAGCGAAGTTGTCAGCTTCCTGTCTGCCCTTTTCCATGTTTCTTTTCGCTCACACACATGGCTTGCGTTGTTGCCTAAAGTGAATTGTTTTTCAGTGATTAGAACCATAATTGATGCTGCTTCCTCAGGATATTTAGAAGCTTGTTATAAATATCCTTAAGGAAAGGTTTTATTTTTATGTGTGTGTTTTAAATAAAATAATTGTATATTGTAATACAACTTGCTTTTAAAATTTTATTTATTTATTTAAGAGAGAGGGAGAGAGCGTGCACCTGGTGCGGGGGTGTTGCAGGGGAGCAGAGGGACAAGCGGACTCCAAGCTCAGCACGGGGTCAATGTAACACCAATCCTACCACCCGGGGATCATGACCTGAGTCCAAATCAAGAGCTGGCCATGCAACTTGCTTTTTTTTTTTTTTTTTTTTTTTTTTAAACTCAACTATTAGTCTTAGATTTTTCCATGGTCATATTGCTGCATAGAAGTTCATAGCATAGCATAGACTACATTCATTTAAAAAATCATTTATTGAGAGCTTCCAGTCTGCCCCTGCGTGAGCACTGGACTGAAGCTGCACAGGATGGGTAAGGGCCAGGATTTTACTGTGTACATTTTGGTGGAGGGACATAAATTAGAAAATTCAAGGGAAATAAGAAAGCTGATAAAAGTACTGGGTGGGCCCGAGAAGCGTCCCTGAGGAGAGGTGGTGTCTACGTTGAGAATGAAGCTGAAAGGTCATGCACTGGAGTAGGGAAGAGAAGCAGCTTCCACAGAGAGGGAGCAAGCAGTAGAACAAGGCTTTTAAGTGGAGCCCGCACAGTGCCAGGCAAGAGCAGGCAGGAGGCCGGGGTGGCAGAGGATAGAAAACCAGGGTATGGAGAGGGACTGGGGCTGTGTGCTGGGGCCAGGCTGGCTGCTCCTCCAGCCTCAGAGCAGACCACATGTGGTTTATGCTGAATGCCTAGGATTTTAGCTGGGATCCTAATGTGGTTTGTGATCGCTGGGGCAGATGAACCAGTCCTTTGCTATCTTTGGAACTGCAAACAGTGCTGCTGTGACCAGCCTCCTGCAGCAGCATCTCTGTTCTCATGCGACAGTGTTTCTCTAGAATGGAGAGGTACGGGTGGAATCACTGGCCTCGGGCATGTGCACATGTGAAATGTTTAATAGAGCTGATAAACTGCTCCTCCAAATGGCTGTAACTTTATACAGGAGAGTATGAAAGTACCCATTTTTCCAAACCTGGTTAACACACTCGAACCTTCTCAGGTCCTGTGTGGAATGGCGTCTCACTGTTTTAATTAATTAATTAATTGATTAAACATTTTATTTATCTGACAGTGTGCATGCATGTGAGGGGGGAGGAGGAGAGGAGAGGGAGAGGGAGAGGCAGACTCCTCCCTGAGCAGGGAGACCAAGACAGGACTCCATCCCAGGACCCCAGCATCATGACCTGAGCCCAGGCAGATGCTTAACCGACTAACCCACCCAGGCGCCACTTCACTGTTTTAAGTTTTGCACTGTATTTTTATGTTGCTTATATGCCCCTTTAAAGATGTGTTGTTCTGGTCTTCCTTCTTATTTTTCCCCAAATGAAATATTTCCCCATGATCATAATTGTTATTGGTTTAACCTACACTTCAGAGGACTTGGGAACTTGCCCTAGATATCCTGGAAAGAATAATTTTTTTAATAATGCAAATCATTGAATAATGTGGGCTGTTACTCTGCTAGCTATAGAAAATTTGAAGGGTCTTGATGAGGAGGGTCAAGGTTTAGGCATAGGACATCTAAAACTCTCTTGTTTACCAAGTAATATAGGATAGATTACTAAATCTCTCTGAGCCTTTGCCTCCTTATTTCGTAAGATGGAGATAAAATGCAAATCTCTCTCCATTGTTCTAGGGGTGAAATTTAAAGCACCCTCAATACAGAAGTCTCAGTAAATGCAAATTCTCTTTTTATAGCAAGATTTGATTTTTTAAAAATTCAAACTTTCTGAATACCTTCCTAAAGCAGAAGTTCTTTTCTAGGCTTTTCCCAGCTTTTAGTGTAAGGGGCTTGAACATTGGTTCTGAGTGCAAGAAAGCTGTAGGAAGAGGTCAGCACAGGGTGTGAGGGAAGACCAGGTGACTGAAAGGGTCTATAATTATGACATTTGAAGGAAGTTATCCACAAAATAACGCTAAGAAGCTTTTAAGCACTTAGGAGGTTGGTTGCTTGCTAAACTGATTAATAGTCTCCTTTAGATTTACTAGTGTAGGTGGGAAAACTATTTTTAGATTGCTTTGAAAAGACTATTCCAGTGTTAGAAATGCCATACATTGTGGAAGTGAAAGAAGTTGTTGAAAGAAGTAAATTCTGCCTTCATGGACTAGCAACTTGCCCTACCTACTTCTATGAGAAACAAAGATACGCTAGATTTTTTCCCCAATTAGTCTTAATATGAGAATCGACGTTAACCATTGATGACTACATTGCATTTAATTTTCAGAGTGAAATGAGAGAGAAATCAAACATCATCATCCTTTTTGTAGATTAGTTTAGAACGTTTGGTTTTTCACACTGAGATGGCATTTTGTGAGCTCGATAAGTTTGTTCAGAAAAAAAAACTATTGTTAGGAAAGAAGTAATCACCAATTATTACAGAGTGCCCACCGTGCACTAGGCCACATGTTAAATATTGCAGGGGCTGCAAAGGAAGTTTTCTGATTCTTTTTTTTTTTTTTTTAAAGATTTTATTTATTTATTTGACAGAGAAAACAAGTAGGCAGAGAAGCAGGCAGAGAGAGAGAGAGGAGGAAGCAGGCTCTCCGCTGAGCAGAGAGCTGGATGTGGGGCTCAATTTCAGGACCCTGGGATCATGACCCAAGCCGAAGGCAGAGGCTTTAACCCACTGAGCCACCCAGGCGCCCTGAAGTTTTCTGATTCTTATGGCAATACTGAAACTGAAAGGATGGGACAGTAAGAGTTCCTTTCCTGCTTCTCTTTTTTTCCTTAGAGTGACTTGGCATAATGGGATCTTTCCAAAACACTCAGTCTTCATTGATAAATCTCTTTGTTTTTACACTGACATATTTTGTTTAACGGTTTTGTTTAGTTACAATTCATGTACAGTAAACTTCACCTTTTTGAAATGTACAGTTCATGGTTTTAGTATATCCACAGGTAGTGGCAAGATTCCAGAACATTTGCATCTCTCTCCAAAGAAACTGTCCATCAGCAGTTACCCTCGCTTCCCCTGCTCCAAGCCCCCAGCAACCGCTGGTCTACTGTCTGGGTCTATAACTGGTGTATTCCGGACTCCTTTCACATCCCATAATGTTTTCGAGATTCACCCATGTTGTAGCATGTATTGGTGATTTATTTTTATTGCTGAACAAAAAGTCTGTACCACATTTTATTTATCCACTCATCAGCTGATGGGCATTTGAGTTTCCTTCTGGCCATTAGGCCTTTTCCCCCATATTTAATTTTTTAAACTAATAGAATGTAATTTTCAGAACAGTTTTAGGTTTACAGGAAAATTGAGCAGATAGTACAAGATAGAGATACAGATAGTAGATGTTCCCATATCCCCTCCCCAGTCAGTGAATGTCTTACAATAGTATGGCACATTTGTTATAATTAGTGAACCAATATTGATACATTATTATTAATCAAAGTCCATAGTTATTCAAGTATCCTTGGGTTGTTTTGTGGGGTTTTTTTTGAAGGTTTTATTTATTGAATAAAATGAGTGAGAGAGGGAACACAAGCAGGGGGAGTGGGAGAGGGAGAAGCAGGCTTCCCACTGCGCAGGGATCCCAATGGGGGCTCAGTCCCAGGACCCTGCAATCATGACCTGAGCTGAAGGCAGGTGCTTAATGACTGAGCCACCCCAGCGCCCCCAAACAGCCTTAGTTTTTACCTAGTCTCCTTTTTCTGTCCCAGGATGTCACCCAAGGTGTTAGTTGTCATGTCTCTGTAGACTCCTCTTGGCTGTGACTGTTTCTTAGACTTTCCTTGTTTTGGTGACCTTGATAGTTTTGAGTATGGTCTTTTTTTTTTTTTTTTTTTTTTTTTAGATTTTTATCTATTTGAGAGAGAGAGCAGGTGTGCGCCTGTCCACACAAGCTGGGGGGAGGGGCTGGGGGAGAGGGAGGAGCAGGCTCCGCAGAGAGCCACCCAGGCGCCTGAGGATGGTTTTGATTAGGTACATAAAATGCTCCTCTCTTGGAACTTGTCTGTTTTTCTCCTGACTTCATGGGTTTTGGGGAGCGAGATCACACAGTGCTATTTTTATCACATACCAAGGGTATATACTATTCACATGGTTTATGACTACTGATGTTAACATTTATCCCCTCCCCCCGCCATGACCCAGCTGAAGTGTTTGTCAGGCTTCTTCACTTGTAAGATTATTCATCGGCTCCCCTTGCCCCCACACCAGTCTGGAAGGAAGCCACTCAGCGTGCCCACCACGGTAAAGGAGTAAGTGTACGCCACCTCCTCAAGGGTGCAGTATCTATGTTACTGGGAATTCTTCTGCATGGGAGACTTCCTTCTTTTCCCTCATTTATTTTTGGGGGTCTTGTTTTGTTTTAAAGCAAGCCTTATGCCCAGTGTGGGGCTTGAACTCAGGACCCTGAAATCAGGAGTCCCATGCTTTACTGACTGAGCCAGCCAGGTGCCCCTCCCTACCCCCATTTATTAATTTACTTGATTGTTAATTTTTATCAGTATGGATGCTTGAATATTTACTTTATACTTTGGGTTGTAACCTAATCTTTCCTCAAATTGTTCCACCCCCACCAGAGTGGTTGGGGGTGGGGGTGGGAGGGGGAGCTCTTTCATTTGTCCCCTTCACCCTCTCTGACTTACCTCCCAAGAATGGAGGTTGTTTCAGTTGTTTTGGTTTTTGCATGCCTTTCCTTTTCTTCTTTCATTTTTAAATCACCCAAATCCCCATAGAAGTTGACTCTAGGAAAACCAACAATACTCCCTTTCCAGGTCGTCTGGATTCCTCTGCTCCGGGCAGAAAGGTCCTTTACCTGCAGGGGGTTGAAGGGAAGGCAGCTGGGCGCCTGAGTTTGAATAAGACACCTGTTGCAGCCCTCCTGGAGCTTAGTTTAGTAGATCACACAAGTAATAATTGGTGACTCTGGGATTCAAACACAAATCGGTTAGGCTCAAAAGTTCTGTCATTTGTCCTTCTTCAACCTACATCTGACTAAGAAGGTGAGAACCTCAGGAGTAATGGATAAGCTTTTAAAAGACAGGAGAGAAAACAGTTTTCAAAAATTCTATCCTGAAAGGACTAGCTAGTTTGAGCTTTTTTTTTTTTTTTTGAGCTATTTTGTTTCATTTTGTTGTTATATTTTGCCCTTGTAGCTGGCTTCTGATTTTTTCCTGAAAATTCATTAGCATGAATCCAGGGTAGAAGTTTAATTCTGTGACAATCAATGCCATAATACAACGTTTTCCTGCTGCATTTTTCTTAGATGCCTTCTCAAATTCTTTTCACTAGTGGGTGGGTATTAAATTATGAATATATACTGTTGTTCAGCATTTCAGCATAAGATCCCCTTATATAAGACACAATATATTCCACTGCACTGCTGCTGTCGTCTCTGAGCAGATTGGAATAAAGCCCATCTAAAAATCCTCTTCAAGGACGTCAAGTGAGTTCATCGGCTTCTCCGCCGGGTCGCTCCTCCAGTGTAGGGAATGCAACCTAGTCATTCGATAAAGTGCTGAAATTGCAGCTCTTCCTTTGCCTTATTTAAGTTTCAACTTTAGTATTATTATAGTAAAGGTGCTTAATGTTGGCTTTAAAAAGGGGAAGAGGATAGAGCACATCGGGAGCGACTGACTCTCACACTGGTGTATCCCTTGGTGTTTTGAGGCTATTTTTCAGAAAACAGGATTTTTCACACTGGCTCTCTACTAGTTAGTCTGTGGCAAAATCAGTCGTTGGTCATGGCCATTTTTTTTTTTTTAAGATTTTATTTATTTATTTGACAGAGATCACAAGTAGGCAGAGAGGCAGGCAGAGGAGAGGAGGAAGCAGGCTCCCTGCTGAGCAGAGAGCCAGATGTGGGGCTTGATCCCAGGACCCCGAGATAATGACCTGAGCGAAGGCAGAGGCTTTAACCAACTGGGCCACCCAGGCACCCCGGTCATGGCCATTAAAAAAAAAAAAAAATCAGTGATCACTTGTTTCATGAAACCCAAGTTAGTTACAGAAATCTATCTATCCAAGATCATGACATGAAATGTATTTCATGCTGCGGTTCAGTGTTCAAAGAAGTTCGAGAATCAGTGATGCAAGGGGACTTCTCTTTAGCTCTCCTGCTTTCTTTCCACCCTGAACTTCCATAACTTAATGCCAAGGACATTTCAGCCTTTTCTGGAAAGCTGAGCCAGGAAGAACATTTTGTGGAGCTAAGGTGCGGAGTAGAAGGGAACATGCAAGCTTTCCTCACACCCCCCTGAGTTCACGGATGTACTTATTAGGACATTAAGAATGTTTCAGTGCATCATTGTGGATGAGGACCCATGAAAATGGGTGAATCACCAGCTATGAAACACGAAAACATACTTTTACTGTTACACATTGTTTTACAGTCAAGCACCAGACACTTACTGTCCCCCCACCTTTTCTGTCCTCCAGGGGAGAGGCCTGAGTGGAAGTAGCCCTAGATGGTTGGGTACCATACTTTCCTGCCTCTTCTTTATGTGCACGTTTCCGAAGGGCTTTAACAAGCACATCTTTGCTGGCGGGTGGCTGTAGGAAGGAGGAGGCTGAAGGTTCTTGCCCTGTCGGGAACGTGCAGAGGACCCTCATCATTGGACTGCGTCGGGAGGGAGTGGAAGCTCTCAGAGGTAGGGGAAGAAGGGGTATAAAGGAGAGGGGGAGCCAACCACACAGGGACTCCAAGAAGCCTTAATAAAAGGCAAAGCGCATCTTTGCTGGACGGTGTTGGAAACGAGGAGAAACCAACAGAAAAGGACACCACCAAAAGGGCAACGGCAAGGGTTTCTGCTTTTTGGAACATTCTTAACCCAGAGCTCCAGGCCAGTCCCCCACGAGCCAGGTGAGCCGCCGCCACCTCCCCGGCGTCTGCGGGACCTGCTCCTCCATGAACTTGCCAAAACCGGAGCGCCTGCGCCCCGCACCGCAGCGCAGCCTCCCAAGCTCCGACGGGGAAGACGGTGAGATCGACATCTTGGGAGAGGAGGAAGATGAAGACGAGGAGGAGGAAGAGGAAGACGGAGAGACGGAGGAGAGCCAGCGGCTCCTAGGGGAGCTGCAACCGCCGGGGACGCAGGAGGCGCGGCGGGGCGCGGGCGCGCTTCCCCGAGAGCCCCCCGAGAGCGGCGGCGCCCCGAGCGACTCGGCTCCAAGTTCAGGGCATCGAGCGGCCCTGCGGCGGCCTCTGGGGACGGCCCGCAGCCGGCGAAGCCCCCCTACTCGTACATCGCGCTCATCACCATGGCCATCCTGCAGAGCCCGCACAAGCGCCTCACGCTCAGCGGCATCTGCGCCTTCATCAGCGGCCGCTTCCCCTACTACCGCCGCAAGTTCCCCGCCTGGCAGAACAGCATCCGCCACAACCTCTCGCTCAACGACTGCTTCGTCAAGATCCCCCGCGAGCCCGGCCACCCCGGCAAGGGCAACTACTGGAGCCTGGACCCCGCCTCCCAGGACATGTTTGACAACGGCAGCTTCCTCCGCCGCAGGAAGCGCTTCAAGCGCCACCACCCGCCCCCGGGAGTCCACCTGCACCACCCCTTGGCCCTGCCCGCCGCGCCCGCCGCCCTGCACGGCCCTTACCCGGGCCTGCTGCTCGGGGCGCCCGCCCCGCCGCAGCCAGTCCCCGGGCCCTACCCCGTCGCCGCCGCCGCCGCGAGCCGCCCGTGCGCGCTCCTGCACCCTCACCCGCTTCGCTACCTGCTGCTGTCGCCCCGGCCCGCGCCGAGACGCCCAAGAAAGCGCAAGGCGCCGACCTGGCCACCCCAGGCGCGCTCTCTGCCCTGCAGCCCTCTCTGCGCTCGCAGCCTCGGGAGGAGGAAAAGGCGCCGGCGGCGCGTCTGGGAGACGGATGCTCACCCTTCAGTATCGAGAGTCTCATGCACGGGGTCCGGGGAGGGGGCACCAGGGCCGCGCAGAGTCCGCCCCCGACCCCGTGGGGCTACTGCCATCTGCTGCAGCGCCCGTCGTGCCTGTGGCACCACCGGGCCGCTAACCCCTTGCTGCACGTGTCCGCTGCGGCCGCCGCGGCCGCTGCCCGAACGATTTTAGGGCAACAGCAGCCGCTGCCGCAGCCCCAGCAGCAGGAATGCACCCGCGGCTGCACTCCCAGCGAGGGCGCTCCGCTGGGCCAACACCTGTCCGCCCCCGCGGCGCTGCTGGGGTGTCAGCCTGGAGCAGAAGGCTCTCGGCTGACCACGGTGGCCAGCCTTTCCGGCAGAGAGGGTATCTTGCCAGCTTTTTGAGTAGCATCCACACTTTGTCCTGGCGCTGACTCCGCCGGGCGCACCTGCAGCCAAGGCATAGCGCAGAGCGAAGAGGGGTCCCGCTCTTTTGGTCTTCGGCTCTCATCCTCACCACCCTGCAAGGCAGGGACAACGCGGATGCATCTGAATCCCACAGCCGAACAACCACTAACTGAACCATACAGTTAGGGTCGCTGCAAAGTATGTACAAAGCTCAAGTTGGATGCTGTTCAGACAACCGGGACATAAACTTCGGCCGGAGGCAACACTTGCCCTTTCTTTTCCAGCCTTCAGTTGTGGCTTCCGGGGCTCTTCCGGTTACACATTTCCAGAGGAAGTTCGAACGTGAGTGGGACATTTTGTTCTGGTAAAAAAAAGAAAGAAAGAAAAAGAAAATATAAATGTCCAATGCACAACTTGTTTCCCCTTGTTCACTCCCTAGAAATTGTAAATACCACCAATGCAAAATACTTATGTTCTTTATGAAATGGATGTGTAACATGGAATTTTAATTTTGACACATTTGTTTCTGCTCTGTGTGTCTGATGTGCCACCTTCTGCGGAAAGATGTTAAAATCAAAAGCTAGCTATATAGACTAAATAAAATGCGAAATCATTACACTACGTCGTTTATTTCATATTATGTCTCAAAAATTGCTTTCCAGATGGAACTTCTTTCAAAACTTAGTTCTTGGGGCGCCTGGGGGGGCTCAGTCAATTAAGCATCTGCCTTCTGCTGGGGTCATGATCTCAGGGTCCTGGGATCAAGCCCGAGGTCAGGCTCCCTGCTTAGCAAGGAGCCTGCTCCCTCTGCCCCTCCCCCTGCTTGTTCTCTCTCTCTCTCTCTCTCTCTCTCTCTCTCACACACACACACACACACACACACTTTCTCTCAAATAAATAAAGTCTTCCAAAAAATAAAAATAGGGGCGCCTGGTGGCTCAGTGGATTAAGCCTCTGCCTTCAGCTCAGGTCATGATCTTGGGGTTCTGGGATCAAGCCCCGCATTGGGCTCTCTGCCTGCTTCCCCCTCTCTCTCTGCCTGCCTACTTGTGATCTCTCTCTCTCACTGTCAAATGAATAATTTTTAAAAAATCTTAAAAAAAAAGTTATTTCCTCCCAGTTAAACAATTCAGTTTTATAATCTGTATTCATTATAGGTATCAGAAACAATTTTCAAAATGGCTTTCAAAACTTAAATAGTTGAAGTTGAAAAGGTCCTGAGTTTTAAAATAATGGGATTCAGTACTTATGAAACTGATAGAAGAGAAAAAATGGGAGGAAACTAAATATATTCTCCGTTTGTTTTTCTTTTTTCTAGAGATATTGATTTTTCATCTGAATAAAGTGGAGCACCATTTGAGATCAATACAGAATGTAGTGGCCAACATTTACTAAGGAAAAATAAAAGGCAATTTTAAAAAGCATTAGAAGGGTGGGGGAGGGTGGAGGGTGGTTGTTCAAGTATCAAATGAAGCAATTGGAATTTGGACATTTAAAAACAAGGGTAGGGGGATGACTTGGAGGGTAGTTGTTCTTTAGATCAGAATGAAGCAATTGGAATTTCTTTTTTTTTTTTTTTTTGGACATTTATAATTGACACAGAGAGAACACAAGTTTTCTCCCTAGAGGAGGATGACTTCTAAGGGCCCTTACTCGATCCTGAGATCATTCTTTAGAACAGAAAGAACTTTGTTGTTTCTAATAGAATTTCTGAAAGAACTTTGCAACCAGAAAGGTTTCACTGTCATTTGGCTCCAGGTGACCCGGTGGGAGGGAAGCCAGAGGAAGATGCGCATCAGGAAATACTCTCCAGAGAAAGCAAGTTTTTAGAGACCCTGCGGCTCTCCCGGTCTGGAGGAGGGGTCCTTTGCAGAATTGCATTCCTTGGCGCTTTAGGAGAATTCACTTGGTAAGTGTGAGAAGGTCCTTCCCCTTCATCTACTCCGCTGTTGCAGCTGTGAATTTCTAGGGAAGACACATTTTTACAGCTGTTTAATTGGTCCACTTTTACCCCAGTTTCTTATCTCCTCCCCAGCACTTAGAAATTCTTCGCAAGTCCTGCCTGCTCTCACCTACTCCACGCTTGCAGTAGGGCAGTTCTGGGGGGCGTTCTGGAAAGCTCTCAAAGCAAACCCCCGGTAGCAGCTGAGACTCGAACTTCCATTCTCCGTCTGCCCTGCACGTGCTGTGCAGCCTTAGTCCTCGCTGCCAGTACCGCCGCCCCCCCAACCCTGCCCCAGCCACTTTACGTTTTCAGGTTTTGCCCCGTCTTGTCAGACCCTCTGCACCCCGGCTTTAAGATCCGATCATCGTATTCGGCAAGTCTGGGGTTACCTGTGTTTGACAACAAGCCATAGTAAAGAGAGCTTATTTCCTGCCAAGAACAATCCCGTTCAACCACCTCCCCGACCCCCACCGCTTTCGATTGAGTGCAAAACCCTCTCCAGGCCTATATGCGCTCATTTATTCGGTCAGCAAACTTTGGGAGGGATGGGTAGAGCCCCCGCCAAGCCTAGTCGACTCTCCGATCTGACGCCGCTTTCTGCCTTCCCTTTGCCCCAGGCGGGACCAGCACCGTCACCAACACGGGTGTCTGAGGGTCAGAACCCGGCCCAAGCCGGCCCCCCCGCTCCTACTAATGAAACCATATCGAACATGACATTTCGAGAAAAACGTCGATTCGGTGGAAGAGTAGATTAAACGTTGTTCTCCAGTTGAACTTGGCGACTGCGTGGACAGGTCCGGCCTCGCGGGGGGCCCACGAGCTGCCCCACCCGACCCCCCAACCACGGCCAGCGCCAGCCCGGCTGTGAGGACGAGCCTGGGCGGAGGCCTCACTGCAGGCGAGGCGGCGCGGGGGTGCAGGTGGGTCTGCGCAGGGGAGTCCGCGCGCCTCCGGGGGTCCCCGCGGCTCAGGGCCACAGCGCAGGTCCGCTGTAAACGCCGGCGCTCACAGCACAGAGCTTCGCAGTTGCGCAGAGGGATGCGGAGGTGGGGTTGCCCTCGACCTTCGGGCTCGTCTTCTGGAGACCGGGCTGACTGGACGCTTCCAGAGCTGGGGGAGCGGAGTTTACCGGCTGGGAGGCGCAGAGAGGCTGGGGCGAGGGCTGGAAGGAAAGCGACTCCCGCTGGGGTCCCACCGGCTAATAACAGCACTAATAACTAATAACAGTAAGGGAAGCGGCGGACCGTTCTCCTGGGCTGGGCTCCTTGTCTGTCTGCCAGGCACTGGGCTCCCTGGAACCCTCCCAGCACTCAGTGGAGAAGACACGCTGGAAGCCCCATCACACAGATAAGTTTGCGACTTAGATAGAGAAACTGAGAAACTCGCACCCGGCCCTGTTTGGTTTCTGAACCACTAACCCTCACGGCGCCCACGACTTTCTCCTGCTGGGTCTCGGATGGGTCGCGGAGACCGAGGCCTAAACGGACCCAAGTTCCCAGCTTCCTGCCCCAGACCAGGCGTGCCGGGAAGCGCATTTGTCCCCCCATGACCTCAGCCGCCCCAAGCCCGCGCCGTCGCCTCCCCAGCCCAGCGCCGTGCGCTCTGCTCCGCGTTCCTGTAGGAAGCGCTTGGGCGGAGAGATGTTCGGGAAGGTCACGGCCGGGACTGCACCTGGCTGCGCCCGGGTCCGCGCTGAGCTACCACACTCGACCCAAGGTAGCCAGCCAGGAGGCAGAGGAGTCGTGAGGATGCGTTCTTCCTCCACAGTGGGATTTGCGTCCTCTTGCCGCTGGTGGGTCCCAAGAATGCACGCATGCCTGGACGTAGTTGTCCGCGGTGCTGCAACCCCCAGTCCGCCTCCGGGCCCGCAGCCGCCTCCCCCTCCCTGCCGCCAGCCCTCTGCAGTGGAGTTAGGCGGATGGCTGCGCGGTGCTGCCCCGCCAGGCCACGGATCCTCCCGGGAACCTTGACTCTGCACTCCATTTCGCGCCCGGCGCCAGGCCCTGGTTCTGGACTGCGCGGGAGGGGTCGTGATGTGGCCAGGGAGCTGGGCCGCACCTGCCTGGAGAGAGCTAGGGACGGATGGCGACGCTGGGCTGGGAGAGGGCCAGCCCTGCAGTTCACCCTGGGGTCCGAAGGTCCGGGCCCAATACACGCGAGCGAAGGTGAAGGCGCCTGCGGGCAAGGAGAGAGGCTGCCTGGGAATCAGGAGACTGAGCTGGCAGAAGACAGCGAACCTCGGTGCCGCTGGGCGGCAGGTGCGGTGTGGCGCGGCGGTAACGCTCTCCGCGTCCTGCTCCTGCATACTTTGGGTGTCCCGAGTGTTTGAAAAATATTCATGGGAATGTAGCTAATGTAGCTCTCATCTCCAGGCTGCTGAAACCAGACGCCCCCGCTCCTCTCGTTTGGCTTTCATATGCCTTAGAAGCCATAAGGGCAGAAAATCCAGAGAAACTACAGAAACTACGAGAAAAGGGGGTAAGGTCAGAACGGCAGTAAGAACTACAGGGCTGGGAGAGAGATGAAGTGATTTTCGGCTTTTGAGTTTTTGCACCGATCCTTCTCCACATTTCACTGGAAGTCTGAGGGGACTGGGCTCTCATCCCCCCTTGGCATTTAGGAAGAATGTTCAGAAATGTCTTCCTTCGTGAATATCTGATTCCAGTCTCAACCGTAGTCTGACTGCTAATGTCCCCTCCCTGTAATTTCTGCAAAAATGGTTTCAGCTTAATGGCTGTTTTTTCACACCAGCACTGAAATTATTTAAGTGTTTCAAGTATTCATTGATTCCATATACATCACTTGGTTCAAGGAACTTACATAGATGGTAGCTAATAATACCAAGAAAACACACCGCTACGGAAAAATAGGTGTAGGAAAAGTAAGAGTTTGAGAGTCCAGTGTGAAATTCAGTTCCACACCAGTTCCCTGTTGCTCAGCTATTTAATATAATCAAGGCTTATATGTCAAAAATGGATGCTTGTAAAGAAAATACCTAGATATAAACTTCATTTCCTTTTAATTAATTAATTAATTAATTGGACAAATCACAAGTAGGCAGAGAGGCAGGCAGAGAGAGAGAGAGGGGCCCCTGCCAAGCAGAGAGCCAAACATGGGGCTCCATCCCAGGACCCTGGGAATCATGACCTGAGCCAAGGCAGAAGCTTTAACCCCCTGAGCGACCCAGGCTCCCCTCAGTTCATTTTCTTATTTGTTCTGGGAATGCAGGTGTATGTTTATTGAAATCATTAATTAAGAACATTTGGGGGGTAGTTAATGATTTATTCAGCTCATGAATCGGTTTCTATTCCTAAATTTGGGCAAAGAGAACAATGAAATTAAATTAAGTGTAAGAGGGGTGCCTGGGTGGCTCAGTTGGTTAAGCCACTGTCTTTGGCTCAGGTCATGATCCCAGAGTCCCAGGAATGAGTCCCCCTTTGGGCTCCCAGCTCCATGGGGAGTCTGCTTCTCCTTCTGAACTTCTACCCTCTCATTCTCTCTCTCTCTCTCAAATAAATGAATAAAATCTTTTAAAAAAATAAATTAAGTGTAAGAGATTTCCTTCTGTCTATACTTAAAGCCATATTTATGACCGGTAGATCTTTTTTTTTTTTTTTAAGATTTTATTTATTTATTTGGCAGAGAGAGATCACAAGTAGACAGAGAGGCAGGTAGAGAGAGAGAGGGAGAGAGGGGAAGCAGGCTCCCTGCTGAGCAGGACTCAATCCCAGGACCCTGAGATCATGACCTGAGCCAAAGGCAGGTGGCTTAACCCACTGAGCCGTCCAGGCGCCCCTGACTGGTAGTAAAAAGTTAAACATGAATATTATGGTGTTACCTGAAGTATCTCTTGTATAAGAGATATTGTGCCATATTTCAAGCAGCATCTACTTTTCTCTTAAGTTTTAAGTCTTTTTGAAATATATATAATAGAAACTTCCAAGCGTAATCAAAGTTAGAGGGATTAGTATAATTAATCTCCATGTACCACCCCCCACCCAGGCCAGACTGGTTTCATCTTTACCCTCCAACAGCCCTCTTCCCACTGGATTATTTTGAATCAAATCCCAGATATCCTGTCATTTCACCCATAAATATTTTTTTTATTTTTTATAGGTTTTATTTATTTATTTGACAGACAGAGATCACAAGTAGGCAGAGAGGCAGGCAGAGAGAGAGGAGGAAGCAGGCTCCCCGCTGAGCAGAGAGCCCGATGCGGGGCTCGATCCCAGGACTCTGGGATCATGACCCGAGCCGAAGGCAGAGGCTTCAACCCACTGAGCCACCCAGGCGCCCCACCCATAAATATTTTTTGATCATTTCTCTAAAAGATTAGAATTCTGTATCATGGTACATAACCGCCCTACCATTAGCACACCTGAATAACTCACGCATAGCATCAACTTCTCTGGGCAATATTTACATATTCTAAATCCTCTCAAAACTTTTTGTTTAGTTGGTTGGTTTGAATTAGAACACACACAACGGCCACATGTACATGGTTGATGCTATCTTGTCTGTGTCCACGAAGATTCTTCCATCCCCTTTATTGTACTGCATTTTTGTTGTTGCAGAAACTGGACTATTTGTCTTAAAGAATTTGACATTCTGGATCTTGTGGTTGCTGGCAGCATCTTTCTGGTAAGATACTCTCAAGCATAAGGTTATTTATTTACTTACTTACTTATTTACTTAAAGATTTGTCTATTTATTTGTTTATTTGAGAGAGTGCACAAGTAGAGAGAGTGGCAGACGGGCAGGCAGAGGAAGAGGCAGAAGCAGGCAACCCACTGAGCAGGGAGCCCCATGCAAAGTTCAATCCCAGAACCCTGGGATCACAACCCTAGCCAAAGGCAGACTCCCAACCCACTGAGCCACCCAGGTACCCCAGCATAAGATTATTAATTTAGACTTTTGAATATTAGCAGATAGTAGGTAGTACTGTTTGTAGAGGGGCAGGGAATAGCCAAGATACCTTGAAGTGTCAACTGTTGAGAGGGTACGGAAGGATGGAAAGGCTTATATGAAATTTTCCTAAATGTATAATTTTTAAAAAGAGATTATTTTCTGAGATGCCTAGATGGTTCGGTCAATAGAGCACAAGTAGGGGAGTTTGTTTGAAATTGTCTCTCCCTCCCCCCCCCAAATAAGTAAATACATCTTTTTTTTTTTTTTTAAGGAAAGTGACCAACTGTTTTGGGTTCCCATTAGTTTACTAAGTATATACACTAAATAAAATTCCCATTTCCATTCTTCCATTGTATACTGGACTTTCTTTATCTCATTTGTCTCATTCTGCAGGATTTGCAGACGTTTTTATGTTATACACTCTCTGGAATCCCTGTGAGTCTTACTGATCTTTATATCTCAAATGACAAAGAGCACATTGTCAAAAACACAGGTGAAATTAATTTCAATCAGTCACATCTATAATATTGATAAGTGTTTAAAAGTGTGTTCATATATTGGGCTCCTATTTGAGCTTGGGTGGATCTAAATATTCAAATTACCAATTTGAAAATTAATATTCAACTAGAATAGACAGAGATTTTAGGTAAGGCTGGATCTGTATGTTATAATACCTTAGCTAATAGGTCACATTTCCTGACCATTAAATACCTGTTTGGTAAGCAGTCGATGCTCTATATAACGCTTTTGGGTAGTTTCTGTTTGCTTGAATTTCCTGATTCACTGCATTCAGCACTTAATATGATATAATAAATCTGTATATTATATGTCATCTCTGTGTATCTTCTATGTCTATTATGTGTGTATATTTGGCATTCAATAGCTTTGGAATTTTAATCCTGGAATAGACTTCAGTGTTTACTAAAACTGTTTAAATACCCATTGCAAGGAAAAATCTTTTATTTGTTAAAAAACAAAAACGGAAACAAAACCCCAGGCTCCTGATTTTCTCGGGGACGAGCCGAGGATAGATGGCAGCGAGGTCTGGGGGTCTCTGGATGAAACGCATGTTGGTTTGCACTTCCGTTCTGCCTCCTACTAGCCTTGTGATCTTGGGCAAACCACCTCACCTCTCAAAGCCTCAGTGTCTCCATCTATGCGATGGTGATAAGGACAGATTTGATGGTGAGGGTTACCTGGAATAATGCATGTGGAGTTCTTGGCACGGAGTTCTAGGAAAGCCAGCTGTTGCTTAGTGATGATAATAACTACGATGTGTCCTCAAAGTACTGCTGGAGTTTTACTTGGCATTTTCTTTGTGCAACGTGTAATCTGCCGTTGATCCCATCCAGGGTGTTTCTCATCTGACACATTATAATGTTTGTTTCTACAAGTGCGTTTTGGTCTTTTTGTCTGTCTTCCATGCCTCCAGTGAGAACGCTCTATCTTTAGTTTCTGGAATGTGTGGGATACAGTTTACGTAACTGCTCAGATGTACTTGTACCCTAACTCTATCATTTATGTCATTTCTGGGTTGGTCCGGATTGATTTTTATCCTCGTTCTGTGTCCTACTTTCTTTGCCTCTTCACACCTCTGATAATTTTTGACAGGGTGACAAGTTTCACTCTGTCGGGTGCTTGATAATTTTGTACTTCTCTAACTAGTCCTGAACTTTGTTCCATCACACTGTTCAGCTACTTGGAAATAGTTTGATCTTTTCAGATTTTACTTTATTAGTCATTAAGAATCGCACTTAGAGAGGCTCCTGGGTGGCTCAGTCAGTTAAGCATCTGCTTTCGGCTCAAGTCGTGATCCTGGGGTCCTGGGATCGAGCCCCGCACTGGGCTCCCTGCTCGGTGGGGAGTCTACTTCTCCCTCTCCTCTGACCCTGCTCATGCTCTCACTCTCAAATAAATAAAAAAAAAGATCTTAAAAAAAAAAAAAAAAGAAAGAAAGGAAAAGAAAAAAAAAAAAAACAGTACTTGGTCTAAGGCTGTTTTGCCCCAAACACTGAGGCAGAACCCAAAACCTTATCAGTTGAGGCTTTCCACTCTTGCTAACAGCACCAGACACTAACCCTTTCTGATGGGAGCACCGTGTGCTGTTCCTTTTAATCCTGGGGGATGGTTACTTTCTCCCGTCTCGGGCATGCTCTCACATGCGTGCTCTGACCAGTGCTCTGCAGGATACTCGAGGGGGATGAGTATTCACAGCCTCTCCGTGCAGCGCAGCCCTCCCCAGTACTCCACTCTGTGTCCTCCAGCCACCTTGGCCTTCCTGGACTCTCAGCTCTGTCTTCTCAAGTCAGGGAGACCTCTGAGCTCTGTCTACACCTGCTCCCTGGGCGGTGGCCAGGAAAGCCCCAGGAGACAGGAAGCTGGGCCAGGGGGAGCGCTCCCCTCACTTCTTTCCCATCTCTAGGGGACCCTTTGTTGCTTAGTTATGTGTCTTCGTATGTGTCATCTCGTTTTCTCCTGTCTCAGGTGGGAGGGTAGCTTTGGTCTCTGTGGCTTCATCTCAGCCAGAAGAAGTCATTTGCCCAAGCACTTCAAAATCAAAAGACGTATCATTTTACTTTAAGTTTCTTCTTTTCCCTTTAAATCTCCTTTACCTTCTATCGATTATTTGCAATTCCTTTCTGTTCAGGTCATACTCCATTTTGTTGATGCAGTGTGTGAGGCATTCCAGAACAGCCGTGACACTAAGGGACATTGAGTCTGATGGGATGAGAACGGCAACCTTCGTACCCACAGAGACCTTACAGTTCGCTCCGCATACGGAGACAGTCTTGAAAGTGAAAGGGTGTGCTCTTTTTTTTTTTTTTTTAAGATTTTATTTATTTATTTGACAGAGATCACAAGTAGGCAGGCAGAGAGAGAGGAGGAAGCAAGTTCCCTGGTGAGCAGAGAGCCAGATGTGGGGCTTGATCCCAGGACCCCGAGATCCTGACCTGAGCTGAAGGCAGAGGCTTTAACTCACTGGCCACCCAGGCACCCCAAAAGGGTGTACTCTTAATAGTTACATCAGGACCGTGGTCCCGGCCAGATGTCCCAGGCAGCCTGGGACACATTTGCGCCCCAAGCCTACTCTGTGTCCTTTTGCATCATTACTTCATTCTACAGCCTCAGCTGAGCCGGCTCTGTGCCCGGGGCTGGCATGGCCAAGATGAAGAAGGCCATGTCCTGCCTGAAGGAGCGGACACAGAGAGAGAGGAAGCACTTTGCACAATCCGGTGTGATCTGTTCTCTGAAACAGCCCAGGGATCTGATGAAGGCCCAATGAAGGGCGCATCTAATTCCAGTGCAGGGGTGGGGAGGGCAGCTTCCCAGAGGAGCTGAGTCTTGACGTCTGTTCGCTGGGTACTCAGGACGAGAGGTTGGGGGGAAATGGTATTCTGCTGTGTTGGGGGCCAAGAACCAGAGGAACAGAGTATAATTAGAAGTTCATTCTGGTCGGCGGGAGACCAATGTGCGTACCATGTGGATCTGAGAGGACAGGAGAGCAGAAAGCAGTACTTCTAGAAACAGAGCGACTATTTACTGCTTATCCCTGGCTGGATGCCGTTCTAGGCACTTCTGACACTTAATCGTTACAAGGACCCAGTGAGGAAGCTATTATTATTATTGTCCTCATTTTACAGACAGGAATCTAATCTGAGGCGCAGAGAGGGTAAGTCCCTTGTCGAGGGCCACACAGCAAGGATGTGTTAGATCCTGGAATCGAGTCCGGAGTCCCTTCATTCTCAGCCCCTGAGAGCCAGAAGCTACGAAGCCTCACTCTTCTGAGCCGGGCTGTGCTAAGTGCCCTGCAGGCACCCAGGAGCCTCTAAAGCACTTGAAGCCGAAGTGATGTGTCTCGGGACAGTATGAGAAGGCTTCTCCCCCAGCGAAACATTAACATGGGCCTTCTTAGGGGTTTCTACCAGGGCAAGAGGAAGTGAGAGTTGGAGCTAAAGCAGCAGCAGCGGGGATGGACAGGAGGGGATGTACTTACCTGCTGGGTGGTGTCCCTTTGGCGTGGTGAGCACAGTGTAGGGATGGTTGGAGGCTGGGGAGGACACTAGGCATCGGACTTGGGCCCCTGTGGGCACAGGGTTATAGCAGGAGAAGCAGGTGTGTTCGGGAAGAAGATTCCAGATGAAGACTTCTGCCTCCGCCATGAAGTATTTGAGTGCTCGTACCAGTGTCAGGTGGATGTCCAGGAGGCAGGAGGAGATGGAAAACTGGAGCTCAGGAGAGTGGTTTGGGCAGGGGTGTGGGGAGCCGTCAGCATGGGCGTGGCAGGAGAGCTGGTGTTAGGTGAGGCTTGGGTAGTAAAGGAGGAGACTGGTAGGGACGAACGCGGGACACCCCTGTTCGTGAGGGGGCGGAGTAGGCGGGGGAACTTGGGGGAATGGGGCTGAGAAGATGCCGAGGCGAGCGAGGGGCCAGTCACGTGTCAGACGCAGAGAGCAAGAAGGAATAAACAGAGCAGGAGCCCAGAGAGGTCAGATAGAATGAAGACTGGATTTGGCACTAGCAGATCACATGCAGAAGGATCTTGGAGCCCCAGAAGTAAAATCATGGTGACTTACAGGATTCTTAGTTTTAGGGTTTAGGTTTAGAACCACGGGGCTTCGAACAGCAGCATTTACCCTCTCCTGGGTCCTGGAGGCCAAAAGTCTAAAGTCACGGTGTCAGAAGGGCCCTGCTCTCTCTGAAGGCTCTAAGAAAGGTCTGTTCTGTGCCTTTCTCTTAGTTTCTGGTCCTGCCGGCAACCCTGGGGTTCCTTGGCTTGTAGACGAAATGCCCCAGTCTGTGGCGTTCTCCCTGAACGAGGTCCGTGTCTCCTTGCCTCTTCTGAGAAAGACATGGGCCCCACGTATCTTTATTATTTTACTAACTTCACTAATTTGATCTGCAAAACCCTATTTTCAAATGAGGTCACCCTCTGAGATTCCCGGGAAAAACATACATTTTGGGGGGCACTGATCACCCCACTACAGGGGTAGGTAAGTATCAAGGAAGAGTGTGGACTTTGCTTTAAGCAGCTGGAGAGAGAGATGGGAATGAAGAGATGCTTGTTCTCCCCCCGCGCTCCCCAACCAGGAGAGTCTTTTTTTTTTTTTTTTAATTTTACTTATTTATTTGACACAGAGAGAAAGCACGCACAAGTAGGCAGAGAGGCAGGCAGAGAGGGAGGGGGAAGCAGGCTCCCTGCTGAGCAGAGAGCCCGATGTGGGGCTCGATCCCAGGACCCTGAGATCATGACCTGAGCTGAAGGCAGAGGCTTTAACCCCCTGAGCCACCCAGGTGTCCCAAAACAGAAGAGTCTTAACATGTTCCTCTGTTGGATACATGAAGGAGCCCAAGGGATGGCGAGGTTAAGGATTCTGGACTGAGAGGGAGTGATTCATGGTCCACGTCCCCGAGGGGCTGGGGGCTGCAGCCCAGGTGCTGGGTCTACCGTGGGCAGGCAGAAAGTGGGGGCAGGAGGGGCAAGGTGAGGCGGGTCCCGCAGACAGACAGGGATGTGTCTAAGGGCAGAGGGGACACCCGGAGCTCCGTGCGTGTTGGAGTTGCTCCGTTCAGCAAACCAAGAGCAGATGTCGGCGTGAGCAGCTGAAACAACAGCTTGAGAAACTAGTTCTTCTTGGTGGGGAGAAGATTAGTTAAGGACTCTGGCCGTGGGAACCCAGAAGAGGAGGTGGTCTGTTCGTGCCTGTTACAGAGGTTTGGGGAGCAGTTTCAGTGTTGGTGGGAGAATGTTCGTGAAGGCCAGAAGGAGAAGCCCTGTCATCAGGAGAGCCAGCCCCTGTCTTGGAGACAGGTGCACACCCAGTGCTGTTGTTGCCCTCTACATCGTAATGGTCCTCGATATGGCCATCTGGAGGAGTCCTCATGGCAAAGAATGGAGGGGGGAGCAAGAAGCTCCAGTGTTGGGATAAAAAAATAACTCAGGTAGGGAGGGGCTGGCGGAAGAGGGTATAGGAAGCTGGGTCCTGTTTCCAGGTCAGTGTGGCATTCGGTCACGGGAGAGCAGGGCCATCCCCAGCCTTGGGCGGCAGGCTTGGGAAGTACTCCCTAAGAGGCACTTAGGGCGCGAAAATCACCAGTGCTGGAGTACCTGTGTGGCTCAGTGGGTTAAGCCGCTGCCTTTGGCTCAGGTCATGATCTCAGTGGTCCTAGGATCGAGCCCCACATCGGGCTCTCTGCTCAGTAGGGAGCCTGCCTCCCCATCTCTCTCTGCCTGCCTCTCTGCCTACTTGTGATCTGTCTGTCCAATAAATAAATAAAACCTTAAAAAAAATAAGAAAGAAAGAAAATCACCAACGCTTGTCAAATGCTGGGGAGCCCCTCCGGTCTCTCTTCTGCTCCAAGCGCCCCCTCCGCCCCTTAATCACAGACAGTCTATGAGAGCAACCAGGAGGTTTGAGGAAGAATTAATCCAGAGGAAATCCCTAGTGTATTCTGTTAATCACATGCAGGGAAAAACACAGAACGGTGTTAAGAGTTTTCACAGAGTTTATTTCCATCCCATCAGTGCTGGATCCACAGGCAGGAGCCTTTTCTGGATCAAACTATTTAATTGTTGTGGAGGGCCTGGCCTAAAATCCGAGCAGATGAAAACCATTTTAGGAGAGCTGAAATTCTAACCCTTGATGGGGCGAAGCAGCTGAGCCCCAGCCCTGCGTTTTTCACACATCTATTTCAGTGAGCTACCCCCACCGCTGGGACCGTGGTTCCCAATTTTGTCCCCCAGAGGCTATTTGGCAATGTCTGGAGACTTTCTGTCCCTTCTATTTTTAAAAATCGTGGCAAAATACACAGAACATAAAATTTAGTGTTTTGACCATTTCTTAGTGGATGGTTCTGTGGCATTAGGCACGTTCACACTGTTAGGCATCTGTCTCCACCCTCCACCTCCAGACCTCTTTTCATCTTTTTTTTTTTTATAGATTTTATTTATTTATTTGTCAGAGAGAGAGAGAGTGAGCGAGCACAGGCAGACAGAATGGCAGGCAGAGTCAGAGGGAGAAGCAGGCTCCCCGCCGAGCAAGGAGCCCGATGTGGGACTCGATCCCAGGACGCTGGGATCATGACCTGAGCCGAAGGCAGCTGCCCAACCGAGCCACCCAGGCGTCCCCTCTTTTCATCTTTTATTTTATTTAAAAAAAAATATTTTATGTATTTATTAGAGAGAGGGAGAGGGAGAGAACACAAGCAGGGGAAGTGTCAGGCAGAGGGAGAAGCAGGCTCCCTGCTGAGCAGAGAGCTGGATGCGGGGCTTGATCCTGGGACTCTGGGACCATGACCCAAGCCATGACCACAGCTCAGCATCGCCCAACCCCAAGCGTCCTTCTTACTGAGTCTGAGAAACCCTGAGATCAAACAGGTCCATTCACAATCTTAAGTTATCGCGTGTCCATCAGCAGACACCAGGGGTGCCACAGAAATAAACCATCTCCAGATCCGTGATTTAACACAAACGAGTTTAATTTTTGCTCTGACATGAGGCATCGTTCGTCCACGACCAGGGCATGGTGAAGTGTGTGACGGCTTTGAAAGCTTCCATGGGAAGCGGTCACATCCCTTTAGTCCACATTTTATTGGCCCCATCAAAATCATACGCCCATATGCCTCACTTCAGAGAAGTAAGGACAGGTATTTTTTTAAAAATATTATTTATTTATTTATTTGACACAGAGAGAGAGAGCACAAGCAGGGGAGAGGCAGGCAGAGGGAGAGGGAGAAGCAGACTCCCTGCTGAATAAAGAGCACCAAGGGGGATTCAATCCTGGGACCCCAGGATCATGACCCCAGCTGAAGGCAGAATCTCAACCAGCTGAGCCACCCAGGTGCCCTGAGAAAGTTTTTTTTTTTTTTACCTTGTTGTTATTTTCTTAAGACATATATATTTTCTACTTTTAGCTTATTAAACTTTTTTTCATCAAGGTACTCTTGATGTAACATTGTATTATTTTCAGGTATACAATGTAATGATTCGATATTTGCATATATTGTGAAATGATCACCACAATATATCCTGTTAACATCCACCACCATATGTAGTTAACATTTTTTTCCTTGGGAGAACAACTTTTGATTCTTCCTTTTTTAAACTGATTTATTTGAGAGAGGGTAAGCAAAGGCGTGTGTATGAGAAGAGGGAGGAGCAGAGGGCAAGGGAGTGACAATCTCAAGTCCGACTCCCCCTGAGCAGGGAGCCTAATGCTGGGCTTGATCTCATGACCCTGAGATCATGATCTGAGCCGAAACTGATTGCTGGTTGCTCAAACTAACCCAACCACCCAGGAGACCCATAACTTTCGACTCTTTTTTTTTTTTTTTTTTTTAAGATTTCATTTATTTACTTGACAGAAAGAGATCACAAGTAGGCAGAGAGGCAGACAGAGACAGAGGGGGAAGCAGGCTCCCCACTGAGCAGAGAGCCCAACATAGGACTTGATCCCAGGACTCCGAGATCCTGACCTGAGCCGAAGGCAGAGGCTTTAACCCACGGAGCCACCCAGGCGCCCCATAACTTTCGATTCTTGACACAGGTGTGCAAGGGCGGTACTTTTTAGCCCCTGTGCTCTGCAGCCAAGGAAACTATAGCCCAGGAGGCTACGCAAGATCACACAGGTTGTAATTTGCAGACTTGGGCTTCAAAGCCCTATCCAGAAACACAAAAAACTCTTTGTTCTTTTTATTATATCATGAAGCCTGAACTTGGGGCAATTCAACACAATTTGGAGTCAAAGCTTTCCCACCAAAATCTCAGTTCCAATGTTTGCATTTCTGAGTATAATGTTCATGGCTCCCTGTTGACTCAGCACAGCACTTCCAGAAGCATTTGGGGCCCTCTGACAGCCATCAAACAGGCAGCCACCCTGCTCCTGAGACAGACTGTCTGATAGATATATTAACTTTCCAGGCTCCCAGCTTCCCTAAACCTGGTCTATGCTGTGATCGCCTCAGAAGGCAATCTCTGATGAAGTTATTTCAGATCTAACTCTAGAAGAGCTTTCACAAGTATCAGTGTTACTATTATGCCCTCCACTTGTATTCAGAGCAAGCCCCAAACAGTATCACCAGGGGTTCTTCCCGTGGCAAATACCACAAAGAGCTGAGACGGGGGGGGGGGGGGGGACCCTCAAGGGATAGCTTTTAACAATGTCCAGGGGCAAACACATATATGAACAAAAGCATGAGGGGCGCCTGCGTGGCTCTGTCGTTAAACATCTGCATTCAGCTCGGGTCATGATTGGGATCGAGTCGTGTATTGGGCTCCCTGCCCAGTGGGGAGCTTGCTTCTCCCTCTCCCTCTGCCTGCCGCCCCCCCTGCTTGTGCTCTCTCTTCCTCTCTCTCCATCTCAAATAAATAAGTAAAAACATTCTCATTGTCTTCAAAGGAAATCCAAACTTCTTAAAAAAAAAAAAAAAAAAAAGGAAAAGAAACCATGATTCCTCAGAGTGGGCATGAGAATGATTTTCAAGGAGGGAAGGGTGCTCTACATGCTCAGTTGAGGCAAAATAATGAGGGAGAATTGGTAGCTGAGACCCCGGGGGTCATGTCAGGCTTTGTGTGGAAGGGAAAGGGGCTTAGGGTGGCGATTTCGTGGGTAGGGTTTGAGGGTGGGGGAATAGTCTGGGAGCTGTGTTTGCATGGCCGGCACACCATTTTCCCTCCCATCACGTATTTATTTGGGGTGGCTTTGGGAGCAGGTCACTGGAATTTATGAGGGTCTGGAGTCAGACATCCTGGGGTACTGTCATTGTGAGATAGGGAGTCAGAAGAAGACAGAGTCACTGAGGATGACCTCAAGACATTTGGTAGAACAAGTGAAAAGGAATTTGTGTTGATGACACATCTGAGCCAGGTTTCTATAACGTTTAAGAACACAGAACTGAACACATTTTGCGTAATGTTGTTAAGTTCCGTGTTGCAGGGCCCAAGTCCTGAAGCCCCCTTTGAGCTCATAGTCCCTGGCCGACCAGGACAGTTCTGCTCATCCATTTTCGGCTTCTAAAACTCTGTTGACTTCTCTCTTCTGCTGACAGTTCTCCCATTTTCTTTGTTCTTATGGGCTTCGGTCATTAAAATCTGCACCTTTGTGTTTTGGGACAAAATTGACACAAAGAGTTGTGTTTGGTCTTCCACATTTTTCCATAGGACTTAGGGATCTCCTGGTTCTGTTCAGAATCTGGATGTTTGTGTCTTTCTCTCTCTCTTAGCAGAAAAGTCAGTGTCACGGGCTTGCATGGGATTTTGTTCTTGACCTCCGGGTTTGGATGGGGCTGGAGCGGCTGAAAGGTGACAGGTTCTGAAAGGGGAGCAGCTGTACTGTGTCCCAGGTACGCTCACCGGGCCTGCCCCCCCCACACCGTCACGAACCCTATGATACAGCGCTCGTGTGCCGTGCGAAGGGAAAGGTTTCTAACTGGGGAAGGGGCTCGGAGGATGGAGGAGTTTTGGAGCAGACCCCGAGCTTCAGCCGGCAGATGTTGGAGGTCAAAGAGGGGCATTCCTGGTGGAAACAGCTCCAGGTCCGTCCGGGTCAGGCTGAGAGGCCTGGGGGATTACATGAGGTGAGGAGGCAGACAGAAGCCTGAGGCCATGGCAGGGAGTGGCACGGAATGCCAGCCTGAAGAGTTTTGAGTTTTGAGTCTGTTCTGCTTGTGGAGAAGAGCACAAGCAGGGCACACCGGAAGGAACACTCGAGAGAAATCTGGTTCGTGCTCCTGGCTTTATACAGGAGGAAACCGAGGCTCAGATTTGCACAGCTGACAAGTGGCCAACATTGAGAAGTCCTCTGAGGGACAGAGTTTGAGGACTGGGCAGGCTCCTGTGATACCACTGATGGCAGGAGCTGGAGATCTACGGATGGGGAGGGCAAGTACCCCAGACATAGGCTCCATTCTGGGGACCAAGGGTTCATGGAACACCAGCTGGAACAGAGGAAAGAGACTGAGGCAGGAGCCATGCTTTGCCTGGATGTCTGAGGACAGTCAAGGAAGAGGACAGCCCTCGAAGAGGAGAGAAGGGACAGAAGAGCGTGAGAGCATCTGGTCCTGCGGAAGTCAGGCAGGACAGGATTTGAAGGAGGGTTCTAGGAGTTCCAAAGTTTGCGTTGGCCATGGTCCCTGCTCTCAGGCACCAGACGGCAAGGGGTTGAGGGAAAGGAGGAGAAAACACGGAGCCGGTGGGCACGAACAGAGAATTCCAGATGTTGGCCAGAGTTGGCGTCCTAGAGAAGAGGGAGGCTGAACAGTGGAGGGAGTCAGAGAGTTCGTCTTAGGAGGGAGAAGTGTCCTGTTTGGCTTGAGGGGAATGAGCTAATCTTGCATAATGGGATTAAAGCTTTCTTTTGCTTTCATCTCTGAGACTTCCATCTCTCCTCTTTAAAGCAGGGATTACAAAGAATTTGTCGTAGGTTTATGAGGATTAAATGGGAAAACGGACGAGTAACCTTTAGTACAGTGCCTCAAACATTATAAACACCTAACACATGGTACTTATTTTTTAAATATTTTATTGCTACAGATTTGCAAAGGTCTCATTCCAGAATCCTGGGGCAAATATTGCTTACATTTTAAGTGTTGGTATCTTATATTTATCACTTCATGGGGGTACAGTTGATAAATAAATAGGATTTCACATATTTTGAAAGTCTGGGCTGGAAACAGGCCTGAAGAAGTATTTTTTTTTTATCTCTCATGTACATGTGGAAATTATACATTTTAATTAAGTGCTATTACACGAGCCAAATTCCCTCCTCCTGGATGTTGGTGGGAGTTTCCGTTTTGGGAGGGAGAATTTGGTTTTGGACTTATTACTTACATCTGCAGCAGGAGTAAGGAAGAACAAGAACAGGACGTTCTCTGATAAGCAATTTGGCCGTTTTTTTCCATTTTGATCTGTAATCTGTAATCCAAGATTAAAAAAAATAACAAAACCCTTTTCTGTAGGCTGGAATGATCTTGTTTAAACCAGGATAAATCGTAGGTGATAGACTTTTCTCTTGGAGTAGTTCATCTCTGTGCTTTTTTAGTGCAAACTTCATTAAAAAAGAACCCAAAAAACCAGGGTTTGGGGTGCGGTATGGTCAGGAAACCCAGATATAAAATATTTTTCTTTTTAAAGAAGACACCTGTGATGCCAGCTCATGAGCACGGCCACATGGGGCGGAAAGGAATTAGTTACAGCCCTAAACGAAGGATAAAGTCATCTGGTGGCAGATTAACTCCAGCAAAGAGTCTTGCTTTGTCCAGAACGCTCCAACTCAAAAGCATGCAGATTTCAGCGTGAGAAATGCATGTGTGAAGACAACTTCTCAGTAAGCCAAGCGTGATGGGTGCTTCTTAGGTGGGCACCAAGCAACATCAGGAGGTCTTAAAACCACGACGTTGAGTGCAATGATAAGAAAAAAAGACTTGATACGATGCTAGTAAGCCGTTTTAAGCCACGTGCACGCACCCAGTAGGGCAGTGGTTTCTACAGAGATGCACGCATTTAAGGACATGTATCTAACAGAGAGGCTGCCTGAGAGGTAGAGGGGAGGCGTGTGGGGATCAGAGATAAGAGGGGAAGAAGAAAACAAGAGAGGGGCTTTGCAGACTGTGCTAAGAGGATAATGTGCTGTGAATTAACCCTGATTTTAGTAGAAGTCTTGGAGTCGTTGGTCTTCTTGTGGTCGAATCATCGGTCGGATGCAAATGCAAAGAAACTTCAGGCAGACATGTTCTAGTGGTAACGGGTTCTAGGGATTCCTCAGGGCGGTTTGGAAAGGCCTTCAGAACGTAAAGCAAACCCAAGGAACATCGGTTCAGGCCAGGGTCAGAAGCAGGGCACTACCTTCGTCAGAACTCCAGGGGGCGCTCCTCACGCAAGCTGGCGATGGGCCCACTTGCCCCCTCCCCAACCTCTGCCGCTGGAGCCCTGGAACCCTGAGCCCTACTCCTGCTTTTTCAGGGGCTGTCTCCCAGGATATTTTTACGACTTATGTTTAGACCGCGTTCTGGTGGAGAAATTATTTTTTGAGGATGAAAACTTGCAAGCTGGGAACTACGTCACGGCATTTTTACAGTAAGAAAAATAAGAATATACAAGAGCACGGATGGAATACCTTAAATATTTTAGGACGCACCCCCCCACCTCCCACCCCGCCTTAAGATGCTTGTTTCAGCTGCATCTTGTCTGTTGGCCTAGAACAGTTCTGGGAATGAGTTTGAGGTTTGATCTTGTATGGCCCATCTTGCTAGCAGGGATTCTCAAAAGGCGGTCCTAGGATCAACAAGCACCAGCACGGAACTCCTTAGGAATGCAAATTCTCGGGCCCCACGGGAAGCTCTTCGAACCCTGGGGTAGGGCCAGACCATCTGTGGTTTCACTAGCCCTCCCGGTGTTCCCGAGGCAGTTAAAGCTTGTGTCTGTGTTGGCTGAGCAGACTTTCCTCGTAACCTGCCAGCTTCTTACAAGCTGAGGCGTTTTTAAAAACTCCCAGGCCAAACCTTAGACACTTAGATCAGAATCTCTAAGAGGTAGGGCCCAGACATCAGTATCTTTTTTTGTTTGCTTGTTTCTACAGGTGATTCTAATATGCCGTCAGGTTTGAGAACCATTGATCTAGACCAGGGCTTCTCACACCCTGACTGTTCACTTGAATCAATGGAGACCCGGTTGTAATACAAGTTTGGATTGAGTAATGGGATGGGGCCTGAGCTTCTGCCCTTTTTACAAGCCTCTGAGGCACACTGCTGCTTCCGGATCACCAAGCACACTTGGAGAAACAGGGACATGGGGTGCAAAGGAAATAGCTTTGACTGAGGTTTGGTAGATCTGGGGTTAGAAGGTGGAGGAGGAGGGGCCGTTTTCTCACTGAGAAGGCACTTTGGGACTGGCAAACCAAGCAGGGGACTCCATACAAGATACACGGAGTTCTACTCAGGATAACTTACTGATGGGGGTGAGGAGGGATCATGCGAGTCACAGCCTAGAGCTAGGCAGCCGTTCTCCGCAAAGTCTGGACCTTAGTCCTCAGGTTCTATAGAGTGGGGGGCATGCAGAAAAGCGTTGCTGTGAGATCAAAGGGGTCACATGCACCTAATTGACAGTTAACCTTTCGTTAGATCTTGTGGCACCGTCTGTGTGTCAGGAAGAAGAAAGACTGTGTTATTTTTAAGCCAGAGCAAGACTCCCCCATCCCAGCCTTGGTGGGCAGTTCCAAGGTACATGTATTAATCACCCAGGGGCTCAGAGCATGTAACCTAAGAGAGGACATGACCAAGATGGCGGGCCAAAGATGGAGTTGCTACTGTCAGCCCTTCTATACCTGGCTTCCTATCCATGGCTTACATTTCTCTGGCCGCCATCTTGCTTGGACTGCCATTTCAGTTCTCCAGGCCAAAGTCTGTCCTCCTTCCCTCCCCCATAGGGAGGTTGAGAACACTGAATGAGTAACACAGAGTTGTTTCCCACGTATGCGTGAAGCACGTGCCCCATGAATTTAGAGTGTGTGGAAAAACATTTAACATTTTTAATAGTTGTTATGAGTACTTAGGGCAAGTGACACTGGCCTTCAATATATACCGTAGCTATAAAGCTACATTTTATTTTATTTTTTTAAAAGATTTTATTTATTTGAGGGGCACCTGGGCGGCTCAGTGGGTTAAATCCTCTGCTTTGGCTCAGGTCATGATCTCAGGGTCCTGGGGTCGAGCCCTGCATCGGGCTCTCTGCTCAGCGGGCAGCCTGCTTCCTCCTTTCTCTCTGCCTGCCTCTCTGCCTACTTGTGATCTCTGTCAAATAAATAAATAAAATCCTTTTTTCTTAAAAAAAAAAGGATTTTATTTATTTGAGAGAGAGAAAGAGTACAAGTAGGGTGAGGGTCAGAGGGAGAACCAGACTCCCTGTTGAGGATTCTGGGATCATGACCTGAGCTGAAGGCAGATGCATAACGACTGAGCCACCCAGGGGCCCTAAAGCTACCTTTTAAGAGACATGTTCCCTGCACTTAGAAACTGAGGCCATCTGAATAAATAATAGTAGTCCTTGACAGACAAAATTAATGAAGGTAGGATGAGCAGGACTCAAGTTTGAGAGATGGTGAGAAAGCAGATACAGAAAGACCTATGGGAGCTAAAAAAAAAAAAAAAATAGCCCTTGATGTTGAGTGGCGGAATGAGATTATATGTTAGATCATTTGAGGGGTAGGTATCCTGCAGCACTCATACTGCCTTCAGCGGTGAGGGACTTATTATTCAAAAAATATTTATTGAGTGCTTCCTTTGCATTGGATACTCTTTTGGTCACTGGAGAGAGAGAAATCATTTATTTCTATAAGGAAATTATAGGAGGGCAAGAGGTCATGAAATAAACTAATATACACTTTTTAATTTAGTAGTTCATTAGAAAATATGAAAAAAAGTCTTGTTCACTAACAGCAAAGCCACCCTAACACAATAATTCATTCATTCGTGAATCACAATCAGGGAAAGTCCAAAATCTCCACTCTGATAAATTCTAATGGATCAGCCACGTTTACCAGACATAGGGAAAGGAGCCAGGCTCCCGTGCCTGGGATGATTTCTTGAACGGACTTTGTGTAGTTACGTTATAAGGATGTCTGTGACAACCATTAGGACACAGCTCAACGAATCTGAAAGTCACCGACTCTGACTCAAAATAAGAATTTCTTTTTCTTTTTTGTTTTTTTTAAAAGATTTTATTTATTTATTTGACAGACAGAGATTACAAGTAGGCAGAGAGGCAGGCAGAGAGAGAAGAGGAAGCAGGCTCGCCGCTGAGCAGAGAGCCAGATGTGGGGCTTGATCCGAGGATCCTGGGATCATGACCTGAGCGGAAGGCAAAGGCTTTAACCCACTGAGCCACCCAGGTGCCCCCAAAATAAGAATTTCTAAGGTTCCTAAAAGATGGGGGAAGGAGGGGCGCCTGGGTGGCTCAGTGGGTTAAGCCGCTGCCTTTGGCTCAGGTCATGATCTCAGGGTCCTGGGATCAAGCCCCGCATCGGGCTCTCTTGCTCAGCGGGGAGCCTGCTTCCCCCTCTCTCTCTGCCTGCCTCTCTGCCTACTTGTGATCTCTGTCTGTCAAATAAATAAATAAAATCTTTAAAAAAAAAAAAAAAAAAAAAAGATGGGGGAAGGAATCCAGCATCATTCAGCCATACCTCGTGGCCCTTGGCCTCTGCGCCTGAGCCTGTGTGGAGCTTGTCGACGGTCACTTTCTGTTTTATTTATTTAACACACTTTGGGAACAAATGACTCAGCCTCCTCTGGGCTTCAGTGTCCTCCCCCGTGAAATAATGGGATTGGACAGTCACCACATCCTCTGTAGGTGTAACATTTCGGTACCTATGATTTTAAATAGTAGGAGGGGTGTCTAATGGGAAACACAGAGGGGAAGGGCTGAGGGCTTATTAAAGTGTAGTTAGACGCTGATTTGTAAGAATAGCATTTTATTTATTTTTTTTTTTTTAAAGATCTTATTTATTTATTTGACAGAGAGAAATCACAAGTAGGCAGAGAGGCAGGCAGAGAGAGATAGAGAGGAGGAAGCAGGCTCCCTGCTGAGCAGAGAGCCCGATGCGGGACTCGATCCCAGGACCCTGAGATCATGACCTGAGCCGAAGGCAGCGGCCCAACCACTGAGCCACCCAGGCGCCCAAGAATAGCATTTTAAAAAAATGTCTTTGTCCCATCAAGGTTTAGGATCCTACCTGATTATAGCATCTGGAGGAGGGGGTGTGTTAAAATGTGATAAAAAAAAGACTTTGTTTGAACTTATCCATAATGCCGATTCTTCTCTTTGGTCTGAAGGTGTTAAAGCTGTTGAAAATGTGCCCTGAACTGGGTCTAGCCCAGCAAAGTGAAGGTAGAGTCAATGTCGGATGAATTTAAATAATGTAGCCAATAAAAAGAGTGACATAAGCACCCCCTGTATCACCAACACCCATCTAGAAAAAGAAAAATCCTCCGTTTTTAATTGTTGGGTTTGGGGAATTCAATGCAGTCGTACTGGCTTACGCCTCTCCATTCTGGCTCGCTTGCATACAGAGGCATGGAGAGGACTTCTCCAGGCAAGCCTCCCTTGCCAAGCCTCCTTTGCCTGTAACCTGACATCTGGAGATAGAGGTCTAAGATTTATCTTACTTTAACCAAAAAGGAGCCAAAGGGAGGACAGAAATCTGATGGCTTCACTGCTCCATGTGGAAAAGAAACAGACTGGGTGAATTTGTGTAGGATCCCCAGGGAGAAAACGTCTTCGTGCTGTATTTCTTTTTGACCTGGAAACCCTGAAAACAAGTCAGTTACAAGCTGGAAGAGGCGGTTCCCCAGGTCTGGGTTTGTTTGAGTTTCAGGGACAGCCTTGATTAGAAAGGAAGAAATGCTTTATTTATATACACCAGATGGAATGCAGGGTTCCCTGCTCTGTCTTTCCAGGCACCCAGAGCCTCTTGATGAAAATCAGTTGTCTCAATTAGGAGCCGTTCCTTGTTCGGCAGAACCTGATATTAACATTTCCTCTGCCGGATTTGCTGGCATCTGTGTGTTCCCTTCAAGTGATGACAAACTAATTGCAGTGGTTTCCTGTCACCAGCATAGTCTTCCTGCAGAGAAGGGGGTAGGAGGGGTGGGCGGGGGCAGGTCAGTCTTTCTGGTGAGCCAGGTCCCCAGCTTGCTTTCCATTACTGACGGGGACTGGTTTCCTTGCACCGAACGGCTGTTTACTGTAAGTGGTGCTGTTGGACCATCTTCCTCGTGTTCACTTGCCATCAGTACCCTCCGTGCATTCAGCGGCTCATTTGATACCAAAACGTCTATTCCTTTTGATGACTAAAATAAACTTTCTTTGTATGATACTCCCTTCCTACTGGGATTCCGTGGAGGCAGCTCTGACTCCTCCTAGTTTGCAATCTTGAGATTTCTTTTAGATGTGATCAAAAAATTAAATAAAGCAGTATGGGTAATGTAGTGGTACCTTCTCGACATGCCTTTCTGAGAGGGAAGCTGGGGGCCAGCCAGTGATGTAAAGAGACAGTGTATGAGCAATGGGGGAGGGGACCACAAATGGCAGAAAGCGAATGATCATTTTTATATAAAAGAAGTAAAGAGGCGCCGGGGTGGCTCAGTGAGTTGAGCTTCTGCTTTCGGCTCAGGCCGTGATTCTGGGGTCCTGGGATGGAGCCCTGGAGTCGGATCCCTTCTCAATGGGCATTCTGCTTCTCCCTCTGTCCTTCCCCTGCTTGTGCTCTCTCTCTTTCTCTCTCTGTCAAATAAATAAAATCTTTAAAAAAATAAAAGAAGTAAAAAAACGAAACGAAACAAAACAAAACAAAACAAAGAAAAAGGGGGGGAGGGAGCCCAGAAAGGTGCAAGGAAAGGAAAAAAGAAGACGTGCTTCGATGATGAGCCAGAGAGGCCATTACGGGCTGATTCCGTACGATCCATTTTTTTTTTTTTAATATTTTATTTATTTGAGAGAGATCACAAGTAGGCAGAGAGGCAGGCAGAGAGAGAGGAGGAAGCAGGCTTCCTGCCAAGCAGAGAGCCTGATGCGGGGTCTCGATCTCAGGACCCTGGGATCATGACCTGAGCCGAAGGCAGAGGCTCTAACCCCCTGAACCACCCAGGCGCCCCCATACGATCCATTTTTTTAAGCCAGACTTTAAAAATAAATTTGTATGTGTGCACGTATTTTAGGATAATTGCATGTATATGTGTATTACTTTTATATTTAGTGAATGGATGTTCTTTTTCTCTCATGGACTCCTTCCCTAAGTCACTGACCCCTGGCAGTCCTGTTTACCTTCTCCCTCTTTCCAGAACCACGCGGGACAGCTGAGCTTCACGACCCCGGCCCTGGGAGGGTTCTGCCGTATAAACATTGGATCTCCACGTAGCCCACCTTTTAGAGAAAGCGAGTCATGTTTTTAAACTTTGTATTCTGCAGTGCTTATTTAAAACGAATATGAGACATTACATCCCGCCCCTCCACCCCCCCAAGAGGAGTGAGCTTAGTTGTGGAGGTCATTGATAAACTTGTTCTTCCTCCCGTGTTAACAGTCAGGGTTCTGTGGTCCTGGTAAGGGAGTGACCACAGGACCTGGCCTCTCCCACATAACATATTTGCACCATTTTTTTTTTTTTTTAACAGAAGGAAAATGCGGGAGGCTCAGTCTGGGGCAGTCTGGCAGGAGAGAGGGCTGGTATACTTGGTTTCCTTCTGTCACATGTTTGGTGAAATGAATTAGACTTTTAAATCAGGAAATTCAGCAAGATGCGTTAGATCTGTGCACAAAAGCAGTGGAGGATTTCCAGCTGGCTGGGGGTATGATATGGAAATGCCTTGCTAAATCAGGGTCTGGTGGATTGTTGCTCTCCTAGCGGGCTGTTTCTTGCAAGCTCTGTTCCACAAGCGAGCTGCGGATTGCATACAGAGTGCAGCGAGCGCGGGAACATAAGCATAGTCTTGCTTGTGGGAAGACCTGGGGGTTCAGATGTTTTTCATTAGGAGCTGGTTGTGAGCTTTTTCAGCTTAAAGGAAAGCAGCGTTTTTAGTAGGAAAAGCCTCCTTGAGCTGTGTCTTCTGTTTCTGGAGACTCTTCCACAAGGAGGCAAGTCTTTAGCATCAAGTACTGTTAACGGGGGTTCTTTGTGCAGCAGAAACTCTGCGGGAGGATGGGAAAGATGGAGAAAGAGGATGGTTATGGACTTCAACACTTTATTTAGAAGCTTTTGGTTTTACAATAACCAGCCAAGACATAGGCACTCACTCTCGATGAAAATGTTGCCTTCCCTTGCAATTATAGATAGCTCTAAGACTCACGTGGCCATGCAGGACCCCCCCCCCCATGATGACTGCTTTTTCTGGTTGGACATACAATATCCAGATTATCAGACAAATATTGTCTCAGAAACAAATATTTTATACCATATTGATCCAATCACCAGCACTTTCCAAGGTAAGGCCTGACCTCTCTTTTCCCTCCATGTGTAATTTCTGTTTGTCAGAATCAGCTTCGCGTCAGTTCTGTGGATTGGCTCTGATGTCACCTGAACAAAGTTCTTAACATCCTTTTTAGACAGAAAACACAATTTGACTCGTTTCTGAGTTCACATATCGGTTTTCTTGCCTGTGGATATCAGGGACTCTCTTGGCGGTTGCTGTATTCAAGGCTGGGTTATATCGAGAGCTTGAGACACAGTGGGGTGGGAATGGAGTGGGGGGGCAGGACTGCCCAGACTCAGGGTACAGGCTGGCAGGTGTTATCACGGGAAATCCTGGCAAACTCAGAACCTTCAGGTTCCCATATGGGAGAATTAACCGCCTACAGTCTGCCTGGCAGTGTGTGTCCAAAGAAAAGCCGGATGTGTGTTGGAGGAAGGGACCAAATCGGCAGTCATCGTCATATTAAAAACAGCTCACATGAGCTGGTCTTCTGATGGCCCATCAGGAGTTGAACTTAGTAGAACAAAGTTAGGGAGGTTCAAGGGAAAGCCCCCCAGGTAGGTTTTCTTTGTCACATCCTGTCTGGCCTTCAGTTTTTTGTCACTATTTCTCAAGGATGCCCCTGCTCGCTCCTTCGGACCCTCAGCTTCAGTGCCTTGCCTTTTGGAAGGGTGTGTGTGTGTGTGTGTGTGTGTGTATGTGCTGCTGGCAAGTTTCCCGGTTGTTGGCATATGTTTAGCCTTCTAAGAATTCTGTTTTTATTTTAATTCAGGAGCTCTTGGATAAGAGCAGACCTTTCTAAGATCCTAAGTGAAAAATCTGAAATGTTGGAATTTCATGACACGGAGAGAGAGTTTGGGGCAACTTAGCTTTCCAGGTGAGCCTGGCATGTGAATGATTACTTCTTCAGTGCCTCAAATATGCCTTTAATTTAGGAGATCAATTCTTCATCCACTTTTTCTAGCGTTTGGGACAATATATGTAGTGGTAAAAATTGAATCAGAGTTGTGCTGTTTGCTAGCTGTGTGACCTTGGGCATTTCACTTAATCTCTCCAAACCTCAGTTTGTAAAATAGAAGTAATAATGATATCTTTTCAAAGAGCCATTTTTTAAAAAGATTTATTTATTTATTTTAGAGAGGGAGCCTGCACACTCAAGTTGGGGGAGGGGCAGAGGGAGAAGGAGAGAGAGAGAAAGTCTAGACTCTAGAGAGAGTCTAGGAAACTCCATGCTGAGCATGGAGCTGGACACGGAGCTCGATCTCAGGACCCCGAGATCATGACCTGAGCCGAAATCAAGAGCTGGCTGCCTAGCTGACTGAACCCTTCAGGTTCCCCTTTGCAAAGAGTCTTTGAAAGAGTTTTTGTGAGCTTCAAATGGGTAACACACACACACACACACACACACACGCACACACACGATCTCCTTGTTCTTCTGCACAGAGGATCTTCTTTAAGGATAATAAGAAATCTGGAAACGTTTGGTTGCCTCCAGGGAGTTAAGCAGGAGCAGGGTTGGAAAACGTTTCACTGTATTGTTTTCCTTATTTTTGGAATTTTGGATCATACGACTGCATAATGCATGTAAAATATAAAAATTAAAACATTCCTAAGTAACTTACCAGGAATTTGGTTATGATAAAGAAATGCCACCTTGCTAGTAGCTCTTGTTTACTCAGTGCAGGGCTCATGTTACCACTGCCCCCCAAGGTTTTGGGGGGCATAAACATGCACATTGTTCACAATGATTTGGCCATAAACATGCACACTGTTCACAATGGGGCACAGACCCCATGGGTGTGTGTTATAAACTATACAGAGCATTCCTTTGTATGTTCCTAAATATTACATAAATGACATTTCAGTTTGTCACTTTTTTAAGTCAGTAAGGCATTTTTCCTCCTGTTCCTGGAAAATTCAAGGAACTGGACCAGAGAATAATGATGTATTAGCTAAGGTTCTTTTGATTGAAAGCAACAGAAACTAATTCTGCCTTGCTTAAACCATGGGAGGCTTTAATGAAGAATATTGAGGAATCATAAGTATCGATCCCATGACTGGAAAATGGGAGGTTCAGAGCAGCTCCTGGGACATGAGCCCCAGGTAGCTCTGGGTTCAGTCCTTCCCTCGTATGTTATCAACAGGGCCAAATCACAGTGACCCCCCCGCCCCCCGTCTCTCTATGTCTGGAGTCCACTCTTCAAATTTCAGAGACAGTGAGAGAATCCAGTTGGGCCGGATATCCCTCCCTGGGCCAACCACCTTTATTTGGTCAGGAATGCAGGATTACATAGTAGGTTCATAACCATGGAGAGCCCATCCGGCTTACTGGGGCTCTTCCCAGTAGAGGGGAAATTGTGAGCGGGTCACCTAAAGAGGAGACAACCATAAGTGAGCGGAGAAAATGTAGAGATGAGAAGGAAAGCTCTGTGTTGATGATTTCTTCTGAAAAGGAACAAAGAGAGTATTTCCATTTGAGAATTCCTTCTTGGCATTTCTTGAGAAATTGATACGGACTCCCGTATTCTGGATTCTGAGTAAAATCAGTTGAAAAATCAGGAAAATTGGCACAGTGTTATAATTCTCCTAGGAGAATTAAAGCCTAATAGTCCATAGGGAGATCTTACTGGTTTGAAGTCCACTGACTTCAAGTTGAAAGCAAGAGCAGGAAACATTGATGCATGGAGTCAAAGTTCAAGGTTGACATTTCTGGGCTGGGGACAGAACCCCTAGGAGAGAATTGTCAGTGGGACTTTTTTGCATCTGTTCTTCTAAGTGGGTGTTCAGAGCCTTGTGGATAGGGAGTCAGTCTTGGGGATAAACATTAAAAAGCTGATGTGCTAGTACTTTTTACATGCATGGTGTTCTAAGAAACACCAGCTTTGGGAAGCAAAATATGTCCTTAAGTTGACTGTTCTGACTTTTGCCTTTCTGTAGTGCTCTTAACCTTGCCAGGAGATCCAAATATTACAATATTTGGATTCTACTGGAGAGAAGTTGATGATTTGTGGGACTAAACTGTCATTTAAAGAATGATAACAGTTAACTATTTTGGTATTACTTTCTAATTTCTAAATGATGTTTATTTAGCTTGTATTTTATTCATTTCTTTTGAATGTTTTCTATTATCCTGTGTCTGTATTAGGTAGAGACCATTTTTATGTTACTGAGTTTTATAATCTTGTCACAATCTATTGGTTCATAGAAATGATAGCCATGTACTAGTTGTGATATCAGTTTTGAAAAAGAAGACCACAGAACCTTTTTCATATAATCCTATTATAGAAAAGTGTTTCTATGCTTATTATTATGGCTACTTCTTTTTCTTTCTTTCTTTCTTTTTTTTTCTCTCTCTCTTTTTTTTTTTTTAAGATTTACTTATTAGAGAGAGTGCGTGCGAGTGTGTGTGTGTGTGTGTGTGTGTGTGTGTGTGTGCCGGGAGAGGGCTGGAGGGAGAGGGAAAAATCCCAGACAGACTCCCGCTGAACCTGAGCGGAAATCAAGAGTGGGCTGCTTAACCGACCGAGCCACCACCCATGTGCCCTGTGGCTACTTATTTTTCAAAAGCATCTAAGTAAAGTGTTATGAAACTTATGGAATGACCTGGATTCTGGAATCCCTGAGAATTCTCAGAAATTCCATCCATTTCCTAATTCTTGAATCCCAAGGATTAATTATCTGTCCAAAGTTTGGATGCAGACTAAGGGAGTAGCATGCTATGTTGGTTACCTGGTAGGGTTAATGGTGAAGGGTTATTGTTTATCTCTGAGCTACTCTCATTAGTGATGTCCCCAAGTAAGTCAGACTCCTTGGGGTACCAAGATACACAAAGACAACGGCTATTGGGAAAAAAGAAACCCGGGTTGATTTCAGTTCCTGCTGAAAGTTGGAAAAATCAATTCCATGAGAAATGAGAAGTGACCCTCTTCTGTCTTCCAAGGAAACATTAGAAATAAGAGGCAGAAAAACGGTGAACAATGAAGGTTCCCCTGGGCTTCCAGTTGAAACTGATCATCCTGTTTTAATCCAGGAAGCCCTGATCACCAGCATCACTTTGGGGTTAAAAAGTTGTGTCCAGAAGACCCCAGGTTAGAAGGCAGCTGTGTGTGCATTGCTTCTCTGTTTGGTTGAGTTAATTTTCAAATGAGTGTGCCCTCTGTAGATGTGCTCTAAGGGAGTAAACTAAAGACTGGAGGAATCTCCTGGAGAAAACTGAACTCCATGGGTAGGGCATGTAGAATTGTTGGGGACAGTGGTTCCTGACACATGGGTGAATGAGATGAATCTGGGCCTCGGGCTAGCCCAGAGGGGCTGACAATGACATCTGCTCACAGACCCAAAATGGGTTGGTCCTGATGACACAGTATGTCTTTTTCTTTCTTCCTTTCTTCTTCCCTCCCTCCGTCCCTTCCTTCCTTTCAATATTTATTTATTTATTTCTGGAGAAAGAGAGAGAGCACAGGTGCGCGAGCCAGGGGAGGGGCAGAGGGAGAAAGAGAATCTCAAGCAGGCTCCCTGCTGAGCACGGACCCGGACCTGGGGCTCCAGCCCAGGACCCTGACCTGAGCTGAAATCCGGAGTCTGCTGCTCAACGGACTGAGCCACCCAGGGGACCCTGGATTTTTTTTTTTTTTAAAGGAAATATAATTCACACAGAGTGTTATATTAGTTTCAGGTATATGATCGAATGTTTCAACAATTCTGTAGTTTTATTCAATGTAGTTCTATTTATTTATTTATTTAAAATTTATTTATTTATTTGACAGACAGAGATCACAAGCAGGCAGAGAGGCAGACAGAGAGAGAGGAGGAAGCAGGCCCCCCACCGAGCAGAGAGCCTGATGCGGGGCTCGATCCCAGGACCCTGAGATCATGACCCGAGCCGGAGGCAGCGGCTTAACCCACTGAGCCACCCAGGCGCCCCATGTAGTTTTGTTTTTTATAAAAGATTTTATTTGTTTATTTGAGAGAGAAAGTGGGCAAGCAAGAGGGAGAGTACGAGCAGGGGAGAGGGAGAAGCCGACTCCCCACTGAGCAGGACTGGATTCGGGACTTGATCCCAGGATTCTGGGATCATGACCTGAGCCACCCAGTTGCCCCTACTCAGTGTCCTTTTAATCCCGTTTATCTATTTCAACCATCCCTCCACCCAACTCCCCTCTGAGAACCAAGTTTGTTTTCTGTATTTAAGAGTCTGTTTTTTGGGGCGCCTGGGTGGCTCAGTGGGTTAAGGCCTCTGCCTTCGGCTCAGGTCATGGTTCCAGGGTCCTGGGATCGAGCCCCGCATTGGGCTCTCTGCTCGGCGGGGAACCTGCTTCCTTATCTCTCTCTCTCTGCCTACCTGTGATCTCTATCTGTCAAACAAATAAATAAATAAATCTTTAAAAAAAAAAAAAAAGAAAAAAAGTCTGTTTTTTGTCTTTTTTTTTTCTTTGTTTTATTTCTTCCACATCTGATTGAAATCATATGGTATTTATCTTCCTTTGACTAACATATTTCACTTAGCATTCCACCCTCTAGATCCATCCATGGTGTCACAAATGGTGAAATCTCATATTCTTTTTATGGCTGAATAATGTTCCCGTGTGTGTGTGTGTGTGTGTGTCTGTGTATCTCATATCTTCTTTATCCATTTATCCAGCGATGGACACTTGGGTTGTGTCCATATCTTAGTTATTGTAACAGAGAATTTCATATTAGCCATGCAAACTGACCCAGACTTCATGGCTAAAAAAATTCATTCATTAGGCAGGAATCCTGGCTGATATGACATACTTGATATTTAGCTCTATGATGTAGGTGGATATAAAATAGCTTTCAAAAAATGACTTTACAGGGGCACCTGAGTGGCTCAATGGGTTAAAGCCTCTGCCTTCGGCTTGGGTCGTAATCCCAGGGTCCTGGGATCGAGCCCCGCGTTGGGCTCTCTGCTCGGCGGGGAGCCTGCTTCCCCCTCTCTCTCTGCCTGCCTTTCTGCCTACTTGTGATCTCTGTCTGTCAAATAAATAAAATCTTTTTTTAAAAATGACTTTACGGGGCGCCTGGGTGGCTCAGTGGATTAAGCCGCTGCCTTCGGCTCAGGTCATGATCTCAGGATCCTCGGATCGAGTCCCACATCGGGCTCTCTGCTCAGCAGGGAGCCTGCTTCCCTCTAACTCCCTCTCTGCCTGCCTCTCTGTCTGCTTGTGATCTCTCTCTGTCAAATAAATAAATAAAATCTTTAAAAAAAAAATAAATAAAAATGACTTTACATAGGGATGTTAGATATTTAACCAGAGATTGGCCATATATGGGGGGGAAGAGGATTCCTTCCTAAAACCCAAAACAAAAACCACCCTAGAAAAATGCCATGTAGGCTATGATTGCAAATGACTCACGGAATGCAATTTAGTGGAATATGGAAAATACATTTCCTTTATAATAAAGACCTCAGTTCTTTCTTTCCTGAAGCCTTAAAACCAAAATTCAGCTATTAAAAAAGCGTGGAGATAGCTTCAGAAAACCTTTTGCCTTTTATGAAATAAGGACTTTGATCAGATGATTCACAAACTTGTCAGCCGCCCATTACTGGGTATCAGTGATGCCTCTGAACACAGTGGGGGACCCCTGGAGATGGAATATTCCTTTCTGGCCCACCAGTGGCCTATTGTTTTTTAGATAAAAGTGAATTAAGATGAAACCTTTTGCTCTCTCCAAACCACAGTTTTTACTAGCTAGTCAATTAACATTAAAGGCTTTCCAGAGTTGTCACCCCCCCCCCCAACTCCCAGCAGGAGCACACGCAGTAGGCAGGAAACCCCACCTGAAAGCGTTTTCCATCAACTTGCTGACTTCAACGCGTGCTGACTTCAGGCACTTCTGACAGCACAGAGTTCTCCTAGGCTTACCCGTGGCTACCTCCAAAAACAAACTCTTGAGTGGAGCTGGAGCTCCCAGTATTAGGCTGATGGCTTTTTTTTTTTTTTTTTTGAAGATTTTATTTATTTATTTATTTGACAGACAGACATCACAAGTAGGCAGAGAGGCAGGCAAAGAGAGAGAGGAAGGGAAACAGGGTCCCTGCTGAGCAGAGAGCCTGATGCGGGGCTCAATCCCAGGACCCTGAGATCATGACCTGAGCTGAAGGCAGAGGCTTAACCCACTGAGCCACCCAGGCGCCCCAGGCTGGTGGCTTTTTTTGCTTACAAAGCAGTTAAAGGTCAGTAAAACTTTTTTTCGTCTTTACTAGACGTTCAGTACTCTGCAAATGATGTCCTACTGGATATTGTGCTGAAAAAAAGTTTATTAGCCATAATCTAGGACTGCCGTCAAAGACAATACTGTCTGATACTGTAAGGACCCATTTTATATTTTTATATTAGCCAGAGGCTTCCACTGAGGTTAAACAATAACTTTGTTGTTTAACCCTTAAACTGTTCCTGCTCCCCTTCCCCCAGGGGACTTACTTAAAACACATCCCGGAAACCAGCTCCGGGTAACAATGGGTAACAAAGCCCAGATACGAGGGTGGGTCAGGCCAGGTGGAGACATCCATCAGTGGGGGTTGCATACTGTCTCCCTAGCTACCAAGGAGTATGCTGCCCCCACCCCCCGCCGCCGCCCTTTGGGAGCCTTTTGGGCGCCAATCCTAATCAAGGTGTTATAGGCTGGTTTAAATGTCTACTAGGGTAAATTGTAATTCAGTTGGTCACCTGCATCACTGTGGAATTTCCTGTGTGTGTTACGATCTCACTGGTCACCTGTGCGTGCCCAGGCCCGACGGCATCGCCTTTGCCCTTAAAATCTAGTCTGTGAAACAGAGAAGGGTCACCCTCTCTTGTAAGAGGTGCGGCCCCGAACGTTCGGTTAGATTCTTGATGCTTGGCGTGAAAAAAAGCTTTGCTTGACCTTCGCTTTATATCAGTCCTGCTCCTTTAATCACGGACCCATTATTGGGGTATAACAATACAAAGATTCAGAATTATTATTATAGTAATAGGAATTATGTTGGTACTATTTCAATAATTATTTAATGGTAATATTTAATAATTTAATAAATAAATTTAATAACTTAATTAATTTAATAATTTAATAAAATTTAATAATAAAAATTATAATTTATAAAATTTATAATATTTACTATTCCATTCTAGGCTCCATGTGAAGCAATTTGCCATTATTATCTCTCTGCATATGATCATGGACCATGGGAGGTAGGTAGCATTATATTCATTTTCCAGATGCAGAAACTGAGGTTTAGGGAGGGTAAGCAGCTTGTCCAAGGCCACACAGGCAGTCAGTGATGAAGGTGGGAGACAGAGTAGTAAAGCCTGACATACAAGAACATAGAAAGCAGTGCACAGACGTTTGCAAGATACACCTGCGACATGCCTTCGTCCATCTGGTGAAGTTTTGAATATAGGTGAGGTTCAGTGGGGTGGAGTCCCGAGCCCACAGCCAAGAAAGAATTCTTGGGACGTCTTTGGTGCAAAATGGTGGTTTACTAAAGCATGGGGACAGGACGCATGGGCAGGAAGAGTCACAGTCACTGGGCTGTGAGGAGTGGTCCATTACATACTTGCAAGTTGGGAGGGGGTCAGGGGTGGCGTCAGTCTCTAAGGAATTTTGGAAGCAAGGTTTCCAGAACGTTGAGGCGCTAGCTGTTGGGAAAAGGTCATTTATTACCATCTAATGAAACCTTAGTCATGAGACCCTTCAGGTGTATATATCATCATATGCTTGGGGATGATTGCCAGCACGTTTCTTGGAGAGTTTCGAGATAAAGGAAGTTTCCAAAGGAATTTTTATATGTTGAAGTAGACGTACAGGATCCTGGTTGGGATGGGAGAGGCAGCCAGGCTAGGATTGCCTTTTTTTTTTTTTTTTAATATTTTATTTATTTATTTGACACACAGAGATTACAAGTAAGCAGAGAGGCAGACAGAGAGAGGAGGAAGCAGGCTCCCTGCTGAGCAGAGAGCCGGATGCGGGGCTCAATCCCAGGACCCCGGGATCATGACCTGAGCCGAAGGCAGAGGCTTTAACCCACTGAGCCACCCAGGCGCTCCTAGGATTGCCTTTTGCCCTTAGCAGTATTAAGGTGGAGGCAGTTCAGTCGCTAGAGGAATGTCACTCTGCCTGTTTCAAGGACTTGTCAGTGGCTCTAGATAGTAAGGAAATCGAACAACTTTTCTTCTGCCTGTTTCCCACATACATTCCTCGAGCGTTCACTCAGTGGCCTTCTGGGGAGGGGGCTGGAGAAGCAGCAAGTTCTGTTGGAATTATGATCTGTATTTCCTTTGCTAGGGAACAGAGAGGTTTGGTGGAAAGCGGTGTGTTTTAAGAGAAATATGTAATGGACTTTCCCCATCACCAGAAGCTCTTGGGGCAGATTTAAAATGAGTACATCCAAGATGTCCGCCCTGGAGATTTTCTACCTGCTTTTCTGCCTCTTGTCCTGCGCTTTTGGTATTTCTTCTGCTCTTAGCATCAGTGAGTCAACAGCCTATTTTTAGCATTCCCCGTGTGCACAGACGTGGACCCTGACTGAACAGGTGTGTGTAATCACCACAGGCCAAATATGCGTGCCAGTCTTTCCTGCTAGCAGTGGGTCGGGGTGGTGGTGGTGTACGGGGAGGTGTATGGAAGAATGGAACATATAAAAACAAATCTATAAATATATTTAATTCATTTTAAGTCTCAAAATCTCTCAAGGGAATTTTTTTTTTTTTTTTTAATTGGGCAGTTCAGCCTGTTCCCCTTGGCACCTTCTGATAAGTTCATACAGGAAAGCCTGAGATAAATTAATCTTTTAATGCCTCACAAGTAAAAAAGGAAGTTATAGAATGATGTAGCTGGAAAGGACCCCAGAGATCTAAAGTGTTTCATGGAATATTCATGTCCTTGATCTGTTAATAAGTGTTTTGCCAAAGACCTTACTTGACCATGGTCAGATAAGATGTGGAAATGCTAGGTTAAAGGTGAATAGTTTTCTTTTCTGTGGAACCTCAGGGTCTTTAATATGCCAACGTGCTTTGTGAATCTGCAAAACTCACTCCACACCCCTCCCCCTCCAATTCTTTCTGTAGACAATGCTGGTCTAGCTTCTATGAAGATGGTGGCTGACACCTTTTTGAGAGCCAGGAAGTCCCAAGGGGAAGGAAAGATAGATCAGTTGCTCCTGTTACATGCCAGGAATTCTCAGTGAGATGCCTTTCCCCTAGAGGCTCAGAGAAGGCTGAGAGACACCTCAGCAAACAGGCCTCCCCTTCATTGTGAACCACACTGCAGAGAAGTGCCAGCCTAACACAAAGGGGTGACCCGCCCTTTAAAATCTGGAAAGTGTATTCATCCCCTTCCTAGCCCCCTGGGGACAGATGAAGGGGAAGGGGGACTGTCTCCAGGCTATAGTCACAAGGCTACTCTGGGGCTTTCCCTGGACAAAGTGGGCCTGTGAGTTTGAGAAGAATCAGTTTAAAAGCTCGCAGAGGTTTTTGTAGGAAAATGTGCATTGCAAAGCTCCAAGAATGAAGTAGAGTGTGGAGGACTTCCATGTTCCTTGACCAGGCAGCTCTGCTTTGTGAGGTGTTGGGAGGCACTCAGGTTCTGAGGAAAGTCCTTTGGGAAACACTGATCTAATCCGACCTTCTCATTTTACTGTGAGCCGCTAAGGACAAGGCATTTCTTCTGGGAGCCCGCTCAGGTTCCTTTTTCCACCACTGTAACACAGTTATTGGAACAAACTGGACCAACTTTGAGGGCAGCTTTGAAGAGATTTCTTTAGTTCCTAAATCCCTTTTATACATTTCAAGGGGAAATTGACTCTATATTTCTTGAATTTCTGTTGTCAAAAACCACAGATTAATTCAACCAATGTGCATAGAATGTCACCTCTGCCCAAAGCCCCTTTCTGTGTCGTGGTGGTCCCTGCAAAGATATAACTGAGTTCTTGGTACAGAGAGCATTCATAATAATGATAAATATGATATCAATGGTGATACTGTGAACATCTTTTAACGAATGCCTTTCTATGTGTCAGGCCCTAAACCATGCACTTTAATCCTCCCAACAACGAGTGAGGTGAGGATGATAATGATTCTTATTTCACAGTGAGGACACTCAAGTGAGGAGAGGTTAAGGAAATACTCCAAGGTCACGTACAGCTGGCAGAGAGAAGGCATACATAGAAAGGCCCATGAGTGTTTTATCAATGATGCAAAGTGCTGTATGAATTTAGCGAAAAGAAAAATAAGTTTTGAAAGGCTTGATCAGTGCAAGTGTCAGTTATGTGGAGGACAATTGTGGTTGTTTGCCCATTTCTCCTCCCTCTGGGGAACAACACCCCCTTACTTTGGAGGAACTCCAAAGACACTGTGGGGTCTGGCTTTGTGGTTGTGCACTTTGCCTTGAGCTGGACCAGAGTCTTTGGAAATATGGGGATTAGAACCAAGGGAAGAGGTTTCCCTCTCTTAGTTGGTATAACTGTAAAAGCTTCTCTGAGATATGGATGCCTTGTCCCTAGCCCTGTGGAAGGAGCTAGGCTTTGGTAGGAGAAACAGTGTTGGAGGTGGAGAGATAGAGAAGTAGATCTTCTGGTCATCTTTGAGGCCAAACCTTTCTCTTCTTTACAGGGGGCAGAGGATTTGCTAACTTCTCTTTTGGGAATGATATTGCCCTTCCCTGCAAAAGAAAAATGTTATTAGACAGTGATTTAAAAACCCCTATGCCATAGGGAGGTACACAGATCCTTAGAAGAGTGGAGGTTCTCTCTGTTGGGTGCTACAGGGGAATGGGCTCTTGGGGACCCAAGGAAAACAAAAACAAAAACAAAAACAAAAATATATTAAAAAAAAAAAAAACACACCTTAGAAGTCCCAACAAGATTCCATTGGTGGCTACATTGGATTCGACTCATACTTCAATGATATTAACAAAAACAGGAGCGGCCATACCAGAATTCCGACTGACTGCCAATGTCGTCTTAGCCACTCCCTTGGTCTCACAGGAAGCCTCCCTTTTCTCCTCTGTAAAATGGAAATGATATGAATGCCATGCTTTCTTCTTTCCCTTTGAGCCTACAGAGAGAAAACAGATGCAAAGCCTCTGTGTGCAAAACAGCATGGAAGTGTGACCTCCTGTTCACACTCATTTTACTGTGATCAAATGCTTTTCCAAACCTGCAGCAAGTCAAGCTTAGTCCCAGCAAGTGGACAGTATTTGCGGGGAGAAGAAGCAGGAGATTTCAGGACAGTAGCCTTAGTGGGTGCAAAAATGCTTGGAGAGTCAAAGGTGATAGAAGCCAAAACAACCACAAACCCAAACCCAAAACAAAATAATAGTTTCTTCCTGTTCCGGTTTTATCCTTTCGGTCCATTGTCTCTCCACTTCTGTTTTCTATGGAGTATTTCTTGGTTTGGGTTTTGGTGGGCTTTATGGAGACAAGGCAGACCGTCATCGCTTGCCTCCTGCAGAATGAGAAGATGCATGGAAAGGACCCAGGAGAGTTCCTGGTATCTTGTCCTTGTTTGAGTTTATTCATTCATTCGTGGTAGGGTATTAAGAAGGACTCTACCCTTCTCCTATGGAAAGTGATTAATTCGGGCCGGAAGCTCAGCAGTGTGGACAAACTGTGTGGGACCAGCCCGTTTCTAAGCAGGAGCTGGGCTAGGGAGGGTGAGGAGTAGAAAGAAGAAAGAAATAGTGTCTGTGTTGCTGTTGCAACCACCACAACAAACCGGGCGGGGTGGGGGGGGGCGGGCAGTTTCCACGCTGCAGATCACGCTGCCTTGAGAGAGCCCAGGGAAAAGTGCGGTCTGCTGGGTGGGTCCTGCCGGTTTCAAGGGCCTGACAGTCTGTGATTCCCGGCAACAAATGGTAGTGGTGGGGTGTGTACCCACACACACACAGACACACATGCAACGCTCAGCCTCCAATTTCAGCGCTGGCAGAAGATAACAATTCTCAGTTCGCCTTTCCAGGGTTATTTTTGGCCCGGGGCTGTTCGCTGGTGGCAAAAGGGTCAGCCCCCTCCCAACTCCCTCCCTCGTCCTCGTTCAAAAGAGAAACTTGGGCTTGGAAAAGGCTCACTGGCAGGGAGACCGGGAGACCGGGCTGCGGTGGGAGGGGAGAGGGAGTGGGGGTCTGGGAGAGGTCCCCAAGTCCGGCTCCAGCTCGCCCCCGCCCCCGGGCTGTTTTCTAGCAGAGGGTGTGTGCGCTCGGGAGCGAAGCGGTCACCGGGAAGGCTAGGGCCAGGCGGGCGACTGGGGTCTCCGGGGTCGGGCTGGCCAGCCCTGGGAGGAGGCTCTGGGGCATCCCCCCTTAAGTGAGTCCAGCAGGGTCCGGACACTGCCGGCGCCTCGGGGGACCCGGCTCCAGAGAGAGCTGGGCGGGAGCAAACTTTCTTGGAAGGTAGAGGCCAAACTCAGCCGGGGCGGCGCGGAGAGAGGACTGTCGGATCCGCGGGAGGGCGCAGGGCTGCGGAGGGGGCCGGGGCCCGGGCGCGAGGCGGAGCCCGGGCGCGTAGCCAAGCTGGTGGGGAGCAGGGGGGCCGGCGGCTGCAGATTCCGTCCGGCTCCCGGGAGCCGCGGCAGGACCGGCCAGGAGGCGCCATGGAGGGGAGCCCCATCCCGGTGCTGACGGTGCCCACCGTGCCCTACGAGGACCAGCGGCCGGCCGGCGGCGGGGGGCTGCGGCGGCCCACCGGCCTCTTCGAGGGCCAGCGCAACTACCTGCCCAACTTTATCCAGAGCGTGCTGTCGTCCATCGACCTGCGCGACCGCCAGGGCTGCACCATGGTGGTGGGCAGCGACGGCAGGTACTTCAGCAGGACGGCCACCGAGATCGTGGTGCAGATGGCCGCGGCCAACGGGGTGAGTGACCTGCCCCCGCTGACCCTAGCCTCTCACCGCGCCGCCGCCACCGCCCGCAGCCGCTGCCGCTGCCCTCGGTCCCGGCCCTGCCCCCTCCTGCCTGCCGCCCCCCAGCCCCGCAGGCCCAACCCCTACCGCCACTGCCACCCCCACCCCGGCGCAGCGGCTCCCCCAGGCCCTCTCCTTGAGGTCCCCGAAAGGCCTTTAGGGTTCCGCTTGGAGGGAACCTGCCACATCGCCCTGAGCTCTCCCCCGCTCTCTGCCCATGGCCCGCACCTGCCCGGGTTCCTTTTGGGCCTCCTCTTCCCCAGCCCTTTAAAACTACCCGTTCCCACCGGTTTACTACCCTGCCTTCCCCACCCCCACTTCTTTGCTCAGCTACCAACATAGTGGTCCCCCCACCACCGCCCCTTTCCTTCTTTTTTCTCCTGTGCCCTGTTTGCAGTCCTCTTCTTCCCCCTCTTAAGTTTTGGCTCTCCCAGATCTAACAGTAGTGTCTCAAACACACGCGTGTACACACACACACACACACACTCCAGTGTTGATTCCTGGCATGTTTAGCGAGAGTGGACTTTTAGTGTAAGTGGTTCGTTAACCCAGTGGAATTACTTCACTATTCATCTGGTTTGTGCAGGGCTGGGGTGGAGGTCAGTTCCGTGCCACACAGCCTCTCTGCCCTCAGTTCTGTGTGTGTCATTGGGGTGGGGGGGAGCGGTATCTCTCAAAGATCTGAAATGAGACTTGCTCTGCCGTTCTCAAAGCAATTCCTAACTACTCTGCGAAAGACTCTGGCAGCTGATAGCATTTTGTGCCTCTTCTCCCTTTCCGATTTCATCCTCACTTCCTCTCTCTTCTCCCACCACCTCTGCGGACCTTGGAGGTTTCTCCTCTTCCTTCCTTTCTGTCCTACAGCTAGAAACACCTTCTGGCATCATCCGGTACCCCCTGTTCTCCTTCCCAAATCCCGCAGCCTCTGCGCACTTCTGCAAGAGGGACACCGCACTTCAGCGGTCTTTGTGGGAAATACTGTCTAAAAGAGTCATCTGAGCCAGAACCCCACGCGTAGCACATTTAAGTGGAATCCCTACCGATGTATAAATGAGTGTGAACATTTTAAAAAAGTGAAACTAAACAACCCTCTGGGGTGTGGATTCCCTTTCTCCTTCCCGACCCCATCCTTTTAATTTTCTTTCCTCTCTATCTTTTTTTTAGTCTTTGGTGTCGTCCGTGCTCCACCTTTGTGTACTCTGATTCCCCTCTTGCAGAGTTTTAGGGGTGGGGAAAGTAGATTTTTTTCCCCCCTAAATAAAATAACCCAAAAGCATTGGGAGAAAGCACTGAGCGGTGATACGGGTGGTAGAGCTGGGATTTCCAACCTCAGAAGACGATGTGGCTGGTGATACAGCACTACTATTTCTCTCTGGCCCCTAACTTGGGATCGATCAAGGTTGGCTTGAATCAGGGAGTTGGAGAGAGGTTGACAAATAGTCTTACTCTTGTCTGACAAGCTGTTCCCATGGAGTGATGGAGGATAAGGAGCCTTGGGAGAGGTAGGGCAGCTCTCCTACTCCTTGCTGGGGCAGTTTTTTTTTTTTTTTTTTTTTTTTAGGGAGGGAGAAAAACATCCACTTATTTATTGTGGGTGAGGATATTTTTGAAGCTCCAGTTGTCGATTTGCATGGGCAAGGTATTGCCATGCTTTCTGGTTTCTTGGCACACGTTCCCATCAAGTCTCTTCAACTTCTTACTTCAACGCTTCTCTGATAACCATATCTTATTAACTTTAAGGTGGAGTTTATTTTAGGCAATAGGTAGCATATGTTAATAAATGGTTAAATCAGAGCCACGCTTAATCTCGTGGTTGTTACAAGGGACAGAATGACAAGTCATAACCCACACAGAAGCACCATCTCCTAAATAATCTGAAAGTGTTATTTCCAAAATGGGTGGGTAGGAGTGAAGGGAATGGCCAACATTTATCAAAGGTTCAGGCAGCCAATTTAAACCAGTCTTCTCATTTTGTTCACCTTCTTGAGGGCTTTTGCTCGGGCAAATGAACAATCAGAAGGCTGGCTTCAGGAGAAAGGGGGTTCACCATGAGCAAAATTGGTCTTGAATGATGGCAAATTGATAGGAATGAAGACCCTTGGTTCCAAAAACTTTGCCTCCCTTGATTTCCCATTGGGTATTCATAAACGGGTTAGAAAAATAGTACAAAAATAGTATTTATTCTCTTTGCACTGACTTGAACCTGAGTGAGAGGGCTGCCTCTCTGTATCTGAAAGATTTGGGGTTTGATAAAGTTAATTTTACTATGCAGTTTAATATAACCAACTGTAGTTGCTCTTTGATTATATAATTGCAAGAGGAGGACAGAAGTTTGGAATTTCCAAAGTGATGAACTGCCACTTATATCTTAATATATCATAGAGTTTGAAATAGATTCTCTGACATATAGCCAGTACAATTCGGGATAAACATTTTTTTATTGTAAAATTCTGAATACTTCAAACTTTCAGAAAAGCAGAGAATAGATAAATGGCTTCCATATGCCCACACCCTAAGCTGTTATTATTTTTCCTATATCTGTTCCATCTTTTTTGAGGGCTAAAGTATTTTAAAGTATATTTTAAAAATGACGTTTTATCCCTAAGTTCAGTATGGATCTCTAAAAACTAAGAACAATGTTCTTGATAGTTACAATGTCATTACCATCCCAAACAAAATTAAAAAAAGGATTTCTTCATTTATTACCCATCCTACATTAAGATTCCTCAATTATTCTGAAATGTCTTTTATAGCTGTTTTTTCAAACTAGTTTTCTTCTAATCAAGGAACACACATTGCATTTGGTTATGTCTCAAGTCTTTTTTAAACTAGAAAATATCTCCCTCCTTATTTTTTTCTGTTCATGAAATTGACTTATTGAAGAGACAGGGTCTGTTGATTGTCCTGTAGAATGCCTCCCTCGGCCCCGCTTTCTGGAATTTTCTGATTTTTTTTTTTATGGTGTCATTTAACTTTTCATGATATTCTCTCTGTGTGTGTGTGTGTGTGTGTGTGTGTGTACTAAAATTGAGTTCTAAAGGCTTAATTAGATTCAGGCTCAACACTTTTTTTCTTTTTTTGGCAAGACTATTTCGTAGGTGGTGGTGTATATTCATGTTGTATTGTGTTAGGAAACATAGGGCTGTTGTGGTGATTGCCTCTGCCTTCCAGTACTTTCTCCCTTGGAACTGGCCAGTAGCCTGTGGGGTGAGGTTTGTACCATGTGAATATCCAGTTCCTGTCATTCTTGACTCAGTTGTTTCAGCTTCCATTAGCGATTCAGGCTTGAGTGAATTATTTCATTAGGGGTTTCAAAATGATTTTTAATTCTCTAATTCTATCTGCGTGCTTCAGCTAGCATTTTTCTAAAAACTGGGCATTTCCCTCACTATTGGGCTATCCTGTAATAGAGTTCCTTCTGGAAAAGCAGAATTTATGTTTATTTCCCTCTCTTTTTAAATTATCAATTTTCAGTCAGGATTTGGCAAAATAGCCACTTGAACTCTTGACACACGAATTTGTTTGGCTTTTCTTTTGCTCTTTTGAGTTTCACTGTGAACTCTTGAATTTTTATATAATCATTTTGAATGGATTTGTAAATTAGTGAGAAGATACTTATACCTGTTTCTGTAATTTTTATGTGGCTGTGCAAACTTATCTAAAAAGTCCCCACGGGGCGCCTGGGTGGCTCAGTGGGTTAAAGCCTCTGCCTTCGGCTCAGGTCATGATCCCAGCGTCCTGTGATCGAGCCCCGCATCACATCTGGCTCTCTGCCCAGCGGGGAGCCTGCTTCCTTTCCTCTTTCTCTGCCTGCCTCTCTGCCTGCTTGTGGTCTCTGTCTGTCAAATAAATAAATAAAATCTTTAAAAAAATAAATAAAAAGTCCCCAGAAGTATTATAATTCTTTTTTTAAGATCCAGACTGTCATACCATAGATCCAGACTGTCATACCATATAAGAGCAAAGAAAAATATCTACTAAGTATGAGAGTAAATAGCACATTTAAATGAATTGCAGAACTTAGTTTGTTACCAATATAAACTTAGTTTGTAACTAAGTGATTTTTTAAAAAAAGATTTTATTTATTTGACAGACAGAGATCACAAGTAAGCACAGAGGCAGGGGGTGGGGGTGTGGGAGAAGTAGGCTCCGATGTGGGGCTCCATCCTAGGACCCTGAGATCATGACCTGAGACGAAGGCAGAGGCTTTAACCCACTGAGCCACCCAGGTACCCCTGTAACTAAGTGGTTTTTAAAAATTATTTCTTTTTCTATCTGCTTTAGATACTTCTCAGGGGTTTAGATCCTCTAGGTATCAATTTATTTTAATTTCATAAAGATTTCAAGAGCTAAATGTAAATAATGGCTACATTATGAATAAATGCCTTTGCCTTTTTCTGGGTGAATCCATCTGTGACTAAGGGCATCTCTTTCTCCTCTTTGTTCTCATCTTTTTTTTTTTTTTAGTCCTAAAGTACCTTTAATATTGGACAGATGGCAGCACTGTGCTTGAAGATGTTTCTGACTTTTTCTAAAGTTTTCTATCTCTGGAGATGACACCATATATATATGTGTGTGTGTGTGTATACACACACACACGTATGTATATGTATGTATGTATGTACATATACATACACATACACACACACACATATATATGTATATCTCATCACAGTCCAATAGAACTTTTTATATATGTATATATCTATATATATATCTCATCATGGTCCAATAGAACTTTTAGAATTTTTTTGTTTTAAAGATTTTATTTATTTATTTGACAGGCAAAGATCACAAGTAGGCAGAGAGGCAGGCAGAGAGAGAGGAAGAAGCAGTCTCCCTGCTGAGCAGAGAGCCCGATGCTGGGCTTGATCCCAGGACCCTGGGATCATGACCTGAGCCGAAGGCAGCAGCTTTAACCTACTGAGTCACCCAGGCGCCCCACTTTTAGAATGTTTTGAGAGGAAGGAAAGTTTTTGTAATCTACCCAAGCCACTAGCCACATGTGATTATCAAATAGTCAAAATGTACCAAATGTGACTGAAAAACGGAATCTTTTTATTTAATTTTAATTAATTAAAATTTAAGTTTAAGTAGCTGTAAGTGATTAGTAGCTACCATACTAGGTAGCACAGCTCTGTAATTTAGCATTTAAAATGTAAAAAAAATTTTTTTATGGATCCAGACTATTACAACAAAAAGCAACTATAAATTAAATAAAGGTAGGTCACCAAACACTGCAAATGCATTTTAGCAAACCCAAACCAGATTTCTTCATGTGATGATAACCACACTGTCTTCTGACCTTAGCCTGGGAGACAATGAGGTATGGTAGGAAAAGCTCCGTATCAGCAGCTGGAAAGCTCGCTTTCTTTTCCTAGCTCGGCCATACAAGTTGCAGGGCAAATGTTTTAGCCTCTTGAAATACCTAGAAACCACTTGTTTCTTCATCTATACATTGGGAGGGACAGCAGGGCTGAGTTATCCTGGGAATCAAATGAAAGCATTATATAACATCCATAGCTTTAAGAAATATAAGGGAATATTATTATGGTCAACTGAATATTTCTCCTAAAATAGTGATTTGATTTGCACATATTGAGTAAAACAACTTACAGTTCTGTTGCAAGTTTTAGCCAAGAGAAAATCCATTTGTTGATTAGCCACACAGTGTGCTGGCCATGTGATGATCAGCAATGGTAATAATAATATTAGCATACAGCTCAGCTTACAAGAACTTCTCAATGCCTTGTGAAATCTTTTAGAGGTGGAGGGTGAAGTGCAATGGTACGAAGAAGGCTGTGTCGGTGAGGAACTGGGCTATGCCTTCCAGAGGGATGCTTGTGCCGGCCGTGTTTGAGTCCCATGTGCCATGCAGAGGTGGTTGTTTCAAAAAATGGGAAAGCCTTGTCTTGACATTTATCAGAGCTATCTGGGGAACAAATTTTGATGTCCCAAAGAAAAGGAGCATAGATTTGGAAGGGAAACAGAGTGGAATATGGCGGTGTGGGGGATGTAGGGAGGAGAGAGGGAAGCCTGTGTTTCAGCAGATAAGGCTTCTTTCCTGGGATGACTCTGGAAGTCTGGGATTGGCCGGCTTCAGGTCCTGTCTCTAGAAAGGAAAAAGAACTGGGTGGTGACTGTCCTTTATTTTCGACCGAAGTTCACTACAGAATAGGTGAATGGAATGAGTTATGGCCCTGACATTAGGAAGGGCAGGTTTGTAATACACAAGAAAGCCCTAAAGAGCTTGCCATAACTTTCTTTCGCTTCCCTTCCCAAATCCCCATCCCTGAGTTGTGGAAATGGGAAATCCATTATGTGAGCAATAGCTCTTGGTTACCTTGGTGCTCTTGGTTCTCTCTTTCTCCCTGTTCAGTCAGTCCATTCTTGAATCTGTTAGCCTCAAGTCATCATTCACTTTTTTTTTTTTTTAAATGGGGAAGGAAAAGGAATGGGAGAGGTTTTAAGAACAGCTGGGCCCTCCCAGTTGCTGGGGTGGGTTATTTTAAGCTTTGTTTAATGTGTCCAGAGACCCAGATGACATTTTTAACTAAGCTGTGTTATTAAATCTTGTGATAAAGCATAATGATGTTTATTGAAAAGACAGACACACATCACCAACATTATGTGTGAAACTTGCCCAAAGAATTTTCTATAAAACATCTGTTCTCTTCGAGTCCTTCATGAACTCTGAAGGTTTGACAGTTTCTGTACAGATTTGAGGGATAGAAGTTGGAACCTAATTTTGAGGAAACTAAGCATAGGTATTGGCTTTGCTAAACCTAACCTTCATGTTTTGGGCCCTGGTCATCCTTCTGTTAGACAAGAGTAATGTAAACAAATACTGGGATAGGATTTGAACAGGGTTTTTTGAGAATAGTAGGTGGGGTGGGGTGGGAAACAGTGTCTGAAATTTCCAGGGATTTTTAAATTGAAGGTAGAAACTCAACATCCTCTGTTCGCCTACAGCTTTGACAGTTAATTGCAAACACTCAAGATTTGGCCAATATGCCTTGAATGTTTATACTTGTGAAGCCAAAGGAAAGGCTTTAGGTCCCTTCCTTGGACTTGACTCTCATTAGTTATGGATATGAGACTTGTTAAAATCCACATTTTCTGGAGCTTTAAGAATGTTTTTCATCTCCTACATTTTTAGTGATGGTCAAATTTTCGAGTTGATGCTTATATTTGTGTGAAGAGAAAATCTTCAGGAAATTTGATGAAATTCTTCTTGGCATTGAGTCACAGAACTTTTTCTTTTCCACGTCTCTAGTTATAGCTGTTTTATAATGTAATACTTAATGATTGCTTTTCTTTTTTCTCCTCTTATTAATAAGAGTTCTCTTTGATAGCTAGGGGTATCTAGTTTTATATTTAAGGCTTTCTAATGGAAAGGGAAAAGAAGTTGAAATCAGAAGACCAGAGTTTATAACAAATGGTTAATATCTACACTCTATAAAAAGCTTTTCTAAATCAGTAAAAAATTCAAAAAATTCAAAAGAAATAATGTCAGCTACAACAACAAACATATGAAAAGGAGATCATCCTCATTAATAACAAAAAAATAAACAAAAACAATCTATCAATTTGAAAAAAATCAAGAGTACTCGGAGTTGGTGTGAACATTTGAAAATTGTCATGCTAATGGAAGTTAACTTGATAGAACATTTTGGCCAGGCAGTTCAGTTTAGCAGTATGCACCAAAATCAATGGAATACTTGTCCAGTAATCCACCAATCCATGAATCTAAGAATCTGTCCTGTAAATTTCCTAATACAAAGGTAGAAACGTCTATGTACAGGAATACTCATCACAGCATTTTGCAAAAGAAAACCTTAGAAATAGTTTATATGCTCATTAGTAGAGAACAGGTACCTAATATATGACACAAGTCTACCACTGAGGCATTAAAACTCGTAAACAAAGAAGGTGGATCTACACGTACATGAAAAAGATACGAATGATAGTTTGTTCAGTGAAACAAAGCAAGTAGTAGATTAAAAAGAATGTACTTCCAACTTCTATCCCTCTTCTGTACAGAAACTATCAAAAATCCAGAGTTCATGAAGGGCTCGAGGAGAACAGATGTTTTCTAGAAAATTCTTCGGGCAAATTTCACATATAATTTTGCTGATGTGTGTCTGTCTTTTCTGTAAACACCATTATGCTTTATCATAAGATTTAATAAAGCAGCTTAGTTAGAAATGTTGTCTGGGTCTCTGGCCACATGAAACAAATCTATAATGTAAGCATAGAAAATAGGGTTAGAAGAATATATTCCAGTTAACAGTGAATACATCTGGGATATATGGGTGTGTGTGGCGGGGAAGGAGAATCCTTTCTCTTTCTACGTCATATACTTCTTTTTATTAAATACTCATACACATGTATAGGTTGCTCTGATGATTAAACACACCAGGAAAAAATAATAAAAAAGGAGAAGTTCTGGATTTGAATGCCGATACTATTGTTTGCAACTTGCATGACTGTGGAAAAGTCAAGTGGCTTTCTGGTGTTGGTCTCCTCATTTATACAAATAGGGAAAGTAAAACCACTTGCCCCTACATCTTCCAGGTTCACTGGGAGGATTACTATCAATTATTTTATTTGTTTTCATAACACAATTATTACTAAACTTGTCTAAACTAAACTCTGATTAAAATGAGAGGACCTGGGCGTGGTGCCCTGTAGTTTCAGTAACTTTACTGTTCACATGGCGATCCTGGCTGCTTTGGTAAGGCTTTCTCTTGACTTCGTCTGTGCATTATTTCCCAGCATGAATGAGCTGAGTCTGTCCCATGCTTTTCCATCTTAAACATTTCTGAGGCTCCGGCTGTGTTCAGGCAAGACCCCCGCCCGCCCGTCCCCTACCCCCTGCCCCCCGCAATCTGCTCATTTCACGAGGATTTTCAAGCCTAACAGACAGGGCCATGTGAGAGATTACCGAGAGGAACAGACCCAGCAGAGGCTAGGGGACTCCACGCTAATCTGCTGAGTCGTCTGAGCGCCAACAGCTGCAGGCGCTCGAGGTGCGGTATTTGGTCAGGATGTTTGTCCCTGTGTCTGTTCCCGCAGCCTCGCGGAACGCTTGGTTCCCGGGCAGGGTCTTTTTTTGGACAGGATCTCCCAGATGTAAAGTGTCGGATGCTAATGTGGAACAGAACACAGAAGACCTGGCTCTGCTGTCATAAATAACAGTAAATTGTTCAATCTTGCTGAGCTGTAAATCTGTTATTGCCAGAGGTCTTCAGTTCACTGGAACACAGTTTGAGGCGTGGGGGCACTTAGCAAAGGGGCAGGAATGTTTCCCAACCAGACGGAAACGGGTCTGATGTAATTTATTTAAAAAGCCACATAAATGTATTTTAATTGATTGTGACAATGACTCCGGAAAAAACACATGGCTATAGAGACTGAGGTTTATTTTGGGGGAGGGATATGCAGGCCACACACACACACACATATTTATTGCAGTATGGGTATATATATTAAGTACATATTCACACATATGTATTCTATCTATAAAGATGTCAAAGATAGAGTTTTTTGTTTTATAGATGTAGCTTTGTTTATATATATAAATATAAAATATATCTATATAATGATATAATTTTTTTGTGTGTACCTATAAAGGTGCCAGGTGGAAAGTGTTTTTATGTATTTAGAGAGTTTATTGAGTAGCATATGCATGTGGGCATATGCACAGGACACCCCCTTCCTCAGATATATATCTTCCCTGGATGTCTTCAAGAGGAGAGTAGACCAGATGTCAGAAATGTTTGAAGATTACATAGAAGCAAAGGAGTGGCTAAATATTCCTAGATGACCTATGTTTCTATGATGATTAGGAGAATTGGGCTGGAATTGGATGGGCTGAGAGTAAGAGATATAAGTCGAAGAAATCCTACTGTTCTGGGCAGGAATCTGTCTTGCAAGAACAGCTCTGCGGTGAGCTCACCAACACGGGAAAGTTAGCCAGTCGGCATTGAGCACCCTGGCAGATAGTACAAGTCAGAGGCACAGAGAGGAAAATGAAATGATCCAGGTCAAGACAAGAGCACAGACTCGGTCTTGTCACTCCTTACCATGGACTTCAGCACCTTTTCAGGGAGCAGCCTTGGTGGTTAAAGAAAGAAGACATTGTATTCATGTAGGCATGTTACAACTAATTTACACTTTAATTGTTGCCAAGCTACATGCAGTTTAATTTATTTTGTAGCCCCCATTTAGTCCTCAAACATTTTTTAGTTTCACATACAAAAACTTCAGGTAAAAGAACATTTTCTTAAAAAAACGTATTTTAAGGAGAGAGAGAGAGAAAGAGCACACGTGCATGCATGCAAATGAGATAGGGAGAGGCAGAGGGGGCGGGAGAGAGACGTTCTCAAGCCCACGGTGCTGATTGCAGAACCTGACATGGGGCTTGATCTCAAGACCCTGAGATCACAACCTGAGCCCAAACCAAGAGTTGGCTGTTCAACTGACTGAGCCTCCCAGGCACCCCAAAAGAGCACTTTTATATTGGTTAGTAAACAATGGTACATCTAAATAATGGAAGACCATATGTACACTAAAAATCCAATTGTGGAAGAATATTCAGTGACACAGAAACATAGATACCAGGGAAGGGCTGGATATATTATGTGAAAGATGTAGGTGATACAATAATCCCTTTTGTAAAAATATGGAAATTTGTAAATTAGAGAGAGAAGCAGAGATACCAAGACATAGAGGTTTTACATAGAAGTGAGAACTGTGCTCATTTTTAGATTTAGAGATGACTCTTATTTTCCTCTTGCTCATGTGTACTTCTTAAATGTTCAAAAAGGGAACATGTATATATGTGTGTGTGTGTGTGTGTGTGTGTGTGTGTGTGTGTATTTGTAATTAGAAAACCACTATAGGTAAGCAAAGCAACAACAGATTCATTCAATAACTATGAATTAAGGAATTCATACTTTAAGAATTAAGCAATGGCATGTGGAAGAGGAGGGAAGGCAGGGAAGACCCTTGCGTCTTCGTTTGGTGCTGGACACTGACCTGGAGCTTGCTTACGTTACCTTCTCTCACCTTCCATCTTTTAGATTACAAAACTGAGACACAGAGGGATCTTGCTGCAAATCGCATAGCCAATAGGAAGTCCATTGGATACAAAAATCTCATAGTATCTCAGGGCATACAACTCTGTGTTCTTGACCTAGGTGGATCTGGTGGTTCTTCTCCAGGTCTTCAGTTGGGTTGAGCACCTCATACATTAGCAGCAGATAAGCCCTTTCTTACTTCATTGAGCCAAGTCCTATACCTCAAGGTAAAGATTTCAGTATTTTCCAAGTGCTGAACTACCTAATTCTTAGGAGGGCCCCAAGTTCTAGTGTCACCACCCCCATTTTGCATCTGAGCAAAGTTGGATTTCCTGATTCTCACTGAGATCTCCAGAGCTGCTGAGGGGGTGGAAGACTAGAACTTGGGCCAAACTTCTGGGCACTCGTGACTTTTCTGCATCTGTTCAGATGTTAAGGACTGAATGTGAACTCCACCTTGGTTTGATTCTAGTGGGCTCTCATCTCTCCTTCCAGCCCCAAAGTGTGTGCATGAAGGCTTCCAGGGGACAGGAAGCTGAGGATGGTCTCAGGGGCTCCCATCTGGTCTCCATGTAAAAAAGGATATAACCGCATCATTATCCATGTGCAAATGGAGAAGTCCCTTGATGTTTGGATAACCACATCCATGTCCTGAGTTTGTTATTTCTCGAAATTCCACTTAGCCATCTCCGGCTTACTCATGTGCAGCAGTGCACAAAGGTTGGCACACCCCTCTGACAGCTGGGGCTGAGAGACCAAAGCCCTGCCATCATGGTGGCTTGGCCTTGGCCTTGCTTCGTGGGTTTTGGTTTGTGTTTAACGGCGAAGACAGGAAACAGGCATCTTTGCGTCTGTGGCTCTCTGTGCACTTTGGAGATGGCTGTGGTGGTGGCTGTGTGGTCCGCACCACACTCTGGGAACCATCAAGGAAGCTTCTGTTTATTGCTCTCTTTGCTCTCTGATTCACTTTGGGAATGAGAGGCATATGGCACAGTGAGTGGAGGATATTGGGGAACGTTATGCTTACTTTTTTTTTGTCTCCCTTTGGGACTATTTTTTTTTTTTTAATGGCTTGTGTAAAGCTCAAAGGAAATCATGGCAGGGAGTCATATTTAAGGGAGTTCACACAGGAAAACAATGTGTTTTGTTCCTTGGAGAAAATCATTTGTAGTAAAAAATCTGCCTGTACTCTGAGATCCTACCCTGCGGGTTTCAACTGCCCATTGCTGCTCTCTAGTACTTTGATCTAATTAGAAACTGAACTCATTGCTAAGTCTAATTTAGAAGAATAGTTTGTTAGTGTTCTGAAAAGAACAATCCATGACAAAGAAACTTATTACTTTTTTTTTTAAAAGATTTATATTTGAGTGGGGAGGAGTAGAAGCAGGGGGAGAAAGAGAATTTGAAGCAGACTCCCCGCTGAGCACAGAACCCAACGCAGGGCTCCATCTCACCATCCTGAGATCATGACCTGAGCTGAAATCAAGAGTCAGATACTTAACTGACTGAGCCACTAGGGTGCCCTGAGAAAGAAAATTATTTTAAAAATGGGTTGTATATGGCACCTGGTGTAAAGAAATGGTGTAAAGAAATGGGCTGGGAGAAAGCTTTATGGGATTAAAAGTTTCTCTTCTCAGGACACTTGTCTGTGCCATGTGGAGGGGCACACTGATTCCCTTGGCACCTGCTGTGTCCATCAGGGGTGGAGCAGTAATGATGCAGTCCAGGTGAGGTTCAAGAGTTGGTGAGTGGTTCCAACATCCATCTAGGAGACTAGACACAGAGAGATGATTAAGTAATGGCACCCTGGGAAAGGTGACTCATTGCACACCGGCCCATGCTACATCCTCTTTTTCCGGAGCCTCTGCAAGTGTTGCCTAGGTAGGAACAAGCTCAAATTCAACGTGCCTCAGTAGGTCTGCGAGTGTCCCTGTGATAGTGTACACGTGGCTACCTGTGGATTCTGGGATCTAGATGTGTGTACTGCCCGTTGCTTGTGTACATGACACTGCACTAGAGGCCATCTTGAACCCCTTTGCAAGTGGGAACGGAAGGACATGTTCCCCAGTAGCAGGTGAAGCCCAGGCTGGTTTCCCCTTCTTCCAGCCAAAGCCAGACCGTATGGGAATGTGAGTGGTGATTCCCCCAGTGCCCCTCCTGGGAAGGTCAGGGAGCCACAGGATGTCTTGACTTGAACCCCCCACCCCACTCCACCATGCCCCGGGTTGCAGACTGGGTTTCACTCAGGAAAAAAAGTCAGATGCCGCCTGCTCCAATGCCCTAAACAAAAGCAGTGTTTTTTTTTGTTTTTTTTTTTTAAAGATTTTTTTATTTTTATTTATTTGTCAGAGAGAGAGTGAGCGAGAGCGAGCATAGGCAGACAGAGTGGAAGGCAGAGTCAGAGGGAGAAGCAGGCTCCCTGCGGAGGGCAAGGAGCCCGATGTGGGACTCGATCCCAGGACGCTGGGATCATGACCTGAGCCGAAGGCAGCTGCTTAACCAACTGAGCCACCCAGGCGTCCCCAAAAGCAGTGTTAATGATGAAAGTAGACCATCCTTTCCTTGCAAGGTAGCATCTGCTGCGATGGTGATGGTGGAGGGCAATATTTCTAGGACTTGTTTAGAAAGTGAAATGGTAGCATAAGGGATAACCTACTGTCTAAAAGTGAATTTTGAGAGCATTTGGGGGGCGCAATCAGTTAAACAGTTAAATATCTGACTCTTGATTCAGCTCAGGTAATGATCTCGGGGTTGTGAGATCGAGCCCCGCGCCAGCATCTGCACTCAGCTGGGAGTCCGCTTCTCCCTCGCCCTCTGTCCTTCTCTCTGCCCATGCTCTCACTTTCTCAAATAAATAAAATCTTTAAAAAAATTAAAAAAAACAAGTGTTCGAGGAGGGTGATGGTAACACGTCATGTTTGTTTCACAAAGGGTTTTTCTTAATGGAATCTCATCTTAAGATTCTCAGCTTTGCAGATGAAGACACAAAGCCTCAGAAAAGTGAAGTGATTTGCCCTCCTCTGGGGTGGAGGCAAGGCTCCCCTCTAGATCTTTTAACTTCGAAATGGAGTGTTCTTTTTTTAAACAACAGGGTTTCCAAAGGTTATATATATATATATATATATATATATATATATATATTTTTTTTTTTTTTTTTTAGATTATATTTATTTGACAGAGAGAGAGATCACAAGTAGGCAGAGAGGCAGGCAAAGAGAGGGGGAAGCAGACTCCCCGCTGAGCAGAGAGCCTGATGCGGGACTCGATCCCAGGACTCTGAGATCATGACCCGAGCAGAAGGCAGAGGCTTAACCCACTGAGCCACCCAGGCACCCCAAGGTTATATTTCTTTTATCAGTTGCTAGAAGAAGGCCAGAAGTCTGAAATCCAGTAGGATCATGCTTCCATCCCTCTTCTGGCTTCTGGTGTGGTGGCTGCCATATTCCTTGGCCTTCCCTGGCTTGTGGACACCTTACTCTGATCTCTGCCTCTGTCTTACACTGCTTCTTCTGGATGTATCTTCTTTTCTGTGTGTCCTCTTCAGTAAGAACAAAGCTCTTCCCCTTCCATGAGGGAAGTGGTCCAACTGTAATCAACCTGCCACCGGGTGTTTAGCTGATCACCCCGGCAATGGTGCCATATGAGGGACTCAGTTTTGGTCTCTGTTGGGTGCCCAGTGGTGGCTGGAGCCAGGCTGACCTTGGTGAGAGGAAAGCCATGGTGCTGAGTCCATGTATCACCTCCCTCCTTGCCACCGTGAGGGTTCCTCATGGAACTTTGTTCCCGAGTCCATTGGTCAATGACAGGTGTAGCTACCCGGGAAGGAGGCTGATCCTACCCGCTTGATTCTTAAAATCATTGTCTGCTTAAGTCCCCTCTTACTGAGCATTTCCAGGGGATACACATGTCTTTATGATTTTCTGTGTCTGACTTTAGAAACTCCATCTCTTGCTCTCATGCCTCTCCTCCAGCCCTTACCATGCCTCAGATGTCCCACAATTAGGTTTATACACAGTGTTCAGCACTACCTCTTTTTCTGGTAATGTTGGGTCAATGAGCCCATCTGCATAGGTGAAATTTCCAGATAACTAGAATTTGGTTTTCTGTTAACCCTCCAATTATAACCAAAATGTTAAAGCTTGGTATTTTTTTTTCAGTATATTTTCTCACGTTGACCTTCTTAAACAGAATATGTATTATCTTTTCAAACAAGGAATAATTGAATTTTAGTTAAGTTGGTCTATAATCATGACTACTTGATAAATAAATTGTATATATTTATTTCTGTATTTTTTCCAAATTGTAGCCCCAAAGTGAATATAACTTTACATTGTGTGTGTTTTTTTTTTTTTAAAGTAGGTTCCATGCTCAGTGTGGAGCCCAGCATGGGGCTTGAACTCACAACCTTGAGATCAAGACTTGAACTGAAATCAGTAGTCGGATGCTTACCCGACTGAGCCACCCAGGCGCCCCTTAACTTTACGTTGTTGTCATAGCATAAAAATTATTTTCTATTCTGCATTTTTGACTTACCATTCAAGCATTGTCCGTGTTCCTTCTATACCATTTAAGATAATATAATTTGTTAGAGCAAATAAACCCTTTTAACAGGAAACCATTTTTATTTCCTTTAAAAATAGTAGAACGTCATTTCTCACTCACATAATAGTCCACTGTGGGCATTGCTGGTGAACAAAGACTCTTGGCTTCCATCTTCTGGCTCCGTGTCTCCTAGAGCTATGTGCTCACCTGAGCTGAGCCTCTGGAAGGAAGTCTCTGGAAATACATGGTGGAGAGGAGGCTTCTTACCATCCTGAGCACAGGGGGCACATGCATTACTTCTGTCCTCATTCTCATGTTCGTGTATCATCTGTTGTGAAATCAGTCATGCAGCCACACTAGATGTAAGGTGGTCTGGGAAATGTAGTCCCTGGCAGGGGGCTGGAGGTTGGTCCTCAAAGAGCCGTCTGGACTGTGGAAGGGGATCATTGCTTTTTGAGGACTGCGAACCCAGTCTGCCACAGGTGCACAATCTTCTTCTTCTTCTTCTTTTTTTTTTTTAATAATTTATTTGTTTATTTGACAGAGATCACAAATAGTCAGAGAGGCAGCAGAGTGGGGGCAGGGTGGAGAATGCTCCCTACCGAGCAGAGAGCCTGATGCAGGGGCCAATCCCAGGACCCTGGGATCATGACCTGAGCTAAAGGCAGAGGCTTTAACCCACTGAGCCACCCAGGCGCCCCCGCTTTTTGTACATTTTTTCCTGTATCTTCCTTCATTGTCCTATTTGGTCAGTGACCTACTTCTAGCATTGCTGTAGTTGGGTCCAGGGTAATTTTGGTGTTGAGCTGGATGCTAGAGCTTGCCTTCCCTTGTGGGCCACAGCAGTACTTCTCAAATTTTGATGGACAGATGAATTAACTAGAAGGGGGGGAGGGGATCTTGTTAAGGTACTTAACAGATTCTTCCTCTTAACAGATTCTTCCTCAGTGGGTCTTGAGTGGACCTTGAGGTTTAGCCCTTCTACTAAGCTCATAGGGGATGCCCATGCTGCTGATTCTTAAGAAGGAGACTTGATCACTAAGCTCGGATGAATGTTGAAATCACCTGTAGAGCTTTAGAGACCATGAAACCTTGATTCTACCCCCAGAAATTCTAATACTATTAGTCCGAGATGCAGTCTGAGTATTGGTAATTTTAAGGCTTCATTAGGATTCTGAGTTGTAACATCTGAGAACCACTGGATTGGATGACATTGGCCTTTATTTTAAGAGCAAGAGTCATACTCTTGTCTTGCTCTTGTAGAGTATGACTTGTAGAGTCATACTCTACAGAGTTATATGATTTTCTTTTTTGTAGCTCTAGAAAGACTGCCTGCACCCGTGGATGACCTCCAGATCTCTGCTTAGCATGACGGGGTAGTTTTTCTGTTGTCTCCAGCACATGTTGTCAGTGGCAGAAATAAAATTCTTGCCTCTATAAGAGTGGTTATTCAGAGTGCAGTTCAATACGCCCGCTGACGATGAGGCTATGGTAAGCCAGGTCCCTCCTGTATGGGCTTGTGCTGAGGAACAGAGAGGAAGGAGGTGAAGCAGAGAAGCACTCCTTTTGTCTTATAATTTCTAGTATGTTCATGTGTAGCATTTCTAAGCCAGTAACAAACTAAGAACTTCTTGCCTAGTTCAAGCCAAGCCCTTGAACATCAAAAGCCAATGTTTCAAATTACTAAAAGTCAATGAGGCTGATCCAGTTTGGTAATTGACCTCTAGACGTGGGTGCCCCGGTGGTGTTGGAGATATCGGGCAGGAGAGACAATGCCAGAGCTCTCCTTCACCCCCTAACCCAAAGCCTACTCAATTCCTTTTGCCAAGTGACTTACTGTGTCTTAACAGAGCTTGGGACACTTTCCATTGAAATGCCTCTGATTCCATGTAACTGGATTGATTTCTTTCTTTGGCTGATCTAGATTGGACGGCTGATTATTGGGCAGAATGGTATCTTGTCAACACCTGCTGTTTCCTGCATTATCAGGAAGATCAAGGCAGCTGGTGGAATTATCTTAACAGCCAGCCATTGCCCTGGAGGACCAGGGGGAGAGTTTGGAGTGAAGTTCAATGTTGCCAATGGAGGTATGTGGCTTAGCATCTGCCTTAATCATCCCAATTTCTGTCCTATTATGTTGTCATAGTTTTATTTGTTTAAAAAGATGTATTTATTTATTTGAGACAGCATGTGTGAGAGCAGGGTGAGGGGCAGAGGGAGAAGGAGAGAGAGAATCTCAAGCAGACTCGCACTGAGCACAGAGCCTGACGTGGGCTTCGACCTGACAACCCTGAGATAAAGACCTGGGCCAAAACCAAGAGTCAGATGCTTAACTGACTGTGCCACCTATGTATCCCAGCTATCATAGTCTTACAGTGACCCTTTGGTCGTAGACCAGCAGGGTGGAGGAGAAATTGTACAGAAAGTTCCAGTGAAGTACTGTACTAGTCCGATTTCTCCAGAGGACCAGAACAGTGGGCTATACAGAGATTTATTATGAGGAGTGGGCTGGGTTCTGGTTCAAGATGGTGATGTAGGAACATCTAGAACTCACCTCCTGTCATGGACACACTGCATCTACAGAAAGATGGATCACTTTCCTCTGAAAAAAAAACCTAAAAACAAGCAGAGCAGCCCCTTTACACAAGGCAAATGAGAGGGAAACCATGTCAAAGTGGGTGCGAGAAGTTGGGACATCACCTCACCATAAACCTCACTGCTGGCCAAATAGTCCACCATCTGGAGAGAATGCAAAATCCCAAGCTTCTGTCTGAGAAAGGGAAGGCTCATACTCTACATTGGGTACTCCATTTGTTAAGATTGCCACCTGAGAGATGTGCCCCCAACACATCTGTCTTGAAGACCAACTGGCCCATGCCCTTGACCTTTGGGGCTGTGGTGAACTGAGGGAAAGCTCTTAAAGGGCCTGCATGCAGCCTCACCTGCCCCAGGGTCCAGAGAGGGGTTGGCTCATGTGATTATGGAGGCAGAAAAGTCCTGAGACCTCTAGACCCAGGAGAGCTGATGGTGGAGTTCTGGTCTGAGTCCAAAGGCTTGAGAAACAGCAGAACTGACGGTGTAAGTTCCAGTCCGAGTCCGGGTTCCAGGGCGGGAGAGGACCAGTGTCTCAGCTGGAAAGCAGGTAGAGAGAGTGAATTCTCCCTCACTTAGCCTCTTGTTCTGTCCAGGCTTTCAGTGGGTCGGATAAGGCCACTACATTGGGCTTTCCTTTCCTCAGTCTACTGATTCAAATACTAATCTCATCCAGAAACAGGCCTACAGACACATGGGAATAAGGTTTAACCAAATATGTGGGCACCCTGTGGCCAGGTTGGAATGACGTATAAAACGAACGAACAAACGAACCACCACAACCCTTGAGGTGACATGACAAGGAAGTGGACTAATGAGATCTTAACCCACTTGATCTCATGGATGCTTATCTGATATGGAAGGACTCTGAATTTAAAAGCTGGAAGAAACCCTCTAAGTCATTTAGTCCATTTCTGTCATTTTATAGATGAAGAAATAAATCCCCCAGAGGCTGTTATTGATTTGCTCAAGATCACATGGCTGCTCAAGGCTAGACAAATGATTTTTTTTAGCATAACCTGTAGACATCTTTCTTCCTTATAGTGTTGACTTTCTCTCCCTGAAATGCTTAGAATTATTTCACTATTTCTTCTATTTACAGAAATGTATAGTTTAGAGGTCTTTGTGCAGTGGAATATGTGTATGGGGTGAATTAAACAAATTTTTAAACATATATAAAGATGAGCATAATAAATGGGTAGCTTGTGTCCATTACTTTGCTTTTCCATTTTGCACTTTTTCCCCCTAAAGAATTTTAAGGTAAATTAGCATGAAGACATTTTATACCTAAATATTTCAGAATACATCTCTTAAAAGAAAGACATATTCTAACATAACTACATTATCACACCTAGCAAAAATAATACCAATTCTCTAATATCATCTAAAATCTAATCTATATTCAGAATATTCCAGTTGCCTCCAAAATGTTATTTATAGCTGTTTTTTTAAAAAAAAGAATTTATTTACTTATTTGAGAGACAGAGCAAGAGAGGGGAAAAGGTCAGAGGGAGAAGCAGACTCCCAATGCAGGACTTGATCCTGGCACTCCGGGATCATGACCTTAGCTGAAGGCAGTGGCTTAACCTACTGAGCCACCCAGGCACCCTATTTATAGCTGTTTTATTCAAACCAGGATTCATCCAAGAACTATGCATTACATTTGGTTGTTAAGTCTCTTAGTCTTAATATAGAACTCTGAGTCTGCATTTCTGCAGGAGCAGATAATTCTCACCAACAATAGTTACCCTTATGAATTATTTTTGGCCAGAATATTATTCCCCCCCTCCTTGAAGCCATTTTGGACGTTATCCAAACAAATGAACTTCACTCACATCAAGTGTATTTAAAAAAAACCCCACCTTTATGAATTGTCATATACTTCGAGAAGTTTCGTTTCATTAAAAAGCATACCGTGGACCTACATCTAGTCTTGCAGCAGCCCTTGAGGATTTCAGGAAAAAACAGGCAAGATTCAGGTATTCTATATGCTGTTAACATGGGAAATTGAATGGGCTCAGAAAGTGGCAATTTGTAGAGAAATGTGATTTAAAAGTTGCCAAACTAGACAACGCTTACTAAAGTAAGTATTTGGAATTTATATTTGATTTCATATCTTACAAAAATATCTCAGTCATCTCTGTGATATCTTGTGAGGCATAAAAGGAGAAGATATTATTTAAATACCCATTTTGTAGACTAAAGTACAGGGGTAAATGAGACATATTCAGCCATAGATTTTGGCTTTTAACTGTTTTGGAAGTCCCTCTCTTATGCTTAATTCTTTATATTTGCATGTCTTGGCATCATGAATGAAGCTAACATTCCTAATGGCATAGAAAGATTCAGCTGGTTTCTTCCTACTCAAAGAAGAATCAATTTTACCATAATTTCTTTCCTTGAAGAGACATTCATCTCTTTTCATTGTGTGTCATATAGATACATTTTATGGAATGAATTAAAAGGCTACGTGTCTTGGGGCACCTGGGTGGTCTGACTCTTGATCTGGGCTCAGCTGATGATCTCCGGATCCTGGAATCCAGCAGTGTTGAGCCCCTTATAGGGCCCCATGCTCAGTGGGGAGTCTGTTTCTCTCTCTCTTTCTCTCTTCCTCAGTCCCTCCACCCACTCATGCACGAGCTCTCTCTCTCTCAGATAAATGAATAAATCTTTAAAAAAAAAAAAAAAAAGACTAAGTGTCTACGGAATTAGTAGGCACAGCCAGGGAACTAGGACACATCTGGAACTATGTTCCTTCTAAAGTGCATTTAGAGGACAGGACCATTCTGAGGATGTTTTTAAGTAGAGGGGAAGATGCTAGAGGGGAAATGGAATCCATAATAAAGATACTGGAGTTTTTGGAATCTTATAATGTGCTGGGCACCATACTCAGAACTTTACATACCTTTTCTCATTTAATCCTCGTAACAATCCAATGAAGTCACTGAGGAATTAAATGGTTTAAAAAGCTTGACTAGTGTCACAGAATTCTTAAGGTGTGGAGCTCAGTTAGAGCCTAGATTCTGGGAAGAGGGCAAAACTTCTGGATAAGATCACAAGGATGGAGAAAGAAGCAATTCTGAGGGGTGCAGAATGAAAGTTTGGGGTAATAGTTGCTATACCTGTTCCAAAAAGAAAGTAAGAAGAAAGATTGTGTGGTAAGATAATGGGCCAAGGAGAGGCAGGACTTGGGGACATATTCTGTAAAAGGTACTATGGGAAATGTGTTGATGATTCATGCATGAGAAGTCGTAAAGGTAAGCAGCCTCATTTTTAGGGGGAGCCACTTGGTGTAATGTTTGATTACCTCCAGCAATATGTGGGAGTCTGGAAATTGTAGCAGTGTGGGGACAGATGATGGTGATGTCCCAGGGTTGGGGAATGGCTGTGGAGGCACGGAGGAATGGTACTTGTTACAGGTGTCTGAGCTGGCATCGGACTATTGGATTCAAAATCCAGCCTCTGTCTATTACCAGTGAAGGGGCCTTGGTTAAGGATCTCTTCCTCTTCAAATTTCAGTTTCCCCATTTGGCAATTGACGATAATAATAACTCCTATTTCATCTGCTTTCTATGCACGTTGAATTCCATGTAAAGTGTGAAATGTGGTATACGTAAGTTTCAATAAATGTAGGCTCATGTTATTATGCTAACAAAGGTATGGCTCAGACAGTGGATCTTAGGTCCTGCCTAGGATTAGAGACCCGTGAAACCAGAAGGGACCGATAGCCTGGGATTAACCAGGCGATGATGGGCATCAGTACAGGAAAGAGCAGGTTCAGCGGAGGTGTGGAGGAGGGTAGCTGGCAGATAAGGAATTCATGGGCGGAAGGCACTCAAATTTGATATTTTTGAAAAGATTTTAAGAGGCAATAATATTTAAGATATGACTTTACCTGCCACTGACTAAAATGAGGAGGAAAACTCATTAGAGCAGAAGATGTCAAGGAACTCGGAAGTAGTTGATGGATGCAGAGGTTGATGATGAACTTTTTAGGTTAACGACATAGGTGGTTGAGTAGCATCACAGAAAACGAACATGCTAGAAGTTGTTTTACTTTTGGAAGCCAGTGTGCTTTGTCATCAAATCAGTCTTTTTTTTTTTTTTTAATATTTTATTTATTTATTTGACAGACAGAGATCACAAGTAGGCAGAGAGGCAGGCAGAGAGAGAGAAGGAAGCAGGCTCCCCACTGAGCAGAGAGCCTGATGTGGGGCTCGATCCCAGGACCCTGGGATCATGACCTGAGCCGAAAGCAGAGGCTTTAACCCACTGAGCCACCCAGGCGCCCCTCAAATCAGGCTTTTAAAAGTGAGGGACACAGTCAAAGAATACAGTGGCACCTAAGGGAGCAGGGAGATATTCATGCATTCTCCAACTGCACAAGCATAGGAAAGGCAAAGACAGAACAAGGCTCTTTACTGTTTTACATTTTGTGGAAGGATAAAAAGTAGTGTGGAGTGGAGGAGGAGGGCCTTTTTTTTTTTTTTTTCTTTGCAGCCTTTGCTTTTCCTAAAGGACAAGGAAATATGGTTAAAATCTATTAGGCCTCTTTCCCATGCAGTAGAATGGGGACCTTGCCCTTCCTTTATTTTTAAGACAGCTTTCTTGAGGTGTAATTGATATACAAAAAAATCTGCTCATAGTTAATGTGTATAGTTTGTTGTGTTTGGGTAGTATTCCTTTTTATGTATTCAATGAGCATTTATGGGGGGACAAAAATAGTGCTATGTTTTTGAAATACATTGTGAGTTGCCTAATAGAAATATATTGTGAGTCAGGATTTGAAACTTTCTAGTAGCCACATGAAGAAGTAAAAAAAAAAAAGGTGAAATGAACAATGTTTTTTTTTTTTAAGATTTTATTTATTTATTTGACAGAGATTACAAGTGGACAGAGAGGCAGGCAGACAGAGAGGAAGGGAAGCAGGCTCCCTGCTGAGCAGAGAGTCCAATGTGGGGCTCTATCCCAGGATCCTGGGATCAAAACCCAAGACAAAGGCAGAGGCTTTAACTTACTGAGCCACCCAGGCACCCCATGAACAATGCATTTTTAAACCTCGTATACTGAAAATATTATTTCATCAAGTTACTATAAAAGTCAAATGTAACCTATTAACATTTTTTTCTATGAACTGTTCAAAATTTGATGTGTAGTTTACAGTTACAACACATATCAATTTCACTAGTCACATTTCAGGTGCTCAATAGCTGTATACCATTAGCGACTACTGTCCTGGACAGTGTAACTTGAAGGATTGGGATAGAAAAGAAATTATTTCTTGATTTCCTTTTGGCTGAAATTTACAGTTGAGTTGGCAAGTATATCTCATATAAAACCTATCTATTGTCTCTCTTTGATATTTCAGATCTTGCACTGTACTCATTTGATTTCCAAACTTATTGCAAAAAATCTAAAGTGACTTGCAGCACAAAACAAAATTTAAAAAGAAGCCGAAAGGGGGACAACTTTTGATTTCATGTTCATTTAAAGTCTCTCACAGCCTAATTGTCCTCTTGATCTTGTGAGGAAACACATCAAATATTTTTACTTAAACCTCATTTTAAAAACTTGGATGTCACTAGGGAGCCCGAGTCGGGGAAAGCATTTAACCCTCGCAAGCTCCTGCCTCAACAAGGCAGCCGACCAGGGAGTAGAACTCATGTGTTCTTTCTCTAGGTGCACTTGAGAGGCTGCAGTTTAAATCTGGAATCCCTCACTTCTGTCAAGTGCATATCCTGTTGGTGTCTCATATCCTGAAAAAAGCTGATTACATAACTGGGTCTCCCCGGCAGGTGTGAACCTATTTTTAGGGAAGATGTATCATTGCTCAGAAATGGATTCAGATAAACAAACATATGGGTTATTAGCCTACATAGAACAGGTGAGGCTGACCAAATTTCCTTCATCGTGGGTGAATACAACACAGGGACTATGAAGAACAATAGAACTGTGAACTGTTGTCCATTTTTTTTTTTTAGAACAAATGAATCTTTCTTTTGCTTAATGGTGAAGGAGGGAACATGCTTCTGATTGAAGTTGCAGATGCTTTTTAAAAAATTTAGTTTTGGTGGTGTGCTATTTCCAAATGTAGGTCCTGCGCCAGATGTGGTCTCAGACAAAATCTACCAGATCAGCAAAACAATCGAGGAATATGCCATATGCCCTGATCTTCGAATTGACCTGTCTCGGCTTGGAAGACAAGAATTTGACCTGGAGAACAAATTCAAGCCATTTAGAGGTAATAGATTACATTTTGAAGAAGTCAGAGTCATTCCATGGGTGGCGGTGACTCTGCTTCCCGCATGGGAGGGCACACCCCAAAGTGATTGGATGGTCTTTTTTTTTTTTTTTTTTTATTTTTAAAGATTTTATTTATTTATTTGACAGAGAGAGATCACAAGTAGGCAGAGAGGCAGGCAGGAGAGAGAGAGAGAAGGGAAGCAGGCTCCCTGCCGAGCAGAGAGCCCGATGCGGGACTCGATCCCAGGACTCTGAGATCATGACCTGAGCCGAAGGCAGCGGCTTAACCCACTGAGCCACCCAGGCGCCCCTCTATTTTTTTTTTTATAAAGATTTTATTTATTTATTTGACAGAGAGAGATCACAAGTAGGCAGAGAGGCACCCCTGGATGGTCTAGGCTCCCTGCTGAGCAGAGAGCCCGGGATCCCAGGACCCTGAGATCATGACCTTGAGCCGAAGGCAGATGTAATCCATGACTGGTGGTCTATTTGCATGGGGAAGACTGTGGTGCATGGGGAAGTGGGAGCAGCCAAGATATTCAGGACTGGCAATTTCAAAAATGACTTCCCAAATTCTAGATCACTTTCAACATTGGAAAAATGTCACAGCTGACTCCCTTATGGCATCCCAAGAATAGGCTATGAGTCGCCAAAACATGTCTTCACTTTTCTATTCCATTACGGTGAAGATACTGGAGTATTTTATACAGTGAAGAAGAGAACCATCAAGGTAATGGGGTTACTAAAATTTCCCATGGAAGGTAGGCGATTTCTTTCCAAGCCAAAACCACGCTGTTTACCTTGATTCAATGCGTGAGAGATCACCATTCTGTATCAAGCACTATGTGAGGAGATTTTTGAAAGGAACTCAGTAAACACCAAATGGATTAGGCAAAGAATGGAATGAAATTGCCCCAAATATCCTACAGTGTAGACTGATTGAAACTTCTGAAGTGCTCGGATTATAACTTTTAATTTTACAGATTAATACTGAACCATATAACTTTACTAATACCATGTATATGCATATTAGTCCCCCCTTTTACCCTATTGCTTTTTCCTAGAACATATACAATTAGCCACAAACCAACTTTTTACTCCTTTAATGTCCTATACGCTTAAATACAGTCTGTGTTAAAATATTTTCCTTGTTTGACAAATAAATTAATTTAGCTGAAAAGATTAAATACCAGGCTCGCACCCGCATGGCATTGAAGTGACAAGCAGGGGAGAGCTTGAAATGGACATTGAGGTGTCACACTGTTAAGCCAACACTAGGATCTTCTTCTTGAAGGATTTTGAGTCAATTGCTCGCTTAGCTAACCAGCAGAAATTCATCAGAAGCCATGTGATACTGGAAATAATGGTGTCTCCTTTTATTAATCTCGCTGGGAGCACACACACATATATGAACACACAGTGGTTTGACATCCATAAACGGGGGCATAGTACATGAAATGGATTTAAATATGCTCATTTATATATATTTGGAAAAATTGGACAATAAGATGACTGGGAAAAATCAGACATTACCATCAGGAAGAAGTTACAAATAATTTACTTACTTCTGCACAATTTTTATGCTTGCCCAGGAGACCTAAATCATTGGTCTCATTGATGAACTCAGTTCAGGCTGTTTCTGCCGCCATATTGCTAATTTGATGAAATTTCTAAGATGCTGTGGATACCAGGAGGTGGGTAGAAGAGCTCCCTGGCTCCTAGTCCCTGGTTCCCAAGAAGAATTTGAAGATAATTGTTTGGGATAATTTATGTGCTGTGTTCTTGGTGTTTTAAATGTTGAGCAAGCCTTTGAGTTAATTGCAAACACATCATTCCTTGGCATTTCACCTTAAGGGTTCAAGAGCCTGAACTATTTGATATGAACTTTCAATTTTCACTGAATTTTACTTGCTTCCTTGTTTTTTACATTTCTGTTTACTATGTGTTATCTGCTATGAATACCAACTGTATTTAGGCAAGTGGTTCAAGAATTAAAGAACCAGAATAAATTAGCTAAAAATATTATCCCATATTGTGGAGTAAGACTTCTATGTCTAAAAGAATATGATCTTTTATTTCATATAGTAATTTTTTATTATGGTGTAATATACATAAAGTTTACCATTTTAACCATTTTACATATACATTTCATAAAGATTAATTCTTTATTGTATGAATTAATATTATTCTCAGGCCAAAAGATTAAGAATGATTTGTGTTCATGCAAAAATAATTACATTATATTTAAATGGGCATACATACTATATTAACTTAAGTGCAAGGAAAAATATTTTTTTTTTTAAAGATTTTATTTATTTATTTGACAGAGAGAAATCACAAGTAGATGGAGAGGCAGGCAGAGAGAGAGAGGGAAGCAGGCTCCCTGCTGAGCAGAGAGCCCGATGCGGGACTTGATCCCAGGACCCTGAGATCATGACCTGAGCGGAAGGCAGTGGCTTAACCCACTGAGCCACCCAGGCGCCCAAGGAAAAATATTTTTATTTATTTAAAAAAAAAGTTGATTTATTTATTTGACAGAGATCACGAGTAGGCAGAGAGGCAGGCAGAGAGAGACAGGGGAAGCAGGCTCCCTGCTGAGCAAAGAGCTGATGTGGGGCTCAATCCTAGGACCCTGAGGTCATGACCTGAGCTGAAGGCAGAGGCTTAACCCACTGAGCCACCCAGGTGCCCCTGAAAAATATTTTTAGATGGTATTTGACCAGGTGAAGGAATAGTTTCATCTATCTAATTATAACATATAACATTCCATCCATTAAATATTATAGCTGGAATTTACTGAAAATTATTAAAAGTGGATTGGTAATTTCCTTTGTGCAAGTTTAAGTATTTCAGAATTCCAAAGTAGTATGTATTTGAAAATTTTGAAAAACAACATACATATGTTTCAAAATTTAACTATGAACTTAAAAGCAGGGTTTATGGACAAATTTTCATGCTAAAAGAGTAAAATATCTAGTATTCTAGGAAAATACTTTCTTAGTATTAATTATATGTTGATAGCCAAGTTTGAAAAATATAATGGATTTTGCATTGTGTATATCTGTCAAATAAGTGGAAAAGACTAGTTTTGGGTTCCTGGTCACTGGGCGGTGCCAAACATTGAAGAATACTTATGTTTAATGAAGGTTTCTAAATATTTGGCATTCAGCCTGAAATGGGTACTGGGTTGGGCACACAGTACAAACTCAGGAATGTATCCTTCATCACCAATTCTAACCCTGGATTTGGTTGGCAAAATGGCATTTAGAAAATAAGGGCCAAAAAAGTGACCCCAAAAGTGCTAAAGTGACCCTTTAAGCCCCCTGAGTGATTCTTTGGCTTACCTCCACAGGAGAGGCACCTGGATGTGCCAAGATGTCTCTTAGCATTGAGCTGTATGCCTTCGTTGGGAGGGATGTGGTGGAAGGAAGATGGGATAAAAGGGTGCATATTTTATTCATTTGAGAGAGAGAAAGAGAGTGAGCATGAAAGGGGCCAGGGGCAGAGGGAGAAGCCGGCTCCCTGATGAGCAGAGGGCCTGATGTGGGACTTGATCCTGGGACTCCAGGATCATGACTTGAGCTGAAGGCAGTTGCTTAACCAACTGAGCCACCCAGGTGCCCAGTTTGTAGGATCTTGATTGTGCTTTAATTTTGTGACTTAGTGTATAAATGGATACTTGGCTTCCTGCATGATGGCTAGGGTTATAATGGGATTGTGGTCAGAACTTCATGCTATTAGGGTAGTGATTCTTTTTTACACTTCCCAGTATTTTCATGGGTATGGTCAATGATATTTCTCTTTACTCTTCTATCCTTAGTGGAGATAGTGGACCCAGTAGATATCTATCTCAACCTCCTTCGGACCATCTTTGATTTTAATGCCATCAAGAGTTTGCTGACAGGGCCCGGCCAACTGAAGATCCGAGTTGACGCGATGCACGGAGGTAAAGTCCTGGTCTTCTCCCATTTGGTGGATGAGAAATATTAAGGAGAACTCTACCCATGCTGGGTTTCTGAGATTATGAGGAAGATTGTATTTGTAGATATTCACACAACATGTGTATGTTCAGATATTTGGAATGTTCTGGAAAACCTCACAGTTTTAACTTCTCTCTCTCTTTTTTCTTACTTAGTTAAAAAAAATATATATATCATTTTTAATTGAAGTGTAGTTGACACATATTGTTAGGATAGTTTCAGGTGAACGACATAGTGATTTGACAGTTCTTTTTTTTTTTTTTTTTTTAAAGATTTTATTTATTTATTTGACAGAGAGAGATCACAAGTAGGCAGAGAGGCAGGCAGAGAGAGAGAGAGAGGAGGAAGCAGGCTCCCTGCTGAGCAGAGAGCCCGATGCGGGGCTCGATCCTAGGACCCTGAGATCATGACCTGAGCCGAAGGCAGCGGCTTAACCCACTGAGCCACCCAGGCGCCCCTGATTTGACAGTTCTATATGTTATGCTCTGCTCACCACACATGTAGCTACCATCTGTCACCATGCAATGCTATTACAATACAATAGACTATATTCCTTATGCTGCACCTTTCATCTGCATGATTTATTCATTCCATAACTGGAAGCCTGGATCTCACACTCCTCTTCTTGCCTTTTGTGCAACCTCTCCCCAGTTCCCTGTCCTGGTAACTTCTCTCTTTTGAAGCAAATGAAGATAGTGGTGAAAAAAATGAGTCAGAGACGATGTCTATTTATGTGTGGAATGGATGGTTAATTGTAGTCATTTTAAAAAATCTATTTTTAAAAAATATTTATTTGAGAGAGAAAAAGAGAGTATAGGTGGAGGGGAGAAGCAGAGGGAGAGGGAGAGGGAAAAGCAGACTTCCCACTGAGCAGGGAACCTGACGTGGAGCTCGATCCCAGAACCCTGAGATAATGACCTGAGCCAAAGACAGATACTTAACCAACTGAGCCAGTCAGGTACCCCCGCAAAATCTATTTTGATCAGTGCACACACATATAGTTTAAGCAGTCAAGTAGTTCAAAGTTTATTTGAAAAGAATCTAAGCCCACCTCCCCACCAACTCTCTTTCACCCTCTCCATTCACTAAATCCAAGCACACTTCCCTCAACTAATTATATCATCATTTTGGTGAGATCAGTATCCAGTGTCTCCATTATTAGAACACTGCTGAGCCATGTAAAATACTGTAGTTATATTTTCTAACAGCACAATTCTTTTATTTCCTTTGTCCTGTTTTTGTATTGCATAGTTTTTGTTAGCTGTATTTACTGCTACTAACCCCCATCCTCTCCCAGAGTCTAAATTCTCATCTCATGCTCCTGATTTGCTCTACTCTGCCTGGGTTCCTTTCTGAGTTGCTCTTATCCTTATCATCATTCTAGTTATTCTCTTTATCCTTCCCTTGTGTTGACTCTCCTTCTATCTGGATCCTTTGCCTTGCATTTTTATGATTTACAAAATTCCTTTTGGAGGAACCCATTCTCCAGAAGCTCTGAAAGAAAAGTGATAGGAAGTAAATGGGTTGAAGCATTGCATACCTGGAAATGCCTTTCTTATTTCCTTCTCTTAATTGATATTATCTGGATATAGAACTCTACAATAGATATTATTTCCTTTCAGAAGTTTCAGGGCATTGCTGCATTGCCTTATAGCCATCACATTGAACTTGGGAAATCTGATGCTATTGTGATTTTTAATTGATGATATGAAATCTTTCCTTTTTCTTTTCAGGAGGCTTTTTGGGCCTTTGGCTTATCATCAGTGTTCCTACGTTTTGCAGTGTTGAGTCTTGATGTGGGACTATTTTCCTCTATTGTGCTGGGTTCCTGGCGGATCCTCTTAATCTGGAAACTTGAGTCCTTTAATTCTGGGAAATAACTTCTTGAGTGATTTCCTCTATTATTGCTGCCTTCCTTTCTTTCCAAAATGGTTATTTTTAAGTATTGAACTTACTGAACTAGTTCTTTAGTTATCTGATTCTCCCCTCTGCCCCTACCACCGATGTTCTCTTTCTTTGTTTTGTGCTCTGTTCTGGGAGGTTTCCTCAACTTTATCTCCAAGTCCTTCCATTATGTTTTTCAGTTCCATATTTTATTTCTAAACTGAACCAGGAAGAAATAGAAAACATGAACAGACCCATAACCAGCAAGGAAACTGAAGCAGTAATCAAAAATCTCCCAACAAAACAAGAGTCTGGGGCTGGACCATGAGGTATTCTACCAAACATTTAAAGAAGAATTAATACCTATACTTCTTCTTTTTTTTTTTTTTTTTTAAGATTTTATTTATTTATTTGAGAGAGAGAGACAGTGAGAGAGAGCATGAGCGAGGAGAAGGTCAGAGAGCAAAGCAGACTCCCCATGGAGCTGGGAGCCCGATGTGGGACTCGATCCCGGGACTCCGGGATCATGACCTGAGCTGAAGGCAGTCGTCCAACCAACTGAGCCACCCAGGCGTCCCAATACCTATACTTCTGAAGCTGTTTCAAAAAATAGAAATCGAAAGAAAACTGCCAAAGTCATCCTATGAGGCCAGTATTACCTTGATCCCAAAACCAGACCAAGACCTTGCCAAAAAGAATTAAAGATCAGTATCTCTGATGAACATGGATGTCAATTTCTCACCAAGATATTAGCCAGTAGGATCCAACAGTACATTAAAAGAATTATTCACCATGACCAAGTAGGATTTATTCCTTGGTTGCAAGGGTGGTCCAGTATCCGCAAATCAATCAGTGTGTTACACTACATTAATTAAAGAAAGATCCAGAACCATATGATCTTCTCTATTGATGCAGAAAAAGCATTTGACAAAGTACATCATCTTTTCTTAATTAAAACTCTTCACTGTGTAAGGATAGAAGGAACATACCTCAACATCATAAAAGCCACATGTGAAACCCCACAGCAAATATTGTTCTCAATGGGGAAAAACTGAAGAGCTTTTCCCCTAAGGTTAGGAATATGGCAGGGATGTCCACTCTCACCACTGTTGTTCAACATAGTATTAGAAGTCCTAGCCTCAACAATCAGACAACAAAAAGAAATAAAAGACATCTGAATCAGCAAAGAAATAGGCTCTCATTCTTTACAGATGATATGATAGTCTATGTGGAAAATACTAAAGACTGCAAATTGCTAGAATTTATAAAGGAAGTCAGCAATGTGACAGGATATAAAATCAATGCACAGAAATAAGTAGCATTTCTATACACTAACGATGAGACAGAAGAAAGAGAAATGAAGGAATCAATCCCATTTACAATTGCACCACAAACTATAGGATACCTAGGAATGAACCTAACCAAGAAGGCAAAGGATCTATACTCTGAAAACTAGAGGACACTCATGAAAGAAGTTGAGGAAGACAAAAATGAAAAAAATGTTTCATGCTCATGGATTGGAAGAACAAATATTGTTTAAATGTCTAGGAGAACCTGGGTGGCTCAGTGGTTTAAGCCTCTGCCTTCGACTCAGGTCATGATCTCAGGGTCCTGGGATCGAGCTCTGCATCGGGATCTCTGCTCAGTGGGTAGCCTGCTTTCCCCTTTCTGCCTAGATAAATAAAATCTTTAAAAAAAATGTCTATGCTACCTACAGCAATTTATATATTCAGTGTAATCCCTATAAAAATACCTTCAACATTTTTCACGAAGCTGGAAAATATAATCCTAAAATTTGTATGGAACCAGAAAAGATCTTGAATAGCCAAAGGAATGTTGAAAAAGAAAACCAAAGCTGGGGGGTGGCTCAGTGGGTTAAGCCTCTGCCTTCGGCTCAGGTCATGATCTCAGGTCCTGAGATCGAGCCCCACATTGGGCTCTCTGGTCAGTGGGGAGCCTGCTTCCCCCCACCCCTCGCCTGCTTCTTTGCCTGCTTGTGATCTCTGTCAAATAAGTAAATAAAATCTTAAAAAAAAAGAAATAAAAGAAAACCAAAGCTAGTGGCATAAAATGAAAGACTTCAAGCTCTATTACAAAGCTATAATCTTTGACACAGTATGGTACTGGCACAAAAACAGACATAGACCAATGCAACAGAATAGAGACCCCAGGGGCATCTGGGTGTCTCAGTGGGTTAAGCCTCTGCCTTTGGCTCAGGACATGATCTCAGGGTCCTGGGATCGAGCCCCGCATCAGGCTCTCTGCTCCGCGGGGAGCCTGTTTCCCCTTCTCTCTGCCTGTCTCTCTGCCTGCTTGTGATCTCTCTCTCCCTCTGTCAAATAAATAAATAAAACCTTTAAAAATTCTTTTTTTTTTTAAAGATTTTTATTTATTTGACAGAGAGAGATCGCAACAAATGGTGTTGGGAAAATCAGACAGCCACATGAAGAATGACTCTGGACCATTTTCTTACACCCTACACAAAAATAGACTCAAAATGAATGAAAGACCTCAATGTGAGACAGGAATTTGTCAAAATCCTAGAGAAGAGTAAAGGCAGCAGTCTCTCTGACCTGCTAAGCATGTCTCTAAAGACAAGGGAGACAAAGGCAAAAATGAACTATTGGACTTCATCAAGATAAAAAGCTTTTGCCCAGTGAAGAAAACAGTCAACTGGGGCGCCTGGGTGGCTCAGTGGGTTAAGCCGCTGCCTTCGGCTCAGGTCGTGATCTCGGAGTCCTGGGATCGAGTCCCGCATCGGGCTCTCTGCTCAGCAGGGAGCCTGCTTCCCTCTCTCTCTCTCTGCCTGCCTCTCCATCTACTTGTGATCTCTCTCTGTCAAATAAATAAATAAAATCTTTAAAAAAAAAAAAAAAAAGAAAACAGTCAACAAAACCAAGAGACAACTTACAGAATGGGAGAAGATACTTGCAAATGTCTAAATAGATAAAGGGCTAGTATCCAAAATCTACAAAGAACTTAACAAACTTAACATGCAGAGTACAAATAAATCCAATCAAGAAATGGGCAGAAGACACAAACAGACATTTCTCCAAAGAAGATATACAAATGGCCAACAGACGCATGAAAAAAAATGCACCACATCGCTTGGTATCAGGGAACTACAAATCAGAACCACAATGAGACAGTATTTCAAACTGGTCAGAATGGCTAAAATTAATAAGCCAGGAAATGACAGATGTTGACAAGGATGCAGAGAAGGGGGAACCTTCTCACACTGTTGGTGGAAATGTTAGCTGGTGCAGCCACTCTGGAAAACGTCACGGAGGGTCCTCAAAAAATTGAAAATGGAGCTATCCTATGACCCAGCAATCACACTACTGGGTATTTACCCCAATGATACAAATGTAGTGATTCAGAGGGACACTTGCACCCCAAAGTTTATAGCAGCAATGTCTACAGTAGCCAAATTGCGGGAAAAGCTCTTATGCCCATCAACAGATGAGTAAGTAAAAGAGATGTGGTATTTATACACAATGGAATATTACTCAGCCATCAGAAAAGAAATCTTGCCATTTGCAATAATAAACTAGAGGGTATTATCTAAGTGAAATAAGTTATTCAGAGAAAGACAATTATGTGACTTCATTCATATGTGAAATTTAAGAAAGAAAACAGGAGCATAACAGAAGGGAAGGAAAAATAAAGCAAGATAAAAACAGAGGGAGGAAAACCATAAGAAACTGTTAATCATAAGAAACAAACTGAGGGCTGCTGAGGGGACAGTGGGTGGTAGGATAGAGTAACTGGGTGATGGACATTAAGAGGGCAGAGGATGTAATGAGCACTGGGTTTTATATAAGACTGATGAATCACTGAACTCTACCTCTGAAACTAATAATATACACTGTATGTTAATTGAATTTAAATTCAAAAAAAGTAATACAAAAAAGAAGATAAAGTGCTGTAATATATTATATTTGTAATATAAATCCAAATAAATTTGTGTTTTTAAATACAAATTGTATTTGGCCACCAATTTTTCAAAAACAACATTAAATGTTATAAATTATATATAATATATAGCCTTTAGTGTCCAGATAAATACTTAAGCTTAATTGCTTATCAGAATTTTCTACTTGATATTTGCTTTATCATTTGTATTTTTTCCTGATTTTTAAAATTAATTATTTTTTATTAACATGTAATGTATTTTTTTTGCCCCAGAGGGTACGGGTTTGTACATCATCAAGCTTACATACTTCACAGCACTCACCATAGCACATACCCTCCCCAATGTCAATAACCCAACCACCCTCTCCACCCCCACCAACCCTCTGTTGTGTAAGTTAAGAGTCACTTATGGTTTGTCTCCCTCCCAGTCCCATCTTGTTTAATTTTTTCCTTCCCTACCCCACAAACCCCCCACTCTGCCTCTCCAATTATCTTTATCTGATTGACTTATTTCACTCAGCATAATGCCCTCTAGTTCCATCTAAATTGCAGTTCCACATCATTGCAAATGGCAAGATTTGATTTCTTTTGATGGCTGGATAGTATTCCACTAGATATATATACACACACATACCACATCTTCTTTATCCATTCATCTGTTGATGGACGTCTAGGTTCTTTCCATAGTTTGGCTGTTGTGGATACTGCTGCTATAAACATTTGTGTGCACGTGCCCCTTCGGATCATTACATATGTATGTTTGGGGTAAATACCCAGTAGTGCGATTGTTGGGTCATAGGGTACCTCTATTTTCAGCTTTCTGGGGAACCTCCATGGTGTTTTCCAGAGTGACTGCACCAGCTTGCATTCCAACCAACAGTATAGGAGGGTTCCCCTTCTCCATATCCTCTCCAACATCTGTCATTTCCTGACTTGTTAATTTTAGCCATTATGACTGATGTGAGGTGGTATCTTATTGTGGTTTCGATTTGTATTTCCCTGTTGCCAAGTGATCTTGAACACTTTTTCACATGTCTGTTGGCCATTTGTATGTCTTCTTTGCAGAAATGTCTGTTCATGTCCTTTGCCCATTTTTTGACTAAATTATTTGTGCTTTGGGTGTTGAGTTTGATAAGTTCTTTCTAGATTTTGGATACTAGCCCTTTATCTGATATGTCATTTGCAAATATCTTCTCCCATTCTTCTGTTCATTGTCTTTTGGTTTTGTTGACTGTTTCTTTTGCTGTGCAAAAGGTTTTGATCTTGATGAAATTCCAATAGTTCATTTTTGTCCTTGCTTCCCTTACCTTTGGCAATGGTTCTAGGAAGAAGTTGCTGTGGCTGAGGTTGAAGAGATTGCTGCCTTGTTCTCCTCAAGGATTTTGATGGATTCCTGTCTCACATGGAGGTCGTTCATCCATATGGAGTCTATTTTTGTGTGTGGTGTAAGGAAATGGTCCAGTTTCATTCTTCTGCATGTGGCTGTCCAGTTTTCCCAACACCATTTGTTGAAGAGACTGTCTTTTTTCCATTGGGCATTCTTTCCTGCTTTGTTGAAAATTAATTAACCATAGAGTTGAGGGTCTATTTATGGGCTCTCTATTCTGTTCCATTGATCTATGTGTTTGTTTTTGTGCCAGTACCATACTGTCTTGATGATGACAGCTTAGTAATAGAGCTTGAAGTCTGGAATTGTGATGCCACCAACTTTGGCTTTCTTTTTCAACATTCTTTTGGCTATTTGGGCTCTTTTCTGGTTCCATATAGATTTTAGGATTCTTTGTTCCATTTCTTTGAAAAAAATGGATGGTATTTTGATAGGGATTGCATGTAGATTGCTTTAGGTAGCACAGACATTTTCACAATATTTGTCCTTCCAATCCGTAGCATGGAACGCTTTTCCATTTCATTTTGTCTTCCTCAATTTCCTTCAAGAGTACTTTATATTTTTCTGAGTACAGATTCTTTGCCTCTTTGGTTAGGTTTATTCCTAGGTATCTTATGGTTTTGGGTGCATTTGTAAATGGCATCGACTCCTTAATTTCTCCTTCTTTTGTCTTTCTGTTGGTGTATAGAAATACAACTGATTTCTGTGCATTGATTTTATATCCTGACACTACTGAATTCCTGTATGAGTTCTAAAAGTTTTGGAGTGGATTCTTTTGGGTTTTCCATATAAAGTATCATATCATCTGCAAAGAGTGATAATTTGACTTCTTCTTTGCCGATTTGGATGCCTTTAATTTCCTTTTGTTGTCTGATTGCTGAGGCTAGGACCTCTAGTACGATGTTGAATAGCAGTGGTGATAATGGACATCCCTGCCGTGTTCCTGACCTTAGCAGAAAAGCTTTCAGTTTTTCTCCATTGAGAATGATATTTGCGGTGGGTTTTTCATAGATGGCTTTGATGATATTGAGGTATGTGCCCTCTATCCCTACACTTTGAAGAGTTTTGATCAGGAAGGGATGTTGTACTTTGTCAAATGCTTTTTCAGCATCTATTGAGAGTATCATATGGTTCTTGTTCTTTCTTTTATTGATGTGTTGTATCACATTGACTGATTTGCGGATGTTGAACCAACCTTGCAGCCCTGGAATAAATCCCACTTGGTTGTGGTGAATAATCCTTTTAATGTACTGTTGAATCCTACTGGGTAGTATTTTGGTGAGAATTTTTGCATGTGTGTTCATCAAGGATACTGGCCTGTAATTCTCCTTTTTGATGAGATCTTTGTCTGGTTTTGGGATCAAACTCATAAAATGAGTTTGGAAGTTTTCCTTCCATTTCTATTTTTTGGAACAGTTTCAGGAGAAGAGGTATTAATTCTTCCTTAAATGTTTGGTAGAATTCCCCTGGGAAGCTGTCTGGCTCTGGGCTCTCATTTGTTGGGAGATTTTTGATGACTGCTTCAATGTCCTTACTTCTTTACTGGTTATGGGTCTGTTCAGGTTTTCTATGTCTTCCTGGTTCAGTTTTGATAGTTTATATGTCTCTAGGAATGCATCCATTTCTACCAGATTGTCAAATTTGCTGGTGTATTGTTGCTCGTAATATGTTCTTATAATTGTATTTCTTTGGTGTTGGTTGTGATCTCTCTCTTTCATTCATGATTTTATTTATTTGGGTCCTTTATCTTTTCTTTTTGATAAGTCTGGCCAGGGGTTTATCAGTCTTATTAATTCTTTCAAAGAACCAGCTCCTAGTTGTGTTGACTTATTCTATTGTTTCTTTGGCTTCTATTTCATTGATTTCTGCTCTGATCTTGATTATTTCTCTTCTCTTGCTGGGTTTAGGCTTTCTTTGTTGTTCTTTCTCCAGCTCCTTTAGGTGTAGGGTTAGGTTGTGTATTTGAGACCTTTCTTGTTTCTTGAGAAAGGCTTGTATCGCTATATATTTTCCTCTCAGGACTGCCTTTGCTGTGTCCCACAGATTTTGAAACGTTGTGTTTTCATTATCATTTGTTTCCATGAATTTTTTCAATTCTTCTTTAATTTCCTGGTTGACCCATTCATTCTTTAGAAGGATGCTGTTTAGTCTCCATGTATTTGGGTTCTTTCCAAATTTCCTCTTGTGATTGAGTTCTAGCTTCAGAGCATTGTTGTCTGAAAATATGCAGGGAATGATCCCAATCTTTTGGTACCGGTTGAGACCTGATTTGTGACCCCTGCAGGATGTGATCTATTCTGGAGAATGTTCCATGTACACCAGAGAAGAATGTTTATTCTGTTGCTTTGGGATGAAATGTTCTGAATATATCTGTGATGTCCATCTGTTCCAGTGTGTCATTTAAGGCCTTTGTTTCCTTGTTGATTTTTTGCTTGGATGATCTGTCCATTTCAGTGAGGGGGTTTTTTAAGACCCCTACTATTAATGTATTATTGTTGATGTGTTTCTTGGATTTTGTTATTAACTGGTTTATATAGTTGGCTGCTCCCATGTTAGGGGCATAGATATTTAAAATTGTTAGATCTCCTTGTTGGACAGCCCTTTAAGTATGATATAGTGTCCTTCCTCATCTCTTATTATAGTCTTTGGCTTAAAATCTAATTGATCTGATATAAGGATTGCCACCCCACCTTTCTTTTGATGTCCATTAGCATGGCAAATTGTTTTCCACCCCCTCTCTTTAAATCTGGAGGTTCCTTTGGGTCTAAATGAGTTTGGGTCTAAATTGAGTTTCTTGTAGATAGCATGTTGATGGGTTTTGGTTTTTTATCCATTCTGATACCATGTGTGTTTTGATTGGGTTCATTTAGCCCATTTACATTCAGGGTAACTATTAAAGTAGTGCCATTGTGTTGCCTGTTACTCTATATTGTTTCTGTTCCTTTCCAGTCTACTACTTTTAGGCTCTCTCTTTGGTTAGAGGACCCCTTTCAATATTTCCTGTAGGGCTGATTTGGTGTTTGCAAATTCTTTTAGTTTTTGTTTGTCCTGGAAGCTTTTTTATTTTATTTTTTTTAAGATTTTATTTATTTATTTATTTATTTGACACAGAGTGAGAGAGATCATAAGTAGGCAGAGAGGCAGGCCAAGAGAGAGGGGAAGAAGCCTCCCTGCTGAGCAGAGAGCCCGATGTGGTGCTTGATCCCAAGACCCTGAGATCATGACCTGAGCTGAAGGCAGAGGACTTAACCCACTGAGCCATCCAGGCACCCCTGTCCTGAATGATTTTTATCTCTCCTTTTATTTTCAGTGATAGCCTAGCTGGATATAATATTCTTGGCTATATATTTTTCTAGTTTAGTGCCCTGAATATATCATGCCTGTTCTTTCTGGCCTGCCAGGTCTCTGTGGATAAGTCTGCTGCCAATCTAATATTTCTACCACTGTATGTTACAGACTTCTTGTCCTGAGCTGCTTTCAGAATTTTGTCTTTGTCACTAAGACTTGTAAGTTTTACTATTAGATGACAGGGTGTGGACCTATTTTTATTGATTTTGAGGGGGTTTCTCTGTGCCTCCTGGAGTTTGATGCTTGTTTTCTTTGCCATATTAAGGAAATTCTCTACTATAATTAACTCCAATATACCTTCTGACCCTCTGTCTCTTTCTTCTCTTCTGGAATCCCAACTATTCTAATAGTGTTTCATCTTATACTATCTTTTATCTCTCAAAGTCTTCCCTTGTGGTCCAGCAGTTGTGTGTCTTTCTTTTGCTTAGCTTCTTTATTCTCCATCATTTGGACTTCTATATCACTAATTCTCTCTTCTGCCTCATTTATCCTAGCAGTAAGAGCCTCCAGTTTTGATTGCACCCCTTTAATAGCTTTTTTATTTTAACTTGGTTAGATTTTAGTTCTTTTATTTCTCCAGAAAGTGTTTCTCTAATATCTTCCATGCCTTTTTTGAGCACAGCTAGCACCTTGAGAATCGTCATTCTGAACTCTAGTTCTGACATATTACCAATGTCTGTGTTGATTAGGTCTCTGGCCTTCGGTACTGCCTCTTGTTCTTTTTTTTTTTTTTTTTTTTTTTTTGTGGTGAGTTTTTCCACCTTGTCATTTTATCCAGATAAGAATATATGAATGAGAGAAAATACTAAAAGTGTGGCAAGGACCCCAGAAAAATGTATGCTAACCAAATCAGAAGAGATCCAAATCAGGAGAAGAAAGGGGAAAAAAGAAAGAAAAAATATATAAAATAAAAAATTATACATATATATTAGACTGGTGACTAGAACAAAGCCACTGACTTGATTTTGGGTGTATTTTGGTCTTACAAGAAACTATCTCCCAAAATTCTAATGGAAGAAAAACTTGTATATATAGTAAAAGAAGGGTAAACATGATGATTGTTAAGATGAAAATTAAAAAAAAATTAAAATAGGAATTGATAAGTTGGTTGGAAAAAGAAAAAAAAAAAGAGTAGGGAATGTGCTCAGGCTGGAGACTAAAACAAAGCCATGTGCTAGACTAGAGTATATTTTGAGCTATTAGAAGAAATTGTATCCCAAAATTTTTAGAAATATATATATATATATATACAGACACACACACAAATAAGGTTAAATACAGCGAAGTGATAAAATATGACTATAAAAATGAAGGTTTAAAAAAACTTTTTAGGAAAGGTATTGTTAAGATAAACTAGTTAGAAAAGGTTAAAAGAGGAATGAGGAAAGAAACATTAAGAAAATAGAATAAGAAAAAAATAAAATTAAAAAAAATTTAACTTTGCAAGAGTAAAGGATCATGGGTAAAAAGCCATGAATTTTGTGTCACTTTCCCCTAGCTCTGGAGTTCCGCAGTTCTCATTGATTAGTAAACTTGGTCTTGGCAGAATGTTCTTGCTGATCTTCTGGAGTAGGGGCCTGTTGCAGTGATTCTCAAATGTCTTTGTCTGAGGTGGAATTGCACTGCCCTTGCCAGGGGCTTGGCTAAGTCATCTGCTCAGGTTCATGCTCAGGAGCTTTTGTTCCCTGAATGCTTTCTGTAGAGCTTTGGAAGACAGGAATGAAAATGGCGGCCTCCCAATCTCCGGCTCAGAGGAGCCGAGGGCTCGGGACTGCACTCCTCAGTGCGCCCTCAGAGAAAAGCAGTCCGTCACTCCCATCTCCCTGGTCTCAGGCTGCGCTCTAAGCTGACCCGACCTGTGACCGAGTGTTTCTATCTCTTGCGCTTGGCCCCATTTGGAGTCTTCAAACCCAGCAGATTGCTCTTGCACTGCTCCTCCCAGAGCAGACAGGTGAGTCTCCCTGGATATGCCACTTGTGGGGTCCCTACTTGAAGAGCAATTGCCCAACTGTGCCTCAGATCATGGTTTAAGGTAACCCCAAGCTGAAAGCCCTCTCCTCAGCTCCGTCTATGTAGTCAACTTCCCTGCTTAATACCTGCAAGCTCTGCCACATTCAGACACCCCCAATCTTTCTGTGACCCCACTGGACCTGAGACCACACTGTCCCCTTGAGGGCTCCACCCCCGCTTAGCCTCTAGAGCCATGTCCTTCAGTGGAGCAGACTTCTAATTGTTCTGATTTTATGCTCTGCTGCTCTACCACTTGCCGGGAGCTGCTCCTTTCCCCTGCAGTCTCTCTCCTCATTGCTTCGGATTTACTTCTCCGCATGTCCTACCTTTCAGAAAGTGGTCGATTTTCTGTTCTTAGAATTGCTGCTTTTCTTCTCTTTGAGCTCTTAATGAGTTTGTAGGTGTTTGGAATGGTTTGATTCCTATCTAGCTGAACTCCTGGGATCTGATGTCATTTCAGTCTGCTACTACTCTGCCATCTTGCCTCTCTCCTATCATTTGTATTTTATTTCAAGGATATAATTAATAGTAAGATTGTTTTTTATGGGTGTCTCAATCGGTTAAGCATTTGACTTGGGCTCAGGTCATAGTCCCAGGGTTCATAAGGGAAATTGCTTCTCCTTCTGCCCTTCCCCTGGCTTTCTCTCCCTCTCTCTCACCTACTCTCAAATAAATACATAAAATCTTTAAAACGAAAGATTTTTTTATAGACCTTTATATTTATAAATATTTAATATCCAATAATTATGATAATTGTATTATATAATTAAAAAGTTGACTTAAAAAAATGTTCCTGATCTATATTTAAGAGTTTTCTTCTCCCTGTATAGTTTCTGTCTCTTCTAAGTTGCTCTTTACTCTTTTTGTTTTGATCTCATGTTAATTGCCCTTTTCAAAAGTTTAGTGATCCTTGGCTGCCTGGCACATTTAAGAATGAGGCACCAATAATTTTGTTGGGAGATCTGAACACATGTGTGGAGCTCATCCTCCATGGGCTTTATTTTGACGTCATCTGTTGGCTTGTTTTGTTCTTTCTTATTGGGATGATCATATTCCTCAGAAAGGGATTTTTAGGTTCTTCCCCATTAACTGGCCTTGAGGGAAGACAGTTTCTCTTTCTTTTTTCTTTTTTTAAAGATTTTATTTATTTATTTGACAGAGAGAGATCACAAGCAGGCAGAGAGTCAGGCAGAGAGAGAGAGAAGGAAGGAGGCTTCCTGCTGAGCAGAGAGCCCCAATACGGGGCTCTTCTGGACAGGCAAAGTCAAAAGATGTTCACTATTTGAGGGTTGGGTTAGTGGAAATTAATTAGAAAAAAAATGTTTTATATATATTTCAGCTAACAGGATTTATGCATTCCCCAAATGTGCTCTATATATTCTACCTCAGGCTCCATTCCTTTGTTCATAATGTCCTTTCCATTTGAATGGCATTCCTATCCCCCATCTCTATCAATTTTATATTCTTTTTTATTTTTATTTTTATTTTTTTTTAAAGATTTTATTTATTTATTTGACAGAGAACACAAGAAGGCAGAGAGGCAGGCAGAGAGAGAGAGAGAGAAGCAGGCTCTGCACTGAGCAGAGAGCCCGATGCGGGGCTCGATCCCAGGACCCTGGGATCATGACCTGGGCTGAAGGCAGAGGCTTTAACCTGCTGAGCCACCCAAGCGCCCTTACATTCTTTTTTAAAAAGGATTTTATTTATTTATTTGACAGAGAGAGAGATCGCAAGTAGTCAGAGAAGCACGCAGAGAGAGAGGGGGAGGAAGCAGGCCTCCCCTCTGAGCAGAGAGCCCGATGTGGGGACTCAATCCCAGGACCCTGGGATCATGACCTGAGTCGAAGGCAGAGGGTTAACTCACTGAGACACCCAGGCGTCCTATCAATTTTATATTCTTTCTTTCTTCAAATCTCTCCAAAAAAGCTACCTCCTTCTTGAAACTTTTACCTGTGGTTGTTTCTTCTTGAAAGCCATCAGATCTAATTATTTCATAAGTTTCCATTGCAGAGCACCAGTCTTATTTCTGTAATCACTCACCTGTAGATTTAACTCATCCCTCTACTGTATTCGGAGCCCAGTAATTTAGAAAACTGTGATTTGCATTGCTTGAATATGATGTTTCTATTCTTAAGATAGGAATTCCATATTAGGTGCTCCATAAATATATGTTCAACTGGAAAATACCATTCCTTAGCATTTATTGTGTAAAATATGCTTAGTTTTACATGCTTCCATTGTTTACATTTTCTAGTTATATTCTTGGCAGAGTTAGAATGATTGCAGACTCAGGGAACATTGCTAGAGCCTTTAGTGCTTTTGCATATATTTAGCCAAATTTTTTAATACATAAAAAGCAACACACATTGGATCATTATTAAGTAGTTGGTTTCTTTCTGGCAACATACTAGAAAAGTTTTGGAGAAAAATTTTATACAACTGACTATTGAATACATCTATATGCCCAACACTGCAACTGGCACATGGTGGGCACTCAGTGAGTAGTAGATGAAGTAAGTATCACTCCGTGTTGCATCTTGACAAAGCCTGTAGAACTTGTTTCCTGTGCTATTAAGTGACCTTTCTTGTTTTAAACAGAACCGAACATTTTTGGAGGTTTCTGCCAAGATCTCATGTTGCCGCATATCTCTTTTTAGTCATGGGACCCTATGTGAGAAAAGTCCTGTGTGATGAGCTGGGAGCTCCAGCCAATTCTGCAATAAACTGTGTCCCCTTGGAAGATTTTGGAGGGCAGCCTCCTGACCCAAACTTGACGTATGCAACAACCCTTCTGGAAGCTATGAAAGGAGGAGAATATGGATTTGGAGCTGCATTTGATGCTGATGGGGTAAGTAAGAAACTTTTCTGCCTGCCGACCCTTTTACGAGATAATATTGGAAGCCAGAGAATTCATGGGGCTGGCTGATATGTATGGGGCATTCGAACCCTAACTGGCTCTGCATCTGTTCTTCTTTTTTTTTTTTTTTTCTCTCTTTTTTTTTTTTTCTGTTCTTCTTTTCAATGGCTCTTCCGTATTGCAGTTAAACAGCTTTTACTTTTCATAGTTCCAGGGTAGCATTATGTTATAAAAAAGTTATTACTTTTAAAAATATTCATGCAATATATCTTTATTTATGGTTGGCTTAGTTAAAACCACCACATTAAGAAACTAGGTATTTCAGCAATAATTCTTGTTCTCCGTTATATTTGAGGGAGGGTATGGGATAAGTATATGAAGGCTACTGATGCTTGAGGTAGTCATCCGCATTCCAACAGGTGGGACGCATTCCAAACTGTGTCATGGTCCTGGGCCCTACAATACTCAAGAATTTACAAGAAGGTTTCTCATGCCCTCCTTGGCTTCATTCAAGTTGTTTTCGGTTGTTTAAATATAGGATGGTGGTTGAGTAGCTTGTGATGATTATGGGAATGGGAAGCTAGCAGCAGATGCCTCTCTCTGATCTTTGTCACCTGTTCCTTCTGGCAGGACCGTTATATGATCCTGGGCCGAAATGGCTTCTTCGTGAGCCCTTCTGACTCACTGGCCATCATTGCTGCCAACCTCTCTTGCATTCCATATTTCCGTCAGATGGGGGTTCGAGGGTTTGGAAGGAGTATGCCCACCAGCATGGCCCTGGACAGGTAAGCAAGGATGTCACCTTGAAGAACTTCATGGTAGGCTTCTGATGTCAGTGTCGCCTTTGTTGTTAGCTGTCACTCATTCTCTCCTGCTCTGGTGGCAACTGTGGGAAGTATGGGAACTTAGAGACATGTATAGTGCCGGGGAGGGGCATGGAGAATCAGGTGGCCTGAACTCGATTCTTGGTACCACTTCTTAGCTGTGGGAACTTGAGGGACATGTGATCGCTGTGCCTTTTTTTTTTTTTTTCTTGTCAGTCTTTTTTATTTTAGCAATTCTAGTGAGTGCAAAATATTATTTTCTTTTTAAAAAATTGAAGTATAAGTACCATATACTGTTATATTACTTTCGTACGTACAATATAATCCAACAATTCTATACATTACTCAGTGCCCATCATGATGAATGGCCTCTTGGTCCCCTTCACCTCTTTCACCCTCCCCGTCCCCCACTTCCCCGTTGGTATCTGTCAGTGTGTTCTCTGTTCTTAAGAGTATGGTTTTTTTCTTTTTTTGTTTGTTTTATTTTGGTTTTGTTTCTTAAATTCCACATTTGAGTGAAATCATATGGTATTTGTTTTTCTTTGATTTACTTATTTCACTTAACATTATATTTAATAGCTGGGTAATATTCCATTTTATATGTATACCATTTCTTCTTTATCCATTCATGTATGGATGGATACTTGGGTTGCTTCCATATCTTTGCTCTTGTAATTAAACTGTAGTAAACATCGAGGTGTGTATATCTTTTCAAATTAGTATTTTTATTTCCTTTGAATAAACACACAGTAGAATTACTGGATCATGTATTAATTGTATTTTTAATATTTTGAGGGCCTTTCATACTATTTTCCACAGTGGCTTTATTGATTTCCATTCCCATCAACAGTGCATGAGGGTTCATTTTTTTTCTTTTAAGATTTTATTTATTTATTTGACAGACAGAGATTGCAAGTAGGCAGAGAGGCAGGCAGAGAGAGAGGAGGAAGCAGGCTCCCTGCTGAGCAGAGAGCCTGATGTGGGGCTCGATCCCAGAACCCTGGGATCATGCCTGGAGCCGAAGGCAGAGGCTTTAACCCAGTGAGCCACCCAGGCACCCCATGAGGGTTCATTTTTTCCACATCTTCACCAACACTTGTTATTTCTCATCTTTTTTATTCCAGCCATTCTGAGAGGGATGAGGTGGTATCTCATGTGATTTTGATTTGCATTTTCCTGATCATGAGTAAAGTTGAGCATCTTTTCATGTGTGTGTTGCCATCTGGATGTCTTCTTTGGAAAAATGTCTATTCAGATCCTCTTCCCACTTTTAATTAGGTAATTTGTGTTTTTATGATGTTGAGTTGAATAAATATTTTATATATTTTAAATATTAATCCCTCATTGGATATGTCATTTGTAAATATCTGCTCCCATTCAGTAGGTTGTCTTTTTGTTTTGTCAGTGGTTTCCCTCACTCTGTAAGAGCTTTTTTTTTTTTTTTTTCTGTTATTTCTCCTTCTTGAGGAGACATATCTAGGAAAATGTTTCTGTGCCTGACATCCAAGAAATTACTACCTGTGTTTTCTTCTAGGGATTTTATAGTTTCAGGTTTCACATTTAGGTTTTTAATTCATTTTGGGCTTATTTTTGTGCATGGTGTAAGAAACTGGTCCGATTCCATTCTTTTCATGGAACTGTCCAGTTTTTCCAACACCATTTATTGAAGAGACTATCTTTTCTCCATTATATATTCTTGCCTTTTTTCTCATAGATTGAGTATATGAGCATGGATTTATTTCTGAGCTCTTTATTATTCTATTCTGTTGATCTATATGTCTATTTTTGTGCAAGTACCCTGTACTTACTGATTTTTATTTACTAATTCTGTGCCATGCTCTGCTGTAAGCCCATTCCATAAACTCGGTAGTCATCATAACTACCCTGTGAGGTGGCCCATTTTACCGATGAAGGAACTGAGGTACAGGGAAGTTCAATAATTTGGTCAAGACCAGGGCCTAACAAGGGTTGAACTGGGATTCTAACTATGCCATTCTAGCTCCATAGTGCATGGTCCAGCTCCACAGTGCATTAGAGAGATGGGGAGAGAGAGAGAGAGAGACCAAGGGTAGGGGCAGAGGGTGAAGGAGAGAGAGAATCTTATGCAGGTTCCACAGTCAGTATGGAGTCCAACACGGGGCTCGATCTCAAGACCCTGAGATCATGACCTGAGAGCAGAAATCAAGAGTCAGATGCTTAACTCACGGAGCCACCCAAACACCTCCAGAGTCCATGGTCTTCATGACCCTGCAATATTACATCACACGGTGGTGGGACTGTAAGATCCATAGGAACCCAGAGAGGGGACAAGGGGCCTCTGAAGAAGCTGCTGGGCTTACTCTGAGTTTCAGGGGCTGATGTGACAGCCTTGGCTGTGCAGGCCTCCAGGTGACAGCTCCCCAGGTGAGCCTACATAGGTCACACCATCCAGCCTCAAGTCCTCACCTGGGCTTCCTGTTGCCCTCGGTCCCATCCTCAGAAGCGAGGAGATGAGGCTGGACTCATGAAGATGAGGAGAGGGACCCACAGCACAGTATCCCCCTGCACGCTTACTCCAACACCCACCAGGAAGTGGAGCCTCAGCGGGAAGAATGCGAGGGCCGGATGAGGAATCCATCCCTCTTCTCCCCTGCCTGTGAGGTAGTGGGCTGACCATTGGCCAGGCCTTCTTCTGGGGGCAGGGCACAAATGAGGCTCTTCAAGCAGTGGAGCCTGGCATGGGCTGCAGAGCCATTCTGCTCCAGGTCTCAGGAGAGAAGACGAATGAGAAGCAAGACACTGTCCAGGCAGGCACCGGAGAAGATGGGGCAGATGCTCCAGGCAAGCCAGAGTAGAGGGCGTGCCTTTGTCTGTTGCCCCCCGAGAACCTCTGCTCTCAGCCAACAACTGAGGAGTCCTAACTAGCACTGCTGGGCTCCCCAGGCCTGCTCCCCAACCCTTCGCTTTTGGAACTTGGGGTGTTGCTCTTCTCGGCATGTGGTTTCCCCTTCCAACCTCACATAGATTTAATTGGTCTTGATTTTTTTCTTTTAAATGGGAGTTATCATATGGTTTCACTTATATGTGGAACATAAGGAATAGCATGGAGGACATTAGGAGAAGGAAGAGAAAAGTGAAGGGGGGAAGTCAGAGGGGGAGATGAACCATGAGAAACTGTGGACCCTGGGAAACAAACTGAGGGTTGCAGAGGGGAGGGGTTGGGGGGATGGGTTAACCCAGTGATGGGTATTAAGGAGGGCACGGATTCCGCGGAGCACTGGGTGTTACATGCAAACAATGAATCATGGAACTCTACATCAAAAACTAATGATGTCGTGTTTGGTGACTAATATAATAAAGAAAAATAAAGTTGAGAATTTGATTGAAAAGTCATAACCATAAAAAATAAATGGGAACTTGATCTTTCTCCTGAAGATTCTCAGGGACTAAGGCTGAAACTGGCATTCCATTTCAAGCTTCTGACCATTTTTTTAACAAGGAGAGCCCATCCTTTGGCATGTTTACACTCAAATTCACCTGTTATCAACTTGACCTTCATCCCCTTTTGCCGATCTGACTCTCCCTACAGTGTGAGTGGCATTTGGATGTTGACCCTTGCTGGGTGAAAGGGATGATGTAGAAATGCTTTAATCATTGTGTGGTTCTGTATCCCCTGGAGAAACCAGTCCAACAATGCTTATATCCTGGGGGTCCTTGTACACCTTGACTCTGAGAGCTGTCAGTGTGTCAAGACCCTGGGTGTCAGCAGCTTGTTGAGCAGCAGATCTTTTAGAAGAAGGAAACCAAAAGCACGATTCAAAGGGGTGGGGTGGAAAGGCAACTCGTGAACCTCACTCTGCGCCTCCTTAAGTCTTTGGTTTCTATTCCTAGCAGTGGCTGGCTGTTTGTGATTCCATTTTGATGAGGATGAGGGGAAAAGCCCTTTGGGTAGGCTCCATTCAAAAAGATACTGTGGGGGCACCTGGTTGGCTCAGTGGGTTAAAGCCTCTGCCTTCCGCTCAGGTCATGATCCCAGGGTTCTGGATCGGGTTCTCTCCTCAGCAGGGAGCCTGCTTCCTCCTCTCTCTCTGCCTGCCTCTCTGCCTACTTGTAATCTGTCTGTCAAATAAATAAATAAAATCTTAAAAAAAAAAAAAAAAAGATACTGCAGTTTTTAAAACAAAGTCCTCGGTACACCTTTATATCTTGCAAGTCTCCTGCTAAGTGAGGCCTTTGCGCTTTGAAATCTTCTTTCCTTTTGGTGTAGATTTGCATCATAATAACTGGTGACAGTGAGCTTATTTTCATATGCTTATTATCCATTTGTGCATCTTTTTTGTTATGTATTTGTTCATAATGCATTTGCTCAATTAAAAAATGAGGTTGTTTGTCTTTTGTTATTGATTTATAGAAGTTCATTAAATATTCCGGATAGTGTCTTTTGTTAGATATACGTATTGCAAGTATTTTCTCCCTGCCCATTGCTTGTCTTTTCATATTGTTAGTAGAAGTTTTTGATGAGCGGACGTTTTACATTTTGATGAAGTTAGTTCATTAATATTTTCCTGTATAGTTAGTATATACTTTTTGTCCTCTGTGAGAAATTTCTGCTTGGCCAAAGGTCAGAAAGATGTTTTCTTCTAAGTTTGTTGTAGTTTTAATTTTCACATTTCAGTTTATGATGATTTTGAATTAGTTTTTGTGTGTGTTCATCGAAAATAATTTTCTTTCTTCTTGGTACTTTTGTTAAAGATAAGTTGACCATTTCCGTTTGGGTCTATTTTAGAGTTCTCTATTTTCTCTCATTGATTTTACACCTATTCTTAGGCCGAGATTATGCTTGATTATTAAACTTTTAAATAAGTATTGAAATCAAGTGAATTCCCCAAGTGTTTTTTTTCTTCTTGGTCAAATTAAAAAAATGATACATCTTAGCTTTTTTGTATTTCTATATACACTTTAGAATCAACTTGTCAATGACTAGCAATTGTTACAGTTTTGATTGGGATTGAATAAATCTATAGAATAATTTGGGGAGAATTGCATTTTAGTAATATTGAAATCTCCAGTTCACAAATGCGTTTTAACTCTTCATTTTAGTTTTCTTTACTTTCTCTTATATATTTTGTAGTTTAATTTCTCTTACGTATGCTTTGTGGCTTACTGTAGTGGTGTCACACAATTTTTGTTAAATTTATCTCTGAGTATCTATGTTTCTGAGGCTATCATAAGTGGGATAGTTTTGGGGCACCTGGGTGGCTCAGTGGGTTAAAGCCTCTGCCTTTGGCTCAGGTCATGATCCCAGGTTCCTGGGATAGATCCCCGCATCGGGTTCTCCGCTCGGCAGGGAGCCTGCTTCCTCCTCTCTCTCTGCCTGCCTCTCTGCCTACTTGTGATCTCTGTCTGTCAAATAAATAAATAAAATCTTAAAAAAAAATAAGTGGAATAGTTTTATAAATTTAATTTTCCAGTTGTTTGCTCCTAGCAATTAGAAATGCAATTGATTTTTATAACTTGGCTTTGGCTTCTTCTACTGGGAAGAATATTTTTGATTGCCCCCCAACTTTATTTCTCTCCCGCAGGGGATATTGATAAGAAGCTCATGATATAATCCAACCTCAGTGCCTAGCAGCACCAAAGGGGATGGTGTAATATTCCACACTTGTTTTCCATTTGCCTTTGCTTATATTCTTCCATTAAAAAAGCAAAAAAAAGGTTTAGTAAAACTGTGGATCACAAGGCAAAAATGGAACCATCTTTAGTCACTGAGGACTCAGGGTCATATAGGATCCTGAGGATCCTTATTTTTTTTTTTTTTTTTTTTAAGATTGCTGTGTAGAGACTTAATATTGAGGAAGCTTCGATCCAGGACTCTGAGATCATGACCTGAGCCGAAGGCATAACACCGTAGGAAGCTTATTTTCACTTACACAGAATTTTATAATTTAGAAAGACCTTGTGTGCATTTGATTTCACTTGATCTTTGCATGAATTTAGCAGGTAATTGGTGAGGCATGACTCTCACCATCTTAAAGATGTTAAACCATGTATCAGAGAGGTTAAGTGACTTGTGCAAGGTTGCACAGCTCATCGGAAGGTGACCCAGGATTTGAAACTGGGTCTTCTAGTGTACAATTGCATCTGCGTAGTAACTACCACTGGGTGAAGATGGTCCCTGAGAAACTAGTTGAGAAGATTGCCCAACTCTCCTGGGGGATAGCCAGCAACTTTCCAAACCCTGCCAGGAGAGGCAGGTTTCACTCTGACAACAAAAACCATTTGTCCTCTTTTCTCCCGGACGTTTCCCGTTTCACTTTGTCCCCTCCCTCCCAATAAAACTCTGTTTCAGTCGGAAACCAGAGGCCTTGCTTAGAAATTTCACAAAGGGCCTGTTCTGATACGTAAGTAACCATTTAAAAGGATTATTCATGCTTGCTGGTTGGGCTCCAGAAGCCTCTGGGGCTCTGACGTGGTGATTTGCTGTGGGTATTTGATCTATCTGTTGCGTAGCTCCCAGGTGGATTCTCATGATGGACACTTTCTGAGCTTCTTTCTTAGGTAAAATAAATACAGCTTCAAAATCTTATCTTGATCATGGTTTACCTTGTAGGTTATTATCATTTTTTAAAAATGAATAAAATCATTGAAATGTGACCAAAAGTGCCAGAACCCAGAAGGATGACAACTGAGTAGCTGAGACACATTAAATGGTGCCCTTGCCTAAATTTTGGGATTCCAGAATTTGGATTGGAGGGGATGGTGGGGACCTGCACCCTTGAAACTGATGAATTATTCAGGCCAAATTTCATTGTTCCCAGATAATCATTGATCCCTGAGGGGAGACTTATAGTGTCTTTAATTTTTGCTCTTACAGTGTCACTGAAACAAGGACTCCAGATTATTTTCCCCAGAATAATGCAGTTTCAGCCTTGAAAAGGGCATTCTTTTGGAACTTTGTCATTCTGAATGTGTCTGATTTGTAGTTGCAGATGAATCTGTGCTGCTGAAATTGTTTTGGTTCAAATGATTTGAGAAGGAAAGCACATTCAAAGTGTATCTGTGGCCCGAGGTCTGTCTCCACCCCATGCAGAAGTATTAAATAATCCTCTGTGTCATCATCCTTCAATAATATTTATGAAGAGCCCATCTGTGCTTGGGAGTGTGCCGAGTGCTGTGCAGAACAAGGCAAACACACGCAGACTTGAGCCCTTCTCATTGGAGATATTCACAGCCTCATACAACGCTAGCAGCATCCTTGAGCACACTGCAAGTGATCCAGATCTGAAAAGTATGTTTTGACGGCAAGGGAGGCCACGTGAGGCCCACCACCCACAAGTCTGGTGGTGAAGGGAGTTCATCCTTTTCTATCTTCTGTTGACTATCTGTGTCACCCCTGTTCACCATTTACTCACTCAAGAATAATACTTACTAAAGTCCTTTTGTGTCCTAGACATGGTCCCTTGCCGTGGGGGAACTTATAGTCTGATGGAGAAGACAATAAGAAGTAAAGAGAAAATATAGATACACATTTTAACACGTGCTCAGAGAAAATGAACTTGGAGCAGTAAATTGTCAGATGTGGAGCAGGGTCCTTAGATGGGACAGGCAGGTAAGGACTTCCCGAGGAAGTTATGGGTAGGACCAAAGATCAGAAACATGCAGCTAGACCCAGTGAGGATGCTGGGATTAGAAATAGCCCATGATATGTGTGAAAATGCTTGTTTTTCAGAATATAGTCTACAGCAATCTGTTGCCAATCCCCATTCCGAAATATGTACTGTAGCTTTATCCTGAATATATGCAGCTGGGTGTTGGAATTCAGACAGTGTTAATGCTGTAAGTATGCAAGTATCTACTGATCTACAGTGACCTTGGTTTTTACTGCATCCTTTGGATCTGTGCTCTTTTGTCTCTAAGATCAGTCATGATGTTACCAGAGTAGTGGGAGAGATAGTAATCGGAGCTAATATCCAATTACTTAGTCTCCCATACATTGTTTCTGCTACAGAATGATGGGAATTCTTTTACTTCAGCAGACAAATATGTTCAAGTGGACCCTGTATAAAAATAAAAGAAAAAAAGAGGAAAAAAGCCCTTTATCATAGGAGTTATTCCCCTGAAAGTCTCTATAGCTGATTTAGTCAGGGTCAAGGCAGAAAAGAGATGGTACCCTGAAAAGGGGTTTACTAAAGAGAGTTTAATAATAGTAACCTGATAACTTAATACAGAAGTATGGATGAAGTTAAGGAAATCAAAAATAAGAAGAGTTGGAGAGGCATCCCAGGACACAGAATTGTAGAAAGTTGTTAGTTCCTCCAAGACTGAAGGGTCAAGGTAGGAAAGGCTTAGGGTAACCATAGCCTAGTAAGGTCTGGAGTGGTGGGAGGTGGGCTGTCAGACAGGAATGGAACTCATCAGGGAGGAATAAACACCCCAACTTCCCTCTTTTCTCACCCTCCAAACTCCAGCTGATGCCTCCTCTTGATCAAACCCACCTGCAAGCAGGAGCGCGATCCGTGATGTTTAGACTCCAAAGAAAGAGAGGAGGGCAGAGATGGCCATGGAATGAAATGGGTCTTCCACTGGACAAATGATGAAAAAAAATTGTTCAAGGATGAATATGGTTAACTCAGCTCTATGCCTGAGTCCAAAAAAGAGGGGAGAGGATGAGACTGGGAGTGAAGCAGATCAGGATTACGGAAAGGATTGGCCCGTGTGTTGGTTATTCTGGTTATACTGTCTTTGCCCCCTTCTATTCAACAGCCCAATTCCCTACTGCTGTTTAAATTTTCATATCTCATATTACTAATGAGGTTGAGCATTTCTTCACATACTTAAGGGATTTGGGGGGGGTTTCCTTTTTATTAATTGCCTGTTCCTGTCCTTTGCTCACTTTTATATTTTGGTTTCTTCTTTTTTAATGGGTTTATGGGAGATCATTCCATATTTTATATATTAGAGCCTTGTCAATTTTAAGCACTTCTAATTTTCACTTTTTTTCTTGGCACAAAATTTTACCGCTAAGCTCTATATCCAGATTGCTTTCAATACACAACTCTGTGTGGACAACTCAAATTTAATATGTACAAATAGCAACTTTTCCAATTTTCCCAGAAAAGTGCTCTTTGTTTTTATATATGCTGAGTGAATCACCTGTCACCCATATTATAAACCTTAGCATAATCCTAGACTTCTACTTTTTCCTTATTCCCAAGGTACTGTTAATCACTGAGCTGTCAGAAAGGCTACTTAAATGTTTCCTGAACCATTCTTTCTTCCCCAACCCTACTTTTACTTTCCTAGTTCAGGTTCCCATAATCTTTTGCTTGAACTATTGCAATAGGCAATTAACCCATCTCCCTGCCTCCAGGCCACCTCTTTTTCATTCATGTTCTAGACTACCCCATGCAGAAAGCCATACTTTTCACTTCTTTGCTTAAAATCTGTTGATATCATCACATAACTCCACAATGAGATCTCATGTCCAGATTCGAAAGCATGTATAATTTTCTGATGAGGAACACCTCACTCCTGCCTACATTTTTTACCCTGCCCCCTAGATGTGTTGTGCTGCGAGGCACCGAATTCAATGGCCTCTTGTGCTGCTGGGCCTTGGAACAAGCTGCTGTCTTTGCTTGAAATGTGTTCCCTTTGCCCCACTCATCCCATGGTTGTCTTTCCTTATTTTTCAGGCTTGAGTCAAGCATCACCTTCTTAGTAAGTCCTCCTTTGGTGTTTTAGTCTCTCCATCCCATAGCACTGTATGGAACTGTTTCTTCGTAGATCACTTATCATAAATGTCACATTGAAAATACACATTGTCTGTTTTCTAATGTCCAGTGAGTCCCATGAAGGGCAGAGTTTTAAACCAGTGCCTGGCACAGAGTAGTTTTCAATAAACACTTCTTAAATGAATGAGCTTTTTTTTCCCTTTTGGATACCTTTTGTTTGGAAGAAAAAAGTCACTAGAACTCCACAGGCCTAAACACAGAATTCTCAAAGTTAAGTACTGTGAACTACCAACATACTCCTTTTGACTTTTGTACAAAGTAGACTTGTTGATGCTATCAACTATTGGCTCGAGAAGGTGTATCTGAATGATAAGAAGAAAATAAATGATACATAATTACACAGCCTTCTTTGACTATGATAAAACTGTGCCTGATTTATGGTTTTCATTTACATTTAGGTAAATTTATAGTTTAAGTCAGATTTTTAGTAATGATATGGGGTATTAGGATTACAACTTCATCAAGGTGAGATAAAAGGAAGCAACCCCATAGCGTTATTTCCTATTCAATAATTAAAAACTCACCATGGCCTGAACTTAAATGCAGTATTATTTATTTCTTGCCCTAGTGAGTAGGATGAGAAATGGATTTTTTCCCCTAAGACATTTAGAGGATGCCTCGTATTACTTTCTTGTATGTTTTTGGTGTACACTTAACTGGAAAAGGGGAAAACAATTATTGAAGCCCATTACTTGGTGTTTTTAAGAGCTGATGTCTGATAAGCACATGATAACATGGGCACATTTAGTAGAGGGCATTTATGAATTAATTGGCTAAAGGGAAAAACGAATTGTTAACATTTTAAGACTAGAAGCTGCAAGGGCTTTGGAGATGTTGGATAAACCATCTTTTGTTCCGATGTTCAGAGCCATCTTTGGTTTTTGCTATTAGAGTTGGTCAGAAAAAAATTTTGTATAAGCATTCGGTGACCTGAGTTCCAAAATATGTAGTCATCATCACTCTCCCACGTAAAGTGAAAGTCAAGCCATTTTTAGAATTCGGCTCTCTCTTGCCTGTTGGATTTGCGAGGACCCTGCCATTCTTTGGCTTCATCTCTAGAAACGCATGGTCATTGCCAAGGGTCTCCAGCATCTTATCCTCAGCCCTTCCACTTTTTGATCCTGCTTTGGCCTTTGGCAGGTCACATTGACCATTGGTGGGCCCAGCTAGTACTGAAAGAAACCCCTTAATACTGCCTTGAGTGCTTGGGAATTAAAGACCATTTAAGCAGGGATTTCTTTCTTTCTTTCTTTTTAAAAGATTTTATTTATTTATTAGAGAGAGGGGAAGTGCAAGAAATCAAGAGCAGCGGGGAGGAGCAGAGGGAGAGGGAGAAGCAGACTCCCTTCTGAGTGTGGAGTCAGACCCGGGGCTTAGTCCTAGAATCCTGAAATCATGACCTGTGAGCTGAAATCAGGAGTCAGATGCTTAACTGACTGAGCCATCCAGGCCCCTCTTGTTCCATTCATTTCTACAAAGAGGCACGAAGTAACTATATATCTTAATTATGGTGGTAGTTTTATATACATCATTGTATATACATCATTATACAAGTATATATAGATCAAGACTCTTGGAACGATACAATTGATGAATTTTATTTTATGTAGATTTTACCTTGATAAAATTGATAAAAATAATCAAATCCTATTTTTTAAAAGATTTTATTTATTTGACAGAGAGATCACAAGTAGGCAGAGAGGCAGGCAGAGAGAGAGGAGGAAGCAGACTCCCCGCTGAGCAGAGAGCTTGATGCGGAACTCCATCCCAGGACCCTGAGATCATGACCTGAGCAGAAGGCAAAGGCTTAGCCCACTGAGCCACCCAGATGCCCTCAAATCCTATTTACTTAAAAACAAAACAAAGCACCTCCCTTGAGTCTTCCCTTACAGTTGGGGTCAGAAATCCACTCTAGTTCTCAGCGTCAAGGCTGGCGTTTAATAGACTGGCCAGGTTCAGGTGACTTGAGTGACCTTTGGAATCTCTCTCCAGTACTTTTCTCTCTATAGTGAGCTATAATATCAATATACTACCTACAATTCTTGTCTTCTTTGGAAAAGACTAAACTTACATTTAGAGTTGGAGGGTCTGAGATTTCAAGGTCATTAGTCATATTTATTGATGTAAAAGATACAAGGAAGATAAGATAACCCAGCTTAATTCTGAGCCATATGCTTTGCCAAGCTCCAGAGAAATTTGGCACTTTTATTTTAAATGATGATTTTAAATGAAGGGGGTAATGATAAATCATCCTAGGCCTGAGGTTCTTTTAAAGGAAAAAGTCATGTCCTTTTTTGTATGTGGCTTGGGTTTTGAAATGGATTTTGTAACTCTAACCAAAAAAATAAAAGTTTTAAAATAGATTTTAACCTCCAACCTCAGAGGTTAGTGTTAAGCTGGGCCAATTGGAATACTACTTTTTTTTTTTTTTAAAGATTTTATTTATTTATTTGACAGACAGAGATCACAAGTAGGCAGAGAGGCAGGCAGAGAGAGAGAGAGAGAGAGCAGCAGGCTCCCTGCTGAGCAGAGAGCCGGATGTGGGGCTTGATCCCAGGAACCTGGGATCATGACCTGAGCCAAAGGCAGAGGCTTTAACCCACTGAGCCACCCAGGTGCCCCCTGATTGGAATACTACTTAAATGGATTGCTAAATATCATCAGTTTTACTTTACCCATCAAGCTAATGGAACAACAGTAGTTAAGAAAGATGCACAGGGTGAATCCAGGAGATGCCCCAAATTTTGTCACCTCAGCAAAGGATAAGGGGATAAATACATTTTTATTTACAATGCAATCTATTATAGTACCTTGTTCAGTTTTTAACCAAAGCCTCAGAAGTATTTGTCAGATGCTATCATTGACATTTTATTTATAAGAGAGAGATCATTTTGAAAGGTTAAGCAATTTGCCCAAGGTCACCCGTCAAGAAAGAAGCATCAAAGATGGGTATCAGACTGTCTAATTCCAAATCTAATAATTTCTTTACTGATCCTAATTGTTGAGAGCAGAAAGGCATTCTGATTGTACCTTGAGTATAAGTCATTTGTATGGGTTGGGGTGTGTTGTTATAGGAATGTCTGTTGCCCAAAAAGTGGTAGATGACATCAGACAAGGATAATTGATTTCAACCCCAAGATGTCTTGTAAATTTCAACCCTGAACATCACTACTATTTCATAAAGCTCTGGAAGAAGCAATCCCTGGCTTTAACTTAAGACTTCCAGGAAAATGTTGACTGGAGTTCAAGGTAAGGCTTGAATTTTATACCCTTGCCTCAGGATCTGCTTGAAGTAGTAAGATCAGCAGTGGTCACATGAGAAAACTCTGATCAGATTTCCACGGCTTTTCTCTCTTACATTCTCTATAAAGTGGGTTAAGCAGATACAGTTCCTTCTCCCTAAGAGTTTTTAATCTCAGACAGACAACACCGATAACCAGAAACATAAAATATACTGATTAGCTATAATGGGTTCTTTTAGTAAATGAAGTGTCAGGAGTTGGGTATAAGATGTCTGTGCGTAGGAAAAAAAAAAAAAAAAGGACAAGAAATCTTGTCAGCCCCTGTCGACGTGTCCTGTACAGTGAGAGTGGAATCCAGATCTGAGTAGCCATTCATCTTGCCCCTGATCGGGTTTCTGCCTGGGGTTTCAATTTGTCATTTGAAATTCTGAATCCTTTTAGAGTGCTGCATTGCATCAGGCGTTTATATCCTAGTACGCAGGAAAACTCTTTGATGAGTTGATGTCTTTATGTAAGAATGCAAGATCTCTATCCAGGGCTCACAGAGAGAGTCTATCAGTCAGGATCTTTGCGCTGCAAATGAGAGAAAAACTAGGTGAGTCGGGCCCTGAATAATAAAGGGAATGTATTGGCACACATCACTAAAAGAGAGGTGGCTGCAGGTGAACCTCGATCCAGCAGCTCAAATGAAAGGTCCACTTGACCTGCATATTGCTGTCAGCTCTGCCTCAGAAGGTAGCACTCTCATACTCAGGCTCCCTGCTCTGGCTTTCCAAGGCTTCTCTTTGGCAGAGCAAATACCTGTAGGATTCCAGACTTCTCACTCCTATACAGTCTTGTCTATGAGGATGAAGGGTTTCTTCCTTCCTCTTTCTTTCTTTCTTCCTTTTTTTTCTTCTTCCTTTCCTTCTTTCTTTATTTCTCCTGTCTATGAGACAAAGCTTTTCCAGAAAACAAAAACATCTCCTTGAATCTTGATTTTGTTTTGGGTCTGTACCATCTCTTATCCATTGACTCACCAGGGCTGTGAGGGGATAAGATACACTGAAAATCGTGAGCCCCTTCCCCCTTATTGGGTGGAGCTGGGAGGACTGTCATTCTTTCCCAAGCCAAATGACCAAGAATGGATGCAGTTGTTCTCCAAAGCAAGATCTTTTTTTCTCCTTCCAGAAGGGAGAAGTAACTGCAGCAATCTGGGACCCAGTGGCTGCAGAGGGATGGAAGCTAGAGGGCACTGGGGTGTGGTTCTGGATGGGGAACTCAGCACCGGGCTGAGAGCTCAAGATGCCCTGCTTGTTACCCCTCACACCCCTGCCGATCCTCTGCTGTTGACCAGTAACTGACGATGACATTGGACTTGGAGTGGCGGTGCTTGCCTATGATCCTTGGATAATATGCTCATGGACTCATCTGTCCTTTCCCATCCTCTCCTCTCTACTCCTCTCTTTCCTTCCTTTTCCTCCCTCCCTTCTTCCATCTCTCTTGACCTCTCCCTCTTTCTTTCTTTTGTTATTCTACTTCCTCCCTCTCTCTTTACCTACCTTCCACTTTGCCATTTTTCAGACAACATTGTTTTAGCACCTGCTGCTTGCCAAGCACACGGCAGGGTTCTGGATATGACTGATGGAGTTCATCTTCTCTCCCCCCCCCCCACTCCTTTTTTTCCCCCTATCAAACTTCATTGTCAACAAACTTTATAAATATTCTCTGTGTAAGGTATTCTGTTAGATTTAGAGAAATTCATGACTTTAATCTGATGTTAATGATAGATTGGGAGAGTGTTTTCAAATCATTGACTACGATATAGCCTACAGATTGTCTTGCACAGATTCTACTACCTATATATAGGAGTAGGAAGGAGAGAGAGAACATAAGTTAAGGAGTGCAAACACGCATGGCTGCCAACGTACTCAAATGAGCTCATGCACAAGATGGAAAATGGTACTTCTTTCATTGGCTTCTATGTTCAGCTTATCCAAGTTTGAATTCTGACTCCTCTACTCTGGCTGTGATCTTGGGCTGCTTCCCTGATCAGGGTCTCGTCCGCTAAATGAGAGTACCATAGCACCCTTCTCATTAAGGATTAAATGAGGTAATACATGCATAATGCTTAGAACAGTGCCAGTCTACAGTAAGAGCTCCATGAATATTAGCTATTATTAACATAATAATGGAGTTTTTAAAGTAACAAACTCAAGACCGAACAGTAGCTCCTGATGACTAATCTCCAGTTCTTCTACTAAGGAAGCAGAACTTAATCAGTGGCTACACTTAAATCCTACATCCCCCCTGTAGATAATAGTGATTAGGTGGTATTCCCTGTGTGGGTTCCTCACACTTCACAGTAAAACAAAGCTTTTAGAAAACAGCTGCATGGACCTCAAGTATCTGTATTTGGTAGTTTTTCAGATTATTTTATAAGTAATCATTGTTAATTTTCTTTTTTAAAAAGATTTTATTTTAAATAATCTCTGCACCCAACATGGGGCTTGAACTTACAACCCCAAAATCGAGAGTCAAGTGCTTCACCCCCTAAGCCAGCCGGGTGCCCCTAATGATTGTTTAGCTCTTTTTTACATGTATATGGAAGACTTTCAACTAGGTGTTCAGGATTGAACCCATTTTTTTTTTTTTTTTTAAGATTTTATTTATTTCTTTGGCAGAGATCACAAGGAGAGAGAGAGGGGGAAGCAGGCTCCCTGCTGTGCAGAGAGCCCAATATGGGGCTCAATCCCAGGACCCTGGGATCATGACCTGAGCCGAAAGCAGAGGCTTAACCCACTGAGCCACCCAGGCGCCCCTGAACCCATTACTTTTTGATCTTCTGTCTTTTTGTTAGCATCCTTTATTTCGTCTTTGATTTCTTCATAGACCCATTGGCTATTTAGCAGCATGTGTTTGTATTTTTTGTATTTTTTCCTTATGATTAATTTCTAGTTTCATAACATTATGGTCCAAAAAGATGAAATCCTATCATTATGATTTCAGTTTTATTGAACTTATTGAGACGTGTTTTGTGCCCTATCATGTGATCTATCCTGGACAATTTTCCATGCACATTTGGAAAAAAAAATGTGTGTTCTGTTGTTTTTGGATGGCATGTACTGCATGAATCTGCTAAATCCATCTTGTCTAACGTGTCGTTCAAAGACACTGTTTTGTTATTGATTTTCTGCATAGACTATCTATTGATGTAAACAGTGTGTTAAAGTATTGCCTTACTCTCATTTTCTCCTTTTAGGTAAGTTGATATTTGCTTTATGTATTTAGGTTGCCCAATGTTGAGTGCATAGACATTCACGATTGTTACACACTCTTGTTTTATGAACCCTTTAATGAGTATGTAGTGTCCTTCTGTGTCTCTTCGGACAGTCTTTGTTTTAAAGTCAATATTATCTGATATAAATATCACAACCTTGGCTTTTTTTCCTGCTTCTGTTGGTGTGGATTAGCTTTTTTTCATCCTTTCACTTTCAGTTTGGGTATGTCTTCAGGTCTGAAGTGAGACTCCTCTAGGCAGCTTTTTCACATCCTTTAAACTTGTTACAAATTGGAAGATCTTTGTTCACTCTAGCAGGTGCCTCTCTGGAACATGTATTGGACTCTGGAAGCCTTATTTCTTTAGAAAAATTGTCTTTTTGAGTAAACACAGGGCTTCTTTCTCTTCTTTTAAAACACACCTATGTTTGTCTGTATCCTGGCCAAAATCATTAGCACCCCCCCCAAAACAAAACTCAAGCTTTTTTCTCCACTGCTAATTTTGATGATAGGATTTTGACTTTGTATTCACGTCCCATTAAAGCATATAATGTGATTTGATGCATATTGTAAGTGCTTCCTTATCTGTTCAGTAGCTCAGCCAAAAACTAAAAATGTAAAATAAAAGAAGCACCATGACCAAATGAATTACCCTGTATTGTATCGATGCCCAGGGATGAGAGGACAGAAGAGAGATTCACAAAAATGGCTTTCTTTTTTTTTTTTTTTTTTTTATTTTTTTATTAATGTAACACCAGCTGTTTCCTTTTTAAATAGCATTCAATCCCAATTATTGTTGTCGTGGTCATTTCCTGCTTTTATCCTGATTTCTAAAAAGTCATAAGCTCCTCTACAGTCTTTTTAGCTGCAAAACCACTAACTGAGTCCTCCGATATACTAGGGAGAAACTTGGGACATGGAAGGGCAGATATTCCCCCCAAAATGGGGTTTGCTTACCTGAATCTTACCAAAGCAGGGAGGTGCCAGGAGACACTTAGAAGGAGAGCTGGCCATTGGATCTGTAGAGGCAACTTTCAGAGACAGAAGCTGGGTTGTCGCTCTGGGTCAGCAAGACACGGAGCCTGGGTGGGGCTGATGTGTGAGAGAGAGAGAGAGAGAGAGAGAGAGAGAGAGAGAACTCTTGGAGGTGCTGTAGGAAACGACAACAACAAAACCAACAACAACAGAAAAGTTGTAACTGTGAGTTCTGGTATATCTGACTTTACCACTGATCCTTGTCACTCCTCGAAGCCTGGCTTGCCCTCTCTGGACAGGACATGGTCAGGGCTGGTATAGTGGTTCTTCCCGCACAGAGCTTCCAGGGGCCCACATTCCTTCTGGCTCATTGCTCTGCCTCCCTTGGGGATAACCTTCGCCTTCTTGTTTTAGGATAGTCGGAGTCCCAGCCGCCATGTGTGCATTCTGGGCAGGTTCTGGAGTAAGGATAACGAAGAAGGGAAGAGCTGAGAGAGACCTACCATCTGTCTTTCAAAGAGGTTCACAGAAACAGACGATTGACACTTTTGTTTATATCCTATTGGGGGGAACTTAAATTACATGCCTGCCTGCAAGGGAAGCTGGGAAATGGAGTCTTCATTCTGAATGACCGAGGTGTACAGCTCAAAATCAGGGGTTTTCTTATCAAGAAAAAGGAAGAGAATGGTTGTAGAGGGACAACTAGCAGTTCTCTGCCATCGGTTTAGAAGCTTTTTAAAAATTATTTTTTAAAAGATCCTTTATTTATTTATTTGAGAGAGCACAAGAGCACAAGCTGGGGAGAGGGGCAGAGGCAGAGGGAGAAGAAAACTTCCTGCTAAAGACGGAGCCCATTGCAGGGCTCCATCCCAGGACGCCAGGATCATGACCTGAGCCAAAGACAGACACTTAACTGATTGAGCCACACAGGCACCCCATTTAGATGTTGTTTTAAACATTCTGCGTAGATGATTGTCTTCTGTGCAGATATAAAATACTGTTTTCTCTAATATTTGACTTGCTAAAATCTTTTTTTTTTTTTTTTTTGCTGTTATTTGTGGGGAGTAAAGAGAATGACAGAAACTAGGATAATGGTGATATTAACGAGGAGGAGGAGGAAAGGAAGAGGGTTGTTCATCATAGAAAACTTGTAAGATCTAGCAACTCAGAACCTACAGAGAAAAATGTTATTTTCCTCATTTTATAAATAAGCAAATTGTTGCTCATAGTTGGAGAAAACTACTGACATATCCCCAGTTCCTTACCTATGGAGTTATGATCTGGGCACAGATTTTGAAGGAAGCAAGTTGACTTTTACTTGAAAGGAATGGAAAACTAAACTCCAAATGACATAAATAGTAAGGGGAAAGAGTATCTCACATTATTGACATCATTCCAAGGGGGTCTCATTCCCTGCCTCAGCATCATCAGCAAGGAGCCAGGTTCTGTCGTCCTCAGGGTTTTGGTTTTTATTTTTTAAGATTTTATTTATTTGAGAGGAGGAGAGAGAGAGACAGACAGACAGACAGAATAGGCAGCAGGGAGGAACAGAGGGAGAGGGAAAAGCAGACTCCTCCTTGAGTGGGAAGCCTGACATGGGGCTCCATCCCAGGACTCTGAGTTCATGACCTGAGCTGAAGGCAGATGCTTAACCGACTGAGCCACCCAAGTGCCCCGAGTGTGGTATTTTCCTGGTGAGATTTCCTTGTGGAAAGACTACAGCAATTCTAGCTATTTGTCTCACATATGATATGGTCCGATGGAAAAACAGGGGCTGCTTTCTTATTTATGTGTCTTTTTATTTTATTTATTTATTTATTTATTTATTTTTTTAAATATTTTATTTATTTATTTGACAGAGAGAAATCACAAGTAGATGGAGAGGCAGGCAGAGAGAGAGGGAAACAGGCTCCCTGCTGAGCAGAGAGCCTGACGCGGGCCTCGATCCCAGGACCCTGAGATCATGACCTGAGCCGAAGGCAGCGGCTTAACCCACTGAGCCACCCAGGCGCCCTATGTGTCTTTTTAAAGTTAAAAAAAAAAAACTTTTCCATGAAGCTGTCCAGTGTAGTATTTAAGTTCACCTTCACTGACAATGAATATTAAAGTTATGATTCTGTTAATGAGGAAATCAGTGTGAATGACTTCAGGTAAGCAAATGTCAGTGACTGCTAGTTCATTTAAATCATTTGCCCACCATTAAAGAACATTCTAGAATTATGGGTGTTTCTCTGAAGATGCCATCATCTTTGATATCCGTGAGTTTTTTCACTTATCATCAATAAGCATTTATGGAATACCTTCTCTGGGTCAGATAGTGTTATAAGTGAATACAATTTCTGCATACCCTATAAAAATTCTATGATTTAGTGACAAAGATCAATATCCTGAGGAACGCTTACAATACAGTGTGAGGAATGCAGTAATAGGGGCCATGAGGGTATTGAGAGGAAAGCATTTACACGGGTCTGGATTGAGATCAGAACTTGTGGCTGGAATAGGATTTTTATTCTCTTAGGTTCTAAGTGTTGCTCAGGGGGAAGCCCTTGAATGAGCTCCTTGGGAACAGGGGCACATTTTATTCTTTACCTCTGCTTTTTAGGCTGACTATAATGCTTTGACCACAGTGGTTCAGTATGGCAAGCAGGGACGAGTCAGGTCAGGAAAAGAGAAAAAATTCTAGAGCAAACTATCCATTGTGTGCAAGAAAAGTGCTCCAAGGTGGTAGAAAAGAGCACGAACTTGGAATTCGCAGAGACCTGAGTTCAGGTGTGAGATCCGCTACTACTTAGCTGTGCGAACATAGGGAAGTCATCTAACCTCCTTGTGCCTGTTTCTCATCTGTGAAATGAAAATTAGAGTACTTAACCCCATTAGGTTTTCATCATGGGAAAACACATGTCAAGTGATCAGCAGAGAATAAGCATTCAATGAATTATTAGCTATTTTATTACTTATAACCTAGTTTACCTAATTTTTCCATCCCTCCTTTAAATCTTCAATCTTTTTAAAAGTTTTTATTATTTTTTCAAATGAGAGAGAGAGAGAGCAGGGTGAGGAGCAGAGGGAGAGGGACAAGCAGGTCCCTGCTGAGCACAGAGCAGACTCAGGGCTTGATCCCAGCACCCTGAAATCATGACCTGAGCCGAAATCAAGAGTCAGAAACTTAACAGACTGAGCCACTCAGGCACCCCTCAATCTTCAGTTTTATGAAGTTGTTTGTTGAGGAAAGTGCTTTCTCTGGGTCAGAATGTCTCTAACAACTCGAAGTAAACCTCACACAGACTATGCTTCATGATGTCTTGGTTGAGAATCTTTGAGTTAACAGACATTTATAGTCTGATTCTGACAAATACCACATGCTAATATGTCCTACATTCTATTTACTCTGTGTTCTCTACTTCCTAAAATAGGAAAGGGTGCACTGTTGAAGTGTTGCCAGATTTTCTTTACGAGTTGCTGGCTCGGTTTTCCTTAATTGATGAGTCACCCTTTGTCAACGGGACCCATTTCCATGGGAATTTCTAGATCTTCTCAGAGCTCATGTTCTGGGGTCTCCCCTCAACAAGTTATGTGAGGCATTTTTTTCAAAGATTTTATTTATATATTTGACACATAGAGATCACAAGTAGACAGAAAGGCAGGCAGAGAGAGAGAGAGAGTGAATCAGGCTCCCTGCTGAGCAGAGAGCCCAATGTGGGACTTGACCCCACGACTCTGAGATCATGACCTGAGCCAAAGGCAGTGGCTTAACCCACTGAGCCACCCAGGTGCCTGATGTGAGGCATTTTTAAGCCACGAATGTCAGCTGGTCATGGCTGCCACGTCAGAGATTGTATCTCCTCCAACTGGATTGAGAGACCATTTCCTTAATGGTTTCTTCGTTTTGGAAAACTATGTGCTGTGTGCCATTTATGAGAGGAACAGAGTATTCCAGAACACGTTCAGTTACTCAGGATAACTGACCTAACAAATGGAGCAGTGAGGTGAGGGAGAAGTCCAGTTGCGTGGTGGCCCCTGGTCTTCTGTGTGGCTTGAAGAGATTGAAGATGCTGATGTGTTCTTCGGGGAGAGATTCACAGCTTGACAGGAAACATCTGTTTTAATCTGCTCCAACATCAACACGATCGATGTGGTAGGAAGCCTGTTGTTACTGTGTGGGTTCCATTTCTCCAGCCAGAGCGGGGCCTGGGCGCAGGGCTGTTTGGACAGGCAGCACAATACGGTCTCATTTGTCACAATATGGACATAACAGGCAGCATTATTTGAGAATGTCCTGGGGCTATTTCTCTATTTGAGGGAATTATTTTCCTTCCAAACCTGTCTGGTTCTGTCTTAATTTCTCTCTCTTTTCCTGTATGTTTTCTCTCTCTTGGCACATTTCCATTCTGGATTGTAATTATGAATGATCTCTTCTCAACCCTAACTCTACCACTGCTTCCTCTCCCATGAGCACGAAGGGCTTCCTGTGGAGAATGGTCCTCCCAGGAGTATCAAAATATCCAGGAAACAAGGGTGCAAAGATTCAGACTCTCACACTCACAAAACCATAGAGATCGTCATCTACCCCTTAAGGTCTAGCTTCTTCCTCTCCCCACCTTCAGAATCGCTACCTAGAATTAATTAAAAATTCTGTTTCATTTACATTATAGAGTAGGTTTGTAGGGAAACCTACCTCATTTTCCTATTTTTTAAAAAGATTTATTTTATTTATTTGAGAGAGAGAGAGCGCACATGTGCAGTTATAGGGAAGAGCAGAGGGAGAGAAATCTCAAGCAGACCCCCTGCTGAGCACAGAGTCTGATGTGGGGCTCGATCCCACGACCCTGAGATCAGGACCTGAGCGAGAATCAAGAGTTGGACACTTAACTGACTGAGCCACCCAGGTGCCCCTCATTTTTCATTATTTGAGAGAGTAAAGTTGGTATCTGACACTTAAAATTGGTCTCTGGAGAATTCAAGGAATTCAAAATATTTTCATATCAGTGCATCTGTGATACTAATCACTCAAACAATTATTACACTGCTAATAAAATGTGAAGTGTAGATTCATAGGACTGAGCCCACATTTTCTCCATGATCATTTTAAAATTATTATTTATTGCCCATGAAGTCCTAAGCATTGTGAACGACTAATAAAAAGACATAGGTGTGGATATTCTCAACAACGACAACAACAAAACCACAGTCACATTCAAATAAAATCAAGGTCCTTTTATACCCATTTTGGTACTGATCAATCAAAAGATACTGAAAATATCATGTATTATATCACTGGAGCCCACTCTGCACCACTAGTTGAGATACGTCCAGAAGCTTCCAAGTTCTTTTTTGTTGACTCTGGCAGTCGGCCCAAATGAGGGTCAATGAAAAGACCTCCAGTTGGCTATTTTCTCCTCTCTCTCGCCTGCTTTCTACCTAGTGACCCGAATGTGTGTGTATTCCAGATGTTGGCCCCATCCCACGTGGACAAAGTTGTTTCCTTTCTCTTTCCAACATCTTCTTGCATGGGTAGGCTGGTGTCTGCCCTGCTCTGTGCCAGGTGCTGTGTGCAACAGGAGGGGAGGTCCACAAGGAAATGATAAGACACATTCTCTGCCTTAAAGAATCTCAAAGCCTTAGAGGAGGTAATAATTACAGACAGTAAGCTAATAATTACGGAGATAATAGGTACAAGGCACATTGATGAGGAGAGAGGAATCAACTTGGCTTGAGATCGGAGGCTGCTAGGGGGAGGGGAGACTTCAGAGAGGAGGACGTGTTTGGAGAGTGTTTTAAAGGTTGAAGAAAAGGTTTGGAGAACAGGAATTTGTCTGGTGGACAGGAAGGAGAATTGGAAGGACATGCCAGGCAGTGGACAGCAATCAGTAAAATGGTGTGAGGCATAAATTATCATGACACATGAGGAGACTGATAAGCGTGATGTTCCTGGAACATTTGTTGTGGGGCTCAGGGAGGCATCCAGAAATAAACCAGTGGTAAGAAATGATGCTGGAAATGTAGCCAAAGGCCTGGAGAGGGAAAGACCACCATCTTATGGGCCAGGACCTCATCCTGTAATGCAGAGATAGTTCTCTGCACCTTACGCTTCCTGTGGAGTCTGTCTGGCTTCCGGTCCACATATTTGCTTTTATTTGCTGGTCATTCAAGACCCAGTAGCCGGTTACTCCTCACATCACTCCTCACTGTTAGGCAAAACCTGGGCCATGGATGGAAAACGTGGGCCAAATCAAACTCTGAGGACCTAGGAATGCGAGAGAGCTCTGGGAAGTGTGGGATGTGCTGACAGCCCTCAGGGAGAGGAACAGCTTGCCTATTCCAAGAGGTAGTGTTAAGTGGGATCCTGAATCCGAAGGCTGGCAGGTGGGTATCCAACTGGATGAAGGCCTTCAAGGGAATTCAGGTAAGAGCTTTAGAATTGGAACAGGGCTCACTTGACCACTGTTGGGGGCATTCAGAGCATGGTCTACTGCCGGGAGGAATCCTCTGGGCCATAGGGATGTGGGCAGCTGCAGCCATGGCCTTGACCCCAGGCAGAGAGGTCACTGTTAGGCTCAGGAACTGACTTGGCTTACACACAACTCACATTCATTTTTCCAGAAAATTTTCTTCATCTCCACCCAGTTGGAATTTATCGCTCCCTCCTTGGTGGTGTAGAACATTCTATTTATGCTTTTAAGTAATTTTAGCCTGTCTTGTTTCATAGTATTTCTATACATTTCTGTCTCAACTCTTGATTATAAATTTGTTAAGGCAGGGAATATGCTTTTTTCAACTTTTTCTTTATTGTGCTTTAAATATTATTTTAGGCAGAGAATACATAAATATGTAGATACATTTTTGTTGGATTAAACTTAATTGAACTAATCCCATTCTCTTTCAGAATAGGAGTTGTGTTTTCTGGGCTCTAGAAACTATTGCAGAAGAAGTCAGTATTGTTGCTAAGATTTTATTTTTAAATATTTTATTTACTTATTTGATATATAGAGAGAGAGCTTAAGTAGGCAGAGTGGCAGGCAGAGGAAGAGGAGAAGTAGGCTCTCCACTGAGCAGAGAGCCCAATGTTTGTCTCCATCCCAGGACCCTTGGATCATGTCCTGAGCCAAAGGCAGGCTCTTAACTGACAGAGCCATCCAGGCACCCCAGCTGCTAAGGTTTTAAATAACTGGCTGCCTTAGTCCATTCAGGCCGCTATAACAAAATACCACACACTGGGTGGCTTATGAATAAAAGAATTTTTTTTTAACAGTTCTGGAGGCTTGGAAGTCCCAGATCAGGGTGCTGGCATGGTCAGAAGAGGGCCCTTTTCCAGGGCGTAGACCTCTTGCCTTGTGAAAGGGGCTAAGATGCTCGCTGGGCTCTCTGGTGTGAGAGCAGTGATTCCATTCATGAAGGTGTCCCCTCATGACGGATGCATCTCCCAAAGGCCCCTCCTTCCTGATATCATCACTTTGGGCATTGAGATTTCAATATATGAATTTGGAGTCGACACAAACATTCAGGCCATAGTATTGGTCAATATACACGTGGGCTGGTGTGCACTAAAGGTCGTCTACCTCCAAAGTGATTGGAACTGCTATCAGATCTGAAATAAATTGTCCCCATTGATGGGGAGACGCAGGATCTGAGGATTTCCTTCCACACATGCTCTGCCTATCTGACTACTTGTTAGCCAGAGATGCCCTGCCCTCACATGTGCAAAAAAACTGAAAGAAATAGAGAAAATTAAATATTAGGTGAAAGGTTTTGAGTCCCAGGGGTTAAGGGATGATTCTCTTGGGGCTCCTACATGAAAGCCTCATGAGAAATGGCGCGTAAATACCCCAGCTCCCTTGCCCCTCCATAGGATCCTGAGGCATGTGTTTTCTCAGGCTCCCAGGGTCTTCTAAAAATTTTATTTAATTTTATTTTTCCAGTATCTATGCACTACACCCTGGGCTCCATGCAATCCGTGCCCTCCTTAATACCCATCACCAGACTCACCCATCTCCCCAGCCCCTTCCCCTCCGAAACCCTCAGTGTCTATGCAGGATTAAGTTTCAGTCACCTGTGGTGGTAACTGGTTTGAGAACCCGGCCTCTAGTGGCTCTCTCCCCTTCCTTGTCTTACTTCCCTTCTCCTCTACCTGGGATCTTTCCTGTCCCCGCAGACCCAACTACGTGCACTTGACTTCTTATTTCAGGATTCAAGTCTCCTTCTGGGGAGCCCAAACCGGGTACCTTTATTCTCTTTCTTCTCATTTGGTGCAGATACATTTTAAGGCCCCAACAATTTCCCCTTAACATGCAGATCCAATTACTTGTGCTTGGCATATGAAAAGTAGGTAATTAGAAAATGCCGGCATGGGGCGCCTGGGTGGCTCAGTGGGTTAAGCCGCTGCCTTCGGCTCGGGTCATGATCTCAGGGTCCTGGGATCGAGTCCCGCATTGGACTCTCTGCTCCATGGGGAGCCTGCTTCCCTCTCTCTCTCTGCCTGCCTCTCCATCTACTTGTGATTTCTCTCTGTCAAATAAATAAAATCTTTAAAAAAAAAAAAAACAAGAAAAGAAAATGCAGGCATACAGAGAAACTTTACATGAGTGTCCAAAAATGTGTCCAGCATTAGGGCGTTATCTTGGGGCCCTGTAAGCAGGAAATCTGAAAGGAGGTGCTTCTAGCTTTCATGATTATGTGTGATTTTGTTATTTTATGAAATCTGCCTTGCGAACCCTGTTGGGGCAAGACGCTTGATAAGGCTAAGTAAACACCTGCCACGAAGAGAATTTTATCTAAAAAATGCCGTTTCCTCCTCAGCTCTGAATGTTGACAGATTCTTTCTGTCCTCATGGGGTTTAGCCAGTTGGCTGGAAAGCCAGGATCAAATACCAGTGCGAGGTGTGAAGACCAGGCAAGCTCAGATCCAGCGAAGACACCATTCTTCTGCTAAGTTCTTCATCCCGATAAGACAATCACCCCCTTGATGGATTCGGGTCTGCTGGCTGTCCTTACACTATCTGCCACAAAGCCGGGTAAAGGAGGTACAGCTTTATTAAGTCAGGGTTAGCAGAAGATCCCTTGCAAGATGCTTTTCTTGGCCAAAACAGGGTGAGAAATAGTGACAAAGATCTCTTTGGAGGTCCCTTGATTGAAAATGGGTAGAGCTTTTAGCTTTCAGATGAATGGTGCTTGAGAAGTACAAGTGTAAGACCCCAGGAAACTCTTCTCTGCCCCCCAGAGCCCTGCCAGACCCAAGGGACCTTAGGAAAGCAGTGATGAGAGTCAGAGAACACGGGAGCCCTGGGGGTAGGGGAGGGGAATGCTCGTGCTGTGTCTCCACGTGTGAAAAATGTTGGACCGAGTACCCTGGGTGACCCCTGCCATGGGACACTGAGAAGCTCATCCTCTCCTTTCCATCATTGTTGACAATATCCAAACTAGATGAATAATATATTTGACCATTTGATCGCAGAGTTGTATGAGGGAGAAAAAATTCATGCTGCAAAAGAGTACACGTTATACCTAACCAGGCAGGAAGAGGCCAGAAAGCCTATGAGCAGCCAGAAAGCTGCTCAATTCTGGGTCAGCACCTGCCTTCAAAGCCTGCTTACTTCACCACCTTACTTACTCCTTTTCCTGGCTGTCAGGAAAGACTTTTCTCCCGGGTGGCTGCCCGTATTTTCCTTGACTTGGTGGCATGCCCTAGACCTTGGAGGAAGCCAAGAAAAGCCTCCTAGCGCTGCCTCAGTTGGACCATGTCTCTTCCCTGTCACTGGCTTCTTGGATCACTTTAGTTTCATGTCTGTGTCATGGAAGCATCTGGCAAGAACTCTTCCCTGCCTGGCTCACACGTCCCTTGAGACACATGGTTGCCACAGCCCCGTCTGCTATGACCAGGGAGCAGGCAACTTAATTCTCCTGCATTGGGTCTCCTTTTCGCTCCGTTTCTGTCCTGATGAGAGCCAGATCTCTTCTTGGGGTCCCTGAGGGTCTGTCTGTCTGCCTGGTCCTTCTTTCCCTCACATCCCTCTCTTAGAGTTTTCTGACATGCACCTGCTTGCAGGATCCCATGCTTTGTCCCCTGGGTTTGAACAAAGACACCTCAAGCTAGTTTGAACGACAGAGGTTGGACCTGCCTGCCCAGCCCAAGTGCCCCATTTTGCTGGGCAACAGAACTAGATTTTTTTTTTTTTTTTAAAATCTCTGTGAACCAAGAGGAAGGAGTCCCTTGAGAGTTTGCCTGGTGGGGGGGTGCGGGGCGGGGGTCTGTCACCTCCCATTCTGCTTGGGCTCAGCCAGAGCTGTCCTGTGCTCTGCACCGGACTCTGTCCCTGGGCTCAGCTTCACCGACAAGTGCTGGTATTTTTAGTTTGCAGACCTTTTAGCTCACATCCTGCAGCATTGAGGGTGTGAGAGAGGAGCTCTTTGGAAATCAGAAGGTGTCACTGATAGCTTGTCCTAGACCGAAAGGACAGCTGGAGAAAGGATGCTTTGTAGTCAGGAAAGAAGGAAAGTCTGGCCCCTGGGGCACGAGGCACGGGGCAGGGCTGCAAGCTTCTGTGTTCTCACCTTGCCTCCAGATGACTCACTATTCTTAAGTCACCTGCTCTGTGAGGGGTGGCACCTTCCACCTTCCCTGGACCCTCACTCATCCTGGCTGAGCCCCGGGAGTAGGTTTGAGCCTGGGATTGTGGTGGGAGGGGCAGGTCCTCCCCTGCTCCCCCAGTACTTCCCACTTGCGTCCCCCCCCCCAAACCCTCCTGCGGCCCCAGAGCCTCCGTGCTGGGGTGTCAGCGTAGAAGGGAGGAGGGAGGTATTGGGGGATGAAGTTCAGGGGGGAGACCAGTACTGTGTGAGGAAACAGGCTTCCAGGAACTTTTGGGTTGACGGAAAAAAGAGAAAGCAGTTTGGGTCACGTGGCCTGTTTCACGGTGGTTGTAACCTCTGCTTTTAATCCTTTACCAGGGGCCTTCATGCCGATGCATGTGTAGAAATAAACCTGTGCTTTGGGATTTTGACAGAAAAGTTAGATTAAAAAAGTCTTATGAAATCAATTTGATTTAATATAACATAATCGATCTCAATTCCATAGCTTATTATTTTTGGATTAAGAGGGAGACACAGATACTGTGGTGTATGCATTCAGTTGTCTGAGACAGAACAAGATGAACTGAAGGTAATATGTTTTGAGTTTCGTTTTGTGCTTTGTGGGTTTTTTTTTTTTTTAAGTTTTAAAGCTCTGTGGCTGCTGGTAATTTTCAGTAAAAATATGGAGTACCCATCGCTGGACATTTTGTAGGCAAAACGGCTGACAACAGATAGGCTTAATGATTAGCTCCAGGAGCTGGTTTTGCTGCTTTTTCTCGCTTTCCACCACCGACCACGTGTCTAGAAGGAGAAGGGGGTCCGGGTCCGGAACAGCGGGTAGTCCTGGGTCCAGATGCTCCTGGGGAGACCTGGGCGGTTTGAAGCTGAGGCGGAAAGGCTGCCCTTGAGGGGGAGAGGCTGGGACCGGGGAGCAATCCCTCTTACTCTCGTGCACAGCATTTCATGGGAACTAGTCTCTGTGGCTGCTCTAAATTACCATTTAAATGTTCCCAGGCCAGAGAGGTCATCACCCTTATGCATACTCTCAGAGCCAAGACAACATTTCCATGGTAGAAAGCAGAGAATTTTCAGTGTCACTTCTAGGGCCGGCTTTATGTCTCTTCGGAGATGGCCCTTTGCCCTTGTGCGAGGATTCGGGGCGTGCCTGCCATCATTGGGAAGTCCTGTTCATGCTTCTGAGCACTAGCTCTGCTGGAATACGGTGGCAGATTCCAGTGAGGCCACGACGCCCCATCCTGGATGGCCTGGCCGCCTTTGATCGGCAGTTCCACTCAGAGACCATTGCCACATGGGTGGCAAGTGCCTTGACCGCAGAGTTTGGAGCTGTCCCCGCTAGCAGGCCATGTCCCGTTACCATCAGACTCTTGATACAGCCCGAGCGGAATCCCAGCTATTTAACAGGAATTGGCTGTCCCCATGGGGCTGGGGACAGGCGCAGCCTGGCCCTGATGCAGGGACCACAGGCACGTGAAGCAGTCGGGGGCTGTGTGACTCTCAGCGGCACATCCCTGAAGCGTGTGTTGTTCCAAATGCAGAGCCTGAGCTACTTCGTCATCTGGGACTTTGTGGTCGGGCAAAGAGAAATGGGTCACCTCGGAAGAAGAGTCTTCTGCTGGTGATCTTGGGCACAAAGGAGAGAAACGGACTCCTTTGAGCAGCAGGCCACGAGTTTCCTATTATCTTTGAGGAATAAAAGAAGGGCCCCACGGACCTTGAGCTTGGTCACTCCCAATGTGGGCAGGTCGGATACATGGTAGTTATTATGACATATCTCAGGAATATTCTTAGATCAAATGGGGGGAAAGGGAGGCACTTTGTAAGCTGTCATGCACTTGCACATTATTGCTGGGAAGGATTTTAAAAAAATGGGTCACATGAAGCCATAAAGTTGATGGAGAGACTGTTGCCTGTGATTTACTTAGTATCACCTCGTTTATTTGTCTGTGGCCACATGCGGTGACTTAAGTCCTGGAGAGATTATTTCGCACACCTGTGACCTTCAGACATGCACCAGTAGGCAAGACATAAAGCATCTGGTCTTGGTGCCTGAAGAGTCCCAGGCTTTGGACCTGAGTCTGTGATGCATTCGTTGGGTGCCTTAATCTTTTTGTGCTTCCTCGTTTGGAAAGTGAGAACATTTCTACATGGAATCCCTCGTGTGTTGGTTGTGAGCACGAAAAGATAAATGGATGGATGGTTTTGAATGTGCTGTAACAGGATAGTGTTAGAAGAGTGTAAGGTGTTACATGACCCTAAAAGTTCTGAAAAAAGTAATATGAACTTGGGATCCTTGCTTTGGCCATGGGTAGCTTCTTCTCTGGGAGGCAAGGCTACAGGACGGTAGATGAATGAACAACGTCAGGCGATGTGTGTGGGAGCCCCAGCGTGCGTGTGGGGGTGCATAGTGTGACCCATGTGATGTTAGGTGCATTACGGTCATTTTCTTTGCATTTAGATCCCCTCTGCACTACCCTTGCTCTGCCCTGTGTCTCAGAGAGCATCGCCCCCAGGTCCCTGTCAACTGCTGGCTTCCTCTCTTACCCCAGATGCGTGGAGCTAATTCCCCTCAGATGGTACCAGCATCTGAGCTTCTCTTGTCCCTGAAGCCCTGGAGGTTCTGGCCCTTTTCTGATGGCGCAGATCTCTGGGTGGTCTCACCCCCTCTGTTTGGCTGCTTACTCTTCTGCCTCCTGGGGAACTGATTCTCTATATTGAGTTCCTTCTCTTTGAAATACCTGGAGCACATCTTGCTTCCTTCCCTGGACCCTGGCTGACACAGGAAGTCTGCTTCATACACAGATACTAGATGACGACGTGGCTACCAGCAAAAAGATGATAGAGAATTTATACAAATGTTGAGCAAATTTATAGGTCTATAAATTTGGTTACTTTATTTTAAAACAGAGTAACTGTATTTTGAGTATACCCTGAATCTGTTTGAGCACTTTTAAAATAAGCAGTTCAAAGTGTACCTGGGTAGCTCAGTCAGTTAAGCGTCTGACTCTTAATTAAGCATCTGACTCTTAATTTTGGCTCAGGTCATGATCTTAGTTTTGTGAGATCGTGTCCCACGTGGGGCTCTGTGCCCAAAAGGGGTCTGCTTCTATCCCTTTCCCTCTGCCCCTCCTGTGGTTTCTCTCTCTCTCGATAAATAAATACATCTTAAAAAAAAAAAAAAAAGGCAGTTCAGCAAAGTTTGGGATCTGATATTCTGGAGTAAGTTTTTTAAAAGTTTGCTTAACAAAAAGTTTTTTTAAAATCCTTTTTTAAAGCTCAAGAGTAACCAACCAGATGTTTTATGGTGTCTGAGTTTGCCAGGTCCTGGCATATAAAATGGGATAAGATCATTATCATCATGCAATAAACATGAATGAAAGAAACTCAAGCTTGCTTTTACAGAAAACATATGGAGAGAAGCTGGAATCTAAATCTGGGTTCATTAATATTACATTTACATGTGATTAATTGTGAGTTCTCCTATGTGTGTTATCTAAGTCATTGTTTGTCTTGATAAAATTAAGGGTAGGATATAATTTCCTATATTCTCAATCATGGAAGGTCAGTGGTGATTTTAAATGACTACATTGTGTTAGGTAAATAAGTTCCAAAAGGCAGTTGTAATTGCCTGTTAAGAATTCTTTGGATCTTGGGAAGTTAATCAGAGGATTGGAGATGTCAGAGTTCCACATTTGCCTTTTTGTCCTTCAGATCTTAACATTTCAGTTACATCTGCGGAAAGGCTTCGGAACATCTGTATTAAGATCTGGAATGAGTATGGGAGTCAAGTGATGGGTTTTAACTTAGCATACACTATCTTAAGAACGGAAATAAACAACAAAGGCCATTGCTTAAATGAGCAAACACCAACCTTTTAAAATGCTAGTGTGTAAACAAAATTATTCTTAGCTTTGTGTGAAACCATGTATTCTGATTATAATTTTTTTGGAGTTTAATAAAACAAGTTGTCTAGTACCTGCATCTGCTATGTACTCAACAGGCCTATGTTGAATGAATGAACCATAAACAGAATTAAGACTGGGATGCGTTTGTGCGAAATCACTGAAGAGAATAAAGGCAGTAAAACCGAGACCCTAGAGCAGTAGACGGAATTAGCAGCGGAGTATAAGGTACAGAAAGTACAGAGCAAGATGCCAGAAGAAAGTCCCTGCTTTGTGTCCATGTATTATCAACATAAGTGAATTAAAACTTCTCAGTAAAAACAAAGGCTCTCAGAATGGAGTTTAAATGCTTAAAATAAAAAAGTCAGGCAAAGATATATAAATAAATTATGAGCAAAAATAAAAAAGGAAAAAGAGCCCGGGTGGCTCGGTAGGTTAAGCATCTGCCTTTGGCTCAGGTCATGATCCCAGGGTCCTGGGATCGAGCCCCGCATCACGCTTCCTGCTCAGCAGAGAGCCTGCTTCTCCCTCTGTCTGCTACCCTCCTGCTTATGCTCTCTCTTACACACACACACACACACCAAAAAAAAAAAAAAATCTTCTAGAAAAAGTGAAAATCAAGATAAGAAAATATTAAAGCCATGAAGATAATTTTAATTGGTTTTTACAACTCATGAATATTTATGTATTAAATTACAGTGTCAAAATATATAAAGAAATGATTCAATTTTTTTAAACAAACTCTACAGTAGTGAAAAAACTTGCCACGGTTTTAACTTCTGACAGTGCAAGTGAGAGAAAAAATCCCCAACAATAAGATAATGATTTGATGATCCGATGAGGTATTTAGTAACATTAATTGGCTCCAAAATGTTTGTGTAGGGGGTTTTAGACATCGTGATGTTTTTGGAGGTGGTCTAGAAGAATTGTCTTGAAACTGCATTTACACAGCAGGGACTCCGTTTCTGTTTACATGTAGTTAAGTTTGGGGGAGAGATGGAAGCAGATTATGGAGAGGGATATATACCCCCTCCGCACCCCCCAACCTCCTTCCTCTTGGTGGCACCACTAGTCCTCGCTCTGGAGCTCCCGCTTTCCCACTTAGGAAGGAAAAGGAAAAAAAAAAGGTAAGCATGTAGATGGCATGATTAAAGGAAGCAAAGTAAATTGGCACACTCCCAGGAAAGTGAGTAGTAGGTTAAAAGCATTCTGCAAAGGCAAAGAGATAAAAGAACACACAATACTCTGAATTTAAAGGAGTAAAAGTTCTCGGCTGGCAGAGCTGCTCTGAAGGGAGAGAGCCCGAAGGGGCAGGACTGAGGAGCTCGGTGGGGACTTTCAGGCAGGCCATTTCTCTATTTCTGTCTCTCTCTCTCTCCTCTGAGGTCCTTAGAGACCCCTGAGCATTCCATGAAAACAAGAGACCGCTTGCCACACCACCCAGCGTCTGAGTAGGAGGAGAGCAGGTGCGCGCGCCGCCTGTCTTGTCTCCGTGCGTGGGATGAGAGCAGGGTCAGGACTGGGAACCAGGACCACCATAGGGACCCAGAAGGAGCCTGGATGGGGACGCCTTGGCTGAATTTCCGCAGGCCGAGTTTTCCTTTCGAACCCATGCTGATGTCATGTCTCTCAACAAAATCAGAATCAGACACGGTCTGTGGCCGTTTCTCTTCTAACTTCGTGTCAGAGCTGGTCTTCTCTCTCTCACCCTCCCACGCTCACCCTGCAGGTTCTCCTGACCTCGTGATGAACAGGGATGGGGAAGTGTCTGGAGATTTTTCCTGTGCAGACCTGTTGACAAGACCTGAAGGTCAAGGCTAGAAAAGACTCCGTGTCGTGTTTCCCACAGTGTTTCTCAGAACACTGTGAGGAATGTTCTTGGTATTCCAAAACAAGGTGGAGGGGCTCCACAGACAAAATCAGTTTGAAGAGGGATGAAATTAAGAGAGTTTTCCTTTAAAATTTTTCAGTCTGGAACTGGTTGCTGTGATTCTCCAATTGAGGGCTATAGAATGCTGTCTTTCCTCAAGCTGTTTGCACAAAGAACCCCCAACCCAGGGACACCTGTTAACATGTCTTAGACCACTAGGGTTCCTTGGGAACCAAATCTTAGTCCAAGCTGTCAAACAGAGAAGCAGTGGGTTTATTCTGTATTTAGTCAGAGGGTGCATGCAAGTAGAAGATTGAGAGAGAGAAAATTTGATTCAAAATAAGAGAATTTTTAACTGTTAATATTGCTCTGCAAAGGCATTAAATGGGCATTCTTGAGAAGGAAGCTCAGAAACTTAGAGAAGACCGTCGGTTCCATTGTCGTAGATTTTACGGAAGAGATTTTATATTAGGAGGGAGGTTGAACTTACTTGATTTTAAAGATCCTCTCCAAATCTGATACTACTTCAAGTTACAATCCCTGCTCAGACCCGTCTTCTGGTGTTCAAAATTGACTTTCTTCCTCCTTATCTGAAGTTAATACAATCATGTGATTAAAAACACGTATCTAGCAAGGCAAATTTTATGCAAGTGTCTGGCTATTTGTTTGCTGTTCATTAAAAAAGTGAAGTTTCTTGTTCTAAAGGAATAATTGACTAACATAACATAATAAAAAAATTATTTTAAAAACCCAAAGAAATAATTCAAGAATTATAGTGGATCTTTCCTTAGGGTTTATCTCTGAGCTCTTTCTAGTGTAGGTAACCTCAGTCTTATTTTCTGTCCTTTGGTAGGCAAAAGGACTAGTAACAAACAGGAATTATCAAAACTTCTCTAGCAGTGGGAATAAAAGAGAACCAGAGGAAGGCAAAAGAGGCATCCCCCTTGATGACATGATAGAAACACCGAAGCAGCAGAATTGTTTTCAAAAGATGGCAGGCAAGGCTCATGGCCAAAGGGTCCCATCTGGCTGGTGATGATGTAACACTCCAATCCACCATGAAAGGGGGAGAGAGAGGTGAAGTTTAGAGTAATGGAGATTTCAAAGTGATCATGGGGAGTGGTAGGGGGTTTCCGTTGTTTATCTTAGAGAAAGCAGACATGGCCTTTTGCAAATATACACTGTTATTGTATTTCTTAATATGTGTAGCAGAGAGAAAAAAATCAGGAGAAAACTCTCAGAGAATATTGGGGTTGGATCAAATACTATCGTAAGCATAGTCCTCTTTTGGAGTTATGACACCTACATTTTAGAAATACCTTTCATCCTGAATAGCTTAGGGTTGGACATTCAGATTAAATATTTATCTGCTTGGCATGCGGGAAGAAAACCACTTGAAGCAATTGTGTTCAAAGGTCAAACAGTATGGTAACACCTTACCGATTTTTTATTGATTAATAAATTAAAACACATTTTTTTTAACGATTTTATTTATTTATTTGACCAAGAGAGATCACAAGTAGGCAGAGAGGCTGGCTCCCCACTGAGCAGAAAGCAGATGCAGAGCTAGATCCCAGGACCCTGTGAGATTATACCCTGAGCTGAAGGCAGGGGCTTAACCCACTGAGCCTCCCAGCTGCCCCAAAACACAGTTTTAACTTTTACCGGACAGTAAACCAAGGGCACAAAATGTGACAAGGGATGTCTAAAATGGCTTTCTATAATGGGGATCAAAGTGAATTTGCATTGCAAACCGACTAGGATTCACATTTTCTTGATTTTCTGTTTTAGAGAAACACACACACAAACAAAACAAAAACCAACACTTTGGTTTGCAGCAAAGGTTATTTTTGTTTGCCATGTAAAATCTCTCTATCCTACTTGAGCTGTATTTTTAAAATTAAGGTTTACTAGTGAAAACATTTAAAAATATTTAAAGTTACATATTGAGGATTAAGAACTAGGAAAATTTCATCTGCCGTAACCTACAGCTATTTTCATTCTCCAAAAACAGAGTAGTACAATGAAAAGAAAGAATTTGAGATTAGATGTCTTTCTTGGGTTTGCATTTTCTTCTCTGACCTTGGACAAGTCACTTATTCTCCCAAATCTCCATTCCTCGTGCTTTAAAAAAAAAAAAAAAAAAAGTGTCTTCATTGTCCTATTATCATACTTATTTCCCAGAGTTGTTTTAAGTTCCCAGGAAGAAAATATGTGAAAGAACCTTGTAACCTTCCGATTCCTTACATATACATACAATTATTTTTAGCTCCTTTCTGATCTTTGTTCATGTATATATGGTTCCAATCTCAGTACCTCATTCGAATCTGTGTTCTACTTTTTCCATCTAATATTATGGTTGTGCTATAATTTAGTAGCTTTCCCCCAGTGATGGACATTTAAATGGTTTACAGTTGTTCCCTATTATAATAATACACTGAAAAATGTCTTTGTACGTTTAGACTTCTTTTTTTTTTTTTTTTTTTTGGACAAATTTCTCTGGGATGAGTTCCAGAGGAGAGATTATGCAGTCAAAGTGAATGAACATTTTTTATCTATCCTGTTTTTTTGAGCTTTCCCCCTTCATCCAAAAACCCCTCCCTTTGGTAACTTTCCTAGAATGTCACAGAATGCCTAAATGTCTTCTTAAAGGCATCCAGCAGGATTCAGAAATCTGCATTTGGTGGCCATATTCCCATCTTCACGCTCTATCGAAACCACTCAGCTACGAAGCCTCCCCCTAGACTGCAGGGTCCTCTGCGGCAGGACTGTCCTAATCACCTTTGCACCCTCATGTGGCCTGGCCTGTTATACAGTCTCAGTGAGTGGTCGTTCAGTGCGAATAAACTGAATGGATGGCTAGAACAAGACAGGCTCCTTACATACCTGACTCGCCAGGGCTTCATGCGTCAAAGAGTTACTAAAAATGCCAAGCACCGGTCCTTGAGCTGGAGACAAAGAGGCAGATGCAGCACAGCTGGTCTCAGTGCCCTGAGAGCCAGGTCCCCAGTGGGAGGGAAGACTTTGGTTCTCAATCTGGTCTTCAGTCTGGAGTTAAAGGGTGAAGCCAGCTTGACCCATGTAATGTGATTTCAGGGCGGGCCCACTCTGGTCAGATATTTTAATCATCTACCCTCTAATACCTGTCATTCTGTAACCAAGATCATGTAACAGAGGCTAGGATGACAGAAGGACCATCTACTGTGCTGTTGGGTTAACCATATCCCATGTCAAAGAAATCCAGATTGTTTTGTAAGAGCCAGGATGTGAAAACAGAGTTCCTTGACACAGCAGGGGTAGGGAGGGCTTCCAGATCCCCTCTGGAGCAGAAAATCCCTGTTTGATCCTCTTCAGCATCATAAGGCCACCTGCTGTGGGCAGGGATGCTGGGTCCAATTCAGGAAAGATCAGAGTTTGGAGGTTTGCACTTGTGTATGAATGAATCCGAGTCTAAACGTTGTATGTTCCCTCCTTACCTCTTGCTGCACAACTTTGATAAGGAGACTAGGAGCTGAGAAAATAGTTCTGAAAAGTTTTCCTTGGCTTCAAACTCTGGGTTGTTTTGCAACTCATTCCTTGGGAGTTTATATAATTTATTGAAGGCTGGAAAGCCAACCTTGGGTGTACTATGAAGCCTCTCAGAGTGCTGGCTAAGCTTGAAGTCTGAGGGCAGAAACTGTCAAAGAGGGCAGCTCTGATCCAAAATTCTAATTAACGTTGTTTTCTGTGGAAACCCTCAGAGAACCCCAACAAGTTTTTCAGACCCCAGATTGCCTTATGTGGGCCATCATGCTATTGAGCAATGACTTGGAGTTCACTCTATGAGTTAGAAAGCTATGGCTTTCCTTTTACAGTGTTCTGTTAAAGGACACCCCAGATTTGGCTAAAAAAAAAATCATACACCTTTTTGTGTGCATTGCAGAGCATTTATCTGTATAGTTGAGTAAAAATAAAGGCACTTGAACCTACCAAGAGATGAAACCAATTTGTTAACATTTATTAATTATTATTATTTGATCATAAAAATATTATCTGCCCAAGATGGTCTCTTAATCAGTGACCATCTTGGGGACTAAGGCGTTCTTCTGTGTTTTAGACAGAGTGTCAACGATCCACGAGTTTTAAATGTCATCTGGGAGATGGATCTGGCTCAGTTGTGTTTTTTATGCGTTATTGGTCCTAATTCCACATGTGCCTATATAGTTAAGAGTTTCGGTCAGTGTTCAATTTATTTTGGCCCCCTGTAGCTGGTTTCATGATCCCAAATTTATGCTGATGAGCAAATTCTTTCAAACTTTTCCATTTCAGCTCCTATTTAGAAAATGCCTGTGTGTAATTTTTACTTTGCCTCTGTTGACTGGCTTTTGCGCAGGCATGCTAATTCCCCATTTCCCCCAAGCCAAGTTCACGTCTTCCGTTTCAGCTGCAAGCTAATAACTTGTCAGGAGTATGGAAATATATATCTGGAGTTAGTGATTCTGCACAGAATTAGGATTTCCAAGCGCGCCTGTGAGAGGAAACTCTGCTCCATGCTTCTCATTTTTAAATGCTGGCTTCTAACGTGCATTCAGATCAACGGCAGGAGACCCAGTTTCCTCTGGAAGTTGCTAGCACTATCTTTCATGTTCTGTAATCTCACAGGCACAGGCATATACATCCAAGGAAACTTATGGAATTTCTTTCTTTTTCTTTCTTTCTTTCTTTCTTTCTTTCTTTCTTTCTTTCTTTCTTTCTTTCTTTCAGATTTTATTTATTTATTTGACCAAGATTGCAAGTAGGCAGAGCAGCAGGCAGAGAGAGAGGGGGAAGCAGGCTCTCTGCTGAGCAGAGAGCCCAATGCAGGACTTGATCCCAGGACCCTGAGATCATGACCTGAGCTAAAGGCAGAGGCTTAGCCCAGAGCCACCCAGGCACCCGAAACTTATGGAATTTCTATGAGTATTTATGTTTTGAAGAGTGCACCCCATTACATCATGACTACATTACGGGGAGGGTGGTGTCTGTGGTGCGGTGCTGGGTTCAGATACCAGCTCTGTTACATACTGGTTGTGCGGTCTTGGGCAAATCTAACTTTCCGTCTTTTGCTTTCTTCATCTACAAAATGAAGATGGAAATTATCTTGCTTTCAGTTCTTCTTTTGGTCCAAGATACATGGGTGGAACATTTCAGTGTCTGCTCCAGTAATTATACTATTATAAGGACTCCACCAGCCTTGTAAGTTTCATGTGAAGTTAATACTCTAATGCATTCTTTGCACATAGTAAGCTTCCAATCAGGTTTATTTACCTTTATTACCTTAAGGATCTCAAGAAAATATTAATTCTCTGCCTCTAATGAGAGACGGAGCTCTAATTAAACTAAATGTAGGCCGATTGTGTGACATTGTGGGTTTTTTTTTTCCATTTCTAGAGCAGTAAATACAAGCACATGTTAAAAACAGTCAACCAACCAACCAACCAACCAACTACTCAGCCAGCCAACCAGAATATCAAATAAGTTTCTAAAGCAGTAGTGACACTTAACTAGCCTTCCCACTAACACAGAATTCTTAAACGTATCAGAGAGTTAATCCAAACTTCCAGTTAATACTCTCCCTTCAAGCAGTATCTGTTGTTCTCATATCCCACATAAGACAAAATCCACTGCCCCACAGTGGTCTTTGTCAGTCTTTTTAAAGTCAAAAGAAACAGTGGATTTTGGAATGAATAGTGCATTAGGTGGTGAGAAATGTCCTCCAGGTACAATTTTTCATTGGTTCCTATGACTTACAGTGTCTTGGATTAAAGAGCACGCATTCTGGTTGTCCCTACATCTGGAGAACAACAGGCCACAGTTTTTCTCAGGCCTCTATCCCAGAGTTTAATAGCTGTCACTGTTTAAAATCTTAGAGATAATCTACACTGTTCCAATTTAAGACAATTTCTTTTTATCCTGTTTTCCACACCCATCCTTTGAACGAGAGCCAGGTATGGATGTGAACCCCCGCAATCCTGTTACACAAAGAACACCAGTGATCTAAACCACTCAGTGTTTTTGTTGCTGGGAGGAGGAACACTTAATCTGGGTTGGTTATTGTTGGTTTTATTCTCTTAATAGCATTGGGCTTTCTTTGAGAGGCAAAACCCAATTGAAGAACTTCTGTTGTTATCTTTTTTTTTCTTCTCAAATTAGAGAGAGAGAAGGAGTTAAGGAAGGGGGAGAAGGAAAGAGAATCTTAAGCAGGTTCCATGCCATTGCAGAGCCTGTTTGGGGGCTTGAGCTCATGACCCTAAGATCATGACCTGAGCCAAAGTCAAGAGTCAGGTGCTCAACTGACTGAGCCACTCGGGTGCCCCAACTTTCTGGTTATTGGGGAAATCTCAGATTTCCTTTCCCATACCTAGAAATGTATGTACTTGGGTCCTCCATATCTCGTTACTTTTATGATCAAAAATAAAGATAGCCAGAAAGTTTGAAAACTTTGAGACAATCGTTCTTTCTAATCAGAAGATTACTTTCTCATTTAATTATTTCTTTGTATTTAATTTGTCTTTTGAACTTAGAGTAACTCTGCTTTGTGCAGAGGCAGTGGCATAACCAATGAAGTTTATCTGAGACGTGATTATTGCTAATGGAAATTCGAGTAGTCAACCAGAATTTGCATGTATGCATCAAAATGTATACTTTCTCAATATATTGTTTTTAGCAATAAATTTTATACCATGGCTCTCTTTTCCCTCCAGATTTATAGGGATATAGTGCACATGTAACATTGTGCAGGCTTCAGGTACAAATGTGATGATTTCATATCCATGTATTTTGAGAAGTGATGACCACAGTAAGGTTAGCACACCCGTCACCTCAACACCACTTTTTGTGTGTGCAGTGAGAACTTTTAAGATCTGTCCACTTGGCAACTTCCTAATATACAATATAATATCACTACCATAGTCACGATGCTGTACCTTCCATCCTCAGAACGTGTAACTGAGATGTTTGTACCCTTTGACCACCTTCCCCCATTCCCCCCCACCCTGGCAATCACCAATCTATCTGCTTCTATGAGTTCAGTTATTTTAAGATTCATGTAAGTGAGATCATATCATATTTCTCTTCCTGTGTCTTGCTTCACTCAGCATAACACCCTCAAGTTTCATCCATCTTGTTGCAACAGGCAGGGTTTCCTATTTTTTTATGATTCACTAATATTCCAGTGTGTGTGTGTGTGTGTGTGTGTGTGTGTGTGTGTGTGCATGCATGTCTGCATGTGTTTTCTTGACATTTCATCTGTCATTAGACTCTTAGATCGTTCCCATGTCTTGGCTACTGTAAGCAGCGCTGCAGTGAACATAGGAGTGCAGATATCTCTTCAAGATAGTGATTCATTTCCTTCTGATTAATACCCAGAAGCAAAATTGCTGGATCACTTGGTATTTCTATTTTTAATTGTTTGAGGAATCCCTATGCTGTTTTCCATGGTAGTTGCACCAGTTTACCTTCCTACCAACAGAGTACAAGGGCTCCCTTTTCTCCACATCCTTGCCAGCACCTTTTATCTCTGGTCTTTTTGATAACCGTTGTTCTACCAGACGCAAGGTAATATCTCATTGTAGTTTTGATTTGTATTTTCCTGATGATTAGTGGGGTTTGTCAAACAGCTTTTCATGTACCTGTTGGTATTTATGTAACTTCTTTGAAAAAAATGTCTGTTTGGGACCTTTACTCATTTTCTTAATGGGGCTAGTTCTTTTGGTATTGAGTTTTCTGAGTTCCTTATGTATTTTGGATTTTATTGATTTTTAAAAAGAATTTATTTATTTATTTGACAGAGAGAGATCACAAGTAGGCAGAGAGAGAGAGAGAGGGAGAGGAGGAAGCAGGCTCCCCACTGAGCAGAGAGCCCGATGCAGGACTCGATCCCAGGACCCTGAGATCATGACCTGAGCCAAAGGCAGAGGCTTAACCCACTGAGCCACCCAGGCACCCCATATTTTGGATTTTAATATATTACCAGATACATAGTTTGCAAGCATTTTCTTTCATTCTGTAGGTTCCATTTCCATTTTAATTGTGGTTTGTTGTTGTTGTTTTTTGTTTTGGTTTGTTTGCTGTGCAGGAGTGGCTTCATTTGTTATATTTCCATTTGTTTATTTTTGCTTGTGTTGTTTATGCTCTTGGTATCATAGCCAAAAAAAAAAAAAAATAATTGCCAGGACCAATATAAAGGAATATTGTCCTTGTGTTTTCTTCTAGGAGTTTTATGGTTTTGAGTCTTCTATTTCAAGTGAATTTTTGTGAGTGTTTTAAGACAGGCATCCAGTTTCATACTTTTGCATGTAAATTTCTAATTTTCCCAACACCATTTGTTGAGGGGATTGTCTTTTCCCTGTCGAGTATTTTTGACTCCCTTGTTGACCATGTATTAGTTGACCATATACGCATGGGTTCATTTCTGGGCCTCTTGCTTCTGTTCATTTTGTCTATGTGTCTATTTTTATGCCAGTTCCATACTGTTTTGTTTACTATAACTTTGTAATATACTTTGAAATCAGGAAGTGTGATGCATCCATCTTTGTGGCTCCCTTCTCCCCCCACCCCCTACCCCCAAAGTTTATTTGGCTCTTCAGGGTATTTTGTGGTTCTGTAAGAGTTTTATGATTGTTTTCTATTCCTTTGAAAAATTCTTTTGGAATTTTGACAGGGATTTCATTGAATATTGGGTATTGGGTTGTATGGATATTTTAACAATGTTAATTTTCAGGTTTATGATCATGGAGTATCTTTCTGTTTATTTGTGTCTTCTTCAATTTTCTTCATCAGTGTTTAATAGCTTTCAGTGTACTTACAGTTTTTACTTGCTTGGTTAAATTTGCTTCTAAGAATTTCATTCTTTTTGATGCTATTATAAATGGAATAATTTTCTTTATATTCAAATAGTTTGTTGTTAATGTATAGAAACACAACTGATTTTTGTATGTTAATCTTATATACTGCAGTTTTACTGAATTCGTTGATTAGTTTTAATAGTTTTTTGGATTAAAGTTTTTTTTTTTTTTTTTTTTTTTTTTTTTTTTTGTCTTCAGGGTTTCCTGTATATAAGATCATGTTAATCTGTAGAGACAATTTTACTTCTTCCTTTTTTATTTGGATGTCTTTTGTTTCCTTTTCTTGCCTGATTGCTCTGGCTGAGACTTCCAATATTCTGTTGAAGAGGAGTGGTGAGGGTAGGCACCTTTGTCATATTCCTGATCTTAGAGCAGAAGTTTTCAACCGTTCACTATTGAGTGTGATAGTAACTGTGGCTTTTCATATATGATCTTTATTTTGTTGAGCTATATTTCTTGAATACCCACTTTGTTAAGAGTTTTTATCATGAAAGGATGTTGGGTTTTGCCAAATTCTTTTTCTATATCTTTTGAGATGTTCATATTATTTTTATCATTTCATTATACTAGTGTGATGTTATTATATTGATTCATTTGCATATATTGAGGTATCTTTGCATCCCAGGGATGAGTCCCAGTTGATCAGGGTTTATGATCCTTTCAATATGTTGTTGAATTTGGGTTGCTAGCATTTTGTTGGGGATTTTTAATCTGTATTAATTGGAGATATTGGTCTGAGCTTTTATTTCTTGTAGTGTCCTTATCTAGCTTTGGCATCAGGGCACTGTTTGCCTCATAAAATGTGCTTGGAAGTGTTCCCTTCTATTTAGTTTTTTGGAAGAGTTTGACAAAGATTGGTATTAGTTCTTCTTTAAATATTTGGTGGAATTCACCAGTTGAAATCATTTGATCCTGGGCTTTCTTTGCTGAGAGGCTTTTGATTAGTGAGTCAAACGTCTTACTTGTTGGTCTAGTCACATTTTTTTGTATTGTCATGATTCAGTCTCAGTAGGTTGTGTGTTTCTAGGAGTCTTTCCATTTCTCCTAAGTTGTCCAATTCGCTGGCATAAAGTTGTTCACAGTAGCTTCTTACGATCCTTTGTATTTCTGTGGTATCAGTTGTAATGTCTCTTCTTTCATTTCTGATTTTATTTATTTGAGTCCTCTCTCTTCCTTTCTTGGTGAGTCTAGCTAAAGGCTTGTCAATTTTGTTTATGTGTTCAAGGAACCAACTCTTAGTTTTGCTCATCTTTTCTATTGTTTTCCTGTTGTCTATTTCAGTTATTTCTGCGTTAATCTTTATTATTTCCCTCCTTCTGCTAACTTTGGGCATCATTTGCTCTTCTTTATCTGGTTCCTTGAGGCATAATGTTAAGCTGTTTAATTGAGAGCTTTCTTCTTTCTTAGTGTGTGCATTTATAACTATATACTTTCCTCTTAGAAATGCTCTTTTACCCCCCATAACTTTTGTTATGCTTTGTTTCTATTTTTGTTTGTCTCAAGACATTTTAAAATTTTTATTTTGATTTAGTCTTTGTTCTAGTGGTTGTTCAAAAGTGTGTTTAATTTTCATATATTTAAGAATGTTCCAGCTTCCTTTCTTTTACTCATTTATAATTCCGTATCACTGTTGAAAATATACTTGATATAATTTCTGTCTTCTTACATTTGCTTGGACCTGTATTGTGGCCTTACATGATCTGTCTTGGAAAATGTCTTGTGTGTGCTCGAAAATACTATGTATTCTATTGCTGTTGGATCGAATACTCTGTATATATCTGTTAGGTCCATTTGGTCTATAGTGTTATTCAGATCTGCTGTTTTCATATTGATCCTCAGCTTGGCTCTTTTAAAGACAATTTTATGTGTATCATACCTGCCTCTTCTCCTAGAATATATTAGAGCTTCAAGAAATTTTGTCCTTATGTGACCAGGTGTCAGGGCAGTGTGACATTCAAAGAAGCAACAAAAAGCAAATGAAAAGTCCATGAGAGACTATGGACTCTGAAAAACAATCTGAGGGTTTTGAAGGGGCGGGGGGGGTGGGAGGTTGGGGGAACCAGGTGGTGGGTATTAGAGAGGGCACGGATTGCATGGAGCACTGGGTGTGGTGCAAAAACAGTCAACTGTTACGCTGAAAATAAAAAAAATTTAAAAAAAGACCTAGAACTACCCTATTAAAAAAAGAGTGGTTCTTAATTTTGCTTGCAGTTCTAGGAACACATTAAAAGGGATCAATATACAGATCTTAGCCATCTTGCCTAAGATTCTTATTACCCTGCTACTTTCTCATTGCTGAAGCCCTCCTGGAGCTTTTCTTTTCCACTTTCTCTCTTCCACTACTCCCCAGTGCTCTCCACTCTTCTTTCACCGATTGGGGTCAGTCCAGAGGAATGCAGCAATTAAGTTGGCAAGAGACAAAATATCCCTTTAGAGGGTGGGCAAAGAGGAGACACCGAGCAGGCGGGGACAATATTATCTTTGCTGGGGAGCAGAGGGCTCAAGTGTTCGTAGTGAAACCAGGAATACTCAATAATAAATTTTGTCTGTGTCTCAAAAGCATTTTTAAAAAAGAACCCAAGGATTTAATGCAGCTATTAAAGTTCTTGCTCTACTTAGCTTAGGGTAAGCTTTCCAAAAGAGGCAACCCATCCATAGTTCTCGAGCCCATGGCATTGGAATGTGCACTTGGAAAAAACCTCAGGTAATACACTTAACAATATGCTTCTAGAATTATAGCAGATAGAGGGTCAAAATGTACAATGAAGAGTCTAAGCCTATTCCACTTATGAGGAGGTGGATTTTCTAGGATGTTGCTGTGGTTTTCCAGAATTTCCCTCTAGGAATAGCTAAAAGAGGCAGTGGTTGGAAAGGAAGTGCTAGGGAGAATGAAAATTGGGTTTGAACAGCATTTTTTGTAAGATGGGGAGAATATCATTTTCCGCATCAAAGAGTGGAGGGGTGGTGGTGGCTGCTGGGGATCGCTCCAAACCCAGAGCCTCCCCATCCAGTGCTCCCCTGGGAGCTCCCACGTTGCTCACGTGTCAGCTCTTTGCAGCCCAGGAACCTTTCTTGCGTGCATGTTGCCTCAGGTTATTGGCATCCTGCATGGGTTATTTTATTATTCTTGATGGGGTCTTTTTGTTGTGATGCTTTTGTTTTTAAAAAAATCCCTTTCTCTCTATATAACCACTATTAACAGTGGTCTGTGGCCTTTCAAACATTACATACATGCAGAGTTTTAGATTGTGTTTTTAGACAAACAAAAAATGTGGTCATACTCACTTTGATTTTTAAATTTCTTCTTTTTTTTCACTTTAGACTTGTCATGAATATCCATGTCAGAATATTGAAGTATATTGTATTCCTTTTAACAACTGTTTATCTCATTGCGTGATGATAGACTCTTAGACTCAGTAATTCCCCTATTGCTGGATGTGTTACTTCCAGCTTTTCACTCTCCACATGATGGTGTAAGGATTGTCCTGTGCAGCGAGGGCAGAGTATGACAATCTCTGAGTTCCAATGGACCAGGAATCTTACATTTACAAATTAATGTTGCCCAGTTTCAGGGGATTATTTAGGGCTGTTCCAAAGCAGTATAAAAATCTGCTCTTCTAAAGATGGCCAGCAACAAATTAAATTCTCCTGATTGAGCTTTGATTAATAAACAAATCCACTCACTCCCTATGGAAGATTCTTTTGAGACATTTAAACTGTAAATTTTTCTCTTAGGGCTTTTTGAGAACTGAGAGACACTGCTGAACAAGCTTGCATTTGGGCCAGATTTTATTTGTCCAGTTCAAATTGGTTTGATGCCTGTGTGTTTATGTGTGCCCTGAAACATTCCCCAGTACTTGCATAGGGCACGTTTGACTTGTTGGCCAATGTGCAGATTTGGTTTAATCAAGTTCCAAGTTAGATATAGCACTCACGTGGTAGTGATCTTTCATGTAAAGCCTATGTTTTCCTCACTGAACCTTGGATAAATCAAATGCACAGATAAAATAAAGAGTTTGGGAGAGATGTTGGTTTGGTTTCTTTCATCCTTCTGCTTACTAAAGACCCAGAGCCAAAAGAAGGAGAAACATAGAGTAATAAGGATTATACTGTTTATTTGCTTAGCTGAATGTGCCTGTAGATGTCTGGAACCATCCTCTATAAAATATAGTATTTACCAGCTCTTATGAGTCTCTTAAGGAAACAATCCTGGTTCAACATAGAAAATATTGAAGTGCAAATCTGAAATCTATTCAAACCAATGTTGAGACGGTTTAGAATATGCATTGGTAGATTACTTTTAGACCTACTATATAAAAGATTATATAGATTATAGATATATAAAGATTATATATATAAATACCTTGCTACTTAGCTGAGGTACAAAACTTGGTGTTAGAATTTTTATCCTTCTGTGATATTGGATCCCAATCAGGGTGAGTACACATCCAAATAAGTTATTATGACTTACATGCCAAAGAACAGTAGTAATTTGATTTTTATAAATGAACGTGAGCCCTAATAGATTTGCCCAAGAATGGACAACCAGCTCAGTGTGGCCTATTCACAGACTGGTCATTATCCTTTGAAATAGAGCAAAAAACTCTTCACAATCAGGGAATACCAACATTATCAGATGCTTTTTAATAATCTTGAATTTAGTCATTTCAATATGTAAGAATCCTCCTTGAGCAGGAGCAGAAGATTGTAGGTCCTGAGGTAGAAGGAAACTGGGGGGGCCATTTGTCATCATTATTGATTAGAAGTTACATGTAAGTAAGAGTAATGAGAAAGGAGAGCCTACAAAGTCAAGTTTAAATGTGCATATTAAATAGAAGGTGAGTAAGTCAATGAGAAAGAGAGATAACCAGCCATGACAGACTATATACCCTCCTTGGATTCTGAACAACATATGGTTCTGAAGCCTGGTTGTTCCGTGTTCCCCTAGATTTCTTTTAGGCCTTGGCCTCAAGGTTGAAATTTCTGTGTTCTCATTCTCAAATATATCCTTACAAACTACTTCATCCTGCAATATCCCACTGTATATTTGAGATAATTTGAGTCAAGACTATGTTCCTTGCAACTGGAAAAGCTAGGTTAAAAACTTGCATCATTAACTGGGAAGAAACCAAGGCTTAAGGTCATATTCTAGTAACTTAAGGGGCTGGTATTCAGATCCGTACTTACGTGACTTCAGGGTCATGTATGATGTATTTCCAGACACATTCAGGTGTTTAACTCTGATAGCAGTATGCTATCACGAGTTAAGTGAACCAGTTTGGAACCAAGTGTGAATTAAATGAAATTCCATCTGTATTAATGAGTTTCATCACTAAAATTAAAATATGGTATTATTGATAATAATTAAGAACTGTCTTGTTGGGGCGCCTGGGTGGCTCAGCGGTTTAAGCCTCTGCCTTCAGCTCAGGTCATGATCTCAGGGTCCTGGGATGGAGCCCCGCATCGGGCTCTCTGCTCAGCGGGGGGCCTGCTTCCCCCTCTCTCTCTGCCTGCCTCTCTGCCTGCCTTTCTGCCTACTTGTGCTCTCTGTCTATCAAATAAATAAATAAATAAATAAATAAATCTAAAAAAAAAAAAAAAGAACTGTCTTGTATATGAAAATGTTTATAGCATACATTTCACTTCCTTAGCCCCGTCAGGTCACGTCTCTTTGAAATTAAAGTCCAATGAGATGTGCCACATACTCTTCAGTAACCTGCAAATTAAAAATTCTTGGCAACAGAAATTCATGATTATTTTTGAGATTTTTCTCTCTTTTACTAGTTTCCTCCCCTTGTTTCATCTACTCTGGTTCTTACTGAAAGAAGAGGCTGTGATGAAAGATATTATATGTAGGGAACAGGAAGCTTAGCAAGTTCCATGAAATGATATGCCTTAAAAAGAACGCCAGCTATAAGACCTGGGCAGGAGTCACAGAACAGCTATTTGAGGACTTTGAAAAGCCGATAGTAGTGGATTGGGGAAGAAGACCAGGACTCTAAGCCTCATCAAAGTAGTGGTAAGTTTACCATTTCTGTGTTTTTGCTGTTGTCCAGCTTGACCTCAGTGCAATCTGAATGAAACCTAGAAGTCAACACCAGCATGGGTAGAATTCCAGGAGAATTTCTCTAGTTTAGAGACAGAATGTGAGGAAATTTCCCATTTTTCTTTTCTCCTTTTTTCCTTTCTTTTCTTCATCTGTTGTACCATAGTTCTGAAGCAGTCCTGGGGTAGCAGTGGTAGTGGAGTAAGATGGCTGGCAGGAACCCCAAACCGGAAGTGGTTCTGAGAGAGTCGGGAAAAGCATCACTGCTTCTCTCCCTCCCCCCGTCTTCCCACCACTTGGCTCTCTCTCCTCACGGGAACAGGGACAGGCATGGGAAGCATATGACCGAATAGAGTAATAAGACTCCAACTTTTTTGTCAGGGTACTAGAACAACCGCAGGGAATCAAAAGAGAGGATGGATTCAGGGGAAATTATTAGAGTTATCTATGAACTACTGGACTCATTCTTTAGCTGAGCATAACGTACATCTGACCCCAAACTGTATACATAGACTTTGAAAACTCAACCATACTGCAAAGTCTTTGAAAACCGAAATTTTGTTGGCTTAATTTACTAAAAAGTCATCACAATCCTAAATGTATATGCTCCTAATAATGAAACTTCAAAGTACATGAAACAACAATGGATAGAACAGAAAGGAGAAACAGAAATCTAGAATTCTAGTTGGAGAGATCGTTAATCTCTCAGAAACTTGAACAACAGACAAAGACAGATTAGACAGAAAATCAGCAAGGGTATGGAAATACTGAAGAAAATTATCTTTCAACTGGATCAAATTGACATTTATAGAACACTCTAATCATCAGCACAATATATATTCTTTTCAAGTGCAGGGAACATAAATATCCTGGGCCTTTTCAAAAGTGCAAGAATTGGAAAATATTCCCAGACCAAATTAGACTAAAAATCCTATTCTGGGCCATTAAAACAAAACCAACGAAGTGTAAAAGAATTGCAAAACTCTGCCAAAATATGTACTCGCTCTCTCCTCGCTCTCTTTGACAAACTATAAATGAAAAAAAAATAAAAAAAAAATTGATTACAGAAAAATAGCAGAAAAAAAATCTCTAAACACTTGGAAATTAAACAACATTCTTCTAAGTAATCTATGTGTCAAAAAGAAACTTCCAAGGAAAATTAAAAAATGTTTTGAACGAAATGAAAATGAAAATACAACTCATAAAAAATTGTGGAATGCAGATAAAGCAGTACTGAGGGGGGAAATTGTAGCAGCAAATGCTTACATTAAAAAAGAAGACAGTTTCTTGCACTGCAAGAAACTAGAAGAAAAGATAGCCAAGTAAATACAAAGCAAGAAGGAAAGAAATAAAGATCCCAATAAAATCAGTGATATTGAAAACAGTAGAACAAGAAGAAAAATCAATAAACCAAAAGCTAGTTATTTGAAAGATGAATAAAACCGATAATATAGCAAGATCGACAAAGAGAAAAAGAAATACACAAATCATGAATATCAGGGAGGAAAATATCACTACCGAGCTTACAGACATTAAAGGGATGATACAAACTACTCTTCGTGAATAAGTTCAACAACTTAGTTGAGATGATTGAGACCTCAAAAAACAAATTATCAACACTCACCAAAATTAAATAGATAACTTGAATATTTTATGGCTCCTAAAGAAATTGAATCTGTAGTTTAAATCCTCCCCCAAAATAAACTTGTAAGTGCAGACAGATACACTGATGATTTTTTCCAAATAGCCAATAAATTCTTCATAGTCTCTTCCAGAAAACAGAAAAGGGTGAAATACTTCTAAACTTATTTTATGAGGCCAGAATTATTCTGACACTAAAACCAGACAAATATGGCACAAGAAGAGAAAGATAGAGATCACTATCCTTTACTAACATATATATATATATATATAAAATCCTTAACAAAATATTAACGTAACAAATCCAACAATATATAGAAAGAAAAATCTGGGGTTTATCCTGAGAATGTGAGACTGGTTTAATATTCACAAACCAATCAAGGCAATCCACTCTATTAGCAGTTTAAAGAAGACAAACCACACACTCATATCAACTGAGACTGATAATCATTTGATGGAAAGTCATCTATTTAAACTAGTTCTTTGGTCTATAAAGGGCTTCTACAAAAAAAGATCAGCTAAAATTATTTTTAGTGGTGAAACACTGAATGTTTCCCCTTATGATCAGGAACACGAGAAGTTTGTCTACTCTCACTACTACTATTCAACATCATACTGGGAGTAACTGCCAAAATGATAAGGTGTGAAAAGGAATTAAAAGGCATATAGAGTGAAAAAAAGAAAGAAGGCCATTTTTATTCACAGATGATATGATTGTCTACATAGAAAATCCTGAGGAATGCCCCAAAAAAGTCCTAAAGCTAAGAAAGGAAAATCGGAGAATACAAACTGAACACTTGAACACCAATTATATTTCTTTTTTTTTCTTTTAAGATTTTTAAAATTTATTTGAGAGAGAGAGAGAGTGCACGCACGTGAGCTCACCATCCAAGGGTAGAAGCAAAGGGAGAGGGAGAAGCAAATTTCCTGCTGAGCATGGATCCCAATGTAGGACTTGATCCCAGGACCCTGAGATCATGACCTGACCTGGAGGCACTTGCTTAACCAACTGAGCCACCCAGATGCCCCACCAATTATATTTCTGTATGCCATCAGTGTTTAGTTGAAAACTGAAATGAGAAAAAGCAATATTATTTACAGTTGTGAAAAAAAGTGAAAAATTTGGCTATAAACATAATAAAATATATAGAATCTATATTCTGAAAACATTGTTAAAAAATATGAAAATTAAGGGATATACCCTGTTTCCATGGATTGGAAGATTCAGTGTAGCAAAGGTGTCACTTATCTTCTGATTACGAGTGATCCATAGATTTAATGCATTTCCAGTAAACATTTCTACAAGACTTTGGTAGATATAGACAGATCGACTTTAAAATTTTTATGGAAAGAAGGAGCTAGAACAAGTAAAGAAGATAAAGCTGGGAGAGTCACATTGTTTAATTAGCAGAAAGCAAAAGGCATTGGCTAAAGGATGGACATAGAGATCAATGAAACAGAATAGAGAATCTAGACATTGACATGAATAAATAGGGCCAGCTAATTTTTGACCAAAGTGTTAAAGTAATTCATAGGAGAAACAATAATTTTTTCAGCATATTGGAAGAGTTGGAACTGTCAAAACAGTTAAGAATGAGATCTAGAGGGCGCCTGGGTGGCTCAGTGGGTTAAGCCACTGCCTTCGGCTCAGGTCATGATCTCAGGGTCCTGGGATCGAGTCCCACATCGGGCTCTCTGCTCAGTGGGGAGCCTGCTTCCTCCTCTCTCTCTCTGCCTGCCTCTCTGCCTACTTGTGATCTCCCTCTGTCAAATAAATAAATAAAATCTTTAAAAAAAAAAAAGAATGAGATCTAGAGAGGATTTATGGGTGTCAGATAAGCACATGAAAAGATACTCCACATCATTAGCTTTTAGGAGATGCAAACTGAAACTAGAATGGGATATGACTACGTAACAATGAGAATGGCTAAAATAACAAATACTGATCCCAAGTGATGACAGAGATGTATATCATTTGGAGCATCTTACATACTGCTGGTAGGAATGCAAAATGGGATGCACGTCCACCCTGGAAAACAGGTTGTCAGTTGCTTATTAAGTAGATTATTAGCACGTGATTCTGTAATCCCACTCCTATACATTTGCCCTAGAGAATAAAGCATTATGTTCACACAAAAACCTGGACACAGATAATTATAACAGCTTTATTCATAACATTGCCCAAATCGGAAACACCCAGTGTCCTTCAACAGGTGAATAGATAAATATGTGAATATTTATTATTTGTTATTATGTGTGATATGTATGCCACGAAATACTACTTGACCATAAACTGGGACTAGTGATATCCACAACAACTTGGATGAATCTCAAGTGATTATTCCGAGTGAAGGGCACCTGACCTAAAATGTCATATACCGTGGCATTCCATTTATATGGTACTCAAGAGGACAAAACTCTAGAAAAGAAACCAGAGCGGTGGTGACCAGGGGCTGGGAGTGGGGGACCAATGTGCCTTTGTGAGAGAGTTTCTTGAGGGTGATGGAAATGTTCTGTCTCCTGACTGTGAAGCTAGTTCACATGAATTTATATGTATATGAAAATTCATAGAACAGAACACACTCCAAAGTCCCATTTTATTGTAGGTTTAAAAAAAATTAAAATACATTTCTAAAGTTTTCACCCTTCGTGTTAACGTGCTGTCTGGGTTGTATACCACTTCTCTGGAGCAAACGCTCACTGGTGGGCCTCTTAAGCAACAGAGTTCTGGAGCTCCCCTCCAAAAAGTTAGAACTTATTTTGAAGAAGCACCATAACCAGTAAATAACCTGCAGCAGGAGACAAGCAATGGTTTCAAAGCAAGAGCAGTAGAGAGCTTGAAATTTTGCACTGCTGCCAAGTCAAACAGAAAACACAAATATTTGTATAGCTTTGTAACAAAAGAGTCATATGTGTTTTGGCAAAAAGACCTCTTAATGGCACTCGTGGCTTTACAAGAACTGAGGCTTGCTCCTATTATGTGGAAATTACAGACAGATGTACCGCATGTCAGGGACCATAGGGCTGCCCTGGGGAGAGGACATTAAAGATAAAACCCAGACTGACAAGGAGGGGAATCTGTCTACTTGTGCAGATGTGGTGAGCCCAATAACTTCTTGGCACTGGACCTTGAGATTGCATACACTACTTAGAAGCGTCATTGGATCACTTTGCAGTTGTGGGTTCATGAGTATTTCTGTTTTCAGCTGCCCAGATAGTATCTTAAGCCTTTTAGTTTGGGGATGAGGTGTTTGGGGATCAAAAGCAAAATACTTGGCTTTTGGGAAGGAGTAGAGTGGTGGGTATTGATGGAGACTGCGTTTCCAGGAACGTACCCTCCACCCACCTCACTGCAAGGTCACACAAACTCTCAGTTTTTATTTTTTATTTTTTATTTTTTTTTTTTTTTAAGATTTTATTTATTAATTTGACAGAGAGAAATCACTCCAAGCAGGCTCCCTGCTGAGCAGAGAGCCCGATGCGGGACTCGATCCCAGGACCCTGAGATCATGACCTGAGCCGAAGGCAGCGGCTTAACCCACTGAGCCACCCAGGCGCCTCAGTTTTTAAAAAGGAGACATTTCACCCCAACTTCCCTTTCTCTTGAATTGAACCCAGCACTTACACATTTATGGTTTGGGGTTAAGGAAGCAGAAGTCAAGTAGGGTCCTTGGCATCTAAGTAAAAAGACCCATTTTAGGTTACTGAAAAAGAATGCACTGGAAGGATAAGGGGGTCATTCTCAGAACCAAAGGAAAAGCTAGTCTCAAAAATAATAGGAACCTGGGTGGCAGGAATTACATGTGGGCAATCTCTTCAGACAGTTGCCCTCTGGATCAAGAAAGAAACTCCATCCATTGTCCCCATCTGTGTTCAATCATATGCTTGCTCTTCGGCCCGAGAAGCAGGGATCACCTTGTGTGACATGCGGTGGAGAAGGGTGCAGTTCCGCAAAAGCAAATTCTATTTCCTTGAAAAGGGGCTGGATATTAGACAGTGAGAAACAACAGTGTCCTGATCTCGCCTGGAGAATGTGTAGATGAGCATGGGCGTGGTGCAGAGAGGGTGGGGGGGGCTGTTTGCAGGGGGAGGTGTTGGCTGTGATGGCAGAGCCCAGGGACTGACCCAGAACCAGAGGGTCAGCCCCCAGAGGGCCGCGCTGTCAGCTGGCAGTAAGACCCCAGGGCAAGTCAGTTCCCAAGAGCTCTGCTTTGTTTATTTAAAGAATAAAGTGGTTGGACTAACTGTTCCCGAAAATCCCTTTTGCTACGAATCTCAGGAGAAGTATACTTTGAGATTGTGTTTTTTAGTTGGGTATAAGATTGTGTTCAACAGGAATTTTTTTTTTTTTTTTGAGTGTTCATAGCACTGATCTCAAATGTGCCTGGGAATCTTAACAGGGGTTGGGCAGGTGGAGATGTCCTTGTTAAAAAATGCAGATTCCATGGCTCTATCCCCAGAGATTTGGGTTCAGTTATGCCAAAGGGAGCCCAGGAATCTGTATTTCAAGCAAAATGGCCAGGTAGTTCTGATGCAGGTGGTCCAGCCTATAGACTTGCTTATCTGCTGTTTGGTTCTCAGAAAGGGAACTGCCCCAGTGGAAGCTGCAGGTACCTAAAAATGTGGGATGTCACGCAACTGGCGTGCTCCTAAAAGCCCCCTCTTCAGCCCAGTAGACAGTGTGGGGATGCTGGGGAGACAGTGGAAGCCAGGGAGGCCAGGGGCTTGCTTGCCCAGGTATGAGACACAAAAACCCTGGGCTCTTGGATCATCTGCCCCCTGCTCACTCTTTCTGTCTCAGATGCGGCCACATGACGACGTTGTGGGGTAGAGAGATGCCGCGTATAAATCGACGGCTTTCCTTATTATGAGGATCTTAAATAGAACATTCTCAGGGGAGGACATGTACTTGGTATCGGCAGTGTGTGATTCCTAAATTTCTGCTCTAAGAAGTTGACCCTCTGGGCTACACCTTCTTGTTAAATACATCTCCTTTGGGGAGTGACCTACAGGGAGGTGTGGCCCACTGTTTTCTGGAGTGTTGTTACCTGTACTGTGCTTTCTACCTGGGAATCTCCAAGTGCATTTTTCTTTTTCTTTTTCTTTTTCTTTCTTTCTTTCTTCTATTTTTTTTTAATTTTATTATTATTTTTAAAATTTAAATTCAATTAATTAACATGTAGTGTGTTCTTAGTTTCAGAGGTGGAGTTTGGTGATTCATCGGTTGTGTGTGACACCCAGTGCTCGTTACATCAAATACCCTTCTTAATGCCCATCATCCAGTTACCCCATCCCCTTGCCCACCTCCCCTCCAGCAACCCTCAGTTTGTTTCTTAGAGTTAACAGTCTCTCATGGTTTGTCTCCATCTCTGAATTCGTCTTAACTGCTTTTTTAAAGTACTTGGTTTCAGGGGCACCTGGGTGGCTCAGTCGTTAAGCATCAGCCTTTGGCTCAGATCATGATCCCAGGGTCCTGGGATCGAGTCCTGCATCAGGAAGCCTGCTTCTCTCTCTTCCACTCCCCTGCTTGTGTTCCCTCTCTTGCTGTCTCTCTCTGTCAAATAAATAAATAAAATACTTTTAAAAAAAAGTACTTGGTTTCAGTCAGGGTGCTCCATGAACACATGCAGTTTGTAGATGGTGAAGGATATGTGTTTATGTGATAAGAGCCTGACTCTTTTTTTACCAGCTTGTACAATGTGCCATTAAAACCTATAGCAGATGCTCAAGCATTCTTTGGCATTCTGAGGCTGGATAGAAGTCAGGCATTTGGACCAGCATGCGCTCTCAATAGATTCAGAGTCCTGACCCAATGATGGGGAATTACAGCAAGGGCCAACATAGTTTAAATAGTGACATAAATTATCCTTGGATATATCCAAGAAACAACCATTCTGGGAGGACCTTACCATAGTGCTTACCCGTGGGCACCATATGATTTATGGTGTATAAAGCACTTTTCTCTACATTCCAGTCTGATACACCGTCTTGTCTTTGGTGGTTCCAGGCTTAGGATGGAGATTGGATAGGAAAACCTTGATCTTGGCTTCTAACAACATGGCTAAGTCCTTTGATAGATAAGAGATAGGAACTCATTGTAGCTGACTGGTCCTCTGTCCTATTTCTGTGTTGTGTTTCAAAGGAAATTGTCCTTTCTTCTCAGATGCTTCATTGGTTGTGTGTACGCCCAGTGTGTGTGTGTGTGTATGTGTGTCTGTGCGTGCATGTGTGTGTGCGCGTGCATGTGTGTGCGTGTGTAGCAGGGAAACAAAGGCCAGGCTAGGAGGGAGAACTGCATGAGGCATAAACTACATGTTTTAAGTCTTGCTTTGCTGTTCTTTTTCTCCGATACATGGGGGGTGGGGCTCTGCATATTCTTTTGGCTTCAAGACTTGTTGAGAGCTGAGAGAGGAACAAAAGTGTTTATTCTTCAGAGTTTAAAAAAAAAAAAGCAACCCTCAGCAAGTATGCGTTCTGTTCCATTAGGTCTTGTACGTCCTTTGCCAGTGAGAAGAGGTTTGTCTCCCTCTCGCTGGTGAAACATCCCCACATCTCCTGATAGACATTCCTCCACTCCCGTGCTTCATAAATTAGCAGGGAGGGTGCTGTTGTCATACTTGACCATATAAGGGGATGAGAGGCCCCGCCGGGATGGGGTTTTGCCGGCATGTCAGAACTGTATATACACTCGAGGCCTTTTAAGGGAACATGGTGCGTGCAGGGAAAACATCCCCAGGCAGCCCATCCATTTTCTTCGCTACTGCAGACTCGGTGCCTGCAAGCTGTGTGTCACTTGGAAGCATAAATCACAGGGGGATGCTGGCGCCCAGCTCGAGGGAGGAAGCCTCAGGACGGCCCTTGCTGCCGGGAGCTGTTGGCATCTCAGTTTTTTCGCTAAAAGCCCATCCTACAACTTGGCCTTCTGACTTGCCGTGAGAACCTCACCGCAACTTGACATTCACTTGCTCAGCCCCCTCCTGGTTATAAATGGTTACGATGGTGGCAGCAAGGTGACCATGGTCTCCTGAAGATTCCAGATGTGTCTCGTCTGGCTGTAAGGTTTGGCTTGGTACCATGGGAGGTCTCGAGTCCAGAGAGAGCTGGCTTTGAACCACAGGGCTCTCCCTTCCTTGCTCTGAGATCATGGACAAGTTACATAAGCTCTCTGAGCCCCAAAGTCTTCCTCCAAAAATGGGGAACATAAATGGGATCAAATTCACTTTAATGTGCATAGCACACTACTTGACACATAGTAAATGCTTACTAAATGTTAGCTGTTGTGATTATTACTATTACTGCCAGAAGAGACCTATAGTTTTGCTCTTTGCAGCAAGTATTTCAATGATCCCTGCTGCTCTAATACAGTCTGCTTTATGAACGGATTTTCTTTATAGGCCAAACACATCCAGAAGGATCCAGAAGGATCCTTAGGGGCCCTGAAGAATGTCTTGGCATAATTCATTGTAGAGAGAGTGGATTCTGGAATCAGGCAGGTCCAGGCCCGAATTCCTGCCCTGCCACTTTATTGGCTCATGGCATTTTGAATGAACTGTTTAATCTCTCAGTACGTGAGTTTTGCAGTCTATAGTCTGGTAATTGAAAACCAGGGGTTTGGGTTCCAGTGGTGGCAATGAATCACGTTAGAGCAAAGACAAACCTGTAGAGACTCCATAGAAATAACCTGTGGTTCTGAGGGTACCTCAGTGCCTCCAGCGAGTGACATAGTGACCCCTGTGTTCTCTCAGGTCTGGTGCAGCTCAGTCTCCCAGTGGACACCCCCGTCTCGCCTTCAGATCACCCCTGTAGTGGAGCCTCTGGGCTGAGGCACTTCCTTGGATGGGCAGCAAGGGCTAGAGCCCTGGGAGGATTATAATAAAGCTGACCTGGGGGGGATGGCCAGGAGGTATCAATGTGGGGAAACACCCAGCCCAGTGCCTGGTACTAGGTAGAGGGTCACCCAGTGTAAGTCACGTGTCTTCTCTTCTCCCTTCCTCAAGAGTAAATACCCCAGTCCTAGAGCTAGAGCATCAAAAAGGGGGAGAGGAAAGAGAGCACTGGCGTCAAACCTGGGTTAATATCCAAAGGGAAAGAGACAGCTATGTTGGGGAAGAGGGAAAAGGAGGGGCTGGGACGGGCGAACGGGCTTCTACCCATAGGTACAGAAGGTTGTCTCCTCTGATGACTCCTAATCCTACCCACTCCCTTCTCTGAGTTCTACCTTCTTGAGCTTTGTTTCCCAGTAAATACAACATAAGTCCTGCACAACAGGTCAAGATGTGTGTGTGCCCTTCCAATGCCCACCCTTCTGTTCTGACCAGTCCAGCTGTAGCCATGCAACCGAATCATCCAGGCCAAGGGGACGTTGGGGGAGACCCTTAGGGAAGGCTGTGTGTGAGCTTCCTTGAAGTCCCCACACCTTCAGGCAGAGCCCTGGTCTCACCCACGAACTTCTTCCCAGCACCCAGGAGCCTCACGGTGATTTCATAAACAAACCTGCGTTGGTTGGGACTTCCCTCTTATTCTCAGTAAGCTCAGGGGTTCCCAAAATGTTTTTCTGTTCTTAGGCATAGCCCACTCCATGAGGAGCACCTGTTGTTACCTGTGGTGATTCTCAGAGTAGGTGGGGTTCTGCCTAAGAGAATCTGCCCGCCTCTGGGTTTCTGATAATCGGATGTGGTCCTGTGCTGGATGTTGATATTAGGGAAGGACACAGTCCTTGTCTGTGGAGGAGATGGACGTGGACAGCGGTGTGGAAAGGTTTGTGGTGGAGGCACTGCCTGGCAGAAGAGGGCTCCTGAGGTGCGGTGCTCGTGTCACCTTCAAGGAACATTAGGAGGGGTCTTTTCTCATCCTGGGGCTCTCTGCATGTGCTTCCCAGGAGCTGAGACTTGAAGGACCAGTAGGAGTCAGCAGCCAAAGGGAGGGAAGCCATGTCCCTGAGTCATGGAAGGCAGAAAGCCTGGCTTGTCTGGGAGCTGCAGGCCTTTGGAGTCCCAGAATATAAAGATGGGGCGTAATTCTTCAAGGGAGGATCGACTCTGTCCCTCAACGTCAAGTTCAGCTATGAGTGCCCTCTGCCGGGGCCTCCAAGGTCATAGCCCTTGCAGCTCACACGGACCACCTCCCAAGGAGACAGTCTGGCCCGTCCACATGGCTGGCAGGGAGTGGGGTGCTGACGGGTATTATAACTACTCCAATATCTGAGATGTGGAAACCCTAGTAAGAATGGATAAGTGCTGGCCTATGATCGTCACAGAATTAAATGCATAAGAGCTGTGCTTTGAACCGGGCTTGGAAGAATTCAAAGCCGGTGTGAGACTTACAGAGTAAGTAAGAGTCTCCCACAAATAAGAAACACTACTTTCTGGAGTAATAGACACCTGGGCCCTAAGCAAGACCTCTACTTCAAGACATCCTAGCAGAGGGGGCCTGGAAATTTGTATCTTTCATAAGTACTCAGGTGACTGTTGTTATCAGGAAAATGTGGGAAATTCTAGCCTTTTGGAGAAGCTGAATAGTTGAACATGAGCAGTCGGGCAAAAGTAGAGGGAGACTTTGTCCAAACTTGTGTCCTCGGTTAGACTTTAAGGGCAGAGTCTGGGCACCCCACAGGTGTCGTCTTCCTGCAAATTTATAAACATTCATACCACATGGAGTCATTTTACTACTTCTGTTCGGACTGAAAATGCACATTTGGTTTCATCAGGATAACCCACCCCCCAACTGTCCTATTTCATCCAGCTAGACGATTTGTTACAGGTGAACAATCGTTTCTTTTTCTGACCCTTGGAACATTGCACTGAGATTTTCTGAGAAACTCAGCTGGCAGCCTGGAGCTCGGTGAGGGAGCTGGGGGAGAGCGTCCAGATCTGGTTCTCCAGGTGGGTGGGATTAACTGGGCTGGGTATGGGCAGAGGTCACGTGAGCTAGGTGACAGAGCTGGGGATGGAATGTTCGGAAATACATTTGTAGGACTTTTCTTTTTTTTTTTTTTTTTTAAAGATTTTATTTATTTATTTGACAGAGAGAAATTACAAGTAGATGGAGAGGCAGGCAGAGAGAGAGAGAGGGAAGCAGGCTCTCTGCTGAGCAGAGAGCCCGATGCGGGACTCGATCCCAGGACTCTGAGATCATGACCTGAGGTGAAGGCAGCGGCTTAACCCACTGAGCCACCCAGGCGCCCTGTAGGACTTTTCTGACAATGAGTATGGTAGAGGCAGAATGTTGTGGGGAGAGAATGGAAGAGAAGATGAAGCATTTTCCCTGCAACCGTGTTGTGCAGGAAACTACCTATGTTTGTGATGAGTTACACCACCTTCTCTTACCCCCAGAACACACACACACATGAATACACCCACAGGCTCATACACACAGTACACACGCATAGACCTCTATGTACACACACATGCCCACGCACCCTTACACACTCACACACACATGCACACACATGAACACGTGCCCATGGGCCCCGGAGTCATGTCATCCCTTCTTAGAATTCTCAACACCGAGCCCTGAGCCTTCAGCCTTTGTGGGCTTAAGGTTACAGGCCTGAAAACAATTATTACCTCCAAAATAAAGAAAACTGTGACATCAGTATGATTAGCTGCCTATTTTAATGGGTATGAAATATAATGTATTGTCACTTTATCATTACATTCAGTATACAGGAAATCATCCCAATGCTTAAAAATCATCTGTGGAGTGTATCTTCTCATTTTGAAAGCATTCTGGAGTGTGTATGATCAATGAGAAATAAGTTAATTGAAGTTATACTTATGGTATATTGTTAATTAAGTTATATAAATAAATATAGATATACAGAAAGTTATATAGTTATATAGGTAATTAAAGGAGTGACTTGTTGCCTCATCATTTCAAAAACAAAATTAGAAAAATCCTTTCAAAATTCTTTTGGAGCAAAAAGTAGATTTCTATATGCGATGTGGCTGTTTTTTAATATGTTTGGTATGATATGGGGTGAGGACTCATACACACATGTACGCTTCCAGAGTTCCTCACCACCAAATGCTATCAGGCAGGCCTTATGGTTGGAGAAAAATAAAATGTGCCATTCGAAGCTGTGTCTTCAGCTACTCCAAGACTGTGAAAGGCTTTTAGGCTTACTCCCAGTCTTATGACCATTGAGAAGGGTATGATCTACACCCAGCTACTCCAGGAATGTGGTTAGGGGACTTAACAGCAGTTGCTTCTGTGCTGCCTAAATTCAGGTGAGGTTGATGGATGGCTGCTGCATACAGTTGCACAGGATGTACACTATGTAAGGATACCACTATCCAAGGGAGCAGTGTTCATATTGAGGATACCTACATTTGAATATATATTATGACAGCATTTCAGCAGATGGCATGAAAGTGTTCTTGTCTAAGAAAAGCGGTGTGCCACCACACTTTTGACAGCTGGGAATGACTGGATTTTAAAGAGTGTGTGTCTTGAAGCAAAAAGGCTCTTCTTGGGCTATAGCTCTGGTCTGACACAGAGAATGGCGCTCCTACTGCTTCATTCGTCTTTATCATCCCTTCACGGTAGGTTGTGGGATCTTGATCTAAAGAGAATTGCTCCTTTCACACAAGATTGTACCCCTGCAAGAGCTTCACTGCCTGGAAGCCATTCTGTCTTCTCTTTAAGCTGCCCTCCCTCTGTGATGAAGTTTCCCCTAAGGCCCTAAGGCCTATGGCCTTCATACAGAATGGATCCACACACATAAACACTAAATATTCCCGTGACTCGAACTCAGAGAAGGGGGACAAGGCGGTTGAGTGGCTTTCTTCTTTCCCAGAGGAGTCTCTGCTTTTCCAATTAATTTCAGGAACTGTGTGTTTTCGCCAACCTATTTTGGCTCTCCATTCCCCAGAGACGACTAAGGAGAGACTCTCCGAGGGGGAGTTCATCTCAGCTATGGCCAGCGCTCTATGGGTCACCCTGAACGCAAGCAGCTGCTTTTCCTTCCTCCTTCCTCTTCCCCCACTGGCTCTCGGGGGACTGAACCCCAGGACCAGATGGCTCAAAGGAAGGGCACGTGACTCGCTCAGATACCACAGAGCCCTGCTGTCTACCACTCACCAGCCATGCCCCCGCTGCCTCTCTCTGCTGAGCTCAGAGTCTTTTGCAATCCCGGACCTAGAGCACCTAGAGGAGGAGTGTCTGTGCTTCCTTGGATGTCTTTTCCAATGTCTGGTCTCTCAGGCGTCTTTGGGAATGGCATCTTGCTGTGAGTCCCTGATGTGACTTAAGTCTCTTTGACACATTCCTTCTCCCCTGCTCTTCCAAAGAGTTCCATGGGAGTAAATGTTTTTGAAGGACACCCCTGCGACAGCCATGTAAGGAATATATTTCTTGGTTCATCTCAACAAGTGTTTTCCAGCAGATACTAGATGAAATGTCAACTCCACGAGGGGCTCCTTATAAATAGGAGAAATGGGTATCCTACTTGACCTTTGAAGTTTTACAGTAAAATAAGTCTTTAGTTCTGAGAAATCCCATGAAAGAAGAGAGGCCAGTTCTACCATCATCTCTACGTGCTCACAATAAACTTAGAGCACTGGACTTGGTAAGCTAACAGACACTTGTTTAGAAGTAATCAGTCTCTTTTCAGCCAACCCTTTTAAGCAATTCCCTTTGGAAATTTGTCTGCCATCACTTGATCTTATCCTGAGCTTTCAGTGATCTCATGCCCTTGGTTCCATTGATATTTGAGAGCCTTGGTTTTGGAATGTAAATTACATTTTATATCCATCTAAGGGGAGGAGTCTCTGTGCTGGCCTCATGCCTCTTCTGAAGGTCATGGCTCCTGCCAGACAGCGCTGTCCACCCAGCTCTGTCTCTGGGTCTCTGGGTCTCTGGATTCCAGGACTGAATCAGAGGGTGGGGTAATGCTAGCTCTATGACACTTGCTCTGGGGTACTGTGCTGTTCCTTATGTTCCCCCTCCCCACTGTCCACACCTGTGTGAATAGTTCCTGTATTCAGTACTCCTCCAATGACTCAGTGTGAATGGGTCCTCTATTCCTGTTGGGACTCCAACCAACACAGAGTATCTGCACCTGAGTGCATTACGTGTGCAAGGATGTGAAGCTGTCTGGTGCCTCCAGCAGGCGCTACCCGAACACTATTGGGTGTTGGTGGGGGGGTGGTTAGGGGGAAGCTGAAAGCTGCAGCTGTCCAGCTTCTGATGCTAGTAGCTATGCCCGATGTCCATGCACTGGTTTGGGTGTTTGGGGCTTTCCCAAACATCACCCCATTTATTCTTCTCTGAGAAAAGAGTTTCACTGTTAATCCCATTACACAGGTGAAGGAGCTGGAGCTGGTCTTGTTGAGTTTCAGGAAGTTCACCATGGTCACAGGGCCAAGAAGGGCGGAGCTGGGTGGAGACTCCAGCCATAATTCAGAGTCCATCTCTCATCCCTGTGAAGGTGTATGGACTGGACCCCACAGGCAGCGCATGTTTGCCTACCTTTGCTGTCCACTCAGCTTTACCTTGTGCCGTGAAACTCATTTCCTACAAAAGGACATCAACTTTTTCAATAGTTTCTTTCTTCATGACCATGTCTCATTAAACCAAAAAAAGTTTTTAAGACAAACTGATGTTAGAGCAGAATCAATGTGGCATGGACTTTCCTTATACTTATTGGCAAAATTAAGCTCACTGCTGGGTAAAGGATGGAAATCCTGGAAAGATAAGAGCATTCGTGAATACAGGGAACTTGTTAGGTGGGTGTCTGCCTACATGTACTTTGATGAATGCTTATTTTCTCAGAGTTCATTTAGAGAGAGTTGCCTGATGACTTGTTCTGACTTCCCAGGAAATAGCAACCTGGCTTAACCATTAGGCCACAGGGCAGAGTTCCCCATGAGATAAAACACCAGAGGAATGACTTGTGTGGTCTATTGTATTCCAAAACCAGCATGGGCAGCTGCTGCTCACATTCCCAGAGGGAACCCCTCCAAATCTAAAAGCCTTTGTATCTCTGAACAGGCATCTCCTCCTGAAATTTTGAATGCTTTGGTCCAGAAGGTTCTTTGTCTTCCTTCTGTCAAATAACAAAGATCTTCCTTCTGTCAAAGAACCAAGAACTAACTCCCTAAAGTGAGCTGAAATGACAATCTCTATTAGGAACCATCTGCAGAACTGGTGAATTCTTCTCTGTGATGTTGATGGATGGGTTAGCAAGAGAAAATGGAGGGGGAAATGCTTATACTACACAGAGTATAAGCACCATCTCTAAATTAAGAAGGAAGGGAAGGGAAAGGACAGGACGGGTTGGGAAGGGAGGGAAGGAGGAGGGAAAGGAGGAGAGAGAGGAGGAGGGAGAGGAGGAGGGAAGAGAGGTCACCTGGTTTTAAGTTCTATCCATGCAGGTGGAAAGCCCTGGCTAAGAATCTTGGGAAACGCCCAGGCTAGTTAATTATGGCACGCTCCAGCTAGTGTACATGGACTTGCTCTCTGCCTTCAGAGGCATAGCTATGGGACAAGGACGATCTTCCTAGTTCCCTTGTGCTCTGGTGGCACTGGCAGGTTCTGGATGGTTGTCTGAACCTGATGTATAGGGGCTCTTCATTTAGTTATTTAGTCCCATTAATTCTTCAGAGTTGCAAATGTCTGGAACTTCTCATTAGAAGTAGGAATAATATCCCACTAGGTTTTCAATGTGAACTAGTGAGAAATAGTAATTGGAATACTAGGGATCTAAGATAATATTTCAAGACAGAAATACACACTTAATTTCTTCTTTGTGTATGGTTTTGTTGTTTGTTTTCTGTTTTGTTTGTTTCTACAATCTATGCATTGGGGCCCTTGAATCACAGCTGCTTATTTGCCGCTATATAAACAAACCACAGTTTGTCAAGTCCCCTACTGATGGACCATTACCTTGCTTCTGGCTTAGCTCTTTTTCTCTCTCACCAACAGTGCTGTAATAGACATCCTTGAACCATGTCTCCTTGCATGCACTTACACCAGTTTCTCGAAAATAGATACCAAGAGGTGGGCTTTCTGGGTCATAGAGTATGATTAACTCCACTAGGATTTCTCAAATTACCCTGTAAACTGAGTGTACTAATTTACAATTCTGCCACCAGTGTTTGGGTTTCCATTTTCCTATGACATTCCCACCAACGCTTGGTATTATTAGATTTTTTTTCTTCTTTCCTTTTTCACACAATGGGTATGACATTATGTCTGGCTGTCTTAAAATTTTCATTTCCCTGATTTACTGTGTATTTTCATATTGGCCAATTAATCTTCTTTTCTTGTGAATTGCTTAGGTCAGTTGAGATATTCATATTGGTTTACGAGACTTCTTTGTTTAGGTTGGCTACTAATCCTTCAGTTTTATGTATTGCAAATATCTTATCTCAGTCTATGGCTTGTCTCCTTTTTTTGGTGTCTTTGACTAGTAGAAATTTTTATAAATTTTAATGCAATTAAATTTGTCCATCTTAAAAAAATTTATCCATCCTTTTCTTTTATTTAGACCCTATGTATGGAATATTCTGCTCACTATTCCTTTCCTTCCCCCTCTCACATTACCTATGGAGATAGATTGCCAAACTCTTCTGTCATATTTTGACTGAAAAGATTTAAATTAATCATTTTAGGGTTAAACTTAGGCTCATAGAAACATTGGGGACAAACACTGAAGTCCCTGAGGCACGCTGAAACTGAATCCAGCATGAGACATCAGAGAAAGGAACAGATGTATGCTTTGGAAAAATTGATAATGCCTTCCTATTTCAATGTTTATATCTGCTCATGGTATCGTCCACATAATGGTGATGCAGCATTATACCCTGGGCTTCGTTCTCCCTTTGGAATGAGTATCCATTTACAGTCAGTGTGTATTTATTTAATATCTGAAGCCCAGATGTCCCTTCTCTTCTGTTTTACGACATAGGATCAATAAGATTTGTATAATACCCTCCAGGAAAAGATGCTAATTGAATCCAGAAGAGAAAAAAAAGAAAAGGTTTTAAGAAAGAAAAGTTTTGTTTGCTGAGATACATTATCTCCTGGGCTTGAATTGTCACATCATTTCTTATTACTGTTTGTCTATAGGAGTGAAGGAATTGATTCTAAATCTTCCAGTGTAATATATAGGCATTTTAAAAAGTCTTCAGTAAGGCGTCTACATGATCAAAAATTCAAAGGAAAACCAAAAGACAAGAAGATAATTCACTTTTTGTTGTTGGGGGAGCAATCTCATGGGTATCTGAAGGACCACTGACAACTATCTCTTTATCCCTCAGCTTAACTAGAACTCTAAGGGCTGAAAATTCACCAGCTCTAGTCTTTCAACAGTTTTTCTTCTTTGAAAATAATTAGAACCAGAAAGAGTTTACATCAAAGTGCTTAAACATCAAGATTGTAAACAGACACTTGTTAATTCCCAGACATAAGGTTCCAGATAATTTCCTTTGGAGAAATAAACCTGTGGTTGTTTCAGTTTTACATATTTTTCTCTTGGATCTTTGGTCAATTTCCCAAAGCCAAACTTTTTTCTTTCAAATGATGTCACGATCCTTAGAAATATGCCTGCCTTATGTTTCCTAACAAAACTTAAAATCTAATAAAGAAGAATCCTATTTTTCTGCCATAACCCTTACCTAAAATGAATGTTCAGAAGCTTCTAGATAAAGGAGCAAAAGCCCTGGGGTTTGGGGCCCATCTTTGTTCATTTTACAGTTGGCCAAATGTGGAAGTTTGAAGGGAACATGAGACATGAAGTCATTTTTGTTTTTTTCCCCATAAATATTCTTTAAATGAAATATCCATTTCCCTTTTAATTAAGTGAGAGATCCAATACAAAGGACAGTGGTCATGTGATAGCTCTGTAGGACCCTTTATAGTTGTTAGAGCCTTTTCTTTTCATTATATACTACCTTATTTGATCTTTACAACCCCCCTGATAGGGCAGGCAAGGAAGGTGTTATTCAATATGTAAATTTTGAGGTCTACACCAAGCTGAGATATTACAGGGCTCAGGAACAAAGAGTTCTTTGCTCAAGTTTATATATATGGTTGAAAAACCTTTGTGATCATCTTATTATGACAGCCTCCCATTTTATATTTATTTTACCTGCAAGTATGAGTTGCTCCATCCAAAAGATGAGTTTAAAAGTAGACATTCATGCCCATGAGTTTAAGGCCTCTTCCCACAGGAGTCTTTAACCAATAGCTCCAAGTCAGAGTTTGAAAGACCAACTAGCTTGTCACAGATCAGGACAACTCTGAGGCAAAGCTCACCATCCAGAGTCCCACAGAAGGGTCTGGCAAAAGCTAAACTCTGCATAGTCCTGCCTGAGATTGATGAGGGAGCAGGAGGCTGGCTGAGGACAAAGCAAAAGCTGGCGCCTTGCACCCCCTCTTCACCCTTTCCCCTCCATAAGTGTAGCATCCCTCAGGCAGCCCTGACTGCCGTGAACAATAAGCAAATAGTTAACTTGCAGAGCTCACAATCCTGCTAGACAGGAGTCTCCCTTGGCTTACAAATGTCCTAAATCTCACTAACAAAGACGATTGATAGCAGGATTGTGAGACCCCACCAAAAAGTCTCCCAAAGATCTTAATGTTAATGGCTGGTCTAAAGACAACATTGATCCAGCAGCAAGGGCAAGGCCTCCAGCAGGCCTGGAACATCCTGGCACCTTGTAGGCCCTCTTTAGCATATGAAAACTCCACTGACACCTCCCTTCCCCTCACCTTCCCCCAACCGCAGGGTACAGAACCTGCCATCCCTCACAACCCGGGGCAGCAGCTCTTCCTGCCCACGGGTCCTGTCCCCGTGCTTTAATAAACCACCATTTTGCACCAAAGATGTCTCAAGAATTCTTTCTTGGTCATCGGCTCCGGACCTCAGCCCACCAAACCTCACCTAGGTTCTAGAACTTCATCAAGATCACACTATTGCTTGACTTTCTCCCCGTCTCTGTCCTTCTTCCCCAGCCCTTACGCATGTCTCCTTGATAAATCTCTAGGGGAATCTCTCGGGGCCTACCTCTAGGGAACCCCATCTAAGACACCTAGATTTTCCAATCGCTGAGAGTCTTTACTTCATAGAACAATCCAGTAACAATTTTATATATTTTGGTTAGTCTTTGACCATTACCCACATAAGGCAGGGACAACGTGTGTTTGACTTACCATTGTATCCCCAGTGCTTGGCACTGTAGCTCAAGAACAGTCCATAAAGATATACTTAATGAAAAAAAAAGCAGACTTTAAGATGGCTATTAGAAAATAAGGCCGGGATGAATGTTGCCTAATTCATATTTGTGAGTTGAGTAGGTTGCCTTAGAAATGCTTTTAAAGTGCAAACTCACACAAGACATTGACCTCAGAGCAGCTCAGGCTGGCCATGCCAGACATCAAGGAGGGGATCTGGGAGTGAATTCATGGATGTGAAAATACCGAAGGGCTAGTTCGAGGTCAGTTTCTTGAGATGTCTGCTAGACATTGGCCAGCATATCCAGAATGCTGCTAAACTCTGTCTTCAGCCATTTATTTCTTGGGACTACATAAACATAGCCAATTCACATACATATGTGCTTAGTCACAAATACTAGAGGGGGCTTTTCTTTTGAATAAATGTTTGTTGAGTATAATGTATATTTTAAAAAAAGGACTACTCTTAAGTCCCTCAAGGACTTTTCACTAAGGGCACATTCGCATGTAACTAACATGGAGATCAAGTAACAAAACAGCCCTCCTGACGATCCCCTATTCTCCATTTCATTTACTCCTTCCTCTCTCCCTTCCCAGAGATAACCATGACCCTGATCACCAATAATTATCACACATGCTATCACAATCAAGTTAATTAAAACATTCATCACAGCACATACTTATTTTTTTATGAGAATGTTGTTCTCGGCCAGTTTCAAGTATATAATATGTATAGCTAACTACAGTCACCAAGCTGTGTGTCAGATCCTCAGAATTTACTCATCTTTTGCGTTTGGACCAATGCCTGCCCATTTCCCCAGCCCCTAATCCTGGCAACCACCCATCTATTCTCTGTTTCTATGAGTTGGACTTTTTGCTTTTTTAGACTCCGTGTAGAAAGGGTACTGTAGGGTATTTTTTGTTCTCTGCCTGGCTTATTTCACTTAACAGAATGACCTCCAGGTTCATCCATGATGTTGCAAGTGGCAGGATTTCCTTCTTTTTCATGACAGAATTATATTCATTGTATACACACACCACATCTTTATCCATTCATCTGTTGACAGACATGTAGGCTGTTTTCATATCTTGAATATTGTAAACAATTATGCAATGAACATGGACATGCAGATATCTTTTTGAGATCCTGTTTTCATTTCCTTTGCGTATATACCCAGAAGTCAGATTGCTAGATCATATGGCAGCTATTTTTTTAAAGTTTTTGAGGAACTTTCCATACTGTTTTCAATAGTGGCCATGCCAGTTTACATTCCCATCAACAGTGCGCAAGGGTTCACTTCTCTCCACATCCTTGCCAGCTCTTATCTATTGGCTTTTTAGTAATAGCCATTCTAACAGGTGTGAGGTGATATCTCACTGTGGTTTTCATTTGCATTTCCCTGATGATTTGTAACATTGAACATCTTTTCATATATCTGTTTGCCATTCCTATATGCTATTCAGAAAAATGTCTGTTCAGATCCTTCACCTGTTTTTTTTTTTTTTTTTAATTAGATTGTTTGTTTTCTTGTCTTTGAGTTGTTGGAGTTCCTTACCTATTTTGGATATTAACTTCTTATTAGATACAGGGTTTGCAAATATTTTCTCCTGTTTCGTAGGTTGTCCTTTCATTTTGTTGGTAGTTTCCCTTGCTATTTAGTGACTCTTGGTTCATCTTGTCATGCTAGTTTATTTTTGCTTTTGTTGCCTGTGCTTTCAGTGTTCTACCTCAAAAATAATTGCCTAGACCAATGTCAGTGATTACTTTTATCTACTTGATCTATGTATAAGTGGAATCATACAGTATATATTCCTCTATACTGACTTCTTTAACCCAATGTTATATTTATGTGACGTATCCATGTCTTTCTATGTAGTGGTAGCTTGTTCATTTTCTCTCTTCTATGCTACTCCTTTGTGTAAATATGTCACATAAATAAATATGCCACAGTCAGTACTGATTTGCATTCCTTTAGCAATACATGAATTCCCTACCTTTACCTGCACTTAGCAGTACCACTCTTTTCAGCTAGTCTTTTGGGGGTGTAATCTGATCTCATTGTGGTTTTAATTTGCAGTTACATTATCTTTACTGATATTGGGCATCTTTTCATATGCTAATGATTCTACTGAATATCCTTTTTTATAAAGTGCCTGTTCAAGGCTTTTGCCCAACTTTTAAAAAAGTGTATCTGCCTTTTTTACTGATGTATAAGAGATTTTTTTAAAAATATTTTATTTCTTTATTTGACAGACAGAGATCACAGGCAGGCAGAGAGAGGGAGGAGGAAGCAGGCTCCCCGCTGAGCAGAGAGCCCCATGCGGGGCTCGATCCCAGGACCCTGGGATCATGACCTGAGCCGAAGGCAGAGGCTTAACCCACTGAGCCACCCAGGCGCCCCTGTATAAGAGATTTTTAAAAAGATCTTATTTATTTATTTGAAAGAGAGAGAGAGAGAGAGAGAGAGAGCACAAGCAGGGGAGTGACAGGCAGAGGGAGAGGGAAGGGCAAAGCAGACTCCCCACAGAGTAGGGGGAGCCTGATGAGGGGCTCAATCCCAGGATCCTGGGATTATGACCTGAGCTGAAGGCAGTTGCTTAACCAACTGAGTTACCCAAACACTCTGTTGTAGAGCTTTAAAATGTGAACTGCATATAAGTCTTTTGTTGGATATATGAGATGCAGATATCTTTCTACTCTTTGCTCTTGGGGGCTTTTAAAAATGGGGTTAAAAATGGGGTTAAGATGAGAGGCTATGGACTCTGAAAAACAATCTGAGGGTTTTGAAGGAGTGGGGAGTGGGAGGTTGGGGGAGCCAGGTGGTGGGTATTAAGGAGGGCACATATTGCATGGAGCACTGGGTGTGGTGCAAAAACAATGAATTCTGTTATGCTGAAAAGAAATTTTAAAAAAAAAATGGGGTTAAGTGTTCAGTGTGTAGAAAATAGAGTCATGAGCCCTGCTTGAGTTTCAAGAAAGTGGACATTTAAAGGTAAATCAAAAGAAGAGAAACCTGGATCTTGTTCTCTTTAAGTTTGCTGTAGCTTTGTTGAGGTAGGATTCCAAGAGCAGCTGGGTATGCTTCATATTCTTGATAGAACCAATCATTTTTTTATTTGGCTATTGTCTCACATGCTGAAAGGGAGTCATTAATCATTGACATCCCAGTAGAGTCTCTCCCACATAATGATGAAGTACTGTATAATTAGGTGTCTAGATATTTGAATAACAACTGTGGCTGTGCACTGTGCTGGAGGCACAAAGATGGGTATGTCAGTGCCCCTTAATTCTGTGAGATTTTAGGGCACTGTTGGGATGCTTTAGTATCTGTATCTTATTTGAGCACCTGAGGGTAGGACGACGGCCAGACTGGTAAAATAGAAAAATGTATTTTCCTGCTCCTGAAACCTTTGATTTTCAGTTAGTCGTTGCCCTAAATCTGTGAGATCTTTATTTCCAAGAAATGCCTTTCTCTCATCCTGATAACGCCACTAATTAATATCTTGTGAAATTCTCTTTCTCAAAATGATGAATTTAAATAAAATGTGGTGGGACCTCTGTGGCTCAGTTGGTTAAGTGTCTGACTCTTGATTTTGGCTCAGGTCACAATCTCAGGGTCGTGAGACTGAGCGTGGGGCTCCACGCTCAGCACAGAGTCTGCTTGGGGTTCTCTCTCCCTCTCTCCCTGTCCTTCCTCTCATTCACTTTCTCTCTTTCAAATAAGTGAATAAATAATCTTTTAAAGTAAATAAATAAAGCACACAGAAATGACTTAGATATAGTTTTAAGATACTACAAGAGAAAAAGGCCATAAAATAAAGATTCTTTTCTCCCTGCTATATGAGAACACCCTTAAAGATTCAATATTAGTCAACTGAAATCATGCTGAATTTATTAAGGGCAAATCTGACAAGTATTATCCTAAACACTGAAGAGTTATAAAAAGTCTATAACATATAGTTCCTGCTTCAAAGAACTTCTAATACACTGGTTGTGATAGTAGTGTGCATCTGTGTGTGGAAGGAAAGTGTTAAGGATGTACAATATCAGCAATGACAACGTGAACATAAAGACCTAAACCAAGTGAGAGGAAAGGGTTGCTTTGGTTTGATTGTAATGATGAGAAAGCATTATACTGATAAAGATCATGGAGCTGTTACTACAAAACAACATTCTCAGTCATCAAAAGCTAAAAACAGGTGTTCCTGATTGGTGGTTGATTCTACTCCAAATGGCAAATTAGAAACCGAGATCCTTCCATACTATGGGTCTACCATCTTCAATGTATAGCTTCTGCGTTTGCTCAGCTTGTCCACTGTAAGCTGGCAGTAGGAGAAAGAACATGGAGGATGGGGAAGTTTAATAGCTAGATCTGCAAAGGGTACATGTCATTTCCACTCAAGTTCCATTGGTTGGAACTCCACCACGCGACCACAGCTAACTGGGAGGGAGGTTGGGAAGTATAGTCCAGCTGTGTGTCCAGGAGAAGAGATAGGTTTGTTGGTCACCTAGCAGACTTTGCCACAGGCTTCATGGTGGCAGGGCATTTAAAATTGGTCTTGAAGCAATGTGAAGGATTTTGACAGAGACTGGAGGTATTAATCTAGGTAAAATGAAAAGCATGAAGAATGACTCAGGAGTAGCCAACAACAGCAAAAATGAAAGAGCATATTTGGAAAATAAGAGATGGCCCAGTTATTAGGAGCTTTAGTCACTTCCAGGAGAGAAACCATTGGAAAAGTAGGTTGAGGCTGTTTCCAATCTGAAACCACATTTTTAGAGGTTTACAAATCACACTGAGAAGGTTACATCCACCATGGTTCGTTTTCTTTCTTTCTTTCTTTCTTTTTTTTTTTAAAGATTTACTTATTTGAGACAGAGAGAGAGCACAAAGAGGGGGGAGGGGTGGAGGGAAAGGGAGAGGGAGAGAGAACCTTAAGCAGACTCCATGCTGGGTGTGGAGACTGACACAGGGCTCGTTTTCAGAACCCTGAGATCATAACCTGAGCCGAAACCAAGAGTCAGAGACTTAACTGACTTCACCACTCAGGCGCCCCTGTTTTTTTTTTTTTTTTTTTTTTTTTAACTACTAGAACTCAACTCCCACTTGCGGGAAAATTGTGGTCGAGACTCATTTTCTTTCTTTTTCTTCATACTCCAGTCTTTCCTGGGAAGTGAGTCCTTAACGTTTGTCTCTAGCACATGGTGGCAGCGGTCAAGCGGGGTGAAGACCCTCCGAATAAGCAGCTTGGTTTTAAGCTTTCAGAAAATCCCCAGGGGGTCTGCTGCCAAAAACCAGTCTAGAGAATGGTATCTGCTGAATGCTGTGTTTGGGAGGGATCCCACGGTCAGGAGAGGGAGGAGGGAGAGGAATTCCTTTCTGACTCTAGGGCACAATCAGCTCATGCTCACGATCCCGGAATTTAATTACCGATGTTGTTATCTTAGCTTGCATAGCTGCAAGTTGTGCCTTAGCGTTGTAGAAGTATCCAGCCTCAGCACTCAGCCTGGTGACCTCCTGACAGTGATTCATTGGGAAGGGTGGGAGCAAGGGAAATCCTGTCCCCTCCCTTCAGATCTGCCAACTTGGCTCCGAACCAACAAGAATGTTTTAGCCAGAAAATATATGTCCCCAAACTGTCTACCCTTTTTCTTACCCTGACATCTCCTCCACGTTGCGCTTTCTATTTGGTAATCATATGCATTCATATTTGAGAAATTAACTTGGACCTAGGCTTTACTGTGTGCTGACTCTGGGAATCTTCTTGTGAATTACTCCTCCTTCCTTCTGCTTCTGACTATGTTGGATCTTGGGGGAGGATTTATTTCATTGTTCCTACCAAGATACAAGTGTAATTGTATATGTTTCTTAGCCCATTAAAACAACAACAGAACCTTCAATGTAATACCTGAGCATCTAAAAAATACTTTCCCAAGCAAACGAGGGAGATTTAGCACATAATTTTTCAAGGTCCTGAACACATCAGTTACACTTGTATGTTATGGAAAGGAAGTTGTTCCCTTTCCTCTGGCAAGAGTTTCTAGATTTTTTTTTTTTTCTTTAGCTGGCCACAAAACAAACCTAAAGAAATCATTATTACATTATGTCCTTTGTCCTCTGTGCACCTTTCTTCCTCTTCTTCACTAAGATGCCCTCACTGGTTCCTCTCCCTGACTACCTCCTGCACTTATAGCCTCTGAGAAACTAAATCTTGCTGGTGACAGGTATTTGGTGTTTTTGCTTTTTGGTTGCTTGCATGTAGGGAAAATGAAACTCTTTAGGTCAGTGGTACAGTACCAGATCATTCCCGAGCATTTTCTGAGATCTACATACCTCTTAAATCATTTGGGCAGACACCACAATATAATGGAATGGAACATGAGCAGAAATTAAGCAGACTTGAGTCCAAATTCTAGCTTTGCCTCTTATCTCTGTGAAACCTTCACCAAAACACTTGACCTCTCTGATCCCCTAAACCTGCTTTGTGATAGTACTGTTTAGTTTTAGCTGTTCTTGAAGTTTATCTACATGGAACAATACAGTATGTATTTTTCTTGTTCCCAATTTCTTTTACTTGATATGATGTTTGTGAGTTTCATCCAAGTTGTTGCACGTAGCAATAGTTTGTCCCACGAAATCTACGGCAGTGCATTATATATCACAAGTCATCTGTCCATCCTACTCAGTGGACATTGGGTTTGTTCAGTTCTTATGAATTGTGATTCTATAATCATTTTTGTAAAATCTTGTGTATATATTCTGTTGAGTAATGTGACATACTGGGTTCCCCAGGTGGTACCCTGAAAGAGATTTGCTTGCGAGAAGTTTATTCCTTTCTGCCATCCAGACCAAACTTGGCTTTAAGATCAGTACCTGTGGGGGAGCAAGGAAGGCGAATTGGACACCGAGAGATAAGTTGGACTACGGTGCAGTCACAACAAAGGCCTCAGCCAACCTATGGAGAGTTCTAGAGCTGAAATGGTCCCACAGAGTTGTGCCAAATAGGGGCAAGGAAACTAGACCTTTATCCATCCTCATTTACCAGTCATTGTACATCAGCTGACCTGGGGAGGAAAGCATGATTTTGAATGTGACATCTGTCTTTGGCAGAGAATGGGGGCTACACCTGTGAGCCATTAGCCATCAACATTTCTAGGAGCTGGTAGAATGAGTTTTCCAATCCTAAAAGTCCTAGCATGTGTGTGTGGGTTGGCAGTGAATCACAGCTGTATGCCACAAGTGTCCCTACATGTCTAATTTCTAAGAGTTGACTTGCTGGTTTATAGGATATGGGTATATTCATCTTTAGTAGATACTATCAAACAATATTCCAAAGTGTTTGTGCCCAAACTCCCTCTTAATTTAGATTCTGAGATCCCCAAGTGGGATCTTACCATGTAGATAAAGGAACATTTTTAGAAGGAAAACATAAGTGTGACAATATCCTACACATTAACTTAATATTTTCTATATTATGGGGAAAGCAAAACTGAGAACCCTTGGAATATGCTATTTATCATTTTCTATCTTATGGCTTAAAATCCTGAAAAATGTCAACACAGTCTGGAATGTTCTGAAATCTAGTTATTGGAGTTAATAAATTCTAAAGACTTTCTGCTGTGCTAAGAAAAGAAAGGGGAAGAGATATGTGAATTGACTGTTGCCTTGAATTTAATTTTTCAGAGTGGCCAAATCAATGAAGGTCCCTGTATATGAGACCCCAGCGGGATGGAGATTCTTCTCCAATCTGATGGACTCAGGACGGTGCTCTCTGTGTGGAGAAGAGAGCTTTGGCACTGGTATGTTTTGCTGCGGTGATGTCACTGGAGAGGGTGGCTAAGGCTGTAGCACTGTATGACCTCAGTTTGGAGACCTGTGAACCCATTGTGGACCATAGGAAGAGATAATTAGAGGAAAAAAATCAGAGAAGACTGGTAGGATATGTGTTATGATACACTCATCTCTTCCGGTTTTTTTCCTCTTTTAAAAAAATCTATTTTGGGATCATATGGTAATTCTATTTTTAATTTTGTGACAGATCTCCACACTGTTTTCCACAGTGGCTGTACAAGTTTGCCTTCCCAGAAGCAGTGCATGAGGGTTCCCCTTTCTCCCCATTCTCACCAACACCTGTTGTTTCTTGTGTTCTTGATTTTAGCTATTCTGACAGGTGGGAGGTGACATCTCATTTTGGTTTTGATTTGCATTTCCCTGATAATTAGTGATGTTGAGTATCCTTTCATGTGTCTGTTGGCCATCTGTATGTCTTGTTTGGAAAAAGTCTATTTGGGTCCTCTGCCCATTTTTAAATTAGATTGTTTGGGGTTTTTTGGTGTTGAGTTGCGTAAGTTCTTTATGTGTTTTGGACATTAACCCTTTATCAGATACATTATTTGCAAATATCTTCTACCATTCAGTAGGTTGCCTTTTTCATTTTGTTGATGGCTGCCTTTCCTGTACAAAAGTTTTTTATTCTGATGTAATCTTAATAGCTTATGTTTGCTTTTGCTACCCTTGCATTAGGAGACATATCCAGAAAAATGTTGTTGCGGTCAATGTCAGAAATATTATTGCCTGTTTTCTCTTCTAGGATTTTTATGGTTTCAGGTCTCACACTTAGGACTTTAATTCATTTGGGATTTATTTTTGTGTATGGTGGGTGTTTACCCTAAGAAGATGAAAACACTAATTTGAAAAGATAATGCACCTCTATGTTCATTGCAGCATTATTTACAATAACCAAGATATGGAAGGAACATAATTGTCCATCACTGGCAGATGAATGGATAAGGAAGGTGTGTGTGTGTGTGTGTGTGTGTGTGTGTGTGATGGACTATTACACAGCCATAAAAAGATGAAATTGTTCCATTTTCAACAACATGGATAGTCCAAGAGAGCATTACGCCAAATGAAATGTCAGACTGAGAAACCAATAGTCCATGATTTCATTCATACGTGGAAAAAAACTTCTTTGCCTTTTGGCTAAGATCAAGTGTGGAATCTAAAACACAAAATAAATGAAAAAAAAAAACACCAAAAAACCAAAAAGCAAAATTACCAAGTGTCTATCCATAGATGAATTGATAAAAAAAATGTGGAATATATATACAGTGGAATATTATTCAGCCATAAAAAAGAGATCTTTCCATTTGTGGCAACATGGATGGACCCAGAGTGCTGTATAATTTCATTCATATGTGGAATTTGAGAAACAGAACAAATGAATAACCAAAAAAAGAGACCAAAAAAAAAACAAAACAGAAAACCAGACTCTCAAATACAGAGAACAAACTGGTGGTTGCCTGAGGGGAAGGGGAGTGGAAGATCCAGATTTCCAGTTATGGAATAAATATAGTCAGTGGTATTATGATAGTGTTGTATGGTGATAAATTTTATCTACACTTGTGAGCATAGCGTAGTGTATGGAGAAGTTGAATCACTATGTTGTGTACCTGAAACTAATGTAACATTGTGTGTCAAACTGTACTCAAATAAAAAATACTTTAAATTTTCCATTTCTTAACAAAATTTCCTATTATGGCAATTTAAAAAATTTTATGAGAGTAGAGAGACTATCACTGAATTCCTCTTTGCTTATCACCTACTTTCTATCATCATCAGCTCATGCTTGATGATTGGTTGATGCGCCAATCATCATCTTGGTTTATCTCTACCTGCATCTACAAGGTGAGCTCTCCTCTCTGATGAGTGTGAAACAATCCCTAGTGTGAATCTTTAAGTACAAAAGCTGTTGAGAAAAAATATAAAATACCACAGTACCATTGTCACACCTAAAATGTTAGAATTTCATTTCTTTATTTCAGTATTTTCAAGATGTTGCTTCATTGTCTTCTGGCTTGCATACTTTCTAAGAAGTGTGCTTCAGTTCTTGTCTGTCTCTGTTCCTCTGTGTTTAAACTCTCACCAATCCTTACCTCTGGTTGCCCTCAATATTTTCTCTATATGTTTTGTTTTCAACAGGTTAACTACAATATATCTAGGTATTTTTTTTTTAATCTTTCTTGGGGTTTTGGGGATTCTTGGATCTGTTCCTTATTGTCTTTCATTAATTTTAGAAAATTCTCAATCATTATTTTTTAAATATTTCTCCTTCCCCATTCTCCCTCTTCTGGGGTTCTGATGACACATGATTTGTGACCATATGTTGTCTCAGAGCTCTTTACACATACTGTTTGGTTTTGGTTACTTTTTTCTTATGTGTTTCAGTTTAAAGTCTTTCTGTTGTCATTATCTTTAAGTCATTGATTCTTTCCTTCGCTGTGTCCAATCTTCTGATGAGCCTAGTGAAAGAATTCTTCATCTCGGATACTGTATTTTATTTCTAGCATTTTTCTTTGACTCCGTCTATAATTTTTATCTTGGTGAGAAAATTCCCCATCTATTTAATATGTTGCTTATCTTTCCCATTAGATCATTTAACATATCTAACGTCATTATTCCAAACTACCTGTCTGTTATTTCTAATATCTGGTTTATCTGTGAATCTGGTTCTCTTGATTGTTTTATCTCTCTGGATAAAGCAGTGGTTTAGTCTTTCTTGCTTTTTGTGTATTTCATAATTTTTCACTGAATGCTGGAGAGTATGTATATAAGAACACTAGAGGCTGAGGTAAACAATGTTTATACACAGAAATGGGCATGCCTCTTCTTTTATCTGGCCATTACTGAAAAGGGTAAATTAATCTAGTCAGGAGTTGAGCTGAGTTTGGATTTTTTTGTTTCTATTATAGTTTTTAGTGTTGCATAGGGTTCTAATTCTTCCAGAAGTGTGATATTTTTACTGTGTGCCAAAGCAAGGATGCTGTATTGGAGGAGATTTTTCAGTGTTTCTGTTTCATTTGCAGCTTTCCATAGTGCCCGCATGTCTATGATACAAGATGGATCTCTACTGTCAGGTGCTTGACCCTTCTCCAGTGACAGCAGACCTCTCCTTAGTATTGGAGTAATGTTACAGGCCCCAAAAGGTTTCCTACCCTTTCTCCAAGGGCAATCTTTGGAGAAATCCCTATTCCAGTAACAATGGATTTTTGCGTGGGTTCTTAGGATGAGAAAATTTGCAACTCACATATCCAAAAGCTTAAGCCTTTTGTTTCCTATGAAAGGAGGGTTTGGGGAACTGGAGGGCGCCATGCTTGTCTGTCAGCAGCTGATCATTGCCCGCATGCAAACACTGTCAGGACCCCCTCTCTGTCTCCAGTCTTTTCTGTGAACACCCAGTGAAGGTTTGTGGGAATTAACTTGCAAATATATCTCTGGTATCTGGGACTCCAAGAAATTTTAAAACTAACATGATGGGATATACTTGGCCTTTAAGAATTTTTGGAACTCTTAAATTACTTCTTATTTTTCATTTGTATGGAAGCATCCTCTTTTTCCTGTGACCTGCCAAAAGGAAGATGGTTTTGTGTCCTATTTTTTATTTTTCCTTGAAGGGGCTTGTCACCTTTTGGATTTCACTTACTCTATGGCCATATGGCCTCACATTTCTAAGGAGTTCAAGAAAGGTTATGATTGTGAAGGTTTCTGGCCTTTTATTATTACTGGGATAGGAGCGACATTCTTTTATAGAGTTCTATATCCTAAACAGAAATGTAGAGTGGAATGCCAAAAGTAATTTCTTAATAACTTCTCCTTTTCTCACCTCTTCCTTAATAGTTTTTTCTTTCTCTAATTGAGATCCAAAAGATATTACTTATAACTATTTGATATCTCTTAAATATCTTTTAATCTGCTTATCCCTTTCAGGTGTTCTCTCTCTAATTTATTAATTGAAGAGACTGGGTCATATGTCCTATAGAGCTTTTAACAGCTTTTTTTTTTTTTTTTAAGATTTTATTTATTTATTTGAGAGAGAGACAGTGAGAGAGAACATGAGCGAGGAAAAGGTCAGAGAGAGAAGCAGACTCCCCGTGGAGCTGGGAGCCCGATGCGGGACTCGATCCTAGGACTCCGGGATCATGACCTGAGCCGAAGGCAGTTGTCCAACCAACTGAGCCACCTAGGCGTCCCGAGCTTTTAACAGCTTTGATTTTAATGTTGACATCCTCATTTTTCTAATTTCTTTGGTGCTTATATAAGGAGACGCTATTGATTAATATTTTTCCCCTCTTCTTTGCAACCACCTTATCACATTCTAATATTAATTACAGCATTTTCTTTTCTAAAACTGTATAATCTCTTGTGATTTTTAAAAGGCATTCAGTCATATAATCTGTGACTAAAATATTTTTGTTTCCCTTTCTAATATTTTTACCCTGTATGTTATATTTTTATTGCATTAGGTACAACCTTCAGAATTATGTTAAATAATAATTGTGATAATTCATTATTTTAATGGAAATGGATTTAATATTTTACCTTCTGTTTTGGTGATTGCTTTTTAAAACTTTTAAAAAAAGATTTTATTTATTCATTTGGTGGGGAAAGGCAAAGGAAAAGGGAGAGGGAATCTCAAGCAGACTCTGTGCTGAGTGTAGAGCCCTATGCATGGCTCAATCTCATGACCCTGAGATCATGACCTGAGTAGAAATCAAGAGTCAGATGCTCAACCAACTGAGCCACCCAGGCACCCCAGTGATTACTTTTTAATGTTGGTAAAAATCTCTATGTCCATGTAGATATTATTTCTTATTTTTATTTTACTTAGAACCTTGTAGAAACAGCTGCTGGATTTACCAGGTGTCTTTTTAGAATCTAGTGATATAGAAGTACTTTTTTCTTTTTTATTATGATGTAATGAAATAGCATGATTGATTTGCTGACATCAAACCATCCTTGAATTCCCAAGAATATGTCCTCTTTGGTCATGCTTAAACACATTGCAGTAAAACCACTGGAACTGGTTATAATGATAACATTTCAGGATATGTTGGGATTCCTGAAGAAGTTTCATTCTGGGGAGATTTCTTCTCTTACCCACTCTAGTGGCATTATCATTAATGGTCTGGGAGGGATGGTGTGCATTTTTGTTTCTTTGGGAAAGGAGAGACCGTATCAAGCTCTCTCAAGTGCTACTGTTTAGACTCAGAATATATGGCTGGTACTTGTGCTTAGGTCAGTCCAAGCTGTGATACCTTCTTTAACAATACAAATCTAGCAACTGGAATGGAAACTGGCAAGCCCAGGTTATCCCTCCCTCTCTGTCTTTATAAGCATTTATTGAGCACTTACAATATACAATATATTTATAGGCTTTAACTTTGCAGGATAAAATATCATGTGTGTAAACCATATTAAACCCTCAGTAACAAATATTTGCTTACTTCAGTTTAATAAACATTTATTCAGTACTTACAGAGTACAAGGCATTGTCCTACATGGTATTTAGAATATAAAATGCTTAGGACCATACCCTTAAGGAACTCAAGATCTTTGGGTACATCATTAGAAACATGCACAGATTACTAGATGACTGTTCTACAATGCAGAAACTTTAAATTTCTAAAATAGAGGAAGAGAAAAAAATGTGGGAAATGAGAGAATGCTTTGGGACTGGAGGTTCAAAGCATGCTTCAGGAAAGGGATGAAAACTGGGCTGGTTCTTAAAGAATGGGAAGGATTTGTATACATAGAAATGAAAGAACCAGGCCATGCCAAATGGAGAGAGCAGTGCCAGAAAGAAATAGAGGTTGGGAGAGCAGGGGACATGTGTTGCATGTGATATGGAGCACTTTTTCATGTGTCTGTTGGCCATCTGGATGTCTTCTTTGCAGAAATGTCTGTTCATGTCCTCTGCCCATTTCTTGATTGGATTATTTGTTCTTTGGGTGTCAAGTTTGCTAAGTTCATTATAGATTTTGGACACTAGTCCTTTATCTGATATGTCGTTTGCAAATATCTTCTCCCATTCTGTGAGTTGTCTTTTGGTTTTGTTAACTGTTTCCTTTGCTGTGCAAAAGCTTTTGATCTTGATAAAATCCCAATAGTTCATTTTTGCCCTTGCTTCCCTTGCCTTTGGCGATGTTCCTAGGAAGATGTTGCTGCAGCTATCATGTTCCTTTTAAGGAACACAAGGACCCTTCCTCAGGTTCAAGTGACTTTTGCCTCACGAGCCTGATTTGACAGAGGAAATTCCTGAGCTCAGGAAGGAGTTGTGGGACTCACGTAGGGCCCCAGGGCTTGGAAAAGGTCCCCACCTGAATTACATTGCAGTTGAACTAAGATTAATCTCGTGCCCTACACTGTGTGCTGCTTTCCACCACGGTGCTCAGTCTTTCTGATGAAAGCAGTGACTTATTCCATCCTGCAGGCATACAGTAGTGAGGGACTGTTAGAAGGCCTGAGGAGTGGGACCACTCAGCCTTGTAGGGGGAAAATAGCTTCATTCTGCTCTTATGGGTTTTATTAATGCCAGTTCCTGGGTAGCCCTGAGCTGCTACGTCAGAAGCGCCTGGGAAACTTGCTAAAAATACATATATTCTTTCCTACTCTTACTTGGAGTCTCTGGGGGGGTGGGTGGAGCCTGAGGATCTTCATTCTATTTATTTATTTTTATTTTATTTTATTCTTTTATTTTTAAAATTATGTCATGTTAGAATCTGCATTTTAAGTAAGTATCCTGACATTTTTTAAAGAAGGGTTATTTCTTTCCGAGAGAGAGAGAGAGAGAGAGAGAGAGAGAAGTTAGCTGGACACAGGAGATCCTTATTTAGATATAGTTTCCAGGGGCACCTGGGTGGCTCAGTGGGTTAAGGCCTCTGCCTTCTGCTCAGGTCATGATCTCAGGGTCCTGGGATCGAGCCCCACATCAGGCTCTCCGCTCAGCAGAGAGCCTGCTTCCTCCTCTCTCTCTGACTATGTGTGACCTCTCTCTCTCTGTCAAATAAATAAAAAATATCTTAACAACAACAACAAAAAGATATAGTTTCCAGCAGCAAATGAGCTAACTAAGGGAGGAAAAAGTCGACAGATGGAAGGGTTTTAGATCCGCAGCTGGGGAGGTGCCCCGAAAATGTACCCAGGCTTTCTTGAGTGGAGGCCTTTTCCTGTGTCCCTGGAGCATGGAGCCGTGTACCAACTAGGAATGCATCGTTTGGTGCCAAGAAAGCTTGAAAATATGGATTTGACTCAGGCTCAAGAATGTCAAGCTTTTTTTCCAAGACGAGCAAGATATATCGTGAGTGGAAGTTTCCTTTGCCAGCTTCTTGAGCTCCTAGACATTTCCAAGGTACCAGGCTGGGGATAGGATTGGAGCTCAGGCTTCTCTCCTAGGAAAAAGTCCAAGTCCTGGACAATAGGAAACCTGTACTTCTGGCTCTGCCAAAGAATCAAAGTCCCTTAACAAGCCAGATCACCTTTTGTGCTGGGACCAGATACTCACCCACCTCCTGGGAAGAGCCTTGGAAAACTCATTTATAGAGAGAAAGAAGAACGTATTAAAAATTCTCAGATTTAAAGAGAAGAAAACTGTTCATCTAGATGACATCCGGGTAGTTCGAATTTGAAGGAATCTGGACTTGTCCCCGTACACAAAAGGGGATATATGAAACAACTAAACCTAAGATCTATAAAACCAAAAATGTTGAAGTTTTATTTTGTTTTTGTTTTCATTTTTGTTTTTGTTTTGCCATTGGTTGATGAGGTCCTTCTCGTTTCCATCTTTGACAGCAGTTTTCGAAGAAGTGACACCATTTGGGGAATGTATGAGTGGTCCCGGCCCAAAGCTTTTTCCTTTACAGGAAATACTGAGGGATGGCTGTGTTTGGGAGAACCTGGATGAGCTCTGAATTTGAACATCACCTTGAATATTACTATTACCTTGATCACATACTCTTAAAAAGCTAATGTCATTAGCCATATGACTGTGTATTGTTTTCAAGAAAGTACTCTCTGTTGAGTTTTCCATAATAATAATAATCTCTTTGAATGGACACTTAGTATATGCCTGGGCATTGCTAAACCTTCTGTATGCATCCATCTCTCCCTCTGAAGATTTGGAATTGAATCCAGGTCTCCTGGCACCAACATGACTTGTCCATCATTGTCACACCAATTTTTTCCACTGTGAACTTTGGAGTACAGCCTGGTTCTCTTGAAGTAGGCTATTTTTATATCTGGCCGGTTTTTAGCACAAACGGGAGAGACCCAGCCTATGTGTACATTCCAGGTCACAAGTAATTTCAAATTTTTAAGATTGGTTCGATCTTTCTGTATGATGTGGAGACATCGTAAATGCCCTGAGGACAGGGGCCATGCCTATTTTGTTCAGCTCTATTTCTTTGATATATGGTAGGTCTTGGGTAATTGTTTGCGTGATGGATGGAAGGAGAGAAGGAGGGATGACAGACTGGAAGGAAGTTAAGGTAAAAAGAGGAAATAAAGGAAAGAAGGCTGGAAAGATGGAGGGAAAGTAGACAGACAGAAGGAAAGAAATAAGGAAGAAACAAAGGATTTCCATGTTGGTATTTCTTCTTTCTCTTATCAGTAGTTATATTTTTGGCAGGTTTTTGTTTTTAAGATTTTATTTATTTACTTGACAGAGACGAGATCACAAGTAGGCAGAGAGGCAGCAGAGAGAGAGGAGAAGCAGGCTCCCTGCTGAGCAGAGAACCCAATGCGATGCGGGGCTCGATCCCAGGACCCTGAGATCATGACCTGATCTGAAGGTAGAGGCTTAACCCACTGAGCCACCCAGGCACCCCTATTTTTGGCAATTTTAAGTGAATACATATATCTGGAGATCTGGGCATTTCTATCCCAAGTTTTGGGAGGATTTACAAAGACAAAACAACACAAATATAGACCAGTTGGAAGGGAGAGAGGAGGGATGTTACAAAGTATAGCAAAGTCAGAGTTATATAATTTTAAAACTAGAATTTTGATATTTTCAATCATCATGTAATTATCAGTGCAAATTAAAACCTAACAAAGTGCTTCTAGGAGGACTTCTTCCCAAAACCTGTGTTAATGAATAGAATTTAAATTTTAAGTATTATTAAGCATTTGCAATTTGTTTTATTTGCCTGTTTATTTCCTGTGTATGGTTGACTGACCACTACCTGTAAAGAGCCTCATGTTCAATGGTGGGCTGAGTTCTAGCTTTGGTGATCTTTTATGTGTCTTAAATTCTTACAGCCTTCAACACAGACATTCTCTGCTGTATAGTCTCGTGGTTTATATTATTGACTTATTCTCCCGTTGCTTTATGAAAAGACATTTTATTTCCCATAATAGTTATGTAATTTACAGTTCAGGGCCATGCTTTCTCTTTTGTTTATGTTTCACACATGACCTGGGTGCATCCTAACTCAAGGTTGGGTTCTCAGTATCGCTGTTGAACAAATACTGCATAGACTTAACTTTCTGTATTTATACAGTGATTTTACTTAATAGTGTACCTTTTTTTTTAAAGCTCTGAATTTTGAGTTCATTTTTTAAAAATATTTTGTTTATTTATTTGACAGAGAGAGGGAGAGATCACAAGCAGGCAGAGCAGCAGGCAGAGAGAGCGGGGAAGCAGGCTCCCCACTGAGCAGAGAGCCCGATGTGGGGCTCCATCTCAGGACCCTGATATCATGACCTGAGCTGAAGGCAGAGGCTTTAACCCACTGAGCCACCCAGGGGCCCATAGTGTACCTTTTTAAACGGGTAAAATAAACAACCACTTTAGTCCATTCCTTATCTAGATGATCACTAATTGTATATTTGGCTGTTTCCACGTTGGTTCAGTCTCTAGGGCAAAGAAAGAAGCCTGTGAATTTCATATTATTGACGTTCTACCCCATTTCCTTCTCCTATTCATGGCCAATTTGTGTATCCGTCTGGATAGCAGATGTGACGTGAGAAGGCCGCGGTGACAGCATTATCAGTGCTGGGAGAGCAGTTCTTCTGTGGGGCTAGTTGGGACAGGCTGTGTGCACATGTGCGATGTAGGCTAGGTCAGAGCATGAGGCGCCAAATTTGACATCCCCAAGAACCTCCTCGTAAAGTCCGACAATCAGAACTCCCTTTCGGACCCTGCATCAACTCCCTACCCTGTGCTGGGACCCAGAGCTCCACCTGGAGTGAGAAGAATGTCTCCATCACATAAAATCCTGTTCTTGGGGTCTCCCCGGTTCCATTGCCTTCACCCTTCAATTCATCCTCCAAGCTGTTGAAAAGTGGCGAGGGAGGGTGTGTGTGACATCTGAGTATGGAATGAAAACGAAAGAGTGGACCTCGGAGGCTGTGTCCACATCTACCAGGGCACTCTGGGACTGAGAATCTTGGGAAATCATGGTCCTTAGCCACAGATGAGGGATCCCAGCCAGACTAAGGGTTCCTTTGTCTACAATGTTGACTAAGGGACTTCTAACAAGGAGGCCCATCCCTTGGTATTTAAGACGTAGTTCCTAAAATGGCACTTGCAGGCTTCCCCACCTGCTCTCTGCTAGTTGCTAGGTGACCCCAGGAGAACAAAGCGGAATGACTACAGAGTGACAGGTCCTCAGCCATGTGGTGCAGACCGCAAATCCACTGAAATGATTGCCGGTTCAGCTTATGACCTGTCAAGGAGTAGTTCTCAGGGAATCGTGTTGTTTTCCTCCGCTCTGGTGACAAAGAAACGGCGTGGGATGTATGAGTTAGGAGGTCCCACTCTCCCTTACCTACCAGTACCGGTGTGCTCATGAGGGAGAGTTGTGTTAGCTGGCTGGCCTCCTCCAGGACAGATGGCTTGACTGCCTTGGCGCACATGTTAATGAAATCGTGCTAATATGTCTGATTTATCGAGCCCCTCCTAAGTGACAGATACCATGCTCAGGGCCTCCTATACATTGTTTCATGGAGACTTCTCAACACTGAAGTGAATTAGGGACCGTAATGGCCCCTCATTTTCCAGATAAGGTCACTGAGGTTAGGGAAGAAGGTCAAGCCAATGGTCAAGGTAACATTGGCGGAGTTGGGATTCAAACCCAATCTCACTGGCTCCACAGTAGCCTGCTGCCCCCAGTTAAGGCCAGGCTGAGGGGTCTTTTACTCCTCTGTGGTGATTCTTTTAGCTGAGGGTGGAACGAATGCCAGGGGACTTGGGAGAATGGTGTCACGTAAACAGCACAGCGCCAGGATTTGACAGACCTGGCTCCAGTCTTGACTCCTCCTCTGTAAGGCTGAACCACCTTGCAGAGATTGCTTAACTTCTCTGGGCCTCAGTTTCCTCATTTGTAAGGTGAATATTCAGTGGGATGATCTGTAACATTTTTTCCAATGTAACATTCCAGGTGACGTCTAGCCAGCTAGCTACTCTCACTGAGGAGTGAGTCCAGTGAATTAGATCAAGCTACATACAAGAGTTTCACTCAGTCATTGATTTGATGTCATCATTCAGTGAATATTTCCTGCACGCCTTCTATGAACCAGGGCCAAGAGAGAGTGATGAGTAATTTCAGACACAGTTCTTACCCTCATGGAGCTTATTGGGTGTGGCCGTATTAGCCAAATGCCCTGTAGGATATTGGTGTCAAGCACCGTCATCATTATCGTTATCATCATCAATGTCATCATGAAATTTATTGCCACGTGTTCTTATTCACTGGGATCCATAATGGCCACAGCACCGGTCATTGGTCAGTTGCAGCCATCCTACCTTTCTGAGCTGACAGCTGTCTCTTATATATACCAGTTACATAGATCCTGACCTGCTGATACGTGGAATAAATTTGTTCTCCAATTCGTGAAAGGTTTAGGGCATTTGTTTTTTGAGTTTTTTTAAATAATTTTTTATTTTTTTATTAACATATAATGTATTATTAGCCCCAGGGGTACAGGTCTGTGAATCGCCAGGTTTACACACTTCATAGCACTCACCATAGCATATACATTCCCCAATGTCCATAACCCAACCACCCTCTCCCTACCCCTCTCCCCCTGATAACCCTCAGTTTGTTTTGTAAGATTAAGAGTCTCTTATGGTTTGTCTCCCTCCCGATCCCATCTTGTTTCATTTATTCTTTTCCTACCTCCCAACCCCTCCCCCACTGACGCTCAACTTCCTCATATCAGGGAGATCATATAATTGTCTTTTCTCTTATTTCGCTCAGCATAATACCCTCTAGTTCCATCCACGATGTTGCAAATGGCAAGATTTCACTTCTTTTGATGACTAGGACATTTGTTTTTAAAAAGCTTAATTTTTGAGCATGGAAAAGCGGCAGTCTTTCCATGCACCTTGCTTTTGGGCAAGATTTTGAAAGCTGAACATAAGCGATTTGAGGCATGAAAAACACAAAACCCCCAAACCAACCTGTCACTATTCTATAGCATGTTTTCAAATCTCCGAGTCCCCTGAAAGGGCTGTCTCACACGTTTCCCTTCGAACTCCACTATTTACAAAAGACAAATCCTTGTCTTGAGTGGACGAAAAGAGGATGGGGAGACTTTCAGTGCAGACTAGTAGAAAACTGCATTTGTAAATGATCTGAGGTTAAATTGATCTGAGAAGAGAAGCAAAGGGAAATCGGCAACTTTTCTGACCATCTTGTGTGCAAAGGAGGAAGACCGCCTCTGTGACCCACATCTTCAGGAGGGTTGCCTCAGCTCCCTGGGCCATTTTCTCTGTCATCTTTGCAGCCCCTGGGGACCACTGTGGTTCCTGGGCTTGCGGGAAGTAGCATAGTCCACCCATGTCAGAGCTAACCCATGCCCAGGTTCGAAGCCTGTTTTCACCACTTCATGGCTGTGTGACCGCATACAAATGGTCTAGCCACAGTCTCTTCTTTGTCAAAGGAGCTATACTGTTGTGTAAATTGGGTGATTGAATACACGGGGATGTGTGAGATACGGAGTCTAGTGTCTGGTACCTTCCTGCTCATCTTCTAAGAATGGAATTTATCTCGCTTCGTAATCCCCCTCCGAGAGCAAGTATGTATAGCTCCTGTCACTTCCGGTTCTGGGAATGGTGGTGCTACTATGTGCATTGAACAGGCACGAATCCTAAAAACCATCAGAGGCCTATTCGAGGGAGTGGCCCTTCTTTTTAGATGATCACGCATCCTGGCATGCTGGGGACTGAGAGGTTTTCTTAGTTATGGGGGGGGGGCATTTACTGCTATAATTGGGAAGGTCCCAGGTTAAACTGGGACGAGCTGGTTACCCCAGAGTTGGTAAAATCCTCCCAAGTTTTCCAGACAGAAAGGGCGGGGAGAGAGCATAATCCTGACACCGACTCCAGCAGGAGCCACCCACGCAAGCAGGACCTGTGGCATCCACCAAACTGGAGACTAGTGGCCACTTTCATTTAGCAACAAATTTGGACAAAAAGAAGAGGTCAGATTTGGACAAAAAGAAGCCATCTGCCCCCAACATGGACCTCTTTTGATTATTCTTCTCCTAATGCAGTGGCTCTCAACCCCAGCGGCCCATGAGAATCACTTGAAGAACTTTAAAAAAAAAATACTAATGTCCGTATCCCATTGCCAAAAATTCTTGTTTTAATGGTCAGGAGTAAGGCCTTGCACTGATATTTGGAATTCTTGTAAGTTCTTCAGGTGATTCTGATATGCAGCCTGGATTGAGAATCATAATTCTTGTTCTAGCTTGGGGCCTGCAAAAGGTGCACAGTGATATCTGTTTTCCTAATTGACAAGTTCAGACGTTCCTGATCTGAGTCTCAGCTGAGATGACTTGATTGTGTTCATGTTTTATTGAGTTGATTTGCCCATGCTGGAATTTCCATGAGAAGGAAATCACTTTGAGACTGAGTATGCTCTTTATTTCCCCCTTATCTTCCATGAGGCCAATAATCTTACTGGAGTAAGTAAGAGTATTGGATAAGGCATAACTATGAAGATGGCAAAAAGATTAGTAGTTTGTCGTGTTTGTCCAAATCCTTGACTGCACACCAAGAGGGAACCCAAGGATAAACTATGGACTTCAGGTGATAATCGTGTGTCAGTGTAGGTTCAACACTTATAATAAATGTCCTCCTGCACTGGGGACTGTTAATAGTGGGGGAAGTTGTCTTTGTGTGAGGACCGGAGTAGAGGGGACTCCCCATACTTTTTAATCCATTTTGTTGTGAAGCTAAAGGTAGGCTACAAAATAAGCATCCCCAACTTCCTCCAAGGCCAGTGCTGACAGCTCAGCTGCACGCCTTCTTCCCTATCCTCAACTTCTGTTAGTCTCTAAAACCTTCCGGGATATTCCTGATCCTAATCTCAAGATCTGCGAGACCCACAGGGAAGGGGGTTATATTCAGTCTCTATGGGATGAATGATAGTTCAAAGTCCATCACCCATTCATAAGTGGTAGTGATCTGTTTACTATCCCAACCAGCTCTTTGGTAAATGGAATTGAATGTCCTCAGATATGACTTTCTACACACCACTGAAGACTTTTTGTCTTATAATGAAAAAAATATATCTTTCTTCTGGAAATAGGGCAGAAGAAGAAAACACCTGCTGTTCTACCATTTCCGAGATATTGTTAAGGGTGGGGTGGTCCTCCTGTTGTTTATCTGTGCACATACATACAAACATATCTTACCTATATTTTGCTCCAAAAATATACTGAATATACTTCCTTGGTAAGCTTAATTGTTCCATTCATGAAAACATCTAAACAAGCTTTTGGATGGATTTTCCACAATTATCCTGATGTGTAATGATTAGCTTGTATTTGTCCAATTTTCCTCTCATCTCTTAGCTACTTTAGTAAAACGTCCTTGGGCTAAAGGTTAAAAAGAAGGATAGCTGAGTCCAAACCTGGGTGATACCTTAAGACTATTGATTATTTTTGCCAAATTATGGTATTAAACCACACATTTATACTAACACTGGTACTCAGTATTCCCCTTCCCCTGACCTCTGCTAATTGGCAGTTTCCAAATATCATCCCATTTAATGGACTTGACCGCAATGAGACCGAACATCTGTCCAAATGTTTTGAACTCTTAATATTTTTCTCTTGCGAAATTGCTCATTTCTACCCTTCCACAGTTCTCTATCGGGGTATCTCTTTTTCTCATTGACTCATAAAATATTTATAAATATGTAGTGTGTTAAGCCTTATCATCTATGATGTGAATAGCTCTTCCCTCTGTTTTTACTCTGTTTATGGTAGGGTTTCAGAAAACCATTTCATACCTTTGTAAAATGTACCTGTCACTGATATGGCATGATAGTTCATTTGCTTTGGAGAAGGAGGGTTGTATCCCCAAAACCCTTTCCAAAGCATTCCATGAGCATCCAGGGGAATCGTGTGTGTAAATGCGACATCCATCATTGTCTCCATTCCCACCTCAGAAAGCTGTAAAAAGCACAATTCATTTTACTAGATCATTTCCCCTTATGAATTTTTGCAGATGTTTAACTTGTAGGCAAGTATATCCAAACCAATGTCAAAATCCACTGTCGAGTTGGTGACAAATGGGCGAGGTGTTTTTTTTTTTTTTTTAATCTTGCTAAAAGAACTTCATGTCTCTTCTCCCACTAAATTATGCCATCTTCTTTCACAGAGTTAATAACCTCTAATGGTTCTATCCCCAGGTAATGTAATCCAGCTGGAAATGCAAGGTATGCAAAGCCCATGTTTTAAAACAAAAGAGTATTTTTCTCTAGCCAGTAAATAAAAGTAATTTTTCAGCTATAAAAGGACTAAAGGTTTTGAAATTATCCCACTGGGCAGGGTTTCCTAGACTTGTTATTTTGGCACTCAGCCATAGAGCCAGCCCAGTATCTTCCAAACTTCTTCCATTTTTGTAGCCGTGCGAAGAGTTCGCTGGATAAGACAAGAGTCACCCCATGGTGTGATGATTAACGTCTGGGGTCCTCTCAACCTGGAGGCAGCGGCAACCAGACGTCTGAAAGTGTCATCAGCACATCATTGATCAGTGCAGAAGGAGAACCAAACACTGATTGTTTTTCCTTTTAAATATCTTCACTGCCCTCTCAAGGTTGTATGTTTTCCTTTTCAAGGAAAAGCACTTAACATTTAACACCATAAATGTAACAGTAAATGGCTCATAGCTTCATTGAGAGGTTGTCAAAAATGTTTAACTTAAGTATTATTTCATCCCATTTTCAAGGTTTCAAGAGCTTTGAGACATTGGGTCTCTCTTTTCGATTTTCTATGTATGTTTCATAGCCCTGAAACCAAAGCGTCCTCGTCCATTCTCACGGCTCTATTGCAAGAAGCATTGGTCCAGCCCCTGGTCCCAGTTGCCATTCCTACAATATGGTTATTGCTAGTGTCAGAGGATTACAGTATAGGAATAACTGAGAACAATCTGCCTTAAAGGGTGTCTTAAGGAATCAGCACCATGTTGGTGCATTGTGTGAATGACCAATACATTCTGACAGTGACCCCGCGGGGTGGGAGCCATCCTTGTCCCTATGTTGCGGATGAGAACAGCCAGTCCCGCAAAGAGAAGTGTTGAGCCAGCACTTGAATGTGAACAACCTGACCCAAGAGCCTGCCCTCTGGACTTGATTAAATTGATAGGACAACCCCACGAGATTGGTGTTGGTGTCCTCATTGTACAGATGAGAAGTTGAGGCTCAGAAAGCTTAATAACTGTGCAGCAACTTGTCACACGTGCAAGAGGTAGCAGGAGTTTGGTTTCAAACCCTCATTCCAAAGCCTTCCCATGCTTTTCCTGTCACCGTGTTCCTTACTCTGTTACAAGTGCCTTGGATTCTGGGCCCTCTTCACTTCAGAGAGAGCTTAGAGCCGGCCAGGAGACAGGTACTTAAGTGGGCCTCTTGCATTTCCTTCTGGTTCTTTTTTGCAAAGAAATCTACCTGTTCAGTGGGCTTTTGGCATTCCTGTGAATGCCACGACATGAACTGCCTGTCTTTCTACCTGCTGTAGGGTAGAGTTACCCAGTTGATTCCTGCATGGGGGACTTTGTGGTTGCTGTCCCTTGGTTTGGAATGCTTCGTGTCCACATCTCAGCGTGGCCGACTCCTTCCCACATGGCAGCTCAGATGTCATCATCTCAGTGGAGCTGACCATGACAACCTGTATTCATCTCCTAAGGCTGCCACAACAAATCACTGTAAACCTGGGGTTGGGGGGTGGCTTAAAACAACAAGAATGTGTTCCACAAAACCAAAATCAAGGTGTTGATTTTGGGGGTCATCCTTCCTCTGAAGGCTCTAGGGGAGAGCCCTTCCTTGCCTCTTTCCACTTTGGGGGGGCTCCCTGTGTTCCTCACTGGTGACAGCAATGCCAGTCTCAGTCTCTGTCTCTGTCTTTATGTCACCTGTTCCTCTATATTTCTCCTTTCTGTATCTTCTCCTCTCCTTTGAGGAACACTTGTCATTGGATTTAAGGTCTGCCTGAGTAACCTAGGATGCTCTCACCTCAAGATCCTTGATTGTATCTGCAAGACTGTTTCCCCTGCTAAGGTCACGGTCACAGGTGCTGGGTGAACATGTCTTTTGGGAAAGCCACCACTAGCCCTTCTGTAGACAAACTATACTACTCTAGGTAATATAGTTTTTGCTGCTGTCATACTCTGTGACTTTTTTCATAGCCCTTGTCCTTATTTAATGCATCTTGTTCTCTCGTCTACTTTGCTGTTGCCTGTCTCTACCTCCTCAAATTCAAGCTTTATGAATAAAGAGTTGTCTTATTCAGTGCTCTATCCCTAGCTCCTTGACCAGTGCTTGGTATATTGTAAAGATAAAAAATTATTGACTGAATGAATGATAACATTGGGCAAATGTGATGTCAGCTTAGCTCTTTGGTACTTTCAACAAATTCCAGGATTGTATTATATTTTTTGATGTTATTTTGTACTATTTGAATTTCAGTTGGATTTTTTCAAAAATGCCAGTATACTATGGGACATGTATTTATCACAATAGGTAAATATAGGCAACCATTTCAATACTCAGTTGCTAACTGGTCTTCGTGGTTCATTTGGCTTTTATTCCCCCCACCCCCAGGAACAATTCCTCAGCAGAATTCTTCTTTCTTCTTTAGGCTCTGATCACCTCCGCGAAAAGGATGGCCTCTGGGCTGTTTTGGTCTGGCTTTCCATTCTGGCTGCGCGAAAGCAGAGTGTGGAGGAAATCGTCCGAGATCACTGGGCCAAATTTGGCCGCCACTATTATTGCAGGTGAGGAGTGAGGGGGTCCCTGGGGAACTGCTCTTGGAGAAAAGTGGTGGGCTAGAACCTTAAGAAGGAGGCAGCTTTCAGGATGATCTGAGGAACCCAGGGGCTGGAGCTCCTGATAGGCATTTGGGCAACCTGTCAAGGGCATCCAAACCAGAAGGCAGAAATTTCCCCTCCCCTAGAGACTTTCCTCTGTCATCTCTTCACCCGTGCCTGTCAGATGGGCATCCATTCCAAGAGGGACTCTGAACTGCAGAACCTTAAAAGTCCTTTGTTGTCCAGGAGAGTTGGATCGTCTAATCAGGGGCTCTCCTTCTTAGTCCTCCAACCATAATTATCAAAGAATGGAAGCAGAGACAAAACTGATAGGTCGGATTGCTTTCGTAATCCTCTCTTCCCTCCGTCTTACGTGCTCGCTAAGGGTCGAACAATGTCTAAGGTGCCCTCTGAAGGGGCCACATGGTTCAGGAGCCCCAGATTTGGCTAAAGTTTTGTCCCTGTAAAAGGAGATGCAGAAGAGGGAACTGTTACCCTGGGAGAGAGCAGGGGCAAAGGTCAGTGGCTAAGAGCTCAGGATTGGGGGGGGGGTCTATCTATGTCACTTTCTTGTTTGTGAAGTAAGTGAGGGAGCAGAGTCTTCTGCCTGCCTGGTTGCCCGCTAGGTGTACCTGGGTATGCTAAGTTTGTGTTCCAAGTACCAAGCCACGGATTTGGGGGAGAAGTGATGGGCAAGGAGGTTAACAGTGGAGAACCTGGGGATGGGGCAAGGGAACGTTTGGGTAGCCTCAGAGACTCTCTGTGTATGGAAAACAGTACGGTGGCGTCTTTGCTTTGTTTACAAATAGTTAACTACTTTGGATGTTTGGTTATGTTTCAAGAGCTTAAGGAACAGAAAGAAAGCTTCAGACTTCCCTTATAAGGTGATTGTTTTTTCTCTTAACAAGTCATTTACTTAGATAAATATCAGAGAATAAGAAAGCCGGTGAGAGGCCTCATTACCATCAAAAAGATTACAGGGCTCTGGGAAATGTTGACACGGCCATAATAGTCTTTTTTCCTGTTTAGACAAGAAGACAGAGGTTGCAGTTTCCTGAAAACCACCTCAAATGGTACCTTGTTTCATAAACAAGGCAGTTACTCTCAAGGCAGGTTGGGCATTTGTTATACTTACTAGTATTTCTCACAAGTGCCCAAAAAATCCCAATTCTTGTGGGCCTTTTTGGCATACCTGGGAAGTAATTCCATTGCACAAAGCTGTTCCAAAAAAAAGTCCAACCTGATAAAAATATGTTATGATCGCCAACCTCTGGCTTAGTGAGATCCCTTTGAGTTAAGGATGTGTTCCTCATAATTTGTGCAATGATTATCTAACTTTCTGCCAGTGTTTTGAGGACATGGTGTTATGATGACTGTATTTAGAATATAGTTCATTTTTTCTGTGGCCAAGAGCTTAGAGGATAATTACTTTTTTCATAGCAAATATGGTATTACAGAATATAATGCAATGGCAATTTAAATTCTTGTAGAACATTGATTTACATTTCAGATTTCTGTCCAAAAAGATCACAGAGATAAAGAAAAAAGGAAGAGAGAGTAGGTAGAATGAATGGTTAACACTTTTTTCAGCCTCCAGCAGATACAGGTTGAGAGATCCTTGTGAAATAAAAAGACTTCTAGCCTGTTCTTTGTGGTGGGGAGGAGATAATCCAACAGTTTTGGTTAACTGTTTCTGAACCTGAAGTTGTATCTGGGAACCCATATGATTTTCCCTGTGTGAATGGACCCCAGAAGGAACTCCCCATTGAAAAATTTCCTCCCTTGTGTGTGCTATGGTGAGTGCTATGAAATGTGTAAGCCTGATGATTCACAGACCTGTACCCCTGGGGCAAAAATACATTATATGTTAATAAAAGTAATTAATTAAAAAAAAAAAAAGGAGAGAAATATTTCCTCCCTTGAAAGTGTGGGTTGTGGTGGTCAGAGGAGGTGGTTTGCCGTAGCAAAGTGGGGGTTCTGTGTCAGAGTCTGCTTGGGTATGAAGATAAGCATTTGGGCAGGCTTGACAATAGACCAAATGTGATATGTCCTGTCCGTGGATTTCCCCAACTTCTGCATCTCTTTCACTGCCCCCTCCATATCCTAATAAACCCTTAGCCCATCCTTCTACCCCTCTCTGCTTGGTTGGGTCTCGATCTTCCCCCAAAAGACTATCTTTAAAGAGATTCTAGGCTCAGAACTCATCCACTGCCTCCAGTGTTCTGAAAGAGTTCCCAGTCGTTTTGTTTCTGAGGCTGGGGAGGGCACATCTGTGTTGGAGGGAGAGTTTACAAGACAGAGATACAGGGACAGGGGACCCACTGCTAGAAATGGCATCATTCCATGTTTTCCATTTTGGCTAATACCCTGATGTTTACTCCAAGTCTTAAAAGATCTCGGGTGAAGAAGAAGTAGCAGTGATTCAAGTCTTCCTTCTTTCAGCGGGCTGGGAGCCCACATCTTGTCCCTGTGTCACACAGAGCCCAGTGTGAGATCTCACCACATGTGAGCCATGTGGGCCCAGCTGCCCCTCAAGGGCTTCCTTCTTTAACAGCGCCCCCTGGGCTTGCCATTCAGTCTCGGTCGATACTATCTGACACAGGGGAAGACTCCAGTTCTTTTGTGATAGTGACCAAGAATAAAATCCATTAATAATTTTAAGCAATGGTGTCTGGCATCTCTCGATATGCATTATGGTATTTAAGCCCGACAAGAACAAATGAGAGAGGTGTTATTTTTAGTCTTTTTTTTTTTTTTTTTCCTTTTTCCAATCACCTCCCAGCCCCATTGTTACATTTGATGTTCTTGGCTAGGAGGACTTTTGTTTTAATGGAACAATTGGGGTATTTCTTCCAAGTTTCCAAGAGAGTTTTATGGTATGTTGAGGTCCCTTCCTCCTTCTCCCTTCTCCTCCCTTGATTCCTCTCTCCCCTTCCTTCTTCCCCCCCTTCCCTTGCTCCTGTCTTTCGTCCCACTGCGTAGTAAACACTTACTAGAAGCAGCAGAGAACGAAACGGAGAAGGTCTCTGGCCTCCCGGAGCTTGTGGTTCATGGCGGCAAAGGCAGATAAGACATAAATAAACAAATACACAAACAAAGTAAATACGGGTTGGGATAAGTACCACAAGAAAATGTCAAGAGTGATGTGAGAGAGGGAGAGATGAGGGAAACGTCTTGAATAGAAGGTCAGAGAAGGTCACTTTCTGGAGGTGACACAGAGCTGGAAAAGTGACAGAAGAGAATGTGCCCGGTATGTGCGTGGTCATGGGGAAGCATCTACCAGGTTGAGTCCTGGGATGGATCCCCAGCCCGGGCTCCCTGGTCAGTGGGAAGCCTGCTTCTTCCCCTGCAATCTGCCACTCACCTCATAATGCTCTCTTTCTCAAATAAATAAATAAAAACTTTAAAAAAAGGAGAGAGAATATACCAGGTTGAGGGAACAGACAGCAATGGCAAAGTCCCAAAGGCAGGGCAGGGCAAAGTGTCTCCGAGGACTGGAGAGGAAGCCCGTGTGGCTGGACATTAGGGAACAAGCGTGAGAGTGGGACAAAGTCAAGGGGTAGGTGCGGTCGGATCTCACAGCGGGTTATGGTCTGTGGCTACAGTCTTGTTCTCAACTGATGGGCACTTGGGGAAGGATTTAAAATAAAGGACATGACTCCATGTGCTTTTTACAAGATCATTTGGGCTCCTCTATGGGGCCAGGGTTCTGTGGGTCAGGTAAGAGAGCATGGGGACCTACTGGGACGCTTCTCTGTGCTCTTCTTCCAGGAAAACAAAACCAAGGCTCAGATGACCTTGAGTGGTCTGCCCTGTGGCTGGCTCTCTGGCTAGGTTTGCCTTCACCCTGTGTCCTGCCTTCCCTCTCCAGGTTTGACTATGAGGGGCTAGAGCCCAAGATGACGTATTACATCATGAGGGACCTGGAGGCCCTGGTCACAGACAAGTCCTTCGTTGGCCAGCAGTTCGCCGTGGGCAACCACGTCTACAGTGTGGCAAAGACAGACTGCTTTGAATATGTGGACCCTGTGGACGGCACGGTGACCAAGAAACAGGTACTTGCTAGGAAATCACTAGAAAGGGCAAAGCCAGGGGTCAGAGTGTCCAACAGCTGGAATAGTCTGTAGGGCTGGTCTACTGTGAGCGCTTCATGTGTCAGATGAGAGCCCGCACCCAGGAGAGAAGAAAGCCCTCAGTGAAGTTTACCTACCTGGTTAATTCCTGGCAGAGGACACATTTGAACACAGCGCCCTGACTGTCTGTCCAGTATTCTTTCTGCTTGTAACTGACAGGCCGATACTAAACATAGATAGAAACCCAATATTTCCTTCTGAAATGTTTGCAGCCTGTGGGCTCATCACAGATTCAGAAAAAGGTTCCCAGGACAAAATACTCTTTTTCCTTGGCATCCCCAAGGATCAGGTGCAGTTTCCCCTTTTATGACCTTATGTCATTGAGAATGATAGGAGCTTAGCCAGATGGGTTTGTAGGGGAAGAAACAGTGGGAAAACTTGTCCCACAAAACCCAAAAGGAAGACCTATGGTGGGGAATGATTACAAAAGGTCCGTGACAAAATCAACAACTTCTGCCATGGTCTCATCTTTGTGAATTGTGTAAGGGAAGTTGAAAGCTATTACAAAGTGTGTTTCTTCTTGATTTTGTGTATTTATTGGCTATGGCAAGAACTGACCCATCTAGGAGCACATTTCAATATTTACAGTTTAAATAAGACACCAAGTAATGTTAAGAAAAGCTCCGTTCTAAAATCTCCAAATTCTTATCTTCTGGTACACTCTTCACCAAGAACAGACAACAAAATAAATCGGAAGCTGTCAGACTGGGGGGGGGGGGGACTAGATGTAACAGAATTTACTGATCTTTTTATTTTGACTAATATTTCACACATAGTCCTTCTCTTAGAGTCCCGGACTTGCAGATGTCCCAAAGCCTGAGGCCCTCCTATTATTTGGTTGGTATCCTCCTCTGGTCTCTGGTGTTTCCTGGTGGTCTTCCATCTCTGTTGGAAAGTCATTCATCTTTCATTCTAGAAGGCCTTCTGTGGCTGGGGAAATTGATGAACGCTTTACTTTGGGAAGCTGTAGGGTAGTAGAGATAAGAGTGGTTGAGAAGTTTGAAGACCCAGGGGTGTCTGGGTGACTCAGTCAGTTCAGTGCCTGCCTTCAGCTCAGGCCATGCTCTCAAGGTCCTGGGATTGAGCCCCGCATCCTGCTCCCTGCTTCTCCCTCTGCCCCTCCCCCTGCTTGCACTCTCTCTCTCTCTATCTCTCTTTTTCTGTGTCTCTCTCTTTCTCTCAAATAATAAATAAATAATCTTTTAAAAAAGTTAAAGAAGAAGAAGTTTGAAGACTCAGAAGCACATCTTCCCACATCTTCCCACTTACTAGTTACATGACTTCAGGAAAGAGGCCCAATTTCTTTGAGCCACGGTTCCTTCCTCATTGGTAACACATCTGCCTCACAGCGCTGTTTTAGAAAGCCAACGAATAAGACAGGAAAGCGCCCAGCAGTCCTTCACACAGGGAGTGCATCCTCCATTTCTTGTAGTTGGGTTTTGTTTCCCACGAGGATGCGTCTTCGTAGATGAGACCGAAATAACGCTAGTGAATCTCCAGACATGTGAAGTCGGGAGCTCCCCACATCATGTCTCAGAGCCGTGTCGCCTCAGAGGAATCCTTTCCAATTCTGTAACATACCCCTACTTCCATTTTGCAAAGGAGCCTCAGACCAAACATTTCTCAAATCCAGGCCTCCTAAAACACATGCTTTCTAAATTATTCTTGGGAGGTTTTTGTTCCCTGGTGAGGAAGGCTTGAAATCCATTCCCTGAAAAGATTATCTAGTCAGTGCTAGGGTCTGGACTCTGTCTGCTCCTGAGAAGCTTGTCTGTGAAGCTAATTTGTTTTGCTGTGAAACCCACTAACGCTCTACCTTGTTTCTTCCCCAGCGCACTCACCATCCATGTCCTCTCTTCTTGGCTCTTTGAACAGTTCACATCAGGCTAATTGCGCAGCTAGATCTCAAGTTCAGTCCCTATTTATTCCATGTGCCCTCCCCTGCAACCCTGAATCTTGGTTTCCAATTTTACTCTGGAACTTATTTTTTTTTTCTTTCCATACTCTTTCATATTAGCTCAAATGTGGCCATAAATAGTAAATGCTCCCAGGAGCTGCTCTGGGGAATTCCTCTAGCAGCAAAGGAAGGTGGTTGTTCACCTTCTCAGATTCCGGGACCTAAGTGACGGTTTACAAGCTTGTGGTCCTCAGTCGTCCTGGAGCTTCTCCGCTGCTCTGGGCTTGGCTCACTGAGGGTTTGGGGGGGACAGTTAACCCTCAGTGCCATCCTTATCGTCAGCAGGTTACACATGGTTCTTGCTTTGGGTCCTGTTGGCGCGGAGGGGGGTAGTTCCAGCAATGGGGGTGTGTTGGTAAACTTCCTTCATCAAGGCGACATCTCTGCTTTTGAGAAGTCAGGGTCATTAGCACTCGGTTCCAGGGATGGTCGAGTCTGGGCGCACTTCGGTGACATCGTTGCAAAGCAAGCACCATCTTTCTACTCCTAAAAGGCATATTTGAATTTAATGAACGTGTATTATTTTTAAATACCCATAAAGCACTTCGGTGCCTTCATTCAAGAGATATTTCTGGAGAGCCTACCAAATGCATAATAACTGGCATTTGTCATGGGAGGCATTTTTATTTTTTAGAGAGGAAGAAGTGGGGGGCCGAGGGGCAGAGGGAGACGAAAATCTTTTTTTTTTTTTTTTGAAGATTTTATTTATTTATTTGACAAACAGAGATCACAAGTACGCAGAGAGAGAGCGGGGAAGCAGGCTCCCCCTCTGAGCAGAAAGCCTGATGCAGGGCTCGATCCCAGGACCCTGAGATCATCACCTGAGCTGACAGCAGAGGCTTTAACCCACTGAGCCACCCAGGCGCCCCAGGAGAGGGAAAAATCTTAAGCAGACTTCACACGCAGCATGGAGTCTGACGTGGGGCTGGTCTCACGACCCTGAAATCATGACCTGGGTTGAATTCATGAGTTGGGCTCTTAATTGACTGAGCTACCCAGGCGCCCCTGGAGCAGATTTTTAACATAAAGGTATAACAGCTTTATCGAGATACCATTCACACACCGTCCAGTTTACCCATGCCAAGTGCACACTTTGGTGGTTTCTAGCATGTTCAAACAGTTGTGCCATCATTACCATGGTCAGTTGTAGAACATTTTTGTCATCCCCCAAAGCAACATGTACTTGTTGGCTGGAATCTCCATTTCCAACCCTGGTGATTTGACCTTCTTTCTGTCTCTCTGGATTTGCCTATTCTGGATATTTCACTTAGATGGAACGATTGTGTGGATAGACTTCATTTTTTTTGTCCATTCTTAAGTTCATGAATGCTTGGGCTATTTCCACTTAAAAAAAAAAAAAGATGTATTTATTTATTTTAGAGAAAGAGAGAGTCCATGAGTGGGGGTAGGGACAGAAGGAGAGGGAAAGAGAATCCTGAAGCAGACTCCCCGCTGAGCATGGAGCCCTACACGGGTCTCCATCCCGGAACCCTGAGATCATGACCTGAGCCAAAATCAAGAGTCAGCCACTTAACTGACTGAGCCACCCAGGCACCCTGGGCTTTTTCCACTCTTTGACTATTATGAAGAGTGCTGCTGTGAATATTCACGTAAAGTTTCTGAGCAGACATCAGTTTTCAATTATCATTCCATGCTAGGTGTGGAATTGCTAGATTAATGGTAACTCTAGGTCTAGCCTTTAAAGCAACAGCCATATAGTCTTCAAGAGTGATTTCTCTGCTTTCCATTCTCCCCAGCAGCATATGAGGCTTTCAATTTCTGCATGCTTTTGCCAACCTTTGTTATTATCTTTTTGGTGAGAGTATACTGTAATTTAAAATAATCTACTAAATTATGTATTATTTTACAGTTAAGTTGGAAGAGACTTGATCTATAAGGACAAACACAGTATGCCTTGCCTAGTAAAACCCAAAGGAAACATAATAATGCAACATCTCTGTTTGCTGTGGGAAGCAGATTGCTATGGCCTCTCCAGGGTTGTATTTTGTTGGAGTCAAGAGGACATAGGTTTGAAGGCTTTGTCCCTGCCTTGATTTGTGACTTTGGGTACATTATTTAATTCTTTCTTTTCTCAACTTGTTGGGGCAGGCAGATGGCCTATTGGTAATAATTATCATATAGGTTATAGAGAAGGTGTGAGGAGAAAGTTCTATAAAGCCCCAGGCTCAGTGGCTGGTATCCATTTGATATTCCAGAATTATCAGTTGCTTCCTCCTTTCAGAATCTTCAGCTTGACTGCATATCAGTTTGAGGAAAGGGTGTGGTAGGCGTTCAAGTGCACAGGCTTGAGATCAGCAAGTCTTGGGTTTGATTCAGTTCTGCCGCCTCCTTGCTGGGTGATCTTAGGAAGTTACTCAACCTCCCTGGGCCTTTCCTTATCTGTGAAAATAGGAATAATCATTGTGGTTTCTTCATACAGCCCTTGGGAGAATTCGATAATACATGGGAAGTCCTGACATGTAATAACCACTAATAAATGATTAACTAGAAGAGCTTGGGTTAAGAGAGCATCCTTGGGAAGGAAGGATTTTGACATTTACTGACCATATATGATGAGAAAAACAGGGACAACAACACTGAACAAAATACAGCTTTGCAGGGTGTCATCTGAAGACATGGGAATGGCTCCTCAGTTTCTGAGTCATCTGTGAATTGATTCAAAGTCACGGTTCTTTCCTTTCCCTGAGCCCGCTCCTCCCCCATCTCCTCCAACCCACTTTGCTCTAGAAAGGGAAAGGTTTTTTAAGGCAGCTCAGTCTCCTTTTTGTCCTCGATTTGGGGTTAGAGTCAGGAAAGGGACTGTGGGAAAAAAGCGGTTTTACATATATCTCCAGAGATAAAGAAGAAATGTTCCTCCATCCGAAATGAAATTAAAATCCTGTTCCAGTGATAAGCCCTGCCCTCCATCCACTTCACGGCTGTGGGAATGTTCAGCAAAGTCTGTCCTGTCTGTGAGATCCTGTGGGGGTCACTTGGGGGTCACTTAAGGAGCAAGACCTCTGAAGTATTCAACCCCTGACTTGAATTCCCAGGGACCCCATTGGCCTACCCATGACCTGTCCAGGTCACATGGGATCTACTGTGGCTGTCTCCAAGCGGCTGATCATTTTGTGATGTTGGGTGCCAAGAGGAAAGCTGATGTGGTTTTCCATTAAGCAGGACCCACAAGGAATTCTGATTTAGAAATAGCAATTTAATGAGGCATGGTTCAACACCTGCGGCTCATTCTCTCTTGTCCCATGAGGGTATGTCACTATTTATTTTCAGGTAAAATCTAGTCACATGAATGAATAATGATGGCTTCTTCAAATAAGAGTGGGAAAAGTAAGCCAGTAGCTCCTATGGGAGCAGGGATCTGTTTGACCCAGTTGCCAACTAATTCAAGAGGTTCCCACTTTATGCCTTGTAAAAAGATGGAAAAGATGAGAGAAAGGCAGGCAGCTCCTTAAGTCTTGATGGGTGGCCTACTCTTTCCTCAAGGATGAGTCCCTTGTACAAACATCAAGATTTTCCATGGTGCTAAGCACTCTTCTCTTCCTTAACCATCAACAACCCAAGGAATATCATCAGCAGCAGATTACCTCTTATCATTATCCTCCCCATCTTCTTGTAGCCCAAATCTCCCAGAGTCACCACTCAATGTTTCATGGCTATGAGACTCTTCCAGCCCCAATGGAAGGAATACTCCAGTCCTGGTGGTGTGAAAGATGGACGGTAGGACACATGTACCAGCATCAAGTACTACTAGGCTGGGCATCGATGACAGAACCATGACCTGTATTTTGAAAATTAGCTTTGAAGAGAACAAACTTGATACCATCAGCAAAATTTAAGCAACTGAGTCTCTCCTCATGACTGGTCCCATGCCTGTATTTCTATTTAACAAGATCAAAAATCATGAAATTCCACCAGTGCTGAAGTCATTTGCCAGTAACAGTTCAGATGATATTAAAAAACCTGATGTAAATAAAAGCATACCAGTTAGCTGATGTGGAAAACCAAATCCAATTCGATTATGTCAGGCCAGCTCTCAGCTTATTAATACCTCTTCGAGTTATGCAGGCTGTGTGGAAACATTTTGATGTTGTCTTCAACCTGGAAAAAAGGGCCATTTGAAATTAGTTCAGAGAAAAAGCACACTTTGAAGACTGGCTGCAAAGTTAATTTGCTTTTAGAGTTGTTTTAATACTCGGGAAGGTGTCTGCACTTTTTAATTTCAGTATTTAGAAATAATGAAGCAAGTAAATTGGCAATCTTGAAATCACGTTTTAGTCTGTCTGGCCTTTGGCATTTTAATATATACTGCCGTACTACTAACCCTTGGTTAGCAGAGAGAGAGAAAGTTACCATAGCCTCGTTTCTGGAGGCATCATTGAAGGCAACTGATTGGAGAATCTAGGTGCCAAGGACTGAGTTCTCAGTTTAGAGTTAACTGGTCAACCTTCAACTTTCATCACATTCTGATTGTGAACCAAGTGAGAGACTGTTGTGAACACCATATCCCTGCACAAGGCCGCTTGCCGGAGTGTGCTCTGCGCATCTCAAAGAGGAATTTAAGAAATCATTTCAGTCATGCTCATGATCCCACCTACAGAGTTCAGTTGAATCCGAAAGATAGTACTTAGAAACAGTCTTCCTCTGTGGAGTGACCGAAGTGTTTTGGGAGGGAGGTGGTGTCATTACATGTATATTGTGATGAAATCTGGGTGAAAAAATCCTTTTTCTGTTGCAAGTTGTGAGGTTAAAAAAATTCTCATAATAAATATATATCCCTTTCCTACTTTAGTACAATACGGTGAAGACAGCGGAAGCGTGATTCATTCACGCCTTCATCCATTCACTGAATTTTTTTTTTTTAAAGATTTTATTTGTTTATTTGACAGAGATCACAAGTAGGCAGAGGCCAGCAGAGAGAGAGAGAGGAGGAAGCAGGCTCTCCGCCGAGTGGAGAACCCGATGCGGGACCCGATCCCAGGACCCTAAGATCATGACCTAAGCCGAAGGCAGAGGCTCCAACCCACTGAGCCACCCAGGCACCCCCATTCACTGAATATTAACCAAACACCTACTATGTGCCGGTCAGCTTGCTGGGCGCTGAAGATACGCTGGCACACGGGAGAATCTAGTAGGGAAGACTAACTGAAATTAAATTTGTAATCACTATAGAGTTCATTGAACAGTATTACGGAGAACGAACCCTATTTGGGAGTGCAGAGCAGGGGGAGCTCACCTCAAGTAGGGCGCTGGGAGGTGAGATTTAAGCTGTGCCCTGAAGAATGAATGGGAGCTGGCCTAGGGAAAACCATCTTGTCAGACTAAATGTCTTTCTTTCATTTAATGTAGTTAAACTGTTGTTTGACTTTCCAGATAAAGAGCTAGGATTTTCCGGGGTGCCTGGGTGGCTCAGTGGGTTAAAGCCTCTGCCTTTGGCTTGGGTCATGATCTCAGGGTCCTGGGATCGAGCCCCGCTTCGGGCTCTCTGCTCAGCAGGGAGCCTGCTTCCCCCTCTCTCTCTGCCTGCCTCTCTCTGCCTACTTGTGATCTCTGTTGTAAATTAAAAAAAAAAAAAAAAGAACTGGGATTTCCTGTAGGCAATAGTGTTCTCACTGGGATGTTACAATACTTACAATCCGCAACTCTAGTTCATTCTACGACACTGCAGTTGTGCTACATAAAGACAACTGAGGTTTTTGGTAGGACACTTTGAAAACCACCTGGTTGGCTAAGGTGGCTGGGTGGCTAAGCATCTGACTCTTGATTTCAGAGTCGGGATCGAGCCCCATGTCAGGCTCTGCCCCCAGTGGGAGTCTGTATAGATTCTCTCCCTCTCTCCCTCTGTTAGTGAGACTTTTTTTTTTTTTTAAGATTTTTATTTATTTATTTGGCAGCAGATCACAAGTTGGCAGAGTAGCAGGCGGGGGGCGGGGGGGGCAGGCTCCCCTCTGAGCAGAGAGCTTGATGTGGGGCTTGATCCCTGGACCTTGGGATCACGACCCAAGCTGAAGGCAGAGGCTTTAACCCACTGAGCCACCCAGGCGCGGCTCAGTGTGTCTTTTAAATAAATAAATAAATCTTTAAAAGAAAAGAAAAGAAAACCATGTATTTAAAAAAATGTTTTTAATAATAGCTACTTTTCCTGTGATTTTGCTATTCATCTTCCAAAGACCAAACACACATTCATTGCTTCATAAAGACCTGTTGGCTGAGTAGGAGGTAAGGAGAGGGAGACAGTGTTTCTGATTAGTTGGTAAGTTCTTACTACTTTGCTTCTGATTCACTGGAATTTTGTTATAACCACCTCCCCCTGACATAAATTGATTGCTTTAGGGCGATCTTCTAAAATGCTGGTAGTCTAATCCTGCTAAGATATGTGATAAGAATCTAAGTATTCTGGAATGAATGACATCATAATTACTTCCTACCGAACTACTAATTCTGTGTATAGTTAGGAGGGTAACCGTTACCAGGAAACATAAATATTAAAAGGAAAAAAACTGTGGACTATCACAGGAACTGAGAGAGGAAGCTACCTCTGTTGTCTGGGTAAGGTCTGTCTGATTCCAAAATATCCCAGAACGGAGGCTGGTGTTGAGTGAATGGGGATCAGCAGCCATTTTGGCCAATGATGAGGGGAAACGGAACATGTGTGACCTATTTCCATTGTTCCAAATCTGATAGTTGGAATCTGGATAATTTTGAGGTCTTCTCTCTCCCAGTAGTACTCTCATCACCTAATGTGGTTTTTGCTGGGCATATGTTTAAAAAGAGCACTTAGGGAATCATCTGGCCTTGATTCCCCCCCAAATAACTATTTGCAATTATTGGTCTCCAAGAGAGCTGGGTTGGTGGTGAAAAAGACTAGATGAGAATTTGCTCCCCAAAGTTGGGCACCTGGGTCTGGCTGTTAATTAGTGCACTGCAAAAAGGCACCCGGGCTAGTGGGGGAAGGAGAAGCTGAACCCCAGGCCAGCCAAGAGGAAAGATGCTTTTCTCTAATTTGTCTTCCTGTTTGTCATCTCTACGAGGGCACAGTATGGATGAGCTGCTGCCCTGCTCAACCCCTTCTGAACTCACACTTGCAGCTAACTCTGACTTCAACAAAGAAAAATGGGTAATTCTAGTTAATTTTCTTCATGGAGAGAGATGTCTCTCCAATCTAAATCTTCTGCTTTAGAAGCTGCATGCTTTCTTCTGCAAAATATGGTTCAGATGTTACACAGCAGTATTTTCACCTTGAGGCTTTCCAGACGAATCTCTGGGATCCCCCATGAGAGACAACATGTGAATTAGGCTTAGAGTCTCTCTCTTCCATGCCTGTCTTGTCTCCAGGTTCACGTGCCTGGTGTGGCCAACTGACTGTATATGTGACATTATCCTGGCTTTTAGGGCCATGTGCTCTTTTCCCCTGGAATCCATCCTACGTCCTATTTGACGGGGTCGGATACTGCCAAGTAACTGTTGGTAATGTATAATTCCTCCTTCCCCGCCTGGCTCCAACATGTTCTGTAATCTCCAAACGAACATCTGGCAGCTCTGTGTGTGTGTTTAGCAACTTGCACATCTCTCTGCATTGATTTACATGAGGGCTTAAAAAAAATCAACATTTATTTATCCAGCATTTATCAAATACTTGCTCTACGTAAGGCTCTGTGCTCGTTTGGGAGATGGTAAGAAACCTACGAGATGTTGTTCAGATATGTCACGAGAAGCAGTGTGTGGCGCTCAGCCATCCCTTGTGTTTCAACCTCAAAGTATAAGCCTGGGGTCAGAAGACCTAAAGTTCCGGCTCCTCTCTTGACCAGCGGTTACCTGAAGCAGTATTTAACTTCCCCTTTCTTTCCAGGGAAGGGAGGAAGTGGCCCCGATGACTCTGAGATCCTTGCTTCAGGACCCTAATGGTCTAAACAGATCAACTTAGAAGGGACATTTTATGGTCAAAGAAGTCAATTCAGTGAAAGGAATAGAGAAGATAAATGGTAACAGATCTGCGAGTTTAGTAGTGATTTCAGAGAACATGGCACAGTCCTTAAAATAAAATTAATCTTAATGCTGCCTAATTTAAAAATAAACGTGCCATAAGCCATCACCATTCAAGCTTCATTTGGCAATCTTCTACAAAGTCTGGAAGCCCGGATGACTAAGAGCATAGTACCAATTTCATTAAAAGCTTAACATAAGAATAGTATTTATAGACTGATTTATAATTTTCAAAGCACTCTTCACATATATTCTCTGATCTGATGCTCACAGCAACCCAGGAAGTCAGGCCGTTTTGTCTTTCATCCATTTTTAGGAAACTAAGTTCTTGTAGAGCTTTAAGTGACTTGCTCAAGACCACTAGCTGATAAGCCAAGCCAGAATTCCACCGCTTTACCATTTCCAAACTTGACTCTCCATGAGAAGCAAACCAAAGAGGGGCAAGTGTGGGGAGAAAAATAGAAGCTCTAGTGGTACCTAGAAGCCCATTGGAAGATTCTGGGGTGGAGAAACTTGCAAGAAAGCCCAGCCCTTTAGCAGTGCCGGAACAAAGCGAAGGTGGGCAAACCCCCACACTTGTCACCGAGGCGTTCAGCGACAGGCACTCATGGGAAGAAAATGCTGGGCTGGTGCAGACAGGGCCCCTTGGATACCCTGCTCTATAATTAGCATGATCTTAACATGGAAGACGGCATCTCTTCCCCTTCTTTGAGCTTTTGTGTCATCCTGGATGTTCTGGCCACTGTTGTTGCTATGACTACAGATTCCTTCACTGTTGCTTTAGGAATCCCTGAGGAGATCGTGCTGAAAGTTCTTAGTGTCAGATGGCTCAAGGGAGATTCTTGTAATGGTTCCGCTATTGGCAAGGCATTAGGAGGCTCTCAGGACACTGCAGCAAGACGTTTTATTAGCACACCTGAGATTCCGGTCCCTTGGGAGTACACAGCTGAAACCGGAAATCTTAAAGGGATCTTCCTGAAAATGGGTGGGCGCTCTAGTCAGTCACTTGATCTATGAGGCAGGTGACCCAGACAAAAGTGACTACTACTGGCATACCTACATCCGACTATGCAGTAGGATCACCCAGAGAGCTTTTGCTATCCTGGCGCCTAAGTGATAACTTATTCAAATTAAATTACAGTGTCTAGGGTAAGGGCCAGATAGCAATATTTTTGAAAGACCCTAGCCGATTCCAGTGTGCAGCAAATTTTGCAATCCATGGCTTTATGATTTGTCTAACATCACACAAGTGGGGACAGGAACCTACCATGTTTCAACTCCATTGTCTTGACCCCAATTGGACCCTTAAAAATGAAGGTTAAGTAGATACAGCATTACTCATGACTACCCAATCCAGGTATATATGTTTATCCTGGTTCACTGATGGAGACCCTAAGTGGGTTTTCATTTGGCCTGTGATCCCTCCTTAAATGTTGAAGGAGACACTCCAGTGGTGCTCACCCCAGGTGTCAAACAATCAGTGACATACACCGAAATGTTTGCAAAGGACCTACTGTGTGCCAGCCCTTGTCCTGGGCTGTGGGGATAAATGGCGAACAAGGAACATAAGGCTTTGCCCTACCAGAGCTTGTAAGCTTGATGAAGGACCCAAAGACCTATTTCAGCAATTCCACCTCTTTCAGGGTTAAGGCTGAGATGGGAACTTCTTTTAGTTATTTCTAGCTGGGCCTTGTTTCTTCAGGAGGATTTGTGGCAGCAAAAACATGCATAATGAAGTTGTTAGGATGTAAATAAGAAACAGAAATCAAGACTAGGGAAAATATAAATAAGAATGGAGAGTCAAGAACAGAAGAAGAAAAATTCATAGTTATGTAAGCCATAAGGATCCGCTTGGGCTGAACCTCAAATTTGGCATTAAGTGTTCTGGCAGCCATATTGAAAAGGAAACTATGGTGAGTTATTATTGTCAGAAAGACAAAAAAATACCAGTTCCTCAGGGAAGGGAAGGCTTTCCCAACACTTGGCTCTTGAGGAAATGTCTCATGTGGAATTTTATACAATCTCCAAGAATATTCCTAGAGTGACTGCAAAAATGAGTTTTATGAGGCAGGACCCTGTAGACCCTTGCAAGGAAAGAGAGGATGAGAAATGAAAATGAATTTAATAAATTTAATAATTTAATAAATCCATTTTTGTCACAAGTAGTCGGTCAGAAGTAAGCTGATTCAAGTCAAAACACATTAGATAAATCTATGGCTAGAATACCTGTGGAAACACACAGATTGGAAACCCTTCATATTTTTTCTGTCTTGGGGTTTTGATAAGGCACATGGATAAAACAGTTTTCAGGGGTAGAGCTGAAGTGTAAGTTTTTCGCTTTGTAGATAATGTAGTGGTTTATATCAGAGGTTAGCAAACATTTTCTATAAAAGATGGTAAATATTTTAGCCCCTGTGGACCAGACAGTCTCTGTCCTAACGATTCAGCTCTGCAGTTTAAACACAAAAGCAGCCCTAGAGAATACAAAAAGACTGCATGTGTTCCAAGGAGACCTGATTTATACAAATAGGTGGCCTGTCCAATTTGGCTGATAAACTATATTGCCAGTCCCTGGTTTAAGCTGCAAATTTAAAAAAGCAAAATGTATGATGGGTATGCTTTTGTTGGAATCACAGAACATTGAGAAACTTGGCAAGTCTTGTTCAGTGATGACTCTGGCCTTGTAATTTAACTGAAAGTAGATGATGATGCATACTGGAGAGGACATGGCTTGTGTTCAGAATGCACATTCATAAGTTCGCTGAAAGAACATGGAGACACCCATGCACGCCAGGGCAGCTTCCCACATCAAACTGACGCTCGGCAGACAGGGATCTGGGGTTACTGCAGCCCAGAACTGGGCTGAGTCTAGAACTTCTGTCCCGCCATGTGGAGGAGAACAGTGATATTCCCCACTTGGAGGTCTCACAAGGCAACAGGGGTTCTCTGGCAAGATCTCATGGCTGGGTCCTTAGGAAAGAGAGAAGCCTGGGCAGTCAGCAGTACCTCATGCACACCTTTGTCATCGTCTCAAACGCAAAATCTACTCCAGGCTAGCAGGTGTAGATTCTAACCAGCCTTCTGGAAGAACAGCCAGGGCGAAAGGAAAAAAAAAGTAACATCATTTCACTGTATAAAAATTTTGTTGTGAGTTGATAATATATGCTGATGGTTTGTTATGGCCTGAGTTTCTGAATACTTCCCACTGGCTATATAAGACTCTGGGGTTATTAATGGATTATTGGCTAATTACATTAATGGTGTCATGGGAGCTACAGGAAAGGATTGAGTTTGGGTGGTCATCAGAAGAGGGGGCCTCAAGTGGTTTGGAATCTATAAAAACAGGGGACTTAGGGCTTCGACCTTAAATATTGCTTTAACCAACTTAGGCATAACCCATAGTCCTGAGCGACTAGTTGTCTACTCATGTGTCCCATTTTTGGTGACAAGGGGAGTGCAAGCTTATAAAGAAATTACAGCTTCAAAGGAGTTTGTAGAAACATGACCATGGATGCAGTCGTGGAACCTTTGGGGCCTCGTTGTCTGAACATAATTTGGTCTAGAACACTTACTAGGTAGTAGGGAATTGGGGCATTTACTCCATTTGGAATGTCCTAACGATTCACTCCTCCGGCTGAAGGTGGTTAGGAAGATGGTTGCCCCTCCTTATACTATGGTTGTGGTGACTAGTCTAGGCTTATGGAGAGCAAGGACAGTGTCTTTCTCTTCACATCCCCAGGGCTTAGCCCAGGACCGGGTCCCCAGGAGCTACTCTAGAGTGTTTGCTCAGTGAATGAATCCTGGTTAGTATTACCCTGTTTGCAAAGCTATTATCAAAGAGAGATGAGTTGCCAGAAAGGGAGCTGGCTCCTTTTTGTCACACACATCGTGGCAAACAGTGAATTGCTCCAAATGAGGCTAAGTCTGTTGTTTGGGGACAGGGACAAAATATGACAACAAAACTTAACTGGGTTAAGCCTCTGCCTTTGGCTCGGCTCATGGTCCCAGAGTCTTGGGATCGAGCCCCACATCGGGCTTTCTGCTCTACGGGGTGTTTGCTTCCCCCGCTCTCTCTCTGCCTGCCTCTCTGCCTCCTTGTGATTTCTGTCTGTCAAATAAATTAAGAAGAAAAAAAAACTTAAAAAGCAGAAAACCATGCAGATGGAATCATAGTGGTCCCCACCCTCCCTCCGACCCCAGCAGATATGGCGTAGGATCAGGGATTGGCAGTTGAATTCATATGTCAGGTATATTTTTAATCCTAGCTTATTCTTAACAACCATGATTTAAGGCCAGATGCGTTTCAAGGGCCAATTTCTTAGGGAAAATGTCTGATGTCCAAGTTGCCTGAGACTTCTCCTTTTTCAGAAATAACAAGCAGCCAGACTAATTATTTTGTTTCCTCCTCTTCTATCCTCTGGCTCCTGCCGATATGCTTATTTATAACAAGGGCTTTATCAGTCGTCTTAAGAAAACAAATGTCCTTCAACAAATGTTCCAATATGATCTTCCGGTCCTATTTTTCAAATATCCCTGCACTAATGAAAACAGAGGCATGGAAGAGGGAAGCATTCTGAGCCCAGAGCAGATTAATCGTGCTTCAGCTCTGCCCCCCATGCCATCCTGGTAGCCAGGTCAGAGAGTAAAAAGAAAGGACAGAGCCAGGGAGAGGAGTTTGTGCGCAGGAACCACAGGACCCAGCTGAGCCTCCAGACCTGACCACATCACTGTAGGCTTCGGGTGCTACCAAGGGGAATGTGGGCCAAAAGGGAAAAATCGAAAGAGATGAACTTAAAGCAAAGCCTAGTAGCACGCGGGGTGGGCTTAACACAGGCCGTTGGCTTTACTGTAATAGACAAATTGCCTCTTCCCACCGCATCTAGCAGTTTCTAAGGGACGAACTTTGGGCCCAGGGACATTTATTAAATATCATCCCCTCCATGTCCATCTGCCTCTTTCTGGCTCCCACAACTCCCGACCAAAGGAACTCAAGCATCTGTTTGTAGTTATGCCCCTAAGTCTCCCCCGACATTAACCACATGTAGGTATTAATTGTTTCTACCCGTGTCTCCCGTGATTCACTGATCTCTTCTGGCTGTTCTTGGTCTCAGGGCCTGAGGATCATTTTCTCAGATGCGTCTCGGCTCATCTTCCGGCTCAGTTCCTCTAGCGGCATGAGGGCCACCATCAGACTGTATGCGGAGAGCTACGAGAGGGACCCCAGCGGTCACGACCAGGAGCCCCAGGTACCCTCAGCACCATGTGTCTCATCACTCCTGGAAAATTTAGGGAGCTCTTGGGGGCCTTTAGTCTGGGTGATTTTACTTTCTAGATGGATAGATCTCGCTGAAGGACAAGCTGACGGTAAGTAACTCCAGGCAAATTCCAGTCGTTCATGACAGTGTTTGGAACAGAAAATTGGGGCTTTAGTCTCTGATGAGTGTAGACCAGCATTTCCCAGATGCCTTGCCTTTCTTGATTGTTCTGCTGTTTGTTAAATTTGGATGACATCAAGAAACACTACGTTGTGTAGAGAAATTTTTAGTTAGAGTCAAGCTGGTCCAACTCCTCAGAGCCTTGACTCTGCGTGTGTAAATAATGAATCTCCAGGTGTTTGGCCAACTCCAGGTGTTTGGATCGTGACCTTGAGGTGCGGGTGTGGATGCCTCCTGTCTGAGATCGCTGCGGAGCACAGTTTCTCTTAAGAAGAGGGGTGAGGGCTGGCCTGCATTTAAAGTTAAGGGGGGCTAAGCTAGACGAGCCAAGCTGGGCCACCCTGTGTTTGGCAAAGCCCCTTCATGTTGTCAACAGTAGAGCTAATGAAGAACTCAGAAAAAATCATAAATAGCCCAACCGTAAGCATCTCCACTCTTATATTCATTGAAGCTGCAGGCACCCTTAATTAATAGCAGAAAGGACCTACCACAACATTGGATACTTCCAGCTACACTGCTTGCCGTCCCTCACCCCCTTGGTCTTTATGTCACTCGGGGTATGGAAGCAGAGTCCTGGATGAGCTGTTTCCTTGGGATGAAACCACTGGTTTCTGCAACACTTCCTTCGCGGAGAAGTAGAGAAGCAAAGAAAATCTCTCTACTTTTCACTTTAGAGTTACTCCAAATTTCCAACGATCATCTGCCAAAGTTATGCCCTAAAATGAGACCAGAAAGGGTCTTCTTTCTTCGTTAGTGGTTTAGTGCGTTTTTCTTAAAATGGTATCTTTCTCGGGAGAGTCTCAAAGAACTTGAGAGATACGGTGCCATAGATCGCCACAGCTCACGACGGAACCAGATCTGTTTGGGGGCAGATCATCTAAGATGGGGAAGGAGGGGCTCTGGAGGCTGAGAGCTGAGAGTATGAAGCGAGTCTACTGCCCCGGGCATTCCCTGTCAGGGTCACAGGCTGTCCGTGCAAGGATGGGCCACGCCCTGCCAACATAATTTGCTGTGAGTACATTTCACCCAAGATGGTACCAAATCATGCAAGAACTGGAGACTTACCCTCTCTTTCCATATAAACCCCGTCCGTCTACTTCTCATGTTGGGAAAAGAGATTAAAACAAGGGCCTAAAAAACCCAGAGCTACATACAGGGTGAGGAATGACATTCCTGGCCTCACCAAGTCTGACTCACTCTGACTCAAGGCTATTTTTTCTCAACATTCTTTTCCCTATTTGCACAGGCTAACCAGTTACAATATTTGCTTATTTGTATTTACCTTCCACGCTGACCGCAGGAGTGTGACGCCTAGGCCTTTAGACATGTGCGGAAACAATCCTGTGCCCAAGTGAGTCTCTCTCTGAGATGTTCCACCAAAGCCAAGGGGCACCATTCCCCCCCCACCCCCAGCGCTTCCTTTGATGCTGAAAACCTCCATAGGCCTGCTGCTAGAGGGCTGTGTGTGAAGTACACGCTTCAGTCTGTGGGTAAAGAAAACATCATTATGCTTGAGTCAGTGGCCAGTACTATTTCTTTTCCATGTCTGTGGTTCCCGAGTTTGCCTTTTTTTTTTTTAAGATTTCATTTATTTATTCGACAGATAGAGATTATAAGTAGGCAAGAGAGGCAGGCATGGAGAAAGAGGAGGAAGCAGGCTCTCCGCGGAGCAGAGATCCCGATGCGGGGCTCGATCCCAGGACCCTGGGATCATGACCCGAGCTGAAAGCAGAGGCTTTAACCCACTAAGCCACCCAGGCGCCCCCAGAGTTTGCCATTTTGAATGGTTGGGGACTCCTTTTCTTGATGTTGTTCTTCTGATCAATAATCTGCCTTCCCTTTTTAATCCTGAGTCAGGGTTTTCCCAAACCTGGCTGGGGTGGGGGTGGGGAGGGCTCACCATATTTAGCTCAGGATCCAGCCCAAAATTTCACCTTAAAATAGAACTCCTTATTAAAATACCTGATATCATTGGCTCACTGACAGAAGCCCTATTCCATAACGCATGCAAGTCAGGGTGTAGTTTAGAATAAGGTTTGAAAAGTCATGGACCCCCATAAGGAAGAGGAAGAAGATTCTGAGCAGACTCACCATCCCAACACTGCTGAACCACATCCAGGCACTTAAGTTTGTCTGTTTGAGGTCTCCTGACAGTGTTGCCTCCGAGGACGCCAGCTTCTGCCTTTGAGGAGCTCTGGAAGGAAATGCCTTTAGTCAGCCATCAACAGAGGTCCCAGATAAGGAGGCATGCTCCTTAGGTTATTACTGATCTGTGGCCTGATGGGCAAAGACCAGCTGTACTGCTTCCTCTGCTGAAGACACCTCCTGCCGTGTTCTAGCTTGTTCCGATTTGCAGCCCAGGAAAAGAAACAGATACCCGCCCCCCCCCCCCGGCCCATGCTCAGACCCCCAGTAATATGCCTCTTGAATGTCTAGGGATTCCATGGATCAACTTGTCCAGTTCAGCAGGTACTCGTGTTTTACCTGCCTTAACTCAGTAGCCACCTACATTCCGGTTAATAGCGAAAGGACTAGAGAGTTTTTTTCCACTGGCTTCCCAGCATCTGGTTATTGTTACTTTGCACGGATAGTTTCTTGTTCATGCATCTTTGTTAAAGTTGTTATTTCCCGTTAGTTAGCACAGTGTGGTATTAGTTTCAGGTGTACAATGTAGTGATTCAGCCAATCCATGGGGCTCATCACAAGCGACCTCCTTCAGCCCCGTCACCCATTTCGCCCATCCCCTACCTTCTGGCAACCCAGCAATCTGTCTTTATAGTTAAAAGTCTATTTCTTGGTTTGCCTCTCTCTCTCTCTCTCTCTCTTTTTTTTTGTGGTACCTTTGCTGCTTTGTTTTGTTTCTTAAATTTTACATATGAGTGAAACCATACGATATTTGTCTTTCTCTGACTGACTTAATTCATGTAGCATGGTACTTTCTAGCTCCCTATGTGCCATTGCCAATGGCAAGATTTCATTTTTTTTATGGCTGAGTAATATTCGTGTGTGTGTGTGTGTGTGTGTGTATGTACCACATCTTCTTTATCCACTCATCAATCAATGGACCCTTCAGTGCAGACATTTTAAACACATGGAAACAGAACGTGTTTTAAACATTAATACTGTGGTTGCCTCAAAAAAAGCATCTGTAACCATCCCAGGGATGCAGCTAGGAAAATCTGTGGTGTCTTCTGTATGCTCAAGAGTCCCTTCTCCTGCCTGTAGATTTATTTGGGTATTTTTTCACAACAGTTACTATGGTATTTATTTTAAGTGATTTAAAATTATTTAATTACCTCAAAAAATATTTTTAAAGAATTCTATCCACCTACCTCTAGGAATGGGTGGTGAGGAGAGGAGGAAGATGAGGGGCACTGGGGGAAGGGACAAGGTGCTTGCCTTGCCCTTGCTCTGTGTCCTTGGTTAATCAGGAAGGAAAGCCTCCAAGGCCTATTTCTGGAAGATCACATAGTTTTGAAAATGCAAGGGTAATTTTACCGGCAATCAGTAGGCTTTCAATAAGACGTCAAACCAGCTGGTAATCATTTGGAAAAAGGGATGAGCCAAGAGGATTTAAGTTCACAGGTGACCAGAAACAGCCCCATTATTTTCCACTTTCTTTCCCACCAAGCTTATTAGTGGGAGTGCTCAATTAACTTTTTATTTACCTTCTCTCTTCTTCCCTTTGAACCTGAGGGTGGAGTAGCTCCACAAACAATAAAAACCCAAGGGCTGGATAAGCATATCCTGATAATCAACTTGTGGGTCATCAACAGTTGACCGTACCCTATGCTACCTCAAGTTTTGGACTGAGACCAGTTTTCCCCAACCCTCCTTACAGTTGACGGGAATTGATGTATTTCTGACATGCTGTATATAGACTACTTTAAGGACCAATATCTAAGCACCAGGAGTCATATAAGGAATTCATCTGTCCAACCAAGAGCTGGCGGCCATTTTGTTCTACTTGTTCTTACGAGGACTTTATCATCCAGAAATGTTAAGTACGGAGCCATTTTGTGTTACATTGGGAGAACATGATTTCTCATCTAAACCAGGACACACTTGAGAGTGAAAGGAGGCACTAATAATTATGTTGAGACTGCCCCCAATAAATGAGAACATTGGATTATTCTAATTACATACCTTCATGCTACCCTAGATCTGGCCGTCTCTTTAGAGATGGGCTTCTGAGGAAACTTCCCCATAAGCCTAGTAGTGCAGAGGAAATGTTCCAGGAACAAAGAGTTGGATCTGGGATTCTAACCCAGGCTACACACCAGGACCACTTGGGGACTTTGATAAAGAAGCCTGGGCCTCATTCCCAGAGATTCTACCTTAATTTTTCTAGGGTGGGGGACTGCATTTTTGAACAGTTCCCCAAATGGTTCAAATTAGGTGAGTGCTCTCAAACTTTAGTGTATATTTAAGTCATCTGGGGATCTTGCTAAAAATGCAGATTCTGACTCGAACTGAGAAAGGCCAGACAGAGAGTCTGCATTTCTGCAAACTCCTAGGCAATATTGTGCTGCTGGTCCAGGAGCCACACTTTTAATAATAAACAGGTGAACTCCTATTCATTGAATTTTTTAACATTGTAAGAAGAGCAACACCTGTTTTTAGTGCCCTTGTGTGCATGGGCCCCTATCCTTGGGATTTCTCTCTCAGATAGCCCACCCAACTTGACTTAAGCAATAGTGACCTCCAACAGCACACTCTACCAATGTGACTCTTCAAAGCACAACCAGAGTCTGGCCCTCCCTTGCCACCTCTACCATTTCTATCCAGGGCCAGGCTAGTGTTCCGGCCTCTAGATTATTGCATCCCTCTCCCACCTGGTCTCCCTCCTTCCACCCGTGCCTAGTACCCACGCACACTCTAGTCTTAGCACAGCAACCAGAATGATTAAAAAAAAAAAAATTAGATCCCCTCATTGCTCTGCAAAAATCCATTAGTGGTACCCCATCTCGCTCAGAAAAGAACCAGAACCCTTACCATGCTCTCAGAACGCCTCCTGGAAATGGCCCCCTCCTCCCTCTGACTGTATCTCCTGACACCTGTCCTGTTTCTGCGCTCCAGCTGTTGTTCTGTGCACATGCCAAGAATTTTGTGCCTCAGGACACTTACAACGGCTGTCCGCCCAGCCTGGAATGCCTTCCCTCCAATATCTGCATGGCTGGTCCTCCCCCTTCTCTATGAGGACTCCCCCCGGCCACCCTGCATAAAATCACCTGACGCTTGAGTACCGCTGAGCTTTCTCACCCCACTTTACTTCCCCTCTTTAGCACCTACCCCCATCTCACATCCACATTTACTTGTTTTATTGTGTCTCTCCCAAGAGAATATCAACCCCAGGAGGCTGGGACTTTGTCATTTGTCTTCACTGTCTCCCCAGTGCATGCATGGCTACCTGGCAGAAGGTACATGCCCAGCAGGATTTTGCCAAAGGAATGCAATATTCCGTGTTAATTACTTTGGAATATCTGACTGATGATATCACACGGGAGACTGAAATATTCTGTACTCAGTATGAACCTTGGTGTTATCCTTAGTCTTCTCCTATGCTTGAAAGTTGGAATATAATCAATGAGCCAGGCACGTTCTAGATACGTGGGGAATGTGCATTACTGTGTTAATAGTTCTAGAACAATCCCTTCCCCGAGTAGAATTATCATCCTGCTTTGGTGGGTGAGTAAACTGATTCAGGGAGCCATTAATATTCAGGGAGCAGGTAATTTCTGGATTAGAGAGTCAAACTAGGTCTTAGTGAAACCTGCTACTCTTTAAGGTCCACTGAGGGAGGAGTTCCTCTTACCTGTGTGTGAACACAAGGCTGCACCTGGAGTGGAGCCTTAGTTCAGTGTTTACCTATTGAGTGTGTGTGTGTGTGTGTGTGTGTGTGTGTGTCCTTACACCAACCAAGGCCCTCATTCTTAGATGCCACTGGGTACCCAACAATGAAATTCAGTTCTGACACTAATTACTTGGAATTAGCCCAGGCCCCACAGAGGAAGGGCTCAGCCCCACAAGACTGCCCCCACTTAAGATACCAGCAGAAAATGGGGTGGCCAAGCTCCCCACATTTTTGCTCATTAGAATACAAATTCAGGAGTTCCTGTGATCTGCTCCTCAAGATTGGTAATTTGCATCCAAAAAGCACTTTACTTAGTATTGGTAGTTTACTATAAAAGATACAACTTGAGAAGGGCCAAATGGAGGAGAGTCGTAGCGCTAAGTATGGAGGGAAGGGTGCCAGAGCTCCCATGGCTTCTCCTGGCACGCTACCCTTCCAGCACCTGGAGTTCTTTGCCAGCTCAGAAGCTCTCTAATGCTGTTAAGGAGTTTTCTAAAGAGGTTTCACTGCATACATACGATTGATTAAATCACTGGGCATTGATGATGGAACTCAACCTCCAGCTCTTCTTCCTTACTGGGAGGTGGGGATTTCCAGGCTCCTCATCCCCTGATCGCTTCCTCAGTCAACAGCCCTCATTCTGAAGCTATCTTGGAGTCCACAAGACTCACCTCATCAGCATAAACTCAGGTGTGGTTGAAAGTGACTTACCATGATTAACAAATCCACTCCTATCACTTAGGAAGTTCAAAGGATTTGGGGAGCTCTGTTCCTGGAAGCAGAGAGAACGACCAAATATATTTTGTTGGTGGTTTTTAGACCACACGTATGGATGTGGATATGTGTGAGCACTTTGAAAACAGCCAGTTCTCTCTCTCTTAATTTGAATTAACAAGGAATAGATTTTTTTTTTTAAAGAATCTATTTATTTATTTGACAGACAGAGATCACAAGTAGGCAGAGAGGCAGGCAGAGAGAGAGAGGGGAAGCAGGCTCCATGCTGAGCAGAGAGCCCGATGTGGGGCTTGATCCCAGGACCCTGGGATCATGACCTGAGCCGATGGCAGAGGCTTTAACCTACTGAGCCACCCAGGTGCCCCAAGGAATAGATTTTTAAAAAATTATTTAAACAATAACATTCTACATACACACTTATCAGGATTTATACTCAACAGGGGATCCAAAGTGAATGGTTAAAAACTAGGAGAACAAAATTAGAAATTGAAATAATATATATTATAAATAATATATATATAATATAATAGCAAGCTGGAGACAATGGAATTCCGAAAAGACACATAATGGATACTCAGCTATTCAATTACTCAGTACGAGATGAAAATGTATATACGTGTATATGTATATATGTATATGCTTATGGATGTATGTGTGTCTATGCTTGTAAAAGTATATACATATATGCACAGATGTATATACACACATGATTTTGGATTCATACTTAATATGCATCAAAAACATTAGGTTCTTATTTAAAAAGAAAATCTGCCCAGAAATTTATTCATAGCCACACATGAAGAGAAAGATGAGGAAATATCTCATTCTCTTTTTTGCCTTTTAGTTGAGTCTGTATTTGCTGTCATTTGAAAATATGGAGGAGAATGGAGTGATGTAGAGAGAGTTTAGAAAAGAAACACATGGTTAAAAGAAAACATGCACTCTGTGGCCAAGTGGAAGAGGGGGCTCGTTTTGCTTGCCAGAGAGGCATGACCTGGAGGTCTTCAGGAATTTAAAGACTAACATGATGCAGAGAAAGATGACCAGCTGTTCTCCATAACGACTGAATATGTAATTTGACGAAATAAAATCAAGCTGAACTTTTTAAGAGATTCCGATCGACCGTTAGAGCAATTTCCGCACTGTGAGGGCGCCTGCCCAGTGAAGGTGGCTGGTCTGTGCTCGTCTGCATGTCTCCAGGACGGCATATGTTCAGATAACTTTTCAATGTAGTCAGGCACGGAAAGGAGGGAACAAGGTAATGTCTCCACATTTCCTAGAACCTTAAAATTAGGGTCCTATGATAATTATGTTTTAAGAAAGAAAAGAAACAAGGTCTGGTCAGGGGGGTTAGATTTCCCTCTAGTGGCGTAGACAGGAATTTCCTATAGCTACTTGGTCACCAATCAGTGTCCCTTGGAGCTGAATGAAATTTGAGAAAGAAGCAAAGATGTTGGGTTTTTTTATTTCACTCACTTAGGTGAAGAGCCTCCTAAAAACGGTGGGCGAAACAGTCTTCTTTTTCTCCCTTAGATATTGCAATCTGGACTCCTGCTCTGCTATTATTATGGATTGTTTTCCTTGGAACTGAGAACTAGGAAGGATCATCTGTTGGTGGGTGAAAAACTCCCTTGGACTGGGAGCTTGGCAGGTGTTTCGCAGGGCTAGTGTCTGTCATGGTAAGGGATGATTAGGGCTTTGATGATAATGGGCCTTTCCCTGCCTCTGCTGGGATTAGAACTCCCTTCCCGGTCCTGAGTGGGTGCTCTACCATGTGTGGGAAAGTGTGTGTCCTGATGAGATCTGACTGCCACTGTGAACCACTCCTGTTGAGTCCACAGGCAAAGTCTAGCTCAACCCCCCTGCCCTTTTGGCAGTAAGCACCAAAAAGACCCTTATTTTAACTCTTTTAAGGCTATCTGACATTTCTGATTTATCCCAAGAACCAGTGGCCTTAAGAAGCAGAAGAACCGAAAGTCATGCCTTGATTCTGACTTTGAGTCAATTTTAAATGAAGGTTTAGCAATCCAAAGCTCTGAAAAAAATTTCCCCTCCCTACTTCCCCATACATAATTCAAAATTAAAACAAAATTAACTTGGAAAGTAAATGTAAGGAAAATTTAAAAATTGGGGATTTTTTCCCCTCCTTATGAAGCTGTTTATTTTGGTGTCTCTGCTTTGCTGTGCCCAAAGCACATGCCTAACCAGCTACTGGTTAACCTGGCACTGTTTATGTCCACAAATCACAGAGTTTTTGCTGGATCTTGTTTACTCAGCCTGAAAAGGGAGCATGAATGAATTTGCCTTGGTCACACAAGTACAGAGGGTCATTGGCCATAACTTCTCGCGTCAGATGAATGGGTTTGACAACTGTGGCCAGCACAATCCGGCTTTCCCAGCATCCTCTTTGTTCCAGCCCAGATACACAACCCAATCAACTTTCCGTGCCCTTTAGCAGAAAGCTACCCAAAGCTCATCAGCTGGCAGAGATTCAGGGTTTCTTTGAAGTGGTGCCCTTCTTTGGTAGAGGGTAAATCATTTGCTTTGCTCATAAATAAGAGTGTATTTTGGCGAATGAATACTGATGGTGAAGGTGGAAATAGCCTGTGACCTTCAGGAGAAGGCTCTGAACCAGCCCATGCATTCAAGCAGCATCAGGAGGAGGCATTGCCTGGGCTCGCCACAGCAGTCACGCATTTTTCCTGGGGAACATATGATCTGGGTGGGGGAGGGGAGGAATGTGGCTGTTTTAGCTCTCCTGTCTGATTTTAGGTTTGGCATCCTAATCCCCAGAAGAGAAACCCTGTTTAAGACGCAGTGCAAGGGAGCTCCCCTTTTCCCTTTGTTTTTGCCTCGCAGGAAACTAGCTTGTATGAAAAACTCCAGAAGGGCAGCATTTTCCTACCAGAACGCTTAGGTCTTAGGAAAGAAAACAGGAAAGGTTTTATGAAATTCTTGCCTTATGGGTTTTTGTTTGCTTGTTTGATTTTGCTTTGGATTTTATTTCCAAGCATTTTGGTTCATAGAAACCATCATGTGACATACTGTTTGTAGGTTGGGGCTTGTGTATTCTGGACTGAATGATAAGGGTGTGGGAAGTAATGAATCTATGAGAGTGTTTTAATATATAGGTTTTATTATTATTCAGGTGTGGTGAGGCTAACAGATCAGGAGACGATTGCCATTGAGAAGACAGCTCCTCAGTCACCCTTCCCAAGGGAAGGGACATGCCACTCCATACAGGGCCATAGGGGGAAACACCATCGTCAGTTATGAGGCAGAAGGGGTGGAAGGAAATACGGGTGAAGAGCTTTTATTGTGGTTTCTATAGAAAGGAACAGACAAGGCAGTGTAAGCAGGCTTAGAATTGGCTAGTTTGAAGATTTTCAGCTGGCTCTGGGGAAGGTGGGTGTCTCTGGTTGTCTGACACCTCGCCCCTGGGTGATGAGGGCTGGTGGAAAATGACGCAGAATGTGAGAGCGCCCATTGGGAGATGACTTTGGTTGGTCTGCAAATGAAAGGTGTGTGACTAGGGCACCTATTTGTTATCTCTAGAAATTAGCTGACTCTGGAAGGGGCATTCCCTTGCAGTATCAGCAAGGCCCCAAGATGTCAAAGCGTCATAATAAAAGTCATGCACAATATGGAGAGGAAAAGATAAAAGCACAGTCTCTTTTGCAGGTAGATAAAATTGCTTGGGAGCACCAAGATTTTGGCCTGATGGCCCATTGTTCAAAGGTTGGGCTTTAGAATCTTGCATCCTCGGTCTTGTGCCCTACATGTGCCATATTCCAGTTCTGTGACCTCAGGCAAATTAACTTCTGTAAGTTTCAGTTACTTTTCAGTTATATGGGGATCAAAATACTGTTTATTTCATAGGGTTGTTATGATGATTAAATGGGATCATTCATACACACACGTGTTTTGGACGATGCCTGGCACATAGAAAGTACTCACTAAATGTTAGTGATTATTATCATTGTTCTTGCCATTTTTATTACTAGAAGTGTTGACTGGGTTTTCTGATCACATGAAGATCAGATTAGTAACTTGTTTTAAAGTGGAATTAACCTGTCTCATCCTATCATCTTTTCCCTTTAAATTCTCTGTAGGCCACCTCCATCTATGGGAGATGAGGTCTTTTTTGTTTTGTTTATTTTTTTATAATTTTTAAATTTTTTATAAATATATACTATATTATTAGCTCCAGGGGTATAGGTCTGTGAACCACCAGGTTTACACACTTCACAGCACTCATCATAGCACATACCCTCCCCAATGTCCATAACCCCATCCCCCCCTCTCCCTACTCCACTCCCCCCAGTCACCCTCAGTTTGTTTTGTGAGATTAAGAGTCTCTTATGGTTTGTCTCTCTCCCGATCCCATCTTGTTTCATTTATTCTTTTCCTACCCCCCAAACCCCCCATGTTGCATCTCCACTTCCTCATATCAGAGAGATCATATCATAGTTGTCTTTCTCTGATTGACTTATTTCACTAAGCATAATACCCTCTAGTTCCATTCATATTATCACAAAAGGCAAGATTTCATTTTTTCAATGGCTGCATAGTATTCCATTGTGTGTATATATATATATATATATATATATATATATATATATATATACCACCTCTTCTTTACCCATTCATCTGTTGATGGACATCTAGGTTCTTTCCATAGTTTGGCTATTGTGGACATTGCTGCTATAAACATTCGGGTGCACGTGCCCCTTCGGATCACTACGTTTGTATCTTTAGGGTAAATACCCAGTAGTGTGATTGCTGGGTCATACGTAGGGTAGCTCTATTTTCAACTTTTTGAGGAACCTCCATGCTGTTTTCCAGAGTGGTTGCACCAGCTTGCATTCCCACCAACAGTGTAGGAGGGTTTCCCCTTTCTCTGCATCCTTGCCAGCATCTGTCATTTCCTGACTTGTTAATTTTAGCCATTCTGACTGGTGTGAGGAGGTATCTCACTGTGGTTTTGATTTGTATTTCCCTGATGCCGAGTGATGTGGAGCACTCTTTCACGTGTCTGTTGGCCATCTGGATGTCTTCTTTGCAGAAATGTCTGTTCATGTCTTCTGCCCATTTCTTGATTGGATTCTTTGTTCTTTGGGTATTGAGTTTGCTAAGCTCTTTATAGATTTTGGATACTAGCCCTTTATCTGATATATGTCATTTGCAAATATCTTCTCCCATTCTGTCAGTTGTCTTTTGGTTTTATCAACTATTTCCTTTGCTGTGTAAACGCTTTTGATCTTGATGAATTCCCAATAGTTCATTTTTGCCCTTGCTTCCCTTGCCTTTGGCGATGTTCCTAGGAAGAAGTTGCTGCAGCTGAGGTTGAAGAGGTTGCTGCCTGTGTTCTCCTCAAGGATTTGGATGGATTCCTTTCTCACATTGAGGTCCTTCATCCATTTAGAGTCTATTTTTGTTCGTGGTGTGAGGAAATGGTCCAATTTCATTTTTCTGCATGTGGCTGTCCAATTGTCCCAACACCATTTGTTGAAGAGGCTGTCTTTTTTCCATTGAACTTTCTTTCCTGCTTTGTCGAAGATTAGTTGACCATAGAGTTGAGGGTCTATTTCTGGGCTCTCTATTCTGTTCCATTGATCTATGTGTTTGTTTTTGTGCCAGTACAATATTGTCTTGATGATGACAGCTTCGTAATAGAGCTTGAAGTCCGGAATTGTGATGCCACCAACTTTGGCTTTCTTTTTCAATATTCTTTTGGCTATTTGAGGTCTTTTTTGGTTCCATATAAATTTTAGGATTTTTTGTTCCATTTCTTTGAAAAAAATGGATGGGATTTTGATAGGGATTGCATCAAATGTGTAGATTTCTTTGGGTAGCATAGACATTTTCACAATATTTGTTCTAATCCAGGAGCATGGAACATTTTTCCATTTCTTTGTGTCTTCCTCAGTTTCTTTCATGAGTACTTTATAGTTTTCTGAGTATAGATTCTTTGCCTCTTTGGTTAGGTTTATTCCTAGGTATCATATGGTTTTGGGTGTAATTATAAATGGGATTGAGTCCTTAATTTCTCTCTCTTCTGTCTTGTTGATGTAAAGAAATGCAGCTGATTTCTGTTCATTAATTTGATATCCTGACACTTTACAGAATTCCTGTACAAGTTCTAGCAGATTTGGAGTGTAATCTTTTGGGTTTTCCACATATAGTATCATATCATCTGCAAAGAGTGAAAGTTTGACTTCTTCTTTGATGATTTGAATGCCTTTAATTTCTTTTGTTGTCTGATTGCTGAGGCTAGGACTTCTAGTACTATGTTGAATAGCAGTGGTGATAATGGACATCCCTGCCATGTTCCTGACCTTAGCAGAAAAGCTCTCAGTTTTTCTCCAGTGAGAATGATATTTGCAGTGGGTTTTTCATAGATGGTTTTGATAATATTGAGGTATGTGCCTTCTATCCCTAGACTTTGAAGAGTTTTGATCAAGAAGGGATGTTGTACTTTGTCAAATGCTTTTTCAGCATCTACTAAGAGTATCATTTCTTTTATTAATGTATTGTATCACACTAATTGATTTGCAGATGTTGAAACAATCTTGCATCCCTGGAATAAATCCCACTTGGTTGTGGTGAATAATCCTTTTGGTGTACTGTTGGATCCTAGTGGCTAGTATTTTGGTGAGAATTTTCACATCTGTGTTCACCAAGGATATTGGTCTGTAATTCTCTTTTATGATCAGATTCTTGTCTGGTTTTGGGATCAAGGTGATGCTGGCCTCATAAAATGAGTTTGGGAATTTTCCTTCTATTTCTATTTTTTGGGACAGTTTCAGGAGAATAGGAATTAATTCTTCTTTAAATGTTTGGTAGAATTCCCCTGGGAAGCCATCTGGCTTTTGTTTGTTTGGAGATTTTTAGAGATTGTTTCAGTCTCCTTACTGGTTATGGGTCTGTTCAGGTTTTCTATTTCTTCCTACTTCAGTTGTGGTTGTTTATATGTCTCTAGGAATGCATCCATTTCTTCCAGATTGTCAAATTTGTTGGCATAGAGTTGCTCATAGTATGTTCTTATAATTATTTGTATTTCTTTGGTGTTGGTTGTGATCTCTTCTCTTTCATTCATGATTTTATTTATTTGGGTCCTTTCTCTTTTCTTTTTGATAAGTCTGGCCAGGGGTTTATCAGTCTTATTCATTCTTTCAAAGAACCAGCTCCTAGTTGCGTTGATTTGTTCTATTGTTTTTGTTGTTGTTGTTTCTATTTCATTGATTTCTGCTCTGATCTTGATTATTTCTCTTCTCCTGCTGGGTTTAGGCTTTCTTTGTTGTTCTTTCTCCAGCTCCTTTAGGTATAGGGTTAAGTTGTGTATTTGAGACCTTTCTTGTTTCTTGAGAAAGGCTTGTATTGCTATATATTTTCCTCTCAGGACTGCCTTTGCTGTGTCCCACAGATTTTCAACCATTGTGTTTTCATTATCATTTGTTTCCGTGAATTTTTTCAATTCTTCTTTAATTTCCTGGTTGACCCATTCATTCTTTAGAAGGATGCTGTTTAGTCTCCATGTATCTGGGTTCTTTCCAAATTTCCTCTTGTGATTGAGTTCTAGCTTCAGAGCACTGTGGTCTGAAAATATGCAGGGAGTGATCCTAATCTTTTGACTGATTGAGACCTGATTTATGACCCAGGATGTGATCTATTCTGGAGAATGTTCCATGTGCACTAAAGAAGAATGTGTATTTTGTTGCTTTAGGATGGAATGTTCTGAATATATCTGTGATGTCCATCTGGTCGAGTGTGTCATTTAAGGCCTTTATTTCCTTGATCTTTTGCTTGGTTGATCTGTCCATTTCAGTAAGGGGGGTGTTAAAGTCCCCTACTATTATTGTATTATTGTCTATATGTTTCTTTGATTTTGTTATTAAGTGGTTTATATAGTTGGCTGCTCCCACATTAGGGACATAGATATTTAAAATTGTTAGATCTTCTTGTTGGACAGACCCTTTGAGTATGATATAGTGTCCTTCCTCATCTCATATAGTAGTCTTTGTCTTAAAATCTAATTGATCTGATATAAGGATTGCCACCCCAGCTTTCTTTTGATGTCCATTCGTGTGGTAAATTGTTTTCCACCCCCTCACTTTAAATCTGGAGGTGGCTTTGGGTCTAAAATGAGTTTCTTGTAGACAGCATATTGGGTTTTGGGTTTTCATCCATTCTGATACCCCAATCTTTCGATTGGAGCATTTAGCCTATTTACATTCTGGGTAACTATTGAGAGATATGAATTTAGTGCCATTGTATTGCCTGCAAGGTGACTGTTACTCTATATTGTTTCTGTTCCTTTCCAGTCTACTACTTTTAGGCTCTCTCTTTGCTTAGAGGACCCCTTTCTATATTTCCTGTAGAGCTGGTTTGGTGTTTGCAAATTCTTTCAGTTTTTGTTTGTCTTGGAAGCTTTTTATCTCTCCTTCTATTTTCAATGATAGCCTAGCTGGATATAGTATTCTTGGCTGCATGTTTTTCTCATTTAGTGCTCTGAATATATCATGTCAGTTCTTTCTGGCCTGCCAGGTCTCTGTGGATAAGTCTGTTGCCAATTTAATATTTTTGCCATTGTATGTTACAGACTTCTTGTCCTGGGCTGCTTTCAGTATTTTTCTCTTTGTCGCTAAGACTTGTTAATTTTACTACTAGATGACGGGGTGTGGACCTATTCTTATTGATTTTGAGGGGGGAGGGTTCTTTGTACCTCCTAGATTTTGATGCTTGTTCCCTTTGCCATATTAGGGAAATTCTATACACTAATTCTCTCCAATATACCTTCTGCTCCCCTCTCTTTCTTCTTCTTCTGGAATCCCAATTATTCTAATGTTGTTTCATCTTATGGTATCACTTATCTCTCGAGTTCTCCCCTCATGGTCCAGTAGTTGTTTGTCTCTCTTTTGCTCAGCTTCTTTATTCTCTGTCATTTGGTCTTCCATGTCATTAATTCTTTCTTCTGCCTCATTTATCCTAGCAGTAAGAGCCTCCATTTTTTATTGCACCTCATTAATAGCTTTTTTGACTTCAACTTGGTTAGATTTTAGTTCTGACAGCGTTTCTCTAATATCTTCCATGGTTTTTTTGAGCCTGGATAGAACCTTGAGAATCATCATTCTGAACTCTAGAGCTGACATATTACCCATCTCTGTATTGATTAGGTCCCTAGCCTTCGGTATTGCCTCTTGTTCTTTTTTTTTGTGGTGAGTTTTTCCGCCTTGTCATTTTGTCCAGATAAGAATATATGAAGGAGCAAATAAAATACTAAAGGGGTGGCAAAGACCCCAGGAAAATGTGCTTTAACCAAATCAGAAGAGACCCCAAATCGTGGGGGGGAGAAAGGGGGGTAAAAAGAAGTTCAGAAAAAAAAATTAAAAAAAGAAAACAAATTAAGAAAAATATATATATATTAGACTGGTGACTAGAACAGGGTCACCCATTTAATTTTGGGAGTACTTTGGTCTCTTAGAAGAAACTTCCTCCCAAAATTTTAAAGAATGAAAAATGTATATAAGGGTAAACACAATGAAGGAATGGAATATGACTATAAAGATGAAAAAAATTTTTTTAATTTCTAAAAAAAGGAGTTGATAAAGTAAGTTGGTTGGGAGAATAAAGAAAAAGAAGGTGGATGGGGCGCCTGGGTGGCTCAGTGGGTTAAGCCGCTGCCTTCGGCTCAGGTCATGATCCCAGGGTCCTGGGATCGAGCCCCACATCAGGCTCTCTGCTCAGCAGGGAGCCTGCTTCCTCCTCTCTCTCTGCCTTTCTCTCTGCCTGCTTGTGATCTCTGTCAAATAAATAAATAAAATCTTTAAAAAAAAAAAAAAAAAAAAGAAGGTGGAGAGAATTTGCTCGGGCTGGAGACTAGAACAAGCCCGGTGCTAGATTTAGGGTGTATTTTGATTTATTAGAAGAAGTTGTACCCCAATTTTTTTAGAAGAAAAAACCCTATGTGTATACAAAAAATAAAATTAGATACAATGAAGGATAAAATATGACTATAATAATGAAGGTTCAGAAAGATTATTTTTTTTTAATGAAAGGTATTGTTAAGATAAACTAGTTCAAATATGTTAAAAGAGGAAAGGGTAAAAGTTAAAAAAAATTTAACAGAAGAAAAAAATAAAATAAAAAAAATTTAATTAACTTTGCAAGACTAAAGAATCATGGGGAGAAAGCCATGAATTCCGTGCTTTGCTTTCTCCTCCTCTGGAATTCTGCTGTTCTGCTTGGTAAGTGAACTTGGTCTTGGCTGGATTTGTTGTTGATCTTCTTGAGGAGGGGCCTGTTGCAGTGATTCTCAAGTGTCTTTGCCCCAGGCAGAATTGTACGGCCCTTACCAGGGGCCGGGCTAAGTAATGCACTTGGGTTCACTTTCGGCAGCTTTTGTTCCCTGAACACTTTCCTTAGAGTTCTGGAGGATGGGAATGAAAATGGCGGCCTCCCAATCTCCAGCTCGGGGGCCCCCATACCTCAGTGTGCTCTCAGGTTAAACTGAGCCACCTAAGTGTCCCCCAAATTGGAATTTCATATAAAGTTCACGGGTCACAAAATACTCTTTGGATTTTTTTGCCCACCCACTTAAAAATGTAAAAACCATTCTTGTCCACAGGCTATATAAAAACCAGGTGGTGGGGAAAAAAAACAAAACAGCCCAGGTGGTGAGCCAGACACGGACTATAGCTTGCTGATCCTCATCTTAGAGGTTTTTAAACATCATGCGTGATTCTTGATTACATTCAGTAATGCATACCTCAAAATGAGTTTGGTCAAACAATACACTTCATGAAAGGTAAAATGACATTTGTATTCCTGTGTCTGGGTTTATATATGTAATTAGATTTTCAGGTTTTCGGGAAAAGTATCAAATATCTCTGGAAATCCCCAAATTTGACGTTTGGAGATTGAACTCCCTGGCTTTTGGTTGTAATGAAACACAAGAGGAAAATGTCTTAGAGCATTTTGTATTCATGAAATTCAATTTCTCTGGTAGGTTTTTAAATTTTTTTGAGGAAAGTTTCTTTTTCCTATTTAAAGCAGTTGCTTAAAGATAATTTTCAGATGAGCAGCATTATATTTCGGAAGAAAAAAGATTTTTCTACTAAGGAAGAACTTATGGATAAGTGGGATGAAAAAGAAAAGCAAGGGGCGCCTGGGTGGCTCAGTGGTTAAAGCCTCTGCCTTCGGCTTAGGTCATGATCCCAGGGTCCTGGGATCGAGCCCCACATCGGGCTCTCTGCTCAGCGGGGAGCCTGCTTCCTCTCTCTCTCTCTCCTTGCCTCTCTGCCAACTTGTGATCTGTGTTTGTCAAATAAATAAATAAAATCTTTAGAAGAAGAAGAAGAAAAGCATGAGGGAGATCCCTGAGGAATACGTAGAATGTATAAGAAGCCTTTCCACAGGTGCGGGAAGCCAGGAAAGCCTTGACGTTGTACCATGAGGCTGAATGGGGCTTCCAGGAGTTAGTAAGAGGTTCTGTTGCTCTTCAAATGCTTTATCTGTGATCCTCAAACCTACTTCCCAAAGAAGCCCTACCTCCCATAGGAGCAACAAGTCTTTTCATTCTTTGTTACTTTTACTTTTCATTCTTTGTTTGCTATTAGTTACATCCTCAGAAATCACATTTAGGATGGCTCGTATGTGTTCAACAAAACCTAAGATACCTGCATGTTTCACTAAGGTTTTCTGCTGTACATTTTATTTTTAAAGTACAGATTCTATTTATTTATTTGAGAGAATGAGAGAGAGTGCACAAGCTCGGGAGAGGCAGAGGGAGAGAGAGAAGTAGGCTTGGGGCTCGACCCCAGGATCACAACCTGAGCCGGAGGCAGAGGCTTAACCGACTGATCCCCCCAGGAACCCCCCAGCTGTGCATTTTACAGTGTGTTTAGCCATGTGGGCATTTTGATATTGGTCAATCAAGCCCCCGACCTCGACTTACAGTCACATAATACACTTCATTCCGATATTGCTCAGAATTTACAGTCACATGATATGCTTCATTCCGATATTGCTCAGAATTTGCGATCATCATCCTTATAATGAATAAGATTTTTAAAAAAGCTTAAAAGCAGCCATAATTTAGACTGTTGCTATCAGCATTTTGAACTCTTGCTACCCAAAGGACCAGCCCCATCAACATCAACATCATCACCTGGTTGCTTCTTAAAGTACAGACTCTCTGTACACCCCTACCCCATTCATCAGACCTGCTGAATCCGATTCTGCATTTTAACAAGCTTCCCAGGTAATCCATGTACCCAAGTCAAGTTTTAGAAGTTCGGCTATGACGACCTTCATGATCCTTATTTTGTAACTTTCTAACTCAGACAAATATCCCAAGCCCTTGGAAGACTTTCTGCTTCTCAGCTAATTAACAAAAAGCAAAACAAGAAAATCAGTTTCACGTCGCATCTCCATAGAAACCCTGCCTCAGTATCAGCTCCCCAACTTTAGACTGTGTTTTCTTCACACAGTTACACCAGTGGAACTGAGCGATTCAAAATAACCCAGGGATGAAGTAAAGACAGCTCTAATTTGATTTTACCAAGATAGGGAGACTTGCTAAAAAGTGTGGGTAGACAGTCTAGCACTAGTTCAATTACTAGGTAAAGGTCAATAACATACTTAAAATACTTGAGGGTTATATGGCGGCTTTGTCTTAAAGGCAAAGTCCAAAAGAGCATGTTCTTTCGTCAAAAGTAGAAGAAATGCTCAGTCACTGTGCTCATAAAATGTATATGAACTGTCCATACATTCCACTGATAAGTCTTTATGTCACGAAGAAGAATCTTCAAGTAGATGGTCATCTCTATCTTTTTAGTGCCTGGTGTTAATGACTTTTCTGTTATATTTCCTCCACTCTGCAACTCAGGCAGTCTCATAGAAATTTTCTTTCCACTTTGCTTCTGCAGCTCATGCTGCGTGTAACAGTCCTTGCTAACTAGTGGCTTTGGAAACTGATCCATTCTTAAGGAATGCGTTCCAAGTGCAGTGACGTCTGTTCCTTCTGCTTTCAGCATTGTCTTGTCCACTGAAATGGGACCGTGTTCCTTCTGGCTGGAGAGAAGGGGCTGGAGTGCAAACACAGGGGAAGGCAAGCTTTCCTGGGGCTGGGGCGGTCTTGCTGATGCAAAGAGATATTACTTCCTTTTTTTAAAAAAAAGATTTTATTTATTTATTTGACACAGGGTGAGGGATAGAGAGAGAGAGAGAGCACAAGCAGGGGGAGTGGCAGGCAGGCAGGCAGTGTGAGAGGGAGAAGCAGGCTCTCTGCAGAGCAAGGAGCCAGATGTGGGGTTCCACCCCAGGACCCTGGGCTCGTGACCTGAGCTGAAGGCAGCCACTTAACCAACTGAGACACCCGGGTGCCCTGAGAGATGTTACTTCTGATGGGAGTGACTTTGGGTGCCTTTCATTCAAAGAGCTGAGGAGGCTTCTGCCTTTCGTAATCTTTTTTTTTTTTTTTTTAATCTGATCTTCCATCAGGAGAGATAATAGGAATTTCATTTTATGGGCAAGAAAGCAGGAGCCAGAGTGTTATTGTCTGTCTACCAAAGGTCACCCCGTTTGGGCTAAGCACTGGGCCATCCACTCCCACCTTGCTGTTCTAGCAAGCCAGGCTTCCTGGTTCAGTAATCGTAGTAATAGTAGCCCATATATCCTGTACCCGGGCTAGGTAAAAAGCTACATGTTGTGTGTCTGAGTTGTCTTATTCTCATCACAATCCAATGTGATAGGTACTCATCTCTCCACACCCTACAAATGAGAAAACTGTATCTCTAAGAAATTGAATAACTTACTGTTTCTCAGTCATGTGGCTGGTATTTGAACCTAGACTCTGCCCCCAGAGACAATGGTCTTAACTGTCTGGAACTTTGGGGCTGTGCACCCACCCATCTGTGAAAAAGAAAATAGAGTGAGGAGGTGCCCATCCTTGGTCTGGCACACTGTCGAGGCTTCCCAGGGCATCCGCTGAGAGTTCTCAGGTGCAATCCTTGAGTCTCACAGTTCCAGAGTAGCAGGGAGTCTAGTCTCTTAGACTTCCTATCCCGCATCCGTCCTCAAGTCCTTTCCAAAGGGCTAGTCCTCTCTTAGAAGGCTATATCTTCTAGAAGCTAGGGAACATCACAGCGCTGCCTGCAAGCAGTTCCGTCCAGCGGGCTGTTTGGCCCCAGGATGGGCCTCCACAGGGGCGTGGGTGAGCCAGAAGTAGGGACGGGGCTGGGCTTCCAGCATCCAGCTTCCTGGGCCCCCTGGGCCTGGGTTCTCAGGTTCCCAGCACCTCAGTTCTATGACTTCTTTCACACGGCTGGTCTGCTAGTGTCTGCTCTAGCTCCTCTCCCCCCGCCCCCCTACCCCAGGAGAGGGTGCTGGCTTGAGAGGAGACCATCCATGGATTATAGTCCTGCATCTTAGTTCTGGTCAGTACAGTCCATGCTGACAATTTGAAAAGCCAGTCTCAGGGGGTAGGGGTTGGGGAGAGGATCTCAGTCCCTTCACTCCCCCCAGAAGTTCCCTGGGCTTCTTGTGCAAATCTGCCAGCCTTCCCTCAGCGTCTTCAAGTTCCTCTCATGTCTCTATTTCAGAAAAAGAGAAAATTTTAATTAGGATGTCCTAGATTTTTGGATATGTAACTAGGCAGGTAAGATGTATACTCATTAATATCAAAATAATTTCACTGCTTCTGCTGCATGATTGATTTTTCAGTGATAGCAAATTCAGATGCCACCAAGACAGACAGCATGTCTTCGAATAGGGCTAGTTTAGGACAACAGAGCACAATAGGAACTCTGGGGACACTTGGCTCTATCCAGGTATCACCTTATTAGTAGAGGTCCAGGGGGCCAGATTTTCTGGATTTTTAGAAAGCTGGGTTTTCAGGTGAAATTTGATTTTTTTTTTGGTTAAAGATTTTATTTATTTATTTGACAGGGAGAGAGAGAGAGAGCACAAAGAGGGGGAGCAGCAGGCAGAAGGAGGAGTGCTCCATATAGAGCAGGGAGCCCGACACGGGGCTCAGTTCCAGGATCCCAGGATCATGTCCTGAGCTAAAGGCAGATGCTTAACTAATTAAGCCACCCAGGTGCCCCCAAATTTGATTTTATTTCATTTTTAAAAATTTAATTAGCATGTAGTATAAGTTTCAGAGGTAGAGGTCAGTGATTGATCAGTTGCCTCTAACAGCCAGTGCTCATCACATCACGTGCCCTCCTGAATGCCCATCCCACACCCACCTCCCCTCCAGCAACCCTCAGTTTGTTTGCTGTGGTTAAGTGTCTCGTGGTTTGTCTCCCTCTCTGATTTTGTGGTTTTGTTTTTCCCTCCCTCTATGCACCTCTGTTTGGTTTCTTAAATTCCATATCTGAGTGAAATCATATGATAATCGTCTTTCTCTGAGTGACTTACTTTGCTTAGCGTAATACCCCCCCCAGTTCCATCCACGTCATTGAAAATGGCAAGATGCTATTCTTTTTGATGGCTGAATAATACTCCAGTGTGTGTAAGAGTGTACATATATATAAACACACACTTTTATATATGCATACATACGTATATATGTACATATATACACACTACTTATCCATTCATCTGTCGATGGACATCTTGGCTCTTTCCACAGTTCAGCTATTATGGGCATTGCTGTTATAAACATTGGGGTGCAGGTGCCCCTTCAGGTCACTACATTTGTATCTTTAGGGTAAATACCCAGTAGTGCAATTGCTGGCTTGCAGGGTAGCTCTATTTTCAACTTTTTGAGGAACCTCCATACTGTTTTCCAGAATGGCTGCACCAGCTTGCGTTCCCGCCAACAGTGTAAGAGGGTGCCCCTTTCTCCACAACCTCGCTGACTTTTGTCATTTCCTGACTTGTTAATTTTAGCCGCCTGACTGCTTTCACTCATATGGGGAACATAAGGAATAGTATGGAGGACCACGGCGGAAAGGAGAGAAAACTGAATGGGAAGAAATCAGAGAGGGAGACAAACCATGAGAGACTCTGGACTCCAGGAAACAAATTGAGGGTTACAGAGGGGGTGGGGTAAGGGGTTTTGGACAACATAGTTACCATCCCCGACTTAGTGGGCGAAGGTAGATCCTACATCAAACAGCATCAGCCTATAAACTCTTTGCACGCCACGGGAACACATCTAAAAATTAACTACACGCTGGGGAATGAAATAATCCAGAGTGCCACAACAAGGACAGTTAAAATGAGAAAATAATAACAGGATGGGTAGGGAAAAGTATTTGGCAACATGCATTTTACACCATCTACTCACAATAAAAATTTTGTGGCCAGGAATCCAGAGAGTTCTTAACTACAGAAAAATCTTGGAGGTATGCTGTACGTGCTGAGTTTGACGAATTCATTTAGAGCACAGACAAGCGGGGGCTCCGGAAGTAGAAGCATCAGCTTTACATATAATTTGTGTGTGTGACTTTTATGTGCTTCCTGTTGATGGCTGTGGTTCAGAGTTCTTAAAAAGGCAGTTTTCAAATAGTGTGCCTGGAATAGAGAAACCAGGAAAGGCAGGAAGACATTGTTTTTAAACTTTTTTTTGAAAGTGAGGCCAGTCTAGGGTGCTGAGATAGCCCGCACCTTTGCAGTTAAAATCAAGGGTGTGGAGCTCAGCTCTGCCCCTTGTCTGCTGTGTGACTCTGAGCAAAGTTAGGTAACACCTCTGAGTCTCTGTTTCCTCATCTGCAAAATGGGGATCATACCACCTACCTTAGAGGCCTGAAAGAAGATTACTCAAAGCATGAATTGGAGTAGGGGTTTGCACATAGGGGGTACTCACTCTCACTACTGCACATTGTTGGGGCGCCTGGGTGGCTCACTGTATTAAGTGTTTGACTCTTGATCTCAGCTCAGGTCTTGATCTCAGGGTCGTGAGTCTAAGCCCCATGTGGGCTCCAGGCTGAGTATGAAGCTTGCTTTAAAAAAAAAAAATTGCTGAAGAAGAATCCCAACTTCAGACCCCGACACACAAACTGCCCATGAGGGCTTAAGGAAGCATTTCCTCTTCCCAAGATTCTGGCAAAGCCAGTCAATCAATTCTCCGTCCGCCTGTAGAGCCAATCCGATTGCCTGTGACCTGAACGCAGCCAGAAAACGTGACATTTTCTGGCTTCCAAGACTGCTGAGGCGAGAGCCGGCAGGCATTTGGCATTCACAAACTGGAAGCTGTGTGTCTAGCGGGTGAGGTTTCGCGGTCGCCTTCAGTGACAGAGCCATGAATTCAGGGCTGGGGAAGCTGCTGAGGGCCACGTTGTATCTCGTTTCATGTTTACGACAATCCTGTGATTCAGGAATTATTATTAGCATCTCCGTTTAAAAAATGAGGCACAGAGAGGTGAAGAACCTAGTCTAGTAAGTGCCAAAGAAGGAATTAAACCCAAGCCTGATTGATTCACACACTCACCCCATGGACTTTGTGGTCTCCCATTCCCCTTACGCCTGAACTGCTTTTCCCACCGTGTGAATAGTCAAGCAATGGGTCAGCCCAAAGCACAGTTGAGACTGCTTACCTTTTGCTCTGGTCAGCAGTTATTGCTTAAGAATTCACCCCCAAACCTAGCAGAAAACTACAACAATGGTTTCAGCATGCTCGTGGTCCCTACAGGTCAGGAATTTAGACATGGTGGAGTAGAATGGTTTACCCCTGCACCCTGACATCTGTGCTCTAGACAGATGGAGTCTAGAAAGATCATGGGAAGACTAGAAAGATCAAGAAGGACTCACATGGCTGGGATCTGGAATCTTCTGGAGGCCTCTTCATACTTTGGCCATGGGAGAGTCAGAGTCAGTGTTCTTACACATAGGGTTGCTTGGGCCAATATGGGGAAGTTGCGGGCCTTCCAAAACCCAGGGTCAGAAGTCACATACCAGCATGTCTGCAAATTCTATTGGTTTGGGCAAGCCTGCTGGGTTTCAAGGGAAGAGGAACTACTCCCCCACCTCGTCATGGGAAGAATTTCAAAGGATTGGCAGCCATGTTTTAAAACCACTACCTCCATCTCCTCCTCCTCACTGACTTCAGAAAGTCAGATACAGTAAAGACGGCCCCACACCTAAAAGCAAAAGATTGTTCAGAAGCATAGAGTTTCCAAGGCATATTCTTCTTTTTTCTTACCTTCTGATCTGGAAATAATTTTTGAGATGCATTCTCCACATCATCTTAGTGACTTGTGTTTTTATCAATCTGAATGGGCTAGATAATGTCATGGCAGCAAACAACTCAGCATTCTCGGTGTCTTAAGACCATCAGGGAGAACTAAGTTTTATTTATTACTCACATTATCCATTCCCCACACCTCGGTTGGCTGCTCTCTTCCATGTTGCTTTTCATCTAGGATCTGGGCATCTGGAACATTGTGGTTACTAGAATCAGAGGAGCTATGGCTGAAAGCAACCACATTTCCTCCGCTTCTAACCCAGTGGCTGGAAATTGTCAAAAGGCCCTCCCTGGCCATAGAACAACCTAGAAGCTCAGCCTTCTTGCCAGGGAGGAGAGGAACGCCAGGTACTAGTGTGTGCTCGAATGGCTACCAGAGTGACTGACTGATGCCATGGGAGAAGGGGAGCTTACATTTGTTATCTTGAAGAGTTTTTCTGAGCCTAGCCCTGCGAGGGCTTTGGAGCCAAATATTGGTCAGCGCATCTTTCTGAAATAAATAAATGTGAGCTAGTTTGCATGAATGTGAACCAGTACGTGAATGTGTTCAGATTCTGTTACACGAACCACATGTAAAAGTCCACGGAACACCACACATCCAGGGAGAGGCGGGAGGGCTGGGAGGGCTCCCGGCTGGCTGGGTGGGCTCCCGGCTGGCTGGGTCTCATGATCCTGGAGTGCACCTTGAGGAAAAACCCATGACTGCCTGTATCTAGGACTCCCTGGTTTCAGGGATGCCCCGCACAGTCCTGGTACGGTTCCATATTGGGTCCTGGGTCGTGTAGCCATAAAACCCAGAGGTCGTAGTGAAGAGGGCGTAAGATCTTGCTTAAGCACACTTTGAAGCCCAGTTGGGAGTTGTTTGGTAATATAACTGTAGGTCTCTTCTTCTCCACATGAAGATACACGCAGGAGCAGAAGCCAAGCTCAGAAGCAGCCCCGTGGGTGTGTATCACCCTCACATCCACACGCCTCCCACCCGCCAGGTCACCTAGAGCAGCCAGCTTTCTGTGACAGGACATGCACCCCATGGCGACCCCTGGAGTCAGAAATCCAAATTGCAGGCAAATCACTCACCAGTGTGCATGGGACAGCATAAAACAGAGGGAAATTGTTGGTTAGAACTGGTATGCCATCTAAAGGCATTCGATTCTTGTTAAAAAAAAATGCATATGCACACAGATAGACACACGCATTTTGGGCTAGCAAAAATAAGAGACGGCAGAGAAGACTGAGTGGGTGGCCGTGGACCTCTGCTTCACACACCCCATGCAGCCTTGTGAGCAGCATGGCGGGTGCTCCGCTCGTTGCATTCAGTTCCTGTTCTGGACAGCGATGCCAACCCACCCCTGCCCTCACCGTGTGTCAGGCATGTTCTGAGTGTTTCCTAGTCTTTAACTCATTTCATTCTCACCGCTGCTTTCTGAGGTCAGGGCCCCCATTCTATGTACAGAGCATGAAGGCTCATGGAGGTTAGGTGGCTCACAGGCTTGCAGAGCTCACAAGGGGTATGGCCCAGCCATGGGCTTCAGAGCCCATGGTTGTAACCACTCTTCTGTACCACTGCTTCTAAAATAAGTAGCGTGACCCTTCACGAGTGTGGTTTTCAGACCTGGGTATGCATCAGAATCATATTGGGAGCTTGTCGGATCTGTACACTCCCTGACTGGCCCCCAGATTCGCTGACACATCATCACCATGATGGGAGTAGCATCCCATCTCGTCCCAGAGTAGCGCCCCCCATGTTGCCTCCCTCGTCCTTAGGTAACAGTCTTCTGACCAACCTTTGGGGAATTTCTTTGGAAGCTTTAAACCCATCTCTCAGGAGCATGTCTTCCTGGCATCCACGTGCAGAAAAGCAAGTGGAATCTCATTGTTGTTCCAACCATAGGAACCATGTTTTTAAGAAATAACTGTTCACCAGGACCATGACTTCCGGAAGTGGTTGGACCAGAGGGACAAAGAAGAGGTGAATGCTTTCAAGGAGCATCCTTTGGGCAACACCAACTGGACAGTGGTCTTTTTTTTTTTTTTCTGGCCCCTGCATTCCATCATGCAGTTGTATTTCTGCTAATAATTCTGGGAGTGGTGGCAGTGGGGTGGGTAGCCATACTTTCCCTTTGAATTGGCAAATGTATTCCCCATCAAGGAAACCTTTGAAGTCTGTTGTGAATATACCCTACACAGAGAAACGTGGAAGACACAGTAGGGGCGTCTGAGGAGGGTGGGCAGAAGGTGGCCATCTGAACCCACTAGTCATTTCCCAGCCTGTCACAATGTCTTTGGTGGCAGAAAGGATGCTCGAAAGGGAGAGGAGAGGGTTGAGGAGGAGAACAGTGACGGGGAGGGCAGTTCTATGAGGTGGAAGTTGTCACATCTTGCAGGTTGGTCTGTGTTTGCAGCACAGGACAGGGACAGGTACATCTCTGCAGTGCCCACAGATGCCGCCCAGGGGTTTGGCTCCGCCCCCTTCCCCATCTCTGCGGGATCCTTCTGTCTGTGGAGCCCAGTGGAGCTCACATTTGAACCAGCAGGAAAATGGGCTTTGTGACTCCTCTGTTTTATTTTGGATTTGCCGCCCAGGGGCTGTCTTTCACCTCTTAAAGTCCACAATTATAGGAGTGGGGAGAATGGTGCGGAAGAGGGAGGGGCCTGACTGCTCAATGTGGTCTCTAGTAGACGAGTCATTGCCATCCCAAAGGGCTCCTGTATTTTCCGCTTTGACTGAACTTCCGTTTTGTCAGCTTCTATCTTGGGATGCTTCTCTGCGCCTCAGAGGAGAGCTTTGGTGGAGGCTCGGCTTCTAATGTTGACAAGATCGATGGTTCCTTCCATGTCGGGCTCAACTTATGTGGTCATTTTTCACAGTCTCCATTTTGGCTAATTTTAGTTCTATTGTGAATCAAGACAGGTAGATGTGTTGTATGAAAAAGAAATTGAAGTCAGGGCTGTGGTTGTACGGATTATAATACACAGCAGATATTGCAGTGTTTAGCATTTTCACCTAAATTTTATTTGTTTTTTTTAATTTATTTTTATTTGTTGAAGTTCAATTTAACATATAGTGTATCATTCATTTCCAGGGTAGTATTCAGGAATTTGTCAGTTGCATATAATACCCAGTGCTCATTACTTCACGTGTCTTCCTTAATGCCTATCACCCTTCATTTTTATTAGCAAAAACATACTTGATTTTGTTTTCAGGAATAATTCCTGTTCTAGATGTTTCCCAAAAGGGTTTAAAATAGCCAGTCATCCTTCTTAGCTAAAGTCTGGGTGATTATAACCAGGGTGACATCTTAGCCTTTAGGGCACCCTTGTGCAAACAGGAAAAGTGTCCGGGGCAAGATATAAGATCATAAGGCTGGTGGGTGACATCTTTGTGGGAAGACAAAGGCACCCCTTCCTCTGGGAAGACGCTATCCCTTGCCATCTTCTGAGATGAGCTTGGGATGGGTTTCCACTCCCAATTACCCCTTTGAGCAGGAGCCCTTCTAAATTCAGCTTGGGGCTTTGGACACTATAATCAGAAACCGTTCTCCAATGCTCAGATGTATTGGAAACAAATCAGAGGTTGACTCCAAGTTTATAATCCCAACAGGTACGGATTGGCTCTGCGACTCCTGGGGTTCAGGAAAAGTCGCACTGCTCTGTTGTACGGATCAGATGGTCTCTAACTTGGTCACCCCAGCCTAAGATGTCAGGAGGCTCAGTAGTAGCCATATTGGGCTCCATCCCTTTTCCGGAACATTGAGACCCTGCAGAAGGGACAGAGGCCCAGAGAGGGAGCACACTATCCTGGGGAGAATGTGGGTTTACTCTGCTGCTCTGTGACACCACGTTTATGTGTTGTCCTCTCCACCTGTCTGGGGCACTGCTCTGGGCAGGGGCAAGGGCTCTTTAACCCTGTGGTCCTTGCTACTGCCCATAGGCCTCCCTCCCTCCCTCCCTGGCATTGCTGATCCAGGGGGGCCCAGGTTCCTGTCACTTCCCGAACACAGGGTTCTTTCCCTTTGCTGTATTCCTGGGTTTGACAGCTTTCCTTTCCTTTCAGCTCTATGATGACACCTTCACCCCAGCCCTTGGTCCATATTAGTATTTAGTGCGAATTAAAATCCCCCAAGAACCTAGTAACCCTTCCCAAGTAGAGAGGGGTTCCTGGTCTAAAAGACATGAAGCTTGGACTCTCCCTTGGGTTGAGGAGCAGACAGGTAGGAGAATCAATGGACAGTCTCTTCTCTTTCTACTGAGTCTTCCTGATGAATGGGGTACAGAACACGAGGTAGTTCTCGTCATCACCCACTGCGTTAAACACTCGACAACTCACCTGATTTCCTAATTTCCCAAATCTGTCATCTTCTTTAGCGGCTCTTATGGGCAAGATGTGTATTGTGGGGGAAACAGACCTATGTCAGAAAAGCTCTGCCTTCTAGTCACTTAGAGTTTAGTGGAAGTGTGTAGAGGAAGAGAGAGGGGAAAAATCAACTCTACAAATCCCTGTAAATCAAGATAAAAAGGAATCCATAGAAGCACGTGAGTGTCTGGAGAATGGAGCGAGCCTAGCTGGGCAGGGTGGGGTGGCCAGAAGATCTCGAGGAGGAGGCCTCAAGGCCTGGGTGAGAGTGCAGCAGGGTTCTCTACTCACCAAGCAATGCACCTGGAAGTGGAGATGAGAGGCAGGTGGGCTGCCTTAGGCCGAGGGGGTTCACAGTTTCAGGGGTGCAACAGCCTGGGACAAGGGGCAGTTCGCTCATTGAGGAGGGCTGGTGGGAAGGAAGGAGACATCATTTCCTGTGGCTGCTATGACCGTCCCCAGACAGTAGAAATTGTTAGGGGGCTTCAGACAATAGAAATGGATCTTTCTTGGTTCAGGGGTAGCATTCTGAAATCATGAGGTCAGCAAGCCCGTACTCCTTCTGGAAGTTCTGGGAGAGAACACTTCTTGCCACTTCCACCTTCTGGCAGCTGCTGATGCTGTCTGGCGTGTGGCTGTGTCACTCCCACCTCTGCCGCATCTTCACTCAGCCACTGTGTGTGTGTGTGTGTGTGTGTGTGTGTGTGTGATCTTCCTCTGACTCTCTCTTATGAGGACGACCATGATAGCATTTACAGTCCAGCTGGAAAATCCAGGAAGATCTCCTCATGTCAAGGTCCTTAACTTTATCATATCTGCAAAGAACCTCCCCCCCCCCGCCCCCCGCAAAGAAGGTCACATTTATAGACTCCAGGGACTAGGGCCTGACATCTTGGGAAATATTATTCTGCCCACCAGAGAGAGTGAGACCCAACTGTCAAGAGCCTGACAGCCATGCTGAGAGGGGCTGAGGGTGGCCTTGGAGGGATCATCCAGGACTTCAGCATGAGGGGGTCAGATGGACAAGTCTAGTCAGAAAAACTCAGTGTGATGAGGTTGAGAACAGGTGGGGATTCGGACAACTGGGTTAAGGAAAGAGCCTTGGGATGGGCGCAGTGGGTGAATGGCGAGCTGCTGTGGAGATATGACCGATGGTTTTTGGCCACTGCTTGAATGTGGGGGAGAAAAAGAAAGCCTCACTGAGGAGCACTTCCGGCCCAGCCATTGGAGAGATTAGTGGGATATGCAGGTGTGGTCATGAGCTGAGCTGGTGAGGAAATTATTTTTGGTTTGCAAGAGGTTTTGTTTTATAAGGAAAGAAGCTTTTTCTCACTGGTGGTAAACAGCTGAGCAATGATGGTACCTCAAAACGATCCAAGAAAAACGTAATTTGGGTGGGTTTATTGGATTAATGTAACTGTCTTAATTTGTTTTAAATTTTTGATTTATTTTAGAGCATAGAGAGAACGAGGTTAGCTCAAGAAATCTGAGGGAGGGTCTTGTCCTAGGGCCAGGTCCCGGAGACCAGACCTCGAGCAGAGTGTTAGACTCTGGCCGCCTAGACAGGAATGGATGGATCTTTACTTGAGAGATGATTGGGATTCATACCATTCCTTTCTCTTTACCAACTTTTTATTACTTCCCTCTGCTCTCCTTAATTCTTCTCCCCAGATTTCTTTCTGCTTTCTTGTAATGTTTCTGTCATCTTTCTCAGAGTCCGTGTTTTCTTACCACCTCTAGATTACCATGGTGCCTTACATTCTCATGGTTAATCAATCATAATCTTGTGGTTAATTTAGCTTCCACTGTTAACTGGCTCATTCTTTCACTAACTCTCAGTTTAACCCCTGAAGGAAAGAGTCTGATCAGCCAGTTCAAGTTTTGTCCCTGGGCCATCTGGCAGGTTGCTGGCCGGCTTCTGGTGGCTTCTTGAAGTTCAGGGACCTACTCCTAGTCCAGTCAGCTGTGGCCAGGGTGTGGAACTGTGTGATGAAACCAGAAAACTGAGCCTTGAGCTGGAGCAAAGAATTTCGACAGTTACAAGAATCAGCACACCTTAGAGCAGCGGTTTGCAAAGTGTGGCCCCTGGACTTGCCAACACCAGCATCACCTGAAACTTGTTAGAAATGCACATTCTTGGGCCCTCCCTCAGACAGCCTGGATCAGGAGCTGGGAGAGGGGACAAGCAGTTTGCACTTCCACAGACACTCCTGGTGATTCTGATACACGCTCAAGTTCGAGAACCAGTACTTAAACTAAGCAAATAGCATATGGACTAAAACCAAGTGTTGGAACGAAGTTGTGAGAGAAGGTCAGGCCGTTCAGTGGGGGTGTTGATGCAAGCTAGCCCTAAGAATCAGGAGAAAGTGGCATTTGTTATAAATTCCTGTTTTATCCGTGTTAGTAGGCTCATGTCTTCTGTTGGTGACAAATCTGCATTCTCTTGGGTGGTATGACCTGACCTGAGGGAGGAACTAGCAGAAGTATTACCCACTTGTCGTCCTTCCCTGACCATCTGAATACTCCCTCCTCCTCAAGACCAGCCCAGAGCTGGGTTCCCTCCACAGATTCTGCAAATCTGGCTTAATCAGTGATTGTGTTTCCAGTTGGGATTTTTGTTTTTTTTTTTTCCAAAAAAATCAGTTAAATATTTACTTTGAGTCTTGTGACATTCCGATCATTTACACCTCTCCTGTCCATTGCCGGTCTGGGAAGAAGTTCGTTTGGCTAGGGGTGTGTCTTTAGGGCCCTAATTTGCATGCACATGGATCAGAACCACCACCACAGCAACAGAAAGTGAGAGGATATGGGAGGAAAAATGAAAGGAAAAATGATCTCTGTGCTTCTGGGGAGCATGAACAGGTTAAAACCTAATACAGGGAGCACCTGGGTGGCTCAGTGGGTTAAGCCACTGCCTTCGGCTCAGGTCATGATCTCGGGGTCCTGGGATCGAGTCCCCCATTGGGCTCTCTGCTCAGCAGAGAGCCTGCTTCTGTCTCACTCTCTTTGCCTGCTTCTTTGTCTACTTGTGATCTCTCTCTATCAAATAAATAAATAAAATCTTAAAAAAAAAAAAAACTAATACAGGACAAGGCTTAGGGTGAGTTTAGCTAGGTACAAAATTTAAAGAGGCACCAAAACACCTCAGCAATAAAAATAAGTATTACAATGCAGTATTATTAAAAATCAAAATTGATGCAGTTAAAACCTATGGTAAAAAAAAACCAATCCACATTTTAAGTAGACTCTAAGTCCCTCTTTACCCTGGTAGGCTTACTACTTTGAGATGGCAACGTATCTCTCCACCTGCCCCCTAACTCTCCAAGACAGAGAAGGGACATTGGAATTCCTGTGTGAGTGCTGTTGGATGAATACACTGCCAACTCAATTTGCCCCCAAAGGGGCACTCTCTCTTCCCTACTCTTGAGCTTAGAAAAGCTATGTCAAGCACTTCCTAGAAGTGCTATTCCCATTCTTAATTGATTAAAGTCTCAGTTTTTTTTCTTTATTCACAAAGAGTGGTCTTAGAACTTCTAAGACGTTCACACAACCAGCAATGCTCTTCTGTTCTTGGTCAGTGTAGATGGCTGGTCAGTCTTGTCCGACCCCTTGCCCCAGACAAGGAGAGACTTGTCCGGGGCAGTAGGCAATGATCCCACTGTTCGCTCATCCCTCCTTCTTTCCTCCACTCATCTCCCCTGTTTTCTCTATCATTCCTGGGAGTTCCGGTTGTGGCATGGAAAGAGCCGTAGAGGAGGTGTTACTCGGTTCTTAGCTCAGCGACCAGACAGGGGACCCTGGGCCCATCATGGCCCATGTCTGTACTTCAGTTTCCTTGTCAGTGACAAGAAAAACTCAAAACTAGATCTTCCCCTGTTCCTCTCTGTTCTCAAGCTCTGTACTTCAGCTCTTCCTCAGCAATCTCACATCCACAGGCTTCTAATTATTAACTCTTCATCTCATTCCCAATTCTGAGGGCCTTTCCTGTTGTCTCGGGAAAATTAATCTCCCTTAGCTCCTTTCCATGATGCATGGTGGATGATAGGAGAGAAGAGTCTGGCATTCCCATGTATCAAAGCTATGAATTCTGAAGAAAGAGATTCTGAAACAAAAATCCAGTGACCCTCCCACTTGCTCACAGCATCCTGCATGAATGACCACAGAAGTCTCTGTCTGCCTCAGCATCTTCTCTTCACCAGGCTGATAGGGCATTCATTTATTCAACCAATCTGCACTGAATACCTCCTAAGTAGAAGCACTTTTCTAAGGCTTGAATGAAACAAAATTCCTGCCCTGATAGCATGACCAATTATTCTAGCACATGTCTATTTACTTTATATACTCGGGCCAAAAAAAAAAAAAAAAAAGACATTGCTTTATGATCCTTAACCTTATTATAACTAGAAGCTTCCATCCCACAAGGCTGGTAAAAATTTTAATCTTGGGCATTTTTAGGGACTTGTCCCAGAACTCTCTAGGGTCCTACAAACATCTATAGACTTTATGGGTTGCTGGAAAGTGAGTGAAAAGACCTCACTACTGTTCATTCCATGGTGATCATCACTGATGTCCTTCTTCCCAGACTCTCATGGTCCCTTGAGGGCGGATGGCTCCACAGTTTCTGTGCTGTGTTGACCTGGAGCTCTGTGCTCAGAGCGGGAGTCCCCAAGTTCAAGGTCTTCCTCATATGGAGTTTCCAGAACTGGGTTCTCTTCCTTCCATTATGCATAAATAGCACTGAAGCCTTTTTCTCTGACATGGTCAGAGCAAGGGACAAGTGCTTAATTCATGAATCCAGAAAGAGCTAAAAGAGGTAACTAAGTGTGTATCTTGACCATTGTATTTTTAGCACAAAATATATAAATGTGTATTTGTTTGTCAATCTCTTAATATTGACCCAAGCCCTTTCCTTTCACCACGAGCACACTGTTTGGTGTTGTCATTATCTCTCTTAGATCCCCACTTATATTTCATCAGTGATGTTCACCTTTAATTCCTTTATAGAGAGTGGGAACTTAAACACTCTCGGGAAGCAATCTGAAGAAAGAATTTTCTAGACTTTTTAATTTTTCCCCAATTTTTTATTGTTTCTCACTTGCATTAATTTCACAGGAGTAGCTAATTGCATTGCCTAATTCTTTCCAGAATATTCAACTTAACTTTCATAGGAAGAACTCTTCCTGTGTATATTCACATCTCTCTGGGTTACATGTAGTTTAAGTGCATATTCTGAAGACCTAGCGTAACAGGTGTTAACTTCCTTAGGAGAAAATTTAGCTAACTCCTGAGAAGCACATAACTCAGCTGCTGGAGGAGGAAGAAGTAGGTGAGCAGACCAGAAAGTGATGGACTGGATCACAGACCACTCCTGAGCTGTGGACTGCACTCAGGATGTTTCACAGAAGAACGGGAAAGCCATGCTTTATCTTCCAAGTTTGGTGGAAATCTGTTATGCAAACTTGGTCAGGGTTTACAGTATAAGTTAAAACTGTGCTTGCCTACTGGGTATTTAACCTAAAGATACAAATGTAGTGATCCAAAGGGGCATGTGCACCCAAATGTTTATAGCAGCAATGTCCACAATAGCCAAACTATGGAAAGAACCTAGATGTCCATTAACAGATGAATGGATAAAGAAGATGTGGTGTATATATACAATGGAATACAGTGCAACCATAAAAAGAAATGAAATATTGCCATTTACAATGACGTGGATGGAACTAGAGGGTATTCCAGGAATCCCATGATTCCAGGATCCTGGGATCAAGCCCTGCCTTGAGCTCCCTGCTCGGCAGAGAGCCTGCTTCCCCTTTGCCCTCTGCCTGCTGCTCTGCCTACTTGTTCTCTCCCTCTCTCTCTCTCTCTCTCCCTGTCAAATAAATAAATAAAATCTTTAAAAGAAAATGTAGAGTTAAAGGTCTTTGACCTTGAAACTCACAGTGATGTGAAACCAGCATGTCTTAATTTTTCAGTTCTTCAAGTTTCAAATTCAATTTCACTGTGTTTTCCTAAATAGAAGGTATATACGGCTTATCTTTAGTTGTCCTCCAGGATCTCAGTTAAAGTGATTGGTTTTTCACTTCATTCTCCTTCTCTGTCCTCATGTAACCTCTCTTAGAGGTGTTAGTGAAGAGTCACATAGCCCAAAAAAGCTGGGGGTGTGAGGACAGGGAAGAGAAGACAGGAAAGGGAAGGAAAGCTAATAATCTGTTTTCTGTACAAAATCAGAGCTTGGCTTCTAAAGGATCCAGCTGCTTCTATATGGGCATCACGTAGAATATGGCCTCACAAAATGTGCCAGTAGGAAACTTTTCTGGGCACCAGGAGGGTTATTAAAAGAACATAAAACCTTCTGTTTCTGTATATCATGTGCATGGATACAGAACTAGAGGGAAGTGCACTTGGCTTGTGCACCTGTGAGGAAATGGCTCAAGATTCTTCTCTCTGTTCTAGCTTCCAAGATGATAGTTGAGCTTCTCCAGCTAGTAATCGTCACAGAGAAAGATGATTTCATCCATTTGGCAAGAAGTGTGTTAAACTCCCACATTTGCCTCTAGAACCATCTTTCCAAAGCACAGGTCTGATATTGTCACCTCTTAACTCAGAAAACTCCAGCATCTGGCCTTGCCTAGTGAATTAAATCCTTACCTTGCCCTCCCAACAGGTCTTGCTCACTTGCTCACTTGTTGCTCAGGAGTGCCCTGTGTCTACACTCCACTCGGGACACGCGGGGTTACTTGTGCTTGTTCATGGACCCTGGGCCTCTGCTTGTGCTCTTGTTGGTGCTTAGAATGCGTGCGTTCCCGTCATGGCTGTGTCTGTTAGGCATAGGGGAGGGTTGCAAACAGCAGAATCCCCCCCTTCCCTTCACAAAAATGACAAGTTTTATTTTCCTCAACGTGCTCTCTTCGTTTCTTCCCTTCTGCTAGTATTTCCCAAATTCCTCTTCCATCAGTGTCCCTGTGGTAGTGTTTGTCCTTTTAATGGACTTACAGTGTTTTCACTTGAATCTGGTTATTATAGAACATTTGAGTCTATGTGGAAAAAAGGAAACCAGTATCCCTTGACAAATAAAAACTCACCACAAAAATGAATTCAATAAGATATACAATGATCTTACCTTCTATCTAGGTCATGCTTGCCTGTGGTGTGCTCTGCTTTGGTTTGTGTCTTAAAGATCTACAGCCAACAGAGTTTCTCCTTGATGAATTAGGACAGTGGAAGAAGAATGGAAAGTGGAGTGGCTTTCTTGCTGTTTTGTTGTGGGTTTTTTTTTTATTGTGTTATGTTGTCACCATAAAATACATCATTAGTTTTTGATGCAGTGTTCCAAGATTCATTTTTTATGTACCACACCCAGTGCTCCATGCAATCTGTGCCCTCCTTAATACCCACCACCGGGCTCACCCTTCCCCCTTCCTCCCTCCGCTCTAAAACCCTCAGTTTGTTTCTCAGAGTCCACAATCTCTCATAGTTTGTCTCCCTCTCTGATTTCCCCCAACACCTTTCTCGTCTCCATCTCCCCATGTCCTCTGTGTTATTCCTTATGCTCCACAAGTTAAGTGAAACCATATGATAATTGACTCTCTCTGCTTGACTTATTTCACTCAGCAGAATCTCCTCCAGTCCCATCCATGTTGCTATAAAAGTTGGGTATTCGTCCTTTCTGATGGAGGCATCATACTCCATTAGAGTATTGGACCATATCTTCTTTGTCCATTCCTTTGAGTGGACCATATCTTCTTTGTCCATTCTCCTGTTGAAGGGCATCTTGGCTCTTTCCACTTGCTGTTTTGTAGGTAACACCACACCCACGAACCATCTAAAATAACCTTTTGTATCATCAGTGTGTATGAGAATGTGCTCCATACTTTGGAAAACAGTGCCTCACTCCTGTGAAATGATAAGCATCTAGAGGGCAAGAAATGATTCTCCTCTCCGTGTTCTTTGCCTTTCTGAGAATCTACTCCCTAGGCCTCTAAACACTCCTTCTTCTGGGGGACACTGAGGCACCTGATGAGCCACCATGTTATTTGATGGGAAGAGAGAAGTAGATATTTCTGCAGCACCAGCCAAAGGATTGGTCTGCCTTCTGTGAAACATCAAGATGTAGGTTCTGCGGGCCTCTGGTCTTATGCTGGAGAATGAGTGTGTTTCCTCAAGTTCTTGTGTGTGTATGTGTCTGGGCAGGGTATACATGCTGTGGGGAGAGAGTAGGAGAGGAAGACTGGGAGGTTTTCTGAGCTTCCTTAATTCACAAAGCTCTGTTTGTGAAATGCCCCAATGCTCTAGGAGCTGGGTTGGTGAGTTTCTGAGATCCGTGTTTTTGGGGAACTGGACAAGACACTGGAGGCTATCTCCACTAACTACCCCCCACACCTGGCCCTACCTACTCGATTCCCCTTTTATGGATGAGGAACCAGGGTTTAGGGAACAGGTGTCCAGCCAGTGGGAAATCTGCCTATAAGCTGTAAATCAGAGTTGAATCCAGATGCTTGCGACAGAAAGCAATCACAGTGACCCTCCTGTGACGGACGTGAGTTGTTCACAGACTTTTCCCCTCCTTTTCCAGGCCGTGCTGAGTCCTCTTATAGCCATCGCGCTGAAAATATCCCAGATTCATGAGAGAACTGGCCGGAGAGGCCCCACTGTCATCACCTGAATGGAGGGAAGATCAGGCACCAGGGCCAGAAAAGAGCCCTTGGCGGGAGACCCTTCACCCATGCCTTCTTGCTACCTGTTTGTGCCTTTTATGATTTCGAAAACACACACACACACACACACACACACACACACACTAATTTGCTGGTGGGTGGGGGAGGGGTGGGTGGGAAGAGAAAAAGAGAGAAAAAACGAAGTTTTGTTTGGGGTTGGGTCTATTCCTCCAAATGCAACAGGGTCTTCAGTGGTCTGTTAAAGCAGCACTATCATTTGGTGTCTATATTTTACCACACCAAAGAACCTCACCTTTTGAAAAAGAGGAAGCAGGCCAGGAACGTGTCCATCATGGCGTCTGCGTACCATTGGCGTGAGCTGAGGGAAGGTTCTGAATTCACACACAGAGCGCAGTGCCGGAGTTAGGCTAACCCCCAAGCTACGGGTGCTGTTGCGAAGGCTCTCCTTGGAAGACTGTCCTTGGCGTGGTAGAGGACTTAGCTTTTCATCCTGGGTCAGGTCTCCCAGGGGACACGTTGCGGAATTCCTCATGGCCGCCAGCCACCCAATGGCCCACCTCCCCGCTCCCATCTCCTGCGCGTCCCCATGCCACCTTCTCTCACATCTTTGGAAGCATTCTCCAGATCCCCACGGCACACTTTCAAGGAAACACAGCAAAGGGTGTTTTCCTCTCTTATTTTGTAAATAGTGCTATTTTAGCTCTTCCGCCGGCTGCATTCCTCCAGATTTCAGCCATTCGTTGTGCAGGTGGAAAGCAGCGTCTTGGCAGGAGACTGCAGATGAGTGCCTAGCATTTTGCTGGCCCTCCCTTGATGACATCATGTAGGGTGATACAAGGGCTTACATCCATTCCTCCTGGGAAGACAAAATACCACCCTGTCTGCTTTCTCTCGGACTCTCTCTCCGCTCCTCTGTCTCACAGTTAGGGCCTTTTTTAAAGCAGTCATTTGGACACAGCTCACATCTTACTCACAGGGGCTCGAGAAGGAGACCGTGAAATGCTAACAAAGTAGAGAATAGAGTGCTTGCTGGAAGACCTTAGGGGTGGTGGTTAAGGACCTGATGAGATGTGGGAACATGGGGTGGCATCCCTGCCAGAAACCAGAAGGTCACAGCTGGCTCACTTTGCCCAGGAGAAGGACACTGTGTCTCCAACAGCCTCTGTCTGCCCCCAGCCGGGACACCCGATGCATGGGACCTGTTTGCATATGTTTTGCTTCCTTGGGAATGACACTCTCACTCACCCTGTCGTTAGCACAGATGACGTGGTGCTCTTTGACTATGAAGCCAATGGGTTTTACCGTGGTCACGATGAGAGCAAGCAGGGAGATGTTCCCGGGAAGGGATTTGTGTCCACTTTTTATCTCTGCTTCTGTCAGAAACTTGTTAGGACATGTAGTAGCCAATAAAAAAGAAATTCCTGATTTCAACCTGATGCATGGATTGTGGATTTTTGCATGTCTGTCTTGCCATGGGTGTTCCCATTTTGGTAAGTCTGTCTTTCAGGGCACTGGCAAGGGCTGGCTTTCGTTGTTAGGACCTGGAAATGTATCATGTAAGTGGGACCAGAAAAGGCAGATTGCTCAAAACTGCCTTTGGGAGTCAGCAGAGACGAAATTGGCAACTGATCTTTCATTGTAAGTATCTTCGTTTCATATTCACAGAGGGTGGCTTTGAACAGAGATTCTAAAGTCATGGACTTTACCAGCAACACATGTCATTTGCCTTAAAGCTTTGGTTCTCGCCACCTATACGTGGTGTCTGTGGCGGCATCCACGTACCACTCAGCTCTGCGTGGCTCCGTACAGCAGGATGTGTTTTTAGGGTTAGTGCTAGGTCAGAAAATATGTATGTTTTTCTCAAGTCCCTGAACTTTGAATCATCTCTAGCTGCAAAGTTCAAGTATAAGGTAATCCTCATTTAAAATTTGTTTTGTTTTTATGTCTAGAATGTGTGCCTAGCCACCCAAGTATTCATTCATCCATTCATTCATTCAACAAACACTGGTTGATCAACGATTCTCTGCAGAGTCCTGTTTGTGGTGCAGTGAGGAGAAGTATAAAATGTGATTCCTGCTTCTAAGAGTTTGTAAGGTGGGCATGGGAGGCTATGACAAAATACACAAAGAGACAGAAGGACATGTTCTAGTAGAGGTGCCAGGAACATGGTATGGGAACATGCAGAGAGATTGGCTCTGAGATGGCAGGACACTAGGCACCTGGTGGGTTTCCCGAAGAGTGGAGTTTCCTGAGACTTGTAATCATGTATATGATTTCATGAGGGATCAGTGCAGCTAGAGCAAAGACTGGGAGTTGAGAGGTAGGATGGCTGGAGAGGAGGCTTGCATTGGGTCTCATGGCTTGGCATTGGATCTTTCTTAAGAGTAAATGACTGGAGAGGTCCAAGAATTTTGTGGGGACCACAGGAGACCATCACAGAGGAGAGCGTGGATGGAGTGTGGCAACTGTCAGGCCACTCTTATGATTGGCTAATATCAAGGGGTTCACTCATGACACCATGTGCCCCCAGGATGATGGCAAGCAACGGTGTCCACAATGCAGTGGTTTCCAACCACATATACACACACAGATACAATGTGTGTGTATATGTGCCAGGGAGTCATTTAAGGGAAGGGGATGGCGGATTCTAAATATTCTACCAGGGGTCCACCAATCCCTTAGAACAAAAAATTGGTTTGCCTCATTCATGATTCTTGGGTTCATTAGCTGACCTTGAAAATGGCAGGCAGCCGATATTAAAATGAGATATTTATCCAGTATTACTGATCCAAGGTCCAGAGAACAAATGGTTTTTTATGGCATCTCAGTCTGAAGGGCTTGAACATGACCTGAAGGCTTTCTCCACAGGAAGCCTTCGACTGATGATGAGTCCCATGACGGCACATTGGGCTGCTGGTCGGCTGTGCTGAGCCAGTGTTGTCTGCAGATAATGCAGACAGCCCCAGGCATAATGGTGTGCTGACTTCTGATTGGCCAGCTGTGGGTCCGTGTAAGGCATGGGATTTACTTTGACAGCAATAGCCGTCAGTCATGGCGGGCGTGGGGAATTTGAAAAGCACCTGCAGGAATAGGGAGTGCCCTAAGAGGTGACTCCATTTTATTGCTTGATCATGCACTGGGTGGTCTTGAAACACATGGACCCTGACATCCCAGACACCTGCCTTGAGGAGATCTCTCTCCTGGAGTGGAGAAGGGCCTGAGAAATCACGCACCTTTCGAAATGATGTAACTGCCAGTAAATCAGTGTTTGTCCCTTCAGCAGTTACAAACAGCGAGAGAGGATCGGAGGCAGCAGAGCTTAGCAGATGTCTGTTCTACTCCCACCAGCTGGAGTCCTTATCGGTGGAAACAGCTCATGCAGTTGACAGCCCACTTGGTATGTGAATATTAATGTCATGGAAATTTATAGAATATGGTAAAGCTATGCATTATAAGTCCATGTCTTTATCATCTTTTCATGTCTTTTAACACCTAGTATGTGCCCTGCAATAGAGGCGAGCTGGGGGAGATAACCTCACCGAAGATGGTGTGTTTAAGTAGAATCTTGAGAGATGGGTAGAATTGCCAGTAAAAGTACTTGTGAGTTTTGGAGCAGAGAGGTCAAACCTACACGCACTACATCTCAGATAAGCAAAGGATGCAGCATAATGTATTCTATAACTGACCTTGTCGTGCTCCCCTTCTGGGAGCTGGAGGGAGTACCGAAACCCACCATTCTGTGGAAGGTTATAAGATGAAAATACCGGAGGAGCTGTCACCTCTAAGAATTTCCCTTCCTCGTTGACAGGTGAGCCTACCATTCCCATGAGAGAAGGGAATGACCAAAGACTGTAGTGAATATTTGCCTCTTCTCCACTCTTCCAGCCTCCATGCCCTCCTTGCCATTCGGGGAATCCTGGTTGCATCACCACTAATTGTACTATAAACTTAAGGAGGAAGATGGGATACAATGTCTACCTCCTTGAGGAAGTCCCTCAGGGCTGGCCAATGAATTCTTATTAAGCACACCAGAATGCTTTTGTTCTGACTTGCCCAGTAGGTTTTAATTGCTGGGCCTCTCAAAGATAGGATTTGTTTGGACTAACACCCGTGTCCTTGATGGCTGGCTTCAGAGTACATCTGTTTTCAAAAAAGCAATAAATGTCTATTAGTAGTACTTCTTTTCAGAAAGCACCTGGCTTATCTTCTGAATCAATAGTTGGTGTTCAGTAATGTTAGGGTTTTCAAAAAGATTAACTCATCTGGATGCTTCTTTAGTTCCACAGGGAAAATCAAACTTTGATTTATGTTCCCCTCTTGATTTTTTTTTTCTGATACAAAACAGAGATGAAAGAGAGGGAAGTTTAAGTACAAAATTTATTGCAGTAAAGAGACCAAAACAATTTTCTTATGTAAACCAAAATTAACATGTTTCATATGACTACCATAAGTTGGAAAAGCCACCTATGACACATGCACACTCTGGCTGAAAACCCAGTGACAGAGTTGGTTCAGACCCATGGACGTGTTCAGACCCCAGAAACAATTTCAGGGTAACAGTCTCAGTAAAGGGATAGAAAGAGATGACAAGAGAGAAATAATAAATTGCATTGCTAAGCAATAGTCACCTTCTCATCGGACAACCATGAGTGACCTTCGTATCAGTTATGCCCTTGAGGTCAAGGATTCAAATCCCAGGGACCCAAATGCATGTTTCATATAAAGGGACCAGGATTTCCTCTTATGTGGCTTCCTTGTATATTTGTCAAGATATGCTTAATCTGTACACTCAGCAAAAATGGGAAGAGGAGGCCATGGAGGCTCCATTTCATCTCAACAACCCTCTTCCTCCTTGAAAGCTCTTCATCCTCGCCACCACTATTCAAGCCCCCCTCTTGCCCATTCAGTGAGGACTGCCTGTCACCAGCAGGAGCCACTATTCATCATCGATGGAATGATGAGAGAGAAGGAAACTTCAAGAAGTGAGGGTCAAGCTCTTAGGCAATAAACATGGAGCGTGTATTTACATGTTAAAAGAGAACCCTTTTATATGTCAAATATGGTGAAAAAAATTTACATTTTTTTAAGTTAGAAAATATAAAATAGAATTCTAGAGCAAGCTTTCTGTCTTTCTCAAGGCCCATAAGGTATTGTACCAGTGCTGGGGCTCTAATTATTGTTGGGACCCACTTTCTGAAGCTGGAGAGAAGTCCAAACTGCTCCACCAGAGAAGGGAGCTGAGACAGGCTTAACCTAGCACAAATGTTTGAAGTAAATACACCCTCTTACACCCCTCTACTGGAAATAACTGTATGCTTTGGGCAAAGTTTCTCAAAGCTCTGAAGTCTCAGTTCATGCATCTGTAAAATGGGACTAACCATTGCACTTATTTCTGAAGGGTAAAATGAGGGCTAAACAAAAAGCACAAAAAGTTCACAGCACACAACCCATGATATAAAAGACATTCTGTAACTGTTAGATAATAATCCCAGCATAAATTCCTGACTTGACTGAGCAAGAAACTGAGACCCAGACAGATGAAAGATTCTTGTCCAAGCTCTAAAGCATCAGGCTGCTTCTCTTCCCACTGCCCTGCCACCCAACATGTCCTCTTGTGTTAAAACCCATAATAAAATACAATAAAGCTGAGGAAAAATCAGTGGGTTTTAAAATAAATATCCCAAGTCTAAAAAATGCATGGCTCTGTATCTTGAGACAAAAAGAATTATCTCTTAAGGATCAAAGTGCTACAGTATAGTCTCCTTTCTTTCAATTCTAGAGATTTGCAGGGGGATTTGTTGAAATTCACACGAGTATTTTAATGCCTTTCAAGATTTACATCAAAATCTATACTAATACTATTTATGGCCAGTACAGTTTCCCCCTCTGAATTCTGTGTCTTATGGATTTTTAGGCATTCTGTCTGTCCCACTTGAGTCTTTAAGAAACCTTGTCATCTCTGCTTGTACAGCCATCCCATTTTTAAGGTATTTGTGGAAAATTTTGTGTTTGAGCCATTTTGAAAGGAAATACTATAGTTGTTTTCCACATAGAAATAAAATACACAAATTAAAGTAATACGAAGTAACACCAATGGCTTCCAGGAGCACATCTCCCACGGTGCGGGTTACAGTGTCCCTCTGGTAATATGGTAAGTGGAGAGAACTACGACACCAGCCAACAAAAAACACAAAGTAAGCCACAAAAACCCCTCGTTTCCAGCACACTTTCCTTTCGTGGTTGTTGGGTGATGTAGTGCCTGAAGGCACTGGGCTGCCTCACGAGCAGCCCTCCTTTCTCTCCTCCAGGGACTGAGGTGATGGGAGGGGTTGAGTGACAGCCAAAAGCCTCTTGGAGCAGAGCTCCAAAAAACCGGTCCCAGAGCCCATCTGGGCTGCGATTAGTGCGAATCCTTTGAAATGTTGCCGGCTGCTGACTGCACCCTTCCGGAGCCCTTACAGGCCAAGCACATCGGCGGAACTGTATGGCTGTCATCCCCAGCATCTCCTTGGCTAGCGCTCCTGGGGGTCCCGGAGGACGCTTTCCCTCCCATAGTCTGGTGCCCACGTTTATTACCAGCAGCTGTAGTCCACGAACGTGCATCCTGAGCATGAGGGAGTGTCGCCTGCGTCAGCATCCCCGGCTTTGCCTCTCAGCGTCCTGCAGTGGTGTGGCTGCTGACACCCGGCCTGCTACAGACTCCTCGTAGGAAGGGGGGGCCTCTGGGTGGGCATCAGTTGCAGCCTCGGACTCAAGGCCCATCTCTGTGTACAGAGGTGGAGGAACATCCAAGGCATCTCCCTCTGCAGGACAAGGTTGCTTCTCGGCATCAAGACTCTCTTCGTATGCAGGAGGGTAGAAATCTGGCCTGGGGATCAAAATGCCACAAACATACATGTGTTATTTAAGTGGTTAATGCCAAAGAGGCATATGCCTGCCTCTCTCAAATCACATTGTGTGAAGTGAAACTGTTAAGAAACATTGATTTTGAAACAGATGTACTTCTTCCCTGGCATCACCAGTTTTTTAAAAAATGTGCTTCTCTTCCAGCAAAACCCTCCTTATCAGCCATCGGATGTGTGCCTCTATAGTTCCTATTTTTCCCAGTGGGTTACTCCAAGCTATTCCCTCTCTCTCCCTCATGGGAACCAGGGACTTTCAGCGTGAGATCCTTACCCGGGAAAGGGACACGGGACCTCAGCTGTGCAACTACCCTCCACCCAGTTAGTCCGTCCATGTCCTTGTCTCCGTTCACACACATCTCATTTTCGACTCCGTTGCACTTACTGTCTCAAAACCTCCTGGCCAACAAAATAATGAATGAAAATGAATGTATAAACTTGTCATATTGCTGTCATACCCCTGAACCTAATGGAACGTGGTGTGTCAGCTACAGTCTAATACAACTTTTGAAAAACCGAGCTCTGTGCTGTCTCCTTGACTGTAAATCTTTCTTTTCTCTCTCTTAAGTCTCAACAACCAATTTCCAAAAAAATGTACTCATTTCTCAAGACATTTCAACTGAGAACTTCACGTAGATTTCACTGGCAGCCCTCTCCACGCCAGTAGGTCAAGGGCGAAGGGAGCCATTTGCACCAAAGGTGACGTATTCATTGGTCATCTTGTCCAATGTTGCTAATTGTTAAATCCTTCTGGCTTCTCCATCGTGAATGGGACAGGAGTGGTGTGTGGTGAGGGCGAGAAAGGGTGAGCTTGATTAAGTTCTGTATTTATAGGGTGAATCCCTCAGCGCCCCTGGCAAGTGTTGATGGTGTGTAACCACAACAGAACAGAGCCTGCCCCTTGTAGCTACAGCTCCATTCCAAATATTACCAGGCGCAAAGCCAGACAGCTGAAGGAGAGGTCTACTGTACGGCATAAATCTCGGGCTTCACTCAGAATAGCCACGGCAGTGTCATGGGGCACATGTGTAAGGACATTAAAGACAGAAAGGTAAGCTGTTCCCTGAGGTGATTTGAGAGGCTCCAGGATGAGTGCTGCCTGCCCCCAAATCCCGTCTGGCTCTTCCAGTCCCATCAGCCCCAACCAGTTCACATTCCCAGTGCTTTGAGTTCCACTGTTGCACACGCATTTGCTCTGCTACCTCAATGTGGGTTCATATTTTGAATGCATATCCTTCTTAGAAATGTGGTTTTTCCTGGACTGACTTCCTGGCCATTCTGTGTAGGCTGGGCACCTATTAGATGCAGCAGGAGGAGGAGGTTCAAGGGGTGTCAAGATAGCCATATCATGGATCTCTTTGAAATAACTCAGCACGGTATGACATAATGCATGTGTTCCTAAATTTGAGCTGCCTCCTAGAGTCAATCAGTTACTCTTCTTTTTGAAGAGATTTTATTTATATGACAGAGGGCACAAGCAGGGGGAGTGGCAGGCAGAGGGAGAGGGAGAAGCCGACTCCCCACTGAGCAAGGAGCCCGACACAGGAGTCCATCTCAAGGTCCTGGGGTCCTGACCTGGGCTGAAGGCAGATGCTTAACCAACTGAGCTACCCAGCCGCCCCTGCAATCAGTTACTCTTATCAGGAATTCACACTCTGGAGGCAGTCATCTAACATACAGGAAAAAAAGTAATCACTCGAGAAGCACCCTCCGTAATCACTTTGGTTATCATAACCTTTTATCAAACCTGGAAACCTTGCCAGTTAGTATAATAAACATTGGAAGTAAGGTTTGGTTATTGTAATTAGTATTTTTATCAGTTAGCATAATAATGTCAAAAATCAACCGTCATGGGTAAAATGATTTATATTCAAGATATGTGGAGTAGCTAAGATATTTCAGATGAAGAAGGCAAAAGAATTGACGGAGTCTTGCAGCCTTTGTCTTGAGGATGATCCCTGAAGTTTTATCCCTACATGGTCCTGTGTTCAGCCAAGAATTAGGAGGGTTTTGGTTGTCTGATACTGGCAAACTGAGTTTTGTTTCATTGTAGCAAAATACATGTAACATTAGATTTACCCCTGCAGCCATTTTAAGTGTACAGATCAGTGGCATTCGGTCCATCCACCCTGTTGAGCAACCATTATCCCCCTCCAGAACTTTTCCACCATCCCAAATTGAAACTCTGTACTCCGTTAACAATAAGTCCCTGCCCTCCCTCCCTGCTGTCCCTGATAACCACCGTTCACTTTTTGCCTATGAATTTCATTGCTCTAGATAGCTCATGTAAGTGGAATCATACACATATTTCTCCTTTTATGTCTGGCTTCTTTTACGGAGTATAATGTCTTCAGGGTTCATGCATGCTGTAGCGTGTGTCTGAATGTCCTTCCTTTTTGCAGCTGAATAATATACCATCGCATGGGTAGACCACACTTTGCTTATCCATTCATCCACTGATGGACATAAGGGTTGTCTCCACCTTTCGGCTATCATGAAGAATGTTGCTGTGAACACTGGCGTACATTTGTCTGTTCAAGTTCTTCCTTTTAATTCTTTTGTCTACATACCCAGAAGTAGGATTTGCTGTATCAAATGGTCATTCTGTATTTAACCTCAATGCCATTTTCCATAAAAAGATCACACCATTTTATGTTCCCAGCAGGAGTGCACAAAGTTTTGAATTTTTTTAAAGATTTTATTTATTTGTTTCAGACAGCGAGTGAGCAAGAGAGAGAGAGAGAGAGAGAGAGCGTGCGTACCAGCTATAGAGAGGGAGGAGCAGACTCCCCACGGAGCAGGGAGCCCAACTCAGAGCTGGATCCCAGGACCCCAAGATCATGACCTGAGCCAAAGGCAGACACTTAACCCACTGAGCCACCCACGGGCCCCCAGATTTCAGATCTCTGTATACTCTTGCTAACACTTGTTGTTTTCTGTGTGTTTTTCTAAGTAAGAACCATCGTAATGGGTATGAGGTGGTAAGGTTAACTGAATTACCCCTGAAATGTTACTGCCTTGTGTTGAATAAATCTCTCGTGTAAGGTGAGATCAGAACACCTAGAAAGACAGTAAGCTGAGACCTCCCTGAGCTCATGAAGAGGCTGCAGGTCTCATTCAATGCCTGTTTGTTCATTCGTTGTGTGGCAGAATTTGGTGTGGAACTTCCTTTCCTTGTGACCTCGTAGCCGGGCTCTGGGGAATAACCTGCCACCACCTGCCTTCTAAGGACAGCTGCCATGATACAACAAAAGAACCCGAGAGTCAGGCCTCTTCTATTGGCTTAGGTCGGTTTTCAACGGGGGAAGAAGTGGTTTTTCAGATATAAATACCCTCTACTTGATGGTTTTCCCCAGAAGCAGCACCATTCTTCCTAAGGACTAATCCCAGAGTAATTTCCCGACCAGCAAGCTTCAGTTCTAGACACACAGCCTTGCAGGGCATGGTTGTTTCTCTACAGTGGGACTAAGTTTATTCTGCTTTTCCAGAATTCAGCCCCACTGCAGCCCTTCTCATCTTCCGGCCTCCCCGTACATACCTGTCAACTGTGGCCAGGGGCAGTGCCCCAAGAGAAAGGCGTCTTCTGAGCACATGGGTGAACACCCCCTTGCTTTCCCTTGCCTGGCGGTAGGTGCTCCAGAAAATTCCACTCAGAAGGATCACAAACCCCAGGGGCAGAAGCACGTAGGCCAGGATCAGGTTCCCTCGACCGTTGAATATCGATCCTGAGGAAATGAAGAAGGCCCCCAGGCAGATCATCAGGAAGCCCATCAGGAGAGCGAGGGCAGAGAGAACGAGACTAGTTCTGTTCTGCATCCCTGCTCCTTTGGAACTCTTCCACTCCCCTGCTTCCTTGCCCAGAGAGAATGCTCTCATTAGCCAGCTCGAAGCTTTATATGCCCTGGGACCAGCTGGCCTTTGGACAATTAAGTGAAGCAGGCACTTAGAAGCTATTCATTAACCATTGGAAGTTACCATAATATCCTTGGAGGATTAACCTAAAAACACAGCATTGTGTAATGCAGGAAGGAGTGGCTTCTTGTTGCTGGTTTGCTCCTCTGAGCTGGGAAGGAACCTTAGCCAGCCCAGCCAGCCCCAGTTATTTGAGGGAAGGTCTCTCACCTTTTGATTATAAGGGCACTCTTCTCTTAATCCCCATGGCAAGAGAAATTAGTGTTACTTGATGAACTGTCTTCTTTGTGGCTTGGCAAGGGATCCTTTCCTGATTTCTTTTTTCTCTCTACTAAAAAGACATTTTTTAAAAAAGATTTTATTTATTTATTTGACAGACAGAAGTCACAGGTAGGCAGAGAGGCAGGCAGAGAGAGAGGAAGGGAAGTAGGCTCCCTGCTGAGCAGAGATCCTGATGTGGGGCTCGATCCCAGGACCCTGAGACCATGACCTGAGCCACCCAGGTGCCCCCTAACAAGACATTTTTAAAGCTCCTAACAAGTTTGTCTTGTCTCTCTCAATGAAACTCCATTGCCTTTACCTTATGTTACTGGACACATTCCAAGAGAAAAGCCAATGGGGTGAACTCTCTGATTCCTTCTCTGCTGATAAGGAAATGGGCATACACAGGAGGAGGAAAGAGAATTCTGGAGAGAAGAACTGTAAGAAAGCTTTGGGAATTTGGGGGGATTTCTGCTGATGGTTGTAAAAGGTGATGATCTGGGGGCTCCTATGTGTCTCAATCAGTTAAGCATCTGTCTTTGGCCAGGGTCTTGATCCCAGGGTCCTGGCATCCAGCAGGCTGCAGGGGCCGGGCTCAGTAGGGAGTCTGTTTCTTCCTCTGCCCCTCCCCACTGAGCTCATGCTCTCTCTCTCTCTCTCTCTCTCATTCTCTCTCAAATAAATAAATAAATAAATAAATAAATAAATATCTTTTTAAAAAGGCGATGATCTAATGACTTCTCTGACCCTGGTTTTGTATCTTTCCCATTGCTGGACCCAAATATTGAGATCCTAGGGTCATTCCGGTGAACACCTAGGTGTTCTACAAGAATTTTTGCTATGGCTCCATTGCTGGCTTCCATTCCTGGCTTACCTTTCCTGCTCTCATGAAAGGCCACAGTATTTCATAAAAGAGCATTTCCTAAAAGGTGTAGCCTGTTTTTACCTCCAAGCGAAACAAATCGACACACGTGAGAAACACCACCTCTTCAACCCCCACCCTCCCCCACACACACCTTAGAGGCACGAGGCACACTAGCAGATCAGAAGCTCTGAAAGGTCCCACAAATAAAATACATATGAAGTAAAATTTGTTTTGGTAGATGTCTCTAAAAAATGTTCCCTGTCCTCTCCCCTGCACCATCTGCTTGCCTGCAGCTTTGCCTCAAAAAATCTTTACAGCACCAGCCTTCTGTTTCGTGTCTGAAATTTGTTTCCTCCATCTTGACTGTCTCTGGTTACGCACACCCTACTCTAGATCTGGTTCATGCCCTGATTCCTTCCTTTTTTATGTGATGTTTTGGCATGTCCCTGCTGAAATTCTCCTGCCCATGGGGACTCTGGGTCACTTTTGTGCAGACAGACTATCTTCAGTCCCTCTGTCACTGCTACCCCACTACTCCATTACATGATTCCGTTTACTTTCCTGATGGAAAAAGGGATTCTTTGTGCCATGCCTAGTGGTGCCAGGTACAACCTTTAGCTTTATCCCCACCATCTCGTTAGCTCTACTTTCATATTATGGGCTAGAAGAGAGAGAAAGACACTGGATCAAAAATGATATAAGGCACATCCCTATTTCGCTTCCTAACTTCTACTTTTATGTTTCAATCCTTATCCTGATCTACTCTCATCTAGTCTTGATATTATCCTTGCAATCTGAAGACAATACTTTCCTTCCTTTATCAACTAGTCTCGAAGTTTTCAGATTTCGAAGATGGCCCCTGATGATCACTGCCTTCTGGTACCTGTGTCTTCTGCCATGGGGGCTGGACATATTGAGAGTAGGCTGGACATAGTGACTTGATTCTAACCAATGAAATATGGTGAGATGTCACTTCTGTGATTAGGTTGCAAAAGATTGTAACTTTGCCTCCCTATCAGACTCTTCCTATTGTCCTTATGGCTTATGCCCTTTGAAGAAGGAAGCTGCCTTATTAAAGAGACCCATAGGTCAAGGAACTAAGTAAGGGCAGCTTGTGGCCAACAGTCAGTGAAGAACTGAGGACCTTAGTCCATCAGCCAGTGAGAAACTGCTTCCTCCCAACGATTGTGGAGATTTGAAATCAAATCCTTGCCCAGCTGAGCCTTGCGATGATTATAGCTAAGCAACACCTTGCTTGAGAGACCTTGAAGTCAAGGACCTAGCTGTGTCATGCCCAGATTCCTGTCTCACAGAAACTGAGATGATGAGTGTATGTTGTCTGTTTTAAGTTATGTTCCGTGGCAATTTCTTAGGCAGCAATCAATAACAAAAACAGCTCTTTGGGACTTGGAAACCAAAGGGGACAATTGGGGTTAAGTGTTTGCATAGGATCTGGAACATAGAACTCATCCTGTGAAGGTTGGCTATCTTCATACTCACCAATATTGTTATTGTCATTGATGCTGTAATTCCAAAGAGCTACGAAAGACCCAGGATTTGCAACTCGAAGGTCTGCGGTAGGAGTTGGGTCCCAAGAGCCGGCAAGTGTTAGAGCTCCAGAGTGAATCTTACATAGTAGAGTAAGGAGAGTAGCACTCTTGATGGGGACTGCCCACCCATAGGGCTGGGCTTCTTTGTTTTAAACCCAAACTGGAAGATGAACAAAACTGGGCATTATGACAGGCCAGGTCTAGTTCCTGTGATCACACCAGTATTTGAGCAAGTAAGTATCTCTGTTCTTTCCCCCTCCAGTTCCAATGAAGGATAACTAATGCTCTACAATTTGTCAGATGGGTTCTCTCCTCCACTACCCTTGAAGGAGGTCATTACCTGTCATTCCAGAGCAGTACTCTTTTTTTTTTTTTTTTTTTTTTTTTTTTTTTAGCAGTGGCATTTTTTTAAATTTGTTTTGGTGAGAAATTGGGTAGGAAAGAGCAAGATCCAGGAGCTAGCAGGAGGATGAAAGCACTTCGTTACTTTATACAAAATAAAGAGCAGGATCTTGAGCTCAGAAAAGTTGAGGAGCTTATCTGGGGTGAAGTGGGGCATCAAGGAAAAAGTACAAAAAGATCTGTAGTTTATGAAGAAAGTAGATGAGAAAGGGGGGAAAATCGATATGGAAATAATGAAATACTGCCGGGAACCACATCACTCCCTCCTGACAGCTGAGACATCCTCTTGAAAGACCAATGTTGAAGTTATGTTTGTCTGTGTTGTTTATTATTATCGAATATATAAGTTACTAAATAATTATGTCTATTTTTTGCTGTGACTCTGCTTCAGTCCTAAAGCATATGCATTACTGCTTCCTGAGCATGATTCCTCTGTAAGGCCTCAAAAATGGTGATAGTGACATAGCACAGACCTGGAGAGAAGGCACCGTGGTCGTCTTCAGTCTGGAAGAGGCAGGACCCCAAGCAGAAGGGCAGTTGTAATGACAGAAGAGAAGAGCAGGCCGCATTCTCAGGGTTGGGAAAAAATGAAAAGAATCCAACAAAGAGCCAGGCCCACACCAAAACATCACCTTAAAGAGTGTGTTTCAGGAGATCTAGGAGCCTTTGGCTGGAGGAGGATGAAAGGACTTATGTTCTTATGCTCTGCCTACCTTCTTGGTCTGCCTTGAATCATCCCCACCCCGGCCAATGTTTCTGTTCTTGTCCACCTCACCACTCCCGGCGCTGAGTGTGAGAATGAGGGGCCAATAATAGTGACTTCGTGTAAAGGTGGAGAAACTGACAGGCAGATTTCTGAGTCACCTAAGTTCATACAGCGAGCTCAGGATAAGAAAAAGAATGTTCCAGAGGAGTAAGGACAGAGGCCCTCCTTTGATAGAGAAATGGTCTGGGACCCAGTAGAAGCCAAGCCATAGTCCTCCTGGCCCAACACCCCATCAAGAGATCCATCTAGGAAAAGTCTTGCTTTTAAACCAGTTTATTTTTTCATTATTATAATTCCTAAAAATTCACCATCAGCAAAAGTGACTGACTTGGCAATAGGCAGTAGTATGTTATCTGACTGACAGCCAAACTGTCTTAAAACATAATCACTCTTTCAACACTGTTCCTTTGAGCGTGACTGACCCATGAGCGCTGCTGAACATGGAGTGCAGCCTAGTTCCAAGCACTGTTTTGCCCTCCACGTCAGAGCCCCCCCAAACCTCCCCCTTCTTTTGGACTGTCCTGTGCGATACGTAAATGCCTTGGAGCTTCTAACTGCACTCCAGCCCTTTGTTTACTGGACACACGGGCCAGTACCCTTCTCTTGAAAACTGAAAAATCGTATTGCTTTGGAGGAGAAGCCAACGGGGACTTTGGAAGGAAGCTAATGGTGTGTAGAAGCTATTGCATGGGAGGGGTCAAGAGTTGAGGGAGTGCGGCCAGATTCCAGAAGGTCACCTGGGTTTAGGAAGTGAGGCCTTGTGGGAGGTGGGGAAGGTGAGCTTGTGTGCGTAGCCAGCCATGTCACCCGGGTCTACTTTCATGGTGGTGATTACTGAGTGATTTCTGGATTAGCCTTTCACACGTCTGGGTTCACTGAGCACCGTCCACTTCCTTTGCCTTCTTGTTTTCTTTGCTTTTGAACCTCCCCCCACCACCTCTCTTTTCCCCCCTCCCTCCCTCAGGAAGAGTTACATGAAGGCATTTTTAGGTTGGCAGAGAATAAACAGCTTCTCAGAAAATGTGTGCTCCACATGGTAAAGTGATAGCAGACCAGCACACGAGGCTCATTCTCATCTTGGAGTCAACCTAGTGAGTCTCTAGGCAAGAGAACAACAAGCAAGGCCAGGACTGGTGAGGGCTGTGAGAGACTCCCTCAGATCACAAGACATATGGGGTATCAAAACAGTAATGAGATAAATCATTATTTTTAAACAATGTTTTTTTAAAAAAATCATACTGACCACCTGTTTCTGCAGGTGAAGTTTTAGTGAGGAAATTGAGTCATGTCTGTGGACCAAACAAGAAGATAAATCCTTAAGACAAAGCTTAAGCCACAGGTCAGCCAGAAAAGACTTAATTTCTTTGCAGATCTGTGGAAAACTGAGAAGAGGCTGTAGCCTCTTTGGATCAGAACGGAAGTTTAAGGCAGAAGTGGATGACTTGCTCTGATTCCGTTTGGCATGGTGGTCAATGACTTGTAAATATGATGTGGGTTCTGTGTCCCACCTCGTGAAGTTCTCCTTAATATTGAACTTCTCTTGGGAACCATGACAACCCAGCAGCAATGAGCATCTTTGGCACTCAGATTATTGTCTCTATCTACCATCCCACCGAAGAAGCCCAACATCTTTATAGAAGTGCCTGGATTCCAGGGCTCAAGCAGAAGACCCAGGAGATGGAATGTTGAATGGGAAAGCAAGGAAGTGAGTGAACACTCCAGAAGTTATGCCTAAGAGGTATAGGAGGCACCTTAAAAGGGTCTCCGCTAGCTCAGGTCTTCTGATCCTCAGCAGTATTCACATTTTGACCCGAATAATCCTGTGCAGTAGGGAATCTTTCCTGTACACATGCTGCATTTAATACCAACCCTGGCGTCGTCTACCCACTAGATACCCAGTCCTGGAAATCAAGAATATCTACAGGCATTGCTAAATGTCTCCTTGGGGGTCAAAACTGCCCTTGGTTGAGGATCAGTGCACCAGTCCAAGATGTGAAAATCCAAGCACCAGAATTTCAGCAACTGAAATGAATCGGAACAAATAAAATACATAAAAATCTGCAAGTTTATTATATTTCTTCAGCACTAATCAGCAGTCATCTCTATTTTTTTTAATTTATTTTTTATTTTCAGCATAACAGTATTCATTATTTTGCATCTCTGGTTTTTTAATGTCCTTCTGTCTATTCTCTTTGTTCCTCCTTCTTTTTTTTTAATTTTCAGCATAACAGTATTCATTTTTTTTTTGCACCACACCCAGTGCTCCATGCAATCTGTGCCCTCTCTAATACCCACCATCTGGTTCCTCCAACCTCCCGCCCCTTGCCCCTTCAAACCCCTCAGATCCTTTTGTTCCTTCTTTTATCAACTCTTTAAACGGATGTGGGAGCTTTTGGAAATTTCTTTATCTCCGCACTTTGTTCTGGAAGAGTCCCTTCTTAGCCAAATGTTCCAACTCATTAGTTTAATATTCACCTGTGCCCATTTGGTTATTCGGATCAACTTTTAAGGAATGGTGATTATATTTTTAATGATCTAGAAGTCTGTGTGTTTCTTTCATATGGCTGCTTCTGCATTTTATGGCCGCAGTACTCATCCCAGCAAATGAACGTTCCGGTGATAGGAGCCAACTTTCAGGGTGTGCAGGTAGATGATTTTGGTTTGGGAGGTTTCTCTCCCCAGCATTTGAGATCTGGGAACCTCTCATATCAGAAGTGTCTCATGCTCTCTTTTTCTTGTCACCTCTTCCCACCGTGATTCCTGCTGTCATATGTATAGAGTTAGTAAATTCTGCTCTACTTCTCTTCTAAAGCAGTTATGAGGCTTTAACATGGAAGCAAACACCACTGTTTCCAGATACTCAGCAGATGAGGGACATGGGCAGATTGTGACAGGCCCAGGGGTTCATAATGCAATCTTTTAATTTATTGACCAGATAATGATTGGCAGGGCCCCTCCCTACACTGTGCCAGTTAACCCTGAGCTTGAAGTTCCTCTAGTTAGTGGACTAATAGCTCTTACTTTGAAGTACCCTTTTCCTGGACTTTTTTTTTTTTTAAAGCTTTTACTGCTCTGTCCATCCAGTTCTCTCTGTTCTGTTTTCTAGGAAATCATCAAATTATCCAATCTTCAATTGTAACTTTTCTTGTTTGGCATTTCAGTGGAATTTGGGGAGGGAGGAGAAGTAGACAGGTGGGCTCAGTCTGCCAATCTGATCCGAAATGTTTTCTGAGTATTTAAGGACATTAGTGGATATTATTTATAAAATTAAGATCAGACCATCTATGTAATTTTGTATTTTACTGTTTTCACTAGAACAACATATGTTTTTGGAAACATTATTTTTCATGGTTGCACATTTCTGTTTTGTTTTTTTAAAGACTTTATTTATTTAGACAGAGCGCGTGTATGCAAGCAGGAAGAAGGGCAGAGAAAGAAGGAGAGAGAGAATCTCAAGCAGACTCCACACTGAGCGTGGAGCCTGACACAGGGCTCAAACCCACGATCTTGAGATCATGACCCGAGCCAAAACCAAGAGTTGGATGCTTACCTGACTGAGCACCCAGGCACCCCATCATGATGGCATGTTTGAATGAGCCTTCCTAGTTCATCAGGCTGGCATTCTTTATTTCTTTATTTCCTCGGCACTGAATAATAAGGTCCTTAAAGACAGAGAAAAAGGTCATCCTGAAGACTAACTGAAATATCTTCCCCACGTAGCTCTAAGTGCTCCTTACTCAATCTGATTTTTTTTTTTCCTTTTCCAGTTGAATAGGTCAGAACCAAAGCAGAGACTTAGGATTGGAGATGAAGTGAGACCAAGAAAGAAGGTTATCTGGAGAGAGGATAAGACTAATATAGGCATTCCTGTCTTCTTCCTGACTTGATTTTCCCTCTCCTACTTTTTGGTGCTATTTGCAGAAGTGGATCCTTAGTTGGGTTGGGAACCATGATGTTCGGAGTTTCCTTCCTCTTATTAAAGCCCTCGAAATTGGAACCTATCTTTGGGATACAATGTTTCTTGCAGCACATATCAAAATATGTATAAAGTATTTCGGAGGGGATGTGTTTCTACATTACAGGTGTATTAACAAGTCTAAAGATGATGTTCATCTACCCACGTTGCTGTTTACTGCCCCAGAAGGATGAGTCATTCTCTGTTTACACTGAGGGACCGAAGTGACATCAGCTCACAGCCAGGAGTGTCATCAACTTGTAAAAATGCCATGACCATAACTGTAAGTTCTTGGGGGATGGTGACATGCAGAGTGCAACCTTTATTTATGTGTATTGGGATGCAGAGTACTTAAGCGAGTGTTGGAAATCAAGACAAAAAGGCAAAAGGCAACACCGTACTCACAGAAAAGATCTTATCATTGAACCCGGGATAATTTTTCAAATTTTATAAATATAACTGAGACTGTCACAAGCAGATGATTCCTTTTTTTCTCCCCATAAAAACTGAAAAACAAGTGCAGGGTCTAATTTTTTTTTCTCTTCCTCTTTTTTAATACATTATTTAAGATGAGTCACTGGTGTCTAGTACAGAGGGAAAAATGAATAATTCATTAAGAACTCCTATTTTTCAACAAGAAACTGAGATTTAGCCACAAATTACTATCTGAACACATATAGTAGCCACACATTTCAAAAAAAAAAATCAATAAGGGCCCAAATTTGTTTATTTTTTGAAAGACGAGTGAAAGAAGGTTGGAAGGGATATCTTGCCTCTGATCCTTAGGTAGAGAATAACAGCTTCAATGGAAATAAGTGCAGTTTTAGCAGATTTCTCACTTTTCCCATGGCTGGATGTGAAACATAGCTAAAACAACTGTAATTGTCATGTATTGAGTTCCACCACGTGCCAGTTACCATTCATTTACTATCTTTAATTCTCACAACAACGTGCAAGATAAATAGAAGTTCCGGCTGGGGTTGCAGGAGGCCGATGGCTCAGAGGATCAGCGACCAAGGTCATTTAGAGCCCGTCTGCCAACCAACAGCTCGCTGGATGCATATCCTGCAGTCTTCATCTTACCTTACCATGCCTCCCTCGACCGCTGACTTTAAGGCTGGGAATTTTACTTGGTTAGGTTACAGTTGATAAAATTATGAACTGCTGTTTCTAATGGATTTTTTTTTTAAGATTTTATTTATTATTTGACAGGGAGAGAGATCACAAGAGCTCAATGCGGGGCTCGATCCCAAGACCCTGGGATCCTGACCTGAGCCAAAGGCAGAGGCTTTAACCCACTGAGGCACCCAGGGGCCCCTCTAATGGATTAAAAAAATTTTTTTTAAGATTTTATTTATTTATTTGACAGACAGAGATCACAAGTAGGCAGAGAGGCAAGCAGAGAAAGAGAGGAGGAAGCAGACTCCCTGCAGAGCAGAGAGCCCAACATGGGGCTCGAACCTAGGACCCCGGGGATCATGACCTGAGGGCAGAGGTTTTTAACCCACTGAGCCACCCAGGTGCCCCACCTCTAATGGGTTTTTTAAACAATTACAGACTTGCAGCATTTACTGATCACCTCCCATTTGTAAGTATATCCCTCACAATGGGCTAGGATTTCCTTCAGAGCAAACAACCCTAGATGTCAATGAGCATAAATAACAAACATTTAGGTCTTGTGCACTCAACATGTCCATCATGGATCAGCTGCGGGTCTGCTATAAGTTGACATTATCCCAGATGAGGGAGGAGCTGTTCTCTAGAACATTAAGAGTCACAACAGCCAGGAGAAAAGATAAAGCTGAAAGGTCTTGCATTGGTGATTAGAATTTTGGCTCAAGATGTCATACACCACTTTACATACTACTCTTTGGTGACAATGGACCACACATCCTTAACCAACCATTGGGGTCCAAGAAGGGCAAACCTACTAGGCCCAGAAGACCCTAATAGTCAGAACTATTTGGTGAGCAGCACTAACTCTATCCACAGGTAAGCAGCCAGGTGTTGGGAGGAGCACAAAGAATAAGACATGGTCTGTGCTCTTAGAAAGCTTACCTCTGAGTCAGGAAAAAAGCTACCTTAATGCAAAGAAGAGTAAGTGCCAAACTAGGATAAGCATCATGTGAAAGGAATACAGAAGAAAGAGTTCATTTTTAATTGATTTAATTTCACTGTTAATTTTAAGTGGCAAGAAGCCTCTGTCTGCAGAGCTTTAAAAGCTTGAAGAGTTTCAACCATCGAAGGATATTTTAGGGAGAAAGCTCTTCCAACTAAGGGAACTGTGTGAAAGGAGTTGGCACGTTCAAGCAAAGATGGGTGTAGGGGTGGGAAGGAGAGGCCGGTGGGTAAGACAATCCGTGAAATCAGGGACAGGAAAAGCCACTTGGAAGCAGATCGTGGAAGTGTCTGCACCACGTAAGGAAACGGTGCCTTTATCCTGACGTTGCTATATTTAATCAGCCGCTATCTCAGAGACTCTCAGATGAATCAGCGTTGTCTCCAGTGAACTGCCGTCTTGACATATTCACCATTCTTCGCAGGGAATGAATGTCTCGTGTCACTTAGGGTAAAATGACAGCACTCTCAGAGCAGAATGCCTGGTATGCACCAGGTGATCGATGAAGATGGAGGAATGAATGAATAGGAAGAAATTCGAGAAAGGCGTCATGCATTAGTCCTTTGACACTCAAATTCTGAGTATCCACACTATTTTTTGAAGTTGGCTCCATGCCTAGTGTAGAGCCCGGGACGGGGCTTGAACTCACGACCCTGAGATCAAGACCCCAGCTGAGATCAAGAGTCAGAAGCTCAACCTACAGAGCCACCCGGGTGCCCCAGCGTCTTTTGTTTTGTTTTGTTTTAAACAAAGAACGAAAATTCCAGAAGAGAGCTGCTCGTTTGAAGCCTCAGTAAAGTTTCATCCAATTCTACATGTTTAATGCCTTCTCTGTCTTCCTTTCTCTAACCTTTGCTGCATTAATTGTTTTAACGTTTCATTTTAGGTTTGATCTTCCAATTCTTTAACCAAATCTGTCTTTTCTCTGCAATTTTTTTCAAGGCCCTCTCATGGGTCTCAGGAGCTCAGAGCCTCCAATCCTGGATGGAAGTCACTAAATGAGAGTTTGTCCCAACCCTTCAGATCTGCAGGGGCCTCGGGGAGAGGGTTACACATAGTGCCTGTAGGTAGGAGTTCTCGAGTCTACAAGCCTCAGTCGACTCAGTAAAAGGAGCTATACTAGAAAACAAACAAAATTCAAAAAGCAAACAAAACCCCCAGTCCTGTCTAGGGCTATTAAAGAATACAGAACTTTCCAGCAGCCAAGGGATATTGTCAGCCCTGGACTAGAGTTTTACACTTCATGGAAACAGAACAGGGTGTCCGGAAGGAAGAATATTAATGGCTTGACTTGGCCAAGCTGGGAGTTTGCCGTGTTCACCCTAAAACTCTGCTCTGCTTCCTTGTGCGGGAAATAAAAAGAGGCTCTGTTGTGTCAGCTAAGCAAAACCTTGCAAAGCATGCACAGCAGTCGGGGGTTCGTGACCGATGAACAAGTGGGAGAAGGAATGGACGGAGAGCAGGACAATATGGTAGACCCCCATGAGTCCTAGTGCGAATCTGGAGACGGTGCAGATTCTGATTCGGCAGGTGCGGGGAAGGTTCACAATCTGGAAGCTCTAAGAGCTCCCAGGTGATGCCAATGTTGCTGGTCCCTCCCTGAACCACACTTCAGCAAGCCGTCTGGGTAACTGCTTCACCTAGCTGCTTCCTTGTAGCGCCCTAAAAGTCAGGTGTTTCCCCCAAGGTGTTTGGGGCCAATAATCCCCCTGCGACCTCGTGGGATGAGCGTGAATTTGTTCACCAGCCTAATTGTACCTTCTAAGCCAGTGATTGGCTTGGAGCGAGTCATGTGAACCGTCCGGGTCCACAAGATAAAAGGGAAGGCGGGAAGGGGGGAGGAGATGAGGGTATGGTTTTTGCTCTGGTCAAGCAACCTAAGGGGGGAACTTGGGGCTTCGTGGATCCAGAGTTTACCTGCTAAGGATGGTATATTCCTCGCAGAAGCGTAACAGGGGATCTCCCTGGCTCCTTCCACCTCCCTCTCTGCTGGGTCCTCTCTTTGTCTAGGGACCACCTAGTCTAGTTGAGTCTTGAACGGAAGAATCTGGCCGGGCTCTCTTCGGGACCCTCCGGTCTTCTCCTTCGCCCTTCTCCTAAATAGAGTTTTCACGCTGTAGGACAGTAACTCCCTGTCAGGTCATTCAATCAACCCAGAAGGCTGTGACCCACGTCGGGAGAAAGAACAGAGTATCACCGCACATCACATGGGGCAGAGGTAAGAATGAGGGGGATTGTCATTTGTGGTGCATGAGTGATAGACCATGTCTTTCTTATCGGAGGTCCTCATCAGGAGAGTCGGAGAACCACAGGTTTCTGTGCTCTCATATGTTGCTGGGATTCTCAAGCCTCTCTCCCTCTGTTTCTACCTGCGTATCTCTGCCAGATCGAAACCTCTACCTTCCCCCAGCTACCCCACAGGTGCAGCCAGAAAGCTCGGCAGGCCAAGTCCTTGTGCTCACCCAACACCCACTCCACCTCCTCCCCCTTATTGCATCAGGAAAGGGCACTCGCACCTGGGAACCCTGGGAGTCAGTCTTGGTCCTTTACAACCAACATACTCTGTCTCCACATTTTGTTTTTTTCACTCCCATGTCTCTTTCAAAGGTATCTTTCTCGATCCCCTGTTGGTGCTAGGGTTTTGATCAAAGCACTGTCCTCTCCCTACCTAACTCAGCCTTTCCACAACTCCTCTTGGCCCTATCTCCTTCCCAATCTGCGCTCAGGCTGCAGCCAGAAGGTCCTACGAACCGTGTCACTTCCTGTTAAATTAAAGGGTAAAGCCACCAATCAATAACCTGGCAGGGAAGGAACTTGGTAACAATCTCCTGACCATCTCCCCTGTGTGGTCCTCCTGCTTCCCAGTCGGGGCTGCCCTCAACCTTTCCTTCGTACTGTATTGCCTCCGATTTGGGTCCCCTGGAAATGCTTTTCCTTTCAGAAACTCTCTTCTGTCATTTCTTAATGCATCAAACCTTTCTTATTTGTTGAAGTCTCAGAAAGCGGATAACTCCTTCGGAAGGCTATCCCTGGCTCCTGGATGAGATTAAGTCTTTTCAGCAGAGAGTGCATGCAGCATAACTGGAATTATTTACTGGTTCTAAGGTCTTCCCCCACCCCCACCCCAAGACTACAAGCTTCATTCGGGCAAGGCCCGCATCTGCTTTGTCTCTTTGTCCGGGAACCACAGTACCAAACCCGGGAGCTAGTCTATGGCAGTAGTTTGTTTTTTAGATAGATAAAATAAGTGTTCAAGAAGACATTTCTTTAACTATGAGGACCACTTGCGATATTCCTTTTTTTTTTTTTTTTTTTTTTTTTTTTTAAGAACAAGAGATTGTCTGCGAGTGAGATGTTGCCCATTGAAATACTCTGGGAGGTTTGGACCTGTTTACTATTGCAAATAAGGGCTGGCCACCCAGGCTGCAGGTCCTGTGTCTCCCGGAAACCTATATATTCACAGAGACTGTGATTCTGTTGCTCATCTTGACAGTAAGATCCTGGCTAATCAGGTTCCTACAGTGGTTCACTCTGCAGTTGACCTGTCTGTGTTTTAGTGAGAACTCACATTCCGAACTGTGACTTCGTGACACCAGAAGTAGTGTGGTTCTCTCCCATTGACACTGCCGTCTGTCCTTTTTCTGTCCTGCGCCCGTCAGTGCCAGGCCTGCTAACAAGTCAGGCCCCTGACTTCTGACAGCCGGGCTCCTTTGCCATGCCCTCCAAAACAGGATACCTCAGGATGTCCCCCAGGGGATGCTACCGTCATCACCTTGGCCTTTCTTTGAAGTTGAGAATTAAAACGAGTTTTCTCCAGTTGCTCTTAAGTAATATAGTTAAATATTACAATGTGGTTGACCCCTGCCTCCCCGTATCTCCCCTCTGACGTGATTCGGACTCGTGCTGACCGGCCTGCTGACCAGAAAAACGTGGTCGAGCTGCGGAAGGAGGAACAGCTAAAGGGACATGTTATACTTTAATAAAGAAAAAAAAAATTGCATGTTCCCAAAAGGCTTGGGACAGGCTATGGAGGTTCACGTACTGCGTCCTGCAGACATGACCAAGGCCAGACCTCCCGCAGGGCCCATCTTCTCTTGTGCTACAACCAGTGCAGTAGCCAGTTCGAGTCCGGACTCTGTCCTGTGCAGGTGAAGAGCTGCACGGCTGGTTCTCTTGCCTAACAAGGCTTTCAGGGAGTCAGGAAGGGGTGAGGCCTGGCGTCCCCATCTCCAACACTTGAAGCCCCTGCCGGGCTCCACAAGGGCGAGCACTGGTCACTGTGCTCCTATTCCATGCTGCTGGCGAGAGGTCCGTGCAAAACCAGCCCTCAGGGCTGCATGTGGCCGTGGGGAGACCTCTGCTCTTGCAGCAAGTTCAAGTTGTATGGACTCTGAAAAACAATCAAGTTGTATCCAAATCAAGTTGCCAGGGGAGAAGCTGACCCACGAGGGGGCTGCCGCCCAGAGGCCTCCTTGGAGCCTGCAGGGAGCTCTGGAGCTGGATGGCCCTCAGAGGGGTCCCATATGGAGGCCGGGGCCAGGCTTTGGGAAGGGGATTATTTCCACTCTGGGAGATGGCTCCAGGGGAGAGGGGCCCTGGGGGCTGCCCCCCCCCCATAGGGGGCCTTGCCAGCAGCTGGAGGGGGTGCCCCAGCTGGGTCTCCAAGGCTCCCCCTGTCTGCTATGAGGCTCCTTCTGGTCTTAGGACACACGTCCTGGTTTCCCCCGCCACAAAAAATCGGGGGGAATAACTTCCACAAAGTAATCTAGATACTGGGCTTCTCCTGAAGGATGAGGATTCGCAGACCAGTCAGAGTCCAGTCCGGGAAAGGAAACCCACACTGGGTGTTGCAACAGAGACATTCAGTATCCGGGACCGGTGAGGCCGGCGTTGGCCGGGCTGACAGAGGATACAGGGACGGGCGGGGAGTGAGGGCAGGAAGGAGCCCCCACTCCTGGCGCTGGAGGAAGGAGGGGCCCCATGGGAGGTTCCCCAAATCTAGAGGCTCCAAGAAGGGGGTCTGTGGAGCGGGGCCCCTGAGAAAGCGAGCCCCGGCAGCTGCTGGTACTTCTGCGGGCGCAGCCGGGCTGGGTCTGGAGCGGAGAGGACCGCTGGGATCCGGCACCGGCTGCTGCTGCTGGGGCGAAGGGGACCGTGTGCTGAGGCTGCTGGTTCCGAGAAGCCAGAGGGAGGCCTCGAGACCCTTGTGCCCACCCCGGGCCATTCCCGGCGCCCTCTGGTGACCCCTGCTGGCAGAACCTGGCAGGAAGGCCGAGGTCAACGGACACCCACCCAGGGCAGCTCTGCAGAAAGCAGAAAGCTAGACAGAATCTTAATAATGGGCCCATCTGGCAATATGGCGTCCATGGTGGGGCTGAGTGTCCACCAAGGAGATGCACCTGAGCTGTCTTTTTAAAAAGGGACAGGTACCCACCCCCCCAGCGGGCTTGACCCCCTCCTGGCCAGTGTCTCCTTCCTTTACCTTCCCAGCCAGGTCCTGGTGGGCATTCATCTGCTACCCTGGCATGAAAATCCTGCTCTCCACCCCACCCCCCACTCCCTCCCACCCCACCACCCCAAAGACCCAGGCCCTTTTATGAGAAGGGGTCCCAAAATGAGCACGAGTTTTAATGCTGAAAACTTTATCTCCCTCCTGTCTCTCTCCTCTGTCTCCCTCCTCTGTCTCCCTGCCCCTCCCCCGGCCTCTCTAGGTGAGAGAGATGTGACGGCTTCCCATTCCTGATGTTTCTGGAACTTCTATGCACCCCACCTCGCTGAGGCTTTAACCTGCCCCTCATGCTCCTGTTTGGTCCTCCTCGTCTTCATTCTCCTATGAGGAGGGGGCTGTGAAGGCCAGATGCCTTTCCACCCCAGGCAGCCCAGCAAGTGATGTCTCCAGGGAACTTCGATTCCCTGGAGACAGACCAGAGCTCTAAAGGGAACTATTTTCCTTTGGTATGGATTTTTGAGGGTGTATGTGGGGCGGGGGGGGGGGGGGGGTGGAAATTGGATGAAATCAAGGCTTGGCAAATGGTCACATTTTTCTGGTCTTTAAGAAAGGCTACAACTGTTCTAGCAAATTAGTAGACAGCATGGAGGCCAATACTTGTTTGGAAAATGAAGATTTTGGAGCCCAGAGCAGGGAACTGAAAGTTACAGGTCTTGAGTGCCTTGCAACTTTGAGCGGCCTGCAGCGGCTGGTAGGGGAGGAGGCTGAGGGCACCAGTGGGAAGAGTGTAGTGGGGCAGGAGGGGCCCGGCTCTGGCTGCCTGTCACTGCCTGTCACTGGTCATTGACTACCCCGAGGCTCAGGGTCCTGACCCATAACCTGAGGGGGAAATGGATTCTGGGATCTCTCTTATTTCCCTAAAGTTTTCAGGTATTCAAATTTGAAGTTTCCGTCTCTCCTTACCCCTTACTTAGGTCCGCTGGCGGACGAGCACATTCCCCATATCAACAACCCTCCTGCCGTCACTTGTCACTGCTGAATGTGGTTTGTCACCCGTCCCAGCCTGCCCTGGTCCGGCTGAAGCAGGAACATGAGAGAGACCGTGTGGGCTTTCTGTGCGGCACAGACCCAAGGTATGTTAAAATATGACTGTTCTCTGCCCCCAAGATGCGACCATTACCATAATGATTGGAACACCTCTTGTGTACCAGGGTTCATGTGTGTTCTGTCTAAATCTCCGAGGCTTTTCTCATTGTGTGCTACATACCTGAGCCTCAGGGTGCTCAGACGACCCAGGGCAAGGAAGAGACAAAATGGGATTTGGAATCCAGAGCACATCCTAAGGAAATTATGTTTCAAAGTGTTTGATTCATCAGGATTATGTGGAGGAGAAGGTCTCACTGTGGCATTAATGCGTATTTTAAGTTTTATTTTCTTTGTTCTTTGTTTTGTCTTATCTTTGGGTTTTTACGTTTTTCAAACACCTCTGTAACACCTGCTCCTCTTCCCTCCCGACTTCCTCTTAACAAAGAGAGAGCAAATCTTTGACTTTGGCAGGCAAGAGAATCACGCTGGGGGTTAATGACCTTGTTTTGTCTGTGTTGTACACATGTTCATAGTTCCCTCCTATTTATGGCAAGCGATACTGAGTTTTCATTTACACTTAGAGACGTGGTTTCCTTTTGAAATAAACTCAGGTTAAAAAACTACATTGGGGGCGCCTGGGTGGCTCAGTGGGTTAAGCCACTGCCTTCGGCTCAGGTCATGATCTCAAGGTCCTGGGATCGAGTCCCACATCGGGCTCTCTGCTCAGCAGGGAGCCTGCTTCCTCCTCTCTCTCTCTGCCTGCCTCTCTGCCTACTTGTATCTCTCTCTGTCAAACAAATAAATAAAATCTTAAAAAAAAAATTAAAAAAAAAAAACCTGCATTGGGGGGGTGGGGCTTGGGGCGCTCGGTCTGCCAAGTGTCTGATTCTTGATGTCCACTCCGGTCTTGATATCAGAGTCTTGAGTTCAAGCCCCATATTGGGCTCACACTGGGCAGGGAGCCGGCTTCAAACAACAAAACCTTGCATGGAGTTAAAAAAAAAAAATTAATAAGGAGGTGGTACTTGAGGGCATGACCTTACATAACCTTTCTGAACATGTAGACAGCGTCTTTGTGATACCTGACATTGAGAGCAGATTGTCATTTCCTTCCTGTGGTCTCCCGAGGAAAGGCACACCAAACAAGTCATGACAACCGCGGGTGTCTACCTTGCAAACACACATGGGTAAAAGCCGAGCCTTGTTTCCCACTGTTCTGTAGAATAGCAGAGTTTGGGCGAGATTTTCCTGTAGTCTGTGATGATTAGCATGCATTTTCTCCTCTTTAATATTCGTATTGTGTTTATTATTATAAGGAGCTTACAGCCTTTGAAGTGCTTTATTTTTACCATGCCGCTCCTGCTGGTTCCTCCTCCACACGCCCACGGGACATGGAGAGGAGCATCCAGTGTTGGAGCCTGCTTTAGTGATCATTTACCAAGTATAGAGCTTATTCAGACAAGTGCAGGGACTCGAAGAGCACGTATCTTACTCGCACGGGGCAGAATTATGATGTGGCAAAGCTCTGGTGTCTTCTGATATACCCAAACGGCTGGAAATACAGAGTAGAATCTGTGAGTAGAGGTGAACCTTTTCTCAAGGAGCTTATGGGACCCATTTTGGTTAGCATGGAGTTTGAGGAGGAATTAACTTCCAACAAGCTGCCATGTAATTTTGGAGGTTGAAGGCTGGTGTGAGGTGGTTGGTGGTGGGACACTGAATGAGTGAAGTTTGACCTGGGGTCTCAAGGAGGAGTATTTGGTAGTCAAGGCAGCTCTTACGTTCTCGGCACGGAAGGTAAGGGAGCACACTGTACAATCCTTCAGGCTACAAAAAGACAAGGATTCAGAGACCGTTCACTTAGTATTTCTCTTAGGGCATATGGAAACAGTAGAAATGTGTGGTCAAGCATGGTCTCCTGACCTGCCAGCCAGCACTTCCCCAGAAGCCCATCTGTCCGGTCCCACTTAGAACTACTGAATCTGGCACTCAGGGGAGAGGTCCCAACGAGGCCCACACAAGGTCCAGCTTGTGTTTCAATAAGCCTTCCAGGTGCTTCTGAAGCATACTATAAGGTCATGGACCCACCAGTTCAGAGGGAAGGCGGTTTGTGTCTTACACATTACATCGATCTAAAAACACTTCTGCTGTATGCTGACCCGAGACGTAAGTAATGCAGAATGAGCACTGACTCCTTTTTACGTCTTCCTCCGCATGCTGAAGAAAATAAATACAATCCTTTTCTAGACTAAAGAGGGACAACTTGGCCATTCTGACTCCATCCTAGGGCAACCACAGTGTCTAGAGCCCAGGGCTTGACTCAGAGAGAGCAAAGAATTGACACTGGGATTGTCATTTTAGCAGCTCAAAGTGTAGGATCTGACACCGAAGAGAAGTCCCATGGAAAATGGTGGTCCATGAGGTTCCCTTGGATGTGCAAGAGAGGACACACTGGAAAGGAAACAGTGAGGGTCTATGTGTTGGTGATGGGGATGAGGCAGGGGGTCCCTTACTTTGACCAGGGTGTTGCAAAGAGACGGGGGTTGGGCGTCTACTCACCTTAGCCATGGTTTTAACCCTTCATGGTTTTGCAACCCATTCCTTGGATGAAAATCTCTGTCTCTTCTCCCCTCTAGATCTCAATAAAATAAAACATACCATGGTAACGTTAGCCTAATCCCACAAATGAAAAGGAACCTGCCTTTCTTCCTCACCCTTGTGTCTCCAGACCCAGATTACAGCCTACCTCTTAGGTGATAAATATTTGAAAGTTAGGGCAGGAAAGAGCCAGAGGCGGACACTCCCTGGACAGTATCTTGGTCAATCCAAGGAAATCCGGGTAAGTGTGAAAGTTTGATGGTCATGGGTCAGGACTTGGACAGAACTGAACTGAACACGGGATCAAGGGAAGAAAATGAGGGTAGGATAGTCCAGGAGTGCAAAAGCTGCATATGAGCTATACGAAGTATCACTCACTCAACAAGTACTAAGTCCCAATTATGTGCCAGGTACTGCTCCAAGAGACACTTGACATCTTGTAGCAAACAAACAGATGAAAATCCCTGTAATCTTGGAGCAGGTAGCAAGTGGCTCCAGAGGGATAATAATAACTACTTAATGATTTAATAATATCAGCTGGGGCTCCTGGGTGGCTCAGTTGGTTGAGCATCTGGCTCTTGATCTCTGCTCTGGACTTGATCTTAGGGTTGTGAGTTCGAGTCCTGATTGGGGATCCATGCTGGACAGGAAACCTACTTTAAAAAGGGACGATAAAATAAAAATAATATCAGTTAATGATTGCTTACCGTCTGCCAGGCAGTGTCACCATGAGCTCACTCAGACTTCACTGTCTGCAGATGGGGAAATAGTTCACGTGCTTCTATTTTTACACCAGCTCTCACTTTTCCAAGGGTCTTTCTTTAGACCTTGACTTTGGGGGGCACAAGGCTTGGGAGTGAGTAGAGTCAGACCTAAAGGCCTGGGGTATTGCATTTCAACGTGCCTACTAGTGTGTAGACAAGTCATCTCACCACTTAAAGCTCGTTACCGGAAGACGGAAAAACATGGCGGCATTTAACGGAATAATGAGATTTTTGCGCCATGTTCATATGAAAAATGAGTTGTAAGAAATGGCTTCAAAACAAGGAACATCAAATGTTTTTATTTCATGGTGTGTTGTCAGGAGAACATCAACAGTGAAGTGTGCTATAAATTCTTTCAAAAACAACTTTAGAAAAAAATAGTACTGCCCCATTGACATGAATTCGTTGAAAATCCCAGCCAGATGGTGATTACTAAAACAAACAAAAAACATTCCAGTTAAACAGACATACACATTCTTGTGTAACAGTTTCCATAAAGACGTTAAATGTATCCATACAGAGAGAAATTCCAGCCAGAAATGCCTATACCCCAAGAGTTCTCCTAAATACCAAGTCTTTCAGAAATTTGCAACTTTATCCAGGGGCCTTATTCATGCTCCTACCTTCTACACCTAGAGTTTGCTCTGCTAAACTAGCCTCGTTTATTAGTCATTAAGCTTAAAGGATTTTGAAGCTTCTGCGTTGTCCCGGGTGCTGGGGACACGGCAGCAAATGGGACACAGGACAGTTAATCATCCAGCAGGAAGACCGATCCCAGGCAAGTACGTCTCAAGCGTTCAGAGTTGCTCCAGAAAATAAGACCATATTTTCTGCTCACCCTAGGAAAAGGTCTACCTAGAGAACTCTTGCCCTGCCTCTATACGGACCCCTCCCTACAGTGGCTGAGAGCTGAAGCATCCTTTCCATTCGAAGCTGTGAGCCCCACTCCAACTGCAGGGATGTGGGACCACCCTGTGTCTTGACAAGACGATCCCCTCATGGTCTAACTTGGAGGCTGTCACGAGAACTACAGTCTTACTTGCAAATGGGCTCCTAGAAGCCACACCGTGCCCCATCTGGCTCCTTTTCAGCGAGCTCTTTCACAGCCAGGAGCCCCAAAATCTTAGGGTCTAGTCTCACTTGGAGTCACCTTGAACCAGGAGAAGTTGGGTTCTGAGAGGTCCAGGTGTTCTGGGATTCAGAATTCCCTGCTCTATCAAGGACTGTTTTAGCTATACTACAGTTGAGGAAGAATTGGAACATTCCTCAGGGAACTTCTCTCTATTTATAACATTGTTTCTATGGGAAAAAGTGTTCCAAGTGACAATCATTTTTAAAACAGGGTTCTGAGATCACAGCCTTTCCATGGCTGGAGGTCTGCTGGTAACTATTTCTTCACATGTAGAGATTACATTGAAATTTTTAAAAAATTGCATCTAGAATAAACAGAACAAGGAAAAAGCAGATGTTGTTTCTTGTATTTTTTGGTGAGTTCTTAAATCAAGTGATTTTTTTTTTTTTAAGAAGCCATGTTTATTTCAATAGGTGACAATGATTTGCTGTTCGCTGGCCACTGAGTTAAAGTCTGTATGTGTATGATCTCGTGTGATCTTCATGGTAACCCTCTGAGATGTAGAAAAAGGAACCTGAGCTCATTTATGGTGCTTAGCTGATGACCGCTTTGAAGCCCCAGCCTTCTGCCCCACATCTTGAAAAGCTGGTAAAGAAAGCTGAAGTGTTCCCTCCTTTCACACAGGTTGGAAGTTGAAATCATGTCAACTCCTCTTGCAAGGGGAAATCCTCCCCCTTAAACTCCAAGACCAGTCTCCCTTCCCTGCTCCCCTGAACGATGCTTGTATCAGCTTGGCTACCCACCTACTCGCCCCCCAGAAAGCCCCAGAAATTCCGTGACTTATAATCCCTTCGAGAGCCTCATGGCATCTGTGTGACATCATCACTCTCAACATCCAAACCACAGTTTGGGTGAAGGGTCCATGCACCCCCCCCCTGCCGAGAAGTGACCGTGGCAGGGAGGGTACGGCATTCTCTGTTCTGCAGATGAAGGCGTTGTGCCTCTCGTCCTTGACCTTTTGAAAATTAAGGTACAAGAGCACCTGGGTGACCTACTCCTCTAACTCTTGGTTTAGGCTCAGGTCATGATCTCAGGGTCCCAGGATCGAGCCCCACATCGGGCTCCACAATGGACAGGGAGTCTGCTGGAAGATTCTCCCCCTCTCCCTCTGTCTCTCTTTTCCTCTCAAATCTTAAAAAAACAGAACTTAATATACAGACTTGCATTGAAGGCTCATAAGGTCTTGCTAATATTTAACACCGACCTGTCTCAAGCCCTTTTTATGCATTAACTTATAGTGCCCTCTCCCCCCTCTGTGAGCTACATACCACGGTTATCCCCATTTTTGTAGATGAAGAAACTGAGTAACAGCACACTTAATGGACTTAGGCAGAATCAACTGACTAAGAGATGGTAGTATTTGGACTTGAACCCAGGCTTTGTGGCTCCGAACTGGTGTTCTTAGCTACAGGGCTAGGATGCTTCTGACATGGTGTATGAATAAAAAAGCTGATGAGGAACCCGGGTACAAGGGTTGTATTCTTGCCACTGCTTAGGTGGACAGCCCTTGTTTAAAGGAAACTCTATGTTAATGACACATTCACTGCTTTCATTAATGCTCTTATATTCATACATGCTCCTTTGGTACTTCAAACTTCTAGAAGGAAAAGCCAATAACTTGCTGTCTCTGACACCCCTCTGCCCCCAAGAACCAGGAGATTGCTTTTCAGACAATGGGGGCTCGACAAAGGGCATTCACGTCACTGAAAATCAGACGGAGTTCCTTTGGTTTCACCTCCAGCCTCCATACTGTGCTGTGCGTCATTACAAATAGGCCGAGACTCCTCAGCGATTGCCATGGAAACTCTCTAGAATCCTTGTTCTCTGACTTGGGCCATCTGTCTGACTAAACGTATAGCAAGGAAAATAATCTGTAATTTCTCCAAGGAAGGAGCCCCCACTTCACGAGGAAAGTATATATTTTTTAAACCATCTGCTTCCCCTCCAGGTTTTCCAGCAACTTCTCTGCAGCTAAGACATGGTATGAAATTTTTCATGGCTGATTCACTGTTACATGGCTGCTCGTTCTAGAAACCCAGTTATTTGGAAGAGTGGGAGAAAATATGAATCAAAGAAAATCAGCACCGATGTGCAAATTACTCCAGTCTGTGTACCGGAGGCCAGGTTTTAAATCTTGGTCTTGACTTCATCTCCCGCAAAACCCTGGGTCTAACAGCGGGTAAAATTTGCCCGTGAACAAAGCTAGCTAATAATGCAGCGCTGTCAGAAGGTACCAGAGCCTCTGGAGGACTTTGAGGAACAAAACTTGACATGACTTATCAAATACGCCACTTCTCTGAGGAAACAGATGAAAGCCAGAGGGGAAAGTGTGGGAGGCACAATGTACTTCATTCAGTTTGATGGTTTTCAATCTGTGCTCCAAGGAACCCCTGAATTCTCTCTGCTTTACCGCTGGAGCCACCGAAGGAAAGAGGTGAGGGCAGTCATTCCTAGACTTATCCCCCCAACTTCCCCAGAACACCTCTGTTTATTTGGTTTTCACGTGAGGATTCTCATAAAATTGATTTTAACAAATAGCCTGAGAAACTCCTGATATAGTCCAGCTTCTTCCTTTTAGACTCGAGGACAAAGAACACCAGAAAGTTCCAGGCCCTGCTAAGGCCTCAGAGATACTCAGAGGAAGCCAAGTGTAGAACAGTTCTCGGAAGCCAAGTGTCCCCTATCTAATCCTTTCTCATTGGTCTTTTTGGCTGGAAATATAATGTTAATGGACATTTGCCACCAGAGTTCTGGGGGCGCCTGGGTGGCTCAGTGGGTTAAGCCGCTGCCTTTGGCTCAGGTCATGATCTCAGGGTCCTGGGATTGAGTCCCGCATTGGGCTCTCTGCTAAGCAAGGAGCCTGCTTCCCTCTCTCTCTCTCTCTCTGCCTGCCTCTCCGTCTCCTTGTGACCTCTGTCAAATAAATAAATAAAATCTTAAAAAAAAAAAGAGTTCTGAAGTATTTTCTCAGTCCCCATCCTGAAATTCCTTCTCTTGCCGCCTAACGTCTGGCTTCTTTGATTTTACTTTCATCTAGCCAATTGCATGGGGTGCCTAACACAGATTTTTCCAACAACATCCTCATTGCTCTTCAGGTAGCTTAAATAGTGTTTTTTTCCTGAAAATTCCCAGTGCACTGTGTCCTGAGAGAAATAAAGCTTGCAGAAGCTTATCAGCAAGGTTCTGGGTCTGGAGACCTCCAAGATCTTTGAAGATCTGTCCTTCAAAGAAAACACTTTCTATTCAGAGTGGGAAAATCGTAAAATCTCTCTTTGACAGAAGTTAAATAGCTAAATACATCAGATGTCCCAGGAGGAAAAAAAAATAATAATAAAGGAGAAAAGCCCACGTTGTCTTTGTTAAATGGAACAGGTTTCCAGGTGATAACATTTTACTGGAAGAGACCACGGTGATGATTTCTCCAGGAGAACCTATGGTTTGCAGAATCTGTCACCATCATCTTCTTCTTCTTTATCTTCAGCACAGCTGCCATCTTTTGAGCACTTACTATGGACCCAGCAACTGTGCTAAGCTCTTTACCAGCTCTGACATTTAATCTCCATGATCACGCTGGGTACTATTATTCCTCCGGTCTTCAGATATGGAAATTAAGGTTCACAGTGGTTGAATCGGTGCCCCAGTGTTGCACAGCTACATGGAAGGTCATTCACTCTGTCTTCCATGGATGGTGACTCCCAGCCTCATGGGGCTGGTTAATGGCAGATTCAAGAATCACACCAGGACTGTCAGGATCCAAAGCCCAAGTTCTAATCGCTTATGCAAGCATCTGCTTCAGAAACCCACACGTGTTCTCAGACTCTGTGAGTCTTACTTTGATAGTTGTTGATAATTTGTTGATAATTATGAGTCAAGAAGGAAGTACGTTGGCTATTAATTACTGGGTTTGACTCAAACCCAAGGCAAGTTCCCAAGGAGACTTCATTCATTCTGGATTTTTTTTTTCTCCAGGTATCAACTAGTTTTAGCTTCATGATATAATTTTTTTTTTTAATTTTTAGTTTGAAGCAATTTCAAACTTAGAGGAAAGTTGCATTAGAGTGGAGAATTCAGCAGTCATTCCTGTTTGCCACACGTGCTTCCCTGGTTTGGTCTCTGTGTGTGTGTATAATACCTCATATACACCATATATAATTATACATGTGTACATTTTGGTTGTCCTTCATGTGTGGTCCCCGGGAACTAAAAGCACCTGAGTACTAGTTAGAAATGCAAATTCCTGGACTTTACCCCAGAATTATTCAACCAGAAGTCCTGGGGTAGCAAGCCTAATGGCCCTCTGTGGATTCTGAAGTTCACTTGAGTTTGAGAACCACTGTCCCATGGACGACCATTTGGTGGGGAATTATTCTAAGCACTTGCTCTTTTTCTCATAAAAGGAGAGAAGCTGGAAAAAGTTGGGAGGTATAGCACAGTTTTTCTAAGATTGATCCTGGCATAAAAAACATCATTGTTGAGATTTTCTCCAGCCCACTGATTTGATTCATATGAAGGGACTCTATAGGCTAAAGTAAATTCTAGGACCTAGTGTTCTCATAAAGATTCAAATAGGACTTTCCAAATTACTCCCTGCAGTGGATTCATTTTTGTGTACGTAATCCCTCTGAAACTGTTCTAACTTTCCTGCTCACACTCATATAAAAGAGTTCTTACAGAAATACAAATATAATCATCACAGAGAAGCTTAATGATTATATAAATGATGCTCACTAAAGTGGCTTATTATACGTTTTAGAAGACGAGAGTTTGAGTCGAATTTATCCCTTTCTAGAAAGCAGTTTAATAAGGCTATCAATCTCTGAAGTGAGGGATGAAATCATCAACCATATAAAATTCACATTTCTCCCTTTAAAAATATGATTCAGGGTTTACAATCAGCAAAGTGAACATTCCCAGCTTCAAAGTGTGTGTGTGTGTTTGCAAGTGGAGACTTAGTCTTACAATAGGTTAGCATGGTTACCAATGATTATTTATTTCTGTAGTCAGGGTCAGTTACCAGCCATCATAAGACCATGACTGTGTATATAGAGCAAGGAATAAACTTCCATAGAAGGAACCCTGAAAAACATAGCTTTTGAAGAAAGTCTATGAAGAAGTCCTATGAAGAAGTCCTTTTAGGGAGGTTTCTTCCCAGTTAGTATGACATTAAGTCATATTATAATAAATAGCTGAAATTATAAAGCCTAGATGATGCATTTATTTCAGACAGAAGTCTGTAAAGAAGAAGAGGAGGAGAAGGCAGAATTGGGGGCAGTTTCTCAAAGTGCTTTAAAATGAAATCTGACTTGTGTTTAGTATTTGTGTGGGGGGAGGGGGAAGGAGGTTTAATATTCATTTCCTGGGATTTACAAGCTGTGGAATTTGGATGGTGTTCATATATATTTATTCTAAAACTTCAAAGAGCTCTATCTCCCAACATCTCAGCAAAGATGAGAGAACAAATGACCAAAGGACACAACCTAATATATTTTGGGATTTTTATTCCTCCCCCACAGGCAAGGCAATCTTTTTGGAAACTAACCATTGTCAAAACCCCCCTTGGGATCTTGATACTATGTGTCCTCCTCCCAACAATCCTAGCCATAGGCTATAGCTAAAGCCTTGCAACCCACCCCCCCCCTCAAATTACCCCCTCGCAGCTCTCTCCCTTTAGAACTGACTTTGATATTTGGCAACTCCTTTCTCCCTCACTTCAGGTCCCAAATCCAGCCTATGAAGCCCTGTCGCATATCATATCTGACGATATGCACCCTGACATACCACATTTGTGATAAGCAATCTACAAGAACTTATCAATATCTCTTTTATGTCAATGTCATCTCAAGAGCTCTGAACTTGGGATCTAGAAACCTGAATCTGAGTTTGGGTTTGGCTGCTAATGAGTTTGTAACCTTGGGTTCACGCTGAAGGTCATTGTCCTCATTTGTAAAATGAGGAGGTTGGAGTAGGTGACCTAAAAAATGATGTTGACCACTCAAATTCTATGGTGATTGTTTTTCCAGTTTTACTGAGACATAATTAACAAAGAACATTGCATAAATCTAAGGTGGACAGTGTAATGACTCACCTGTATCATGACATGGTCATTACAATAAGTTTTACTGACATCTATCATCTCATATAGACATAAAGAAAAAATGTTTTCTTTCCTTGTGATAAGAAGCCTTAGGGGCTACTCTTTGAACAGCTTTCAAATATACTCTATGGCAGTACTAGCTATAAGTTATTGTGTTGTGCATTATATCCTTAGGACTTATTTATCTTACAACTAGAACATGGTACCTTTTGACTACCTTCTTCCAATTCCCCTCCCCCACCCTCTGTCTCCAGGAACCACAAGTTTGACCTCCTTTTCTATGAATTTGGCTTCTTCCTTTTTTCTTTTTCTTAAGATTCCACATAAAGTGTGATCAGACAGTATTTATCTTTCTCTGACTTAATTTGTTTACCATAATGCCCTCAATGTTCATTCATGCCATCGCAAGTGACAGGAATGCTGCTTTTTTGTGGTTGAATAATATTGCATTGTGTATATATAACACAGCTTCTTTATCTATTCATTTTTGATGGACACTTAGGTGGTTTCCCTGATGTGGTTATTGTAGGACATAGGGGTGTAGAATTCGCTTTGACATAGTGTTTTCATCTCCTTTGGATATATCCCCAGAAATGGGATTGTCAAACCATATAGTAGTTTTAATTTTTTTGAAGAAACTCCATACTGTTTTCCAAGAGGCTGTATATATTTACATTCCCATCAACAGTGTGCAAGGGTTTCCTCATTTCTACATCCTCACCAACAATTGTTTTCTCTTGTTTTTTTGAGAGTGGTCATTCCAACAGGTGTTAGATGATACCTCGTTGTGATTTTGATTTGCATTGCTCTAATGATTACTGTTGTAGAGTAGCTTTTCATGTACCTGTTGGCCATTCGTATATCTTCTTGAGAAAAATGTCTGTTCAGGTCCTTTGCCCATCTTTTAGATGGGATTATTTGGGGATTTTGTTACTGTGTTTTATGAGTTCTTTATACATTTTGTATGTTAACGCCTTATTGGATATATGGTTAGCAATTTTTTTTTCCCATTCCACAGGTTGCTTTCCACTTTGTTGATCATTTTTTGCTGTGCAGAAGCTTTTAATTAGATCTGATCCCACTAGTTTATTTTTTATTTTGTTGGTGCTCCTTAGGTGTTATATCCAAAAAATCATTGCCGAGACCATATCAAGGAACTTCCTTCCTTTTTTTTCTTCTAGGAATTTTGTGGTTTCCACTCTTACCTTGCATTTAAACCTTTAATCTAGTTCAAGTTAATCTTTGTGAGTAGTGTGAGATAGGGGCCTAATTCCATTCTTTAGCATGTGAATATCCATTTTCCCAGCACCATTTTCTTAAGAGACTGTCTTTTCCTCATTGAGTATCCTTGGTTCTCTTGTCAAATATTTGTTGAGTGTCTATGCATGACTTTATTTCTGGGCTCTTGATTCTCTTCTGTTGGTCCGTGTTTCTATTTTTATGCAGTACCATATTGTTTTGACTACGATAGCTGTGTAACATAGCTTGAAGTGAGCAAGTGTGATGTTTCCTGCTTTGTTCTTTTTTCTCAGGATGGCTTTAGCTATTTGGGGTCTTTTGTAATTCCATGTAAATTTTAAGGTTTTTTTTTTTTTTTTTTTTTTTTTTTTTACTTCTGGAGTAAATGGAACTGGGATTTTGATAGAGATTGCATTGAAGCTATAGATAGCTTTGAGTAATATGGACATTTTAACTATTAATTCTTCTAGTACTTCAATATGGGATATCTTTGCATTTACTTATGTCTTTTTAGATTTCTTTCATTGTTGTCTTGTAGTTTTCAATGTAGTGATCTTTCACCTCCTTGGTTAAATTAATTCCTAAATTTATTACTATTTTTTAAAAATTTTATGTATTTATTTGACAGAGAGAGAGAGATCTCAAGTAGGCAGAGAGACAGGCAGAGATGGGGGCGGGGAAGCAGGCTCCCCTCTGAGCAGAGAGCTCCATCCTAGGACCCTGAGATCATGACCTGAGCCAAAGGCAGACGCTTAACCCACTGAGCCACCCAGGTGCCCCAAATTTATTTTTTAATAAATTTTTAATAAATAAATAAAATATTTATTTATTGTAAACTGTATAATTTTCTTTATTTTCCAGATAATTCATTGTTAGTGTGTAGAAACGATAGTGATTTTTGTATGTTAATTTTGTATTCGGCAACTTTGTGGATGTGCTGATTAGGTCAAATGGTTTTTTGGTGGAGTCCTTAAGGATGGTTGGATCTATCTATCTATCTATCTATATCTATGAAGAGAACAGATGGACATAGGAAAACCCCCAAACCTGGTTAACACAAATCCTGGTTAAAGGTTAGAAGTAATAACAATGTGGATTGCCTGTCTATTTTCAAACCCTGGATATATTTTATATATTTTTTTTTCATGTCATCTGCCAATAGAGACCAATTTACTTATTCTTTTTAAGTCCTGATGTCTTTTAGTTCTTGCATGGTTGCTTTAGCTGAAACTTCTAGTACTATGTTAAATAGGAGTGTGAAAGTAGGCACCCTTGTTCTGCTTTTAATCTTAGAGGAAAGGCTTTGAACCTTACACATTGAGAGTGTCATTAGCTGTGGGCTTGTCATATATGGCCTTTATTATATTGAGGTACATCCCTTCTGTGCCTAATTTGTCAAGAATTTTTATCATGAACAGATGTTAAATTTTGTCAAATGCATTTTCTGCATCTATTGAGATGACTATATAATTATTTTCTTTTATTCTGTGAATGTGATGTAGCAGATATATTTGTGCATGGTGAACGATCCTTGCATTTCTGGGATAAATCCCACTAGATCATGGTAAATGATCTTTGTATTGTGATGCTATATTTGATTTGTTAGTTTCTTATTGAGAGTTTCTGCATCTACATCATCAGAGATATTGGCCTATAGTTGTTTTTTCTTGGAGTGACCTTTCCTGGCATTGGTATCAGGGTAGTGCTAGCCTCATAAAATGAATTTGAGAGTGTTCCCTCCTCTTCTATTTTTGGGGAGAATCTATTAAGCATTGACATTAATTCTTCCTTAAATGTTTTGCAAAATTCACCTGTGAACCCAAAGCTTTTCTTTGGTGGTAGATTTTTGAGGAATGATTCGATCTCTGTACTAGTAGTTGTCCTGTTTATATTTCTTATGTCTTTCTGATTCAGTCTTGGTAAGTTGTATGTCTTAGGATACTTTTTCACATTATGTCCTAAGAGCTGCAAATATAAATTTTAAAATAATAATAAATAGCACTTGAGAAGGAAACCAACATTTTAAAAACTGAATGTACCAGAAAATGTGCCAAGTGTATTTCTGTGGACCATCTAATGTTATCTTTACAATAACTGTGCGAGATGTTTTGGTTTTATTTCCATTTTATAGATAAAAGAGTGAATTTCAGAGCAGTTAAATAATTTTAAGTTGCAAATATTTACTTTATATCCTATAAGAGATGCCCCTGAAATGTGCAGATCACCTTCCCGAGAGTTCTAACAGTCATGCATAAGTACCGGTCCCCATGGTTTAGGGATATTTACTCCCTAAGCAGTGCATGGCAAGGCTGACTTGTTTCTTAATAAAAATGTACCATTCACTTAAGGAAAGTGAAATTCTTGTGCAAATCTTCTCTACCAATACAAGGTGTCACCCAAAAAAGCTGGTGTCAAAGTAAATGTTTCTAACCAAAGAATACTGGCCAATAAAACTTACCTGCCCATGTCCCCTAGATAGATCCCTATCCTAGAGATAGGGATTTCTTTTTGGTTAATCAAGTAAACAACCCCTTGCTGTTGAATGAACCAGTCAATGTTCTGTGTCTGTGAGAAACATCCTGGGTAAAATGCCCAGATTTGATGACTCATAAGTATTTAATATACGATAGCTGAATTATCACTATTTTCCAAAATTTAAAGAATAATGAGAGCTAATGGCAACAGCTTTTGAGCTCTGTAGCAAAGCAGGGGAGGAGATATTTGGGGACATTTTGGACTTTATTTTACCACTATTCTCATTAGGTCCAAGCCTTTGTTAATTCCACCTCCAACAGTTAAAGATTTTCTGAAATCACTGTTAACTTTAGGTTCTTCGGGGCCTTGTTTTTGGCATAAGCAGGAAGAAACCCTTAAAAAATGGTGTTTTGAAATGTTTCTTTTCTAATTGTGCTTTTATAAACACAGTTGGACAAAATGCCTGGTTCCCTTAGGGAAAGAACCATCCACATAAACAAAGATAGTAAAGACTGCTTTTTTCATTTTTGCTTTTATTTCCTTCTTTCACGCATCTGTGTGATGACTCACGGAGTCCACCACTCACTAGATCCCGGAGAGTACAAAATGACAGAAATGGAATATCTGTCCTCAGGAAGGGCATATTGGGCTGGGTAAGACAGATGGGCAAATAAATAATTACTAAAATGGGTGCTAAAGAAAAGTACTTGAGGGGAAGAAAGATGATTCTGAGAAAATGAGGCATTGACCCAAGCAAGGGGGGACAGATTGGTGAGGGCATCATCATGGCAGTGGTGTTGCTGGGATCAGCCAAGCAAAGACTGGGAAGGGGAGGAAGGAGCAGAGAATATTTTCCTGGGGACTAAGATCCTATCTAGAGCCCCTCGTGAGCCAAGAGACTCTATAGGAGAAGGAAGGGGAGAACCCCTGTAGAACCTGAGGGTCAATGTGGTGTCCAAGCTTGAGAGAGAGACAGAGAAAGAAGGAAGAGAAGAGAAGGGAAGCGTTTGGTGGAGGGCCAAACCCTGAGTCAGGTAATAAACAAGTTATGGATTATGACTGAGTGTCCAGAAATAGGAAGAGGGAATTAAAGTTCTTTCTACTTTTTAAAAATCTTGATTGTTAATGATGAGCTGGAATGAGAATGGTGGTTATCTTTCATTACAGCAGTTGGTAGATAGAATATTCAATTGTGTATCTTTTTTTTTTTTTTTTTTTTTTTGTTAAGCTCAAGTCAATTATGTGGTTATTTGGCTACATTTGAAATTTTGGAGGATTGAAATTTGCCGTTTTTCTTCCCAATATTTAGTGTCCCCCCAGAGGACACTCTGAATCACCCACACAGTCTAAGACAGCAGCGATAGGAATGCTCTCATGGACTCTTGAGTGTGCAAATACAGGGTATAGGGAAATGTGTTTTTTAGGGCTACTCTTGTCTGGCAATGTATACCCAAGAGCAGAGATGAAAACATGTTCAGGTACCAACTCTGACCTGTAGACCAGTGGGCTTTCCAGAAATCTCCACCGTGCAGGATTCTGACCTAGCAAAGATGAATGCCTTGATAGACAAGCTGTGTGTGTTGATTGTGGGCCCTGATACCACCTCTAGCTTTGTCACAAGGTAGTTGTATGACCTTCAACAAGTCATTTCACCTTCCTGGGCCCCAGTTCCTTCACATCTAAAAAATGGAAGCTGGGTTATTCTTCCTCCCAGCCTGACATTCAGGTTTTAAGATGCAGAGAGTACTTTTTCTGTTACAGATTCATTTCTGAGTTACATCTTGTACAGTCCAGTAAAAAAAAAAAAAAAGAAGAAGAAGAAGGACCCTGGATATACCATTTTAAGAAGAAGTAACTCACTTAAGCCTCAAGCTGATAGTACATTCTATTTTGATAAAGTGGCATTAATAATTTGACAGTAATACACAGTTCATTGTGACCATGTTTGGGCTTTTAAGGTCTGAGTGGGGGTTGTGGCTGGGCCAGGGCCTTAGCCGCCACTTAGCCAGGCTTCTCATCCTTCTCTTTCCTTATATGTCGGTTCTTCTGGCTCTAATCCTTTGTTTGTTCTACTTAACCACCACGTCCCCTGGAGTCACGAGGGGGCTGGAGTCCTGCCTTGCTGGAGGTCAAGGTCTAATTCTTATCATTTGGGTTTGGTGGTAGATAGAACTGTTGGAAGGTGGGTAGTTCGAGGAGGCAAAAGGTTACAAAGACTTGTCTAGATGGAGTTCTCAAGGCAGTGTTTCAGACTGGCACCAGCTGGGTCCTGGAAATGAGCCAGGTTTGGAGGAGGCTGAAGGAAATGCATGGGTTACCACCAGCAACACCCCTGGATGTTTCTTCTCCAAATGGGGCCTCCTAGGAAGTGTACTTGAGGGCACTTCCTGTAGGCTCATTTCTCAGGGCTGCCTCTACTTCTTCAGGTTCCAGAGAGCAACAGCCACCAGCCTGGTGATCCTCAACCCCACTGAACAGTAGACTCTTTAGGGAAGCTTTTGAAAAATGTTGACACCCAGTCCCTAACCCCAGAGGTTCTGGATTAATCGGTCCAAGGGAAAATTGAAAGCTCATTTAGGGTCTATTTGAAACTCCCCAGGTAATTCAAATGTACAACTAAGGTTGAAACTCACTCCTTTAGAACCTCAACCTGACCTATTTAAAAGCTGTGCAGAGAAGAAAGGCTGGTCTGCATCCCAGGATATAAACTGGTGGCCCATGGTTAGAGTTCGGACTGTAGAGGTGTTTTGTTTGGCCAGCACAATGTTAAAACAAAAAGCAGGCAAGCAAATAAACAAAAGACCCTGAATCTGAATGCCTTTTCAGGAGGCCTAATGCTCAGCAGGCTTTTAGGTTTTTGTTTCTTGCATGACTTCTGTAGGTATTTGGTTAGGCAGCTCCTGGTCTACTGAGACCAGTATAGACACAGCCGTTTGTTTTCCTCTCCTAATGAAGAAGACTAATGGGAACGGTGGTGGTGGGGATGGTGGAGGGGTAGGGGAGTGAAGATGGTGTGGGGTGAGGAGGTTGAGGAGGAGGATGGCAAGAAGATAATCAGAAATCTGCAGACAATCTACCTGAAATTATGACTCCCGCCTCCCCTGAGTTCTTACCTTATTGCCATATTTTTGTGACTAGCGTTGGGCTCCAGCCCCAAATGCATGACAGGCTACTCCTAAGGAGGAGGAGTTCGCACAGATTGGATCATTTTTTAGGACATTTACAGGACCAGGGTGCTAGGGGATGATGGAGGGAAGGAGCTCACTCCATTGGACCCTGGGTGGTACACTGAATTGGGTCTGAGCAAGGATTTCAAAAATGTCCTTGCTTCCGGCTTCCTCCAGCAGCCTTTGCTGGCAATGAGAACTGCTCCCCAAGGTCAGGTGTGGGGACTTCTGCTTCCTTGCAGAAAGTCAGAAGGTGTGGGTGGACTCCAGCACTGCTGGTTTTCCTACCCACTGCAGTATTTCTGAATATGCAGAAAATCTCTTTCTGGAAAACTACTAACACCCTGTATAACAAACTCTCAATACAGAGGATGGTACTAATTCATTTTAACCCATCGTTTGCACCCCAGATGCTTACTTTCATTTTCCTGGGAGCAGGGGCTCCATGGTGTAGCCCCCCGCCCTTGCTCCAGCGGTGCCCTCCCAGGTACAGGGCGGTGATGGCATGGTGGCAACGGGTGGTTGATGGGCCCGGGTCATTTTCGGTTCTCTTCTTTGTACTTACAGGTGGGGCCACAAAATCTCAAAATTCCCTTGGTAATAGCACATTACTGTTAGTGGTTAAAGCTCAGAAGTAATAGCAATGTGGATTGGCTGTCTATTTTCAAACCGTAAAAGCCAGCTCAAGTTTGCAGTCAGCACTTCTATCTCTGCTTCCTTTTAAGTGTGTTACGAGAGAGAGATCGTTCTTGTCTTAATCCTGTAAATGGGTTCACACCTGTCCACACTGAACGAACACGTGACACACACATCTGCTGATTCAAATATGGTGGAAAGTGAATGGCCTGGGTTTCCTGCTGGACCTTCAGGCACCTCACACTTCCAGAGCCCCTATCCTATGCCTCAGCTACTGAGAACTTAGCTGAGAATCAGGGTGTGCAACTTTCTGTTTCCTTTTTTTTTCTTTTATGATTTCTTTTTTGTTTTAAAGCTTTAAAACATGTAAGACTTGAGTAATGAGGATCTTACTTAGGGGATGATAGCTATAGCGATTTATGCCCTGTCTTCTGGACCAGATGACAGAGGACGTGCCCAACCCTCTGACTCACATATTGCTGCCACCCTACCACCATGTTGGGGGTCCATTAACAGGGACATAAGAAAGAAGAGGGTCTTTATTTGAATATAACAACCCATAGGCAAACACGAAATTTCTCCTATGAGACATTTCAACTATAATAAAGACCACGACTGGGGAATCATTGTGGTTTTAATCTTTATTCCTTCCTGTGGGAGAGCAGGCCATCATTTCGCTCTCTGTTCATGAGCAGTGAGGACAGAGCCGCCATCTTATTTTGGATTTGAGGGTTTTCCTATGGCCATCTGTTCTTTTCATCATCGTGCAAGAGATTTATTGCCATAAAAATTATTTCATAAAATTATTGCCATAAAGATTATTTTTATTACTGCTGCTGACGTGCCGCTCCTCACAGGATATTTGTATCGATCTTTCTCTCTCTTGAGGCTGTACCGACATCGCCTTCTCATGCTGCCCTTTGTATGGACTTCCAGGGTCCCATTTTCTCATGGTCATGTACCTAATTAGTGACATGGCCAGGGTCATCTTAGATCTCATCCTGACCATTTGTCTCTTAGGTTCATGACTTCATTGGTCACACCTTTTCCTCATCACACTTGCCACGCACTGGTTATTCCAGTTCTTTCTGACCCTGGCGTGGGACTGCATCCTGCTGTCTCCACCACGAGAAAGTCTGTCACCCTAACCCCATTGTCCTGGAGAAAGAAAATCAGCTCTCTCCCTGAGCAATGTTTCCTTATAAATCTAATCCACAGAGCACTAGGTAATTGAGATGTAAATACATATAATTAAAAAATGACGCTCATTGTGTCTGTACAGAGGGACTTTTGGGGGCCTTCCTCATTCACTGATTGACTTATTTGCCACGTGTTTAGTGAGAACTCTAGGGGACACCACTGATACCCGCCCCTGATGCCCACACATCCTTGGCTCTGTGTGCCGTCCCCCAGCTTCTGTGTGCTTTGCTGCCCGCTGTTCCCAGTGTTGCCTTTCCTCTGAGCTTTGACCATGACTGCTGACGTCAACTTGCCCATCTAGAGTGTTGAAGCGCCTGGGAGTTTATGACCCACTGTCCCCTCCCTGACCTCCACTACCCAGTGACTGACTGCGCTATGGGAGGGAAGATTGAAAATACCAACTTCCTTGCCTCAAGAAGAAACACCTCAAGAAGAAACAAACTCGGCGGAGCCTTGATAATCCCACGCTCCTCCAGTGGACCCAACGGAGACTGGGACTTCCTCCGGGCATGGCTTCTTTGTTCTCTCCAGCTTCCTGACTCTTTTGGCAATTTCTCCCAGGAACTGGTCCTTAATAAATCATGTGCATCTATGTTTTTGTTTTTGGGGTCTGCATCTAAGAAAACCCCATCTAAGACACTTTCTTTGTGTGCCAGACACTATGATTAGTTTCTAATGGAAAAGAGAAGTGTGGGGGTCTGTATGCATTAATAAGTTTCTCAGTGCATATGGTGTGTCACTCTAAAAAATGATTTGACTATAGGAAGCCATGTTTATGGGTCTCCTGATGACAAATCATGGAACCCTAGTGGGGTTCCCCTGTGGGACACAGCTTGGGAAACGCTAGACTAAATAAGACTGCTGTAGCTAGCATCCACAACCACCTTCTTGAATTGCTGGCTTTGAGCCTGTCCAAGTACGACACCCACACTTCCCACCTCGTTATTTGTAGTCTAGATTATAGACCCACCTTGCCTCTCCTCAGGTGGTCTTTGCTCCCACCTTGACTCTGGCTCCCATTCTCCTCCAGTTATGGTGCTCTAGGTAATAGCTGTGTACTCTCCTTTTTCACTATTTGGGGAACCTTTTCCCCTGAAACCACCGCCATGAGCAGCACCTGGTCCTCCACACCAGCAGGGGGCAGTGTTTTCCTACCCAGGGAGCAGGAGCCAGGCACTGCCTCCCACCCCATACCCCACCCCAAAGAGGCACAGATGAAACCAGGGCTGCTTCCAAAGCTCTCACCTCCTGTGATCAGCCACCCACCCCATGAAAAGTCCTTTAACTTTCTTTTAACTCATCCCTGCCCACTGGGTAGAGTTTACAAGGTACTAAAAGGCATGCAGGTGTTCAGAGAGATTCGGTATTTTGCAAAGAGGGGAATAGTTCAGGGCTTTGACTGGAATCCCTTTAAGGCCGGCATAAAGCAGAATTCGAATAAGATACGTGACCTCATTTCTGATTCCACAGCAGATGAGAAAGAAGGTGGGTGAGCAGCGGTGGGAGGGCAGGACAGTGAAAGCATGAGCCCGCAGGTGGAACAGAAATAGGAAGAACTCAGGAAGGTTGCAGGCTGCGGGAAGCTCACGCATCCACCCCTAGTTCTGTCGTGGAGAAAAAAAGAGGAAAACTGTGCTCAGACCTCAGTCACTGCCCGGAACTTCATTGCTCTTACTTACGGGCACAGAGCTGATTTCCACAAGGAAAAATTGGAGTCCCAGACAAAATGGTTAATGTAGGTCATTGTACTCTGTTTAAGAAGGCAGTGAAGAGTGTCATGCACCTTTAAAAATGCTTGTCTTCCCGGTTAAATAGTAATCGTTCACGTTTGCTAGCTAGTATGATTGCCGGGCGATGCTAATAGAATTTTCAGATTTTCCTTTAAGCATCAGAATAACTCTGCAAAGTCGGAACTGTGATCCTCCTCATTTTACAGGGGAGGAAAGTGAGGTTGGAAGGGTTAAGCCTGGTGCCCGTCTGCCATAGTTGGCACGGGGCACAACCACACTTGGAACCAGCTGGGTCTGATCGGAACCCACACCTGTCATCACCGTCGTCGGTCTGCAGAACCTCACAAACTCGCGAGTGGCTCAGGGGTTCCACCGTCAGCTCTGGAACGTTCCCTCTATCCACAGTCCACATCCGAAAACGGGGCAACATTGTGTTTCTTAAATTGGCTCATTTCCAGAGGATGTTCTTAAGTAACAGGATAAATGGAGCAATAACAAAAGGTGAATCAAAAAGATGGACGATTCGGTCATCCCCACAGAATGAAATAATTCGATTGTGCACATCAGCCATCTCTGGGGGGATAAAACCCACAAATTCTGGTGGACGTGACTCCGTTTCTATCAGTCCTTCAGGTCATGTGTGTACTTTGCCAGTTTTCTAGATTCTTGCCCAAAGCCTCAGTCTTTGCCCCCTGCCCCACAAGAGAGCTCTGGGCTTCCCAGGACACGTGGCAGCCGAGCCCGGAGGATGACAGGATGCTACAGGACATGGCCACTAGAGGGAAGCCGGGAGGCCGTTATGCTTCATTTTCCTGAAGGATTCAAATCCGGGTTTGTTTAAAAAGCCAACAGTTTAAAGACGTTTTCATCCGAGAGACATACTGTATCGAGTGTGGTTGGTGCCAAAGAGAAGTGTGCTTCTGCAGACCCTCAGGGCACCTCATTTCCATCTCAAAACAGGCCTGGTCTGATACCAGCAGGTAACTTTGCCGCAGGTCCTAGGTCCCTGGTACCGCTCACCTGGTAGAAAAAGCATTTTCTTCTGCTGGGTCCCTTCACAACATTTTGCAGGATATATTAAATCCAGTAAAGTTTGCCCCAGATCCGGAAGTCGTGTTGATCACCAACAATTGCAAAACACCTACCTGCTGCTTGTCATTTTGAGGAAGTTGTGTTAACCCAGACTAGAGGCAAAAGGAGGGGTCAGGTATGGACAGAAGTCGGACACAGCCTCCCCCCATGAGTCACCTGGCTTCTGAAGGAGCTGTACCGACTAAATAGCATCACCTAAAGACTCTCTTGGGAAGACTGCAGAATGTTCCGTCGGGGTGTGCTTTGAAAAGAGCTCCATAGTTATTAACATAATGACAGTAATGATTACTCGGATTTATTTTTCAATTACCGTCTTTGTACATGTGCCTAAGAACACATCGCTTGAATGGATGCACTTAAGGTTTTTATACCAAGAGCAGTGGGGGATTGGAGAAGGTTCAAGACGTTCTTCAGCATGGAATAATAAACCGCCATCTTAAATGATGCCAAGGAGTGTATTTATGGATACGTAAAGATAGTCGCAATATATTAGGTTTTCTCAAGCAGGATCTAAGTCAGTATGAGCCTATTTGTGTAATACATAGTTATATACACCCACTGAAAAAGTCTGGATGATGTATTGACTATCGCTGTACAGTTGATTTAGAGGTGACATTTCCTTACATTTTTCCTCTTTTTTTCTTTTCTGTGTTTTCAGATTTTTCTGCCTGGCCATGCATTATATGTATAATTTTTTATTTTACATATTATATCATTTGTATTTCAAAGGGTTGTCTGATCTTTTTACCCAGGATATTCTCATAATAGGATTTTCATCCGTCTGTCCTTCTCCTACATCTGCAGGGCTGGATTAAGAACGGGCCGGGTGGAATGGCTGCCTTCTCGTACTGTTACACTTGCTCTCTCTTGCTTCCAGAATGTGATTCGTGGCTCTGAAATGTCCCTGCTCGAGGCTCTGGTTCCTCACACCACCCCAGTCATCTTACCTTTCCCGTCTTCCTCTACTTCCCGAGCTCTATTCTTAGACTTGACTCTTTCCTGTTTCTCCTTTTCCCTGATGTGGGGGGAGGGGAGGGCAGACCTTTGATCCGTGTACCCTACCCCCTGCTCTTCCTTCTCCTTCTGGCCTCATCCATCAAAATCATCTCAGTGCTTTCATGCCTCCTTTCAAGTGCCTCTTTGCTCAGAGCCGAGAGCTCTCCAGCATTTCGGGGAGGCGGGGAGGGGCAGTGGTGAAGCCGGTTGGTACCCTTGGGGTCCCCTGCTTTCCCCGGGATGCCATGAACAGTAACCACGTCCGCAAGCCACCAGCAACCCCCACCACACCACACTCATACAGTGGACATGTATAAGGTCAAGTGACTTTTTTGACCAAAGACAGGCACAGCCAACAAAAATTAGACTCCACCACCCTTCTGAGATGGTGGAGGAAAGAATACTTTCAAAGTTTATCTGAACATACCTTTCCTTCTAGAATCATAGGAAAGGCTTGCCCAGAAATGGCTCTTAGCTCATGATGCCACTGCTGATGTAGGACAGAGGGACAAGGTGGTCTGAACCATAACTCCTGCCTGGAGCCCCCTCCCTTAATTCTATGCCAGCTCCTGTCCATCCTTCAAGGCTGGCTAAAGTCTCCCTTCCTTGGAGCTCTTCCTGACCATTCCCACCCCCAGAGTGTCCATGGCACAGTCCTGGTCCTCACCAGCGTTCCTGTAGTCCTGGGTGTACTGTTCGGGGAAGCACACGGGCTTCACAGTCAGGCTGCTGGGTGGCCTGACCATGGGCAGGCTCTGCGACTCTGAGCCATGGACTTGACAGCAGCTTCCTCAATCTCTTCGTTTACAAAATGGGCACAACCCATTGTACCTACCTCATTGGGTGGTTGTAAGGATTAAATGATTTGGTTCCTGCCACATAGAAATGTTCAATTTTCTCTGGATAGCATGTAATTTTCAATTTCATATCCTGTAACTTAGCTTTCTATAGTCGACATCTTCTTGATGGGAATACTTTAGGTATTTCAGTTGAGCTGGCTATCTCCTGTGCCTTTTTGTAATCTTCATAGCACCCAGCAGTAAGGTACACACAATCAAGAGTTAGGACTGACTTACTGCTAGATACAGGTTACAAATTGGCAAGAGCAAAGTCTTGTGGTCTGCAAAATAGATGATACCAATCTGGAAGTCATGGGTCAGTGTGCCTTTCTTTCAAAGGCATCCTGTTTCTGATAGACTTTGCTATGAAACAAACTACCCTAAAACATGGTGGCCTAAAAATAATGGTACATTATGTCTCATGGTCATGGGGTTTGACTAGGGAGTTCTGTTGGTCCATAGAGCTCAGCTGGAGGGTAAGTGGGACTTGAAGGTCCAAGACGGCCTCATTCATGCCTACCGGTTGATGCTGGCTGTTGGCTAAGCTTCTTGGTTCTTTGACAGGTGACTTTGCACCCTCCAGTCGGTCAGGCAGGTTTCCACAGAGCAGGGAAGGGGCCTTGGGAATCTAAGAATATGACAGTCAAAGCTTTGTCACAAAGTGTAGGCTCTGAAACTTTCAGTGTCACTTTCATCATATTCTATAGATCAAAGCAAGTCATAAGACCAGTCCAGATCCAAGGAGTGGAGAGATAGTCTCGGTTCCTTGATGGGGGGAGTGGCAATGCCAGATTGCCCAGGAGGTGTAGACACTGGGAGTCCTGACGCATCCGAGGTCAGTATGCTAACCGTCAACTGCACATCCCTGGTAAGAGGTTTGGTGAACTCGTGGGATGACAATCTTGATAACCTCTCTCTGTTGTGCTTTACAACCCAATGGAGGTATTTGCAACCATTGGCTGTTTTGATGTTCACAGCAGTGCAAAATTCCTCTGAGGCAGGAAGGAGAGGAATGACCATCTTCACAGGGTAGGTTAGAAAGCTGCAGTTCGACAGCTTCCCCTGACTCATAACCAGTTTTTAACAGAATTGCACTATTAGGACTGTTACCTCTTATTAGGAAATACTTGTCCCACAAAAAGTGGAGAGTACTAGAAACACCAACCTGTGTGACTACTACCTATTTTGAAGACTGGAATGTCAGACATTCCTCTGAAGCCCCCTGTGCCTCACAGCCCAGCCTGTACCCCACATTTCTACATAACCACACTCCGGGATCACGGCCATCTTGAATTTGGTGTGTATCATTCCTGTATCTACTCCTTCCGTTTTATAAATACATTTTTATTCAGAAATAGTATCTACCATTTTTCATTGTTTCTAAGAAAAGGCACACTCTTCACATTTTAATATCTCTGAAATCAGGATTCTTTTATAATTAATGACATCTTACAACAGCTGTCAGCCAGGTGGCAGCTGTGACAGAGCCCTACTGCCAGCACATCCTCCAACATCAAAGGTGTCAGGAAAATGCTTGTGGAAAATTGCGGAGACAATAGGAGGGCACTTGGTTTACCCTTAGGACCAAAATAATTGCAAGGAAAGCGGATGTGCGAGCTGGGAAATCAGAAGTGTTTAGTACTGTTCCAGGAGCAGGAATCTAAAGGTTAGCTATGCCTGGTTGGAAAAATAGTTTAAGAACTCAGAGCCAGGGGCGCCTGGGTGGCTCAGTGGGTTAAAGCCTCTACCTTCGGCTCAGGTCATGATCTCAGGATCCTGGGATTGAGCCCCGCATTGGGCTCTCTGCTCAGTGGGGAGCCTGCTTCCTCTTCTCTCTGCCTACTTGTGATCTCTGTCAAATACATAAATAAATAAATAACCTTTAAAAAAATAAAAAAAGAGAGAACTCAGAGCCAATGACAGTGGTAGGATGGAGGATGGGGAAGACAGACATCAGGAATTTTGAGTCAAAACGCTGAGAAGACAGTTTCAACGTGGAAATTAAATGAGGAATTCCTTAACTGATTTATTCCACTTACGTTTTCTTTTTGAGTGCACACAGAAAAATAATATATGATAAAACAAAACAAAACAAAACAAAAAACCCTCTCTTAAGATACAGGGCTTCAAATTAGGAGACAAGAAAGTGTTTCTCAGAGTTTAATTCTCAGCCTTTTTGTCTAATGGTGCACAAAGAAATGGCGTATCTCACCACCTTTAGGCTTAGGGTGTCCAGTTGCACCCGCACTTCTGCTAACCTGGCTTGTTTGCTTAACATTACACTACTGAAATTTTTTAATCATTGTAGCCCCCATTTGTTCATCATAACCACTGTATAAAATTCTCTTGCGTGACTACGACACCTTCTACGTGTCGATTTTCCCCATTCTACTTGATGAGCAGTCTAGACAGCATCCACTTTATTTCAAAGACTGCAGTTCTGACCATCTTGTTCATACCTTCTTGTCGAAAGAATTTCTGGATCCCAGGGCACACACATCTTCACTTCACTAGACATTCCCTTATTGGTCTCCAAAGCATTTGTCTGATTCCCATTCTCACTAGTAGTGTGGGAGAGGTCCCAATGCAAGAAAGCCTTAACCGGGTTCCCAGGCTGCTGTCTGAATCCCTCCAACTCACTCCCCTACATAGTCCAAGTGGCCCCTAAGACACAGAGCAGATCAAGTCACAGCTGCACTTGGAACCCTCCAGTGGGTTAACGCTGTGCTCCCTGGCAAGATCTCATGGCTTACAAGTGGCGCTAACGTAGGCCTACAGTCTCTTTCCTTGTTAAGCCTGGGTCATACAGGTCTACCCCCAATGTTACAATCCAGCAACTTCATGATCCTTTTATATATATATATATATATATATATATATATATATAAAATATATAAATTAATACATTAAAAATGTACAGTGTAATATATGTATATATTACACTGTACATTAACTAACTTTAATTTTTTAAAAAAGTGTATATATATACACATATATACACATATAAAGTGTATATATAATATAAAAGTGTATATATATACATACTTTAAAAATTAATTTATTATAGAATTTATTATAGAATTAAAAAGTATATATATACACTTTAAAAATTTAAATTAGTTTATTATATAATTTAAAAGAGTGTATATATATATATATATATATATACACACTTTTTTAAAAATTTAAAGTTAGTTAATGTATAGTGTCATATTGGTTTCAGGAGTGGAACTTAGTGATTCACCATTTCCATACAACACCCAGTGCTCACCACACCAAGTGCCTTCTTTGATGCCCATCCCCCATTTAACCCATCCCTCCCCCGCACCCCCATCAACCCTCAGTTTTCTCCCTATAGTTAAATATCTCTTATGTTTGCTTCCCTCTGTTTTTATCTTATTTTATTTTTCCTTCTCTTCCTCTCTGTTTGTCTCTTTCGTTTCTTAAATTCCATGTGAGTGAAATCAAATATTTCTCTTTCTCTGATATATTTTGCTTAACATAATACACTTTAGTTCCAACCACATTGTTGCAAATGGCACGATTTCATTCTCCCTTTTTAAAATTTTTTAGAGATTTTATTTATTTATTTGACAGAGAGAGAGAGCGCACGCACAAGCAAGGGGAGCTGCAGGCAGTGGGAGAGGGAGAAGCAGGCTCCCCGCTGAGCAGGGAGCCCGATGTGGGACTTGATCACAGGACCCTGGGACCATGACCTGAGTCAAAGGAAGATGCTTAGCTGACTGAGCCACCCAAGGGCCCCAAGATTTCATTCTGTTTGATCGCCAAGTAAGATTCCATTATATATGTATATATAATGGAATATATATATATTTCCACATCTTCTTTATCTATTCATCAGTTGATGGACATTTGGGTTCTTTCTATAGTTTGGCTATTGTTGATGATGCTGCTATAAACATTGGGGTGCATATGCCCCCTTCGGATCATCTCTTTTATATGCTTTGGATAAGTAGTGTAATTGCTGGAGATCCTTTTAGTTCCTAGCATGAGACATACCCCTTCTCTACCCCCAATCCCTACACATGCCACTTCCTCTCTGGAATGCTCTCTCCCATAAAAACACACCTGTCCCACCCAACTCCCAGTTTTGCTAACTAATTCTACTCATCCTTCATGTCTAAGCTTACCCATCTCTTTCTCTTCAGAGTCATTGGTCTTCCCCTCCCCCACCCACTCAGGGTGCCTCTCCAGTATACACTGTAGCATACTTTATAGCAACTTCCTCCATGTGACACCCTCACACAGTGCTGAGGTCACCTCTTTGCTTATGTGGGCTCCCACTAGACTTTAAGCCCCCCAAAATGGTGATGGAGGGGGACATTGTCTGTCTTGTTCACTGCTGTCTTCTCACCCAATAGATAGTTTACATGGTGTTTAATGAGTACTCTATCCGTTGTATGAACGTGAGCATGAAGCAAGTTGGCCCTTGAGCCCAAATTTGACTGCTGGTGGCTTGCAAAGCCTACTACAGGCGTGCATGCCCTCCTAGACTATTCTTCCTAAATCCGCAAATTTCTAGCAGAGGGCCCAGGTGGGCTGCCCAAGCCACCGTGAAGGGGAAATGCCAGAGAAGACATATGAAATTTGGGCATCAAATTACGGAAACTCCTTCTGGTTCATTGCAACTGACAGCCTTCTAGGCAGGCTCTCGAGTCTAGGCATGTGTGTGTCCAGGACAAGCCTGTGCTGCACAACAGGGGAGGGACGAAGTCCATGGGGACGGTCCTGCTTGCGGCTACCTACGATGCACAGCTGGGGTAATGGAAGGCCCATCTGGAGATGTTTGAGAAGCAATTAGACATTCTAGAAATAGAATGGAAACAAAATGAAAAAGGTTGAAGTTAACATAGAGATATTAAAAATAGTTGGGGATTATTTTGAAAGAACGTGCTCTAGTTTTCCAATGTTTTCTAAGACAAGAAATGAATCTGGCAGATCCTGACCGCCCGGTGCTACAACTCAAGAAAAAGGCAAAAAACATTCAGTGTTTAGGTCTATACTGTGGATTTGGGGCAGAATAACACAATCTGGAATTTAGGAAACCAACATCTTCTGAGTTAAACAGTATAGGTTGCCAGCTCCTAAATCAGTGGCTCTTAAACTCTGGGATGCATCCAAACAATGAAAAGGTCACTCGTGGCTGGACCCTACACTCAAGAATTTCTGATTCACTCGGTCCAAATGAGGCAAGGAACTGATAATTCTAAAAACGTCCTAAAGTAACGGGAACAAAATCTTGAAATTTGCTATAGCCTGGGTGAACTTCAAAAACGTGATAAGTGAGAGAAGCCAGACACAAATGACCACTTCGGGTAGGATTCCATTGATATGAAATATCCCAAATGAGCAAATCCGTAGAGACAGAAAGCAGATTCATGGGTGCCAGGGGCCGAGGGGAGGGGTACTGAGGAGTGACTGCTTAATGGGTAGGAATTTCCTTTTAGTTGATAAAATGGTTCACAGCCAGACAGAGGGGATAGTTGCACAACACCCAACCATGTAATTGAGAATGAGTTCTGTAATTTAAAATGGTCGCTTGGATGTGATGTGAGGTTTAGCTCCACTTTTAAAAGTTCCTAGGCTTGGGGGTGCCTGGGTGGCTGAGTGGGTTAAACCCTCTGCCTTCGGCTCAGGTCATGATCCCAGGGTCCTGGGATCGAGTCCCACATCGGGCTCTCTGCTCAGCAGGGAGCTTGCTTCCTCTCTCTCTGCCCGCCTCTCTGCCCACTTGTGATCTCTGTCCATCAAATAAATAAATAAAATCTTTAAAAAAAAAAAAAGTTCCTAGATTTGTCGAGACTGCTGGTCCAGGGACCACAACTGAGAACCGTTGGCTCAAGTGAGAGTCACACAGAGGAGAAGAAACTGAAGTAGGGCTGAAGGTTCTAGCAATCCCCCCACGTAGGTCTATGACTAAGAACTCCAGAAGTCTGAAGTGCATTGTTACCTTGAAATCTTTGTTCTCACTTTGGGCTGGGACCCAAAAGTGGCAGCCACTGCACATTGCACACTGAAGCCCTTAGCCCCCTACACAAAGGAGGAGGCTGAAAACCAGTTTTGCCCTTCCTCACTCATCACCTGCCTTTGGCTTCTAAGTCGGGTTTGATAGGGTGGGGAGAAGTTGTGTAACAGAGAAGAAACATTTTTGGATGTCGTCCCTGGTGCTCCGGGAGGCTGACCTCATGTGCTGGGGAAAGGGTGAGAATCCCTCCCTTTCACTTCCGGCCAACTCTGTCTCCTGACACTGCCGTCCTGAGGCTCTTACTGTTTGTAAAGCACTTGAGAAGGAGGGGACCATTTTCTCCCAATTGCGACATGGCCAAACAGGGTTGAACCTGGAGCCAGAAGAACTAGGTCTTACTCTCGGTTCTGCCTCTCTTTGGTTGACTGTCTTGACCAACTTGCTTACTTTTCTCTGTGCTTGTTGTCTCCTCTGGACAATGGAAATAAGAATACCCCTTTACAGGGTTCTTGTGAGACACAGACAAGCCGATCTCAAATTACTGTGATGATCTCACGGAGTTACGATGTCACCGTACTTTTGTCTTCACTGATTCAGTTCCTTCATCTCACATCCTGGGAGCGATGCTTCCTCTCACCTTCTGTGGCTGCACCTGAAAGATGGCCTTTACCTGGACCACAACATATTTGGGTATTATTAGAGAAAAATCAGTGCTGTTTTAGAAGACAAAAAGGAATGAGGTGTATAGATACATAGATTGGTCACGTAGGGGCATAACAGAGTATGTTAAGCAGGCAAATGCTGAACATAGGGGAAAAAATGGAAGGACCAGGAGACATCTAGAAATCATGACATAATCCGTATTGTTGAGACCTTAAATTGACCCCGTGGTGATGATGACCCTCTGGCCCCTTATGTTTGGTGCCCAAGAAATCTTGATGAAGACCATAGCTGCTCATCAGGCTATGGGATAAACTGCAGCTGTGGCCAAATGTACTTGCCCCTGTGTTTCATCAAAGGATCAAATGTGTGCTGTTGACTCGAGACCTTTCATCTGCCAATTTGCCTTGCTCAAACCATCTACCCTGGTCCATGTAGCCATACTATCGTGAGTAGGAGGGTCAGTGGTTACCAGGAGCTAGGGTTTTCTGGACACGGAGGTGGAGATTGACTACAAACGGGTGAGACATAGAAGAATTTGGAGGAGGGAGAGGAATTGCTCTGTATCTTGATTGTGGTGATAGTTTCATGACTGTATTTGCCAAAATTCACAAAATCATAAATGGAAAGGGATGAATTTTATTGCATATAAATTATACCTTCATTAAAAAAAACAACAACAACTAGGATATCCAAGTCCTTCCTCCAAAATATGACTGTTTGTTCCAGGATGGAGCCTAGGGATTGTTTTATAAAAGCTCCCCATGTGGGAAGTATCTGCTTCTGTCCAAGATGGAGTTAACAGGGAGGGAGTTTTTCCTTCCCGCCTAAGGGAGCTAAAAGCAAAACAAAAACAGACAAAATATGAAAGAACAGTTTTCAAGTCTTTGGACATCAGGCAACCAAGGACCATGAACCCTGCAATTGGAAGGTGATAAATTATTCATTATCTTGATTTTGGTGATGATCTCATGGATGTATACACATATATTAAAACTTACCAAATTGTTCCCTTTCCTTATGTACACTCTATTGTACGTCAGGTATAACTCCATAAAGGTATTTTGTTTGTTTGTTTTAATTCCCCAAGTGATTCCAAGAGTATAGATAGAGTTGAGAGTCATTAGCCCAAACCTATGACCCTACTTGGCTCTGGGATCTAATATCCCTTGTTCCTAATAATTTGGCCGCGGGATCTAATATCCCTGTTCCTAGTAATTTGACTCCAACAGAACGCAGCTAAAGAACATAAAATATTAAAGTTCATTAGAAGACTTACTTTGCTTAAATGGAACTCATTCTGGAAAATAAGTTTGCGCTTGCAGAAATAATATTTTTTGCTAATGATTCTTCTGATAGCTCACCGGAAAGAAAGAGGAGCTTGACCTTCCATGAAAAATTTTTTAAAAGTTTAGTACAAAATACATTAATAATGGCTGCTGGGCAGTTTACAATATGCATTAAAAGCCTTAACACTGTTGATAACTTTTGACTTGAGATTTGAACTAAGGAAATAGGAAACGGGCAGTGTTCTAAATAGCAAAACACATGAACGAACTCAGAGTCCAAGCAGAGGGGAGCAGGTGCAGTCGGAATCGAGTAGGTCTGGTTCAAAGAATGTCATGGAAAACCAGCCAGTGACAAGAAAATGTCTGCCAGATAGGATGCTTTTGGCTCCAAGTAGCAGAAGATCTTACCCAGTGGGAACCACAAAGCTGTTTATGTCAGCACGTGAGGAGATGCCCTGTTTGGGGATGGTTGTGAGGGGGAACTCGGAAGCTTGGCAAGGAGCAACAGTACTGGTTCTGACAGACTTTCTTTTCCTGGCGCGTCCTCTCAGGCTTGCTCCTTCCCCTCGCCAGCCTGCAAGATGGCTGCCCTGGTTTCTGGCACCTCCAGGGTGGGGAAGGACAGGCTTCTTCCTGCAGGTCAGTTTTTTGGGGTCTTGTTTTTAAGACCAAAAGAACGTTTTCCACAAGCTTCCGACAGACTTCCCACTGGTCTCTTTGGCCAAAATAATCTCACAAGCTTATTATTCCCAAGCCAATCACTGACAAGACCAGGGGAATTATCTGGAACGGCTTAGACCAATTAAGTTTAATTCCCCCCCGGGGCTGGAGAAGAACCCAGCTTTCCCTCCGGCACAAGGCTGGCCTATATCTGAACAAAATCAGGGCTGCCTGGCAAAGCAGAAAGGAATGAAATGGCTATTAGCTAGGCTAACACCAACTAAAACACCAACTAACACCAACTAACACAAAAGTGAATTTAGATAGGCCCAGGAAGAAAGAATGAAATGTTATATATTTAAAAAAAATAATAAAGATTTCATTTATTTGACAGATAGAGATCACAAGTAGGCAGAGAGGCAGGCAGAGAGAAGGGGGGAGAGCAGCCCCCCCCCCCCCCCCCCCCGCTGAGCAGAGAGCCCCATGGGGCACCATCCCAGGACCCTGAGATCATGGCCTGAGCCAAGTCAGAGGCTTAACCCCTTGAGCCAAGCAGATGCCCCAATGTGATGCATTTTTTTTAAACGTCACTTCCGGTTGATGGGATTACAGACAGTATTTGTTTTTCTTACATCAGCTTTTCCCTCTGTCCCCTAAATTTTCTGTAATGAATATCTAATGTGTTTGAACAACAACAGCAAAAAAACCCTCAAGATATGTTATCTTCAATATTTACAGCCTCACCAGGGCTTTTTGGAAAGTAAATACTAAGAGCGGTTACATAAGATGAAACCAGGGAACTCAGCTGAGGCTGGAATCGGTCTGGTGCAGCCTCCAAGACGGGGGGTGCGGTGGGGGGAGGCCTCCCGCACCCATGTGTGTCACTAGGACCCGGGGCCCCCACGGAGATGCCAGCAGGCCTGCCTGAGGGGGCTGCTCCCCACTGCTGGGAAGAGTGTGATCAGCCCCTTCTCTTCTCAAACCAGAGGGCAGGGCAGCCCAAACCAGATTCCACGCCAGTCCTCAGAGCCCAGGGTGGGGGTGCGGGAGAGGGCAGAGGAGTTACTGTAGACCAGACTAGAAAACGGGGTTACCCTGGGCCCCCGGGCCGTGCCACAGGCCGGAAGATAGGGCTAGAAGAACAGCAATGGAAGGTGTGGTAAAAGAAGACAAAAAGTAGCAAGGTCACTCTGTGCCCCCGGAGCACACGTGCAGTAACTTGGCTCGGGAGCACGTACAGGTAGTGGCCGTCTCAGGCTGGAACGGTGGTCCCGTGTGCCCTGAGCATCATGGAAGGTCACTTTTCTCAGGCCATACCCAGGGCTCAAAGGGATGAAGGAGACCAAGAATGGGCCAAGGGTTGGCCAATACTGAGCAAAGGCACTCCAGATGTTCTGCGACCATCTGCATTTAGTCACCGAACTTTTGAGCTTCTCTCTCAAGCCCTACCCAGCTTGGCTTTCTGCATCCAGCCAGACGCTGGGGGAGATGAGCGAGGTGGCCCCAGGGGAAACCAAACCCACCAGCGGTAGAGTAACCCAGACCTCAGTTCCTATGGGACTCCACCACCTCCCAGCTGGGCACATTTGGACAAGCTCCTTCACGACTCTCTGCCTTTTTTTTTCCCCCCCCACCTGTAAAATGGGGCTAAGGCTGCTTAAGGCATTACACAAGCGAGCTCATGCAAGGTCTGACAAACGCCCCTTCTGTGTAAGTGACGATGCTGGATGGGTCGCAGTTGCTCAGAGCACACCCCCAGCGGGTGCAAGGAGTCCCCTCCCCCCCCCCCAACCACCACGGGCTCTGAGCTTCGGTATTAATTGAACACTCTGAGGCCAGGACTCTGGAGCTGTTGGAGTCACTTTTCTGAATGAGCTTCTAATGGGGGATGATACCCGGCTAACTTCACCTGCTCACAGCTGGACCACCTTCCGCCCAGGAAGTGAGCTCTGGCTCTGGGGAAAAACAGATTATGCCTGAGGGGCTGAAGGGAGAAAGTCAGTTTAGGAGCACTTCCATCGGGAAGGATTATGCGGGTGCCGGGAGGGATGCGACCAGAGAAGGAAGGAAGAGACAGCAACCCCAGCCAGATGATGGAGCTGTTCTTCCGTCTGGGAGAAGCTGCAACTTTGATTTCCATCCTTTGGAAACGTTGAGTTCTTTGCTGTTCCCGGTGTGGGGGTATAGCCCAGCTCAGGGAACAGCTCAGGAGAGCCTGAGGGGAGACGGATAGTGAATTCTCACCTGTGAACTTTTCTGGGCCATCAGAGGGCTTCATTGATTCCCTGTAAGACCCCGTAGTCCTGCAGTGGACACTAGGGCATCTCTTCAGTGGGGAGCGTAGTCTTGGTTGCCCATCTGGACGCAGAATTCGGGTTCAGCAGCCATTGCAACTGTCCGGAATTGGGGATGGTGGGGGAACATGGGGCATATGAAGACGGGAACTCTCAAGGTCATGTTTCTTTATCCACCTTGCCTAAACTAAAAGGGGGCCCCTACAGAGCTCACCAGGCTGTTAAAATCCCATCTCATGACAAAACGTGGCCAATGTATCAGAGACTTTGTATGTCCCCCTTTTTTTTAACCTAGAATGTTTTATTTTAATGTTGTTATCAAAAATCTTAATTTAGTTTTTTTTAAAGATTTTTGGGGGGTTTTTTGTTTTTGTTTTATAATTTTTTAATAAACATATAATGTATTATTTGCCCCAGGGGTACAGGTCTGTAAATCGCCACATTTACACACTTCACGGCACTCACCATAGCACATACCCTCCCCAATGTCGGTAACGCAACCACCCTCTCCCTACCCGCCTCCCTCTGCCCTGGCAGCCCTCAGTTTGTTTTGTGATACTAAGAGTCTCTTATGGTTTGTCTCCCTCCCGATCCCATCTTGTCTCATTTATTCTTTTCCTCCTACCCCCCCCCCAGCCCCCTATATTGAACCTAGAATGTTTTGGTGAGTTTCTGTATTTTATCTAAGAAAAAGAGTGCATTTGTGAAAATAAGGAGTGGTATTTTCCAAGTTTGCATTTTGATGAACTGTTCATTTCAGATCTCAGAGATCATACAGCTACTGAGTTTAAACACATGGGGGAACTTAGACTCAGAGGTAAAAGGGCTTATCCTGAGTCTCAGTGCTTGCTGGTGGTTGGTCCAAGACTGGAGCCTGGGGTTTCATGTAAATACTTAATGGATTTGAGTGTGTATTTACTACTTTATACAAGTTTATAGTAGTAAATAATCCCTTTACTAGATATGTCCTTTGAAAATATCTTCTCCCCTGGTTCCTCCCCCCACATAGTAACTAATCTTTATTTCAGGCTAATACATATCCGTCTTTTAAGGAGCCCAATAGCACTACTGAATTTACAACTGGAAATGATGGTCCCCATCTTTGAATGCGGCTCCTCAGAAAGAGGGCCACCTCCTAACCTGTCCCCTGCTCCCTCTGGCTTGTGCCTCCATGTTTTAAAATAATCTGTTAATACTGAATTTCTTCCTTTTTTTTTTTTTTTTTTAAGAATCTATTTATTTATTTAGAGAGAGCACACGCACATGAGCAGGGGGAGGGGCAGAGGGAGAAAAAGAGAATCTCAGGCAGACTGAGTGCCAAGTGCAGAGGCCCATGTGGGTCTTGATCCCATGACCTTGAGACTATGACCGGAACAGAAATCAAGAGTTGGGTGCTCAACCCAGCCACCCGGCACCCCAACACTTAATTTCTTAAATTCCCAACTTAAGGCTACTGACTTGCTAATTTGCAAGGTGAAGACGTAGTATTTTACTAATCCACCCCCTACCCCTGACCCACCTATATTTTATGGCTATTTCTAAATTTCTGATTAAACTGGAAATCAGCAAATAAATTATTATGGCCATGTAAATATTCTTTTCTACTGAGTCAATTAATATGATTTTATTTCCTGATTTTATTATGTTTTCAAAATTTTCTTGTTCTTGGAGTTAATAGTTACCTTATATTTTAAGATTTCCTTAGTTTTCCAGGTACTGTTACTAATTCTTAAACTTGCCAATGAAATATACTTTCCCACCAGCCCTATTTTCCACCTACATCAGGTTTCCTTCCAGTTAACTATTTTTCCTGGCTGGGTCTCCACCGAAACCCCACCTTCCTGCTCCCAGCCCACCAGGAGCTCCATAGGCCCTGCCCAGACATCAGGCTAGGGCTGTCTTTCATAGGAAATCCTTCTGTCTTGAGTTGGGGTCTCCTGTTTCCCAACCCTATATATTTTTCCTGGATGAACAACTTACTCGTATCGGTAGACCACTTCCCTGATGTAAAAATGTGAAAGCGGCTGTATTCTGCCCTCAGATTTAGTGGGTAGTTGGGCTGGGTATAAGCTTTTCCTTTAGAATTTTCAAGGCATTGTTCCTTTGCTGTCTGGCTTCCCATGTTCACATTTGGAAAATCTGAGGCTGTCATGACTTCTGATTTTTTTCTATGATCTGTTTCTAGGGATATTCTCTTTATCCCTTTGTGGGGGAAGATTATGCTGAGCACCCCCTAGATATTAGACATTGTATTAGAAGTTTTACATGCATCATCTTGTTCAGTCCTCACCAAAGATAAGCAAGCAAACCTGAAATAGAAATTTCTTTTCCACTTTTCTAGTAAGGTAAATGAGACTCAGAGAAGGTGAGTGAATTACCCAAAACATCAGGCCTGTCATTGGCTGTGACAGGTTATGCTGTAGTAACAACGGCAAAATCTTATGGAAACTTCTATCATGTCTCTACCATGTGTCCTATGTGATCGCCAGTGGGCTCTGCTTCTCATGGTCACTCATACAGACTCAGGTTCCCAAGGCTCTAACTAAACATGTCTTTTCATGATTAATGCAGCAGCAGGAAGTGAAATGATGAATCTCATAATGGTTCTCACAGTTTCTGCCTGGAAGTAACAGGTTTCATTGGCCAAAATCTGTCTTATGCTATACCTTACTTCCAAAGACAGTGGAAGGATTTCCATGGGAGAATTCCTTTCTGGAATTTTCCCAGAAATGCTTATGTTTTACTTTTTGTTTGTTTGTTTCAAATCTCAAGTCCCAGTAATATTTAGCCAAGAAATAGGGAAAACGGGAAAAAGTCGTGGTTCTTTGGCAAGAGTTAAAATGGAAGAATCAACATAGAGATGTTACTGGTTCAGAGGACTCACTTGTGTCAAGCTGAAAGCAAGACCAAGGAACAGTAATGCACAAAATCAAGGGTTAAGGTGCCTCTTCTAGGAACCAGGGCAGGGGCACCCTGGAAGCCAAGAGCATTTAATGAGTCAGTCTTCGTAGCTGCTCTTGTTGTGTTCTGTGGGTTCAGGGCCCTGGCTGCTAAGTGAGTCATTCTTACAAATAAAATAAATATCAATAAGTTATGTATGATAGACCTCACACAAGTCCTATGAGTTATGTTGGAAGAAATCAGTTTTGGAAACAAGATACACCCTTAAATTGGCCATTTCAACACAGGCTCCCATTTAGTACTGTTATCTCTGGTAGGGGATCTGACTGTTAGGTTCCTGAAACACAACCCAGTAACATTCACTGGTATTTTCCAGGGGTTGAATGTTCTCTTCAGGCTACAGGTCTTTGTAAACACTTTAATGCAAGAAATGCAAAGAGCAGACGATGTGAATATTGTAGAATACCCTGACGGGAAATTAGAAATGGAACAAAAATCTGAATTAGTAAAAGCAGTATCAATTTCAACAGCAAAATCAAAGCCAGGACAAGAAGACAAGAAAAATTGATATTTTTAATTTGTGATATTAAAAGAGGAAATAAGCTTGTAGGAAAAGATACATATTCTGAAGCTCAACTCAGAGGTGCTTTTGGATGAGCTCCCAACAGTTGAGCACATGTCAAGGCCAAAAAGGAAATTCCTCCGGCAGTTAATGCCTTGTGTGTTTTAAATTTTCATTTTAATAATAATACCGTACAGAAATATTTGTTGCAACTACATTCCATTTTTATAATAATTTTTATTTGATATTTATATCTCTTTTCCCTTTTAATGTGTTCCATTGTCAAACATCTACATAAGGAAAAGATTATTTTTATGTTATTGAAACATATACTCTTACCACAAGAAATTGATTCATAATAATAATAAACCATTTATTGCACTTTTAAAAAATATTTTATTCAGGGGGACCTGGGTGGCTCAGTTGTTAAGCGTCTGCCTTTGGCTCAGGTCATGATCCCAGGGTCCTGGGACTGAGCCCCATATCAGGCTCCCTGCTCAGTGGGAAGCCTGCTTTTCCCTCTCTCATTCCCCCTGCTTATATTTCCTCTCTTACAGTCTCTCTGTCATAAATACATAAATTCTTTTAAAAAATATTTTATTCATTTATTTGAGAGAGAGAAAGAGCACAAGGAAGGGGAGCAGCAGAGGGAGATGGAGAAGCAGACTTCCTGCAGAGCAGGGAGCCTGACCTGGGGGCTCCATCCCAGGACCCTGGGATCATGACCTGAGCAGAAGGCAGATGCTTAACCAACTGAGCTGCCAGTGTGCCCCATTACTATTTTTTAGTGAAACCCTCCAGCAGGATGATCCTATTACAGAAGAAGGACTTGATGGTCATTATGGTTACACATTATTTATTAAGTGTCATGAAAAACACAGAATAATTTGTGATTTCGGAATTCCTGGGAATTCTCATTTCTTATTCCCAAATCCCAAAGACTGATACCTCTTGGTAATTTGGAAATACCAAACAATGGGCAACAGAAGATCCTGAAATGACCATCATCAGAACTATTTGGTGAATTGTACTAAGTGCCACTCAAATGGTGTGAGAATCTAAATCTTTCTTATTCTAGGACTTATATTTTTGTCCTCTACCTGAAATCTCCTCTATTGTCTCTGGGTATTAATATTCATTCATTCATTCACTCATCCAGCGAGAATTTCCTGGACCTACATTGGCAGGAGCCATACTGCTCTAACACAGAGAAGTTCAATCAATATTTCTGTTGACTGGCTGATAGCCAGGCACTGAAAGGTGCTCTAGCAAGAAACACTGGTTCTGAAGGGGTGACACAGAGGATAGCCCCGCTCTGATGGGGAGTAGAAGGTAAAATCAAGAGAACCCAGGGCAGTGGGAATGGAAGGTCTGGAGGATGGCTGGTGGGGTCCCACTTGGCGCTGTGAGTACTCGTGAGACAAGGGAGAAAGTCTTGAAGTAGAGTCAGGGGGCATCTGAGAGAAAGACGAGAGGTTGCCAAGACACACACCGTGCTGAGTGGGAGCATGGACTTTGACATCTCCTGATCCTGGATTCAAATCCTAATTCTGTGGTCGTGTCAAATTGTTCAAGTGCTTCGAGTCTTGGTTTTCTCATCTGAAAATTGGGAACAACAGTACTTAACCTCAAGGCATATAATCTGAGTTAGACATATTTATATGTACTTATAATACATCAGACTCTTGGTACAGCCACTGTAAATGCTCAGAGAGAGTTCTTTATCATGGTGTATTATCATTTTGCCTCATCCTCAATATGCTTGAGAATTTTCAAATATTTATGAGTAATGTGCCATGTGAAGATTCAGAAATTTCTTCTAGAAGCGTCTTCAGTGAATCAAGAGTTCTTGCCTAAAGCGAGACTATTTAAAATGTAGTCTGACTTGCTGGAGAAAAAAAAAAAAAAAAGGACCTGAGCTTTCATATTTCCTTTTTCATTTAGTGATGGGAAAGGTTTTTCTTAGCCTGTTTGTCCTGAAACCATGGATACAGCATAAAAATAAAAGTACGCGGCTGCCCTGGGATTTGAAATGCATGTGGTAGTCAGAAAGCATAAATAAATATATCTGATACGTTTCCAATATCTTTTCTTTCAAGATAAATGTGGAACCCAGCTCTCCTCCAGCCGGTTGCGGGGTCATGGTGCGCCCTCTGGTGGCCGGTCTTTTTTAACGGCTTCACCCACCCAGATGAGCACGCTTGAAGGACCTACCCCTGGTGAGTACTTTCCTCTTCAACTAAGAAGGAGGATCCACAGTGTGGGGGCTGCTTACTCAGCCAATGGCTTGGCTGTATCTGTTTCCATGATTTTCTAAGGGAAGATTGCCTTCTGGATGCACATGGATTTTTTTTTTTTTTTTTTTTTTCAAGAACATCTTCCATATATATGTCACCTTACACCTGTCTTGATCTGTTTGGCCAAAACTGAGTCCGGTAAGTAAGTAAGTAGGAGGTGGCACCATGGTGGCAAATATCCCTGACAAAGTGGGCTGTGGGGGCTTTGCATACCATGGAGGGAGTTGAGCCATATCACTTTAACCAAATGATCCTTTCTGCAACGGGGAGTTGTTGAAAGGTTTAATGACCGGGAAGGAGAAAGGGGCATGATCAAATTTATAAGGCAGAGAAGTCACACTGGCTGAGGTGAGAAGAAGGGATGGTAGGGCACAAAATCTTGGAGACCAGAGGATGGTCAGGAGGAAATTGCACAAGAGCAGGTGTCAAACCGTTACCGTCCGGACAGGGTGGTGCAAAAGGGCTGGGGAGAAGAGGAGGAATTCCTGGAGATGTCGGGAAGGTGTTCTCGTGCGAGACTTGGCTGTTGATTAGATGTGGAGAGCAAGGAAGAGTCAGGAGTCGAGAATGTGGTCCGGGTTTTTGGCTTGGGCGACTGGGGAGGTTGGGACTGTGGGAGAGACCCAGGTTCCAGGGAGTGACCCCCTCCGTGGCGTTCAGTCTAGGACACGTCCTGCTAGAGGAAGCTGTGGGATCTCCAGGTGGGGGATTCCATCGGACTCTTAATCCAAGCTCTTTCCCCTCTGCTTGGCTGCCTCATCCTCCAGACACGGATCAGACTTTGGAATGGTGGGGAGAAGGTGCTCTCGGGGACCTGTAGTCCTCTTGGTCCAAATGATTTATCCTGAGTATCCATCCCTTTTGGTCTGAGGGAAGGAATAGTGGAGAAGGAATGCATGGAGGAAACCTCAGTATTACCATATCCCTTTTTCCAGAAGCATCTACCCACCATTGTCGTACGGTGTCATCAATGGATGCTAAAACCAATTTGTTTGTAAACAAACTCTCTACACAGTCCAGAAGTATCTCTCTATAAATTTATTCTGACCAAAAAAAAAAAAAAGTAACGTTTAGAGTGAAGAAACCTGGTGACACCACCAATGTCCATTCACAGATTATTTAATAATTATAAAAAGGGAAGAGTTTCTTTCACATGGAGAAAGCGCCTGGTTACTACTTTAAGCCCATGATGGACGTTAATGTCATCAACAGTGGGACAAACCGACAGCAGGTGACTCCCCATGGGGTGTGCTGAGAAGGACCCGGCATGTGCATAATTTGAACTCATCCAAAGGAAAGACCACAAAAACCAAATTTAAAGGATATACTAGAAAACCACAGATCTATATTCTTGATGAAAGACAAATGTTGAGGAAATTTCTGGAATTAAAAGAGACTGAAGAAACATGACAACGAGGTGTAAAAATATGCAATTCTAGATTCAGAAACTATGTTGTTAAGGGAACTATCAGAGGGACTGTCCAAATTTGCATATGATCACGTTCAGTAATAGTATCATATCAGTGTTGAGTGTCCCTGCTCCGATCACTGTGCCCTTTTCCTCAGACGCTTGCCCACATGTTTATGTGGAAAGGGTCAGGATGTCTGCAATTCACCTCAAACATTTCCTGTCTCGGTCCATGCAGGCTACTGTAACAAAATACGACAGACAATGGGACTGATAAATAGCAGAAATTTATTTCTCCTTGTTCTGGAGGGTGGGAGTCCAAGATCACGGTGCCAACAGGATTGGGTGAGGCCGTCTTCCAGGTAGCAGACTTCTTATACCCTTATATGGTGGAAGGGTTGGCGAGCTCTGCGGGGTCTCGCTCATAAAGGCAGTACTCAGCATCAGCACTCTGTCTCCATCACCTAAAACTTCCCAAAGGCCTCACAGCCTCATAACATTCCAAGGGAGGTTTGATTTCAGCTTATTAGTTAGGGAGAGGGCACTATCCTTCCGCCTCTGGCACTTCTGGACAATCATATTAATAGGTGGGGGGGGGTCCTGGATGGCTCAGTGGGTTAAGCCTCTGACTTTGGCTCGGGTCATGATCTCAGGATGCTGGGATCGAGCCCCACATCGGGCTCCTTGCTCATCTGGGAGTCTGCTTCTCCCTCTCCCCTTCCCCCTGCCCCTCCTCCCCCTTGTGTTCATACTGTCTGTCTCAAATAAATACATGATAAATAATAATATATTAATCAGTATATAGAGACATAAAGCAAGAATGGTAAAACATTAATGACTGGTGGATTAAGAGTATATAATGGTCCACATACTCTTTCTACAATGTTTCTGTGGCTGATCTTTTTTTCAAGATTAAAAAAGAGAGAGAGAGAAAGAAAGTCTACCCAACCCATACACAAGTAGAGGGGATTCTGAACACAGAAATCTAACCAGTGTGTCTTTTTTTTTTTAAAGTCAAATACAATAATATTATCTTTTATAGCCACTAAATTCCATCTTGATGAAATGTCAAAATAGGAAACAGGTGAAGGAACAATTTCCTGCGCGTCCCGGCTCTTAAGAATGCGCAGTATTTGCTGTCAGTTTAGAACCTGCCGTGTTTAGGGAGGAATTTGTTTTCTTTTACATCGAGGCACCTCAACGGAAAGCTCCCGAGGTCCAAAGGACAGCTGGGGCACGTACTGCCCCCGGCAGGCGTCCTGTCCACCAGCCACGTGTCCGCGGGCGGCCTCCGGAACCAGGCAGGCTGCGCGCACCCGCTGTTCGGGGGTCGGGGCCGGGGGAGAAGGGGGAGGCCGGGGCTCTTCCTGATCTTTCTCACCGCCCAGGTGAGCTGGCGCGGGAAGCCGGGGAATCAGAGCGCCGAAACGGACCTTGGAAGGCGCCCAGGCCATCCCTCTCCTGCTGCCCATCTGTGGCTACAGTCTCCTCTCCAAGATCCCAACCAAGCGCTCCGCCAGCCTCGGTCCGAGCAGGTGACTCAGATCCCCAGACGGTCCCCTCCGTGGCCGACAGGCTGGCGTCATTTGAGCATCCTCTCTCTTAAAAAGAGGTGTTGGAACGAAAGGTCTGCTTCGATTTTTCGAGGCACCTAGTGAGAAATTTTTAATGAAAACAATGTCAAAACAGGTTGACTAAAACCGACTGACAGTCAATAATTAAAGGCCCGTTGACTGTTACAGATCCTTCCACGAGGCATTGCTGATTAACGTCTTTCAGAAATAGGAGAAATTTGCAGATCGGGATGCTTCTTCATCACCTTCTAAGGCATGCCCATTCTCCGAGTTTATTTTTTAATAAAACAAAAATAGGCAGAACAGAATTCTATGTACACATATAGTAGGCTCGAGCACACATACGGATAACATGTTTGCACGAGCACAGGTAGGAATGGGGGAGGTGACCCCGGGCATTGCTGGGGGGGGGGGGGTGTGGACAAGGGAAGGGGAGCAGTAGAAAAGAGGAAAGCTTTTACTTTGCACCTTACAGGTTTTATTATTGTTTAAGTATTTTTTTTTTTAACAAAGAGCATGTGCTATTTTTATCACGAAAGCATGTTTCTCAAAGCATTTTAGAAAATGACGAAAAGAAGAAATCCCCTAAATTGAGCTGAATTCTGATGGCCTGGAGTTTGCATCTTGTAGCACACTGTGGGGAACTCAGAATAAGCCTGATTCCTTCTGGCACGTGGTAGCAAGTCAGCTGTGTGATGCCTCCCCCTGGGGCCCTCCTGTTTCTCTTCCCCAAGCTTGTGTGTTCCCATTCCCTTCAGCTGTCGTTCAGCTGACAAGGTTTCAAGTCTCTTTGACTTCCTGTCACCCTCCGCTGAGCTAAAGCGTATCAAGTGGGCTCAGGGAGAAAGCCATTCGGAAGTCCGACGGCAGCTGGGCATCTGCTGAAAATTAGCAAGCTTGTGGTTCCCGGTGTTTGTGCACTAATTTGGCCTAACTTTGTGAGGTCTCAGGTGCTCTCTTAAGAGATGTGTCAGTGTTGGACAAAAGCAGGTCTGCAGGGTCCCCATTGTCATTACCGCCAAGAACTCTGACAGCACGCAGAAAACCTGGCCGATTGATCAATGTGAACCCAGGTCGAGAACAGCCACGGTCTTGCGTGAGATCCTGGTCAGGCTTATCCAGAATAAAACCCAGGTCAGAGCTTGAAGTTGTGTTCATCTATGACTGGAGAGACCATACCTTCTGCTTGCCCAGCTGAGTCCTGGTTTAAGGCCAATTTGTGCTGGCATAATGCTTAATGATGTCCCCGTTACTCATTTTTTTTTTTAAAGATTTTATTTATTTATTTGACAGAGAGTGATCACAAGTAGGCAGAGAGACAGGCAGAGAGAGAGGGGGAAGCAGGCTCTCCGAGGAGCAGAGGCCCCGATGCAGGGCTCGATCCCAGGACCCTGGGATCATGACCTGAGCCAAAGGCAGAGGCTTTAACCCACTGAGCCACCCAGGCGCGCCCCCCCCCTTACTCTTAAAGGTGGTACAGTTTGGATGATGAGACCCATGGTCACCCACTTATCACAGATCATGATAATACTACCTCCTTCACATGCACAAATGTTCTTAACATTAGAAAAGGAGTTTCTCCCCGGCTTTAGCAACATCCGGTGGATTTGTGAACCTCTCAAATCCATCGATGGCAAATTCCAGGAAACAAGACAGCTTCGTCTCTGAGGTTACAGAACCACCTTGGAAATGGCGCCCCTCCCTCCCCAACTTCATTCTGGGGAGCCAAGCCCTAGATTCCGTGAAACAACTGATTTCAGCTGTTTAGGTTTCCCAGCCCACCTGGCACTAAGCGTTCCCCTGACACTCCATCCAGGAAAATGTCTTTCCCCCAGGAATCAGGATTATTAACGATGGTATGGCCCAAGTTGTGCACTGATGCCAGCCTATGCCAAAGAGGAGAGGGCATAACAATGTGGTCCAAGGTGTTGACTCTGCCATTTATCTGGGCAGGTGTCTTAACTACTCTGTTACCGGGCTTTACCATAAAGTGAGGCTCATGGTGGTCCCTACCTCTTACAGCTGATAGGTTTACATGAGTTATTTATTTATTTATTTATTTATTTTTTAATCTTTCGAGTCTTTATTTAAATGCCAGCTAGTTAACATACAGTATAATATTAGTGTCAGGCGCAGGCTGTAGTAATACATCATTTAAATCAGCACCTGGCGTTCAGGACAAGCCCCCCCTTAATCTCCACCACCTTTTCCATACACACCTCCCCCGGCCCCTCTCCGGTCACCGTCAGTTTGTTCTCTGTAGTTAAGAGTCTGTTTTATGGTTTGGTTTGCCTCTCTCTTCTCTTTGTCCCCCTCTATGTGCATTTTGTTTCTTGAATTCCACAAATGAGTGATGTCATATGGTACTTGTCTTTCTCTGACTATTTCGCTCAGCATAATACCCTCTAGCTCCGTCTACGTCGTTGCAAATGACAAGATTTCATTCTTTTTTTAGGTCTCATATTCCGCTGTATATATACACCACAACTTTACCCAGGCTACCCAGCAATAGATGGACATTTGGGCACTCTCCCTAACTTGGCTATTGTAGATAATGCTGCTATAAACATCAGGGTGCACGTATCCCTTTGAATCAGTATTTTTGTGTCCTTTGGGTAAATACCCAGTAGTGCAATTGCTGGGTCATAAGGTAGCTCTGTTTTTAACTCTGTGAGGAACCTCTACACTGTTTTCCGGAGCGGCTGTACCAGCCTGCGCAAGGGTTCCCCTCTCTCCGCATTCTCGCCAACCCCTGTGATTTCCTGTCTTGTTAGTTTTAGCCATTCTGACCAGCGTGAGGGGGTATCTCCCTACAGTTTTGATCCGTTATTATTTTAAAACATTGCCTGGTGCATGGCCTGTGCTACATGAGCATTTGGCAAATGAGAAACGGAGTAAGTTGACCTTGATTGTGTGGCTTCGGGCTAGAACGGTCCGAGGAAAGAACATAAACAAGAAGTGTCCGAGTGGATCTGCCTGGGAAATTCGAGAATCCAGCTGGGCTCTGTTTAGGAAACATAACCAAAGAATAGAGTTTACCAGCCAGAGCACCCCGCCCACAGCACACATGCGGGAAATGGCCCTTTCATAGAGTGGTGCTCTGGACACCGGCCTGTGTGCTTTTCCCTCCGTGTAACTGAAGGCTGAAATAGACCATCCTCATGAGTGCGGGGAGGACGGAACAGTTCAGCGGTTGCTGCACTGAATCACGTTCCAAGACACAGCATCAGAGGAAGAAACAACAGCCATGCCGAGTTACTGACATGCCTTCACTTACACGAAGCCCCCTTGGATTTATCTAGGGCCCGCAACTGGAGGACACCTCTTTCCCCTTCTCTCCTGTGACGTATCATCAATGTTCGTGCACGAGGCTATCTGGAGGTTTTGGGGAGCCAGAGTTCTCACTAGGCTGGACGACGAGAACAACATACAAATGATCCTTGAAGCAGGTCTTCTCTGAGTCTGAGCTTTCCCCCAGTTCTCTTGCTTTTGCTGCCTTCACCTGAAGCCCCCCACCCCACCCAGGGAGTATAAGCCCAGCACAGCCCCAGCCTTCCTCACGGAGCTGGCTTTCCCATGCTCCAAGGTTAATTTGCCCCCCCTTTTTTTTTTTAAATCCTACCTTCTTTTCCTTCCTTTTGTGCATGAGCTAACATCACAGCTTTTCTTGGTCATTTAGCTGTTCTGGGAGGTTTCAAAGATATGATGAGTTAATTTCATTAATTCAACTCTTAGAGTTGAAGAATCGACCTTGTGTCTTTTTTTAGCTACTAAGGAGACCTCTTACTTGGCCTTCCATGCACTACTGTCTGCGAGTAATTACAGTTTTTGCTTGTTTTCTTCTCTTAAATATATACATATATATGATACTTTAATGAAGGAAAATAAAAAGGAGAAAAAGCACTCGTTTTGCTCTGAATTTAGAACCAGACTCTAATTCCTATTCCAGACTGTCAGGACCACAAGGAAATGAGGAATATCCTCCCATAAAATGTTTCCTCTCCTGATTTCTTTCAGATGCTTCCAAACAGTCAGAAGTTTTAGATGGTTCTTTGGCCCAAGTCTGGTTTGGGTCATATATTCTGTCCGTGCCTGAGGCTGAGGCAGGTGTAGGAGAACAAATAACATCAGGCATCTGTGCTACCTCGGGCTGCCAGACTTAGCAAGGAATGTTTGAATTTCAGGTGAAAATGAACACATTTTTAGGCTGAGTCTTTGCTGTTCAAATAGGTAGGATCAGGAATATATGGGACAGGCTTAGACCAACACATTATTGCTTGTTCATCTGAAACTCAAACTTAACTGAGTGCTCGCTCTGTTTTTGTTTCGCTGTGTTTTTGTCTATCCTAATTTGCAACCCACAAGGTCAAAGCCATTGTTGGTGGTCCCTGTAAACGTATACAGAGTACACTCATGCGCGCTCACACACACTTCCCTTGTCCCCCTTCAACCTCCCCGCATTGTTAGTGTCTAGATACTGCGGAGGCCGAGGGAATGTCTTTCCCCCAGGAACTGATTGTTCACATGTGAGGTTGAGGCTTGAAATTCCCCGGGGATGGAGTAGCACCTGTCAGATCTCCACGGTCTTCAGCTGACTGTCGTCTCGGCATTGGATGACAGGCCCCAAAGAAGGGGACGCTGGAGAAAACCCCCCTTGTGCAGGTGCTTTGAGGATAATTTTGAGGTTTTAGAGCTAAAATACAGTATCCTGATTGGAACAAAGAAAAGGTGCCAAATGGGATACAAAATAAGTTATCAGATAAATTAGAACTGTGTGTGTGGTCATTAGTCACAAGTGGGAATGACTTTGGAGACCGTCTCTTCTCCTGTCATGGGAGAGACGAGAAGACAGAGACGCAAAGCCCTTTCCTTTAGGGAATGATGTAGAAGGGGTGTGTGTCTAGTGCGTGCGCGCATGTGCGTAGTGGGAGGAGGAGGAGTGGGATGAGGTAGGAGACGAGGAGGAAGAAGGGCAAGAGGAGGGGCACCTGGGTGGCTCAGGGGGTTAAGCCGCTGCCTTCGGCTCAGGTCATGATCTCAGGGTCCTGGAATGGAGCCCCGCATCGGGCTCTCTGCTCAGCGGGGAGCCTGCTTCCCTTCCTTTCTTTGCCTGCCTCTCTGCCTGCTTGTGATCTCTGTCTGTCAAATAAATAAATAAAAATATTTTTTTTTTAAAAAGAAGGGAAAGAGGAGAAGGAGAGGGAGGAACAGAACAGGGATGAGCAGAAGGAGAATTGAAGCAAAACTACCAGACTTCCAAATACCTGACCGCTGCCCCTGTTCTGCCGCAAGCTTGTGTATTTCTATAACTTTTTTCTATAACTTTAAAAATATGCTGTAACTAGAAAATGAAGTCTTCCCATTTGCAACAATATGGATACACCTTGAAGGCATTAGGCTAAGTGAAATACACCAGAGAAAGACAAATATCCTATGGTATCATTCGTACATGGAATCTAAGAAAGCCAAATCCACAGAAATAGAGAGTGGAGAGGTGGCCCCCATGGTCTTTGGGGAGGAGATGGTGAGATGTTCATCAAAGAGTCCAAAGTTCTAGTTAGGAGATGAGTGAGTTCTAGGTATCTAACGTACAATAGCGTGATTGTAGTTAACAATACTGTATTATACGCTTGCAAGTTGCTAAGAGAGTAGATCTTCAATGTTCTCCCCACATAAAAAGAAATGGTAATTATGTAACATGGTGGGAATGTTAGCTAATGGTGGTCATCACATTGTGATACCCAATTGTATCAAATAAACCCATTGTACGGCTTCAACTTAAAAAAAATTAGAGTATTATGTAACTAATACACATTCCTTGGAGAAATTTCAGAAATACATGCAAACAAAAAGAAAACTTTCTAGAAACGCAACACACACATATTACTACCGCCGCCATTTTGATGTACAGAGACAGCATTGATGTGGGTGGCACAGTCTTCAATCCGCCTTCTTCAGGGAGCCGCAGCCTGTTTGGAGGGCCCCTCAATCAACTGAATGTCATTTGTAGTGGGATGACCAATGTGGACGTCACAACCTGTGCTGGTAAAGCAGGGGGAAGGTGCCCAAGGTGATATTTCCATCTCCAACTGAGTGAAGATTCTGGGCTTCCTTCCTCCTGAGCTGAGAACAGTGAGATCACCCATTAGTTCCCATCACCTGGACACGGCGCATCGCTGGATCTTCGGTCTTCTGAGAACTATTCAGCTTTCCCTTTAATTCTTTTATGGTAAATTGACTGCAGTGATGGTTGCAATCAGTGGCCGTCATATTCATGCCCATTTCAGAGGTGGAATCTAGTCCCACGGCCCTTAGATCTGGGACACCCTGTGACTTGCTTTGGCCAGAATGCAGGGGGAGGTGAGAGAGTAGCAACTCACTCGTTAGCGTTCCAGGGGCCCTGTGTGCTCTGCCACGCTCTTTCCTGGAACCCTGGCTCCCTTTTAAGAACAGGAAAGGCCAACACTGCTGGGGGATGAGAAAACATTTGGAGGAGAGCCCAGGGCCTCAGGCAACTAGGTGCCTTGAGATCTATGGGGAAGAGCAGCCTACACTGAGGGGCTGAAAAAATTGATTTTTTAAGCCCCTGCATTCGGGGTGGTTTGTTACGCAGTGATAGCTAACTGATAGTTCCACGAACTTCCACATCTGTCCTATAAATTATTTTCCTTGTGAGCCAAAGTGAATTTTGGTGGCTATAAACAAATAACTCAAATTGACACTTTCCATGCTTTTACCAGAATATGATCACATTCTAGATCCTCTTTTGTAATCTGCCTATTTCCCTTAACAACTGATTTTGAGCATCTTTCCCTAACAGTAAGTTGGGACCTAGTAAAAGGGGCAGATCTACTAACTGCCATTTCTGAGCCTCTGCCCAAATCCTGTTCACCATGACATTATGGCCTTTGGCCAAAATACTGTTCTTAGATGGGCCTAGCTTGACCTGTTCAGCAGGAAATGCCTTTGTTCGGTGAGGTGATGGGACAGTACAATGATATTTCACAGCTCGATGGCCAAGAGAAGGACATAGTCATGCCTCAGAGGTGCTAGGGAACATTAACATTTGGAAAAAGAAGACAGTACTTGTACTCAAAGTGTTCCATTCTCTTCAAAAGGATGAGACATATGGATGGAGAAGAAAGAAAAAGAGATATTTCCCATAATGACTTTATTTTTTGAAAACAAGTCTGAGTGATTAATGTTCTCCAGTCCTTTTCTGACATCATCCTTTTTCCTTTTTCTTTTCTTTTCTTTTTTTTTCCCCCCACCAAATGGTAGCTTCAACTTGACATATTATTTGTTTGAAGTCGTAGGACAAGGGGAGAATGCAATTCTTATCTGATAATTCAAGTCTTTACACTAATGGAAACGTGTCAATATCCCGCTCCCCGCCAAAATGAGTGTCAAATGCATCTCCTGCAACTCTGCACGTCTTTCTCCAGGATGGAGTCTCCCGAGTGCGCTCTCTGCTTTGGTCCTTTCCAACATGGTGTGCGAGTGGAAGTGTATTCTTATCTTGTGTCCTTTTCCTTTGCATCTGGTTTTCTTGCTGATAATCATCATAGCTAGCATTTATAACATCTCCCATGGCATTTTGCTCACTGACGCCTCACAAAACCGCCACGAGGGCAGTGTTATTTCCCCAAGACTTAGGAAAGACCAGTCAATGGTGTGAGAGCCCATAGGTGACAAGTACCAGAGCTGGGATTTTAACCCTAGTTTGTCAGACTTTGCAGTCGGAGTGCTTTAACTTGATTCTACACTGCCTCAGTCACTATGGGATTCTAAATACAGACCAAATCAAACAAAACTAAACACCCACATTAAACCATTCAAAAAGTCTCAAAAGTATGGAACCCATAGTTGTTGTTTTTTTTTTCAAGTAGAAAGCAATAAAGTGATTTTAATGAGCCTCTTTCCAGTCCCCCAAGGGTATGGTGTTGGGATCATACCCGCTCTTCCCTGTCTTTCCACCCTAAGCAACTTCTCCAGTTTTCCACATAAGACTGAGGGGACAGGAGAACACACAGTGCCTCTCTGAATGAGACCACAGGGACCCTAGTACAGAACCTCACCTGGGGATGATACACGATGTGGTGAGCAGGCGTTCTCATTTTTGAAGTGCATTTCATCTTTAATGGTGAGTACTTACGGAAAACCCAAGAGCACCGACAAGAAAAGCCAAGGCTAAGAATTACAGCACGTTCTATCGATTAGTACTATGCAAAAGAACTTTCTGTGATTATGGAAATGTAGTCTCTCTGCGGTTCCCAGCACAATAGCTGATGACCTTGTATGACTGTTGAGCCCTTGAAATGTGCCTAGTGCACTGGAGGGGACTGAATGTTTAGTTTTCTTTAATGTTAATTTGCTAATTTTAATTAGCTAAAATGGAAATGGAAATAGCTACATGTGGCCAATGACTATGTTGGACGCTACAGCTCTAAATATACATAGAAGAATGTCATTGGTGGGGGTCATCGGGAAAGGTTTCATCCAGACGTGTTTTGAGCAGCTTTTAAAGTAGAATAGGCAGAGAAGAAAATGCATGTGGAATGAAAAGAGAAGAAATAAAACCTTTGTCTTAGTAGAACACAAGAGGTTACAGATTCAAATGCCTACTGCAAGGACCATGAAAGTCTTGTAGAGAAGGGAAATGGGTTGGTGGTAAGAGACAGTAAGGCATGGTGGGGACTATGGAAAATCAGAGACACTACCTTATCTAAAGCATCAGTCACTGGTCCACCGCTGCCAGTTAATGCCACACAGAAAGTCAGACCCAGTGGTAATGACTGTCTTCTTACTGTTTAAGGGAAGTCAGAAATTCAGATTTGTATATGGTCATCTAGTTTTGAATACTGGTGCCTCTATTAGTCAGTGTGGGCTGAATGTCTTCAGCGGCCACTGTTGGTGCCCTCCTCGTGTTCACACAGCCCTTGTCTCTGCATGCCAGGCTGCTTCCTGAAGACACCTTTAACTCTCGTTGAAAACATCACATGCACACTTGGTTTTTGTGCAGGGTACATGCAGAATGTTGAAGTATTCATGCTCTTGGCGACCGCATTCCACCAATGACAGAGCAGAGGGAGTGCCTCGATACCCTGGTCTCCTCACCTCTCTACTGAGACAGCTCTGAGGTGTCTTCTGTGTTTGGAAGGACCTAAACAAAGACATAGTCATAACACACAAACTCAATATCTCAGTGCTGAACTCCCCGAAGTTCTGATTTGTCCTACCACAGCCAGTGCAGGTCATGGTGGAGACTCTGTCAGATCCTTCGGGGACACGGTTCTTCTCCACATGGGGACCTGCATCTTCTTGATATTTTTCCTCCCATGCATTCAGGAGCAGATATAGAGAATGATCCTGGGAGAAGGATTTTCACCGATAGGACCTAGAAGCACCCATTGCATGGGCAGAACTGTCACCGGGGTCCTGGCTCCCTGCTGGGGAAGCAGAGAAACGGGGCGGAGCTGTGTGACATTACAAAAGGAGTTTCTGCCCCTGCACATCTCTCAGATTCTGTAAGACACTGTCTGTCCAAGGCAAAGCAGCCGAGTCTGTGGACCACAGTCCGTTTGCCTCTCGCCAGCGCTGGAACTTCTCGCCCACACGTTATTCCCTGAAACTGAGAAAAATGTGCCAGTAGGTCACCCAATGAGTTCTTAACTTACTCAGAAACAAGAGTCACACCTTTTACCCCCATTGAGGGATTAAAAAATATATATGGAAATCACATCAGTTCTTCATTGACTCATTTTGTAATTTCAGGGGGAAAATGATTGCACCTCTGAGAGCTCTTGGGTGAACAGAGGCTCCCACCGGGACAGCTTTCCTCACTCCCTGCATGCTCTGTGACGTGTTTGTCTGTCTGGAAAGAAAAGGTCTTTTCAAGCCTCTCGCCCCCTTCCTCTCTGACTCCCCCCCGCCCCCGCCCCGGCTCTCCACATTCTGTTTGTTTCTCAGACTTGCCAAGCGAGGGTGCCTGGGTAGCGCCATCCACAACTGGTCTCACTCTTGGTTTCTGTTTGGCTTGTGATCTCGGGGTTGTGGCAGGGAGCCCTGAGGCGGGTTCTGCACACCGCAGGGACCCTGCTCCGGCTTCTCTGTCCCTCTCCTTTCCCCCTCCACGCCACTCAGGAGTTCATTCACTCGCTCTCTCTCAAATAAATACATCTTAAAAAAAAACATCTGCCAAACATTTCCCTACCTCCCAGGCCTTGCAGACATTGTCCCCTGTTCTAGCAATGTGTTCCCTCTCTCTCTCGCTTCTTCCCGTTTCTCAGTCTTTACCTTGCTGATCCCTCGCGTCTCAATCACGTCACAGTACAAATGTTCTTTCTTCAGAGATGCTCTCACTGACCACCCAAAACCAAGTCCCTTTCCTCCGCCCGCTGTTATTCTCGCTCAATCCAGCGATCACAATTCCCACCCGTCTGCGCGTGTTTGCGGCGGGTCCCCTCCAGAGTCTGATGCACGCAGCGCCCAGCCCAGGGTCTGGCAAGGTGCTCAGAATGGGTTCGAATAAATAAATGAATAACAAGAAAAGTCCACCGCTTTAAAGAATTTTGTCGGGATCCTTCTTATAATTAAAATAGCACACCCCAATCTGTCTTGAAAGTGTAGTTAAGCTTTATTGGGATTTGAGAAAGAGGATTGTGTGTGCATGAATGCTACCTGAAGCCACGACATAAACTAAAAATTCTTCCTTTATCCCAGAAATCCATGAACTTAGTCTTTTCGAAAACTGGACTTGACAGACTCAGTGATCATGGATGTTAGCAGGAGGGTAGAGTTGAAAGCTCTTTGAAAAAAGCAAAGAGGTATCATAAGGCGGAGATTTATTTCACCAAAATGTTATTGGCTCATCAAGTTTCTCAAGTTTCTACCAATTCACCTACCAAAACTTAAGCGATCTACCGAGTTTTTCCAGGCAGGGTGGGGGGAGTTGGAGTTAACCTCTCTTCTTTCTTTGTTTAACCCTGTGTGTCCCAATGCGCCCATCATTCTGAACTATACTCCCGAATATGGCCTCTTTCCCTCCCAGAGATAGTGGCCTGAATGAAAATAAAATAAGGGTGTTGTGTTAAAAGATTGTGGACTTTAAAAAAAAAAAAAGTAAAAAAAGAGATTGTGGACTCGCCCCTTACCCCCACCCCGCCCTGCCCCGCCCAAGAACATTGGCTTTTTCATGTCTGTGCTACATTTTGTCTGCAATTGTTCTAAAATGGCCCTGGGGGATTTACACAGGAATCCGAAGACAGCTGGTCAGACCATTTGGTTCTAGGTCCCAGACCTGCCAGTTGAACCCCGAGCAGGTCCCAGAGTCAGTTCTCAGCCCAGATCCCTTGTGTGCAAAAGAGGAATATTGGTGCCTCCTTCATAAGGTGGGGATGGTCATGCATGAGTTTTACAACTTGTGAATATTTTAGAAAAGGAAAAAAAAAAAAGAAAGAAAAGAAAACCTTACTTTGAATCCACCATGAGCTCATTAGTATTTACGTACCCTAAACTCTCTGGGATGCACCTGTGTTTTCCAGAAACATCAAAGGAAGGGCTGCTGGGTTCCAGGACCTTTGCTGCACCTTGGTGGCGACATTCTGCAGCTCACGGCAAATGACAAAAGGTCCGGAAGTTCTGCTTTTGCTCGAGATTGTGTCACTCCAAGCTACCCAGTGCACAATGAAGCTGTCTATCTAAGAAGCGCTTGCTTGTTTGGTTGGAGACGTGCTTTTGGGTTTTGGGTTTTTGTTTCCGAGGGATTTGTTGCCAACTGGTGGGATTTGCAAGTGTTTTCCCCGTGGGAGGCAGATTCGGAAGTCTGGCCTGCTAAGACGCTTTTGGGAGCTGAAACTAATTAAAATATTTATTTTAGCCCCCCGTAGCTAAGACGCAGCAGGGGAGAAAGTCCAACATTCATTTTTATGAAAGTGTAATTATGTTCACTAACCCTTTGTGTACCCCGTTCGGCAACTGCCTCGGGGCCGCCCCACCTGCTCCAACACCTGCCCCGTGTGTGAGCATGCGGTAGAACAGTCCGTAATGCCTGAGCCGGGGACCTCTGGGCTCCCCCACCCCCACCAAGGACAATAGAGCCTTGTTACCCCTTTCGTCACCTCTACACTCACCTCTGGGGGAAGTATTTTCCTAGTTTCACCTTCGCTGGGAGCTAGGAAGCCGTGCAAAAAAGAAACACGAGAAGGAGAAAGAGAGCAGCTCAAAGGCAAACCGATGTCCTTTTCTGTGCTGGGTAGCACAGAGGTTGAGAAAGACTGGGTAAGAGTCCGCCCTACTTCCTGACTGCTTTCGAAATCCTTGAAGAAGTGTCGTCACGTTTCGAGACAAGCTCGTGTCAACATGCACTGGGTTTGAATGGTGAAAACTAATAGTGGTGGCACTTTTGCTGAAAACAAGCGTCTCATCAGGGGATGAGGCCGGGGAAGCCCGGGACCGGGGAGCACACGCGCCGTCCACGTGTCGGCTGGACGGTTCACTCGTGATACCTGTTATCCTCCATGCTCTGCGCTGTTGCCATGGATACTCTACAAATGACGAAACGGAGACCCGGGAAGATCAGTGACTTGGGAAGTGGTTCTTAAGAGTCTGAGAACAGGCGCTGAGAGATCCTGTGGACCTCGGAGGTTGGAGTCCCAGCTCTGCTAGTGACCAGCAGTGGGACTGCAGGCTGCTTACTTGGTCTGGCTGAATGTCCATTTTGCCGTGGATGAAAGGGAGGTGACACGGAACTACCCTGCCTGTGACGTTTCAAGGAGTTAATACGTGCAAAACACCCAGCACGGCACCTGCCATGGGAGGCCCGGCGTTGTCATCGTGGCATCCTTGTGACAGCACGAGGCGGGTGGGTAGCTGCGCCGGGATCCCAGCCGAGGCTATTGTATTTCACTCATAAAGCTTTGGTACATTCAGTTTTCACCAGCTGAGTTCAGAGAAAATCAGAAGTCGGAGAGGATGGACAGGGAGAACATGAGAACTGCGAAGAAACAGTCCTCTTGACCCCGAAAGACACCGTGCATGGGTCCTTTGACTCCTCTCCCAGGCTTTAGAGAAAACTCTTGCTTGATGAGCTCAGAGGTATTTGTTTTTATCAAGAGAAGAGACTCTGTAAGGCTCAGAATTCCCAGCCTTGATGAGGAGGAAGAATTACAATGTATTCTATTCGTACAGGCGGACTCCCCATCTTCTCCCCGCCAAGACTTTTCTCATACACGTTCACCTTCTCTCTCCTTCTCCGTCTCTTGACATCACCTCCGTCTTCAAGGGCCACTCCAAATCCCACCCCCTCCCCACGATTTCCTCACCTCCCCTCTCTCTCTGGATGCTGATAGGTTTATTTTTAGTTGAACACTTAATTGATTTTTCTGTTTCGTATGAACTAACCTCCCTCAAATGGATTGTCTACTTCCTGCACCTATCCCAGAGGGTTTGCTACTAAGTCGAAAACCCGTGAGGCTGTAAATAGAAACATGCTTTTATAAATTCTTGCGGAGAAGTGGACTGATTTCAGCCTTTGTGAAACACCCGCCTGGTAGTGAGGACTGAACGGTGAACTTGGCACAGAATTTGGAGGCTTGGTTCCCACCCGCAAAGAACATTCATCTTTTTTTTTTTTTTTTTTAAGCCAGAGAGGCAGGCAGAGAGAGGGGGAAGCAGGTTCCCCGCTGAGCAGAGAGCCTGATGTGGGGCTCGATCCCAGGACCCTGAGATCATGACCTGAGGCGAAGGCAGAGGCTTAACCCACTGAGCCACCCAGGCACCCCAGAACGTTCATCTTTAAAGAGAACCAGGCGCACAGGGTCTCCTAACTGGGAGGCGCTGTGGCTGACTGGTGAGCAGCGGGGGATTCTAGTTAATTTCCCTTGCTTTTCTTAACATCAAAACGGACATAATAGTAGTGACTACTTCATAGCGCCATTGTTGGGCTTAAACGAGATCATGCAAGTCAACCTCAGCGCAGGGCTTGGCATAGACTCAGAGCTCAGAATCAGCTGTAGGTAGGTTCAGAAACGAGGAAAGGAATTGTCCAAGGGAGAACAGCAAACACTCAAGAGTTTTACCTGGACATATTCCAGGTAGAGCTCAAGCTGCTGTCAAATCCTTTTTTAAGGCATTTTGTGCTAAGTGCGTAGCTCGCAGTAGGAATGGGCCCTTCTACCCACGCCATCTCTGTGCAGGGGAGCAGAGAGAGGGAACCAATACTAAAGAATGGAAGGGAGATCTCTTCTGGGTCTGGGAAGGTGCCTCTGGGAGGTAGCTCTGGAAGTCACAGGCCATTTATTGTTTGTTGTTATCATTTTTCCTGCCCGAAATAGAGGGATGCGTAAATTGGAGACACAGAAAACAGCAGAGTACCCGTCACCCAGGCACTACTTCCCCTCCTCACCCTCCCCTCCAGCAACCCTCACTTTGCTTCCTAGAGTTCAGAGTCTCTGCTGGTTTGCCTCCCTTTCTGTTTTCCTCTTATTTTATTTTTCCAGAGGCCCCGTTTCAACATCAACATTTTCTTTTTCTGAGACTGCTTTGGGGGAAGCAAGCAGGCAGATTTGATAGTACAGAGCGGAGTCATCTGGTCTCTGGGGCGTCTGGGCTGGGAGCAGTCGCGTCCAACACTGGCACAGAGGAGGGAGGAAATCCGCTCCCGGTTTGGTCCCCGTGAATGTGCTCTCCTGAGGAGGGTCCAGGAGTCCTTGAATAGGTGCTGACTCGGTTTCTTCCTGTTGGAAGCACCGTCAACCAAGCCAGCAACAGGTGCTTAGTGTGAGGGTGCCACAAATAGCAAAAAGGGGGTTCTGGTCAAAAGCTCCTGTTCTAAATTTAACCTGTGTTTTTGGTGCACTTGGTGGGGGGCGGAGTGGACACCTGCCTAGAGGGTCTCAGGTGGATCCTATTCACATGCGTCGCTGCCCCTGGGGAGGTGACCGTCAATTGCACTTGGTTGAACTACGGTTTTGGATGTGATCGTGCTCCTCGCCTGAATGAAGAGCAAAGAGATCCGCCCACCAGGACAGATTGACAGAAGCACGTGTTGAAATACACATGGCGGCGAGGGGGGCCACTTTACAGGCTCAACTGAGAGGGGCTGAAAGCAACAGAGGTGGGAAGGTAGATGCCCTGATCCCAAGAACAGCTAGAGGGAGAGCGTTTCCTGCCAGCTCCAGCTCCCTCAGTGCCCTGCACTACCTTAGTTCCCCACCCCCCTCCCTCTGTGAAGTAGGGATCTGATCTCCTTCTCCGTTGCAGGGCCCCAGGTGCTGAGAGGTCAGGTGCCTGCACAGAGTTAAGGGACCCAAAAGCTCTGAAGCAGGACTTGAATGCAGACTGGCCTGATTTCAGAGTCTCCGCCACTGCTTCCCACACATGGCCGCTGCGAGACCCTGACACATGCTCTGGGGACACCAGCACGTACCGCACACCTGCTGCGAGCCAATGCACAAAATCCCTAGGGCAGAGCAGTGGAGTAGGGGGGGCGGGGCACGGAAAGAAAGATCAAACCAAGTGTGCCTATAAAATAGTTCTGAACGTTCTCAGAGAACACGAACTATCTGTGTGGTCATTAACTGGGTGGGAGTAAGTGCCACCTCCCGAAGAGAATGGTAATCCTTCCTGGGCTCAGACCCTGTCTACTTCCTGTCTAGAGTGCTTTGCTCAAAAACCTGCACCTAGAAGGTTCTGGAAGAACATCTGATGCAGCCGGGAGGGGCTGGGTGTTCTAGAACCAATCAGGGCTCGGGGCTAAAGGTCCTGATCTTGGGTCACAGTCCTGCGCCACACTATCTCAGTGCCCTGGGCAAGTTAGCTCATCTTTTGGGGACTCTGTTTCCTAGTTTATAGAGAAAGAATAACAAAAAATGAAAATACAACTTATGTCCTGGCCTACATCACAAGGCTCAGTGCAGAGTAAATGAAGTAATGATATAAACACGCGGTAAAAACACTGTAAGACATTGAGCTCTGTTCCTTGGAAATACTGCAGGAGAGCAGGGAGGGGCTACCATGGGGACCTGAGTGCTTGGGGGTGACCCCAGAGAGGAAGAGGGCAAAGAAAGCTACATAGTCTTTAGGATTCTAGAAGCCTTGACCTGGTCAGTTCTCATTTCAGGGTAGATCATGACATGTTTGCTAACTGGAGGGGTGCAGGATGGGGTCTGAACTTCTATCCAGCTCTGGTTCAGTGACAGTCGCCAGACCATCTTTCCTCCCTGTAGACTTGGCCAGTTCCCTCCTCCGTGTGGCTCTCCCACCAAGGGAATGACATTTCCCTGGGGCAAGGAAGTTTTGTGGTCCAGACCCAGGGTCTGGATTGGGCATTCTTACCACGAGAGATTTCTTCACCAACTCTAAAACCAGGTCCTGAGCAGAAAGGAAAGATAATAGTACCCACCTTATAAGGTGATCGAAAAAATTTAAATGAGGCAATTCCTGTAAGACACTGAGCCTAGTAGCTGGGAAAGAATTAGAGGCCATTATGAATATTACTATTACATTTATGGTCATGACTTCTATGTAGTTCCTGGTCGTCTTCCGGTGACCTCACCCCCTGATACACTTGTTTTCCATTTAAGCTCAGTATCTTAGAAAGAGATTTTAAGGCCCTTGGTCAAGGTTAGTGAAATCAATGAGCCAAAAGTAGCTATCAAGTTCTAAGGCAAGAAATCAGAAGCAACACCCTCCCTGGACCCAGCTTTCCCCTCAATGATCCAAACTGAAGCCACAAATTAAGGCAGAGATAATCTGCTTTACAAGATTATGCGTCAGTGACATGGAAGGAATTTTATGTCCTATAGCCCTTCGGTTCCCAAGAGCTTTTTTTTTTTTTTTTTTTTTTTTTTTTCCTTTTTGGTAAGGGAGTCACTATCATTTACTGTTAATTGCCTTACATTTCCAGACTTGCCTAATCCTAAAGCCAAGCCCCCTGTCAACCCATCCCCCTCCCAACCAAAGGACACTGAAAATAATTACAAGCCTTCTGAAGTTTCCCGATTCAACCTTCAAAGGATCTTGAACACAAATGTCATGAACTATTCTCAGGATTTACAGGTTTGGGGGAAGTTCTTTTTGGGTGGAGAGGAAGGAGGGAAGAGAAAAGATTCAAAAGCCTTTCTCAGATTTCCAGAAGTCGTGAAGGCAACGCCCCCACCCTTGAGGCTTCCTTTTTCTCTAGAAAAACAATGTTCCTGGTGTTTCCCAGGAGAGCCCAGAGCCTAGCCCCAAGCGGACACCTGTCAGAGATCCCACCCCCCACTTTGCTGGCCGGAGTCACCAGAGCTTTAAAGAAGAGGAAGTAAATGAATTCATGCACACATCCTCATAACCCGTAGCTATAGGTCAGACTTTGCTAAGGTCTGTTAAAAATGACCAAAGATTCTTCTCTTAAAAAAGAAATCTGAGCCGCCATTTTGTCTCAAGGAAGGTGCGGGGACCCAGGGCGCCCAGTTGGCGTCGTGTTGGCTGTGTATGGCATCTCTGTGAACTAAGCAGACCTCTCTGGAAGAGAGCATAAGACAGAAGGAAGGAAAGTGCTTTGCAGTGAAGCAGAAACAGACCTTGCCTTTCAGGCTACACAGCAAAAGCCTGGAAGGGGGGACATGGCCCAGGGAGGTCATTTTTCTAACAAGGAGGCACCAAGAGGGCATCAGGCTCCACAGCAAAAGCATGGAAATCCCAGAGCAGCAGCTTGGTAGTCCCACGTGCTGCATATTTGAGCATTTTTATGCTCATATCAACACTTGGCCTTCTGTTTGTGGAGATTAACTTTAAATAAACTCGTTCTTCTTTTGGGTGGCATTTCTTGTTTCATTTCTCTTGATTTTTTTTTTCTCCCCCTTCCATTTCATAATCATTTCCATTCCCTCCTCCACTTGGAGAGGAGAAAACCTTTCCCTGAGGGATGATGTCGTGATCACCTTCGGGCCACAGACACGGGGGTTCGTCTTAAGTGGGTGGACGCCTGTCTCCCTGCTCATCACCCTGGGTCTGACTGAGCTGATGTGTCAATCAGCATCTTCCTGGGGAGGCTTGTAGCCCGTGGCAGTAAGGACCCCATGGTAGGCAGATGATACCAGTGAGCATTCCATAATCTCAGACCAGGGCTTAGCCCCTGTAAGCCTCCGTGGCCTGGTCTCCAAAATTGGGACTACAGTAGCATCTGCCTCCCAGGGCTGTGCTAAGGATCACATGATTCAGTAAAGGTTCAATAAATCCCAACTCACTGAGGTCTCCTTTAAACGTCAAGAGAGAAGCCAACGTAGAAGTGCTGGACATCTTAGAACGTCTTTAATACACCATCTGCACTTTTCATAAAAATTATAATGCTTTCATGACTTCCGTTTCTCCAGGGTGATCTACCTCGGGGAGGTCGAGGACAAGAGGTTGTCCATCGTGAACTGTACTACCCTACTTTGTGACCCAAATCGCAATCTGTCTGATAGTTCTAACCATACTTGCCCTTCAACCTCCTTGGGGGGCACCCCATGACCTCTGCTTTGGATCCCAAGCTCTCCCACCTTCCTTGGGAAGGAATCTTAGATGTATCAATGGTCCCTTCTCTCCTCTCAACTAGGTCCTTCCCATCCAGTATCTGATGCCCTCTCGGTGCCTCCTTGTTAGAAAATGATCTCCCTGGGCCGTGTCACCCTCCAGCTATGACTCGCCTTCTCTTCCTCTCCCTATGGAGTCAGCCTTTTAACAAATTATGTATTCGTTGCTGCCATTTTTCATACCTGGTTCACTACTGAGCACATGACGATCTGGTTTCCAGCCCAGACATTCGTCTAAGAGTCCTAAGGTCCCTAATACTCTCCATGCTGTGAATCCAAAAATCATTTTCAGTCCCCCTCTCCTTGATGCTGCCCCAGCACTGGGTGTGGTCCCTCTCATGGCACTTTCTTGGCTCTGGGACATCACATCTTGCTCTCTCCCGCCCACCTCTCTGCCTGCTCCTATTTTGTCTCTGTTTCTGGCTCATTCTCCTCCCCCTTTCATTAAATGTCGAATTTCCTCGAGTCTCAGTCCTAGATCTTCTTCTCACTTTGTGCACTATCTCCAGGAAATGATCATCATTTATGATTTCAATGGTCCTCTCCATGCCAGTGAAAACCAACTTACATCATCGGCTCAGACTGCTTCTCTGCATGCCCCGCTACCTGTTACCTCTCCGTTTGGAAGCCATTCCTCATCACCACATCCAAGGCCAAGTGCGGGATCTTTCCCAGCAATTCTGCTCCTCTTCCTTTGTGTGCTATCACAAGGAATGGTACCATAATCCATCCTGTGTTTATCACCCTCTATGTCTTCCTCTCCCTCGCTCATCATCACTGATTAATCACCATGACCTCCCATCACTCCCATTTCAGAACTCTCTCTCAAAACAACTCCATTTCTTATGCTGCCATCACGTTCTGCTTTCCTGGACTTCTTTCCCATTTGTCCTGCTAGCCGAGCCCCATTCCTTTTGCCACTGTAGCCAATCATGATGTGTTCTTTGAAAAACCTTGTCAATGACTTGCTCTTGATCATAAGAAAGTAACCACAATCCTGATATGGTATGGCAAAGACTACTTTTCCATAATATTCCTTTTCCCCCTCCTTGTAAAAATCTGATATTTTTGGGATGGCATTGTGTGTGTCTCTCTTAGACACACAAGACATTTCTAGGTAACCTCCTGTACAGAGAGGAATAATCTGTAAGATGTAAGCAGAAGCTGTTAAATGGAGTGGCTAGGAAAGCCCTTTAAAAAGACTTCTAAATCTTCATGTCTGAAATGTGGATATGATAGGTGGAGCTCCAGCAGCCATCGTGAGACCTAGAGGATTGATGCCAGAATTAGGAATGGTAAGGCAGAGAGATAAAGGAAGCCTGTGTCCTGGTGACTTTGTAGAACCACCATGTAAGACTTGACTGTCTCCTTCTGAGCTTCCGTGTGAGGGAACAAAATCCTCAGTGGTTTAAACTCACTATTGTGGAATTCCTGGCTCTAGCAGTTGAACTCAGTCTCCAGTTGATACCCACAGCTGGTTTCTACTCTACCTTACCAGCTTCCTTTGCCCCAATCTTGCCCTTATGTTCTGCAATACGTACTGTCCTGAGTTCAGCTGTTCCTACACAACATGTGGCCTTTCCTGACCAGGGCCCTTCTCCACTTTTCTCTCTGTCCAGAGGACTTTCCTTTCTGACCCTTTATCCTCCTGCCTAACTACCTCTGTCCACTCTTCAGATCGCAGCTGGAGCAGAGCTGTCTTGGGGAGTCCTCCCTAAAATTCCCTCTTTTCCTCTTCATTCCCTCCTTCCATCAATCTACAATAGGTTCCTTGTTAGGTGACATCACACAACTATCTTCTTTTGCTTCAGAATACTATTTTTAGGTGTAGTAATTAGTCATTCATTTATGTAATTATTTGATAAACATCTATCTCCCCTATTAGAATTGAACTTCATGAAAGCAAGGGCCATGTCTGCTTTTGTTTGACATTTTATTCCCAGCCTCTGCCACAGTTTTGGGTGTGTGTGTGTGTGTGTGTGTGTTTGCACCTAAAATCCTGCAAAGTGAAGAATGAAGACCGCTAGCCCCTTTCTCTGGGACTGTATCTGTATCAGGACCCCTGGTTCTCTTTTGCCTTAACCAGTTTCTTGCCAGATTTTCAACTACCTGGCACTAACATTTTCATGGTGCTTCATGGCTTCAAAACCCCTTCATCCAAATGATCTCATTTTTAGTCTCTCCAACAGCTCTTTAAGATCCTTAGAGAATAGCAGTTCTTTCCCTAAATAAAGCTTTCGACATTAAATCAGTTATTACCAGTCTGTTTAAATGACCCACCAAGTCTGCGGTCTCATTTCCTCTCATTTAAACCTGGAGCCCCAGCAATAAATGGCAACTTTGAGAATTTTTCAACTGGTCTGTGACCGTCCATGTACACATTGAAACCATGAAAAAGACCGGCGAGGGCATAAACTCTTACCATCACTACCCCCTCTTCAAAATATGGCTTTCTTTGTCCTATTCGACTCCTTTGACCTTGGCTCCCAGGTGATGCTGATGCTGCTGGTTCAGGCTTTGAGAACTACTGTTCGAATGGCTCCTCAAGGAAGGAAGATCTATTTCTTTAAAGGAATCTAGCAGTGGATGATTTGATGCTCTGCGTATCAGCATGTCAACTTAGGGATGAAACAGTAGGAGTTGTGACGATCTTGAGAACCGCTGAGCCCTTGCTTATCACCCTATGGGTAATGAGGAAGAGACACCATCAACCCGCACTGGGAAAGCCCTGATGGGTGGGCGCCTTGCCCAGTCTCCTGGACCTGTCCTTCTCCCTTGACTGCGGGTCTCAGGAGAGCACTGCAGCATCTCTGTGTGTTGACGGACAGACTGCCCTTCAGCTTCTGTTTCAGCACTTCCATGAGCCCAGACCCACCAGTCCCGGTCCTTGAAATGCAAATGGCAAGAAGCAAGAGGGATGGCATCTTCGACTCTAACTTGGAACTGCTTCCTTGGCGACCCTAGCCATCTGGCATAGTGCGAACACCTTGGCAATCCTAATATCCGTGCATCTTACAGTTTCTCCCACCAAGGCGCTCACCTGGCTTCATAGTTTCATCCTCTGTTTCCCTCCTAACATGGTCTGGGCAGATGGGTTTGTTCCTGAAGAATGGTTGTGTCTGCTTTTGTCATTGGTTTTGAAAACCCGTTTTGGGCATAAGGTCCAAGACCACAATGAAGTCTAGTGAGGTTTAACTCTTTATTTCATCCATCCAACAAATCTTTATTAAGTTCCAGGCTATGGAATGCAGCAGGATAGACAATGGACACACAAAGAAAGATGTCTTCAGTGCCCTTCAGGAACCTCTCTAAAGAATCCATTTCCCCTCCTGGAAAATGGAAGTAATAATGATCTTTACCTTTTGTAGTTGTTAGTAGTTAAGTGAGATAATACATAATTTGGGTGGAGTGCCAGTACACTGTAAACACTCGGGACAAGCTAGCTGTTACTGAACAAAGTAGAAAGATAATAATACCAGTGTTTCCACTGATAAGCAAACATATATCATGGCTTTATCATGGTTTGAATAAAAAAGCAGTTAAGGAGGAAAGCGTAAAATTTTGTTACATCTACCATCACCCGCATTACCATTCTAAGGTTTAGTTGTGTGATTACCCCAAGGCTTGCTTAAGGTGGGTTGTATCACCTAGATAAAGCAGTATGAGTTCTGTCTCTATGATATTAGTATATGCTACAGATGATTACCGCCATCGGATAATAATAACCACTAACACTTTCCGAGTGCTTACTGTGTACCAGGCATGATTTCTAAATTCTCTACAAGTATGACCTCATTGAACCCTCCAGACTACATTAGGAAATAGATACTAGTTTTCATCAGGTGAGGAAACTGATACCCAGAGACTTTAAGTAACACAGAAAAAGTCCCATGCTATACATGCTATAAACATGTATAGTACTTTCTAGTCCTGTACACGTGTTTGTGTCAGAGGAAAATGGCCACGCATGTAAGTGGTCCAGTTCTCATGATGAAGAATGTTCTGCTTCTTCTGGCTCTGTGTGTTTACCTGAGGGTCAGACTCAACTGGCCAGGTGGTCCAGTATGTTAGACTTCTGTGCTGCAACATGGGTAAGATGGGTGGGGGGGAAGGAGCGAGGGAGCTTGAGCTAGGGCGTGAGGAGGGTTGAGGAGAGAGACGTGGGCGTTGCGGCAGTGTGTGTCGAAAGTGGGTGCGAGATAAAAGAGGAATTTTGAGAGCTCTGCATTCTAATGTGTTCTCAGAAGGCAAGTAAATATCTTGAGTTATTTTTTGAATGGCTTTTTTAGATGCCAGTCTGGGTTTCTCTAATTGAGAGAATGCTTTGAAACTAGATGACATGGATGAACTACTTGTAAACATGATGGGTGTATATTTAAGATGTTAGAGCTATCAAAATTCTCCTGATTTTATATGATTGCATTATCATATGGTTGGTAACAACAAATTTTGAAAAACTCCGTTCAGGGATGCTGTTTTGTACGTTTCTCATGGGTCAGGACACGTAGAGGGAACACTGCCCTTTGCAGAATGCAATGAAATATTGATAGTCTGATTTCCCCATAGAATAACTTTAGCAATATTATCAGTGGCCACAAATAGGTAAGTGGAATTTGAGAGCTGGAAAGGACCTTAAAGGGATGGAAACACTCAGATTTGTAGAAAAGTTGACTTCCGGCAATGAAGACTTTATTACATAAACGTGGTGTGGGTTTCTGCATCTTCACTGATGAGAGCATTTACATTATCGTTAAGAAATTCGGTTTATGGGGGACGCCTGGGTGGCCCAGTTGGTTGGACGACTGCCTTCGGTTCAGGTCATGATCCCGGAGTCCCGGGATCGAGTCCCGCATAGGGCTCCCAGTTCCACGGGGAGTCTGCTTCTCTCTCTGACCTTCTCCTTGCTCATGTTCTCTCTCACTGTCTCTCTCTCTCTCTCAAATAAATAAATAAAATCTTAAAAAAAAAAAAAAGAAATTCGGTTTATGGGGTTTTCTGCCACTCTAAGTTTCCTACTAATTCCTCCATCTTAAAATAATGGTCAAAAAGCAATTCTGGGTCCACACATATTAGAAATCCACTGTGGGGAATTTTTTTTTTTTGGATTGAGCAAACTGATATTCACTACCTAAGGAATTGGGGGTCCCTTATGTCATGGTGGTGGTGGAACATTTTGGTTCGGATCACTGAGAACTAGTGTTCTCTGGGAATAAAATGAGAATACTGGGAGCACCTGGGTGGCTCAGTGGATTAAAGCCTCTGCCTTTGGCTCAGGTCATGATCCCAGGGTCCTGGGATGGAGCCCCACATTGGGCTCTCTGCTCGGCGGGGAGCCTGCTTCCTCCTCTCTCTCTGCCTGCCTCTCTGCCTGCTTGTGATCTCTGTCTGTCAAATAAATAAAATCTTTTTTTAAAAAAAACATGAGAATATGGTATAAGGAAGGAAGATGGTTACAAAGAAGTCCCTTCGGGACCTGTGCCCGTTGAAGCTGGGTACTGATGTGCCATTAATCAAATAAATGTTTTGAGTGTGCACATCTGATTGTGAAACATCATTAAGAACCACCATCTTCACAATATTTATTCTTCCAATCCAGGAGCATGGAACATTTTTCCATTTCTTTGTGTCTTCCTCAATTTCTTTCATGAGTACTTTATAGTTTTCTGAGTATAGATTCTGTGTCTCTTTGGTTAGGTTTATTCCTAGGTATCTTATGGTTTTGGATGCAATTGTAAATGGGATTGACTCCTTAATATCTCTTTCTTCTGTCTTGCTGTTGGTGTAGAGAAATGCAACTGATTTCTGTGCATTGATTTTATATCCTGACACTTTACTGAATTCCTGTATAAGTTCTAGCAGTTTTGGAGTGGAGTCTTTTGGGTTTTCCACATATAGTATCATATCATCTGCGAAGAGTGATAATTTGACTTCTTCTTTGCCGATTTGGATGCCTTTAATTTCCTTTTGTTGTCTGATTGCTGAGGCTAGGACCTCTAGTACGATGTTGAATAGCAGTGGTGATAATGGACATCCCTGCCGTGTTCCTGACCTTAGCAGAAAAGCTTTCAGTTTTTCTCCATTGAGAATGATATTTGCGGTGGGTTTTTCATAGATGGCTTTGATGATATTGAGGTATGTGCCCTCTATCCCTACACTTTGAAGAGTTTTGATCAGGAAGGGATGTTGTACTTTGTCAAATGCTTTTTCAGCATCTATTGAGAGTATCATATGGTTCTTGTTCTTTCTTTTATTGATGTGTTGTATCACATTGACTGATTTGCGGATGTTGAACCAACCTTGCAGCCCTGGAATAAATCCCACTTGGTTGTGGTGAATAATCCTTTTAATGTACTGTTGAATCCTATTGGCTAGTATTTTGTTGAGTATTTTCGCATCTGTGTTCATCAAGGATATCGGTCTATAGCTCTCTTTTTTGGTGGGATCCTTGTCTGGTTTTGGGATCAAGGTGATGCTGGCCTCATAAAATGAGTTTGGAAGTTTTCCTTCCATTTCTATTTTTTGGAACAGTTTCAGGAGAATAGGAATTAGTTCTTCTTTAAATGTTTGGTAGAATTCCCCCGGGAAGCCTTCTGGCCCTGGGCTTTTGTTTGTTTGGAGATTTTTAATGACTGTTTCAATCTCCTTACTGGTTATGGGTCTGTTCAGGCTTTCTATTTCTTCCTGGCTGAGTTGTGGTAGTTTATATGTTTCTAGGAATGCATCCATTTCTTCCAGATTGTCAAATTTATTGCCGTAGAGTTGCTCATAGTATGTTCTTATAATAGTTTGTATTTCTTTGGTGTTAGTTGTGATCTCTCCTCTTTCATTCATGATTTTATTTATTTGGGTCCTTTCTCTTTTCTTTTTGATAAGTCGGGCCAGGGGTTTATCAATTTTATTAATTCTTTCAAAGAACCAGCTCCTAGTTTCATTGATTTGTTCTATTGTTTTTTTGGTTTCTATTTCATTGATTTCTGCTCTGATCTTTATGATTTCTCTTCTCCTGCTGGGCTTAGGGTTTCTTTCTTGTTCTTTCTCCAGCTCCTTTAGGTGTAGGGTTAGGTTGTGTACCTGAGACCTTTCTTGTTTCTTGAGAAAGGCTTGTACCGCTATACATTTTCCTCTCAGGACTGCCTTTGTTGTGTCCCACAGATTTAGAACCGTTGTATTTTCATTATCATTTGTTTCCATGATTTTTTTCAATTCTTCTTTAATTTCCCGGTTGACCCATTCATTCTTTAGAAGGATACTTTTTAGTCTCCATGTATTTGGGTTCTTTCCAAACTTCCTTTTGTGGTTGAGTTCTAGCTTTAGAGCATTGTGGTCTGAAAATATGCAGGGAATGATCCCAATCTTTTGATACCGGTTGAGTCCTGATTTAGGACCGAGGATGTGATCTATTCTGGAGAATGTTCCATGTGCACTAGAGAAGAATGTGTATTCTGTTGCTTTGGGATGAAATATTCTGAATATATCTGTGATGTCCATCTGGTCCAGTGTGTCGTTTAAGGCCTTTATTTCCTTGCTGATCTTTTGCTTGGATGACCTGTCCATTTCAGTGAGGGGAGTGTTAAAGTCCCCTACTATTATTGTATTATTGTTGATGTGTTTCTTTGATTTTGTTATTAATTGGTTTATATAGTTGGCTGCTCCCACATTGGGGGCATAGATATTTAAAATTGTTAAATCTTCTTGTTGGACAGACCCTTTGAGTATGATATAGTGTCCTTCCTCATCTCTTATTATAGTCTTTGGCTTAAAATCTAATTGATCTGATATAAGGATTGCCACTCCTGCTTTCTTCTGATGTCCATTAGCATGGTAAATTCTTTTCCACCCCCTCACTTTAAATCTGGAGGTGTCTTCGGGCTTAAAATGGGTTTCTTGGAGGCAACATATAGATGGGTCAAAGTACCATCCATCTTTTTCAAAGAAATGGAACAAATAATGCTAAAATTTATATGGAACCAGAAAAGACCTCGAATAGCCAAAGGGATATTGAAAAAGAAAGCCAACGTTGGTGGCATCACAATTCCGGACTTCGGGCTCTATTACAAAGCTGTCATCATCAAGACAGCATGGTACTGGCACAAAAACAGACACATAGATCAATGGAACAGAATAGAGAGCCCAGAAATAGACCCTCAAATCTATGGTCAACTAATCTTCGACAAAGCAGGAAAGAATGTCCAATGGAAAAAAGACAGCCTTTTCAATAAATGGTGCTGGGAAAATTGGACAGCCACATGCAGAAAAATGAAATTGGACCATTCCCTTACACCACACACAAAAATAGACTCAAAATGGATGAAGGACCTCAATGTACGAAAGGAATCCATCAAAATCCTTGAGGAGAACACGGGCAGCAACCTCTTCGACCTCTGCCGCAGCAACATCTTCCTAGGAACAACGCAAAAGGCAAGGGAAGCAAGGGAAAAAAAAATGAACTACTGGGATTTCATCAAGATCAAAAGCTTTTGCACAGCAAAGGAAACAGTTAACAAAATCAAAAGACAACTGACAGAATGGGAGAAGATATTTGCAAACGACATATCAGATAAAGGACTAGTGTCCAGAATCTATAAAGGACTTAGCAAACTCAACACCCAAAGAATAAATAATCCAATCAAGAAATGGGCAGAGGACATGAACAGACATTTCTGCAAAGAAGACATCCAGATGGCGAACAGACACATGAAAAAGTGCTCCATATCACTCGGCATCAGGGAAATACAAATCAAAACCACAATGAGATATCACCTCACACCAGTCAGAATGGCTAAAATCAACAAGTCAGGAAATGACAGATGCTGGCGAGGATGCGGAGAAAGGGGAACCCTCCTACACTGTTGGTGGGAATGCAAGCTGGTGCAGCCACTCTGGAAAACAGCATGGAGGTTCCTCAAAATGTTGAAAATAGAACTGCCCTATGACCCAGCAATTGCACTATTGGGTATTTACCCTAAAGATACAAATGTAGTGATCCAAAGGGGCACATGCACCCGAATGTTTATAGCAGCAATGTCCACAATAGCCAAACTATGGAAAGAACCTAGATGTCCATCAACAGATGAATGGATCAAGAAGATGTGGTATATATACACAATGGAATACTATGCAGCCATCAAAAGAAATGAAATCTTGCCATTTGCAACAACATGGATGGAACTAGAGCGTATCATGCTTAGCGAAATAAGTCAAGCAGAGAAAGACAACTATCATATGATCTCCCTGATATGAGGAAGTGGTGATACAACATGGAGGCTTAAGTGGGTAGAAGAAGAATAAATGAAACAAGATGGGATTGGGAGGGAGACAAACCATAAGTGACTCTTAATCTCATAAAACAAACTGAGGGTTGCCAGGGGGAGGGGGTTTGGGAGAAGGGGGTGGTATTATGGACATTGGGGAGGGTATGTGATTTGGTGAGTGCTGTGAAGTGTGTAAACCTGGTGATTCACAGACCTGTACCCCTGGGGATAAAAATATATGTTTATAAAAAATAAAAAATTAAAAAAAAAAAAAAGAACCACCATCTTCACTTGAGAATCCCTGTAATTATTTTCTCATAGGACTTATAATGTTTAATGACATCATCAACCATTAATCAGAACAGCTGATCCACAGGACACACCAGTATCTTTCCAGGCAAAGCCTCGGGGTTTTGACTAGCTTGCGAATTTAGATATTTACAATAATATGGATTTAGAGGAGGTTTTTGGTAAAAGTAGAATTAGCCAGTGGATTTCCCCTTTAGTATAGAACATACAGAAAAAAAAAAAAGAAATTTTAGATAAATTCTTTTTTTTTTTAGATAAATTCTTAAGAACATCTCTTAACTGGATAGTGCTCACACACACACACAAAATAACAAGTAAATAAAAATAATCAAGGAAATTATCAGTGACCAAAAATAAACAGGAAATTGACAACCAAAGGGATATACAAATAGACTGACACTATGGGAGCTGGGGGAAGAAAGGCCTCAGTTACTGAGGGTCTGGTTTTTTAATGGCCTTGGGTCCCCGTGAAGCTGGAATTTGAAAATGAAATTTCTGCGTAAAGCCAAGGCCCCCAAGGAGCTATAATTTTGTCCAACAGCACAGGCCAACCATCAGGAAACTTCTTGGTTTCTCCTCTGGCCGGGGAGAAAAAAGAAATCAACCCTAAGAATTTATAATCACAGGAATGTCATCATGTGGTTAGGCCTGGGTTAGAATCTCAAATTTATATGACCCATATGACTTACTTAGGAAGACTTCAGCTGAAAAATGAAAATCAAAGTGGTTTGGGGCGGGGTCATACCTCTTAGTGACTGGTAAATACACGTGATACTCTCTCTGGAGGGACACACAACAGGAGGAGACTCCCAGGGTTTCAGATAATGAAATCTTTGTTAGTGTCTATGCATTTTTTTAAAATAATTAAAGCTTAAAAGAAAGATAAAATATATGAAAAAGAAAAACTATGAAAAATCAACAAACTGAATTGAAAAATTGACAAAAGAATTTCTAAAAATTTAAATATAGTCAATAAAATTTTTAAAAATACTTAAGGGAATAATACAAGTTGAGTGCAGGTGAAAAAACATGGACCATTGGAATACAGATCAGAAGACATTACTTCAAAAGAAGCTCAGAGAAAGAGATTAAAAGTATTAAAGCTGCTAAGAAAAGCGTTGAAAGAATGAGCGTCTAACACGTGGCATTTGTGCTTCAGAAGGGCAGAGTAGAAAGCCAGAATCGGACACATCATAGTTTAACTGTAGACTACCAAAAGCAAAAATAGTTGAAACACATTGTTCTACTGGGGATGCAGAAGTACATCCTTGTACGGAACAAATAAACCAGGTTCTTCAACAAAAAGGTTTCCAGAAAAAGAGAAGGAGGAGGGATCTATAGAGTAAAAGAAATTTAGGAGACCTATGCACCGATTACCACGAATGGATCTTATTTGATTCCTTATTCAAAGTGCTAAAAAAAATGCAATCAGAAAAATGTAAACACAGATTATTTAGTGATATTGAGGTCAAGGGATTATTGTTATCTTTGGATGTCTAATTTCTCTTGGCAAGTTAAAATACACACACACACACACAGAGTCCTTAAAATAAAGTATCATGGCTGGACATAATTTGTTGTCTTGTTGGTTGGGACATCAAAGACACCTGGGAAACCCAGGAGAAAGGGGTGGGGATGACATGGGTATTAATTAGTCACAACAACATATAATGACCAGTTAAATCAGGAACAAGGATGAAGAGTTGATTTCTATGCTACTTGGGAATGTGATTACCGGGGAGAAATCCTTATTTAGAAGAAATCCCTTAAAGTTATCAAAATATACTTTAAGCGGGTTTTATTATAATGGTGGTTTTTAAAAAATGATAGTCCATGGTGAGGAAGTGGCATTCAACTTGATATCCTTTCAAATCATGGTCAGGAAAGCCATGAAGGCATGGTAATAAGCCTTTGAACCTAAATGAATCTTCTGCCAGGGGAAAATGAATACAAATTTTGTTTTCAAATGTGTAGCAAGGTGTCCACTTTATTTTTTTATTTTTAAAATTTTTATTGTGTTATATTAGTCACCATAAAATACACTATTGTTTCTAATGCAGTGCTCAAGATTCATTGTTTATATACACTTTAGATCTGTTTTATTTTCAATATCATATAAAATGTTGACTTTAAGAAACTAGAATGATTTAAAATATTACATTTGGGATATCAAGATGGGGAAAATACCATTTAAAAAACATTCAAGGGGCACCTGGGTGCCTCAGTGTGTTAAAGCCTCTGCCTTCAGCTCAGGTCATGATCCCAGAGTCCTGGGCTCGAGCCCCCCATCGGGCTCTCTGCTCAGCAGGGAGCCTGCTTCCCTTCCTTTCTCTCTGCCTGCCTTTCTGCCTACTTATGATCTCTGTCTGTCAAATAAATAAATAAAATTAAAAAATAAAAAACAAAACATTCAAGTAGGGGTGTCTTGCTGATTCAATTGGTAGAGCATGTGACTCTTGATCTCAGGGTCATGAGTTCAAACCCTGAATTGGGCCTAGAGCTTAGATAAAAAAAATTTTTTTGTTGACATCAATAGATTAATGGATAAAGGAGGTATAAGATCTGTATATACAGATACATATACATGTATATATGTATATATCTGTGTATATACATACGCACAATATGTATATGTATATATACACACATATGTGTGTGTATGTGTACATACATCTATACACACACATATACACATATATACATACACACATAATGGAATATAACACACACAATGGAATATTACTCAGCCATCAAAAAGAGCGAAGCTTATATTTGCAGCAACATGGATGGAAGTAGAGGGTATTACGTTAAGTAGCCAGAGGAAGACAAATACCGTATGATTTCACTCATACATGGAATGTAAGAAACAAAACAAACATAGGGAAAAGGAAGGAAAAATAAAATAGGAGACAAACCGTAAGAGACACTGAACTCTAGGGAACAAACTGAGGGTTGTTGGAGGGGAGGTGGGGGAGAAGAACGGATAACTGGGTGATGGGCATTAACATGAGGACTTGGTGTAATGAGATCCGGGTGTTATAGGCAACTGATGAATCACTAAATTTTACCTCTGAAACGAATCAACAAATTTTAATAATTCAATTAAATAAAACAAAAAATGTTCAAGGAAGCACATGCAAAGTGCAGAAATTATGGAACCAAAAGGGCAGGGATTCAGAGTTAGAAAAACATCGATATTCCCTCTTTAAATTATTTTGGGTTGATACATTAAGAGCTGTACATTAAGATTGATTTCTTGATTTTTCCTTAAATATTCTTATAAAGAGCATTTTCCTTTATGAACTGAAGTGTTTTTATAGTTACCAAGGAGTACATCCTTACGATGTGCTGGTCTTCATAAATAAAATTTAAAAAAATTTTTTAAAGAACAGATTTGTACTCATGGTCAGAGAGGAAATTATAGTGGAAATCAGCATTATTTATAATGAAACAGTAGTCATTTGCAAATGTCTCCTCCCATCCTAAAAGCTGCCTTTTAGCTTTGTTGATTACTTCCTTCACTGTACAGAAGCTTTTTACCTGGATGAAGTTTCCAGGAGCTTGTGTTTGCTTTTGTTTCCCTTGTCTCTGCAGACGTTAACTAGTAAGAAGTTGCTAGCACTGAGGTCAAATCGGTTACTGCCCATTTCTTTAGGATTTTGATGGTTTCCTGTCTCATGCTGGGGTCTTTAATTCATTTTGAATTTATTTTTGTGTATGGTGCAAGAAAGTGGCCCAGTTCCATTCTTCATGTGGCGGTCCAGTTTTCCCAACACCATTTGTTGAGGAGACTGTGTTTTTCCCATTGAATATTCTTTACTGCTTTGTCAAAGATTGGTTGACCAAGGAATTGTTGGGTCCTTTTCTGGGTTTTCTCTTCTCTTCCATTGATCCATGTGTCTGTTTTTGTGCCTGTACCATACTGTCTTGATCACTGCAGCTTTGTAATACAACTTGAAGTCTGGAATTGTGATGGCTCCAGCTTTGTTTTTCTTTTTCAAGATTGCTTTGGCTATGCAGGGTCTTTTTGGTTCCAGACAGATTTTAGGATTGTTTGTTCTAGTTCTGTGAAAAATGCTGGTGGTGTTTTAATAGGGATTGCATTAAATGTGTAGATTGCTTTAGGTAGCATAGACATTTTCACAACGTTTCTTCTTCCAATCCATGAGCATGGAATGTTTTTCTATTTCTTCATGACTCTTAACTATAGAGAACAAACTGAGGGTTGCTGGAGAAGAGGTGGCCGGTGGGGAGAGGTGGAGGTTAGATGGATGATGGGTGTTAAGGAGAGCATTGGTTGTGATGAGCACTGGGTGTTGTATGTAAGTGATGAATCACTAAATTCCTCACCTGAAACTAATGTTACATTGTATATTAACTAACTGGAATTTAAATTAAAACTCGAAGGACTGGAGTTTTAATTTCACTGACTATTGTACATCCAAAGAAAGAGGAGAGCATGGAATACGAAAGAACACAAATTAATGAAATTGAAAACAGAAATGTTGGAGCCTGAGAGCTGAATAAATGACTTCGGTGTTCTCTCTCTAACTGAGTGCATTGAGAGATCAACAAAACGTCAGATATAAAGATCAAATTATCTCCTTTACTAATGATAGACAACTTTGAAGGTATGACTTAGAGTGAGAGCCAAATGGGTCTACTAGGACCCTCTGCCCAGCCTCCATTTGCAGAACTTGGAACTAAGTTCTAGATGCTAGATGCTAGAGAGAACCAGATGCAGTCACCTAGGACTGCACTGGTTTCGAGAGTAGAAAGAGAGTCAGTTCCTGGTGTTTAAGATTTTTGATAGTTTACATTCGCTTGATCAAGAAATGAGTTCCAACATCAGGTATTCAAGTTCACCTCTGTGCAGAGGAGTAAGGAATGAGGGAGAAAGTACAGATAACTTAGGGAAATCTAATCACATGTAAACCATGAGTATTTCCTGCTATTAAATACAACAGAGATGATCAACAAAATCAAATATTGTAAGTTTAATAAGGTAGATGCAATTTAGGCAAAGTTGGAAAAAGTAAAAAAGAGAGCACAAATATATGTATTAAGATGGAACAGGGAATATAAACTAAGATAAAACAGATATTAAAATAATAAAGGAGAAATGTGAACTTTAAACAAATAAATTTAAAAGTTTAAACAATATGAATTTCCCCAGAAAATGTAATTTTATATAACTGATTGAGAAAAAAGTAGAAACACAAATGGACTTAGAACCATTAGAGAAATTCAATCTATATTAAAAATCTACCCAATATTTCCTCACCCTGCCCCCCATCAAAAGGAAGAAGAAGGGAAAGAAGGTAGATAGAGAAAGAGAGAAAAGGCAACCACTACAGGATACAAATAATTTTAGTGCTGAGATGTACCAATTATTGGAACTGGTAAATCCAATCTTATATAAATGGTTCCAGACAATTTGGACCACCCAGATTTGTCTCAGAGATGACTTAAATTTCTTCTCTGAGGAAGGACAATTCAATTTTCCTTTAATTTCTTAAAACTTTTTTGGTAAGATTTACTTTCTTTTCATAAAACATTCAAAGGGTGGGGAAAAGACTATAAAAATATTGTTCCTTCATTCGTAGAAAAATAGCCAGTGTGAGACAGGAGAGTTTGTGTACAGCTCCAATGTAAGGGAAATAGTCAATAGTTCAATATTAATTTTTAAAATGTGTGGGTGGGTGGGTGGGTGTGTGTGTGTGTGTTGGGGTGGGGGGGACCACTGTACACCTATCAGAATGACCAAAATTCAGAACACTAACAATACCAAATGCCAGGGGAATATGTAGTGGCAAGAATTCTCATTCATTGCTGGTGGGAATATAAAATGGTACCGCCACTTTGGAAGATAATTTATTGGTTTCTTAGGAAATGAAACAGACCCTTACTGAATCATACAGGAATCATGTACTTTGGTGTTTACCCAAAGGAGCTGAAAACTTATTTTTACACAGAAACCTATACATGGATGTTTATAGCAGCTTTATTCATAATTCCCAAAACTTTGAAGCAACTAAGATATCCTTTAGTAGGTGAACAGATGATAAATAAACCATGATATATCCAGACAATGGAGTGTTATTCAGCCCTAAAAAGAAGTGAGGTTTCAAGTCATGAAAAGACATGGAGGAAACTTAAACAGGTATTACCAAGTGAAAGAAGCCAGTCTGAAAAGACTATATGCTCCATGATTGAAACTATATAACATTCTGGAAAAGGCAAAACTCTGGGGTTAGTAGAAAGGTTAGTGATTGCCAAAGGTTTACAGGAGGGAACAATATATGCTCTAAATTACCAACCAGTATATGTTACCAGCCAGTGTATTTCTCTTACAGCTGGGCATCAAAGGGTAGAGATGGGAGTGGCTCTTTTCTCCACTATCCCTAGTGATCCATTAGTAAAATTTTTGGGTTTTGCCCCCCAGACTTTGGGATCTGTTGATTTAGAGAAGAATCCCAAGGGAGAAATGTGCCCACCAGGAAACATAGCAGTGGGTTTTTAATTGGAACCTGACATGCTCTACTGATCATTTTAGGCAACTCATGCTGAAGAAGAGTTCATTAACTCCCCTGGCTTCGAAAAAAATCTTCATACTTACTGATTGGTGTGATTGGTCGATTCTGACCATGAAGGAAAAGTGGACTTAGGGAAGAGTATGTCTGGAACATAGGACATCTTTTAGGCTACTACAACGTCCCATACAACCAGGATTACTCATGACACAGACCCTTCTGGAATGAAGGCTCGATTAGGCAAGCATTATGACCAGCTGCACTGCCTGCTGAGGGAAAAAGAAAATATGGACTCTGGTAGCGAAAGAGGAAAGTAGTAAGCACCAGCAATGACTACGTGACCAGTTGTAGAAATAAGTACTGTAGTGTAGATGTTTGTTCCTTATAGCCTCCCTATAATGCATCAGGCATAGTATCTATATATTATTGCTAGGGAAGCAATAACAGAAAAGACCCAGTCCTTCATCTCAAAATGATGAACAAGCTAGTTGGGAGACCATTGGGGAAGTAACTACAATGCACAGGAACAAATGCTCTGGTGGTATAAGGTCTAGGTGTCACAGGGTCATGGGAAGCCCTTCAACACAGGGGGGAGAAAATGTAGAATTCTTCAAGGGGTGAGCTCCATAAAGTGGTGGAGAAAGGTAGAAGGCAGCAGTGTTTCTTCCTTCTGAGGGCTGTGAGGGAGAACCCACTTTTAGGTGTTCTTCAGCTTGTAGATGGCATTCTCCCTGAGTCTTCATTCATGGATGGTTGGGCTTTCCAGGATCTATGTCGGGGTGCTATATCAGGGTTAGTGCCCTACTGACATGGATCTGTGTCAGGGTTAGTGCCCTACCTACATGCCCTGGGGTTACCTTCAACTTCAGTGAACAATTTCCATCTAACGGCGTTCCTTTCATGGGTGTTTGTCTCGAGGCCTAAATTTCTCTTTGTGAGGATCCCATCATATTACATTGGGACCCACCCTAATGACCTCTTTAACTTGATTATCTCCAAAGATTATTTCCAAAGAAGGTCCCATTCAGGGATACTACAGTTGGGACTTCAACATCTTTTGGAGGGGTCCATCTCAACCCTCCACAGAATCCAAAATCTCAGCTCTTTTGTCTATGTTCTTGCTCTCGCCTACCTCCTGCAAGGTGACGGTCAGGAAAACCACCTCCCAAAAGTCCTAGTGCTTACGCTTGAGACTTTTTTCCCTCACTTGTATTTCATCATGAAGGTCCCCATGTTGTTGATTGTCTGTTCCTTATTGAAATTGACCACCTCCTCTGTGGGCTTTACCTGTAAGGCAGAGGACATGAATAAGAGAGAATCCAGTCTGACCTGGCAGTGAGACCATTACCATTTAGCTTTTTGCAGATCCCCACCACGTACGTCACGCTCGCAAACCATGGAATTAAACAATGAGCCCACCGGGTCAGGCCTTGCTGCTCACTATTGTCAAAATGAACCTAATGATAGCTGGATCCCATGCACAGCTGAGGCTGTGTTCAGCTGGGGAGAGGGCTCGTTGAAAGTCTGCACAAAAATTAGGCCTGAGAGCGCAAACAAGCAAGCTATCCACTGCTTGAGCAGAAAAACAGGCTATCACAGCTGAAAGTCATATTAGAAAATCTATTCCAAAGACTCTTACTACTGTGCATGGATGGTTGGGCTTTCCAGGATCTATGTTGGGGTGCTGTGTCGGGGTTAGTGCCCTACTGACATAGATCTGTGTCAGGGTTAGTGCCCTACCTACATGCCCTGGGGTTACCTTCAATGAAGGTAACTTCAGTGAACAATTTCCATATAACTTAAAACCTGTCTCTTCTGCCTTAGGGTTTTTTGCATCTGGAGGACCATGCTTACCGAAGAGCATAGCAGGCTAAGATGGCTGGAGGGTTAACTCCACAGTTCCAAGGTATGTTCTGCACGTTGTCTTGGAGGATCTCCAGCAAACTGAGCCTCTATTATCCACAGTGGTACCTGCTAGTTAACAAGTTCATCCTTTATTGGGTTTCTTCCTTTCTCTGGTTTACCTCTTCATGTTTCCTGGAATTACCTCCCAAAGAGACTACTTATATCCAGATCCCCTTATCTTAGGGTCTGCTCTTGAGGGGACTAAAATTAAATCAGGGCATATAAACCCCAGAAACTCTATGCAAAAGTGTGTGTGCCTGTGTATTTTTCTGGGAAAGGAGTATATAATTTTCATCAGGTTCTCAAAAGTTCTTACCCAAATAAGGGTAAAAAACCTTGCTCATCATCTCATGGATGAGAAGAGTTGTGTCCTTCAGGTTTAATCAAATCACTTTCAGCCTGGGAAACCAAAGGGAATGGAGTCAATATTTCAACTTGTTGACAGATCAGCATGATGGGAACCAGGGTATGCGGGACTTCAGAACACGAGAGATCTTTACATACAGCCCCAACTACTGTTTCCAAGGCTTGTGGTTGTCTGAAACTAATCTGGTATGTGTATATTCAGGGAGCAGGAGGAGCGGTTATTTTACATCAAAGGGAGAAGGGCCAATCACAAAAAGTAAAAAACTGTATTATTCCATTTGTATGAAATACCTAAAGTAGTCAAATTCATGGAAGCAGAAAGTAGGAAGGCGGTTGCCAGGGGCTGTGGGAGGTGAGAGTCACGGGGAGTTTTTCAACGGGTATAGAATTTCAGTTTTGCAAGATGAAAAAAAGTTCTGGAGAGGGGTTGCACAACAATGTGAACATTCTTAGTACTATTGAGTTATACACTTGAAAATGGTTGCAATGATAAAATTTCATGTTATGTCTATCTTACCACAATTGTCAAAAAAATGTTTACATGCCACTGATCCCAATAAACAACAACCAAAAAAAGTACTGTGACACCCTCACACCCGCCATATTGGCACTATGTCTTTTCAGAGACTGGTGCTCACCAAAGTGTGTAGTAAGGACTTCAGAGACCCAGGGAAGTCTATGGAAATGAATGTGGAAAAAGAGATGAGAGGGGTGGCCTTGGTCCCTGGCCTAGGAGCGGCTTCAAGCAAATCTCTTGATGTCTTTGTGCCAACATTTCTCATGAGTTGAGGAAAACACTCCCTGTCGTGAAGCCTCTTGGGCCATTGCCAAGAGAATGTCCACTCAGGAGGAAGAGGGCCAGATTAGGCTGAGAAGCTGCCCCCACAGGAAGAACAGAAGTGAATAAGAGGATGGAGAAAGGTCAATGTGTTGTGTGAAGAGCGAGCACTGGGGAAGCAGAGAGGAAGCAGAAACTGGAGATTGGAAATAGCCAGGAAGGAAGGAAGATAAAGACCAGGCAGTGAATACTCTTGGCAAAATGCTTTAGGGCAGTGGTCTCCCAGCTGTGGTCCTTATACACCTTGAGATGTAAAGACACATTTTTAGTTCTCAGTGCTCAATAAGGATATTTGAGTGTTTTTTCCCCTTGATATGATAACCCCCCAAAAAGGATTTAAGTATATTTTGCATTATATCGCATTTGTGTGTCTGTAATGGATAAGCAATTCCCTTGAGTTAGAGAATTTGAATTTTATTGACCTCTAGGGACTGGCCACTGTTCGATGGGTCTGTCATGGTGCTGTGTCTGCCACTGTCCTCATGTCAAAGTCCTGTGGGATCATAATTTGCCATTGGAAACCTTTCTTCAGAGTTAAATTTTAGTCCCTCTGTTATTATATTAATGGAGACTTAGGTTGGCCATCATGGAAACGAAGGGGGTTTGTAGGAATGTACTGTCGTGATTAAAGCCAGTGAGTGTAAAATATCAGTGAGGTAGTAGAGCCAAGGAACCAGCAGAGAACACGTGACTCCTCTGCCCCAGCAAAGGTTTCGTATGAGTTTGAACATCCTAGGTTGAAGTCACAGAGATTATGACATAAAGAAAACTTGACTTGAGATCAGAATGTTTTAAAAATACTCTTTTTCTCATAGTTATGGGATTCTGTCATGTTCTGATAGTTAGCCCTTTCATAAAACCAGGAATTTGTTTTTGACATCTGCTAGAGAGAAAAAAAAAAACCTGAGACTTTATTTTCCTCTACTAATGCCACCAATAATTAGATTAGAAAAATGCATTTGGTCCCAATTTTGGTAATTCAGGTAGAGCTAACAAACTCAAAGTGAGTATGATAACTTTTCAGAGTTTATAAAGCAGCACAACATTAAAATTGCCTTTTGATTTTGGTTAAATATATGATGTGAATACCCTCAATTAATTAGGACATAACATTGTTATTAAGACAGTTTTGTACCAAAAAAACTTTGCAAACAGGCCTGATTCACATTGATATTACTGAAATAAAAATCAAGAGCAGAACTAATATACATCTGGATTTTATGTGTTTACTAATTTGTTGTAAGGATCTAATAAAGGATACAGGAGATGCCTAGGCACTGAGCTGTCATGCTACACCATCTCCTCACCATCAGAAGAAGCAGGGAAACAGTCCATGAGGACCCGCTGGTCTGGAATTTCCAACAACCTTACCATGTCTGGTTCTGATACTTGCTCTGTCTCTTCAATTAGTGTTTTTTTTTTTTTTTTTGTCTTTTAGTATGCCTTGTAATTTTTTTCTTGATAGCCAGACATGATGTACTGAGTAGAAAGAACTGCTGCTGTAAATAGGCATTTAGTAATATGGTGGGGAGGTGTGGGGGAGGGAAGCCTTCTCCAGTCCTCTGATTAGTTTTCAGTCTTTTAGTGAGTCTGTGCTTCTGGACTCAAATTCACATGTGTTTCACAGGTTTTTTTTTTTCCTCTCTTAGGTGGAACAGGATGGCTAGACTGGCCTAGGGTAGGGTAGTTCCCTCTCAGGTCTTTTAGACTAATAATACCCTGACAGGTCAGGTTCCTGAGGGCACCCCTGGTAAAGAACAGAGTGTTCTGCGGGTGCCTGGGTGGCTCAGTCAGTTAAGTGTCTGCCTTTAGCTCAGGTCAAGATCTCAGGGTCCTGGGATCGAGTCTCACATCAGACTCTCTGCTCAGTAGGGAGTCTGCTTTGCCCTCTCACTCTCCCTCTGTGCCTTCTAGCTCTCTTTCTCTCTCTCTGTGTCAAATAAATAAAAATATTTAATAATAATAATAATAATAATAATAATAAAAGAACAGAGTACTCTGGTTTATTTCAAAATGGTTCCTTTCCCCTTCCTCCTGTTGGAAGCCCAAGGGGATTTTTCTCAATGACGTGGGAACCTTCTTGAGCTCCTGGAGGTTAAAGTTCACAATATTGTAGAGACGCCTGGAGTGTTCAACTCTCCTATTGGTCCCCAGTGAGCCTGCAGCAGCTCCAATGACAGTTCAGTTTCTCCTCCCCGCACCGGTTCCTGTGGCGGCGTCCTCTTGTGAGTCTCAGCTTTGGGAAGCCATGACTCCCTCTACACTCTTGTCTCTCCAGTCCTGGGGGCAGTGGTTTGGCTCTTGCCCTCCAAGGATCCGAGAATAGTTGTGGATTTTTCAGGCTGTTCAGTTGTTTAGTCATTGGACAGAGTAACAGAGTAGTGACTTCTAAGCCCCTGACAGGCAGACCTGGAAACTGGAAGGCTTCCTCGCTGCTCTGAGGAGCAGAAGCTCACCCTGGGAAAATGTGTGTGAGGGGGAACCTCAAAGGAGAGGTGGAGTATAGGTGTGTTTGTGAAAAGCTGGGCCAGAAGGCAGAGATGTAAGAGTTGCCTCTTACACAGGAGGGGTGTCCCATCAAATCACCCTTTTACCTGTCAAAGGCATGTGACCTTAGGCAGAGACTGCCTAGCATAGCTGACCAGGAGTTGGAGAAGATATAGGGATATCTGAAGCCTCTGGGACTGGGGTTCCTGGGGGTATTATTATGGTTTCTTTCTTCTCAGGAGGACCCCCAGGCCCCTTTGGCCACTAGTGACTAATTCCCAAGACCAAGAAGGTAAGACCTTTCTCTTAACCCCCTTAACACCCATCATCACCTTGTTGGCCATGGTCAACTCTCCTTCACGTCTTTATGATAGCCATCATGTATAATGGAAAATTTCCAGAGTTAGAATTAGATGGATCTGGGTTGAAATTGCAACTCGGTAACTCACTAGCCCAGTCATTTTGTGTAAGTTAATTATAAATCATTTAATCTTGGAGGGTGTTTTTTAGCTGTCCAATGAGAATAATCATACCTTTCTCACCAGGTTGTGGTGAAATGACTAGGCAAAGTCGGTAGTGAATGTTGGTTACCTGACCCCAGCTTCTCAGTCCTCTCCTCTCCTGGGCTGGTGTTAAGCCATGGCCACAAATTCTGCAACACTCTTTCCATTGAGAGGTGGGGTCTCTATTCCCACTCCCTGAATCTGGGCAGGCTCATGACCACTTCAAACAACAGAGTAGGGGGGAAGTGTTAATGTGACTTCTTTGGTCATTAAGGAGGAAGCAGTTTTTTCTTATTCACTGGAAAACTTGCTTTCGGAGGCCCAAGCTAGCTACTACATAAGAGACTTGACCATACTGAGGCCGCCATGCTGGAAAGTCCACATCCAGATGCTCCCGGGGACAACTATGGCTGAGCCCAGCCTTACAATTGCTCCCACCAAGGCTCCAGGCAAGTAGTAAAACTGAATGTGCCCTTTCCAGCCAGCCCAACTGTCAGCAGGGTGCCACAGAGTGATCTCTCTGATGCCACGTGGAACAGAAAGGTCACTAGCCAAACCCCGCCCAAATTTCCCGCCCATGAAATTGTGAGATACAATGAAATGGTTGTTGTAAGCCCTTAGGTTTAGGGGGAGTTGTAACCCAGCAGTAGTTAACTAGCACAAGCCTTTTCCCGTCCTTTTATCCTCAGCCTCCTTACCTGAGTTGGTCAATCCTGAGCATATTCTGATTTCAATCCCATTCCTGATGCAAATTGTGATTTGAGGGCAACTCCTTGAATCTCCCTGTGTCTCCTCCATCCTGCCTTCTGTAAGGTGTTTCTCTGGTGTTGGATGCAAGATTGGGCACCATCCCTTTCCACTCTGTCAGGGATCAGCAGACTTGTTGAAAAGACTAGAGAGCACATAATTGAGGCTTTGCAAGCAGCTACCCAACTCTGCTTTTGAACCATCAGAGCAATCATATATGGAAACAAACAGGTATGACTGAATTCCGATAAAACATCATTTCACAGAATTGGGCATCAGGTTAGATTTTCTCCACCAGTCCAGAGTTTGCTGACTCCTGCTCTAGGTGCTTAGTACTCGATTGGGAACATGTTACGTTTGCAGATGTCTTGTGAGGCAATGGGGTGGTATGTGCCAGCCCTTTCTAATGGCCTGAGAGTGTCTACTGCACCTCTCCTCTTTCAACTCTAATAGGACCTGGGATGAAGCCGAGTCTTGACTGACTGAGGATGGATATTCAGACACAGAAATCATGTCCCCAGAGCACGTAGCCCCAGAGCACAAACAAAGATGTTGAAAAGGCTGATTGAGCAGCAGATGAGAATGGGCCTGGAAGAAAAGTGAGAGATAAGGCAGGAGGGCTAGAGGACCTCATTTTCTGAAATTGAAAGAATGCTTCTGCTGCTCACCCATCTTTCTCTCCAAAGAGTTGTGAGGACAAATCAGATAAGGTGAAATGGCTGTGAGCCTCATAGACGCCTGCCAGGTGTCACTGGTGGGATCATCTTTCCTTTTCAGGAAAATGGCTTCTTAATGTAGACCTCTTTGGAACGGGGTGTAAATGCTCTCCCCCTCCCTCTGGCAGAGCTGGCATTCACGGGAAGGAACCAGAATAGCATGTGATGTTCCATCAGCTCTTCCAGCAGTGAGACTAAATACACGTAAACTATTGCAAATTCATATCTGCTGTGAATGCGAGCAATGACACAGCGTCGTTCTGCTGTGGGGCTCATCTGGACAAATCACAGAGAAGGGACACGCAGGCTCCATCCCTTTCCAGACTTTTACAACTTCAGTATCATACCTTTGTGACCCCCCCCAAAAAATACCTCTGGCTTCACTTTTGTTCTCCTTTATTTGGTAGCTCTGTCATGAAGATAGTGTATCCAGACTGAGCTCGAAATTGGAAATTCTGAGGAGATATAATGCAGGTTTTTCTGCTATTTCAGCTTTGGACCTTTAAATCAGTTCAGCTTATTTCAGTTAAAGGGGTTTATTGGAAGGTTACACAGGGGAGTAAAGATGGCGAGATGCCTTCTCAGAGCTACAAAGCCACGCAATCTCATGAAGACCCAGCAAAGTATGGGATACGGTGGTAGAGCTGATCCTCCTTCCAAAGGTCAAGGAGCCTAAGAGTCGTGGCTTGTCTTACTGTTTTCTCACTGTCTTCTTTCTTAGTGTCTTTTGGTTTCTACCCCCACAGCCAAGTGCTCAGGTCTCTGCTTCACATTCCATATAAGAAAGAGTGTGATTAGGACAATCAGTCCTGTTCAGAGTAGAACCCACCTGTGTGAAGAACATTGTGGGGCTACAGGACACCTTATAAATGATGGTTTAGGATCAGTTTCTCAACTTTGGTTCTATCAGCTGAGGCTGGGCGGGGGAGTCCACATGATATAAAGCCTGATGACTTGACTCACAGACCCCTCTCAATGACCTGCCTAAGCCCCAGTTTCAAGCCAGGGGCACCAAGAGGCACCTCTCTAGGACTTCCGTAACTTGCCCCCACTCTTGTCCTGTGTCTACCAGGTTCCTGACTTTGAGTCCTCTCTTAATCATGATTTCCTGCCTGGCTGCTCATATCTGTATCAGCTTCTGACTCTTCAAGGACCTTCGAAGGCTCTGACTCAGCCTTGCAGTGCCAACTCTCTCTCTGTTTTACATTGCCTTGGAAGCAAGTCCTGACCCAATGGGACCTATTGGCAGTGAAGAGTACAGACCTCACTGCAACAACCAACAGATCTCGAAAGTGCAGAGGCTTCAATAAACATGAGCGTATCTCCCTCCCAAGTAACAGTCCAGATGTAAGTGGTCTGTCCTTACTGTGAACACATGGCTTCCTTCTTTGGGTCCCAAGGTGGCTGTTCTCATTAATGCTTTTTGCCAGCCAACAGAAAGAGGGGAAAGGCAAAAAGGGGAGTGTGTACCCTTAGAAAAGGGAAAACCCAGCAGTTGCTCATATTACTTCTGTTCACATCCCACGGACAAAATCCTGGTCACATGGCCTCCTCCTGGCTTCTGTCTAACAAGGCTGGAAAGGGTAGTCTCTTGATGGGCAGCTAGATGGGAACAGGTGTGCTCAGCCACGGGGGACAACTTTCAGCCTAAGACCAGGGGCAGATCCCAATTTTATGGGACTTGAAGCTTATGCAATTCTTGGAGCCCTCATTTAGACACAGAATGCAAACTAAAACCCACCAAATAAAGAATACAGGACCTTAGAAGAGTTTTTTTCTAGTGAGGGGCCAGAAAGTATAAGCTCTTTTCAGTTCCCTTCTTTGTCAGTAAACCTCCTTCAGCTCAGGTTTATGAATCACTGTTTCAATCTAATTCTCCCAACTTGCACAAATGGCACATTAGCCTATCCCCGTTGGATGGATTTGATACACGTTCAAAGCCAGTGCCAAATGTAGTGGCAGCCTTTTGCCAAACGCCAAGAAAACAAAACAAAGCATGTCTTACATTTCCTCTTCCTGGTGCTTTTGCTGTAGTCTCTAACTAGGCAGTGAGGTTAGCTGGTGGGCTCTCCCCAGCAAGAGCTGAGAAATGCTCTGCCTCTAATGGTGTAACGGGGCTATAGTCCTAAAGCACGCTGCTGTGATTTCCCCTCGGGTGCAACAGACTTACCAGCCCCTGATTGGTAGAGAGCCCTCCTCATTTATGGGCAATTATTCTGTGTGGACAAGATACCATAAGAAGCCTGTTGGACAGCTGCTCATGGAAACTCTTACTGTGTCTTCATTTTCATATCAGTGAGCATGCTGCAGGAGATGAAGAACAGACTGAGGACTGTGGCATTACCCTGCACAGTCCATCAAGAGCAGGCTAATTAGATTTTCCAGGTGCTTGGATACTGTGGGGCTGCATATAACATAAATACATAGATAAACATTCCCCAGCCATGGAGGGCCAAAGAGTTGCAGCAGAAGGCTGCAAAGCAGGTCTTTAGAAAAGGTTTTGATGCTCTTGCTTGTGTGTTCTCTCTCTTTTAGGAAATACAATGAAGTTCCAATACAGTTGAAATGCTTGGACTTGGGTATTATATATTTTTAAAAGATTTTATTTATTTATTTGAGAGAGACAGCGAGAGAGAACATGTGAGGGGAGAAGGTCAGAGGGAGAAGCAGACTTCCCGTGGAGCCGGGAGCCCGATGTAGGACTCAATCCCAGGACACTGGGATCATGACCCGAGCTGATGGCAGTTGCCCAACCAACTGAGCCACCCTGGTGCCCTGACTTGGGTATTATTAATGAGTCTTATAGGGTAGAACAGCATTTCCCAAAGTGAGAACCTGAAAATATACATGCCAAAGGCTAGATGAGATCAATTGTCTAAATACTAGGACGTTGAGGAAAATATTCAAAACAGTTGGATGCAAGGGATCATGATTGCTCTGCATATCTGCGTTCATGCCATCCCTTGACTACATCTCATCTCCTTGACTTTATATTAGGGCTTATAAGAAGAAATCACGTTCTTGATTCATCAAAACCATTCATTGATAAGCCATGATAAGCCATCGATAAGTCTACTGGTGGATGTATGGCTCATACACAGCACTCCTGCTTGCCAGTGGCCTTAGCCTACCCCTTCTCCCCAACGGTTAACATCACTATGTGGATCTCTAAGAACACTGTGGCTTTGTGTCTTCTTTTCCAGGAAGATGGACATGTGGGCATTTACCCGGTCACTTTACTAGCCTTTCTTCTTGCATCTTGTGTGGAGTCTGTTCTCTTGGTCCTTCCCCACCTCTTCCTTAACATTCATATGTTTATTGTTCATGCTTTATCTCCAACTCAAAATTCTCCCCCTTGAACTTGGAGTAGATTCTAGGAAGTATCTCCTCTTAGAGGCAACACTAGCAGTGGCATCTCAAACATTTCCAAATGTGAACTCCCTGTGCCTTCAACCAGTTTGGTCTTCCTCACATACTTAGCATCTCCATGAATGGCTCTGTCATTCCATGGAGCTGGGAGTCACACTTCACTCCTCCCTCCAGTTTATCTCATTTTCCATGTTCAGTCACCAGGCTGTGTTGATTCTACACCCCACCCCCTCCCACCCCCTTACCCCCCTCACCCGTCCACCCCCCCCAACCCCCGACGACTTTATCTCATATCTGCCTACTCCTCCTTCTCCACTGTGGAAACTTCAGCCAAAAATTTCATTATCTCTTGCCTAAAGTACTGAACAACTTCATGTCTCCCTGCTTCCCACTGCCAGGGTGATTTTTCTAAAGACACGTGTCAGTTGTATTACTGCCTGGTCTGAAATGTTTCACAGTTCCCCACATCTTTTAGCATAAAGCCAACGCTCTTTAGATGGCATGCGACACACTTTATCTTCCACCTGTTGCTTATCTATTTGGCAAAAATCAATGTACTTCAGAACTCAGAAAAGTCAGTGCTTTCTTTGTTCTCTGAAAATGTAGGTGCTCTACCCTTGGAGCTCTCACCAACTCCGAGAAGATTCCTTTTCACCCTGTGACACTGGGTTTGGTGCCTCTTCTCTATGCTCTCATCTCTCACTGTGTTTCCCCATCCCACATTTCCTGCCATATTGCATGGGGACTGCCCGTTGTTACTGGATTCCCCCAAACTTAGACTAAGCCCCTGAAAGGACTTGATCTTATCAGAAATGGACATTGTGCCTTGTTCTTCTCTGTGTTGCATACATCTTGGCATGGTATTAACCCATAATAGGACTTAAAGAAATGTCTATTAAATAATGCATTTGGTAAAAGAGAATCAAGTATTAGATGATGATTGGAATCAATATGGAAATATCTAGAAATTATGCATATAAAATTCACTGAGAAGATTCTACTCTACTGTTTGAGAAATCACTTTCCATGCTCTCGGGTCCAAGTTTCTTATCCCTTCAACCATAACTAAATGTGGGATGAGCCTCTACTATGTGTCAGAAATGTCACAGTGCGCCAGGGATATCTACGATGTCAAGTTGTCGGTGGCATTATCTCTCCCTCAACTATCTGACAGTTCAGGTTAGAGACATGGTTAATAACAACTAATTATATTCCAACGAGACAGTTGTTATTAATAGAAGTGGTATAGAAAGTCAAAGAAAGAAATATCTTATTTTTCAGAGACCAAAATAAGAAAGAGGTGATATTTGAATCTTGAAGACGGGGGTTGAAGTTTATCAGGATGATGAAGGTTTGGGCGTGAGTATATTAGGGGTTTGACTAAATTTGGGGGATGGGAGGCAGAGGCAGAGGGCTGGACAAAATTGTGGAGGTCAATCCCCATCATGCCCAGAGGTTTAGACTTTGACTTCTAGGAGATGAGGAATCATTGACTGGTTTTATTTATTTTTTAATTTTTTTCTAAAGATTTTATTTATTATTTGACAGGGAGAGAGATCACAAGTAGGCAGAGAGGCAGGCAGAGAGAGAAGAGGAAGCAGGCTCCCCGCTGAGCAGAGAGCCCAATGCGGGGCTCAATCCCAAGGCCCTGGGATCGTGACCTGAGCTGAAGGCAGAGGCTTTAGCCCACTGAGCCACCCAGGCGCCCCCATTGAGTGGTTTTAAATAAGTTGAATCCAGTTTGCGCTATTAAAGGATGATTTGGGTAGCTCTATGGAGAGTTTTAAAAGGAGAAGAAGCAGCAAGATTAATTAGGAGATTATTGCAATGTTGCAGTCAAGAGGTTATGAAGGCACCATATCCCAGTGGTTACACCTGTTGACCCCTACCTTCACATCCCAACTCTGTTGGCTGCTAGCTCCAAGTTATTCAACTTCTCTGTGCCTCAATGTCCTCATCTGAGAATTGGACTTGTAATAAGACTGATGATATAACCATCCAAGATGAAGTGGACATTAATACAACGTGCTTAGAATAATGCCACCCTAATTCTATGAGGGCATGAACTGAAAAGAACATAGAATAGAGGATTCAAGTCCAAAAAAATACTTAGCAGGTAAAATTGAAAGCATCTGGATTCTAATAATATGTAAAGGTAGAGAAATGAATAACTCCAGGATGACTCCCAGGTTTTTGGCCTGAGCAATGGGGTGAGTGGTGGTGCCTTTCAGAACAGGAGGAACCGGGATTTTTTTTTGAAGGTCAGGGGTTGTTAGTAAGTTTGATTTTGTAAATGTTGAATCTGAGTTTTTTTCCAGCACATTCAGAAGGGCTTATTTAATAGGCTGTTGGGAGTACAGATGTAGGGCTCCAGGGAGACACCCCCGAGCTGAAGATGAAGATTTGATCCTGTCAGCATCCAGGTAGGAATTGAAGCCATGAAATTGTATGGCCAGAAGGAGACAGTACAGGTTAAGAAGGTGGTCAAAAGCAGAGCTCTAGGGGACACTGACTCAGAAGCAGTAGCTAGAAGAGAAGGTCCCAGAGGAGGAGGCTGAGCAAGACAAAATAGAGGTTGAAGAAGAGAATCATAACATAATAAATTAAAGAATGGATAAGGTCACCTGTTAATTAACATTAGGTGCCTGATAACACACTATACCAGAGCAATGGCTCCAAATTCCAAATTTTTGAAAATAATGTGTCAGCAGCTTGTTTTGTTGAGTCCAGCCTCAAGCCTTTGAAGCTACAGATTTATACTAATCTGCATAAATAGTTTGTATCCCAGAAGCAAAGCAAGAGTGTGATATTGTGGCTGCAATACTTCAATTTTCCATTCCAGGAATCAGGCTGTATTAGCTCAGTTTTCTAACAAACACTTATTGCATGTTAAATCAAGAGCTAAAACACCTCCAAGGCTTGAATCTTTGACAGGACAATTACACAATTGATGAGAAGAGGGCCCTGTGATTCTTTGGTTCACCCTTCTGGTAACTCAAGAATTTAGACCAAATTTCCCAGTGTGATTCACTTGAACTCACACCTAATCTATCAAACATTTTTTTTAATTTTTATTTTTTTATTTTCAGCATAACAGTATTCATTGTTTTTGCACCACACCCAGTGCTCCATGCAATACGTGCCCTCCCCAATACCCACCGCCTGGTTCCCCCAACCTCCCACCCTACCGCCCGCCCCTTCAAAACCCTCAGGTTTTTTTCAGAGTCCATAGTCTCTCATGGTTCACCTCCCCTTCCAATTTCCCTCATTTTTTAAAAAAGTATCAGTAGGTGATACTTGCTCATGAGAAAATCAGTTAGCATTATGTCATAGAATTCTTGTAATTAAAATTATCCTATTGAGGGTCTAATAGACGATAGGATAAAATGTCCTCCATGTAAAAATTTTAAGATTTTAAAGAAATCCCAACTCAATGATAGACTCTGCAGTGTGAACCTGTGTGTGTAATTTTTACTTTGACTTATTCATTGTCTATGTATTGACCACCTGTTTTTCCCTGGCACTCTGCCAGGGGGCAGGGCACACAGTAGCACTCAAGGCGAAATACCTCCCTGCTTTCATGGAGTTCACAATAAGGAAAGGATGCCAGCTCAAAAAATAAACAGAAAAGTATGCAAAAATTGCTTTAATTTGTACTAAATGCTGCGATAGAAAGAGGGGATTGAGTATGGGGGCTTATGGGTAAGAAGGAGATAACACCCTGAAAAGAGCTGGGGGGAAGCATTCCAGGAAGTGGTAATATCACACATGCAAAAGCCTTCTCAGAAATTCAAGGAAGAGATCAATTTGGCTGGAGTTCAGCAAATGGGATTGGTGGGTGACAGCTTCAGGAAGAAATGGGAAACGTTTGAATGTTTCTTTAAATGCATAAGGGAGGATTTGCTTAAGAAGGAAGGTGACTGATGTTTCCAGTTTAACTTCTTCATGTTTAAGAAGTCTCACCCAGGACGTAGGCAAAATGTTGCCACTATCCATATCCCAAGACACATCATGGGCCCTCCTAGCGGGGTGCCATTACAAGGGGCAAGATTCTTTCTTGGCATTTCCCTCATTGGCATGGGTGTTTATGAACCTAAACAGCAGGTAAGGGCCTTTGGAGCCCTGGAATAGTTTATACCATGTGCTGGGGAGGTGTTCACTCCTGCTCTTGATGGGCGTGGGCGGCAGACTCCATCCGCTGTGAAGGCGTGCTTACTTGATCTCACTGGTGAGGTGATGTGAGTCAGGAAGGCTGCGCCTCTGTTAACCCATATGAGAAATATTCTCATTCAAAAGGAGCATCAAAAAACTGAAGTGCTCCTAGCAGTGTTATAAACAAGATTTGGGGAAAGTAAATGGATTTCTAAAGAATTTAAGATTCTCTAGGAGCGCCTGGGGTGGGTCAGTCAGTTGAGGGTCTGCCTTCTGCTTCTCCCTTCCTCTGCCCCTCCCCACTTCATACTCTTGTGTGTGCACGTGCTCGCTCTCTCTCTCTCTCTCAAATAAATTAATAAAGTCTTTTAAAAAAAATAAAAGAATGTAGGATTCTTCTAGCCAAACTCATCAAGGAAAAAAAGAGAAAAGACCCAAATAAAATCCAAAACAAGAGAGAAGTAACAACTGAAATACAAAAAGGTTTTAGCAGAATGCTACAAAAAAAATTGTATGCCAAAAAAAATGGACAGCCTAGAAGAAATGGATAAATTCCTAGAAGCATACTGTCTTCCAAAAATGAGCTGGGAAGAAGTAGAAAATCTGAACAGACTGATTACTATTAACAAAATTCAACTGGTAATCAAAAAACTACTGAAAAAAAGAAATCCAGGACCAGATGGCTTCACAGGTGAATTCTACCAAACATTTAAAGAAGAGTTGATATTTTCCTCAAACTATTCCAAAAATGAGAAGAGGGAGAAAAGCTTCCAAATAGGTTCTATGGAAGATTCCAACCAGCCAGTATGGATAATATGGATAATACCAAAATCAGATAGACACCACAAAAAAAGAAGGAAAAGGAGAAGGGGAAGAATAGGTGCCTGAGTGGCTCAGTGGGTTAAGCCTCTGCCTTTGGCTCAGGTCATGATCTCAGGGTCCTGGGATCGAGTCCCACATCGGGCTCTCTGCTCAGTGGGGAGCCTGCTTCCCTTCCTCTCTCTCTGCCTGCCTCTATGCCTACTTGTGATCTCTGTCAAATAAATAAATAAAATCTTTAAAAAAACAAAGAATAAGAATGAAGAAGAAGAAGAAAGAAGGAGGAAGAGAAGTAATAGCAATGTCTCTGATGCACATAGATGCAAAATCCTCAATGAAATATTAGCAAACCAGGGATGCCTGGGTGGCTCCGTGGGTTAAAGCTCTGCCTTCAGCTCAGGTCATGATTTCATGGTCTGGGATTGAGCCCTGCCTTGGGCTCTCTGCTCAGCATGGAGCCACCTTTACCCCCTCTCTCTCTGCCTGCCTCTCTGTCTACTTGTGATCTCTGTCTGTCAAATAAATAAATAAAACCTTAAATATTAAAAAAAAAAAAAGAAATATTAGCAAACCACAGTCCACAATACATTAAAAGAACCATTCACCATGATCAAGTGCGGTTTATTCCAGGAATGCAAAGATATTTCAATATTTGCAAATAAAGCATTGTGATATACCACATCAACAAAATGAGGGATAAAAATCATAGAATCATCTCCATCGATGCAGAAGAACATTTGACAGATCCAACATCCATTCATGATAAAAACCTCTCAATAAAATGGGTTTAGAGGAAACATACCTCATAATAATGAAGGCCATGTATGAAAAACCCACAGTGAACATTTTATTGAATGGAGAAAACCCGATAAATTTTCCTCTGAAATTAAGGTTAAGACAAGGAGTTCTACTCTCACCACTCTTATTTCACATAGTACTGGAAGTACTATCAGCAACGATGAGACACAAAAAAGAAATTAGAGACATCCATATTAGTAAAGAAGAAATTTAACTGTCACTATTTGCAGATGACATGATACCATTCATAGGAAACCCTAAAGATTTCATCACAAAACCACAAGAAGTAATAAATGAATTCAGTAAAGTTTTAGGATACAAAATTAATACCTAGAAATTAATAGCACTGCTACACACTAATAAAGTAGCACAAAGAGAAATGAAGGAATAAACTTAACCAAAGATGTGAAAGACTTTACTCAGAAGAGTATAAAATACTGATGAAAGCAATTGAGGATGATACAAACGAATGGAAAGATATGTATACTGTGCTCGTGAATTACAAGAATTAATATTGTTAAAATGTCCATATTACCTAAAGCAATCTACAGATTCAGTGCAATCCCTATAAAAGCCAACAGCATTTTTTTTTTTTTACAGAACCAAAACAAATAATCCTACAATCTCTGTGACACCACAAAAGACCCTGAATAGCCAAAGCAGTCTTGAACAACAACCACAACAAAACACAGCTGGGGGTATCACAATTCCAGATTTCAAGATACACTACAGAGCTGTAGTAACCAAAACAATGTGGTACCTGCACAAAAAATAGACATATAGGTTAATGGGAGAGAATAGAGAGCCCGGAAATAAACCTACACCTGTGGTCAAGTATTCTCTGAGAAAGAGGCAAGAATATGCAATGGGGAAATGATGATTTCTCTAACAAATTGTACTAAGAAAACTGGGCAGCGACATGCAAAAGAATGAAACTGGACCACTTTCTAGCACCACACACAAAAATACACTCAAAATAGATTAAAGGCCTAAATGTGAGACCTGAAAGCATAAAACTCCTAGAAAAGAAGACAGACAGTTATTTCTCTGACATCAGCTGTAGCAGAAATTTTCTAGATAAGTCTTCCAAGTTAAGGGAAACAAAAGAAAAATTAAGCTATTGGGACTACACCAAAATAAAAAGCTTCTGCACAGTGATGGAAACCCACAATAAAACAAAAGGGCAAGTTACTGAATGGGAGAAGGTATTTGTGAATGGACAAATCCTGATAAAGGGTTATTATCCAAAATATATAAAGAACTTGCACAACTCAACACCAAAAAACCCCAAATAATCTCATGTAAAAATGGGCTGAGGACCTGAAGAGATATTTTTCCAAAAAAGACACACAGATGGCCAGCACACACATGAAAGATACTCAGCATCACGAATCATCAAGCAAATGCAAATCAAAACCACAATGAGATGTCACCTGATACCTCTCTGAACGGTTAGTATCAAAAAGATAAGTAACAAGTGTTAGAGAGAATGTGGAGAAAAGGGAACCCTCAGGTACTGTTGGTGGGAACGAAAACTGATACAGCCACTGTGGGAAACACTGCGGAGGCTCCTCAAAAAATTACCATATGCTTCAACCATTCCCCTGTTGGGTATCTACCCAAAGAAAATGAAAACACTAATTTGAACGGATATATGCACCTTTATGTTCATGGCAGCATTATTTGCAATTGCCAAGATATGGAAGCAAGAGTCCATCCATAGACAAATGGACAAGGAAAATGTCAGAGAGAGAGGCAGGAATATTACACTGCCCTAAAAAAGATGATATTATGTTATTTGCAACAATGTGGATGGGCCTCGAGGGTATTACGCTCAGTGAAATTAGACTGAGAAAGGCAAATACCACATGATTTCACCCCTATGAGGAATCAAAAACAAACAAACAAAAAAAGCAAATAAGCAAACAAAACAGGAAGCAAGATCAGAACTGTAAACACGGAGAGCGAGCTGACGGTTGCCAGGGGAGTTGGGTATGGATAAAACGGGTGAAGGGGAGTGGGGAGATATAGGCTTCCAGTTATGGAATGAATAAGTCACAGGTGCAAAAGGTAGAGCATAGGGAAGACAGTCAATGATGACGTAATAGCGTCGCATGGAGACAGATTTTAGCTACCCCTGCTGTGAGTGTTGTGTAATATCTAAACTTATCTACTCACTATGCTATGGACCCAAAACTAATGTAACATTGTGTTTCAACGACACTCAAACAAAAATTAATTAATGATTCAAATTAATAATTATTTTCCTTAAAAAAATGCAGCATTCCCTGACACATAGGGACAAACACGCTTGTGTTTTTTGAGAGCTGGCTTGGCGGTTAGTTGGGACTAGCGGGCTGGCTGGCCAAATGAGGGAATGCACTTGGCATGAATCAGGACACGGCCTGGGGTAATGCTAGTCAACTTGACTCTAGAGGCAGCCGGACCTTGCCACTCTGGGTTTCTGGGACCCTCTGCTTGTGCATCTGTAGTGCGGGGATGATGTTCCTCTCTGAGAGGATTGGATGAAGATTGGAGATGATGTATATTGAGGCATCTGCTAGGCTAATTGGCATGGGTAATTTGGTTGCTATTTTTACTATCATCATCCCAGACTCCTCACTTGGTGCCTTTGGCTCTCATCCATCTTCTAAATCACCCAACTGAGGTTTCGTCCTGTGTCCTCTCATTGCCAGCTGGTCATCTCCCTGCTCGGTGCTACCCCGCATCTCTAGTTAGGCTCTGCTCACCCTCCCCCGCGGCCCACAAACCCACCCTCGTCCTCCAGACCTTCCAGCATCCCCACCGCTCCTCCACGTAAGCCAAATGACTGGACATTTGTTCCTGTCTAGAACCCTCTTTCCTTACTCCTCCACCTTCTCATCTTTCAAGGCTGGGTGACATTTGTGAGGCAGTAAGTTGGGGCCCAATGTGTGAATCTTGATCGAAAACAAGGAAGTAAATCGGTTGCAGCCTCGTTCGCCATCCTATTTACCAAAGGTGCTCCTGGAAGTTTCTGGTTATCTAAGGTATTTTCATGGTCGGTGACTCTCTGCATACAGTCCTATTAAATTTGGTTATTTTTCAGATCTTTCCTTGTAAAGCTGTCTTTCGGAGCCCAGAGTTCCAGTGGGAAAGAATGTTCTCTCTGGGAAGTAGGAGGGCCCCCGATACATGCTGGGGAAATACAATTCAGGAAAGGGGTTCCCCAGAGGGCAGTGTAAGCAGGAAGCCCTCTCTGTTCTCCATCTCATTAACCCTGGAACTCTCCAACAGTGTCTGCTGCATGTGTTGTCTTTTTGTGGAGAAAAACGTGTAACTCATTCAGTAAAGGAAGTCCTTTTCTCTTTAAGATGAAATGGGAACCATGTCAGTAACAGGGAAGCGAAGTGTGAGTGTGGGCACTGGGTACCTCACAGAGTCCTCAAGCTGTCTTCTCACACTGGTTTTTCAGAACATTGTGGCCATTTACCCTGAAGGCAGGAGAGGTTGAACCTCTTCCTGAGCAGGAGTCTGGCCAGCCCAGGGGGAATGGCTGTAAGATACTAGCCTCAGTCTCCCCAGAGAGCCTAGAGAGACAGCCTTCCAAGGACGCACAGAGTTAATGAGTCTTACACTCATGCCCTCAGAGCTTCAGGTCAGCAATTCAGCTCCCCCATTCCTCGTCGTGAGCAAACAGCCAGGATTACCAGTGAGCTTAGGAAAGCCTCCAACAATCAGACGAACGAATAAAAATGCAACAGGGAAGACCTAGGCTATCCGGGGAGAAGAAAATTTCATCTCCATCAACGATCGAAATATCCACAGAGAGGGGATAACGCATCCAGGAAATCAGAACGTGATGCTGTAATAAAGGGACATTTAGAAAACAAAAAGAGCTTTTGGAAAAAAGCTTTTAATAGCAGAAATGAAGTAATTCAAAGGAAGGATTGGACGATAAAGGATTGCAAAACTCTCCCAGGGTGTAAAGCAAATTGACAAAGGTGGACAGACCAGAAACTAGAGGAGCCGTCCAGAAAATTCAACACTTAAATGATAGAGGGCTTTGTCGTAGAAGAAACATGGGGGGGTGGAAATATTGATGAAATGATTCAAGAAACATTTCCAGGACTGAAAAAAGATGGGCTGCGGGATCCAAGGACTCCCAGCAGAACGAATGAGAACAGACCCCCATCACTGCACATCTTCCATTTGCGGTGACCCTGGGGACCAAGGAACGTCACATCATGCGGAGAGGAGAGGCGAGAGGTCCCCCGCAGACGAGCAGCCGCCAGAGCAGGCTGAGACTCGCCGATAGCAACCCTGGAATAGAGAAGATAAGGAGCCACACCTCCAGCATTCTGGAGAAAAATGTTTCTGCGCCCGAATCCCACACTAGAATAAGGATGCTTTCCAGAGAGCAGGATCTCAAGAAATCTGCTTCCCCTGGCTGGCCCACCAAAAGAGGGAGTGCGCCATGGGGAAAAAAAAAGCACAGAAAAAGGGTGATACGGAAAACAGAAGGTCCAACAGAGGAAAGAGAGAAGAGCGTCCCGCCCCGGAGTTCCGCAGAGAGGTGCCTGGGGGGCCAGCTCTGCCGAGGAGGTGGAGGCCAGCCTCCAGGGCAAGCATGCTGTCATCGGCCCAACTGACACGGGGGGGGGGGGGGGGGGGCGCAGCTGTGCTGTCTTCAAGTAAAGGCGACACCTCTGGGTGAAACTGGCCTATCTTATCTGCGCTTGGCAGGTCTCCCCTCCACACCCTCTCCCGGGTCCTTGGGGACACCTATCACACCCCTGCAGACGCGATGCCATCTGCTTTGCCCTATTCCTCTTCTTTAAATTGTGGTGAAGTGTCTACAACAGTAGGTTTGCCTCTTTAACTATTAAACATCTAAGTCTTTTTAAGGGTACAGTTGTTTTTTTTTTTTAAGATTTTATTTATTTATTTGACAGAGAGAAATCACAAGTAGGCAGAGAGGCAGGCAGAGAGAGAGAGAGAGAGGAGGAAGCAGGCTCCCTGCTGAGCAGAGAGCCCGATGCGGGACTCGATCCCAGGACCCTGAGATCATGACCTGAGCCGAAGGCAGCGGCTTAACCACTGAGCCACCCAGGCGCCCTTAAGGGTACAGTTTTAAGTCCCTTCACAGTGTTGTGCAACCAAGCTCCAAAAGTGCTTTCATTTTGCGCAGCTGAAACTCGTTCCAGGGCAACAGCTTCCCATTCCCCCTTCCCAGGCCCTGGAGCCACCCTTCTGCTTTCTATCTCCATGAATTTGACTGCATACTGCCTAAAAGTGGAATTATACAACATCCATCTTATTTATTTATTTATTTGAGAGAGAGAGAATGCATGAGCAGTGAGGGAGAGGCAGAGGGAGAGACTATCCAAGCAGACTGGGTGCTGATCGTGGAGCCCAACAGGGGGCTCGATCTCATGACCCTGAGATCCAGACCTGAGCTGAAACCAAGAGTGGGAGGCTTAAACAGCCTGTGTCTTTTACGACTGTATTATGTCACTGAGCATAATGTCTTTAGGATCCAACCATATTCTAGTGTATTGCAGAATTTTCTTCCTTTTTCAGCCCGAGTCATATTCCGCTGTACATACACACATTTGCTTCTTCATTTACCCATGGAGGGACCCTGAGATTGCTTTCACCTTTCAGCACTGTGAACAATGGCCTACAAATATCTCAGAGACCCGGCTTTCGGTCTACGGAAGATATGCCTAGAAGTGGGATTGCTGAACCCTGGGGTAATTCCATTTTTTTTTTTTCCTAGAGATATAATGAGATACAATTGACATATGGTATCCTGTGAGCTTGAGCTGTAATACGTGTTGATTTGATACACATGTATGTTTTGCAGAATGATTACTACATAGTGTTAGCCCACACCTGCCTCGCATCACATCATACCATTTCTTTTTTGTGGTGAGAACATTGCAGATCTACTCTCTCTGCAGTTTTCAAGCATAAAATACCGTATTATTCGCTACAATCAGTGTGCTGTATATTAGATCTGCAGAACGTACTCATCGTGTAACTGGAAGTTGGTACCCTTTGACCAACACCTGTTCCCCCCACCCCTCGGCCCCTGACAACCCCCATTCTTCTAGTCTGCATTTCTAGAAGTTTGCCTTCCCTAGATTCACGTACAAATGACACCACTTCTATCTCTTTGTCTGTCTGACTTAGTTCACTTAGCATCCGTCCCATCCACGTTGTGGCAAAAGGCAGGATGTCCTTCTTGCTCAAGGCTGACTAACGTCCCTGTTATCTGATGACATATGTCATCTCTCGACAGACACTTAGGTTCTTTCCATATCTTGGCTCCTGGGATTAGACCTGCAGTGATCACAGGAGAGCAGACAGCTCTTCCGGGTCCTGATTTCATTTCCGTTGGATCAACAGCCAGACCTGGAACAGCTGGATCATATGGTATTTCCATTTTCAAGTTTCTGAGGATCCTCCCCACGGTTTTCCACAGGGGCTGAAGCACTGTGCATTCCTGCCAACAGTGCACAAAAGTTGCAACTTCTCCATATCCTTGTCAATGCTTTTAATTTCCTGGTTTTTGGATAGTCGCTATCCTGATGGGTATGAGGTGGTGTCCCATTCTGATTTACCCTCTTTGTGAGAGCTGGGGGAATCCATGGTGAATTCAGAAGTTCCTGGAGATCCCATTCTTTGGCCACATGTCCAGTAGACATCTAGTGTCTGGGCATGCTTACAGCACTGTCAGATACCCTGACTGTGCTGATCTGGTTGGAGTTCTGCAAAATGTCCATTTGTCCAATAGGACTGTGAGAATCCCAGATCGCACTTAACACCAAGCTTCCTTAATGACTCAAAGGATACAAGCAAGCAACAGGCACCCACAGAATGTTCTTCTCCTGGAAGGGTCCTAAAACCACCTGCTGCCCAATGGTGCCCCTTCTCCTGCAGTAGGGACACATTTTAGCGTCTGGTCGACAGATGAGTTTTAAACCATGGATATGACTGCTCTCAGAGGCAGCTATATCTGTGTGGAGCCTCTTGGTTTTATATTATTAATTATACAGGTAGAAAAAGCTTACCTGACTACCCCGTACGCCCCAGCCAGCCATGCCTCTTAATCCAAAAATTCTACATTTATTTACAATATTTATTCTAAAGACAGCAGGTAATTCCTATTTAAAATACTTTATATGTAGATTTTCCACATGTCTTTCTACTCCTAGACATCATTTCTGGGCTTATGAGAGGTCTGGCTGAGGCATCGCCCAGCAGGGAACAAGTGAGTTACAGGACTGTGTTTACGCTTTTTCTCCCACTTCATCCCCAGGACTCAGACATGACCTTGCGCACTGACTTCCCTTGTCGTCACTTCCATGCACACCCAGTGAATGTGCCTGCAGACTCTGCCTCCAGGACGAACCCTTTCCCAGAAACCTCTCACCTCAGAGAGATGAGATTCCCCTGTCCTTAACACAGCTAGGCTGTGCTTGCTACTCAGTGTTTTATTTTTTATTTTTTTTTAAAGATTGTATTTATTTATTTGACAGAGAGAGATCACAAGTAGGCAGAGAGGCAGGCAGAGAGAGAGAGGGAAGCAGGCTCCCTGCCAAGCAGAGAGCCCAATGCAGGGCTCGATCCCAGGACCTTGGGATCATGACCTGAGCCAAAGGCAGAGGCTTAAGCCACTGAGCCACCCAGGCGCCCCATTCAGTGTTTTAAAACTAAAACACCTTTTGTTTGGATACATCCATAAAAGTGTGAAATCTATAAAGAACAGCAAGGGACTGAAAACCCAAAGCGAGGTACATGTTGACCTGGAGGTGGGAGAATGGGAGATGGTTAGGAAATGTACAAGAGGTCTATAAAGAGCTGCTTTATTTTTTTTAAAAAGATTTTATTTATTCACTTGAAAGAGAGAGAGAGAGTGAGTAGGAGAGAGCAAGAGAGGGCAAAAGGTCAGAGGGAGAAGCAGACTCCCCATGGAGCCAGGAGGCCTTTGTAGGACTCAGTCCCAGGACTCGGGGATCATGACCTGAGCCGAAGGCAGTCACTTAACCAACTGAGCCATCCAGGCATCCCTATAAAGATCTTCTATAGATTTATTTCTTATCCAGGGTATTGTCGACCTGGACCTTTACTGGTTTCCAAACTCTACAATTAAAAAAAGATTTTATTTATATATTGAGAGGCAGAGCCTAAGTTGCGGGGAAGGGGCAGAGGGAGAAGTCCGCTCCCTGCTGAGCATGGAGCCCAATGTGGGACTCGATCCCAGGACCTTGAGATTAAAACCTGAGCCAAAAGCAGAGGCTTAACCAACTGAGCTACCCAGGTGCCCCTTCAAACTCTACTCTTCTCAATGCATGATACATTTTACAATAAGAAATAACTGAATAAATTATAATAGTCTGGTGATATTTCAGTAGTTAGAAGACATATCAGTGAATTAATTAGTACGGAAGCAAGCCCATCATTTTGACTTGTATGTTCTGTGACATGTTCCAAAAAGTCACCATGGGATATGGGGTAGTAAACGGAGAAAACCCTAACCTTGGAGAAGGCAGAGCCCCTGGGATCCCGACAGTCTGTCCTATCTACTACCATAGCCGTGCCTAGAAGACCAGTCTCTTGCCCTCTCTGATCATCGCTTTGCTCATCTGTAAAATGCGATACTGAGAGCGGGGAAGAAGGCTCAGCTACTGCTTGCAGGGAGCTTAGTGACTGGTGGGACAGAGAGGCAAGTACATGGGGGCACTACAGGTGCTAGAATGCGGACAAGCAGCAGGTGCACTGGGAGCGCAGAGATGGAATCTCTACGATTTGAAAATAAAATGGTGCTGTATATTAAGTAAACAGTTATAAGAGTTTTAAGCAAAGTTTTATACTTTAGGGTTTAAACAGGAGGCCTTAGAAATTCTGTCTTGCAAAATATAAAGAATCACTCTTGCTTCCTACCTCCACACTTCCCACCTATGGTACTTCACATGTTGTTGTGCATTTATTCATGTGTTTGTGGATCCCACTAGATCGCGGCCTCCCGAGGGCAGGGCTCTGTCTTACCTGTCTTTGTATCAGAGGGGCTTTGCGCATGCTCTGCTATTTCTCAAGGACTGAGAATCAAGTGTCGCCCCTTTGCAACGGCCACTCCCTACCTGCGGCCCCTTCTGCCTCTTCAGTCTCTTGACATCCTGCCATCGCTTGCTCAGTACGCTCTGGACACCTTGGCCCCTCTCTGGCTATACAGTCATGTTGAGTTCATTTTTGCTCAGGGCCTTTGCACTTGCTGTTGACTCCTCCTGGAGTGCTCTTGCCTCGGTCCGTCCTTGTCACTCAGCTTACATGCAGTCACCTGTCAGAGGTCTGCCACCACCCCCGTATCTAAGATTGCCTTTTCTCTGTCTTCCCACCAGCCCCCTCTGCCCTATTGTCTTGATTTACCATCTGCAAAGGATTTTCACGACCTGTAATTGTATTATGTATTTACTTTTTATTAGCCGTCTCTCTCCTTCATTTGTGCAGAGATCTCTAGTTCTTGTCATTGTCATTTCTGCTGTAGCTCCCCTCGCTAAGTAATTGTCTAGCATAGAGCAGACACTCGATAAATTTTTTGAACAAGTAAATTACGGACAGGTATTCTAGAAGTATTACTGTAAGTGAGATGGATAACTGCTTCCTGAAGAATTTTGCCATGAACAAAATCAACTCAAGATTAATATGCTAATATGGTTCCTGACACATGGCAGACACTCAATAAATATTTGTCCAGTAGTGAACATATAGAATATATAAATAGCTCCTGCAAGTCAATTTTAAAAACCCAGAACCAATATATAAATTGTCAAAGGAAGGACTTTTAGAACGAATAGGTTTAGCGAGGTTGCAGGATTCAAGGTCAATATTCAAAAATTGACTGTATTTCTTTTTTTTTTAAGATTTTATTTATTTTTTTAGTTGACAGAGATCACAAGTAGGCAGAGAGAGGGAGGGAGAGAGAGAGAGAGAGAGAGAGAGAGGGAGAAGCAGGCCCCTTGCTGAGAAGAGAGCCCGATGTGGGACTCAATCCCAGGACCCTGAGATCATGACCTGAGCTGAAGGCAGAGGCTTTAACGCACTGAGCCACCCAGGCGCCCCCCAAATCGACTGTATTTCTACACACTAACAATTGGAAAGCAACTTTTTCAAAAAGTACTACTTACAGGGGTGGCTGAATGGCTTAGTGGGTTAAGCCTCTGCCTTTGGCTCAGGTCATGATCCCAGGGTCCTGGGATCGAGCCCCACATCAGGCTCTCTGCTCAGTGGGGAGCCTGCTCACCTCTCTCTCTGCCTGCTTCTCTGCCTACTTGTGATCTCTCTCTGTGTCAAATAAATAAATAAAATCTTAAAAAAAAAAAAAGTACCACTTACAAATTACAGTTCCCGAAAAAAAGTATTTAGGTATAAATCTAAGACTATATGTGCAGGATCTGTATAATGCAGACTGGGAAACACTGACAAAGGAAACATAGAGCGACATAGATCAAAAGCTACATACCATGTTCGTTGTTAAAATATCAGTTCTCCCTAAGTTGATCTACACATTCAACACCATTCTTATCAAAATCTCCGCAGGCTAATTCTAAGGAATTAGAATAGTCAATATGATCCAGAAAAAAAAGGAACAAATTTGAGGAGTTATGTCACTAGATTCAAGGGAAAGTGCCAGCAATCAAGGCAGTGTGCTCTTGGCAGAAGGATAGACAATACAGATGAGTGAAACGGAACACAGAGCCTAGAAACTGATCTGTATATTATTGATCTACTGATTTTTTAAAGATTTTATTTATTTATCAGAGAGAGAGAGAGAGAGCGCAGGAGAAGAAAGGAGAGGGACAGGGAGAAGCAGACTCCCTGCTGAGCAGGACCCTGGGATCATGACCTGAGCCCAAGGCAGATGCTTAACCAACTGAGCCACCCAGGCACCCCGATCAACTGATTTTTTACAAAGATGCAAAGGTAACAGAGAAGTTAGCTTTTTAATAAAGAGTGCTTGAGCTGGGTTTATGCAAACAAGTGAACTTTAACCCATATCCTATATTATATACAAAAATTAATTAAAATACATTATACTATGGTGAGTGCTGTGAAATGTGTAAGCCTGAAGATTCACAGACCTGTACCCCTGGGGCAAATAATATATTATATGTTAATAAAAATAATTTTAAAAAATAGATTATAGATGTAACTATAAACCTAAACACATAAAACTTCAGAAGATAATTATGAAAAAAAAATCCTTGTGACTTTGGGTTCTGCAAAGATTTCTTAACTATGCCACCAGAAGCATGACCCTTGGAAGAACAAACTGTTGAGTTTGAACAACATCAAAATTAAAAACTTCTGCTCTGCAAAAGACACTCCAGAGAATGAAAAGACAAACTACAGTCTGGGAGAGAACATTTGCAGATCGTATATCCAACACAGGACTTATATCCATAATATACAAGGAACTTGCAAAACCCAATAATACGAGAATAACAACCAATTTTTAAAATAGCCAAAAGATTCGAACAGATACTTTATCTGTTCAGATACACGTATGGTAACAGACGGTAACCACATTTTGCATGGTGAACATTTCGGATATAAAGGTCAAATCGCTGTGGTATACCTGTGATCTACCTGAAACTAATATAACATTGTATGTCACCTATATTTCAAGTAATATTTTTTAATTTGGAAAAAAATAATTGCTATTTTTAAAAAGAGGATATATGGATGGAAAATAGTCACATGAAAAGATGCTTCTCACCATTATGTGTTATGGAAATATAAATTAAAACTACAAGAAAAGACAATTTTATATACATCAGGTTGTAAATATAAGTTTGAAAACTCCAAATGGTATGGAAGATGGGGAGACTGTTAATAAGAGTATAAATTAGAATGATTTCTTTAGCCTTGCAATTTGGCACAATTAGGTTGAAGATTCATACGCCCCAGGACCCATCAACTCCGCTCCTAGACAGATTAAGAAAAACACTTGAACTTGTGCTCAAGAATGTTAGGTACAGCATTGCGTAGTCATGGGGGAAAATGTAGAAAAATGTCCAACCGGAGAATATATAAATTGTGGTTTGCTCGTACAAAGGCAGATCATATTGCAGGAGTTAGCAAACTATAGCGTTGGGTCAAATCCAGCCCAATGCTGTATGTGTCAATAGACCTTTATTGGAAGGGACCCAGTCACCCCCATCCCTTAATGTATTGTTTATGGCAGCTTTCATACTACAGTGGCATTGTCAGGTGATTGCAACTAAGACTATATGGCCCACGAAGCTGAAATTATTGACTGTCTGGCTTTTATACGAAAAGTTTGCTGATGCTTGCCCTACAGCAATGCAGAGATGAGTCAGAGCTACATACATCGTATCAGCCAACGCTCACCCAGAAAACAGAACCAGTGGGAGCCCGTGGGAGGCAGTGGGAGACGTAAGGTAAGAGGTTTTATTGCAAGAAATTGGCTCGCAGGACTGCGGACCTGGCTAGGCAGCTCTGAAATCCACCGGGCAGGTCAGCAGGAAGGGCAGACCGAAACTGTCACGCACAAGCTCAAGCTGCTGTCCGCAGACGGGATTTCTTTCTCTTCAGAGAAGCCTCAGGGGTGCCTGGGTGGCTCAGTCGGTTAAGTACCCTACTCTTGATCCCAGCTAGGGTTGTGATCTTGGAGTGAGTTTAAGCTCCACACTGGGGCTCGGGCGGAGCAGGGGTGGTGGGGGGAAGAGAAGCCTCAGCTCTGCTCTTATGTCTTTCAGTTGATCAGATCACTCCATACGAATTATCTAGGGTAATTTTCCTTACTTAAAGACAACTGATTATGGACTTTAATCACATGTATAAAAGACCTGTGGAGCAATGCTAGGTTGGTGTTTCATTGACTAAGGGAATTGTCACTAACGAAGGTGACACATGAACCGGACCATCACATGGATCTACAAAGACGGATCTTGTGAGTATAATGCTGAACAGGGACAACCAAAAGTTGCAGCATGGTGTGTGAGGTATAGGTTGTCTTTCCATTAAAGCTTAAAACAAGCAAACAAGTGAATGAAGAGCTGATGGATACACGGATGTATGAAGCAGTGTACAGGGAGGATAAACAGCCACTTTTGATCCTGACTGCCACTGCAGGGAAGGAAAGAAATGGAATTGGGGGTGGGTATATTGCATCTGTGATTTATTTTTACTTTTATTTTTTATAGAATTTTAAAAATTTTTTATTATTTGAGAGACAGAGATCACAAGTAGGCAGAGAGGCGGGCAGAGACAGAGAGGGGGAAGCAGGCTCCCAACTGAGCAGAGAGCCTGATGTGGGGCTCGATCCTATGATCCTGGGATCATGACAGAGCCGAAGGCAGAGGCTGTAACCCACTGAGCCACCCAGGCACCCCATGTGTTTTTTGTGTGTTTTTTTGTTTTGTTTTGTTTTGTTTTGTTTTTTAGGCAAGAGACTCTAAAGCAAGTGAGGCATGTAAAAATCTTATTAAGTTTGACCCCTCTGTTGTAATTGTTTGTTCTATTATTGTTAGTACTTGCATGCATGTCTGCAATCTTTCATGATAATTATTTTTTTTTAAACCATAATGAGTTCCCTTCTTCAGACAAGCCTAAAAAGCATGTTCACAATGGGTCATCAAATCGGAGTTAGAACCACACTGGATAGCATCAGAGAGTAGAAGCTGCTTTTTTCCCCATAAGTGCCAAATTTATGCCTTTGGTGGCTGCTTTGGGTATATATATATATATATTTTTTTTTTTTTTTTTTTTTTTTTTTTGGCATGGATCAGTGTTTCAGGGAATGAGCCTCAGCTCCCAGGAGCCAAGCCTGGAAAAGCACAGTGTTCACCATGCTCTCTAGCCTGTGCCCAGCAGAGAGCGGAGGAGGGTGTGAGTCATTCTTACTGGAGCCCTGACCTTGGCTGACCTCCACACTGTCAAGGTCTGTAGCCAAACAGAACTCCTGACTTAAGGAGCTAGAGATAAAGAGGCAGGTGGCCAGTCACATGGTACATGGCGGCTGATGGAATGAGACTTGTCAGACCCCAGGGGGCTTTCAGCAGTGCTGTCTATGAGTTCACACACTAAGGCACAGGGTGCTGTGGGTTCTTCCTGAAGAAAGTCAGATGATGTCTGATTTTCATAAGTGGTTTTATTCACTGACCCAGAGAACACAACCTGCCACATGCCTATAGATACAGATCAGGACATTTCATACGGCACATCAGCATTATGGCTTTTTGCAGAAATTAACTCCTTTTTTAAGATTAAAAAGAATTAAGTTCTCTGCAAACATTTAGAGTATCTGAGAAGCAAGGAAAAAAGAAAAAAACCAATGTCTCCCAAGAAATCCTGATACTCCATGTTATTGGTAGTCTTTTTAAAAAAATTTGTTGTATGTATGTATATTTTCCTACAGTTAAGTTGTTTGTTCAATAATGATTACTGAGCCCCTGCTGCATGCCAGGCTCTCTCTTCCAGGTGCACATGAAGAAAACGATCAAGGTCCCTGCTCTTAAGGAGCTAAGAGTGAGGAGGGTTAGGCCAACCGTAGACAAGTGAATGCATTGATACACAAGAGAAATTTAGATAATATACGGTATAATGAAAAAATTCACCTTGGACAACACTGAAGACTTACAATGTACTGTTGTAAGCCCTCTACCTCTTCTGCATCATTACACTGAGTAAAACTAGTGCGCATGCGTTTGCACATGCGCTTTAGAGGGAAGGTGGTTACCGTAAATCTTTTAGTTCCATGGTTAGGGACGTTCTCTTGGAGACGACAGACGAGTCAACGTGTATGAACGCAAGGTCACAGCCTAGGAAGATCCAGGTTAGGGGCCTTCCGGGAAAAGGAACGAGAAGTTTAAATTCCCTGAGGATAAAATCGTTTAGCATGTTTGCGAAACAGAAAGCCAAAGGTGAGTATGGCCCGAACTTTGGGAAGCAAGCGACAGAGTTGACTGCGGGGACACCACGGATTTGTAGTTTGTGATCAGACCCTGGAGGGCCTTGAAGTCCACTTTTATTTGAAGATACCAGAAGCCGTTGGAAGACTTTAAGCAGCAGAGTGACAAGACCTGGTATTTGTTGGTTTAAAGATTGCACGGCGCAGTGTTTGCCTGATGGATCTGAAGGAGGCAAGAGCCGAAGCCAGGAGACCGGGGGTTCTTGTGGTAAGGGTGATGGTGGGACAGACGGACAGGGGTGGAGGGAGTCGGGACTTCGTGAAGGTGGTGCTGTTTTTATAGTTCTCTGTATGCCATTGATTTTCCCTAATTTTATTTAAAAAAAGGTGGGGAGGGGGGCTTGAAATTTCTTCTAAAACAGAGCTTTAAAACATATCAGCCACACTTCAGGATAGCACATTGGAGAGCAAGCAGGGAAGCCCAAGAATGACACATCCCAGGGATATGGCAGGGGGACCCCCAGGACTGTCTTCTTGGGTACTCCAAAGAACTCTCCAGAACAGCAGAATCAGGCAAATTTTTTCCAGCTGTTCTGTTCCCCTCGTGCTACACCCTCCTCTCACAGTCTCATTTCTGTAGGAGTAAAGGGCAGCTTTTGTGTTGGCTTCTATTCCCGGAGCAAGGAAGAACGGGAACTGAGGTATCTCCCGTGCCTGACTCGCCAACGTCCTATAGACCCAGTCTGAAGGTTGGGGACTCTCTTTGCTACAACCCTGCCCCACTGAAGTCCCTCGGAAGTTGAAGGCAGCTGCAAGTGGGGCTTTACCAGAGGCTGTAGAGCCTGCCTTGTTGGTTGCCACATAAAATCCACTCACCAGTACTTCTTCCTGCTCCTTCCAATAAACAGTCACCATCCCAGAATTTTTTTTTTTCCAAGACTCCCTTATAGCCAGTTCACCAGTCTCCAAGTACTGTCTTGGTCCCAACATTTGCTCTCTCATGCTCTCTAACGATAGGATAGCTGCCTCTGTTTCCTGATTAGAGTTTGCTACAGTCTGGGTTTTGCTGATCAAATCCTGGTGATGTGATTTTACGCAGCTCTCTGTTCTGTGTATTTTCTATAAAGCTGTAAACCTCAATGTGTGTACTCCTTAGGATTACTAAATGAGGCAAAGCCAGTCATGACCCCTCTTTACAGAGGAATAAACTGAGGTTTATTCATGGAACTCAGGTTCCATGCCAGAGGTAGTAACGCCAGGGTTTGAATCGAAGCAGATGCTTTTAGCCTCTATACTGCACATGAAGAAATATATCAGAAAGACACGAATGCGATGTCCTTTGGTTGAGCGTTCTGCAGGCATAGCTAACTGGCTGGCTCGTGAGCCTAGGAATCAATTAACTCAACGAGCAGCAGTTACTGAGCATCTGTAGCATGTGCTGGGCCAAGCTGTGGGGTACCAAGGTGGACAGGATTATGCTGGAGATGATGAGAGCCACCATGCTGAGAGCTTACTGTGTGCCAATCCCCAGGCTAGGTGCTGTGATGATCATCACAGTCAAAGTGAATCTCATGATGGAGCATATTCTTGTGAAAGATAAACAGTGTGTGAAATGCTATAATGGGAATTGCTCAGAGCTGTGTGGTCCAATCCAGGAGTCACAGGTAGCTATTTAATTACAATGAAATAGAATTTAAAATTTAGTTCCTCCATTGCACGAGCCACTTTAAGTGTTTTAATTTTTAAGTGCATGATCTTTTCCCCTTTTTTAAAAAAAAAAAAATTGCTCGATTGAGATGGATTTATATACCATTCGATTCATGCATTTACCATGACCAATTCACTGATTTTCAGCATAATCACAGAGTTCTACACCCATCATTGCTACTAACTTTAGAACATTTTCGTCCTCCTCCCCCCAAATCTAGCATCCATTAGTGATTCCCCATTTCCCCACCAGGTCCACCTCTCTCCAGCCCCAGGCAACCACTAACCTGTTTTCTGTCTCCATAGACTTGCCCATTCTGAACATTTCCTATAAGTGGAATCAAAACAACATAACCTTTTGTACCTGGCTTTTTCCAGTTAACATAATGTGCTCAAGGTTCGTCACCGTAGTAGCTAGCGCCTGTCAGTACTTCCTTCCTTTGTGCTGCTGAACCATATTCCGTTACACGAATGTTTTATGCTTTGCTTATCCATTCATCAGTTGATGGAGATTTGGAGTGTGTTCACTTTTTCACATTGTGGATGATGCTCCTATGAGCATTTAGGTACCTGTTTTCACGTGGATGTTCATTTCTCTTAGATATATACCTAACCGTGAAATTGCTGGGTCATATGGTAACTCAGTGTTTAACCTTTTGAGGAACTGTCACACTCTTTTTTCCAGAGTGGTTGAGCCCTTTTATATTCCCAGCAGCAAGGTATATGAGTTCTAGTTCCTCCCTGTCCTTCTCAACACTTGTTACTATGTTTTCTGATTCTAGTCATCCTAGTGGGTGTGAAGTGGTAGCTCACTGTGGGCTTGATTTACCTTTTCCAAATGGCTAATAAGGCTGAGTATCTTTTCATGTGCTTGTTAGCCATCTGTATATCTTCTTTGGAAAAAAAAAAAAAAAGGAGACTATGCACTTCGTTTTCTTGTGCACATGTTATTTTAATCTAAAAGGATAGTATAAAATGTTTTAAATCATAGTGAGCAGAAACTAAATATTGGGGAGGGTAGTCTCTGGGTCAAGAAAATGGAGCAATTCCTTTTTTTGCTTTTCTAAATGTACATAACCTTTTGTCATGGTCAAATATTAATATTTCCCACCAATTCTTTATCTTCATCTGATTTTGAAAAAGTAGCACAAGGAATTTTAAGTATACACAATATTAACCTGAAGGCAGCCATAGCTAACATTTTTGCAGATTACCCTCCAGGATATTTTTCTAGACTTTCTGTACTTCTAAGAAGTTGCAATATATGTGCAAGTTCAAATTATGCCTTTTATTCTAATCATGACATCATAAATGAGCCCCTGCCTATTCAATACACCTCTTTAACCATGTCCTCCAAAAGCCTCTAGAAAAAAAATGCCACTGTATCTCGCGGTGTGCAGGACAGTCATGGGAGAGTATTTCATCCTTATACTCACTACTTTAAGATTAAGGGGAAATTACTAAATCACACATATACACACTCTCCCCCAAGCCTTGGAAGCCACAAGCCCAGGAGAACTTGGGGGAGGATGTAGGCCGGTCAGTCTGATGCTCTCTCCCTACTTCACATGGGAAAGGACAGAGAAGAGCCTCACCCAGTCTGAGGAAACCAGGCAACTGGCCAAAATTTTCTAACTTACGTCTCCATGGCATGGCTTTGTTTTTTCATTTAAAGTGCTTATAAATCTTCACAATATGATGGACTCCCCCACTTTTTCCTTAAGGGATGTTTATGCTAGAAAGAACTCCATTCCTCTTGCTTTCCCACCCCTGTTTCCCCCCAAAGCCCCTGTGCCATCAGGACAGACTGAATGCAGATGGAGCTATGTTTCTTGTCACCTTTTTGTCTTCTTCCCAAAGGCTCCCGGTTTCCAGTTCCAGCAGTTTCCAAAGCTGATTGCACAGACTCTGTTTTCTCCCCCGATAATGGAATCAATAGCCCTCTCCTCGTGGCCAGCGCTTCTGAAGACACTTCTACCCTTGCTTCTAGAGTTCAATTCTCTAGAGTTCAATTCTCTAGAATTCAATTCTCTAGAATTGAACAAGGCGGGCTGTTGACTCTTTAAGTTCTCATCTTTATCCACAAACACTGCCAAGACGGCAATGCCATCCAAAAAACACATACAGTAGGCTGCTTCCCATCTAAACATTCAGGGGAAACACCAAGATACAAGCACAGAAGAATGAATCTGGCTGTTGGAGACGGAGAGTCTCCCAGCTTCCAATAGTAGCTGTGCAAGAATAACCTTAAGTTGAGTGATTTGTCTCTAATTCAGTGCACTGGGGACGGAATATAGTATTCTTCTCTTCTTTCCCAGCCCGGTGTTCAAACGTATTTTTCCAGCCTTCTTGCTGGTAGCGGGGGGACCACGGACCATGTTCCAGTGAGCGGAATGTGGGTGGATGTGATGAGGGTTACTGGCATCTTAAATCCTTTGCACTCTCTTCTAGCACAGCAGGCATTTGGGAAACCACTTGTTAAACACAATGGTGCCACGAGATGGAAAGACCCAAGGCCCCTGACTGACTGCATGAAGCCAGCCCTACCACCAAACCATGCTGAACAGAGGCATGAATGAGAAATGAACGTTTATTATATTAATCCACATTCATTTTCTCTTCCAGAAGTTTGCCTACCCTGATTCATACATTCCCTTTTTCTATCCCCTATCCCAGCAAAGTTGTCCAGGTTTCTGGGATCAGCTTGTGGACATTGTCTTTATTTATTTTTTTTAATTATTTATTTGACAGAGATCACAAGCAGGCAGAGAGGCAGGCAGAGAGAGAGGAGAAAGCAGGCTCCCCGCTGAGCAGAGGGCCTGATGCGGGGCTTGATCCCAGGACCCTGGGATCACGACTTGAGCCGAAGGCAGAGGCTTTAACCCACTGAGCCACCCAGGCGCCCCTATTTTTTTTTAAGATTTTATTTATTTATTAGACAGAGATCACAAGTAGGCAGAGAGGCAGACAGAGACAGAAGGAGAGAGAGAGAGGAGGAGGAAGCAGGCTCCCCACTAAGCAGAGAGCCCGATGCTCTCTACTTAGTGGGATCATGACCTGAGTTGAAGGCAGAGACTTTAACCCACTGAGCCACCCAGGTGCCCTGGACATTGTCTTTAAAGAGATGTCAGAATAAGAGTTCCATTCTACTAGGCAAGGTTTCAGACTCAAATATCGCCAAGAGCAGAGGCTAGCCAGTAAGGTTCTGCCCTAGTGGTTCCAAGTCAGGGAAGTCCCTACATTTTTTGAGAAATAAAAGCAAAAGTTCATGTTGTCTTCCTGGTGCATTCACTGGCGGAGGCGTCACAGAGACCTTGGGAATCTGAATGGGGGTTTCACTGATTGACTAAAGTCAACACTCCCTTCCCTTCAACAAGTATTTCTTGTGTGATTAGCAACAGGCACACCATCTCCCTCCAGAAAGCAAAGCTGAGAGATTCAAAGCTGGTTCTGGAAGCTGTCCCTCCACACAGGATGGGAACTCCTGTGGCTCGGTGTCTGGGCCCAAGCCCCTACCACCGTGGCCGCGGCCGGCGTTGGCTCTGATGTTGTGGGTGGACAACTGCTGCCTGTATGTGGGAAGCTCAAGGGTTTGTGTTGTACTCATTACGTGTTCTTCCTTTTTTGTCCTTTCCAGGAGACTCTATTACTTCTTGATATTCTTTCTAGACCCGTCGCCCTTTTATGGTGACCTTTTTGGTGTCCCATGTGTTCGCTATTGATGAGAATTTTTTTTTAATGTTTCAAGGAGGTCAAAAACAAACAGTATTTCACAGGTTGGAATGAAGAAGGCTTTGGCCTGAAGAACTTGAGGATGGAACGTAGGGCCTGGTCCTACTCTGGGGATAAGATGGCAGCCCTAGACTCATTCCTCGTTCCACAGCTGGATTTTGTGTCTTTTGTGACACTCTTTCTCAGGCTGTAATCATCACAGTCAGTTTTGAGAGGTTTTGGGTGACACCACTGATGTATTTCAGCCTCTTTTCCCTACTTCAAGCTTTTAAACCAGGCTTTCCAACCCAAAGACACTTTCTAACTGTCTCATGAAGACCTTGAGTTTCAGGTTCCAGAATGTTCCAGAAAATCCATGTTCAAACTAGATGGACAAATGTGTGCACACATGTGGACACATATCTTTGGGCTGCTTCCTGAAAGGCAGCTGGATTCTCTGTGCTGCTCCCTCTTTCTCTCTTCTTTTCCTTCTCCCCTCCCTTTGACGTCTCATCATTTCTCGTTCAGTCTTCAAATCAAACATGGTGATGTTTTTTGGTAACTTCTGGACCAAGTGAAAATTCATCTAGAAAAGCTACGCATGTGAGTCAGTTTGTAACAAGAGAAAGATGGCAAAGAGAAAAGGATAGCTGAGCATCACAGGCGATAGATGGTACAGGCTGGTGGAAGTGTGACTAAAGGTTTTAATGGCGTGTGCTTTTTTTTTTTAAATGTGAAATCTGTGGAACGTCAAAATTTGTCTTTATCTTAGGATTCCCTCACCCTAGCACAAAACTAATTTGTAATTGGTCTCTTTTTACTTTATTTTTAAAAATATTTTATTTATTTCTTTGAGAGAGAGAGAGAGAGAGAGAGCATGAGCAGGAGTGGGGGAACAGGCAGAGGGAGAAGGAAAAGTGGACTCTCCCTGCTTGCCTGATGCGGGGCTCGATCCCAGGACCCCGAGATCATGACCTGAGCCAAAGGCAGACATTTCACCGACTAAGCCACCCAGGTGACCCTGTAATAGGTCTCTTTCAGGAGTTATTCATGTGCCTCTATTTTTTTACATGATAACAATCTCAATGCATATAATCTTATATTTTGGTATGAATTTGTTAGGAAAATTCTTTGGAGATTTAGGAAATTCTAAAAGTTAGGAAAATCAATTTCTTGGCTCTTTTTCATATTTCTTAGTTGAGTTAGCTGGTGTTGCAGAGAATTTTTTAGGGTCAGACCTGTGTGCCCGCTAACACTGGACCTCCCCTTTCCATCACGGTTCTCACTGAAGAATGCAGACATCAGCTAGCCTTGAGGAGAGCTAGGAGGATGCCAACCTCTGGGCAAAGAATAATGAGTTAAACTGGGCTTGCAGCTGGTAGAATGCAGTCTAACAACAACAAGTTATGGAAAGAGTACGGAGGCCATGGGAAGTGCTTGAAATCCATGTGTACGTCCTACTAAGGGTTCGGAGTCCTCACTATTCGCCCTGCTCCAGACCCTGGCACAGAGTGTCCAGCAGGTGTCCGATGATCAGGGACTGTCAGGCTTGCAAGTGACCTTTCTGGGCCTCCTGTCTCACACTCCCATGATACAGACCAGGAATCTCAACCCAAGAGAGGATGCAGCCCTCCCTGTTGTAAGGACAGGGTTGCAATGAGAAAGCAGGCCTCGGGACTCCTAGTTCAATGCTCTGCTCAAGCCTGAGAGGGAGGAGGAGCGGGAAATGAATGGGATCAAGGAAGCAAAGATGCCACAGAGCAAGAGCTTGAGCAAGATGGTACCGGAGAAGGAGGAGGAAGGGAATCGGCAGTGAGGTGTCCAAGCCTTCGCTGATCTAAAGAGCAAACTTGAAATTAGGGTCGAGTCCTCTGAAATGAGCACCTCAAATTGTAGAGAGGAGTCACCTAAGCCTCTGGCCTCTCTTGTCTGCTCCAAAATGAAGTTTCTAGAAGAGAGGGCAAGGTGATGTAAGATGATCCTTGAGAAGTTGTGAAAGGATACAGCCTCTACTTTTCTACCGTTTGCTGTCCGTGGAGGCCATGCATGTCTTTCCTGTGAATTCTTGAGGGACTTTTCCCTAGTAAAAGAATTAGGGGCAGAGGAACTGCTAGACATACCCACAGCTGCCCCGTGCTGCCCAGACTCCCTTTGGCAACTCCCTTCTGGATTATTTTCCCTTGACATATCATTATAGAAGATAAATATGCATTAGCAATCTAGAGAAATCCAAACTCCTTCATCTCATAGAAAGGTCCAGAAATGATCTGTAACTAGCCTGAAGCCCCATCGCTTAGAAGAATGTGTCTAGTGCAGGGTAACAATTACCCTAAAACTTGGCTTGTGGGATAGTCTCACCAAAATGGCTGCTATCTGGCCCTTTTGTTCCTGTACACCCTCCTGGCCCTCAAATCAACACGGAGAGGGTATTTCCCCTCTGCCTGAATCAGGCGGGTCTTGTGCCTGCTTTAATGAATAGCATGGAGCAGATGGAGTTTCCTAGAACTTCCAAGCTCAGTCCTAACTTTCCAGCTCCTCCATCTTGGAAGCCCGCTGCTGTGTAAGCAGCCTGAGCCCCCTGCCTGCTGAAAAGACCACATGTGGAGGCAGATGGAAGTGCCTGAGGTGTGAGGGAAGACTTCTCGCACCTTCCAGTTCAATCCAGCTGCCGGCAGCTAGCTGACTGTAGCCAAGGGAGTGACACTAGCCAGTGCCCAGCTGACTCATAGAACCTTGAGAAAAAGTAAATGTGGGGGATTTTGATGATTAGTTTTGGGGTGGTTTGTTACTAGGCAGTGGATGACTGCAGCAATGGCTTAAAATAGCCACCCTGCATTATTTCTCACAAATCTATGAGTCCAGGGCGGGGGCGGGAGAGGCAGGTGGGTCTGCGATGTGGACCAAGCCTGGCCAATCTCATCTGGACTTGCTCGTGCCTGTGCAGTCTCCTGAGGGCTTGCTGGTAAGAATGGCCTCAGCTGTGATGACTCATCTCTATAGCACAGGGTCTGTCGTCCTTTTATTTATTTTTCTTTTTTAAGATTTATTTAGTTATGTGAGAGAGATTGAGAGGGAGAATGGGAGGAGGGGCAGAGGGAGAGGGAGAGAATGTCAGGCAGACTCCCTTCTGAGCCTGGAATCCAACGCGGGGCTCGACCTCATGACCCTGAAATCATGACCCGAGCGGAAATCTCGAGTCAGATGCTTAACTGACTGAACCCCCCAGGAGCCTCCCAGGTGCCCCCTTGAGTGGGCTTGACCTTCTTGGCAGAATTCCAAGAACAAAAGCAAAAATGCACAAACTTTAAAAGAAAAATAAACTTTTAGAAGAGTTTTGGATTCACAAAATGGAGGGGAAGGTATGGAGGTTTCCCGTATCTTCCCTGCCCATTCCCAACATGCTTAGCCACAACACCCCCACCCCCACTTATCAACATCCCTCCCCAGAGTGGTACCCTTGCTACAACTGGTGAACTTACCTTGACACATCAATATTGGCCAAACACCACAGGTGACGTTAGGAATTGGTGCTGTACCCTTTATGGTTTGGGACAGATGTATGATGACACGTATCTACCATTGTAGTATCACACAGAGTAGTTTCACTGCCCCAGAAATCCTCGGTGCTCTACCCATTCAAACTTCCCCACCCCCTAGCCCCTGGTGACCACTGATCTTCCTACTGTCTCCATAGTTTTACCTTTTCCAGAATGCTGTATAATTGACATCAAACAATAGGTAGCCTTTACAGACTGGCTTCTTTCACTCCCCAATGTGCATTTAAGTTTCCCCTTGGTCTTCTCATAGCTTTGATAGCTCATCCCCTCCATCCCCCTGCATTGAATAACATTTCAGTGTCTGAAATGGTCATTTATTTTGTTCACCTACTAAAGAACATGTTGGTTACTTCCCAGTTTTGTCCAAATTATGAATAAAGCTGCTAAAAACTCTGTGTACAGGTTTTCGTATGGAACGGTTTTCAGCTCCCTTTGGTTAATATCAAGGAACGCTGTTGCCAGATCATATAGAGAGAGTCCCGCTTCCTTGGGTAAGAAACTGTCAGCTGTCTTTCAAAGTAGCTCTATTGTTTTGCATTCCCACCAGCAATGCAAGAGAGTTCCTGTTGCTCCACATCTGCACCAGTATTTGGTATTGTCAGTGTTCTGGATTTTGGAAATTCTAAGAGGCATGTTGCACAAGCATTTTGCAAGGCGTCATTTACATTAAGTCGACTGACATTCCACTGGCCAAAGTTAACCATATAGGTGAGCCTAGAGTGGGCAGGCACTACAAGATTAGAGACAAAGGATAAAGGGAGGTCATTCATTGGGGCCATTAATGCCATACAATCTACTATAAAGAATCTAGACAGATTTCTCATAGGGGAGTATAAATAGCATTATTAAGAAAATGGACTAAAATCTAGAATCAGAGAAGTCCCATTTGAAATTAAATAAAACAATTAGATGAGCATTTTCTAATTTCTATTTTTTAATTTTTATTTAAATTTTAGTTAATATACAGTGCGATATTGGTTTCAGGAGTAGAAATCAGTGATTATTCAGTGACATACAAGACCTGCAATCTCAAATTTTTAAATGTTCCCGAAGTTTCTGGCAGAGTCCCCACCACTAGTAGTACTGATCTTGTTTTAATTCCATTAGAGGGTGACTTTCCCAAATTCCTATTGACGTTCATGTAGAAACAGAACCAGGAATAAAGAACAGGTCTCGTATAGGACCAATAACTATGTGGCCCCTCATTCCAGGAATTAATTCACCATAATGAGCCTCTTAAAGCTCTTGGTAGAGTTCCTGAGAATCCTGTTAAATACGAGTTAGCTCTCCAAAAAGCCAGTGGGCAGTCCGCTTTGTGATTTGCCTCTGGACACCTAAAGCTGTTGGTGCCCATGCTTTAGAGAAGGGACTCAGCCAGTCTCTTAATGGGAGAGGACAGCTATTTGCACATGTGTGTGCATGCATCTGTATGTAATGTTTGTGATCTCCCATATACCGTGATTTAAGTTTGGTTTTACCTGTTTTCGCCTCCCCCACATTCCCAGGAAATACTGAAAACTGGCTTTGCATTTACACTTGCCGCTCTGGGAGGCAGATTTGTTTTCCAATCCCTGGGTTTCGGATGGGCCAGAGGGGTGAGAAGCAGAGAGGGGCAGACTGGGATCACGGTTCCCAGATTCCAGCCAGCCTGCTATTTACAGCCCTGTGGTGCTGCCCCCTACGCAGTGATTCACTGCAGGCAGAGGAAGGGTTCCTGGATCCATTCTTTCTCCGCCACCCCCTCTATCGACCCCAAATTGAACTTTGCTAACCCTGTGTTTCTGTTATTTATTGCTCAGGAATCGGGAGTCAAGGAACCTGTGTTCTGGCTCTTGGGCCACTAAATGTCTTCGGGTCTTAGTTTTCTCTTCTGTAAAGGGAGCAAGCTGAACCAGATGTGTGCTCCTGCTCTGAGCTTTGGAGAGTCTAGGATGCCAAGATAAAACCGGAACGAAGTCACAGGGTTCTCAACACACGATGCCCTAAAACTCCCAGTCATGGCCAGACACATCTAGAAGAAGCAGGTTGGGAAAACAGTCCAAGAAATTACAGATATTTGCACGACCAAGGAACTACTGCACTCCCTTGGGCGCTGTTATTAAACCATAACAAACTTACCTAAGGTGGGGAGAGGGAGGTACAAAAAGATTTCAAAACCCAAAAGAGCTGTTCCATTTGCTGAGAACTTAGGGAGTATCCTTTCAATCAGAAACTCATTGTGACTCGCCAGGCCAGGGACATCTGAGGATAAGGACCGTGAAGTGCTGTTCTCCCTCCAGCACACTGTATCCCAGGGTTCAGATCAGTGTGTTTGTTTTTTTTTAAACAAGGGGTAAGGAAGAAAATGGCGAGGGTGAGAAATACCACTTGCTTCCATTCATCTGGGAGAGATCCGGTAGGTACCTTTTGAGTTCCTATTAAGCAAATTCGGCGATAGCTTGCAAAACAGCATTTTTCCAAGAAGAGTCCTCAGATGTACTCCCCACCCTCTCCGCTCCCCCTCCCCCCGCCATCCGACGAGATTGCAAGGGTCCCCGCGCCCATTCAGCGCCCGCGAGAAGATTCAGTCCCCTCGCCCATCACAGCCCGATCGCTCTGGACCTCTAACGTCCCTCGGTCCTCCCCTCCCCCGTGACCCCTTCGCCAACCTACCCTGCCCGTTGGGTAGGTCCTATTCCTGGGAACTCTTGCTGTCATTAGAAGGGGACACGCCGTCGCCTCGGAATCCTAGCTGTCCCTTCCTAGTGGAGGGGGCATCTGTGCTTAAATGCGGGCGTCGCGGCAAGCAGAGTCCAGTGGGCAGGCGACCGGGCGCTGCAGAGTTCGGCGGCCCGAGGAAGGAGGATGCCCTATCCCAAGCACGGCTTTTAGCGGAGCTGCAAGACTTCAGAACCACCGGGAAGCCCTCGGCTCACCCTAGAGCCTAGGAGAAACCGGCCAGACCTCGGGACCCGGCCCAGCCCGGCTCCCCGTGCTAGGCAGGCGGCGGCGGGACAGAGCCCCGCATCCCGGGGCTCCCACTCGGGCGCCCAGTCCGACTGCGGCGGAGACTCCCGCCGCCGCGGCTGCAACCGGCCTGGCTTCCCTGCAGGGCGTGCGGGGCTGGAGCAAGGGGGTGGAGAGAAAAGGGGAAGAGCCTGGGCGGCCGGCGGGCGGGGCCTGCAGCCTCCCCGAGCCTCGGCAGCCGCCGCGCACACGGCTCGCCCTGCGCCTCGCTCCGACTCAGGCGCGCACGGCGCCGGGACCCGCGCCCGAGCCCGAGCCCGGGGGCGCCGCTGCTCCTCGGCCCCCGGTCCCCGCCGCCCCGAGCGCGCCGCGCTGAGGCCGAGCCGGGCAGCGGGGCGCTCCGGCGGCTGGGGCTTTCCGGCTGACGCTCGCCGCTCCGTCTGGCCGGAGGACTGGCGGGGAAGGAAGGGGAAAGCGGGGACACACACACACACACACACACACACACACGCACACACTCGCCGCGGCGCGCGCGCATTGCACACTCGCAGCCGCGCGCCCCCGCCGAGGCGCGTCCCGGGCGAGTTTGGCCCCGCGGCTCCGGTCCGGCACCTGCCGGCTCCGCGCGCCGCGCCGCGCCCCGCCCCCGCCCCGCCGACCCTCCGGCCCCTCCCGCCGCTCGCCCGCACAGATCTGCCGGCGCTGGGGGGGGAAGCAACTCCATCCAGATAACTTGCCGGCTGTGGCGCAACTGGTCTCGACAGCGGAGGCGCCCGAATGCTGCCCGGGTGAGGTAAGTTTCCTGCGCGTCCCCGGCCCCTCCTCCCCAGACCCTCCTCCGGGGCTGGGGCTCGGGGGCTCCGCGTCCTGGGGAACCCCGGACGTCTCTGCGCTCGCACTTTGTTCGCCTTGTGCGGGGGCTAGGGTGGAGGGCTGCGAGGGGCCACCGAAGTGGGACCTTCATTCCGCTGGGGCCACGGCTGCGCGCTCCCCGCGAGCACCCACCCGCTCGCTCACCCCCACCCCCAGCCCCGGCCGCAGTGACCCTCGGGGACCTCTCTGAGTTCGCTTAAGCGGGAGCTCCCTCCCCTTCGCAGGGGAGCAAGCTGAGTCTGGCAGCGGCGGGAGAGCTCTCCCACCACCACCGCCCCCTCCCCACCCCCCCGGGCAGTAAACACAGGCGAACTTGTCGGGCGCCCCTGGAATCTCCGGAGGGGCTTGCGAGGCGGTGTTCTGGTCCTTTCTGGCGCCGAAGCCGGATTGCACAGGTGCGGTACGGTTCCAGCCTAAATGCAGCCGCGGACTTCTGCGCTTCCCCGGTTCCCTCCCCCAGCCCCATCAACGTGACGCTTCAACAGCTGGGGGGGGGGGGGACGTATAGGGGGACAAGGAAAGGGAGAATGCTGGGGTTCCATTCGTCAGGCCGGAGCCGGGAGTCCCCAGAACAGAAGACAACAAATGTCTGCTTATCTCTCTCTCATCTATGCAGATGAGCCTGTTGTGTTTCTTATCCCCCAAGCTCGCTCGTCTCTGGTGCCCGGTGTGGCTGGGTAGAAACCTGTTCCAGAGAAGTTGTTTGGATAAGCTGATGAATTCTTTCACCGGGCTCTTAACAAGGACGTGCTAGTTTCTCTGATGCTCTCTGAGGGCAGAGTGTTGCAGACCCCCAGATGCCACCCCTCAATCTTTGCAGGACTTTTTCAGCCTCCCCAGGCCCTACCTGCCTCTAGGGTCAGTGACCCTTAAGACACTGGGTGGGCCTCACGATGTATTGGTCTCCTGCAAAAAAAAAAAAAAAAAAAAAAAAAATCCGTCTCCCCATCTGCACTCCTGAGCATGGATTTCGGGAACCTCTTTTGCCCCTCTGGTGACAAGCATGCACTCAGACTTCTCTCTTGTTCCGTGGAAAGGCTGAAGTGTTCTGCAGTTGTTGGAGAAAAGCCTGAGGCTTGGTTTCATTACCCCTCTAATGCGATGAAGTAAAATAGTGCTCATGGAAGCTTTAGTCAGAGCATTTCCAGCTGAGAGCAGGCCCTGGGAAAAAAATCTTTCTCAGCCAAGTCCATGCCGGTTGGCGGCTCGTTGAGTAAGCATTGTGCATGGTGTCTGAGCTGAGGGGAACGTGCATTCCTGGTACAGCCATGGGAGTGGAGACTGGGAGCCCCCTGGGAGAGGGCTGGGAAACCTGAGCCTCATGGGGAGTGACCTCTTAGTGGAGAAAGAAAACTGTTCAGAACTGAGTGGTAAAAGCACATTACATTTCTGTCCAAATTAAGGAGACTGGGGGGGATCTCCTAATGATACCTTGCACTTGAATCAATGCCGTGTTATTTCTGAATGCTTTTCAGTGCTTTTATTAAGTTCTGACCGTTTCCGAGGGAGGCAGGGCAAAGATGATTGACCACATGCTCAGGAATAACGTGAGCCTCAGAGATTGAGGGACTTATCAAGGTAATTAGCAGCTGGACTTAGAGTTGTCACAGGCAGGTTCTCTGATAGACCCCCCACCCGGCCCCCCATCACCGCCCGCGCCGGTTCTGTACTTGCCGACAGTTTCACAGTGGCCAGACGGCTTCTGCATTTATTGTGGTCTGCGCTGTCTTACTGTGAATCACTGTTCACGTGTGGCAGGTGAGGAGACCGAGGTTTCAGACGGGGAGGTTTTCTGGGGTATCCTGTCTAAGCTAGTGAAGGTTACAAGGCTAGACCTCAAAGCTCTTGATGTCCAGTCCATGGCTTTGCAGATGATGCCATTGGCCCACTTCTGATGGCGGGGAGGAGACAGGATGGATACCGCGATACACCGGGATCTGTTCCACGTGCCTGCTGGTGATTGAGAGTTCCAGTTCTGGGACTCTGTTTGGCTGTATGACCCCGGGGGCCAAATCCTATCACCTCTGAGCCTCAGGGGTCCCGTATGTGAAACCAGAGATTCATAATGAATGATCTTTCTCTTTCTAGTCTCCCCCTTCTATTTAGCTAATTTTCTATTTCACTTGTAATTTATTCCCCCTTACCCTTGATGCTGTCCCATTTAGTGAAGGGAAACATTTCTAGGGCACTTTAGCTTAGCATCTATATTGTTTAGTGTTATTACTTGACTCGGAAATGTCCCAGTGGGTTGGTCTTCCCTAAAATATGTGTCAAGATTCCCTCAAATATCCCAGTCAACGCATACCTTTATTTTTAGACTCGGAATTTGTGTATAGTAAGTACTCAAATCACCCCTGAACGAAGGGGGCAGATGAAATCACTCACAAGGAAGACACGTGCTGTCAAACAAAGCTTCGCATCATGTAAATTCCCAGCATCCGCTGACCCGTAAGGTAATTTACCTACATGAGGTGCACCTCTTGAAGCTGGCGCGTACAGGTGCTTTTGTTGATGTTTTTCCTGAACACATCCTGTAAAGAAGAGTTTCTCTTTCTCCGTGTAGACAATAGACTCCTGTCATCTCTGTCCTGCTCCTTTGCTTGCCTCCCCTTCCCTTAGTTTTCAGGATTGTGTAGCTGGCTGAAAGACACATTCCTAGAAATTGACTTGTGCCCTTTTATGAAAAGAGTTAGTCTTGAAATGGGGAAACCAACCACTTTTTTTTTCCCCCCTCTGAGTAAATTTCAAGCAGCTGCTAATATTGGCTGGTGGTTTCAGAGAGGAAACCTAATTAACGAAACCGACCTAGATTCTGTTCCCCTTTAAGGGTCTTGTTTCCATCCCTCTCTCCTATATACGTCAAAGTTGTGTTTTTATTTTCAGAAGAGGGATGAGGAAGAAGTAGAATGGTTCTTAAATATTATTAACAGGTCCAGCCTTTGGAATTGAGGTATGTCTTTGTGATAAAGAAATTACATGTTAAATAGTTCAGAGGCTTGCCCTCTTTATGCATAGGACAGTTGAGGCACAGAGAGGTGAATTGGCTTGCTGGGGGTCACACAGAAGTTTAGCAGGAGGAGCAGGGCTAATATGGAATTCTTTTTTTTTTTTTTTTTAAGATTTTATTTATTTATTTGACAGATTATAAGTAGGCAGAGAGGCAGGCAGAGAGTGAGAGAGGAGGAAGCAGGCTCCCTGCTGAGCAAAGAGCTGGACACGGGATACAGGACTCAATCCCAGGACTCTGGGATCATGACCTGAGCCGGAGGCAGAGGCTTTAACCCACTGAGCCACCCAGGCGCCCCTAATGTGGAATTCTTAAGAAGGTTCATATTTAAGGTTTTGCTGGGAGTTCTATGGTGAAGGTACATTTTGAGTTTTAGAAATCATGGAGTTTAAGGGGAAACTTCTGTTTGCTAATACTTATTAGTGAAGTAGCATAGTTTTAAATGATTTAGTATTCATATTTTTAAAATGTTCTCATCCAAGCAGTTACCATTAAAGAGAAAATATTTGTCTCTTTTTATCTCCTCCCTATGATTCTCTTCACTTATGTATATCACCAGACTCAATTAATACTTTGTTCCAACCAGTGCTGGAGGAAAGGGAATTATTTGAATAGAAATACAAATATATGGTGGTTTTCCAAGCTTCTCTTCCTGGTAAATAAAGCCAGAAGCCAAAGGTGGCACCGCCATACAGCCGGTAAAGTCATAAATATGTATACATTTCATTTGCATTTTCATTTTACTTGTACTTCAGTGAAATGGTGAGTCAGAACATTTGATATCCTGGGGAAAAAAATACTTTTTTTTTTTCTTTCTATGGCTAGAACCTTCATTAGCGACACTGTAAAATATCAAGTCCTAAATGTATTTGTTGCAGAAACCTGTTCTTTGTATCAAATCTGTTAACTAGAGATGGAAAGAGTCCTTTTCTTTTAAAAACTGCCCAGTTAGAACTGTGCATTATGTAGCTTAGCTGTTCATTTGTGGACTTTTTTTATGGCAATGCTAAATGCCAAGGCGAGTCAGAGAGGGAGGAAACCTAGCCTTCTGTTTTAATATTTTTCTTTGAGGGGCTCCTGGTGGCTTAACGTGTCTGCCTTCGGCTCAGGTCATGATTGCAGGGTGCTGGTGCTGGGAGGGAGCCCCACGTGGGGGGGGGGTCCCTGCTCAGCAGGGAGCCTGCTTCTCCCTCTCCTTCTAACCCTCCCCCTTGCTTGTGCTGTCTTGCATGCTCTCTCTCAAATAAAATCTTCGAAAAATATATTTTTTTCTTTGAAAAAAAAAACCTCTACCCTTAATCTGATGAAATTGTTGAACTATTGGATAGTAAGTGATTAGCTGCCATTGGTCCAGTAAGTACTTTATTCAGCCTGGTCCCTTTCGATATGAAAGAGGAAGCTGGAGAAAACAGGCTGGATTTTGTGCATCTCCTTCTCAGTTGTATCTACTTTTGTCTAGTTTCACCAGCGGCGGATAAAGGAGGGAAGTAGAGGAACCCTACTCAAATGGGGTTACTCCCGGGGAATGTAGAGTTCAAACACGGATAATAATTGGAAGGAACATGGTTCCATGTTTGCTCAACAGCAGCCCTGCCCCTTACCCCCCGTCCCGCTGGGCATTATTTTTAGGTCCAAACCTCTACTTGAAGGGGCAGCTCCCTGAGGTACACGTTCCTCTTGTAGAAAGTTTTCTGTGTTGTTAATGGGACTGGGTAAACAACAGGTGTGCGGTAGGTTTGGGGGAGTTTGCATAGTGGGTGAGCGAGTTCTTGAGACTTGTTTTCTCTAAGGGTTTTAGAAAGTCCCTTGGAAAATGGTGATGAACTGTAAGACACTCCGTAGACAGTATCGCTCCCATGAAAACTGGGCATGTGTGTTTTTCAAGCCGAGGTTCTTCGGGCAAGGGTTGGACTTACAAGCACCAGCGGCCTAGAGAGTGTAATTACCTTAAATTGGAACTAAAGTTATGGGGCAAAAGACAGGACCATAAAGAATTTATTTTGTAAGGAAAAGGTGGTACTTAAGCCTTTGCATCCGGGAATGCTGAGCAAGGGAGTTGGGAGGTGCATAGAATTATGGCTAGCCGTAAAAACCTGTTTCTTTGCTTGACAGACTGGCCCAAGAAATCCAGGAGATTGACCACGCTGGGTAGTGGGCTTTCAACATTTAATACATGCTTTCTTCTTTCTTTCCTTTTTCAACCGTGCCTGCCATCGTGATCTTTGGATCTTTGGGCGTAACAATTTTCGATCAAGAAAGGAAACAAAACAGCAGCAATAAAAAGCGACGCTGGGACGCGCTTGAGGGAGTAGTAAGCGTATCATGGGTCTTTCACTAATATTTGTCAATGGGAAGGTTAGGCATATGTTTTATTTATCTTTGTATTCTTGGAACTTGGAACTTGGCACTCTGCCTGGCACATAGTAGGGATGAAAACATGTGCACTGAACAATTTATGCATTCAAACAGGTGTCACTCTTCAGAACTCCAGGACGTTTCATAATTATGCGAATGATTTTACTTATTTTTCAGACTGTTTAGAAATGTTTGTTTCAATCCTTGTTTGTGGTCCTTTCATCATAAATATGGTTCATTCACCAGACCACCAGCCTTTCTTTAACCAGCATGCCTATGACGGATCTTTTTTTTTTTTTAACAGAAATAATAATCTGAATAAAAAATGTGTTCTTCCTTTTATTATTATTTTTTTAAGATTTTATTTATTTGACAGAGATCCCAAGTGGACAGCGAGGCAGGCAGAGAGAGAAGGGGAAACAGGCTCCCTGCCATCCCAGGACCCTGAGATCATGACCTGAGCCGAAGGCAGAGGCTTTAACCCACTGAGCCATCCAGGCGCCCCCTTCCTTTTATTATTTACAAGCATCAGTTAAACGTATTTTTGAAGCACCCAGAGTGGCTGAGTGGTGAGTTTGACTCAGGTACACAGACAGGAGTGGACTTTAAGCTTCTCTAAGTTAATCAGTTTAAGTGTCGTCTCCTCCGGGGGACCTTGGCCTTCTCCGCTCATCTAACCTAACATCTTCGTATGTTTTCTTAGCACCGTGGTGCTGAGACATGTTTCTTTACACGCCGGACACCTGTACTTGCGGGTCCTCCCAGGATCCTGTGTTCCTGTCACCTCTGCTCCAACTCACATTCAACTCTAGAAGGTCCCGGAGGGCAGAGACCATGGTTCTTTCACGCTGTTTTTCAGGCGTTTGGTACCAAGTAAGTGCCCAGTAAATACCTGAATGAAGGAGGGAGTCCCCTTCATCCTGTCAAGACGAACTGGGCCACCACGGAGGTCACTCAGGTGGAAAGGTTCTGCTGTGAAGAAAGTTCTTCAGGGTTGGCTGCCTCGGCTCCTGTGAGAAGGACATCTGGGTCCTGCAGGGGGAGGGAGCAGGGCTGGCTTCAGTGGAGAGATCCTGGCGTGAGGCTGAGGCAGGGTCTCTGTTCCTTTTCCTTTACTCTGAGGGGAATGGTAGTGAGCTGATAAGTCGAACTTACCAAGCATGAAACAGAACATTCCAAACTGTTAAAGACGGGGCCTACAAGTTCCTAAGGCGTCAGTGTGTCATTCGTAATTAAGACAGCTTGTGATAATCTGCAAGGAAAATCCTAGGGCATCTCAGCTATAAAACTTCCCCGACTCCCCTGATTTTTCTTTGAATGTAGGCCCCACCAGGGGCCACGCAGGGAGAAGGCCAGGGCGGTGGTTCTCAGGTGTGGTGGGACATCCGTGGCAGCATCACCTGGGAATTTGTTGAAATTCTCCGAGTGTCCCCCCAGGCCCACCCAATCAGAGACTTGGGGGACCAGCGTGGGGGCTGTGCAGGAACCTGAGTGTGAGTTGGTCTCTGGACAATGCTGATGTCACCCCAGTATTGGCAGGAAGTGTTGAATCTGTTGCTCAAGATAAAAGCTGTGGGAAGCACTCGGTGTTTCAGGTGACTCCAGGGGTGTGTAGAGAGGGTACCATCCGCCTGCTTCTCCCGAAATTCTAGGGGAGAGAGAAGAACCAGTCCTGGCTTTTCTCAGAGCTGTATGGGTCACAAGAGAACCACCTCCTGTGACTAGCATGGGGGTGTGGACTCCAGATGGTCCACAGAAGCTCGTAAGATGGTTGTGGTCCTGCCAAATGATGGGTCCTCCCAGGGCTGAGGGATACAGCGGGGTATGCGGGCAGTGAGGGGTAAGACGTGCTCTATGCCTAATTTACGTTTGGATGTTGCTGCAACAGGTTACCAGGTAGAGGAATGATTGTATGAGCTGTGGGTTGTCTCGGAACAGGAAACCGTAGTACTCTGACTGTTTTCAAAATATTTCAAGTCAGTTCAACATGCTAGATACTGGCGGATTGCTTGGCCAGGACAGTACCAGGTGCTGCGGGGCTTAGGAGGTCTAAACACGGTCTGGCTCCTCCTGGCCGAGAACTAACTGTGCTCCAGGCACTTCTGAGGTGCCTTTTTTTCCTGTAAGGGGTGGTGCTGAGGGCCTTGTCATGGTTTTGCTGATTTTGAAGCCACGTTCTTTTCTCTGCTTCATGCTGGTGCACCACAAAATGTTGTTCTGGAAGAGGAGATTTTAAAAAGGAGGACCCAGGTTGATCTCAAATTCGGTTCTCCATCCCGGGCCTCTCTAAGAGCTCTAGGTGATGGCATTGACATTGTTCTTGTACTTGGGTATCTCAGAGGCCTCCCACATTTCCCATGGCTAAGGCCAGAAGACTGGCTTTTTTCTCCGCATACCTGGTTCTCTTGCCAGTTCCTTCGCTCCGCGGTGGGCACCAAGCCGCATGGGTCAGAAACTCAGGAGCCATGCTTGGCCCCATGACATCTCAGCCCCCCCATCTTCCTGTTGCGTTTGCTTCCTAGACTGCTCCCACCTCAGCCTCATCCGTATGCGTCTCATCGTTCTGGCTGATCACGTCCTAATCCAGCTTCTCCACCCTCTGCTGGGCTCTAGCTGCAGCCGGCCAGGCTTCTGGGGCCTCTCTGGCCCTCCCCTCATCCGTCACCCAGACTGTGGCCGGGGCAATAGAGGTGGCCGCAGGGGACCCTCGACTCTGCTGGGCAGATCCTTCCCGACCATCTGCATCCGAGCCTTCCTGGAAGCAGACACACCGGGTCTCTGGGGCTGTCCAGGATGGTGGCCTTGCAAGCTGCTGCGTGGTCTCGGAAGATTTGCTCCTCCAAACCAGTCTTCGCATGTGGCTGTTGAGTTACTCAGGCGCACCTGAACCGGAAGCAGAAGAGACTCCGTCTGCCTTGGTTCTCACTGCAGTGACAGAGCACTGTGGTCGGGGTGGCTTCCGAGCCCAGCAGTGTGTTTCTGACAGTCGTGGAGGCTGCTGTCCCCAACCAGGGTGCCCATGGCTGGCTGCGGGCTGCTGACGTCTCCTGTCCTCGTTCAGTGGAAGGAGGATGAGGGGGCCCTCGGGGGGTCCCTTGTTTCTAAGGGCCCTGATCGCATTCATAAGGGTCCTGCGCTCGATACCTAATCGCCTCCCAAAGGCCCCATCTCTTAATTCAGTCTTACTAGGGGGGTGAGGTTTTCACCCACAGAAGTTTGAAGATATGGAGCCTTTTATGGCCCTTTATGAAATGCATTCTTGCGGTGCCTGGGTGGCTCCATTGATGAAGCGTCTGCCTTTGGCTCAGGTCATGACCGCAGGGTCCTGGGATCAAGCCCCGCATTGGGCTCCCTGCTCAGCGAGGAGCCTGCTTTTCGCTTTCCCTCCATCTCTGCTCTCCCCGCTTGTGCTCCCTCTCCTTCCAACAAAGAAAGAAATACAATCTTAAAAAAGAAAGAAAGAAAGAAATGCATTCTGTGTTGAAAGCCAACATACGGAGACCTACACATAACAAATAAATTCACAAGAAATTTTCACGAGAGAATACTTTTAACGGTACCCTGTGAGATTTGTTTTGGTATTTGTGGGTATGTTCCTTCCCACGTACAACCTCTAGCAAACTCTGATCCTGACCCGCCACATTGATTTTACTCCCCAGGGCCTAGACCCGGGATCTGGGAAGCCCAGATCTTCCCTGTCCTCCGCTGCGGTGCTGCCGGTGCAGGGGCCCAGGCCCGAGGCCTGCGTTCACTGAGGAGCTGACCCTGACTCCTCAGCCAGTGCTCTTTCCTCTCGTCTGGGCACAGGGAGGGCCCTCAGCAGCGTTTCATTTCTGTCAAGAAATCGTGGTAAAACTGGTAGAGTAGGCGTCTGATCCAACCTGGAAATGGGGAAGACTAACTTAGGAGGCTGCCCTGTCTGTTCGATGGGATGGATAAGCTAGTGTGGGGAAACACGGCCTTGAAACTGGGGTATGTCTATACTTTTTCATATAATGCTCACCTGAAGGTTCCTATGCATGTATTTTAGCAAGAACCTAAATACTAATAAGAAAAAACAGACTCTACTTTAAAAATATGTTAAGGGGCACCTCAGTGGGTCAACCGGTTAGGCATCTGCCTTCAGCTCAGGTCCTGATTCTGGGGTCCAGGGATGGAGCCCCACATTGGGCTTCCTGCTCAGTGGAGGAGTCTGCTTCTCCCTCTCCCCAACCCCCACGGCTCATGCTCTCTTTCTTTCAAATAAATAAAATCTCTAAAAGAAATAAAAATATGTTAAGAACCATTTAACTTTTTTTTTTCCCCTGCCTGAAATCCACTGAGGCATGGAGTGTCTCCATTTACTGTTCAAGCACAAAATGCAAAGAGCCTTAAGCTAGGGGCCTCTTGGCAACTCAGAACTTTGGGGCAAGCTGTTTTACTTCTGGAGTTAATTTCTTGATTGCTGATGGTTTGCTTGCTCCTTTAAGTGTCATAATTTATTAAAGCTGGTATTTGCAAAGAAAATTTCTCCCAAGTTGTCACAACCTTCCCCAATTCTTGGAAAGATTATATAGAGCAAAGTGTGTCTTTTATGGTCTCATAAAGTGGTAGCTTTTGGATCTACTCAAGGATGAAAAGCTCTTTGCTCCCGTACCAACCGGCCCCACTTTACTGTCTTTGAAAACCACACCTGCCTTTTCTTGATTTTTTTTTTCCTTTGCCCTTGAGTTCTGTGACTTTGAGCAGTGATAGTTCCTTCATTCATTGTTTGCTGCTGAGAAGCTGTTGTGATCTTGGGAACCAAATAACACCCATATTGTCTGAATTGTGTTTGCCAAATAAATTCATATTCGTTGAAATTGATTTTTTTTAATAAGAGAAAAAAGTTTTTGAGGGAGGGCCCCAAGAGTTCTATTTGTACAGCAAAGTGGCTTGAGTCATTTCTCATTCACTCCTTTTACTGGCCAATAAAGAACATGTTTTTCTTAGGTCCTGTTCCAGGGCAGTTCAGGTAGATCAGTTGCTACCTTTAGGCTGAGATCTTCATGGTTTCTTTTTTCTCTTTATAAAGTATGCATTTACTGCATTATGGTGCAAAACACACTTCCATTTAACTTAAACAGAGTTGTAATTTTGGGGTGTGTTGATAACTGTTTCATTTTTAGTGTCTGATGCTTTTAGAGGGGGTAGATTACCAAAGGCATTTCTCTTTCCATGGGAGAAATAGCATAGAAAATTCCCCCAAGTTTCCTGATGTCCATCTTCCGTTGGAAAATGAACTTTCGTTCCCGCAATAAAACAAGAAAGGTGAATACGAGAAATTTAACTTTTTTTTTGGAAATGTAACTTCTTTAAGGAGTGATGTGAATCACACTCTTCTTAGGCTTATGGTGCGTTACCCAGAAACAAAAACCTAGCATTGTTACCTTTGTGAGCTGTTTTTGAATGATGCCCTTTGATTTTTTTTTTTTTTCCCAAGACATGCAGTTCAGACAGAGTAAAGATTTGTGGGAATGGATCAGGTGGACAGTCTCTCATGTGAAGGGTTAAGCGAGAAACTTGACTTTTGTTTAGGTTTGTAGAAATCAATGGAAATTTGGCTCTTAAGGTTTGCGTACAGTTGGACCCCATTATCTAGCTTTGCAGTTTCTTCAAAACTCCCTGTCCAACATGACAGTTTGTTAAGATAAACATGCGGGATCATTGCATTTGGTGCAATCTTTATATGTGAAAGAGTCTCTTTCCGTGTAATGAGAAGAATTCTGGAAGCATTATAGAACTCGGTGTTCAAGTGTCCCCCATGCGTACCTCACAGCTTCGGAGGTGATGATAGACAGTCCTTGTGGTTACATTTTTACTGGTTTCTTCTTTGTCTGCCTCCTTCATGGGAAGGTGGTTTCCCCAAAGGGAGGGACTGGGTTCTGGCCATTGTTGTATTCCCAGCACCTACTGAGGTGTCCGGTACAGAAAGGCTTCTCCGTTAACATTGGTCAGATGGACGGATAAATGATTTCCTTAAGCCAGAACCATCTTTTTCCAACTTCCAGCTAACCTGCTGTTTTGTAATGCCAGCAGTCTAGCCTCTAGCTTTACCATTGCTCCGTGTTCTTTTCCCAACCAGCGGCCTTGTTCAAGGTCAGATTTTCCTCCTCCTCTTCTTCTTCTTCTTCTTCTCTACTACTACTATTGATTGATTGATTGATTACATCCCTTGTTTCATGGCCAGAAGCTTTCAGAACAACTGAGGAACTCAGGCTTCACTCGTCCACTCTTGTGATCCCACCTCTCAGCCTCTGTGAAAAGTACCTCTAGGATTCTGACTTGATTCTAGATTCTATGCTAGATTATAGATTATATTATAGGTTGGCATTGTAGATGATATCAGCTGTCCTTCCTTGTAGCCGGCCCCTTTTAAAAAACTGAAAATATGTCCCTTCCCAGATTCTAAATTTGCTTCCAAGGTACCCGCGTCTTTTTTGCTGACTTCCAGAATTTTAGCAGACTTTTGTTTTGCTCATCCCTGTTTCCGTGCAGCTTCCAAGTCCTAAGGACTTAGAGAGAAACACGCTCTTCTCTCTTCTCATATTTCCCCTATGAACACCTCTTACCCAGTCTATTGGAACAGCTTCCCAAATGGCTTCCATACCCCCCTTCCTTGAAGTATTCATAATGCCTGCCGTTAGAGATTCGAGTTTCGGCACCATCAGACCCCAGATGATTAGATGATCTGCTGTGCCTGTGCTGTGGTTTGGTCTACAAATCCATCCACACTCTGGCGCTCGTGGACCATTCGTCCTCAGTATTGTCACTGTCATCCTTGTTGGAGTATGATGTGCCCACAGGTGCCACTTCTCAAACTTCCCGTGTACCAGCCACAGCGCGGAAGAAGACATGAAGTCATGAAGGTTTTCAGTGCATTTCGAGCCCTGTAATCACGGGATGGGTAGGGCAGGTATCGTGGAAGGAGGTAGGGCTGCAAGAGGCTGTTGGGCCAGACCTGGGACGTTTTTCCAAAGCTGTGATCACGAGCCCAGTGTTGAACATGCGTTGGAGATGCCTGTGGGGTGTCGAGGTGGAGGCTGGCTGTAAAGGGAGGGGTCTGTGATGGGAGCCCTGGGTGTGATGGTCCTTGGCTGTGGGCAGTGATTTGGGTCATGGGAGTGGATGGGTAGAACACCCAGGTCCGGAAGGCGGCGCCACGGGTGTGGCTGTAAGGAGAGAGCCCCAGGATGGAGACAGCCTTACGATGTCTCGCCAGTGTCTAAAGCCACGGGATGAGACGAGACTTCACCAGAAGGGTTTAGAGACAAAGAAGAGAAGACGTCTGAGAACCAGCATCATTTCCTGATCTTCCTTTGCAGTGTTTTCCTCCATCCCTTGGCTTATCCCATTCATTCTTACTGAATCTTGGGTTTTCTTCTCCGTTTGAGGAAGTGACCTCAGAGTTCCACGAGGCCACCTACATCCCAGGGTGTGGGAAAGCTGTTGATGCCGCTGATTCCTGCCCTCAGTTGCCCTGAAGCCATTTCTCAGGCCCACATCCCGTTTGGCTTCCTGGCTCTTCTGACTCGTAACAGAGCTTTCCCCACAGGCTGACGTTTCATTTGTTCTCTGCTTATCTTTCCGAGCAGACTCAGAGTCCTGACAACAGGGACCACATCTTCTTTCGCTTTGTGTGTCCCACCCGGCCCGGTGGCTCCAGTGTCTTGGGCGCCCACGGCTTGTTACCGACCTTCATCGTCCTTTCGTTCTTCTAATGAAGTAGAAGGACGAAGAACTCCCAAGTTCTATAAGGATTTGTATCAATTTATGCACCTTGAGCTAACTTGAAGGTGCTTGCTTACAGTGCATTTGTAGCTGGAATGTTCTATTTCTCCCTGGGGAGGAAAGAAAAAAAAAAGAGAAACTTAATTTATAAAAAAGTCTACAAAACCAGTACAGAATCCTTGTAATTTGTTATTCTTAGTATTTGAAACTTTGAGCGGAAGGGAAGCTATCTTTTGGCGGCTCCCCGGTCCCTAGTACTACTTAGGGCAAGCAGAGTTTATCTCCTGGTTTCCCTGGGTCGTGCTTCCTGTGTTTTTAGACATTTTGCATACATTTGCACAGGCTGAATCTGGATGCAGCAAGGGCCCTGCTGGGAGAATCAGGGATTCCGGCTGGCCCTGCCCTTCTCCTGACATTTTGGTGACCTCTGGTCAAGTGACTTGACCTCTTTGTTGGAATAGCAACCACCTGCCCCCCCAATCTGTTGAATGAGAATCGATATGCGGGCTCCTGGCTAATTCAAAGGCATGTTGTGAGGCCAAATGAAATGAAGGCCTTTGAGGTTCTTAGAACAAAAGCTTCATGTACATTATTTCGTAAGACTTACAGGTCAAGCTCCGGCAGCCACATGTGTAACCCATGGGTAAGCAGATCTGAAGTATAGGGTGTAGCATCTCGTGGTGCTCATGAAAGAGGCCTTCTCCTTCCTTATTCCCAGGGGCCAAGGGTGAGAAGTGGGTTGCTTGGCTCAAGTCTGACCAGAGCTCCAGAATTTAAACACATCCTCAGCCTGGGTGAGGAGACCAACATACCTTTATCTTTAAAAAGAGATGAGTCTTGGATACAGAGGTTCTTTGAAGAAAGCCAAACGCATGTTTACCTGTTAAGGAAACAGAACGCTGGTAGGCAACAGAGAGTTCATATGATAGATTCCAAACTAGGATAGATGCTTGTCGTAGGAAGCAAGTTCATTGCTTAGTCGGATTAGATTGTATGGTGTAGGGCTGTTGTTGTCCTACCTTACAGAGCACCTAACTCCATGCCTCACATCCTGAGATGGTCAGTGTTTCAGTTAGTGCCTGGTGAGGTGGAACAGGAGAAGATCCTAGAAGTCATCCAGAAGACACTTTGAAGACTTACAGAATCTTTAAGGTTGTTTGAGGCTAATGGGACATTCCTTAAATGAGAAATCAAATGAAAATGGGATGATGGCAAAATCTGTAGTCCGATGACCTGTATCAAATGGCAGAGGGGTTCGGCTGGAGTTCCTGACGTGGGTGATAGCAGAGGGAGAATGATGGGAACGCGTGCGGTGTTGCAGGAATAGGGGTTATGACAGTGGAAGTCATAGTCATGACTTCGGGTCAGAGACACAATTTTAATTCCTTGCTTCGCCTGGCAGTTGGCGTAGCGGCATAATCATAGTCACACAGGTGCCCTCTCTTGGTTTTCTGTGCTTAGGGTCAGACTGTGGCCTAAGCGTGGTAGACTTGATTCTGCACGCAGGCTAGATGGCTAATAGTAGCAACCTCAACAGAGTAAGAGCATAATCCACAGAAGCTGCGATGACTCGAAGCAGGGAGAGGAGAGAATAAATGCACAAATGTCCTCATCTTCTAAAATGGCGGAGTGGGACAGGATTGTCAAAAGTGGGTGGAATTCCAGAGTCGTGCCATCTTGCTTTCCCACCAGCGGTGTGTGAGAGTTCCAGTTGCTTCATATCTTCATCGACGCTTGGCGTGCGCCATCTTTAGCATTTTTGATGCTCTGATTGGTGTATAGTGGGCACTCGTTGTGCTTTCAAATCGTGTTTCCTTAGTGGCTAATGATGTCGAGCGTCTACTTGTGTGTTTATTTGCCATGCTTACGTGTTTTTTGGTAAGGTGCTGAACTCACATATTAATTTCAGTAACGTGTTTGTGACGTACCTTGATTTTTTTTAGATAGACAATCATGTTGTCTGTGAATAAAGGCAGTTTTGGTTCAAAGAAAAGAATTGGTGAAAATGCAGATGAAGACCTGAGTACTTAAAATTAGGAAGGTGGAGAACAGAGGAAATAAAATATTATGAGGAAAATCCTTGCGGTTAGCCAAGAATAAGAAATTTAAGCATTTTTTTCAAGTTATGGAGGTGACTACTAAGAAACCAAACCAGAAAATTCTGAGAAGAGTTGTCTTGGAGGAATAGTGGCAGGAACAGGAAGATGAGGAGGCGGTCATTCTCCTGAAGTTTTCTCTGTCATTTGATGCATTACCTTGCACATGCACGTTGTTGATAAATCACCGGTATATTGGGAATTAGAACATAGAGATAAAAAGCAACTTGAAGCAACTAAAATAGGTCGAGTGTAAGAACTGGGTATCATAAAATAAGAAATGTTAAGGAACAGTCATTGATTAGAAAGCTGTAGGAAGTGCCCTTGAGTGACAAAGCTGAGGAATATCTAGCATTTACTTGGGTGCTTCCTACATTCCGGGTACTTTGTAACCGATAAAACTGTGTTAACTGGTTTAGTGTCCATAGCAACCCATGAGGTAGGTACAATTATCACCATTTTATACGTGAGGAAACTGGAGCTCCTGGGTGTCTCAGTCAGTTAAGTGTCTGCCTTCAGCCCAGGTCGTGATCTCAGGGTTCTGGGATCGAGCTTTACTTGTTCATAATGTCCTAGGAAGCATATATGTTTTGAATTGCAATGAAGTCTAATTTATTTTTTCTTTGGTTGCTTATGCTTTTGGTGTCCTACCTAAGAAATCTTTGCCAACTATAAGATCCCAAAGATTTATGTCTTTATTTTCTTCTAAATGTTCTAGCTCTTATATTTTACTCTTTGATCCATTTCGAATTGATTTTTGTACATGGTATGAAGTAGGGTTCCAGCTTCATTATTTTTGAATGTAGATATCCATTTGTCCCATTAATGTTTGTTGAAAAGACTGTTTTTTTCCCCTTTAGTTGTCTTGGCACCCTTGTCCAAAATCAATGTACCATAAATACAAGGGTTTATTCCTGGGCTCTTATTTCTATTCCATTGATCTATATGTCACTTAATACCAATACCAACTGTATTGCTCACTGTAACTTTATCATAAATTTTAAGTTGGAAAATGTGAGTCTCCCAACTCTGTTCTTCTTTTCCAAGATTATTTTGGTTCTTCTGAGTACTTTGAATTTTCACATGAATTTTATTTTTTTAAAGACTTTATTTATTTATTTGACAGAGAATGAGAGTGAGTGAGAGAGAGCATGAGTAGGGTGAAGGGCAGAGGGAGAAGTAGACTTCCTGCCGAGGAGGGAGCTGGATGTGGAGCTCGATCCCGAAACTCCAGGATCATGACCTGAGCCGAAGGCAAACACTTAACCCACTGAGCTACCCAGGTGCCCCTTCATATGGATTTTATAAGCCTGTTGTCCATTTCTGCAAAGAAGTCACCAGCGATTTTGATGGGGACTACACTGATTCTGTAGAGCAGTTGGGGAAGCATTGTCATATTAACAATATTCTAACCCATAAATAGAGAATGCCTTGCCACTCATTTCACTCTAATTTAATTTCCTTTAAAATTTTTTACCTGTTATCATTATAACACCTTCCAGAAATTATAGATTTTATTTATACTCATCTCATTTCAAAAAAAAAAAATCTGAGGTGGCTGACCAAATTGTGTATGAGTATAATAGGATCAAAATGACTAAAGAAGTCTGGGAGAGGGGAAGCTGGTGATAGGAAAGAAAGACCGAAAAGTGTGTATTCAATGTATGGAATGAATATTTGCTAGATTGGGATAATCAGTTTTGCCCCAAACTTTCCAGTGGCTTACTTTCACCTTTTAATATGCTTTAGTGTAGAACAAAATGTTAAGAAATAGAAACCTCGGGCATACACGGTCCCCTTTCTCCTAAGCTCCACTGTTACCAACTTCTTTGCAAGTGAAGCTTGGCTTTGCTTTTAAATCTCAGGAAAGTCGGTCCTTCCATTCACGTCCACCATTTCCCGTGGGTAGACGACGATGAGCCCGGTTATCACAGAGAGGTGACCCAGGTCTCCTTCCCGCATCTGTCTGTACAGTAAGGTCCAAAGAACAGACAGGCTTTTGTTCCCAAGCTCGAGTGCATATACCCTCTTGGTAGGAAGGAATTAGCCTTGGATGAAGGAAAGACCTTGAACTTCCCTTCTGCGGTACTTCCCAGTGTTGACATTCTTATTCCCGAACAGGAAGGAGTCTGCTGCCCCTCCGGTCCTTAATCCAGATGCCCTGCTCTCTCTGTGCCGGTGGTTTCATTCCCATTGAGATGTTACCTTAGCAACCAACTTACCAGCTTGCCTCATTAGCATACTTCCTATCTGTAATCAATACTCATTAGTGCTGAATCACGTCTTTGCTCTGTTTTTTTTTTTTTTTTTTTTTTTTTTACTTAATTTATTTTTATTGAAGTATAAGTTGACAGGCAATATTATATTAGTTTTAGGTGTATAAGTTCGTGATTCGACATTTGGATACATTGCAAAATGATTGCCACCATTAGGCTAGTTACCATCTGATACCATACAAAGTTGGGAAGATATTATTGATTATACTTCTTGTGTTCTATAGCCCCCTGACTTTCTTGTTGTCTCACTGGAAGTTTATACTCATTGGTCCCCTTCCCTTATTTAGCCCATCCGCACCCCCCCGCCTCTCCGACAGCCTTCAGTTCTCTGTATTTGTGAGTCCATTTCTGTTTGTTTCGTTTTGTAGCTTTCACCTGGAAGTGAGATCATACAGTATTTGTGGGGGCTTTTGTTTTGTTTTGTTTAGCATTTGTCTTTTTCCATTTGAGTTATTTCTCTTAGCACAGGGCCCTCGAAGTCCACCCCCACTGTCCCACATGGCAGGATTTCATTCTTTTCAACGGCTGAGTAATATTCCAGAATAGGTGTGCATCACCATTTCTTTTATCCATTCACTCACTGATAGGTGCTCCAGTTGCTTCCCTATCTTGGCTTTTGGAAATAATGCTGCAGTGAGCATGGAGGTGCGTACACCTGTTTGAATTCGTGTTTTCCTTTTCTTCACATAAATTCCCAGAAGTGGAATTGCTGGATCATACGGTAGTTCTAGTTTTAATTTTTCGAGGAAACTTCATACTGTTCTCAGTAGTAATTAGGCCAGTTGACATTCCTACTGCCCGTGCACGAGGGTCCGCATTTCTCCACATCCTCACCAGCCTTTGTTTTCTTGCCTTTGGAGGCTGGCCTTTCTGACAGGTGTGAGGCGGCCGCGCGTGATTTGCATTTCCCTAGTGATCAGAGGTGTTGAGCAGCTTTCCAGGTACCTGTTGGCTGTCTTTGGAAAAATGTCTGTTTAGATCTTCTGGTCTTTTTTTTAACTGGATGGTGATTATTATTATTTATTTATTTAGCGGTTGGGTTGTATGAGCTCTTCATATACTTTGAATGTTAACCCCATATTTGACATATGATTTGCAAATATCTTCTTGCATTCTGTAGGGCTGCCTCTTTCTTTTGTTGATGGTTTCTGGTGCTGTGGAGAAGCAGCTTTAGCTTGAGGTGGTCCCACTTGTTTGTTTTTGCTTCTGTTGCTTTCACTTGGGGTGTCAAAAAAAAAAAAAAAAAAATCATTGCCAAGACCTGTATCTGGGAGCTTTCTGCCTTTGTTTTCTTCTTAGGAGTTTTAGGGTTTGAGGCCTTACATTCAAGTATTTAATCCGTTTTGAGTTAATTTTTGTATGTGGTATAATATAGGAATCCAGTTTCATTCTTCTGCATGTAGCTGTCCAGTTTTCCCAGCATCATTTGTTGAAGAGACTGTCCTTCACAGTGTATTCTTGGATCCTTTGTTGTAAATTAATTGACCATATATGCCTGGGTTTATTTTGGAGCACTCTATTCTGTTCCATTGACCTGTGTTTTGTTACGCTGGTAGATACTGTTTTAGTTACAACAGCTTTGTAAGATAGTTTGAAATCAGAAAGAACAATGCTTCCAACTTTTTTCTTTTTTTCTCAGAATTGCTTGGGCTATTCAGTCTTTTATAGTTCTGTACAAATTTTAGTACTGTTTGTTCCAGTTTTTTGAAGAATGCCATTGGAATTTTAACAAGGATTACATGGAATCTGTATATTGCTTTGGATAATGTGAACATTTTAACAGTATTCTTACAATCAGTGAGCACAGGGTGTCTTTCCATTTATTTGTATCTTCTTCAGTTTCTTTAATTAATGTCTTGCAGTTTTCAGTATAGAGGTCTTTCATCTCCTTGGTTAAATTTATTCCTAAGTGTTTTTTTTTTTCTTTTTAAAAAACATTTATAAGTGGGATTGTTTTCTTAAACTCTCTTTCTTATAACTCATTATTAGTGTACAGAAATTGGATCTTGGGGCTCCTGGGTGGCTCTGTTAGTTAAGCTACTGCCTTCGGCTCAGGTCATGATCTCAGGGTCCTGGGATCGAGCCCCACAGCACGCTCCCTGCTCTGTTGGAGTCTGCTTCTCCCTCTCCCTCTGCTTGCCACTTTCCCTGCTTGTTTTCTCTCTATATATGTCAAGTAAATAAATAAAACCCTAAAAAAGAAATTGTATCTTGACTTTGTGTGTTGACTTTGCATTTTGCATTTTAATTCATGTATTAGCTCTAATGGGTTTTGATGGACTCTTCAGAGTTTTCTTTATATAATACTATGTCATCTGCAAAGAGTGACAACCTTTACTTCTTTCTTTGCAATTTGGATGTCTTAGGTTTCTTTTTCTTGCCAAATTGCTGTGGTTAGGGCTTCCAATACTATGTAGAATGAAAGTGGTGGGAGTCTGTATCCTTGTCTCCTTCCTGATCTTAGAACAAAGTCTTTCAGCTTTTCATTGTTCAGTATGTTAGCTGTGGGCTCGTTATATATGGCCTTTATTATATGGAGGTCTCTAATCTCTAAACCCACTTTCAAAGTTTTTAATCTGAATAGATGCTCAATTTTGTAAAATGCTTTTTCTGATTTCTGCATCTATTGAGATGATGATATAATTTTTATCTTTCATTTTGTTAATATGGTATATCATAGTGACTGATGTATGGATGTTGAACCATCCTCGCATCCCTGCAAAAAATCCCACGTGATCGTGGTATAGCATCTTTTTAATGTATTGTTCAAATGGGTTTGCTGGGTTTTCTTTTTTCTTTTCTTTCTTTTTTTTTTTTTTTTTTTTAAGACCTTTGCATCTATATTCATCAGGAATATTGGCTTGTAATTTTATTCAGTTTTTTAGGTTGTCCAGTTTGTTAGCATAAGATTGTCTTTCATAGTTTCTTTGGATCTTTTATATTTCTGTTATCATTGGTAATGATATCTCCTTTTGTTTCTGATTTTTAAAAAAATGGTTATTGAAGAGCCAGAGTAAATCCTTAATTTCTGTCATCTAAAACAAAGTATATTTTGGTTTACTTCCAAGAGATGGTAAAACCTTCAGTCTAATTAATCTTCCAAAATATAAAGGAAGATAAAATCTCAACATAGTTGTTTTAGGAAGTTAGATTAAAACTGGTAAAATAAGAATTTTTAAAACACCTATGAAATGAAATAGAGAAAATATACCTACACGCACACAAGGTTGGTGTCCATAATATATAAGGCATAGATAGAATGATGTTACAACTAGTTTTTATTTGGATAAATGGCTAAAGGTTAAATAGTATCATTTTTACACATGAGAAAGACCGGTATGTGCAAAAAGAACCAAACATGGTGATGATGAAAGAAATCCAACCTAAGGTAAACTGAGATTAAAAAAAAATAATAATAACTAACATGGTAAGTTACAGTGTTGGTGTGACCATGTAGAATGGGAAATAATTGCAGATGATTGGTAGCATTCAAATTAGTACGTCTTTCCTGAAGGGGCAACAAAATTATTTAACAGAATCATTGTAACAAACGTAACCTTTGATTCAGTAATTTCTCTTGGCAGGGGAAAAAAGTAGGAAAAACAAATCTTGTTAGAACAGTGTTACTTTTAATAATGAAAGAATACATTGTTATCTAACACTGGGGGAAATGATTAGACAAACTGTAATAGCTCATAATAATACACTATTATTTACTGATAAAATACTATGGAAAAGTCTATGGAAAATAGGTACAAAAAAAGATAAAATACTCTAAAAGATGATTTACAATCAAGTATGCTGATAAGCATGAAAAAGCAGAGAGCAGTTTCGTACAATCTGCTTTGGTGATTTTGTTTACTGTTTTATTGTGTGTATTTGGTGGCAGATGAATATGATATACAGACTATGAGAATATAATTCAGGATGAATTATATGAGAATATAACACAGGATGTTATAAGATGGAGAAAATAATATGCAGGGTCAATAAGATTTGGAGCACCTGATACCAGTAGCCAGAAACTGGGACACCAGTGACAATCCCTCCTCTGCTTTCCATAAAGGTGAGGATAGGGCAATTGAAGAAATACTCCACAAGACTAATTGGGACTAGTATCAGTTCATAAAAAGTGAGCCATATCAGGAGATGAGATTTACTTTTGGATTAAAAAATCTCTTAAGGGGAGCCTGGGTGGCTCAGTGGGTTAAGCTTCTGCCTTCAGCTCAGGTCATGATCTCAGGGTCCTGGGATGGAGCCCCGCATCGGGCTCTCTGCTCAGTGGGGAGTCTGCTTCCCCTCACCCGCCTGTCTCCCTGCCTACTTGTGATCTCTCTCTCTGTCAAATAAATAAATAAAATCTTTTAAAAACAATCTCTCAAAAGCAGGTTTTAGATCTGTTATAATAGTCCATATCCAATTACATTTTTAAATTCTGTACATCAAGAGCAATTCTTAAACAATTATTTGTTCCTCAATTCTTTCTCAATTCTTAAACAGTTATTGTGCTTTTAAGTACAATGATAGACAACGAAACCCGAGGAAAGCAGATTATTTCAGGAAGCCCACAGGAGTCACTGGAATGGAGTTTGACCTGGACTGTGTTGAGAAATAAAACTCTTGAGCTTGTCATATCAGGTGTATTGGAACTAACAAAAAATGCCAAGGATTTTAGTGGGTGCTTAAAATGGGTCCTACTATATACCACACGCACACACACACAGTACACATACAGATCAGTAGAAGGTAAATAGGTAAAGGGATCGTGAATTTCCTGATTGTCCGGAATTTACAGTGTTGCTTCAATAGATCTCCTTTGTTCATGAGAATTATCCCTGAGAGGGGGTGAGACTCGGCCACTTCCTTTACAGTCTTAGTTAGAAGCTACTCCTCCTTACTTGTTCTTCAATCATTAACAGGTGAACAGATAGAACAGATACTACTTCCATGGCCATCACAATTAAGGAAAGTTACCTTTAGCCCAAGTCTATGGACCCTTCAAAATATGTGCAATAATTTAGTTTCAAGGGTCATGTGTCAGGTATGAGTGCCACTTGCTTTAGAACCTTCGAGGCTGTTCTCCACTAACTCTTGACGTCTGAAAGTTGCAGTGTTTCAGTTTAGCATTGGTTTTATGAGTATCCATCTGTTCTACCTGTAGGATTTCTTTTTTTTTTTTTTAAAGATTTTATTTATTTATTTGACAGAGATTACAAGTAGGCAGAGAGGCATTCAGAGAGAGGAGGAAGCAGGCTCCCTGCTGAGCAGAGAGCCCGATGTGGGGCTCGATCCCAGGACCCTGGGATCATGACCTGAGCCGAAGGCAGAGGCTTTAACCCACTGAGCCACCCAGGCGCCCCACCTGTAGGATTTCTGATCCTTCCTCTGTCTGGATGGGATGGGTCCGTTTTGCAGGGGAAAGTGAGGAGAGGTTTGGACCTGACATTGGGTTATATCCAGTGCACAAGGGTCAAAGATGAGCCAACTCCTTTGTCTTCCCACCAAAGAACAGCCTGTAAAACGAGGTTATTGGGAAAATAAGCTGAAATAAGGGAGTATGGGCCGTAGGAGCTAGGTAAATACTACTTTGTTTCACTCTTTTTTTTTAAGATTTTATTTATTTATTTGACAGAGAGAAATCACAAGTAGATGTGGGGCAGGCAGAGAGAGAGAGGAGGCAGCAGGCTCGCCGGTGAGCAGAGAGCCCGATGCGGGACTCGATCCCAGGACCCTGGGATCATGACCTGAGCCGAAGGCAGCAGCTTAAACCACTGAGCCACCCAGGCGCCCCTTTGTTTCACTCTTCATGTGCTTTTTATAACAGATCTTAAGCTGAGGGCAAAGAGGATAACATTGAGGGGGGTGGGGAGGAGGGAATGAGTGGGTTTTGCCCTCAAGGAATTTACAATAGATTAGGGGAGATGGGCACTGTGCGTTAGGGAAGATAATGTAGCTGGAAGAATGGTGGCAACAATGCTGAGCATGGGGTGGGGGAGGCGTTGGGGTCAAGGAGGCCTCCGGGCTCCAGAGTAAGCCTTGGAGGTTGCACATCTGCCGGTTGTTCTTTCCAGATCTCTCCAGATCAGAAGATGGGCTGGTGCTGCGGGCTCACCATCCCGCGAAATCGCTTCGTGACAGAGCCACACTTCAGAAAGCGCTAACGTGTTAGAATTGTGCTCTTTGCCTTTGCAAATGGCCTCTTCTCCGCGGTATTTCAGGAAGCGTTTCATAATAAACAGATTGCAGCCCTTTCTACAATGTGTGCAAGAAGGCCAGGAAAGGAGCGAGCCGGCTTCCAGCAACTTCCAGCAACTTCCGGCAACTTCCGGCAACTTCCGGCTCGCCCTTGGGTTCCAGGCCTCCTGTGCTTCCCCCACTGCTCTCTTAGTGGGGCCTCTGTGAACCTGTGCAAGGGGGAGTTGCTTCTAGAAACTCTTGAAATCTTTCCCATGACCCCGCAATAAAAAGTGAGTGAGGGAGATAACATTTTCTTCATACTTCTCTTATGGACTTAGCACTCTTCAGTGTGTATTTTCGGTTCTTTTGCAGGCGTGTCTGGTTTCTAAGTTCTGCCTGGAATTGTAAGTTCCTTGAGGGAAGAAGGGTCTCTTGTTCCTTTTCTAATCAATACAGCTTTGTCCACAGCAATTCTCTTGACTCCAGAATCATGCTGGCAGGCTGAGTTACGGGGGTCACTTCTGTCCATTTGTTGCGTGGTGGGGTTCAAGAGCATCTGAAACCAGACCTTGGGCTTTGGGCATATTTGGGATTCACTGGAGATTGATTGAGTTCCTTACCATTTCTCATGGAGGCTCTGCAGGTGTACTCCCTTCAGTCCACCTACGATCCGTGATAATGTGTGTGATCCTTTCTCATTCATAATTCTTCAGAAACTCGGAACTAGGTCCACCTCCTGTTTGAGAAAAGGACATCCGCAGAGGAGGTGTTGGTCTCGAGGCTGACAGCTCAACCAGACGGTTGGGTCTGGTAAACGGGATAGTGGGGGCCTAAAGAAAAGAATGAACACATCTAGCAGATCTAGGAAGGTCAGTGTTGCTCCTGGGCAAAGCTCTGAAGTCGCAGCTGACACGGAGAGAGACATCAAGAGCACAGCTGAGTAGAGAGTTTCGCTGGCTCCTTTGGCCAAGCCTGGTGGTGAGTCTGGGTTGTGTAGAGCGGGCGTTAGCAGCAACGGCTGCCTCGGGGTGCAGATGCTCTTGGCGCCCACGGTCTGGGGGTGCTGCTGGTGACAATGCTAGAGAAATGGGAGCCATGCCCCAGCTCTGATGCTTTGCAACTGCTGAGGAGGTCAACCCCTTCTTCCTTGTTCTAGAAAGGAAGGTGTTTCATTTAGGTGTAGGCCACAAGGTGACCGTAAATACTCATGTACCTGTGTAATTCAATTAATGCTAGCTTATTTTTAGAAATCATCTAAGAAGCTGATCATCCAACCACAAAATTGCCAGTGGGAAATGAGAAGCAGATGGCGGAAGAGAACCTTGCTCTATGGGGGACGCGCTCATGCGGTATGGTGCCGCGTGCCGGGCCATACCTTTTCTCTGCCAGGCTTCCTCAAAGTGGATGAGCTGGCCTGGAGTTGCAGTCTAAGCTTACAGACGGGCTTATCCTATTTTTCTCTATTAGTTCAGCCTGTGTCCATCCGTCGTTCTAACTGGTCAACGTGTGGAGAATGATGGCTAACCGCAGTGCTTCCTCGAGAACTTTTTATCTTCCTTGAGTCCTGTTGTCCATGCTGTACACAACCTTGGTGTGACTCTGAGGTCTTGGGGAGAACACCTGAATAAAAATTTTCTCAATCAGTTTGGGGCCCTTAGACAAAGAGTTTTTAATTTTCCTTCTGAGATCACCGCTTGTTAAAATCCCTACACTCTGCGAGGGATCTTTGAACTGGGAGAGTTCAGGGAGGCAGTGGGACTTTTTGTGGTAATTAAGAGTAAGGATTTTGCTTCACATACTGTCTCTTTAACTTCCATTTGACCCCGGGAAAGCCGCTCAACTGCTTCACTCCTCAGTGTTTTCAGCTATAAAATGGGGGTAATTATGTGCCTACCTCAATGAGTTGTTGTAAGAAGAGATCTGTGAGAGGCATCTATGGGAGGCACTCAAATATGTGCTCATGTTTAATGGACAGGTAGAATGATCGGGGTGCCAGGGTTATGCAGAAAAGTAGATGAGTTCATCCCATTAAGGAACTTATAGTGGAGTCGGGGAGATAAGCTGATGAAACACAACCAGCGGGGCTGGGAATGCAAAATAATACGGGGCTTCTGAGAGTTTGGAGATGAGAAAGATGACTCTTGCGTGGGAGGCATGCACAAGGACTACAGCTAGAATAAACAAGAGACTGGGAAAATGTTTCAGATGGGCGGGAAGGACTGCGAGATGAGAGGCTCAGAGCTACGCCCAACATACATCTCTGTGGCTTGGTTAAGAACTTGGTTGGTGAGGACTGGTGGGTAGCAGGCAGGTGAGTCCAGAATGTGTCAAGTACATTGGATAGAGAAGATCTTAGTCCTTTTCTTCTCTCTCCGTATATTTTTAATATGGTGACTGATGTTGCTCCTTTGGCTTCCTGTTCAAATGCCCTGAGACACACGGATGGGAATGTCTCTGTGGTCTTTGGAAGGCAAGAGGAGAAGCAGGATTGATGTGCAAGGAAGAACATCCCTATCTACAAGCCACGATCTGTTGGAGAGACCATTCTACAGAGCATTTGTTGAGGTTGAAAGGGCGAGTGGAGAAAGCCCATTGGTTTGATTGTTGTGGGAACCTTCTGCTAACCAGACAGATGGAGGCCAAGGCTTGTGGTACTTTGTGGAACACTTTCTGGAAGAAGCAACAGTCAATGATGTCTCAGCTTCTGCTGGGTGGCTGAGTGACCTGAAAATAAAGCCCAATATCTTTTGGGCTTTTGGGGTCACTTTGCAGAACACAAAGGAAGCTGCCATTTTGGACTTAACCATCGACCACTCGGGAAGAATTACTGCATGACGTGGAAGCGGGAGGAACCTTCGAAGACCATGTGGATGACCTGTTGGAATTATTTTTAACAAACATTTTAGAACTTTTTTAGATTGAGAGCCTGCCCGAGCTACAATACAGAGTGGGAAGCACTCATTTTCCTTGATCATTATCTTACGTTAGCGTGGTACGTTCGTCCCAATTCATGAACCAACATCTGTCTGTCATTACTGCCTGAAGTCCATACTTCATTCACATTTGCTGGTTTTCCCTACTGCCTCCCCCCCTTTGTCACATCTAAGATACCATGTTGCATTTAGTTGTCATTTCTCCCTAGGTTCCTAGTAATTGTGACGGTTTCTCAGATTGTCCTTGTGTTTTGACCTTGACCGTTTTGAGAATTACGGTCCGGTGTGTTACAGGATGTCCCTCAGCGGGGCTTCGTTGGATGTTTTCTCATGATTAGATTGGGGTGATGTGTTTCAGGGAGATAACGTGCGGCCCTCCTCACACCGTATCAAGATTACGTATGCTATGACCATGACGTCACTGCTGATGTTGATCTTGATTACCCGAGTGAAGCGATGTTCTGTGAGATTTCTCCGCTAGAGAGTTACCGTTTCATTCCTCCCCATTCCCAGACTGTGCTCTTTGGAAGAAAGTCACTGTGTGCAGCCCACACTTAAAAAGTAGGGAGTTACAGTCCTCTTCCTTGAAGGAGGAGTATCTGTAAGAATTGGAGGAATTCTGGTTTGCCTGGCTGGCTTAGTTGATGGAGCTTACGACTCAATCTTGGAATCAAACTTCAAGCCCCACATTGGGTGTAGAGATAACTTCAAATCTTTAAAAAACACACACAGAATTCTATAGGATTCTTCTGCGTGGGAGATAGTCTGTTCTGCCCCCATTTGTTCATTCGGCCACTCATTTATGTCCCTGTGGACTCCTTTATGGTACACTTTGAGTTATCATGCAACACTGCTTGATTTTCTTGCTCAGAATGTTGGCGCTTGGGCCCCTTTATTTCTAGTCACTCCTTTATTGCTTGACATTCCTCCGTCCCTGTGGAGTTTTGTTTGCTTATTTTCACTGATGCTACAAATGCTACAAATGCTCTGGCTCATCTAGTATATTTCTTATCTTGGAACTTTTGGAATTTGGAACCAAAAAGGAACAACAAAAACAACAAAAAAGTATCTAAGTGTATAGTATGTGTGGTACGTTATTTATAGTAATACACACATCCTCACAAAAGGTTCAATCTAGAAGTTAACACAAAACTGTAATGTTACTTTGTGATAAACATATTGTGGAGAGATAAAACACCATGCTGGTGAGGTTGTAGGGAAATAGACATACTCACAGGTCCGATAATGTAACTATGTATTTGGAGAGCAAATACAGGAGATGACCCAGCCCTTTATTCCAGGAAGCCTACCCCTGGATATGGTACTTCAGGCAGAGGGAACAGTGAGTGCAGAAAGTATGAAGGAGTTCCAGGAATAGCAAGTTGGCCGGTGAGGCCAGAGTGGAGTCAGCGAGGAAGAGCAGCAGGTGGGAGGGCCGGAGAAATAGAGCGAGTAGGAGCAAGCACATGCCTGGGCGGGGGTGGGGGGCCCCCCAATACATGGGAGGAGGCCAGTCACAGAGAGTACACAGGAGTGCCTTGCCCCAGAGCCGTGCACTCCCATGGACCTGGGCTTTCTAGGTCCTTCTTGAGGCTTGAGCTTTTTCCTTGAGACAACAGGAGCCTATTGGAGGGTTTTGAGCAGAGGAGTAAGGTCATCTGATTGCATTTTTGAAAAGAACCACTCTGGCTATTCTGAGTGCTAAGAACTTGAGGGCAGAAGCAGGGGGACCAGTTCTGAGGTCTTTTAATCTCTTGGCATATTTTTATTTGTTCCTGTGACTCTTGATCTGTTTGTATGTGTATGGTATAAGGCAGTAACTGTTGCACGTACTGTTTTCCCATCTGCACATGTTAGTATTTTAGTTGCTTCGCAGTCCTCTATTTTATCGTTTTTGGTGGTTATCTCTTAGTGTATCAACTCCATATTGCTGCTGTGAAGATTTACCATAAATTTAGTGACTTAAAAGGACAGAAGTTTATTATTTTATGGCTCTGGAAGTCAGAATTCCTAAAATTGAGGTGTTAGTCCAGCGGGGTCCCTTCTGAAACCTCTAGGAAGGAATTTTTTCTTGCCCTTTCCAGTTTCTAGAGGCTTCCACGTACTTTGACGTAGGACCCCTTCCTCTGGCTTTAAAGCCAGTAGCATGTCAACCTCAAGTCTCCTCTCTGTCTCTAACCTCTGTTTCTGCTTTGTCCCCATTGGGCCAACTTGGATAATCCAGGACAGTCTCCCATTTCTCAAAACCCTTAACTTAATCATGTCTACAAAGTTCCTTTTGCCACATAAAGCAGCATGTTCCCAGCTCCTGGGCATTAGGACTTGGACCCCTTTGGGAGGGGACATTATTGGACCTACCACAGTCAGTGTTTTGTAGTTCAATTAAGATTCCCCTTGTTGGATATTTTAAACTGTCTCCAGTTTGGGGCTTTGGGGATATTCCCAAAAGACCTATTTGTATACTTGAACCTTCTTTTATTTCAGATTTGTTTCAAAACGTGTCCCTTAAGATAAAAATCCCAGTGTAGGTTTCTTGGTTTCCAGAGGGCATACACGTCTTAGGTATTTGACCTCCAGATACACAGTCACATTGTCTTAAGTCCCGTGGGTATGTCTGTTTCCCTCCTGACTCACCAGCGTGGTTCCTAAAGTGGTGTTTCCGTGGCTTGCTACAAGAGGACATGTCACAGTGGCATTAATTTCTTCACTGTCCAGGTTGAACTTTTCTGGCATACGTGCAGGTGCGTGGTAGAGTGTGGACAGTGTGTGGTATGTTTTTTTGTATTTTGAAAATAGTGTTTTAGTTTGTTTTGCTTTTTGAGCTGCTCTCTGGAGCTAGAAGAGTAGAGACAGAGACAGACTTGCATAAGAGCATAAGGCTGACATTAATACATGACATATACAGAACTACTTGGCTTTCAGTTCCCCAGCAGAGAGAATAATGATCTTCAAAGTGAAAAAGGGATTAATGAAGAGGAATGTAGAAGACAATGAAATAATATGTAGGTAACGGAATGAGGTCACATCGCTAGGACATACTTGGTCGTATCTAAGGGTATTGAAGGAGTTAAGAGACCGCACCTCTGAGCCACTGCCAGTGACCTTTGAATAAATCTTGGAAAGTGGAAAACATTACAGAAGACCAGAACCATGTACATGTTGTTCTGTGCAACTTTTGAAAGAGCTGAATTCATTCAATATGTGGAATGTTCCCTTGCAAAAATTCTGAATGACCATCGTGTAAGTGATTTAAAACCCACAGAAGAGATGGCATTGATCCCCAGAAATCAGCATAAATTTACTGTCACCGATCATCATGTCGCCTTTTTAGATGAGTGTTCTAGGTTGGTAGAGGAAGAGAGAGCCATAGACTTGGAAGCATTCGACAGAAACCTCTCACGTGTCTCCTTATGCACAGAATAGCAGTTGGAGGATGGCAGAACAATCCAGAACATTCACAGCCGAGTCTGTTCATATGCCATAGCACAGTTAATGATTGTGTAACAGCTTGGAAAGAAGCACACCCCACCCACCCCACCCCCCATGTAAGAAGGATCCTTAGGACTTGGGTGAAAATTGTAAGAAGTCCTATATTTTATGTGGCTGATGATATGAAGCTGAATGGACTAGCTAAGCCTATAGAATAAATATTCATGCCATGAAATAAGTATTTTCCAGCTATGAAAATGGGCCCAAACCATATATTTAACAGAAATAATGAGAATTTTTTAAAACCAAGGTTGCTTTGAGAAATGAAACTGTTGTTGATTGTCCTCCTGTTATGGTGTTGCTGAATTTCCTTCAGTTAAAAATAACAATACTATTTATCTAGTGAGATAAATTTCTGTATGGTGGGAGAATGCGGGGGGCTACGTAGGGTTGAGAGGAGAGCGTGCGATCATGTACAAACCGTCTGAATGACAGGAGAGGATCTGGGTCCGGCACCGCCGTAAGCTTAGTTCTCATCCTGGGCAAGCTGTCAGCATAGCCTTTCTGGCTGTGAGGGTTCTTATCTGGAAGTTGGGGGAGGAAACGGGGTGGAGGTGAGGTTAATCATTCTGTCCCATTCCCGCCTTCCTGTTCTCATCAGACATTTATAAGTTTGTCCTCTTGTTCCTCAGTTCGCTGGCCAAATTTCTAGACTAGATGGAACCTTCCAGATTTCTCTGGATTCAACAGACCATGATAGGCCCTCTGTGAAAAGGGCTCCATTTTCTTTTAATCTGCAAGTTCTTTCAGCTCTCCCTCCTTCGGGGTCTTGTGAAACCCCTTCTTTTCCCCTTAATCCAAGGTTAATTAGGCATGGCCTTGGGGCCCTTTTGCTCAACTGACCAAGACCAACATCTCTTCTTGTTGAGGGTTCCAGCCCATCCCTTGGGATTTCAGAATGAGATGGAGCCTCTCTTTGACCAGCCAGAAAGTTCTCCACGGGTTTGCCTAAGGGGGCCTTGCCCTCAGCACCTGCCTCCCTCATCAGGCTACCCCAGATCATCTGGTCAACATGAGCTCTTGGTCACTGTCTTGTCTTATGGCTCCATCTCGGGCACCACCATTTCTTTTTTTTTTTTTTTTTTTTAAGATTTTATTTATTTATTTGTAAGAGAGAGAGGAGCGAGAGTGAGCACAGGCAGACAGAGTGGCAGGCAGAGGCAGAGGGAGAAGCAGACTCCCTGCCAAGCAAGGAGCCTGATGTGGGACTCGATCCCAGGACGCTGGGATCATGACCTGAGCTCTGCTCAACCAACTGAGCCACCCAGACGTCCCGGGCACCACCGTTTTGATTCAGTTGTATCCGTAGTGAACATTTAATTTTGAATTTTTAAACTTCCCGTGTGATTTTCCCCCATTTTTATTTTTATGTCATCCGTTCGAAAGGCGTGGAACATACTTCATGTGCCTTCACTTACCCTTGCCTTGTCAAATTTATCGCTATCGCCGGCCGTCACATGTGATCTCGTATTTGTGTTCTTGCTTTTATGGAACGTCGCGGATTGTGCACCTTCATACAGCCTTGCCTTTTGCCTCTCCTGTCTTATTTCCTTAGATTAAATCCTCAGAGTCGAGGTCTGGGATTGAGGGCTCCGTCGATAGGGTTCTTGGCTTCCTGTGGGGCGCTTTTGTTTTGACTGACAGAGCAATGAAAAGAGGCCATTTCAGCACATGAATTCTTTCCTAAAACCTTTAAAATATTTCGGAATTCCACGCTTACATAGGAACATGTACATTTCAGCCCCCCCCACCGGGCTTTCGTCAATCCTGAAATCATTCCAGCGGGAGGGCTGGGGCACCCCCTCAGGTCACAGTACTGTCCAGCCTGCTCTTCCCTAAATTTCTCCTTGGGCTTCCCCTACCTTGAATTCTGGCCTGGGTCAGCACTTCTGCATTTTCACAGCTCATTTCAGGCACTCCCAGCTCGGCCCTGCCTCTGCGCGCTCCAGGCTTTGGCGTAAGTTCAGGTTCTAACTCTCAGTTAATTACTGCTCAGTCCAGGCAGCAGGGGGATGGTCCGATCGTCCAGGCTCCCGCTCCCTCTCAGCTCGCCTGCCTTAAGTTCTGCCTCAAGTTCTGCCTCTCGGGTTTGTGGATTATGTGCCTAGTTAGCACATGAGCAGGAAATGAGCTCCTTGCCGTGGCTGCGAGGGGGGGCGTCTCTTTACTTATCTTGGTAACAGGTGTTTCACCTGGGCCTGTCCTCCTCTGCCCCTGTGTCCTTGGAGGCCACCTCCCCACCCCTTGCCTAGAAAGCTCTCCCAGCCCAGCCAGCTGGAGATAAGCAGAGTGAACTAGGAAGCCAGTCCTGTGTGGCCCAAGGCTGTTTTGTGCACGTGGGTATGCATCAGATGTCTGGATTTTCTTCCTTAAGAAGTGCAAGATAGCAGAACCCATCCTCTCGTCAGACTGAGATGCGGCTTTGTTCCTAACAAGGTTCATGTTCACAGAAAGGAAGTACTTAAAGCCTTTTAGATGGGGTGCTTCCACAGAAGGTGTGCAGCCTGTCTACCCTCTGTGCATCTTTGGGGAGGGGTGAATGTTACGTCATTCTAATACAGCACGGCGCCACAGAGCAGAAGTTAAGTGTCTGCTCATGTGTGTAGGTAGCAGCAGTAGAGGACAGAAGAGCCCATTTGTTCTTCTGTAGTCAGAGATGCCTGGCTTAAGATTGGGAGTGTCTTCTGATAGTTTCACCTTGACAGTCTCTCGGGAAGTGGGATTCTTTGCAGTGCGGTGGAAGACCTTTGTAAACCAGACCCGATTCAGTGGCCGTGACAAAGTCAGCAGCGCTCCTTTAGCAACGGACTTGTTTGCATGTCATAAAACGATGATATAATGCCAGGCAAATATTTATTTAGCAAGAAGTGTAGGTGTGCACAGTAAGACTTGGCCTTTCCTTATGGAGTATTTCCTTACGGAGTTCATTCGTCCCTGACTCTAGGACACTGTGATATCATGGGAGGGGCCCAGGCCATAAATGTCACAAGATCTGAGTTCAGGCTATGATTTGGCTCAGTTGTCTACTAGTTGTAAGACTTCAGGTGGGCAAGTCACTTGAGGGTCCAGAGGTGTTTGACCTGCATAATTGGGGGGGATTGGGAAAAATATGGAATTAGGTCATTTCAAAAGACATTTTTGCTTTATGGTATCTAACCAGTACTTTTTTTTAAAAAAAGATTTTATTTATTTGAGAGAGAGAGAGTGAGAAAGAGAGCATGGGCAAGGGGAGGGGCAGAGGGAGAGGAGGTTCCTCACTGAGCAGAGAGCCCGACAGGGCTCCATCCCAGGACCCCATGATCAGGATCCGAGCCGAAGGCAGCCACTTGATCTACTGAGCCACCCAGGTGCCCGTCTAATCAGTGTTCCTAAATGCCATTTCACCTCATTATACAATTACTTGCCCATTTCACCAGACTTGGAAGTACAGAAAATTATTAAGAAAAAATAGATAACCTGTATTTCTATCACACAGCAAAATAGCTATTCATATTTTGAAGTATTTCCATCCAATCTTCATTTTAGACAGGTATAGCTAAGAGGGGTGCCTGGGTGGCCCAGTGGGCCGAGCGTCTGCCTTCAGTTCCGGTCATGATCCTGGGGTCTGGGGATCAAGCCCCCACATCAGGTTTCGCTGCTCAGCAAGGAGCCTGCTTCTCCCTCTCCCTCTGCTCCTTCCCGGGCTTGTGCTCTGTCTCCCTTTCAAATAGATAGATAGATAGATAGATAGATAACTTTTCTGAAAAGCCAGAGGCCTGTGAGAATGTGGGCATAACATAGTGTGTGCATATACACTGGGGTCCTACCATGCATAGGATTGTGTCAGGTGATTTTTGTTTTGCATAACATTGTACCATGAGCATCATCTCGTGTTGTCGGAGCAGTGCTGTGAGGCTTCATGTAAGACTAGATAGCCTTGGTCATTCTGCGGTTTCTTTTGAACTTCCCTATCAGACACCATAGTTTGGGCACTCTCTGAGTTAAACACACTTGGCTTGCAGACATCCCGCATGCGTATGGAGAGCCAGCCTTGGCCAGTCCAAAGAATAAGCAGTAGGAAGACCCCAGAGCCCTCCGTGCCTTCTTGCCGCCCACTGCAGGGGGCCGGGGGGCCAGGGGGGCACAGCCGGGGGTCAGAGTTCGTGTGACAGTGCACGGGACCCATCGGGATCTCAGATGATCTCTTTGTGCATGACCAGGTCAAAGAAGGCCGTTGCAGGGGGAAGGGAGGTTGGAGGGAAGGTTGGTCATCAAGCCTTGCCTTCCTGTGCCCTCCTCCGCCCCACCTCTTGCTGCCTTTGACACCCCTCCCCCACTCCCCCCCCTCTGGGGGGGGGGCTGTTGCATTTTGTTCATGCTGCAGATAAAGTCCTTATCGCAGAGTAGCTGGGTGTGGGGAGGGGCAGGGTAGGTTTCAAGAAGTTAGAAACGTGTGTGTCGTGTGTGTCGCTTCTTCAGTGAGCTGCTAAGTTGGAAGATAATGGAGTTCAGAAGAACTTGGGAAGGTGAATGGGGACTATTTTAAAGTCTCTTTCTGTTAGTGGGTGGGTGTGTGTGTGTAGTATCTCCACGACATCACCGGTTACATTGGTTTTGGTGGGCTTGCGCACGCCAGGACGTCTGCAGTAGGAAATAGTCCGTTGAGTGGGAACTCAACCAGGTGCTCTCAGAGGTTCCCTCCAGTTCTAAAATTCTGTGATTTATGGCATTGTTTCTATGGGAAGGAGCATTCCAAGTTCCGAACAGCGGAGCTGTGGATCTCCACTCCTTTGAGGTGCGAACACCCACAGGTCAAATCGTCCTTAAAAATGCAGGTGGGTGTATGCCATTCACTGTGTGTGTCGATAATAGTGAGGAAAGTCCTGTGGATTCAGACTGCCCCCCTCAGAGCCTCCACAGGTTCCCTGGTCCTCCTCGCAATGGTTGTGTGAGGTGGGCCATGTTGCCTCCGTTTTACAGGTGGGGAAGCCGAGGCCCGGCAGAGCCAGCACGTGACTGCAGACCTGTCCAACCCCAAGTCTTGTGACCTTTCTTCCCTGGTGTCCGATGTCTCCCAGCCCTGTCCTCGCCAGCCTGCCTTCTCGCTGCTTCGCCCCCAAAGGTCCTTCCACAAGAGAGGTGAACGTTAATTCCTTTCCATAGATCTGTGTTCCTTGTTCTGAGAGACCCGAAATGTTGAACTCTCACGCATGGAGTCATGGACCACGATGGAGCTTTTCCCTCTTTCTCAGTGGGAGTGCTGGGGTCGTGGGCCTGCTCTCAGACTCTGTGGAAAGATGAGCCTGAGGAGAGGGTTTTGTGTCAGATGACACTGAGGTATCCAATTACAAGATTCAAGTAAACATACCACAAATCATCTGTGGGGAATAGAATGGAGTAGTCAGCAGTGGTGGGTAGCAGGCCCCTGTCTCTCTCCCTCTCTCTCTCTCACATATTTAATGGCAGTATTCACATGAAGCTAGCTTAAAGTGTGAGCCAGGATATCCATTCATTTGTTCATTTGTTTTTTAGCCATTGATTTTTGAACCCTCTTCTGTACATACATTCCATGCCAGGCCTCAGGGGACACAAAATGAATGAGACACTGTCCCTGCCTTCGGTCTGAGAATCTAGTGGACAGCAGGCTAAGAAACATCCTTTTTTTTTTTTTTTTTTTTTTAATTTTTTAAAGATGGGGAGGGAGAGAGAGAGAGAGAATGAGCACGAGCAGGGGGAAGGGCAGAGGCAGAGGGAGAAGCAGGCTCCAGGCTGAGCAGAGAGCCTGATGCGGGGCTTGATCCCAGGAGATCATGACCTGAGCTGAAGACCAATGCTTCACTGACTGAGCCAGCCACCCAGGCACCCCCAGAAATATCTTTTACCATGAGCTCGGTTTTAAATGTGCTCCTGTAAGAAGTAGGGCTTACGTGTGAAGAAGACTCTGTTCTACCTGGTACGGATTGGGTGAGCGTTACTTCTAGTAACGGAACGTCTCAGCCGGTGTGTGTTCATCGTCAAGGGCCCACGGAGATACAGTCATGCCCCACCCCGGTCTGACTTTACTGCGACCCATATGACAAGGCGAGAATGAATGCAGGGACTTGGGCCCCGTCTCGTGCTTGGTATCCTGGGGTTCGCTGCTGGGTGGGAGTCGGGGCTCTGGGCTTCTCCGCTGGATCCCCGTGGAAGGAATCCTCTTAGGATGACACCTGGGGACCACACTCACGAGGCTTGAAATGGGGGAACTCGGTTGGAGCCTGTTGCAGGAGGATCGGAGCTGAGGGCAGGGATGGGGGTCCCTCCCTGTGTTTCGGGAAGAGCCGCAGGGTACGGGGCCTGTGAGTGTCTGCTGGGGGCAGGAGGTCACTCCCCCGGTCACTGCAGAGGTGGAAGGTCCTCCTTGACTCTGTGAGGGATGGCGGCATCCCGAGGGGAGCCTGGTGTTCAAGGGCAGGCACGGCGGACCTCATTTTGCATCGTCTGTTTCCCACGAACCGCGCTGCTGCGAGGAGGTGACAGGTGTCCTTTGCCTCGGACAGACAGACAGACGTCACAGGACGCCTTCAAAACACAGCCTGGCTCCGGCGCTCGCTCTCCCATTAAAAGTTACTCAGCCAGAAAGCCGTTTCCCCGGTTTCTGGAGGAAAACCCATCACGTGAGCATTCCGACGACTCTTGCTTTATAAAGCGTCCCATTTTAATGAGCCACATACATAAGTGTCCAGTATCACGTTGTCATCATCGGAGCTCCTGACTTCATTCTCGTGGCTCTTAGAAGCCTGCTTGGGGGATTCCTCGGAGATGGCCTCACCCTGTCCTCGGGCACCTCTTGCCTCCAGCCGCCTTGGTTTGGCTGCTCGTTGCTCCTGCTGTCTCCGTCTCTGGAAAAAGACCACTGGCCCATTTGTTGTGTCTGCTGAGTCCCATTGCTGTCCCCCTGGACCTTGGCTGGCCGAGCCTGACAGAGCCCCATACACAGGCTCTTGGCGTGACTCCAAGTCTGGGCCATGGCAGAGACTGCCGCATCCTTTGTCCCCTCGCATTCAGGGATCGCCGTGTAATCCCAGTGGCGGTTCTGTGTCCTTTGGCTTGTCGGTCAGCGTTCAGCCGGCCGTCACCAGCTAGCTGGTGGTGTCTCCCGCACGATGGGGTCTCGTGGTCCCCAGCCGACCCCTGTGAAGCCCCTCCCTGGGCTGCAGAGGGTCCGGCAGGGACTCCCACCTCTTCCCTAGTCTTCTGCTCTAGGACGAGACTGCAGGTGACCTGATTCAGTCATTCCTCCTGTTAGCCTCCGGAGGCCTGACACGTTTGCACCCTCACTGTGGGTGGGGTCCAAATCAGTGACTTGGCCAAATCAGTATCCAGGCCTGGCACTTCGCTTTGAATCAGATACCTAGTCTTATCTTACGGGCTTAGTGGACATGTCCGTGTTAACCATCCTGGGATACTTTTTTGGGAAGCAGTGCTTATCCTACGCCCTACTCTGGTAGGTTCACAAGACACACACCATAAAAGAGGGTTCCAGGTGTCCTGCCTTCCTTGCTCTAGCCTCTTCCTCTCCTGACCTTCCTGCCGCAGGGCCTGTGCTCACGCCGAATCTCCCCGCCGAGAGCTCGCTGCCAGCTCCCTGTTCCTTCTTTGCAATGCTGGCTCCCTCTGAGCTTTCAGGATGCCCCCAGAAAAGACCACCACCTAAGTAGATCACCCCTTAAGTCCCTGCCTCTGCATTCTCCTCTTTATTTCCTTCCTAGCACATAGTATGGAAGATACCTTTTCAAAATACAAATTACATGGACTATTAAGGATCTCTCTCTCTCTCCCATCAGGTTGTAAGCCCCATGAAGGAAAAGCCCTGCCTGTTCTGTTCAGCAACATGTTCCTAATTGGTGCCCACTAAATATTTGTTGAGTAAATGAATGAAGGCATGAATGAAAAAGTCAACATTGTTTAAGCTCTGATTTCCCAAATGGATCTCTGCTTTCACGGGAACGCTCATCTTCGGGGGGTGGGGCGTGGTCACATGGGACGCTCGGGTAGAGTTTAGGCAGTATGGAGAAGAGCCTTAACTTCTGGGGTATACTTTTCTGGTCATTATTACCCCCCGCCACCCCCCTACCAACTCTCACTTCAGTCCCCTTGGTTTAAGGCTAGCAGAGTAGGGCCATCACCTCATTTTACAGATAAGTACACCAAGGAGGAGAAGTTAGGTGTGGGCTCCCTAACTTAATGGCCAGCATGGCCCAGAGCTCTGCACTCCCAGCTCCATCCTGGGCTGCTCCTCTTCTGTCTCCTCTGCTGTCCCTCTTGTCCCAGCTGTCCTCTGCCCTCAGAGCAGGCCCACAGCAGCTTAGCCTTGGTGTGGGATGAAGAGTCCAGAGCCCGTCTCGCATGGCACAGAGCAAGAGCGTTTTTTTTTGCAGTTGCAGCAGCAGGAGAACAGTGTATCCCTGTCCTTGACCTGCATGGCTGGAAGTTCATGGCTGATGGGAAGGTCTTCCTCCCCAGGGAGAAGCAGAAGCCGGATTTTGAAGGAAGGTGGCAGGCTTGAACTAGGTTGGGCGGTTGCCTTCTCTTTCCTCCTTTACCCCTGTCACTCCATAGACCTTCCTCACCCCACCCCAAGTCCAAGAACCTCACATTCTTCCTTTGACATGTTTTCCTCCGTTTGAGGCCCCTCGGGGCAGCCCAGACTCTCTGGGGCGCTGACCTGTGCATAGACTTGCTTCAGGAGGAGAGAGTCTTATCTCCTGGGTACACATTCTTCTGGTGTGTCCTATCTGGTTATTATCCAATCGAAACCGCAGCTGTTGACAGTCGGTTCCGTAATTACTGTGTGTTGATCATACAGTAACAGACCATCAGTTTCACTGGTTAGTGGTGACTGCGACATCTTCAGAGTGTTCTCTGCAACATGGCAGCATTTCTCCTGATGCTGGCTTTTGGATGGTGATCACTATTTACACGACTGGTAATGTCTTACATTTGACATGTGCTCCAGAGTCAACCGAACATTTTCATTTTATTCTCTCGTTGGGCTCTTTTATGGGAAAAGGCAAGTCGGCACCTTATTTTAGGAGCACAGGAGGTAAAGTGTGGATTCGGGATATCGCCCGACTGTAAGGTCAGCATGATATAACTTTTTTTTTTAAGATTTTATTTAATTTGACAGATCACAAGTAGGCAGAGAGGCAGGCAGAGAGAGATGGGGAAGCAGGCTCCCTGCTGAGCAGAGAGCCCAATGTGGGGCTCAATCCCAGGACCTTTGAGGTCAGGACCTGAACCGAAGGCAGAGGCTTAACCCTCTGAGCCACCCAGGTGCCCCCCCCTTTTATAACAGCAAGTATTTCGTAGTTTCTTGGCGAAAGTTAAAAAATGAATATGGACTTTTTTGACTCCAGTTCCTTAAGCCTCCTTGTCAAAGCCCAACAAAGAGAGAGTAGCAGAAGATGGATTCCATCCAGGGTCACGTAAAATAAATCCAGATTTGTCCGCCAGGATCGGAGCTCCAGGGTCGGAACCAGAATATGGTTGCCTATTACATTGTAAAGAAGTGGTTTGTCTGCTCCAAGGTCGCTTGCTTTAGCATAGAGGCCTCTACTTATTCTTACTTTCATTGACGTGAAATTCACACAACCTCCGTTTCACCATTGCAAAGTGAAAAAAAAGTGGCAGCCTCCACCATCTAATTCTGAAACATTTCCATCACTCCAAAATAAAACCACCTGTCTCTAAGCAGTCACTCCCTAGAACCTGTTCCCCGTAGCCCTGGGCAGCTAATCTGCTTTTTGTTTCTGTGGATTGGACTGCCCTGGGTATTTCATAGAAATGGAATCACACAATGTATCCTTTGGGTTTGGCTTCTTTTGCTTAGCATATGTTTTCAAGGCTCACCCGTGTGGTAGCAGGTGTCAGTATTTCCTTCTGGCTGCAGACCCAGTATTTTTTTTTAAAGATTTTATTTATTTATTTGACAGAGATCACAAGCAGGCAGAGAGGCAGGCAGAGAGAGAAGGGGAAGCAGGTTCCCCACTGAGCAGAGAGCCCGATGCGGGGCTCGATCCCAGGACCCTGGGATCATGACCTGAGCCGAAGGCAGAGGCTTTAACCCACTAAGCCACCCTGGTGCCCCGAAACCCAGTATTTTTAATGTCAGAAACTCCTGGGGTTATGAAAGCTTTGGCACTTGACCCACCTACAGACCTACCCTCTTCACTGGCCATACCTTCCTCTCTTAGGAAGCTTGAGGCTTCAGTCCGTTATAATGTACAAATCCTAAAGGTCCTTGTTCAGTTAAAGCTGTAGTCTGTTGCATATTACTTAGGACTCCAGAAGAAAGCCATAGCCTGTTCTATACAAGGATTACAACTAATATTTTGGAAAGAAGACCCCTCCTTGGAAACCAGAAAGGTTCATTAGAGTATGTCAAGAGAATAAATGGATGCAAGTATTGCCAAGAATCTCTCATCATGGACATGTGGGATTTCATGGTTTTTACTGGAAGAGCTTAAAAGCCCATGTGGGTATTTCTTGACCCCCCTCCCTCGGTGGGGACCTGTTGGTTTAAGGTCTGTTCTTCAGCCTTTGAAGGTGGCGTGTTATAAAGAGAATGAGCTTCAGAGGTGGACACAGCTGGGTTCAAGTCCCACCTCCACCGAGTGTTAGACATGGGTCCTTGGGCACGTGACATAAAGTGCCCTCTTGGAAGTGATGTTATCTACTCGTGGCAGGCTGAAAAATCGCTCTCCAGAAATAGCCATTTCCTAATCCCTGGAACCTGTGTTACGTATTTGGTGTGTTTTGGGGGGGGGGGGGGAGTCTTTGCTGTACGGGCCTACCTGGAATCACAGAGCTCCTCATACCAGAGGCTGGGGGTGGGGGGCGACACCTGGAGACAAGTGTGCATGGTTGGTACATAGACACAGAGAGGAGAAGGTTGTGAGAAGGTGAAGGTAGAAAGTGAAATGATGTGGCCACCAGCCAAGGAGTGCCAGTGCCGGAAACATCTAGAAGCTGGAAAAAGCAAGGGCTGACTTCTCCCATAGAACCTGCCGAGGGAGCATGGCGCCGCTGACGCTTCGGTTTCAGCCCTGGTAATCCTGGTTTTGGACTTCCAGACTCCAGAGGGGTGAAGGAATACATTTGTGTCGTTTGACGCCACCGAGTCTGTCATCATGTGTGCAGTGTTTCAGGAAACACGTGCACTTCAGCTGTGCCCTGAGCTTTCATCCCTTCTGTCCTCCTGTTAGAGACAGCGTTTCTCAGACTTCACATCCACGGGTTAGAAGTGGTAGCTCCCGAGCCGTGTCTCAACCTGGTCACTGTTGACATCCGGGGCCAGATACTTCGTTGTGGGGCTATCCTTTGCCTTGTAGGATGTTCTGAAGCATCTCTACCCAACTAGATGCTAGAAGCACCTTCTTTCCAGTTGTGATAACAAGAAAAGTCTCCGGACATTGCCAGATACCGCCCGGGGCAGAGAACCACTAACCTAGGTTCGATCCCTGCAGTACCACTCCAGAGCTGTGTGTTCCCAAGTAGGTTAGACAACCTCTCTGAGCCTCAGTTTCATTATCTCGACAATAATAATGGTACCTACATCACAGGGTGGTCACGGAGGTATTGTCGTGATGTACACAAAGATCTGAAAAGAGTGCCGCGTACCTAGGAGAGTGTTGAATGAAGGAAAGCCCTTATTAACCCATGCTCTGCCACACTAGTTTATTATGCTATTTTGTGTCGTTTCCATGATAGAAATGACATGGGTCTTTAAAACCTTTCCCAAACAGTAGCTTGTCTGATAAAGCTCAGTGTTTGCAATGAAACATCCTTCTTTCGTGACCTGCCCCTTCTGTCCCCCGGCCCCCCAACGCTGCGCCTGAGAGTTGGGGAATCCTGGCTTGGCTTGCATGCTTGGATTGCCTGGTCTGCCGAGCTCACTCACTGAACTCTTCGGATAATCCCCTGGCTGAGCTGTAACCACAAGAAAACCCCCTTCCATCTGCCAGGGATGGTCCTATTATCCTGTAATTGCAGCTTTCTCCTTGGTGACGTGGCTATGGCATCCACTTAGAGATGTGTCAGTGTCTCTATTCAAAAGTGCGAAATATTTAGCAGCGTTTAGCAGTCTTTGGTGAAATGTTAGAAAGTGTTTTGAATAGATACCATCATCTACTTTTGTAAGGAAGAGGAATGTGCTCCGACTGTGGTTTGAGCCATTGTGTCTCTAAGCACTGGGGGGATACCAGTGAATAACAACAAAGATTTCCTGTTCTCAATGAGCTTGCATTCTAGCACAGAATCCTAATAATACGCGTCATGAATAAGTGAATGGAAGAGCACAGAGGCGGGTGGAAACACGCAGTCTCAGGCGGGAGGGCTTGGGAGTGCTCGATGGGCGCCGGGGACAGGATGCGGTCTGGATTGGGGTGGGAACATTTTTTAATATTTTCACGGGGGCGAATGAAAATGTCTTTGTGGATGGAAACTGCCGTTTGCTAATGCGGCTCCACGGTGGACAGCTGGAATAGCCGATTCTTTCACAGGTCCTGAACCTCTGCTCCTTCTCCACCAACTGTCTGGGAGTGTCTTTTTGAAGGTTAAGCCCTGCGGCTTTGGTTTATCCCAGCTGCCGTGGGAATTCTTCATGGGACTGGTTCGGGGATGATTATGAGCAGTGCAGTCCTGGGGAAGGAGCATGTGCACCACGTCAGGGCACTGCTCCTTACGTCAAACAGGCAATCTTTTTAATTCTGACTCTCCACGTATATCGTGGATGATTTGGGGCAAGTTGCTGAACGTCTCCAAGCCTCACCCTCCTCATGACCTTCGTGAGAATTAAATGAAATTACACATCAAAAGCATTTAGACTTGTGTCTAGAGCGTCGTAAATCCTCAGAAAAGGCTGGTGGTTAGATTTTCCAATTAGTATGTAGAAAAATTCTGAGGTTATATGTACATATTTATGGTAATTGTAATTGTCTTTTTCAGATACATGCAAACATTGCTCTGACGAGCTCTGCCTGCAGAAGGCGAGTCACACAGAGGGCCCGTGAGCCGGCCTCTTGCGAGCTGGGAGTACTCTGTGCAAACTTTCATAAACGCAGATTGAAGTAGAGGCGGTGTCTAATTTGGGTAATAAAAGTCCAGCTATTTAAAAAAAGTGATGAATTAGCTATTCTCGATGGTCCCATTGATTGACTTTTGTGGGTAATAGTATGGCTCTTCAACAGCCTGGTAGACGCTGAGCTGGGCTTTTATTGGATGATGGAGTAGAACGAGTTGCCCAGTGATGCTGAATGACTGCAGACGGTCCTCGGGAGTCAAAGACTTGATTGGGAAATGGTGGGAGCCAGGAACAGAACATCTCTGGGAGGCCCTGCTGCCCCGCCAGGAGAAAGCCCTGGAGCCCACGGAGGTGGCGATCTCACCACACTGTCACGGTGGCGAGTGCCATGGAATCACTCACTTGAAAATGGTTGGTTTGATGTTATGTGAATTTTACTTTCTTCTTTTCTCTAAAAATGAATTTCCAGGGGCACCTGGGGGTGCTGAATCAGTTGAGCATCCAACTCCTGATTTCTATGCAGGTCCTGATCTTGGGGTATGGGATTGAGCCCTGAGTGGGTCTTTGTGCCCAGTGCAGAGTCTGCTTGAGATTCTCTCTCCCTTTCCCTCTGCCTCCTCCCCACTCATATGCACACTGTCTCTCTAAATAACTAAATACATGAAATTATTAAAAATGAACATAAAATTTCTGACGGTGCCAGAGCTAAAACCCAGATCTCCCGTCTCCTTCTCTACTCTTCAAGACCATTACTGAAGAATAAGGCAGTCTTGGGGCACCTGGGTGGCTCAGTTGGTTGAGCATCTGACTCTTGGTTTCAGCTCAGGTCATGATCTCATGGGCTGTGGGATCAAGTCCTGCATCAGGCTCTGCGCTCAGCTGGGAGTCTGCTTGAGGATTCTTCCCCACTATCCCTCTAGTGCGTGCTCCCTTGCTCTGCTCTTTCTCAGAATGAATCAATGAATGAATGAATCCATAGGTCAGTCCATATGGAATAACTTCTCTCTAACTTTACAAGTGTATTAAGAGTTGAATGTGTCCGAGAGCCAACACTTGGTGCCTGGTGGCTTGTTAATAAAATTCAGTCCTTCTGTATTGGTTACATAGGCAGAAGCCAGAGCTGTATCCCCACAGTATCCATCATAGTATCTTGCCCATGGTAGCTGCCCAATAAATGGGGCTTGAATGGATTGTATGCTGTTTCCTGTGTTGCCATAACTTGAGGATGTAATAGGTCAGTGGAAGTGAATTTGAACTGCGCCATATTAGCGATCTTGAAGTTCACTGTGCTCTGAGTTGAGTGACCTGGGCCCAGAGAGTTGTGTCACTCATACAGGTAGTGGCAAGGCAGAGGTGTTGTGTCTTCCCTGCCCCACCCAGTTTTATCGGGACGCAGTTGACCTACAGCCGCCTGTAATTGTAAAGTAGGCAGCATCATTATTTAACTTATGTATATCATGCAGTGATGACAGCAAGAAGTTTCATTAGTATCTGTTGGATACAGCAAAAGAAAAAGAATTGGTGTTTTCCTTGTGATAAGAACCCTTAGTAAATACTGTCTTAACAACTTTCCAGGGTACCATATGCCTGTGTGAGCTACAGTCATCCCATGACACATTACCTCCCCAGTTCCTGTTTATCTGATCACTGAGAGTGTGTGCCTTCTGACCACCTGCATCCAGTTCTGCATCCCCCAAAGCCGACCTCTGGCAAAGACAAGTCTGGCCTCTTTTTCTATGATTTTGTTTGTTTGTTTCTTTCTTTCTAGATTCCACATATAAATGAGATCATATAGTATAGGACTTCTTTCACTTAGCATAATGCCTCAAAGTCCACCTTTGTTGTCTTAAATGGAAGAATTTTTTCCTTTTTATGGTAGAGTCGCACTCTGTGTGTGTGTGTACGTGGGTATGTATGTGGGTGTGTCTGGTGTGTGCATGTGTCGGTGTGTACATGTGTGTGTCTGTGTGTACATGTATGTGTGTGTCTCTGTGTGTACATGTGTCTGTGTGTACGTGTGTCTGTGTACATGTATGTTTCTGTGTCTCTGTGTGTACATGTGTGTCTGTACATGTATGTGTCTGTGTCTCCATATGTATCTGTGTGTACATGTATGCGTCTGTGTGTGTGTGTGTGTGTGTGTGTGTACACCACATCTTCTTTGTCCACTGATTCGCTGGTGGAAACTTAGGTTGTTTCCACACTTGGCTGTCGTAGATAATGTTGGGAACATGTGGGTGCAGCTGTCTCTTGGACGTACGGTGTTATCTCCTTCAGGTGTATTCCCAGAAGTGGAATTGCTGAATCTTGCTGTAGTGCTTTCTCATTTTTTGAAGAACCCCCATGCTGTTTTCCCCAGCGGCGCACCCATTTGCAATCCCACCCATAGTGCACAGGGTTCCCTCTGTTCCCGGGGTGCAGTTTTCTAACTTCATATTTTGTGAAAACATCTGTAGGTAGTTCATTCCCCCGTAGCCATTGGAATATGATTTGGTCTCCTTTTTGTTCTACTTTCTTTCCTCTCTCTCAAGAATCTGACAACCCGATTCTGTGGAAAATCCTGTTTCTAGAAATATAAGACCCATGTTCCATTCCTTCTCTTGCTACCACGTAACTAATGTGTGTTTCAGCCAGTTCTTCTCGGAGTTTCTGCTAGTGCACCTGTCAAGGGGGAGAAGTCGTGCTTCCCCGCTACCGGGGCCAGGGACTGGACTAGGTGTCCTTCTGCGGTTCCTTTTGATGCCACCTGCCCACTTAGTGATTAGCTGGTTGGTCGGGTTTGAGCTGAAGAAACATGTTGACGGGGGTGGGGGGCGGAACTGCAGGTTCTTTATATAAATCCTAATTTTATACCTCATACTGTTTTCTTGGCAGTAGTTGGAAAAGAATGTGGAAGGAAGGAATATGGCCATGGAAGAGGAGGGAAAGGGTGTTAACTGGAATTCGGAGAAGAATTCTACTGTCACTTTAAGTTCAGTATAACAGGAACGCCTGGGTGGCTCAGTCCGTTAAGCATCTGCCTTTGGCTCAGGTCATGATCCTGGGGTCCTGGGGTCGGGTCCCACATCGGGCTCCTTGCTCAGCAGGGAGCCTGCTTCTCCCTCTCTCTCTGCCTGCCTTTCTGCCTACTTGCGATCTCTCTCTCTGTGTCAAATAGATAAATAAAATCTTTTTTAAAAAAGGTCAGTATAACAAAGTATGATGGGTTGAGTCTAGAAAGTTTGAAAGGGCCATTGTAGGAAGCAGGATCTTCAGCATAAGGGAACATAAAAATGGGGACAGCAGCTGTGTCCAAAATAAACAAGGTAGGTTTTTGGTTTGTTTTATTTTGTTTCGGTGAAAACAAAGGGGAAAGAAAACAAATTTTAAAAAAACAGAAACTACCCAGGCAGAGCAGGCAGCGGGAGAAAGTGTGGGCACTAAAGACTCCCTAAAAATAAAATCCAGTGCCTGAGAGTGATGGCTAAGGTAATGCTACGAGAGGCTTCCGGTCTGCCGTTTCCGGTTCTTCTCTTCATGAAGTCTTCTCCCGGGAAAATCTCCTGTAATCTGCTTTGCCTAAAAATTACAAACTTAGTAGTAGAAAAGGAATACATCACTCATGCAGAAAATTTAGAACATGTGCATCATAAAAGAAGGTGAAATCTCTCCACCTCACAACTCATAATAATTTTAACAGTTTTCGTAGGGATCCTTTAGTGTTCCCTGTGTGCATTTACTTGCACATCTTCTTAAAGAATCATAAGGGACGTACTGCTTTACAATCTACTTCTTAAAAACAAGATGGGTGTGTGACTCCCAATCTCCGGGTCATGAGTTCAGCCCCCCCACTTTGGGTGTAGAGTTTACTTAAAAAATATCTATATTTATATTTATATAGAACATATAGCATAAAAATATACAATATGTATGATACATAATAAATAAAATATAAAATATATGAAATGTATAAAAATATATAAATATTTATAAAATGCATGTTTTTAAAAACTTGAGATGGCATGTACATATTTTCTGTCACTAGTTTTCTCTAACGTTTTTAATGATTGCATTTTAAAAAAGATTTTATTTATTGGACAGAGAGATCCCAAGTAGTCAGAAAGGCAGGCAGAGAGAGAGAGGGGGAAGCAGGCTCCCCTCCACGCTAAGCAGAGAGCCTCATGCGGGACTCGATCCCAGGACCCTGAGATCATGACCTGAGCTGAAGATAGAGGCTTAACCCACTGAGCCACCAAGGTGCCCCTAATGATTGCATTTTTAGTGGGCATAGCATAATGTGTATGGATTATTAGTGCTGGAAATGTGTTTTAATCATTAAGTGTAATAAATACTATAAATAAGCTTTAAACATCTCTAGTCATTTCCATGGGATAAATTCCTTAAAATGTGATTACGGGATCAGTGCGGGTTACAAAATGATAGTGGTTTTTTTTTTTTTAAGATTTTATTTATTTGACAGAGAGAGATCACAAGCAGGCAGAGAGGCAGGCAGAGAGAGAGAGAGGAGGAAGCAGGCTCCCTGCTGAGCAGAGAGCCCGATGCGGGCCTCGATCCCAGGACCCTGAGATCATGACCTGAGCCGAAGGCAGCAGCTTAACCCACTGAGCCACCCAGGCGCCCATGATAGTGTTTTTTAAATGCACATGGCCACATTTTTCTCTGGCAAACTAGTATCTATCTAGATTTAGACCGGCAGTGGGACTGACCAATTCCCTCCTTGTTTTAAAACACTTGTTGTATTCACTTTTTAAAAATCTTGGACACATTGATATTTAAAAGCACTGACTCCTGTTTTAATGTGCATATGTTTGACTTTAGGTACATTTGAATATTTTTGGCCATTTGTGTCATTTCTTCATAAATTGTCTCATGTCGCTTGCCTATTTCTAAAAGCAAAATTTTAAGTTAATGGATACCAACTCTTTTTTGGTTAAGGTTGTAAGACCCCTTTCTGCCGTACGTTGCAAGTATTTTCTTCAATTTGCCTGCCTTTTGGTTTTGTGTTTAGTAGATTTTCTCAAAGATTGACATTTTATGCTCTCAAATTGAATAACACTTTTCTGTAGAGGTTTGGCCTCTGTCATGCGTCGGTCTCTTGCACCCCATTATTACATAAATATTACTTTAATTTTCTTCTAGTGCTTTGGTGGCTTCATTCTTAAATTCTCCTGCATCTGAAATTTATTTTGGGGTCAGATGAGAGACGGGGATCCAACTTCATCTTTTCCAAAATGAATAGCCAGTTAACCAACCTGATTTAATCATTCATCTTTCTTGTGTTGATTTGAAATGTTGTGTGAATTACATGTGGAGTTCTAGACCGTCCTTCAACAGTTTGCTGCTAGGAACCGAATGCGTTTCAGTTCCCGTCGCTGTTCAGTTCCGCACACTTGGGTGACATATCTGGTCGTGTAGTCTCTAGTTATTCATCCTCTTCCCCCCAGATTTGTTGACTGTTTTTGGCAATTCTTCTAAAGGAAATTTAGAGTAATTTTATCAAGTCCTAGAGAAAATGTCCAAGGAGGTAGTAATGGTAACGGAACTACTTTTGGAATTTACTGGGGGGAGACTGTAATCTTCACGATTAGACTTTCACAGTACGTAGGATCGCACAAGATTTCGTTTCTTGGAGTCTCGTTTGTGTCCCACACTAATGTTTCATGGGTTTCCTTGGTTGGCTCTCTGTCCCTCTCTTTAAATGTATTCCTGTTCATTGGCTAACTTTTTTTTTTTTTTAAATGTGGATTTGGCCCCCATTATATTTCTAGGTGGTCATTTCCACAAATTAAGGACACTATTAATTGTTATGCTTTGGCTCTGATTTGGTTTTTTTTTTTTTTTTTGATGATTCCACTGGATTTGATGAAGTGGGCTGATTATTATATTTCCAAATAGTGTTCATTACATCTTCTATTTCCCATTATTTATAATTCTGTACTGCTTTGGCAGACACTTGTAGAAAAATATTCAAATAACTGAAGTGATCGGAAGCATCCTTATCCAGTTTCTGACTTCAAAGGGAATGTCACTAGTGTTTTGCCATCACACATGATTTGTGGTTTTCTTCCTACAGTACCTTGGCAAATCCAGTCTCTTTCTTCTCCAAATAAGGTATAGTTGATAATAAGTTATTGGTGTGTGGCCTTCTTGACGTCCAACAGTTCCACTCTGGAAACAGTAACTGTATTTGCCTGGAGTTCTGTGACTAAAAGGTGACGGATAAGTTTTATAAATAAATACCTTTTCTTTTAGGTCCTAGGTGATTTGTACTTGTACTCTATGCACCGCCGAACTCTTAAATATCTGTAAAAGAAAAAATTTGGAGGGGCGCCTGGGTGGCTTAGTGGGTTAAAGCCTCTGCCTTCGGCTCAGGTTATGATCCTGGGGTCCTGGAATGGAGCCCCGCTTCAGGCTCTCTGCTCAGCAGGGAGCCTGCTTCCTCCTCTCTCTCTCTGCCTCTCTGCCTACTTCTGATCTCTGCCTGTCAAATAAATAATTTTTTTTAAAAAAAGAAACAATTTGGAATATATCATACTCAAATTAGAAGGGTGGGTAGAAATTCATGTAATGTAAGGCCTTAACTTTTTTTATGCAGTATTATTAAGACCTTAGAAGCACAGTGTCATTCAGCTGGTTACGTTTTGCTCCTACTTCAAAGAACACATTTTAGTTTTTATTGTGTCTGTCTTTGGAGACTGCTTTCCTTTTTTTTTTTTTAATTAAATTTTATTTTATTTTTATATTTTTATTGTGTTATGTTAGTCGCCATAAAATACATCATTAGTTTTTGACGCAGTGTCCTAAAGAATCTGTATTTGGCTTTCATACTGCTCCTACTTTTTGGGTTAGTAGTGGCGCTTTTGAAGGCACATTTGTGAGTCTATTTCTGGGTGATGACATCATGAGCAGTTCACGGAACGTACCGTACGCTGCTGTCCAAGGGACATGCGAATGCAGAATGCTTTCACGTACCTTAGTAACAGGGGCCCTTTTTACTTGTTAACTCTCTACCCTCAACCACCACCAAGAAAAAGGGAAAATTAGCTTGTATAGGTAATTCACGTTTCTCCCTGCAAAACTTGGAAAATACTGCAGAGCGTAAGGAATCTAATCCTACTGCGAGAGAGAACCCATGTTGGCGTTTACCGTAGTTCTTCCTTCGTCTGTGTAATTGCCATCATCCTGTCAATACAGGCGCTTTCATCTCAACATTGTAATCGTGTGTGTTTCCTTGCTGTGGGGGGTTTAAACAGGAGAACAGGGCGGTTGGGCTGTGGAGATCTGGGGTGAGAGCTGATCCGTGCAGGCTTAGAGACGGCCAGGGTCGTGAGGACGAGTCCCGGGGGTTGACCTCCGCCCAGTCCACCACCGTCCTGAAACACTGACTGACCCAGGTGACCTCAGAGAGCCTGAAAAACAAAGCTGAGATTATCCCGCAGGACCTCTGGGAGGCTTAGGGTCCCGCAAACCAAACACTCCTTTGCCCTGAGCCGCGGTACAGATTTCACATTGACGTCTTCGATCAGGTGTGACACTCCTGGGGTGTTACCTGCATAGACTTGCTCCCATCCCGCACAAGAAGAGCGGAAGGAGGAAGGTGGCATAAATTGTCTGACTCCTAAGGCCAAATTCCAGGGATTTTTTTTTTTAAGGGCCTTTGGCTGCATGATATTTTACATAAATATTTTTGAAGAACCCTGTTTGACAGATCAGCATATCTCCTGCTGTGGTATAATATTAGTTCTAAAAACTTATAGCTGATCCATTACCAAAGCCAAAATAAAAAAAAGGGGGGGTTGGTGGGAGAGCTTGAAATAGAAATTTAATGCAAAGATTTGTGAATTGCTGGTATTCTCATTTTTGCCAGCATGACACATTTGTGGAAGAAATAGATTTTCTAAAAATGTGTAGTGGCTGCTCCGTGGTCTGTGGATTCATCGGTAGTTTACAGTTGTTCTGCAAGGTCGTCTGTAAATTAAGAGCCAACCAACAAACGGGAAGTTTTAGGAAGAGTGATTTTGTAACGTTGTTTTGTTCCAGTCCTCCTGGCATTCCAGTTGATTAAAAATAAAATTAGAAAACGAATTTTCTTTCATCTTGGACCTTTTTACAAAGTTTGGAGATTCTGATCATGTGTACGTACCGTCTTCTGCCACATGTTCCCTCTATAATTTCTTCTTGACATCAAGTAAATATCTTACATTTTTGCCTGTGTTTCCATTTTCTGGAATTTCAGGTTAAAATGCACATGGGTCCCAGTCTATTTCTTTAGAATAGCACTGTCGGCTAGAAATACAGTGAGAGGCGCTTGTTACTTTAAATTTTATAGTAGTTGCATTTCACCTAATATATCAAAATATTAGTTCAATAGTCACACGAAACCTTAGTGATACATTTTATATTTTTTCTTCACACTCAATCCTCTAAATCTAGATTTTCATTGAAAATACTGGGTCTTTATTTAGATTTCATAAGTTTGCAGTTGAAAAAGTAGACTCAGATTTCCAGGTTGTTCCAAACATACATAAAAGTTCCCCTGTAACAGAAGCGAGCCGGGTTTTAAAAAATGTTTAAAATGAAATAAAATTAAAAATTCACCTCCATTCTATATATATGTTTCAGGTGCCATTTTAGTTTTGTGCATAGCTTGTCATCCTAGTTATTAGTAGCCTAGGGGATTGGAGGAGAATTGGCTTGAGAAAGGACTCTTGTTGGCCCTGTGATAACTGGCCATGTGACCTAGAGTATAATACTGTTGGCCTGGAAGTCTTCATTTATAAATTAGTTATAGGGAATGGACCATATGTTCTTTGCTGAGGTCCCTTTGATGCATATAAAATATTATGAATCTTGGATGCAGGAAGCCTCAAAATGCCACACCAATTTGAATGTATTTCAGACCATTTCTGTAAAATAAATAATGGTTAAATGTTACAGTTCATGATACATAGAGGGTAGGAAAGGGAATAGTCACATCATGTATGACGGTCCATGGGAGCTCTTGGCTCTCCTTTGGGGGATTAGATGTTCACATGCTGTAGAAATTATAGAATTAATTTATCTCTTTTCTCCTGAAATGGCCTTTATTTGCTTCCTGTGGCTGATTACCAAATTCCCCTAGATTTAGTGGCTTGAAAGAACACAAATTTATCTTTATAGTTCCAGAGGTCAGAAGCCCAAATTTGATCTCAGGAGGTTCAAATGAATGTGTCAACAGGACTGCCTTTCTCTGTGGAGGCTCTGCTCGGAATCTGTTGTCTTGCCTATTTGAGATTTGGGAGGCGGGTAGCATTCCCTGGCTGAGGGCCTCTTGCCATCTTCAAAGCCAGCAAGGGCTCGTGGAGTCTTTCTCACATCCTGTCATTCAGAATGAGCTTTTCTGCCTCCCTCTTGCATTTGAAGGACCCTGTGATTACACGGGGCCCAGCAGAGAATCCTGTTTTAAGGTCAGCGGATGAAGAACCTTAATTTCACCTGCATCCTTAATCTCCTCCTCCCATGGTCGCAGGTTCTGGGGATTAGAACGTGACCATCTCAGGTTCTGGGGATTAGGACGTGACCATCTCGGGGGCCTGGGGGACTGTATTTCTGCATAGCACATTGCGGTTCTCTGATGTTTCATAGTTTTTGCTAGTGGTTTGGGAGCGAGTCCGTTTTGCTCTTCTTCTCCCTTTACCTTCTCCAAGACAGGGAGTTGTCAGTCAACAGAAGGCAGGAATCCAGGAATTCAGGCTCAGTAGTGACCTCGGATGACTGCTCTCCAGGGAAACCCACCTTAATCTCCCGCTATTGGTTAAAGCTGATTAGTTGTGGAAGGTTCTCTTACCTAGGACCATGTTCCCATCCATGGAATGACAGAGAGGCTGTGTCCCTGTGAAGAAAATAGGGATGTATTACCTGTTTATTTCCCCTTCTTTACCTGTCAACAAAGTACCATGAATGTTTGCCAGAGTTCTGTGTGTGTGTGTGTGTGTGTGTTTCTCTCTGCCGAGCAGGTGGTTGAAAGTTGGGAATGTCATTCTTCTGAATACAGAATCATAATATCCTTGAGAACATGCTCATTAAAATAGAAAAAAATATTGGACTATATTAATTTGCATTTCAGTCCACTCTTTTGGATAGATCTTTCTATCTGCCTCTCACTGTAATTATTCTGGCGAAAATGCTACGTGCATTTTCAGATTAATTATGCTGTTATCAAAGGCTCAGAGGAAGATCTCAATTCACCATTAACACTTGGAAAAAATGGACGAGAAGCTGATACAGAGAAGAGAAGGCGAGGTTTTTGAGTTTCCTAGTACTGGGTGACAAAACTAGCACTTATCTTCAGGTTGACAGCGTTATTTACCCTTTACCTTCTGGAACGTGGGTTAGTAGGGTGATAATCCCATTGGGACATCTCAGTGGTGAAGCCTCATTTCACATCTATTATATTTGTCTCCACCACCTGCTCAGAAATGTTGGTGCGTACATCCTCTGTGCCTTATTTTTTGGGAGGTAGGGGATTACTGTTCTTGAAGCTGCCACACTCTACCACTGCAGGAGTCACCATTTGTGCCACTCTGTTGTCTCTCTGAATGGCGCCCCCTGGAGTTGTGCGTTGAAAGACTCTGGGGCCTTATGTGATGACCTTGACATTGCCCATGAGAGAGCCCATAGCCTGTTGGGGAACAGCTTTACACGGAGACTCTTAGTTTTCCCATTACATGTATGTGGACACCTGTATGGGCCCCAGAAGAGAGAGAGAGCTGGTAACTTTTCCTAGAAAAGTTAGGGTGTCTGGAAAGGTTTCCCAGAGGAGGCCTGCCCCAGCTGAGTCTTGAAGAATAAAAATGAGGTGGTCCGACAAGAAAAAGCCAGATGGTGTCTGGGCAAATACTTCAGTATGACTGCAGTGTGAGATTCCTGTGGGAACATGATGAGGCCAAGCGCTGAACCTTCCTGTGCCTTTAGTTAGTTCATCATTTAGTAAAACAAAGAAGACGACATTAGCCACCTTTTGGGTTTGGGGGAGTTTTAAATGAAATACTGTAAGTAAAATGCTTACTAGGAAGGGGCTGCCGTGGGAGAAACACTTAACGAATGTCAGCTCTTACGGATGAAGATGATCACCGTCCTATCGCATGAGGTTAAAAAAGTAGGCAAAGTCTGCAGCGCTCAGGAATTTCAACACTGTAGTGCTGGCGTGGGGAAATTACTGAAGGTTTAAAAAAAAAACATGATTCACAGCTTTGTAGATTCATAAACTCAGTGTCATCATTCTGTAAGGCTAATTGGACGCTGGTGAATTGATTCATACCGCTCAGAATCCTCAGACGTGATCAAAAAGGCCACCTTCGCGGTGTACGTGCGGAATGGAAAACACTCGGCGTGCTGGGATAAGTGTGTCAATGAAGTGGTGTATTTTCTCCCCATGAGTTGGTAAACTTGCTTGAGCTCCTGTGTTAACACCAAATGGTCTGTAAGTGAGGCTGAGGGTCAGAACAGAGGCACACGAATGCTCCAAGGGCAGGTTTCTACAGATGAGGCCAGCTGCAGTGGATCTGCCTTGCTCATGAGCTATGGGTCCGTCAGACAGATGAGGATTCTCAGAGCATTCGGTTCAGGGTACCGTCTTCTCCGGGGATGCTGGAGACAATGATTGGCACCTCTTTCTCCTTTTGTGCCTACCCCCCCCCCCCCGTTTTTTGGACATACTCATCCCCCTACTTTTTTTTTTTTTCTTCTTTTTTTAGCCTTTGTTTCAGTTTACTTTAAGACATGTCCTGGTTTTCCAGTTTATCTTGAGTCTCTTAAAGGCTGGCTGCACTTGGATGAGATTTTGGGGTTTACTTAATCTCAACAATAAATAGTCTACATAGTGGTCATCTTTTCACTTTAAGCAGGAATCCAATGGTGGGTTATTTCTGGAACTGTGTGCTCACTCGAGCCCCTGATTCATGGAGGGTGAATCCGCAGTGCCGTTCGTGGTGCAGAATGGCCTTTCCATTTCTTTGTGTCATTGTCATTCCCTAATCCGCTGTCCTGGTTGTCTCTTCCACTAAACTGTGGGATCCGTTATATTTAGGGCCCTGAGATATAATGGAGGAGTTGGTAGGATAATGGTGGTGTCTTCAAGTGATAGTACTTGTGTCATAATAAACACTCTTTTATCAAAGTACTGTTGTAGGACTTTGGAATTTTCGGATCTTTTACTGAATGCTTGAGGAATATCAAAACACTTATTTTACTGGTTTTCCGTACTATCATTTAAAGCTATAGTGTTACTTGATATATTCTACCAAGCCTTGATGGGCAAGGTCAGGCCGATTAAGCAATCCTTCATCAACACAGAAAGCAATAATGTTAGGACAGCATGATTCTAGCTGCACCTGATGAAGTAAATCTCTTCTTGCCTCACCTTTATTATGAGATCCCTTCATCTTAAGTACCCACGCATCCAGAAACAGGGACCTTATGTTTCCAACTGTAATTATGTTGATTTCCTTAATGGTAGTCATTAAAAACATGGAAGCATTTTACACATGAGTGGGCATTTTTGAATAAAACCAGGGATTTTTCAAAAAGTGGAGAAAGCCCGTGTAAATTCGCTGCCTTATGGGAAATGTGTTCTGAATATTGTTCTTAAACACTGAAACAAAAATGCTTTGATGGAATGCTACAGTCGCTGCTCATTATCTTGAATTCACTTGCAGGTCATTTGTTTTTAACTGTTAAAAAAAAAAGTGAATGTTCTTGCTCCAAAGGAAATTTTTGCTCCAAAGGAAATCAGTCACAATTGTTCATAATGGGTGCTTATTTAAAACTGAAAGCTCTGAAAAAAACAAAAATGGAAGCTCTGAGAAAGACTGCACTCGACATTTTTAATGTTTCAGACATTACAGATGTTGACATTTTGATGAAACAGAACTTTCCTTCGAGTATTATTTTAGTGGTCTGTTCCGTGGAGCTGATAGGGATGAAAACCATATTATAATGAAATGTTTATTAAAATACATATACCGTACTGAGAAGTTGGGTGTGGCCTGTGCTACCCTGAATTCTGTGCTCTAGAAAGGCATGATATAATAATGTTTGGGTACATTTTTATGTTAATACGACATGGAAAAAAATGGGATAAACCAAAAGCAAAAATGGAATGGAAAATGCAAAAATGGAATAAACCAAAAGCAAAAATCCAGCAGTGGTACCAGAGCTGTTCGTATAAATGCAAGGCATGTTTTTCTTCTTATTTTTTTTAATTCTCCAGTGAAGTAGGACCTACGATTTTAAGAAATGAATACAATTAACTATGGCTGTTTTGCTTATAGATAGGTACGAGATCATGTAAAGCTATTTCTTAAGTTACCGCGAAGGGCCAAGAAAGCACATGAAAGAAAATGTCCAATGGGTTAATTTTTTTAAATGAAAAAAAAAATAGTGCTATATTTTGTTACCTAAGTCTGAGTTTGAGAAGAACGTTAATACCAAGATTAGAGTGGATTTGGGGAGAGCAAGCACTCCCGACTGCGTTGGGAATGTTGATTGATGTCCCTTTCTTCAAGGGTGGTGTGTTGGTTAGAAGCCTTGAAGTACGTATCTTCCCATCCAGCTTTTCCACCTCTGGGAATTTAGCCTAAGGAAATAATTGAACAATGGGGCAAGAAAAAAATAAATATGCACTGCTATTCATTGTAGCATTGTTTATAAAAGCAAAAATTGCAAACTTCTCCAATTTCTATCAGTAGATGATGAAAGTATGGTTCTTTTATCCATGGATTGCCTTAGAGTTCTATGGAATGATGCTGTGCAGGAAAAGACAGCATAAGATGATAAGTAAGTTACCAGCTAGAGTGTATAATATGGTCTCACTGTGGTTAAAGGAGAAAAGTGTTCATTAGACTTGGTGGGTGCATCAGACAAAATTAACCGAAGCTGTTGCTGGATAATGGATTGCAGGAAATCTTGACTCTGTTCTTGGTGCATTTTTTTTTTTCTTTGCTTATTTCTACGTAAGAAATAGACTTTTTTTTTTGTTAACAAGTAAAGCATTGTTTTAAAATATATCTTTGACTAGCACTTCTGTATGTATAATTGGATATGCATATAAAGATGTTAAATAACGTTCAACACAGTACTGTTAACAGCTTAAAAAGATTTAACCTGGGGTACCTGGATGGTTCAGTCAGTTAATCGTTTGCCACCGGCTGCAGTCATTATCCTGGGGTCCTGGGGTCCTGGGGTCCTGCCCCACATTGGGCTCGCTGCTCAGCGGGGAGTCTGCTTCTTCCCTTCCCTCTGCTCCTCTCTCTCTGCCCCCTCCCCTGCCCCTGTCTCTTGCTTGTGCGTGCTCTCTCTCTCTCTCTCTCTCAAGTAAATAAAATCTAAAATAATAATAATAATAAAAAAAATAGAATAAAAATACAAAAGACAAAAATTTAACCGATCTACCTATCCCCTATTATCAGGAGTTTAAGTAGGGAAGGCAGGGTATAGTGATGCTTTGTAGCCATTGAGGTTGAAGATGTAATCTGTACCTACGGATACAGAAAAGATAATCGTATCATACACCAAAGAAAAAGCAGGCTGATAGGCGTTGTGGGTATGTGGGAAGGTAGGTGTGTAGACAGATTAGTTTCGAGTGTTTTACAGGATAGTCTCATTAGTGATTATTTCTGGGTGATGGGATTATGGGTGACTTTCACCTTTTTCTGATCTTAATGTTTTCAAATTTGTACAATGAACAAATATGTCTTTGATTACTAGAAAAAGTAAAAATCCAGAAAATTGGAGACAGACAAGGAGAAATTATCAAAAAATACAGTGAGGTCCTGTGTCAGATTCAATGGAGATACACGAAGTGGGTGGTATTTCTAGGAAAATTTGCTTTATCAAAGTGGCTCCCAGCAGAGAGATCCTAAGTCAATAACCTTGTCAGAAATGAAAAACTCATCAAAAAGCGCTCTCTGAATTTGGAGCGCAAGCCCCAGATGTCCTCAGTGAATTCTTTGCACATTCAAGGCTGTTACTCACGAGGGTGAAATTACAACTTACTCAAAGGGCCTTTAACTGGGACGTTTGGTATAAACCAGAACTCTCTGATGTGGACCTGGAAAGATGTTCACATGACAATTTCAGCGTTTTCTAGCATATCACAAAAGTCAAACTTCCAAGGTGAAGGCACAAAAATGAGCTTTATACCAGGACTTCATGAAGGTAGTGTGTGTGCCTGTGTGCACTCATGTACATCGGTCTTGCTTATGAATGTTGATGTAAAACCCTCCAATAAAATACCACCAATAGAATTTGGCAGTGGATCAAATACCATGAGCAGGTGGGGTACATCCCAGGAATGTGACCTCAACTCCATATTAGATCGAAAAAGGAGAATCTTTGTGGTCATCTTTTTTTTTTTTTTTTAAAGATTTTATTTATTCATCAGAGAGAGAGAGGGAGAGAGAGCGAGCACAGGCAGACAGAGTGGCAGGCAGAGGCAGAGGGAGAAGCAGGCTCCCTGCGGAGCAAGGAGCCCGATGTGGGACTCGATCCCAGGACGCTGGGATCATGACCTGAGCCGAAGGCAGCTGCTTAACCAACTGAGCCACCCAGGCGTCCCTCTTTGTGGTCATCTTAATCAGTGCCAAAAATGCTTTGCTAGAATTCGACATCCGGTGATAAATGGATTGTGGCAGTGGCTGCGTGACTATACACATTTGTCAAAACCCCTTGAACTGTAGTCTTTCAAAGGGTGAATTTTATTTCACGTCAATTTTGCCAAACTTTTTAGAAGATTAAATAAAATCAGTCTGTGGTAACAACAGCAACAAAAGGAATACATATTCCTGATTAAAAAGAAAAAAATTGGGGGTACCTGGGTGGCTCAGTGGGTTAAGCCTCTGCCTTTGGCTCAGGTCACGATCTCAGGGTCGTGGGATCAAGCCCTACACTGGGGCTCTCTGCTTGGCAGGGAGCCTGTTTCTCCCTCTGACTCTGCCTGCCTCTCTGCCTACTTGTGATCTCTCTTTGTCAAATAAATAAAATCTTTAAAAAAAAATTAAGTTGGCATAAGTAGAATAAGTTAGAATTCGTTACTTTTATTGCTTTATTTTAAATCCACAGTCCTGTGCCAAACCAGCGCCATACTTTGTGAAACCCAAGAAGCATTCCCATTTAAATCAAATGCGTGGTAAGAATGCTCACTTTCGCTGAAATTATAAACCTGTCTAGAAAGTACCAGCCAGAAGATAAGAAAAAAAGTAGATCCATAAACACTGGAGTGGAAGTTTGAAGCCTGTTATTTGGCAGTATTTGAAGTGCATACCCGGGGAGGAGAAAATCACCAGAATGGTGATGAACAACAGGAGAAGTCAGTCGCTGTGTGGCCAGTTCTGACTGGTCCTGGCGGGGAGAGCAATGGGGGAAAAAAAGACGCCTACAGCAGGTGCCTGGGTGGCTCAGTGGGTTAAGGCCTCTGCCTTCGGCTCAGGTCATGGTCCCAGGGTCCTGGGATCGAGTCCCGAGTCAGGCTCTCTGCTCAGCGGGAGGCCTGCTTCCTCCTCTCTCTCTCTCTCTCTCCCCCTTTGCCTGCCCCTCCCCCTGCTTGAGATCTCCGTCTGTGAAATAAATAAAATCTTGAAAAAAAAAAAAAAGACACATACATCACCAACTAGGACAGGTATCACGGTATCGCCCACCATCATTCCTAGGCAGTGTCTCACACCTGGCCCCTGCCAAGCGTTCTTCTACATGACTTTTGTCCTCTCCTAGAGAGCATGTGGCCAGAGAAGGGTTGAGTATTAAAAAAAAAAAAAAAATGATAAAGGATGTTATGAGACGAGAAGAACAACAGTCTTGGGTCATAATGGCCAAGCCTGTGCCTGGCTTTATACCTTTTGATCGGTATTAGTGTTAGCGTTTAATTTTTTTTTAATCAATGTTAAGCAAAAGTGTTCTCTGCAATTTTTTAAAAAATTACACATCTATCCAGTGTGAAAGTGTACATGTTTAGAAATCTGGATTGTCGACCTTTTGAATAATGAGAGGCTCGAGCACCGATTACCACCCTTCTCTCCAAGAGCAGCATTGGTGGGAGCTGAGCATGGCTGCTTGTCCTATTTAGATGCCTGAGGGCTCTCTGGTCTGCTAAGTGCAATGCTGTTTATCTTGGTGATACCTCTCCGTCTGTCTGCCCTTAGAAGCATTCAGTTAGGTCTCCCAGTGTTGGTAATAAACTCAAGAGAGGTAACGGGGCCAGCTAGGTTCTTAGTGGTGAAGCAGTGTCTGTAGGAGTCGACGGGTCACTGTGTTAGGAAAAGTGATGCAAGAAGCAATTGAACAAATTGTAAAATATTTGCTTCATTAAATACACAGCTTGTTCATACCCAAGAACACATCCCTGATTTCCCCATCATAGTTTTAAAATTGAAAAAATGTTATTTTTTTAAAAATACCGGCTGGAGGGTTCATATTGGCGGGGAACTGGCCACGGGCCACCTCTTCTGCAACATTCTGCCTTGCGGGTTCTGGAATACGTGCGGAATCCCTTTGGGGCCAGGGTGACCTTTCTCTTCTTTGACACATCATTAAGGTGAATTGAGCCTTTAGATTTCATACATCCCTAAAGCAAATTAAATAGGGAAAATGGACCAGGCTTTCACCACCATTTACATATGCGGTGGGGCTTTTTCCAGCTTATATTCTGTTTCTGGTGGCCAGATCAGCTAAGTATTCTCAAAGCAACACCATTAATTGCCTTTTACCTCCATTTTTTTCTGACGTAAAGTGGAAGTTCTTGTGTTGTCAGTCATGGAGAGGGTGAAAAGTGTGGCTCTCTGAAACCGTAGCTCTTCTTTGTGAAGAAGAATATAATTTCCCCAGATCTGACTGATCTGAAGCTAAAGGTTATTTAATCGACTTTAAATAAATACTTATAACCTATTCTTGGCACCCTCAGCTCATCTCCTCATCCACTTGAGGGCTTTGCCTCTCAAGTTTGTTTTTTTTTTTTTAATACCATCTACATTTTTCTTAACCATCTTAACCATTTCTTAACCATTCTTAACAACTCTTTTCTCTGGAGAGGAAAAAAAAAAAGTTTCAGAAAGTCCCGTACTTAAGAACCTTCCCGTGACCCGCGGTTGGTGACATTTTATTGCTTGTTTTCCTCTCAGTCTACACGAAAGCACCAGGCACCCAGTCAGAACTTGAAAAACGTTCTCTCGATCTGATTCAGTGAAGTTTTCCAAAGCTTAGTCTGTGTGGTTGCCCCCCCTACACACACACACAACCCGCTTGTTAGCAGCTCCCCTGGGGCCCAGCTCCTCCCATCTGCCTCTTTTCTGCACTCCCTTTCTTCTCTCTACCTGTGTCCTCTTTCCAAGGTCACCAGGTGTCACCCAGACACGAGAAACTCCCCCACATCCTTAAATTCTTGAGCGTTTCTGCCACATGTGACAGGTGTCAGATGTCCCATGGGTACCAAGCAGCGCTCGTGGGGTGTGAACTCTTTATTTTTGCCTCTCCGTGTAAATTTATTCGATGGAGAAAGGTCTGCTCTTCGGAGTGTAAAACTCAGGAACTTTCTGCTCACTCTTAGGCAGTAAAATGTCCTCCTGTCGCTTTAAGTCACTGTCTTTAGTTGGCATGTCAGATGTTGGGTGCCTTGCCAGTAGAGGTCAGCTGCCCCCCTCGCTGGGTGAGGTCTGCTGCCTGCGGTGTGAGCTGGGCTCCTGACAGGGTGCGGTTCTCTCTTCCCCTGCCTTTGGCCATCTCACTGAGGTTCTGAGCTCTCTGGGTCAAAACAGGGAGAGGAAGGAATCCAGGTAATAGAAAAACAAAAATTCTCAAAGCTCTTCCTAATCCACGGGTCCTATTTTAAGATGGCTTCTCTGGCTTCTCATGCTCCAAGTTAAGCAAGTTAAACCAGACTCTCTTCATAGACAGTCTGTTCTTCCTCCCAGCTGGAAGCAATCTCCTCATCCTCAAAACTACTCTCACTTGAGTAAGTACTTCTGAGCAGGACAGGTGCTCTCTTCCTCCTCCCCCAGTAGTTTCCAACCTCTGGAGCGCCTTGGATTCACTTGGGGGGGGGGGGTGATTTTCTTTTTCTTTTTCTTTCTTTTTTTTTTTTTTTTTAATGAAAATTACACTACCCTGCCCCAGGCCCTATTGAAAAGGATTGTCTGGACTGGGACTCTGTTGCGTTTGTTTTCAAAATTCCACGGACGATTCTGATGCTCCCTGAAGGCTGAGAATGGAAGATCTAGCCTATATGATAGTTAATAACTTGCAGCTTCCCTCTTTCCTGGACCCTCACCTCCCCTGGGGTCTTGTTCATCTCTGTCATACTCTCTACGGAACCTTCATCATACCAGACTCAGAGGAAGTATTTTGTGGCACAAGGAAATGTGAAATCTCGGGGTTCTGGCCGAGAAGCTTCGTTAGCAATGTTGGTTCCGTCTTCAGATCGAACCGCAGACAGTTCTAGCGCTCAGTCAGTACTGGGTGAGTTGCTCGCTGCGTGGTTGGTGCCCAAGAAAGAGAAGTGAGACCACAGTCTAGTTAAGTAAGATGTCCTGGTTATGGCTCCAGGACCTCTTTTGAGAAGTCTCATTCGTGTCTGGCTGTGATCTAAGAGCTTCACGCATGCAATCTGGACATTCCCAAGAATCAGTTGACAGAGTGACTCTGATTCTTACTTTTTCAGTAAGAAAGCAGAAGCTCAAGGGGGTAAGTAACTTGATCCCTAAGGTCACACATTTGTAAGTTACAGTCACGATGTAAATGCAGGTTTTCTGACTTCAGAGCCCCCGTTCTTCAGAACTACGTTATAGCACTTTTGGCTCAAAGGGAGTAAAGCTTTAGAGAAATCTGGGGAGATATTAGGGTTAGCTGCCTCTGTCCTCTCTTCAGTGTGCCTTTCTCTCTGTAGTCTGCTTGTCTGTCCTGTGGCCCTGCTGGGAACATCAGTGGCAGAATTTGAGCAAGAGTTTGGGGGACTGTAAGTACCTTGACAAGATAGTTTCAGAAAATCCACTCTGGCGATGTTGATGCAAACTGGGTAAGATTGGAGCCATCCTAACTGACCAAGACTCACTAGTGTTAAGATGGTAGTCCTGGAGTGGGAGATGGGACCCTGTGCTTTAGTAACAAGGGTAGAAAGGCACCAGATGTTGAAGAAGTACTGGGATGAGAGAGACAGGAAGGAGAGGAGAGATCTAAATGATGTTGAGCTTTGACTTGGTTGTCTGGGAGGAGGTTGTGTCATTCATTCTCAGGTCTAGGGGATCTGGGGCAGGGAAAAGTGAGTTTGTTCACCGATAAGTCTGAAGGTCCTATAGAACCTCAAGTGGCAATGCCTCGTAGATGGCTGCAGATTCCAGGCTCAAGATGGGTCAGCTGTGTCAAGGAATAGAAATGTGAGTGATGTCAGCACATCAGGTGTAGTTAAAACCAGGGAAGTGGATGCCGTTGCTGAGAGGAGGAGTTGGAAGTGAGAGGGGAACCTATGGAGCAAATATCACAAGCAGTCTGTACAGATTTTTTAAAAAGTTTTTTTTTATTTATTTGACAAACAGAAATCACAAGTAGGCAGAGAGGCAGGCACAGAGAGAGGGGGAGGCAGGCTCCCGCTGAGCAGAGAGCCTGATGCAGGGCTTGATCCCCGGACCCTGAGATCATGACCTGCGCTGAAGGCAGAGGCTTTAACCTACTGAGCCACCCAGGCACCCCAGTCTGTACAGATTTAATAAAGCATCCTTCTTCTGTCCCAGTGCCTTTTTGAACTCAAAGAAATCATTGGTTCTCTTTGAACCTCAGTGGACTGGCTGGTCAAGTTTAGTGTGTGTCATTGCCCCCCCCCCACAAAGATTTATTTAGTTACTTGAGAGAGACAGAAGGTGCGGAGGGGCAGGGAGAGAGACAGAATCTCAAGCAGACTCCACATTCAGTGCAGAGCATGACTTGGGCTTGATCTCACAATCCTGAGATCAGGAGTTGAGCCAAAATTAAAGCTAGACCCACCCAGGTGCCTCTAATGTGGGTCATTACTAAAGCTTCCTTCTGATCATTCTGCGATTATAACCCTTTACATTGGGTGTCATGACTCTCTTGGGACAAAAGGGCATTGATTATCTGCCTGATTTCGTAACCTCACTGGTATCTGTAAGCTCATGTAGTTATATGGAACCCTCATCTGACCTTCAGATAAACGGAATTATTACCCTGTACATATCCGGTCCACTGACATTGGAAGATACCCTGGAGCACCATGAATGTGGCAGGTATGAGGAATCCAGTGTATTTCTTGAGGAGCAGTAGGTGAGATGATGAAGAGCTCACCTCTGGGCTCCAGGTCCTCTACCACTTACCTGTTTATGTCGCTGCAGGAAAATTAACTTCTCTAAAACCTCTGTAAGATGAGGATCATGAACTAGACTTGGTGCGGGGACTGAACAAGTTTATACACGCACAGTACTTACAAGTTTTGTAAGTATCTGGCACACATGTCTTAACATAAGTCTCTATTATCTGATGACAGAAATAATGAAAACTGGTGGAAAGCATCTTGATTGTAAAGGTAGAAGAAGTCTATCCTAGGCTTTTGGTTTTCAAGAGGAGAGGGAAAAAGAAAAATCTGTACTATTTCCTAATGAGTAGGAACTTTCTGAAGGCTAAATTCCATGAGTGGTAAAAATAGACTTCGTACTAACAAATGGAACTTTTCTTACATTTGGATTAGAAATTCAGTGTGGTGCATAAACAATGAATTCTGTTACACTGAAAAGAAATTAAAAAAAAAAAAAAGAAATTAGCCAGTGTAATCTGAGAGGAATTAAGGCACCCCCATTCTTAGTACATGTTCTTTTTTGTTGCATTTGCTTGTCCTATTTAGTTTGAGGGACAGCGGGTAAAAAGAGGAGAAAAAATAATGAACTGCCCTCTTGATTAGTATTAAACCTTGCTGTCTTCAAGTGTCAGAGAGGGTAAGGAACTCTTGGCTGTGCAGTGGCCACCCTCTGAAGCCCAAAAAAAAAAGGGTCCCTTAAGCATGTTTCTTACCAGTCTTTAGGTCCAGCTTCCAACTTCCTTGGAACATTTGTCCTGTTCCTCAAAACATTCCTCCGGGTGTCTGCTACCTGGAGGAAAAAACACATCTTACGGAATGGGGACCATTGAAGCTTCTTGAATGTTTCTCCAGTCTGTTCCCCTTTACTCTGCTTGTTTTGTCTGAAAGAGGCTATGTTCCACTTGTTTGTCAGGCATAGGCCAATATGTGTCCCTGGGCAGCTTATTAGATACCAGAGAAGGGCCGTAGCATGGCAGCAGTAATTCAAAACAGGGTTTAAAATGAATAAATAAGAATAAGCCTCTGGGATTAGTCCCAATTGAAAAGTTCAGCACGACCAGGGAGGGTAGCTCCTGTCTTTGGGGATTAACAAATGGCTTGCTGTTGGGAATAGCATTCACTGATCCAGCCACATTTTTACTTACCAATGGCCTTTCTACCCCTGTGTGGTCCATCTCTTCTCAGATTTCAGTAAAATTCTTAGAAAGGAAGTCTGTTCTTGTTTTTCTTTGTCAGGAACTGTGACCCACATGTGAACCTTTCATTCATACTTTTTTAAACCCCAAAACATGTTTGTCTCTAAAGAGTACTATGGTCTCAGGGAAGAAGATGAGAGAATTTTCTTCCACAGAATCAAACTAAAAGCAAGAAAACAAGGATGCCCTCTGGTGAGAGGGGTGGAAAAGTGGGGAAGATCATTTTCTGATCATGGCACTGAGGATTTTTTTTCTTTCTTTCTTTTTTTAAAGAGAGAGTGCAAATGGGAGAGGGAGAAGCAGGCTCCCCACTGAGCAGGGAGCCGGATGTGGGACTTGATCCCAGGACCCTGGGATTGTGACTTGAGCCAAAAGCAGATGCCTAACTGACTGAACCACCTAGGCATTCCAGCACAGAGGATCTTAATACAGAGAAACCTGTTTGTACAGGACATTCTAGTGTTTATAAGGCTTAGTATGACATCAGGCCATTTGATCCTCATAAAGAGGTTGTGTCCCCTCTTCATAAATGAGATAAGCCCACAGAGGTTGACAGGCTTGTCCTAGGTCACAGAGCAAGAAGTATGATGGTCTGACTCGGGTTCGATTCCACTTTTTTCTTTCTTTCTTTTTCTTTTTTCTTTTATTTTTTATTTTTTATTCTTTATTTTTTTTGCTATGGTCCTGCTGTGTACTCGTGTCTTGAGCCCTAATAGAGGCTTCTGAGACATCCAACTAGAAGGCCCACATATCAGTCCAACTAGATTTGTAGCCTTCACATGTTTTAAAGTTAACTTTATCCATTATCCATAAAGCCATGAGTTAGTGTTTCCTTCTTGCCAGGTGGATCAGTCCTGCTAGGGAAAGATGGCAAGCCAGCAGAGAGAAGCATGTAGCCACAAACGGGATATCAGTGATCACCTTGGTTTGTGGCCTACGAGAAGTTTGATGCCAAAGTGAAGGCACCACAAAGTCAACGTGGCTCCGTGCAAGTGGGCTGATGGCTTTCAGCGGTCATGAAAAATGAGCAGTGAGAGGGGTCACGAGTTCCAGAGTAAACTTCTCTGATTTTCTAATCCTTGCTGTTGCTTTGAAGTTTTAAGAGTTAGAAGAAGGATCCTTGAGGGTAAAAAACCTCAGAGAGGATCTATAATGTAGCGGGCTTGCAGCAGTTGGAGAGTGAATGGTTGGTAAGTTTATGATATCATCTTGTTTTTCTTTGATCAGGATAACTACATTAGTTCCTTGTGGCCAAAATCGTGTCCTTAGGCATAGTTCTCGTTCTTTCTGTACCTGGCAACAGCCCCCGCTGAGTTCCTTGACTCCATTTACTTTAACGGTTCGATCTCATGCATGATGCCGGGAGAACATTGTGGAGCCAACGCTGACTGAACACATACAAAGTTGAGAAAATCGAAGGTTATGAAATGGGCTTCCTTAACTCCTTCATGCCTTCTTAGAAATAACGGACTTGGAGGACGCTTTGGGAATAGGATCAAGGAGAGCTGGTGGTTCTGTTGGTGACCTGTAACCAGCCTCAGACAAGTATCTGGAGATTACATGAGGTAGCTGGAGTCTGTTGGTGTTTACGGCCCCAGTGAAATGTCACTTGAGGAGTGTGTGTGTGTGTGTGTGTGTGTGTGTGTGTGTGTGTGTGTATTTCTGTGTCCATTCTCTGGGCTGGCAAGGGCAGCTGGCTGTTCTTCGACTCATACTGTTGTATGTCAGATTTGGAAGATGACCATTCCAGTTTAGGCTCATGATTCGTGTTTAAACAAAACAACTGCCTTTCTATGAAATATTCTTTTTTTAAAAGATTTTATTTATTTACCTGACAGAGATTCCAAGTAGAGAGGCAGAGAGAGAGAGAGAGAAGGGGAAGCAGGCTCCCTGCTGAGCAGAGAACCCAATGTGGGGCTCAATCCCAGGACCCTGAGATCATGACCTCAGCCGAAGGCAGAGGCTTACCCACTGAGCCACTCAGGCGTCCCTCTATGAAATATTCTTACTCTCTTCTGTCTTCTATTTATATTTCAAGTTCCTGTTCTCTTTTTCTGTATCAATAACATTTTGAAGTCTAATTCCTTCTACAATGCGGTGTGTACTTTTCAAGTATTTAGTTGAATGAATTTTCACATGTGTGTTTTCCTGTGTAACCAGCCCCCAGATTAGGACATGGAACACTTCCTGTGCCCCTGCCATCAGTTGTCCCAATGGTAACAGGGATTTTGGCTTCTACTACCCTAGAGTGATTGAGGATGTTCTTGAACTTCATGAAAATGAAGTCACAGATGATCTAACTCTTGTGTTTGATTTCTTTCTTGCAACATTATCCTGTAACTCATTCATGTTGTTGAAAAAAAATTCCATAGTATTATTTACTGTTTATGGACATGTGGGTTGTTCCCAATTAGGGCCTATTACAGATAATAATGCAAGGAGCATTCTTGGACATGTCTTTAAGGACACAGAAGTAGGTGTTTGTCTTGGGTCTGTACCCAGGAGTGGAATTGCTGAACCAGAGAGCATACATATATTTTCTTCTGCTAGGTACCACCAGACGTTTTTCCTTAAGCAGTTGAACTAGTCAATGCTAAGTTCCCATACTATGAAAGTCCAGTTTTCTTCTTCCATATTTTTATTTTAGATCGGTGTTGCTGGTTGTGGTGGGATGTTGAGCTATTTGTCAGTCCATTAAGAGTGTAAATACACACACGTTTGTATTTCACATTCATATGGGTGGATTCAGAGGTGGGTGTTTGCCTTGCCATATGCTTGGAAGGTTTTTGTTTTTGTTTTGACAGGCAGAGATCACAAGTAGGCAGAGGCAGGTAGAGAGAGAGGAAGGGAAGCAGGCTCCCCACTGAGCAGAGAGCCCTATACGGGGCTCGATCCCAGGACCTTGGGATCATGACCTGAGCCAAAGGCAGAGGCTTTAACCCACTGAGCCACCCAGGCGCCTCTGCTTGGGACTTTAATAGTGAAAAACTGCCCCTAGGAATTAAAAGGGAACTATCTGTTAGCTTAATAAAATGTAATATTAATCACAATAAAGCTTAACTATTGAATAGAAATCTGCTTTTATGACTCAGGAGTGAGCACGAATATCAGCTGTCTAAGTGTGGTATTTAATTCCTGCCCAGAGTGAAGCCAGAAGGATGAATTGACTCAGGGACAATCTCCTGAATCCTGCCTCTGGCATTATTCATTTGCAACAGGCTGAATTGCGATTTATGGCTGCTGTTTTCTCTCATTTATCCTTTATTCCTCTGAGAGGAAGCAGTAACTTAAATACATTAAACACTGCTTAGAATCCTCAGCACTGAGCATTTTAATTCTATCAAGAGTGTATCCGCATATGATTGAAAAGGAGTGGAAACTTAGGGCTTTGGTTTCCTCGTTGACATAACGGTTAGGTCAGGTGATTGACAAGCGTGGTCTGGAGGGCACTTTAATAGTAATCTTGATACATCTTGATAAAAGACAAGGAATCGTCAAAGTGAAAAGTATGTAGAATCAGTGTAGAAAAGCCTGTTACAGCTGGATTTTCCAATGACAGTTTTCTTGTGTCTGGACGAAGCTGTGCTAGTCTGTTCAGTCATCGATTACTCATTTGCACGGTGGCACAGTTGCTTCCGGAGTCCTGTGGCCTGGGCCCTGGTCTGGACGCTAGACACACAGCAGGAAACAAAGCAAAGGCCTTGTTCTTGTGGCGCCGACCTTCTTGAGGATAAGAGGCAAGAAAACGATACATACGTATGGGTCATTTGGCGCTCTAGAGCAGAATAAAGACGGTGTAAGGGGCATGGGAATGAGTGTAGGCCTGGTGTTGGGAACTACTGTTGCTTTTTATAAGGGAAGGCTGGGGAAAGCCTCTCAGTCGGTGACATTTGCATAGAGACCTGACGGGATGGAGCACGTGGACGTCCACCGGAAGAAGAGTAAGCCAGGTAGAGGGGGGAGCATGCCTCGTGGGCCGAAGGGCAGGAAGGGGCCTCTTCCCAGTCGGAGGGAAGACAGAGAGAGGGGCAGTATCTGGAGGTGGGGTCAGAGGGACAGCAGGGACCCAGGTCAGATAGGGCTGTACAGACCGTGACAATGACATTGACTTTCTGAGTGGGAATCCGCTGAGAGGATTCAAGTCTTTCCTTCCAGGAATACCTTGAAGACTGGTTGGAGAACTGACCCACAGACAGAGGCAGAAACAGGGAAATGAGTGAAGATTGCTCATAGGTATTAGGCAAGAACCAAAGGGCGCGGATGTTTGATTTTGTGGACTTAGCACTATCTCTGTGTTTGATTAGTAAAGATAATAGTTGTACCTCTCCAGCCGTGGATGAACAGTGTTGGCACATTTGAGCCACATTAGTAATAATTCAATAATACGCAAATCAGCAATATGCTGTGACTATTAAAATTTCTGAATTTAATGCTTTTTTCTGTTTCTCTAATATTTCCTTCTGAAAGCTCTTCTTTCCTCTCTCCTCTTTTTACTTAATTGCCATTCTTTGAGCCACTCCTGTTTGAACTTGTCATTTGTGACGGCCCTCTCTCCATCCTCCGGAGACACAGGGAGTCAGGTACTGTCGATAGCTTCTTGTCTCTCAAATCCGTCTCCTTTTTCTGCCCTTCCCAACTTGAGCTTAGACCTTGCTTTCGTCTCCCAGTTAGCGATAGATTCTCCTCTAATCCGTGGGAAAGGCTGCAAAAATAATGCAGGTTTTGAAGTGAGACCTTGATTCAGATCAGTTCAGCTCTTTGTTCTCCCACGTCGTGGGTAGGGCCTTTTGCAAAATGTTAAGGGAGAGGGAGAGAGAGTCTTAAGCGCACAGGGCTCAGTCTCACAACTCAGATCATGACCTGGGCCCAAAGCAAGAGTTGGATGCTTCACCAACTGTGCCAGCAAGGCGCCCCTCACCTTTTGCGGTTTTTGAACCTCCGTTGTCCCCTTGCAGAATGAGCATAACAATAACTAATTTATAGGATTGTAGTGAGGACTCAGTAGGATGATGGAGTGTTTAAAGTACCTGGAAGGTCATAGTTGATTATGACCTTGATTATTTCCCCTTCTGTTCGCCCACTTTCACTCCATCCTTGAGCTGCCTGGCAGGTCCTAAAGTGTAGCTCTCCTGGTGTCATTCGTCTTGGCAGAAACCTTCCACTGTTTCCTGTTGCCTCACATGTTAAGTACAGGCCCTTTTGCCTGGTGTTCAGAGCCCAGATTTTCTCACTCCAACTTCCATTTCCAAGTTTTTCCCCATTACTTTTCTTCTCCAAGCACATCATGTATCAGCAAATACGCTATTGTATTATCATGCCATCACTTCTGTATGAAAATCTTGTCGCTCTGTAAAAATTCTGTGCATCGAATCGTGTCTCAAGTTCTGTTGCCTTCACAAAGCTAACACTCTGGACGTGGCTTCTCCCAGTTCTAAAACATCATTGCCCTTGGAAGAAGCAATATGGTACCCAGGTTCTGGACCCAGAAAGCCCAGATTCTGCTCTTTACTCTTATCCTGGTAACATTGCTTCATATCTGCATCTCCATTTCCTCTGCATGATGAGGACAGTACCTCCCTGATAGGGTTGTTGTGAGGACTTAAGTAAGGTTACTACATGTGAAGCACTTTGGATACTGTCTGACATTTGGAAAGCTTAAATCAGTTTCTATGTAATTACAGGCATTGAAAAATCAACATTATAGCATTAGGACCTGTATTTTACAGGGAATTCATATGAAAAGCTACTTTGAGGTACAGTGGAAAAAGAGGCATAGACTGGGAACCAAGAGACCTGAATTCTAATACAGGTCCCCACTACTAAACAAAGTGTGTGACATGTCACTTAGGCTCTCTGGACCTTACATTCTTCAGCTGCAAAAGGAGAAAGACGAACAAAAATCACGATGCTTTCTTTCAGTTCAGACAGCCACCTGGATATCTCATAGCCACCTACAACTCACCTTGCCCAACAGAACTCCTTTAATTTCCACTTTTTGAAATCCACTCCTCCCCCTCTCTCTGTAAATGATGATACCATCTACGTAGTGTTAAGAAACCTAGGGGTTGCCTTTGAATTGTCTGTTCCTTTCAATATCTGAATGGAATCCATCTGCCTATCCTCTTGGTTCTACTTCCAGAACATCTGATTCCATCCACTTCTCCCTGTCACTGCTGCTACAGCCCTCGCCCAGTCATCCGCCTCTACTGTAGCTGTGGGTTCTGGATCTGCCCCTTTGCTTACACTCTTGCCGGCTTTCAGCCTAATTCCCACCGAGCCAAAGCGATATTTAAAACCTAAACCAGATAATATCACTTTCCTGCTTTAAACTCCCTAGTGGCTGTTCATTGTACTTAGGATGAGATCCAAACTCTTCTGTGTCCTCACACCACTCTCCCCCTTATGCTTCAGCTGCCCTTTTTTCTTCTCATGCCAACTCACCAACCTCATGCCTGCCTAGGGCTTTCTTAGCAGGTGCTATTTTCTGTGCTTAGAATAGTCATCCCCCAGATGTCAACATGACTTGTTGCTTCTTGTGGTTAGATCTCAGCTCTGATGCCCCCTCCCTTGTATCAGTAGTGCTCTATCACACCATCCTGTTTTTTCCTAAGGTTTGCCACTATGTGAAAATAGCTTATTTATCTCTTTCCCTTCAGTAGAAATTAAATGCTCTCCTATTAGGGCCTCTTTCGTGGCAGTGCTTAGTACATAGGGAAAACAAAACAAAACAAAACAAAAAACCTTGACTGAATACATGAATAAACAGAAACCCATTTTAATGAGATATCAAAGTTTGTATTAATTACATGAGCTAAATATTGTCTTTATTTTTAAAGCGTGAAGCCCTATTGCTTCCCTCCCTTTATACTGAGGGAAGATGATTGAGCACATATGCTTGTCCTAGAAATAGGAATCTAAATAAAATAATAGCAATAGCGGGACAGGTTGGTTTTCCCCCTGATCTAAATCGTTCTCAGATTTACCGGTGTCTCCTCTCCCACACTAACCCCAAAGTGCAGGTTACCATCCCCTCTGGCCTAGGAGACTGCCTCCCCTCTGGTCTTTGCCCTGTAGGTTCTAATCTCCCACCCCTCTGTGCCCCGGACGGACGGCAGCCCGTGCTCGCTGCCGTGCTCGTGCACTCAGGCTTGCAACCCTTCGGAGTTTTCATTGTTCTCAGGATAAAGGCCAGAACAGCCCGGGACCTCACTCCGCGCGGCAGGCCCCTCTCCCTCCCTCACCTCCTGGTTCCCGCCTGCCCCCGCAGGGGTGGCCCTAGCTTCCCGCTTCCTGGACGGTTCACTCTCCTGCACCCATTTTGTCTCCCTCCTGATCTCAGCGGATGGTCCCTTCCTCAGGGAAGCCCTCCCTGGTTAGGCCAAGCTCTCCTCCCCTTCATACAGCCCCGTATCACCGTCGGCCTTTCAGGGTCACTTTTTACAAGTGCTTACTCCGCGGTAACCTTATTAACATGCCTGGCCGCGAGCTCGTAGCTCGGTAACTAATTGCGGAAGAATTGGACTGGGTAGCGGCCCAACCACTCCTTGCCCCTCCCCCTAGGGCTGCGGGGCGACTATTACGCATTAAGCAGGCGCCGCGGAGAGGGAGATCTCACCGCGCCTGCGCGAAGGGGCACGCATGCGCAGAAGGACGAGCCTGCTGACAGATTGGCGGCGGCGGCGGCGGCGGTGGCCCTGGCCCTGGACTGCGGGGAATGGGAGTCCTAGGTCTCTGAGCGCCGCCCCCGCCTCCCTGCCCCCGACATGGCTCAGGAGAAGATGGAGCTAGACCTGGAGTTGCCTCCGGGTACTGGCGGGAGCCCGGCGGAGGGCGGCGGCAGTGGCGCCGGCGGGGGCCTCAGGAGGTCTAACAGCGCCCCCCTGATCCACGGCCTCAGTGACACTTCGCCGGTGTTCCAGGCCGAGGCGCCGAGCACCAGGCGGAACAGCACAACGTTCCAGAACCGCCACGGCCTGCTCCTGCCGGCCTCCCCCGTCCGCATGCACAGCAGCCGCTTGCACCAGATCAAGCAGGAGGAAGGCATGGACTTGATCAACCGAGAGACCGTCCACGAGCGCGAGGTGCAGAACGCAATGCAGATAAGCCACTCCTGGGAGGAAAGTTTCAGCCTGAGTGACAACGACGTGGAGAAGTCCGCCTCCCCGAAGCGCATCGATTTCATTCCGGTGTCCCCAGCGCCGTCGCCCACCCGGGGGATCGGGAAGCAGTGTTTTTCACCCTCCTTGCAAAGTTTTGTGAGTAGCAACGGATTGCCTCCGAGCCCCATTCCCAGCCCAACGACTCGATTTACTACCCGGAGAAGCCAGAGTCCCATCAATTGCATTAGACCAAGTGTTCTTGGACCATTGAAAAGAAAATGTGAAATGGAAACTGAGTATCAGCCAAAGAGATTTTTCCAGGGCATCACCAACATGCTTTCTTCTGACGTTGCACAGCTGTCAGATCCTGGCGTGTGTGTATCGTCCGATACCCTCGACGGAAACAGCAGCAGTGCGGGATCGTCGTGTAACTCACCAGCGAAAGTCAGCACTACCACCGACTCTCCTGTGTCGCCTGCCCAAGCGGCCTCTCCATTTATTCCAGTAGATGAACTTTCATCTAAGTGATTCACCCACCCATCCTGAGACTCGGTTTTTTTGTTCGTTTGTTTTCTGTTTTGTTTTTGTTTTGCAACGGAGAGGAAAAAAAAAAAAATCAAGTCGGAGCAAGCACTGAACTTTGTCGATTAATTTGAGGCTATTTCCTATTTGACCCTCTTCCTTTTTTTTGGAATTTCCTGAAATGTTGTTACTCTATAGAACTTCTATGTCAGGTTCCTGCAGATGCCCTTGAATTCAGTGTAGTAATATTTTCAGACGTTTTCCAATAAGTGTGTTGAAGCATACGTCTTTATGCTGCTAATATGTTTAAATACATATGTTATCCCTTGATTTTTTAAAATAATTGAGAGCTCTATTTATTTATGGGATTATTAAGTTCTGATGCAAATATAAATGTTGAATTAATCAGCATAGTAAACTGATGTTTTAAAATTCCATATTTCATGCCCACACTAATTTTTAATGTTATTTTTCAGTGATTGCTAATTTCTATTTGACGAAGACCTTAGCTATTTACAGCGATTTTTTAAAAATATGTTAGTCATAACATATCGATCTAGTGGTTGTCTGTTTTATCCAGGAATCCTTGGATATTTAATTTTCTGGGTTCACAAGTGGCTGGGAGGGGGAAATGATAAAAGAACAAAATATGAAAGTTTGCAACAAATCTTTTTAAATTAACTGTATAAACTAAACACTGAAACGCATTTTCTAATGAAATTTTAATATTAATTCTAATAAGTTGTCCAAATAGAACTCCAGGAAAGTTTAAGAAAAACATTTTTTAAACCAGAAAGTGCATTCTCTTGGGTATAATCCTGAAGGAAAATGGGACAGTGCCTTGCAGTCTTGGCCCATTCTACATAGGCTGAGACCAGGTTCTTTGTACCACTGCAAACTTGAAAGTTTCTCAAATGCAGAAAATGTGGGAAGCCCTGTTGGACTTCATCAGAGCACCCCGGCAGATAAGTCTCTCAATCACTGATATGCTTTAAAATATCCAGTTGTGCCTCAGTGAAAAATCCTTGCCAACAAGGAGCCAAAGCAGCTTTTGGCTGCTTTTCTGCTCTGCCCATCTGTCACCTTCCTGGTTTTCCCTGGCTCAGGAAGGAAGCAGCTGTTTCCTTGCCAACAGGTCCTTCCTCTCCAGCTCCCATCAAACTAGGGCACCATCGGTTAGACAGAGGTATGGTGTGACTTGGATTTCTGACAGTGTGCAACAACAGAACGGTGGAATTGTTGCAGGAACCTGTGTAGTTAAAGCCAGAGCTGGAGTTGACTGCCTTGGGGATTGCTAATTGATGAAGGGTCAGTGACTTGCAAGAGAAAATCAGTGGAGAGTCACATAGGTAGATCATTATTTAACTTAGATTTTATTAAAGGTAGAATTGTAAAATGTTCTTTTCTTTGCCTTTTACAACTAAGACAAAATACAGAAATATTTAATATCAAATGTTTTTATATCATGCTTCCTATATCTTCCTTTGTTAGATAGATAGAATGGCAGACAAAAGGGGAAGGGGAGGAAGTAAAAGAGAGACCAAGATAAAAAAGCTCCAGCTTTCTAAGTTACTGCTTATAGAGATTTTAACAATTATGTGGAATTTTTACAACTGAGAATAAATGGAACTGGTCAGCTTTTGAAAGTTGCCTTAAGAATTCAATGAAATTATATCGAGGGTAAGATTGTGTCCGTAGGCTGAAAATTCTCTGTTCTGGGTAGTAGTTCACGTACTCCAGTCCTGACCTTGTTCCTCCAGTTCAAACCTGTATAGCCAGCTTCCTGGTGGGTACCTTGACCTGCTTCCGGAGGTGCTTTAACCTCAGCATCTCCAAAACAAAATTCAGTATCATTGAACCTGTTCTTGAATTACCTAAATTGATGTCCTCACTAGCTGATTTTCTAAACTGGAAACCATGGGAAGTGTCTTTGACTTTTCCCTTTACTCTATCACATCCAGTGTAATCGCTAAGTCCTGCCTCCTGAAGTGAATCTGAGACCTCTCCCCTTCTCTGTTCTTTGCCTCTGATTAAACTTGGGTTCCAGCCCAAGTGATCTCGCCCATTTTCCCACCTCCCTTCTGGCTCAGTCTTCACTCTGCCTCTAAAGTGATCTTCCTGAAATAGAAACTTGATTGGTTTTTCACCCTCCTGCTTGAAAACTTTATGTGCTTCCCCATTTCCCACAGCGTAGGGAATGCTTTCCGTAACCTGGCATATAATAAGGTCCTTCATTCATTCACTGGGCGTACTGTAAAACAGCTTTACAACTCTGCTCATCCTGTCTGAGCACACATCCTTCCTTCTTACTCTGCGAACACTAGACTCCTTGATCTTCTTGAAATACGCCGTGTACTTTCATGTGTTTGTGCCTTTGGATGGATTGTTCTTCCCCCAAAAATGCCATTCCTGTCCTTTTCAGCCAGGCAAATGCTTTGTTTCTTTTTTATTGCATGTTAATTTAACTATGAAAGAATGTATACCTGCTGATTATAAAAGTATTTAAACAATGCAGATATCTATATAGTAAAAACTAAAGTCTGCCTTTTACTATGTAAAATTCATCTGCCCTTCCCATTGGTAATTTCTGTTAATTCAGTATATATTGTACAAGTTATTTTGCTCCTCATTTCCGTGTATATATGTATATAAATTTGGGAAGCCAACATGTCCTTGACATCTCTCTTCCTTTTCTTTCCCGTATCTTCCCTAAGTCTTAGTGATTTTCTCTTCCGGAATCTACCCCCCCCCCCCAATTTTCATCTCTGTGGCCACCCTACCCCCAGGCTACCACTCATTTCCCTCAGAGACTTCCAAAGTAGCCTAATTCCCACTCATCCCTTTCACGCGCCCCTCTCACACGCTCTTGTCAGGTGTCCATTCATTCTCCATACAGCAACTAAAGTAATCCTTTTAAAATTACATGCCTGATCCTTCCATCGTCCAGCTTAAGGCTTCTTTGCTTCCCGTTATGTTTATGGTATACCAAAATGTACTAATTCTGGCCCAGGGAGCCTGGGGGGATCTGACACTTGCCCCTCCTTCCCCCTTGCTTTCTTACTGAATATATCATCTCTCCCATTTTAGGTCCTGTGGCCAGATCCTTTTCTCGGAAGGTATAGGGAAATCTTTATTTCTGTAAGCTTATTTTTCTGTATGGGTGGTAAATTTTAAATCAGATGAGGCTCTCAGAGTTTATATAGACCATTTACATTGTATTATTGTTTGTAACTTTAGTCATTACTTTCAAGGGCTTAACTCATGTGGGACCTATCCTTCAAAACCAGTCTTAGTACTGCTAAGCTATGAACTTGGTGCTGGAAGTCCCCAAGCACATCAACATTTAGCTAAAGTACAGCCTGTCATGTATAACAAATCGCTGTGGTCTATTTTCCTTTATTGTGTTCGTTAAAAACACAATGAAAACGGGAAAGAAAAAAAAAGATGGTCACCAAATCTATGGGTGCTGGATGTCAGAACCTTTGAGCATACTTAAAAGATTGATTGTAACCAAGAATAATCTGTATCGAGATGCCTTCCAGTGACTCAGATTTATCATGTTAGGTCAGCTGGTTGCACACCTACACCGAGAGACGGACCACTCTTAGATATTTGGCAGTAAGATGGAGAAAGTGTCAAGTTTTCTGAGGGAATCAAGACTAAGAAAAAATTTTTTTTCTTAAGACTGTGTATATAGAGCATGAGAAAAAGTCTGAAAATCCAAGAGAGAGGTGGGAAATGGGAATAACTTCCGAAACAACAAACCAAGGAAGGTGTTGTAACCTGTATTTCCTGGGTAGCATCTGCAAATAGAAGAAAGGGTCACCCTGAGAAAGGAGGTTTGGAGGCATTTTTTTTTTCCCCCTCTGAAAGCAGAAAGGAGAGGGGAAGAGGCTTGAACAAAGATACCAGTACATGTTGAATTGATTTGCTTTGGCAGGAGCTTGTGGTTGTGGAGGAAGGGATAAGAAAAGAGGAAAGGATTTGTATCCGATTGCTTCTATTTTCTAATTACCCAGTAGTCTAGGGTGTTTGAGGGTGGGTGGGAGTAGATTTAGAAGCTTGAGCAAAAGAAAGATTTAATGTTGCCTTTTGAAAATCTGTAAAGCAGTGACTCAGGATTGAGAGGAAGCTTGACTAGGCCCCGTTTGTGGAGTTGGATGGCAGATGCAAAAGAAGTAGATTGGATTGACCTAGGTTTAAGCATTGGTTAAGTAGACGTAGGTTGAGTCCAGTGTGTGAAGCAATTAAAGATTCTGCTGAAAGTGTAGCTGAGTTACTGACCAAGGCCTTGAGGGTGTTAAGAGAAGTCAGCAGTGGGTGATGGACGAAACGCCTTTACTCAAGGCCTTATGATCAGCCGTGACAAAGTATACAGAGAATTGGATCTCAGGCAGAACTCCTGCTTCAGTTTTGCCCATCTTTTTTGTGGCTTATTTCGTTTCATTAGAGAATTAATCTTTTTTTTTTTTTAAGATTTTATTTATTTATTTATTTGACAGAGATCACAAGTAGGCAGGCAGAGAGAGAGGAGGAAGCAGGCTCCCTGCTGAGCAGAGAGCCTGATGCAGGGCTCAATCCCAGGACTCTGAGATCATGATCTGAGCCAAAGGCAGAGGCTTTAACCCATGGAGCCACCCAGGCGCCCTTAGAGAATCAATCTTAAATCAGCAAGCTGTGAGTCCCACTTATGTGATAGAAAAAATTATATCAGATTGCTCACTGTAGCCAAGACAATTCTTTATGCCTTCCTTAACTTGCCATCCAAGTAAAAAATTTTCTTAAAAGTTGAAATGACCTTTCTGTAAAAAGAAATTGCATGTAAGGTACTTGCTATTGTCAGACACTCTTCTAGGTACTAAACAAATTTCTTTCATTTACTTTTTATCACTACCATCTGAGATAAATGCCATTTTTCTCATTTTGCAAATGAGACAGACAGAGGGGCTAAATAAATAGCTTGCTCAGGTTTCTGAAGTCAGGGGTAGGCAGCGGATCGTGGTGGTTAGGAACACGGGCTTCAAGCCGAGTGGTGGAGAGGATGAGATGGTCAGTAAAGTCCAGCCGTGCTGGGCAGTTTCCATAGAAGGGTCAGCCGTCCTCATCACCATGGCTGTGGTCCTGATAGTCATCTAGCAGGGACTGGTTAAGGAAGCTTCTGATCATCCCTGGCAGGCAAAAGCTCCTGTGTTCACACTCAGTGACAGTACGCTGTCCACCCTTCAGGGCAACCTGTCCTTTTATGAGGTCATTGTTTTCCATGTTGAAGAGTCTCTCTTGCAGACGACACGTTCCTTTGTAACTTTCGCAACTGAGGTCAAAGCTGTCTCTCTGGAAGATGCAGAACAAATCTTATCTCTCTCTCAGGTGATAGTTCTTCCTTCACAGATCGGATCCTCTGTAATTACCTTCTCTTGCTTCTGGATTTGAGAAATCGGGAGCAGTTTCTCAGTGTGTTCCCCTGTGAAATCGGGCTGCCATCCTTTACAGCCAGAATTTTCCCAAGATTGTGATCCCCTCAAGACTGTCTGCCTGCCCCAGTGAGAAAGCCAAAAATGGCCTGATAACATGAGCCATCACCAGTGACAATAATTAACAATAATTGGCACTAATATTTATTAAACACTAAATTGAGCCTCTAGATACTATTTCCAGTGCTTTGTATGAATGACTTCATATAATTCTCCTAACAGCCCTGTGGGGTAGGTGCTGTGATTTAACATGAGAAGACCAAGTGCGTTTTCTCAAGTCTCCATTACGTTTTGTTTCCTTTTGGATTTAGGTCTTTTTGTGTTTGTTTGTTTGTTTTCTTTTTCTCATTTGAGATAAAGTCTCTTTTCCAGCTTGTTCTTGCTGCCACTTACATGTTGAATCAAATAATATATTTATTTAGAACGGTGGTTTTAGACATTTTAGATACTACTTTCATATTTGATATTTGATATTAGAGGAAGCTCTTGGGAGGATTTTCTTTATTAATAGGTAAAATCAAATTGGTATAGAAAAAATTATGGTTTACATATTTTCAAACTGACTTGCTGTTTGATATAAGAAATCTAAAAGCACAAATTTTAGATTCTTTTCCTTTAAAAAAAAAACACATAAATTTGCCTTGTTATATTTGAGTTAAACAGTGTCCTTGGTTGTCTTCAGATTGTCCATTCCTAGGGAAACACAGGCAAGATCATTTTGACCCTTTCCCCCAACACACAAAAAAAGCCCTGTAAGTTTAAAATGTATCATTTTTCTTTTCCTTTTTTTAAAAATTGAAGTGTAATTACTGTACAGCGTTGTAGCAGTTTCAGGAGTACAATATAATGATTCACCAATTCTGTGCATTACTCAGTGCTCGTCAAATAAGTGCACTCATTAATTCCCCATCGCCTCGTTCACCCCTCCCCCCTCTGTATGTAAGAGCCTGTTACTTTGTTTCTTTGTGTGTTTTGTTCCTTAAATTCCACATAGGAGTGGAACCCTGCAGTATTTTTCTGTCTGGCTTGTTTCACTTAGTGTTACACCTCTACGTTCATCCTTCTCATTGCAGATGCTGTAGCTGTCGGTACCACGACTTTCTTTTCTGTTCTTCTACTGGTGGACACTTGGATTGTTTCTATTTATCTTGGTTTCTGTAAACAGTGCTGGAATAAACACAGGGGTACATATATCCTTTCAAGTTAGTGTTTTCGGTTTCTTTGGGTCAATACCCAGTGGTAGAATTCCTGGATTATAACTAATTTTAAGTTTGAGGAACCTCCATACTGTTTTCCACAGTGACTGCACCAGTTTGCATTCCCACCAGCCGTGCATGAGGGTTCATCTTTCTCCACCTCCTGGCCAACACTATTATCTTGTCTTTTTGATCCTAGCTGTTCTGACAGGTGTAAAGTGATACCTCATCATGGTTCTGTTTTCCAGTTTCCTGTTGATGAGTGATGTTGAACATCTTTTCATTTGTCGGTTGGCCATTTTTCTGCTTTGGAGAAATGTCTGTTCAGGTCCTCTGCCTATTTTTATTTATTTATTTATTTAAAATTTTTTTTTAAAGATTTTATTTCTTTATTTGACGGAGATCACAAGTAGGCAGAGAGGCAGGCAGAGAGAGAGGGGAAACAGGCTCCCTGCTGAGCAGAGAGCCGGATGTGGGGCTCAGTCCCAGGACCCTAAGATCATGACCTGAGCCGAAGGCAGACGGTATAACCCACTGAGCCACCCAGGTGCCCCATGTTCAGGTCCTCTGCCCATTTTTAAATCAGATTATATGTTATTTGGGTGTTGGATTATTTATATTTTATTTTATATATAATATATATATAAGTAAACATATATAATATAATAGATATAATTTAATATAATTATAATTTATAATATAACCAATATAATTTAATATAATATAATTTATTATATGTTTATATATAAATTTTATATGTATAAGTTGTATTAATATGTATAAATTTATATATAAATTTATATATAAACATAAAATAAATTATATATTAAATTATATAAAAATTATATATAATTATATGTAATTAAATTATAATTATAATAGTATATTTATATAATATATATGAATTATTTATTTTATATATTTTTGATATTAACCCCTTATCAGCTATATCATTTGCAAACCAAAAAAGACACCACAGGCAGTAAACTCTTCGACATCAACCGTGGAAACATTTTTCTCTAAAATTTGTCTCCTTAGGCAAGGGAAACTAAAGCAAACATAAACTCTCTGGACTATACCAAATGAAAAGCTTTTGCACCCCCAAAGAAAACCATCAACAAAATGACAACCTACCGAATGGGGAAAAATGTATCTTTTTTTTAGAGGCAAAAGATCAGCAGGATTTAAACAAGGATCCAAAACGTTTTATTGCCTAATAACAACCTTGCCTTCTTTTTCTACAAGAACTCTCCCCAGAGGGCAGAGATTTAAATGCGGAACAATTGAGCAATCTCTGAGAAACTATTATTTTTTTACCTTTACCTCTGAGAAAAATCACTTCACTGTTGAATGAAAGGACCCAAAAAGGAAAGCTTCCCTTTGAGTACATTTTCAAATTTGTGCTCAGACTTCAGGTTTCACAGTGTCATGTTCCTCCATTAGACATTTTGAAACAAAGCATCAAAAGGCACAATTTGTTCCAAAGGGTTAGTTATCATTTTAGAAGTTCAACAGATACTGAAAAATCACTTCAAAGAGAACTTGTAGCTCTATCGCTTGTGGAAATAATTTTATAACGTGGAGAGTTTAAACAGATAACATCCAGTACTCAAGTTCTATGTATGTATGGCACACACATGCCTGTGTTCACACACATGTTCACGCACGCAGTCACACACACGCCCGACCTACTTTATGAGCCTTGATCTGTGTGCTTGGAGCCGTATTTAGCTTCCTTCCCATTTCAGCTTTCCTCTCCTTTTCCCCCTTCTAATTCCAAGTGCTACCCTGAAACAGAAAAGGGTATAGTTCTGGGATCCCGCTGTGCCTGAAATCTGTTTCTCTTTTTTGAACTTCTGGAGTAAGTATTTAGGGAGACGTGAAATTCACTCATTGACAGACTCTTGGCCAGTAGGGCTGAAACTGGCAAACAGAGAACCTATTGCGCTTACTGTCCTACGAAAGCTTCGTTTTCTGTCGACGCCAGAGGTGGCTCTGGTTCTTTTCCAGTCACCTACAGTGGGTCTTCCAAGCCAAACCAACATCTAGGGCTTGGCTAGCAAGGCATGTTGTGAAAGAGGACAATTGAGAAAGATCTTTTGTGCCCTTGAAAAGCAGAGTGGTTGGTTGAGGTAACCATGCCTGTGATTCAGGGACTCCCTCCCCCCTTGCTTGAAGGAGAAAAATCAGTTTTACTGTTGGAGTAGCCAGGGGATTGCTGGAGCTCTGGATTGCCAAGGAGCCATTGATGTTGGGATCTTCTGAAAAGAAAACTCTGAGATGTTCCGAAGGGCATGGCAGTGGGCAGGTGATGGGTGGACTGGTTATTTCTTTTGGCATGGGAGCCCTCTCTCGGGCCCTCGTGAGCCCTTGTGGACTCAAGAGTGACATTGAGGTTGGTTTTCTTTGTGGAGCTTTTTTACTATCTGTGTTCCACTTCTTGTGGGATTTGGAGTTGAATCGGGATGTGCGTACGGCATCTTTCTTTCAATGTCCTCTTCTTAAGAGTCTTCTGAAAACACAGTAAAAGAGAATAATGATGATGATCCTTGTCACATTACCTTGGATCAGAAATTACAATTCTTGGAGCTCTTTATCATACCAATTTATACTAGGTTTCCAACTCTGAATCAAAATTCCGTACCTGTCTGTAGAGTTTTTCTCAGGGCCCCCTCTTAACCACGCTGCTTCCTACCAGATATTTCTAAAATACAAACCTGAAATGCGACATGAATAACTACCCTTCCACTTCAGGGTTAAATCAGATGATGCAGCATGAGTGAGAGAGGACCTCCCCGCCTTTGCGCATCCCCTGAATCCCAAGACTGAACCGCTTGGGGTTCCCCAGCACTGCCTGCTCCCATCTGCTGTCTGTGTTGCGGTCAGCTGTGTCCTCTGCTGAAAATGCTCTTCCCTCCTCTGGTCTCTACCCACCTTCTTTCATTAACTCCTTCAAAACTTAGTCCAAGGAGCGCCTGGGTGGCTCAGTGGGTTAAGCCTCTGCCTTTGGCTCAGGTCATGATCTCAGAGTCCTGGGATCCAGCCCTGCATCAGGCTCTCTGCTTAGGGGGGAGCCTGCTTCCACCTCCCTCTCTCTCTCTCTGCCTGCCTCTCTGCCTACTTGTAATCTCTGTCTGTCAAATAAATAAATTTAAAAATCTTAAAAAAAAAAAAAAAAACTTAGTCCAAGAGCTACTAACGTGTTCTGGAAAGCCTTTCCTGATGGCTCCTGCCTCTCTGGCCCTGGTCCGTTGATGGCTTTCTTCTGTCAAGTTCGTTAACAGGCCACCTTGTATTTGTATGGTTTCTTGTCTCTTCACCGTGTGCCTAAGCCTAGCCTCAGCCTTTCCCTTCCGTCGCTGCTACCTGTGCGGGGCACCTTGTAATTGCTGGAGCTGACCGTGAATGGATGATTCATAGATGGATAAATGGTTGAACAATTGGCTCAGGATATTTTTAAGAGGAAGGAATCCAGTCCCATGGCTGAGCTCCTTATAGTTCGTTGAGAGACTAGAAATTCACTTTTTGAGCCGTTTTGACTTGAGCATCTATGTGCTTCATTCCGGCTCGTCTCTTAGGGTATAACAGTGGATAAAACAAAGCCCTTGTAGAGCACACGTTCTGCATACATTCTAACAGGGTGCAGGGAGCGGTGTCCATAGACATAGGGAATAATTACACAGCACGGAGAGTGAGGAGTGGGAAGGAGCTCAGGGGTGGCTGGAGCAGAATTACTGAAGGGAAAGATAGTCGGAGTTGCGGAGAGAAGTGGGCAGGAGGAGGAGGGGTTGCTCACGTGCCATGGGAGGACGTTGGCTTTGACTATGAGAGACGGAGAGGCATTGCAGGACTTCGAGGATAGAAGTGGCCTGATTGTCATAAGTTTTAGAAGGAACACTCTTGGGGCACCTGGGTGGCTCCATTGGGTGAGCTTCTGCCTTCGGCTTAGGTCATGATCCAAGGGTCCTGGGATTGGGTCCCACATTGGCCTCCCTGCTCAGCGGCGAGCAAATAAATGAACAATGTCATGAATGGTTGAATGGGTGGTTGGGTGGATAGAAGGAACACTGTTGCAGTGTCGACAGTAGACTTTGAAGGGCCGGTGTAGAAGCAGCAAGGGGACCCGTCAGGAGGCTTTCCAGCAATCCAGGTAAGAGATGGTGGTGGTTTGGTTGCAGGGGGTGGCAGTGGAGGTGGGGAGATGTGGTTAAATTCTGTATATTGAAGGTAGAGCCAACAGTGTGAAGAGGGCCCTGAGAGAGAGAAAAGGATAATTCCAAGGTTTTGGGGTCCAAGCACCTGGCCCAGTGGAGCCGCCACCACCTGAGATGTGGAAGTCTAGCGTTGCAGTCAGATTTTTTTCATTTATTTTTTTTTATTTTTAATTTTTTTGGCCGAGGTTGTAGAGGTGGTGGGCATTCGTGCCTCTGTTTTTGGATGTTAGGTAAATGATCCTAATTAGGTATTCAAGTGCAGATGTCAGGGGAGCAGTTAGATTTGGGAGTCTGGAGTTCGGGAAAGGGGCTGGGCTGGAAATACACACTTGGGGAGTCATCTGTCAATGACTGTGGACCGTATGTAAAATCCAGAGAACACTCAAAATCACTAGGAGCCATGGGAACGTGCACCAAGAACAGGAGAGAGTAGGAAGTGAACGTCACATTAAGAGGTCAGGGAGAGGACACAGAGAAGGAGCAAGGCCGGAGGTAGGAAACAGAGAGAGTGTGTCCCAGACACTGTGTGAAAGGAGGTGGAGTGATCGGGTGTGTCCATTGTGGCGGATCTGACAAGCAAGAAGGGGACTGATCACTGAGCGCCAGTGTAGTAAGGGACGGGCCACCTTGGTGAGAGTCCTTGCTCTGGAGAGGTGGGCTGGAAACCCAGCCGGAGTAGTAGGAGTGGAATTGGAGTCCGCCACATGGCTGAAGAAAGACGGTGGGTTCTTTCAGATCCTTGAGGATAAAGCAGAGCCAAGGTCCTCCTCCCTCCCGGTCTTATTGGTAAATTGTTTAAGCACTTCCCAAGAAATGTCTCTGTCCATATATATGATTATGGTCTGGGGAAAAAAACAAGGCAAATAAAATGTTCTGTTCTGTTCTTTCTTTCTTTCTTTCTTTCTTCTTTGTTTTTTTTTTTTTTTTTTGCATTATTTTGAAGGGGAAAAGTCTATAAATAAATGTTTCTCCTCCAAACATGAGTAAATTACTAAAAGCTTACTGATTCACTTCCTTCATGAATTTGTCTGATTCATTTTATTCCCTTGCCATCTATTTCTGATGGCTTTTTTCCACTTATAAATTGAAATTTAGTTCCACACCCGTGACACAATTACTTCTGTACATTTGGCCCAGTTTCTTAACCCAGAGACATTTTCCTCTTCAGTGAGTGCTGTGGATTTTATTTTTTTAAGTAGTTCATTGTCCTCCTAGATTTTATTTAGGGACCAATTATTTTTTCATATTCCTTTTCAAAATTCTTGCCGAACAGTGGGAGAGGAGAGTGCCAGCAATAATAGGGAAGAAAGAATGCCTTCTTCCCGTTGAAATGCTCAGATTTCATTCTAATTATAAAATATTGTCAAGTTCCTGCTTGTGGGTTGGGCAGCCTGTCCCAGTCCTTTCCAGACAAGGACGCAGGGACATCCAAGCCAGATTTGTACCCAGGAGAGAACCTTGCCTGCTCTGGGATCTGCTCTCTCCTGATTCGGCATTTTTGTCTTTCAAGACTCGGATCTTGTCCTGCTCATTCCATGGAAACTCCTCCGCTGCTCCTGGCTCTAGGTAGTGTGGGTTTCCTCTGAATCACGGTACTGCCTACTGCCTATAGCCCTTCCTTTGTGGTTGGTGGTGTGTGTTTGGGGGCGGGGAAAGTTGGGGGTGTCGTAACCCTAATGGTTAAAAAGCCCAGCCTCCCGCAGACTGGTAGAACTGCATTCCAGATCTAGCCTTTCCACTTCCCAGCTTTGTGATTTTAGGCCAATGAGTTAATCTTGGCGTGTCTTGGTCTTTTCACCTGTTAAATGGGCATAGCTCCTACCTGGAAAGGAGTAAGGATTAGAGGGCACAAGGCGCGTCAGTGTATTTGCCAGGAAACTGGTAACTCGAGTCATTGGAAATCTGAAGAATGTATGTGATCTATGAAATTATCACCTGTCTTTATGGCACATTTCCGGGATGAGAGGGACACAGGCTTAGGTAGCCTTCCTAATAACAATTCTTAGCTATCGAAAACTCAGTGTTTATTACTGATGATAGCTGGCGTTTGGGAAACGGAGCAGGGGTGCTCATGGAAATTGATTCACATGTCATCATGTATTTCGTTGTTGCACATCAGTGAGTGCTTTAGGCTTTAGAAAACCTTTTAGACTGAAACTCTTACAACGCACTAAGGAAGTGATGTTACAGATTTCATGGTGTATGAAGTCAGTAGGTTTTCCTTTTAGTTTTCCTCATGAGGCTCATGAAAATTGCGGAGTTTCTCCCTCTTTTTGACGTTTCACAGCCCAGAATACAGAAATCTGCTTTAACGTTCACACAGCCTACAAAATCCATATAATTAGGAGAGGAGCTTAGAGGACTTTTAAGTAAGCTTTCTGAAGCCATGTATTTTAATAATATGAAGAAAGATGAAAGGGGGTCGCCAAATAGACACATGACGCACACACACTTTGTAGTGATAAAGCAAGATAGGTTCATTTTAGAAACTTTAGAAAACCCCAACAGGCAAAAAAAAAAAAAAAAAAAAAAAAAAACACTGAGGTGCAATGGCTTATACTCCCATATATTGTTCCAGGCTTTTTCTGTGATTGAATACGCATATATAATTTTCACCTGAAAATGGCATCATACTCTGTAGTCTGTTCTGTCACTGCTGTTTCTCGTGTAATATACAGTGAATGTTTTAAATATACTTCTGCATCATTTTACCCTCTGTGGCTGGACCATGCTCTAGTTAACCAACTATTTTTGGCTCTTTAGAATGTTTCCAGATTTTTCTCAATTACGGTATATTGATGTACATCTGAACAGCTTTTGAAATTTAAAGACCTCGGCGTTTGCTTGGACTTGCCAGTATAAAAGAGCCGACATGTTCATTTCCATGAAACTTTGTTCACTTTTAAAACATTCTTTTCCAAGTCGGTTTCAAGTGTTTTAGTTCATGGTCACCTTTGGAGTGCCTGTGGTGTGACTGGGGAAAAAAGACATGTAGTTCTCTGAAAATAATGTATATTTCAGAGTTTTGTTTTCTGTGAATCTGCAACAGCCTTTTCCTCATTGGATCCAAACTAGAGAGTCATGACAGTGCCATCAAAATGTTGCTGTGAGGTTTTTATCTCCTAAACTAGAGGGATCTGCAACCCAGTAGATGGGTTGTTACTCCGTCATTTCGATGGAAGAAAGGCTGAAATGGAAGGGACAGAGGGCGGATGAAGAAGGAGACCAGAGTTAGATAAGGATCTGCCCCCATAGACCCAAGGTCCCCACTGTTTCCACCTTTCAAAGCTCGGGCAACTTGAGATCCCAGTCTTCTGAGTTACTCACGATAGCACATCGTACCTCCAGCTCCCCCACTGAAACGTCTCCAAAATCTTGACTTTACAACTAGCAGAGTTCTGTTTCATGCACCTGGAGATAACAAAAATCCTTTATGATGTCATGTTTGTCAGTATTAGGGTTATAAAATAGGTTCGCCAAACTTGTAAGTCTTAGGAAAGGACTTATAGAGATGACTTGGGCGTTCATTTTGCAATGAATGTCTCACGATTACCTACAGTGTAGTTGATGCTGCGCTGGGGGCTGGTGTTACAGAGAGAGGTGAGTCCTTATGCTGCTCTTGGTAGGATCTGCACGGGAACAAATAAAAACCTGATGGTGCTTTGTAGTGCTTTCTTACCATGTATAATAGACATATTTCCAGGGTGGTACAGGAATCCAGAAGGGAATAACAAAGCTGTTTCTAAAGGAAGCAATTCCTCAGTGGGTGGATAAGTGAACAGGCGTAACAGGAGACAAGGGGAATGTGCAAAGGGTCGTGCAACTGCAGAAGACAGTGTAGATTCTAGGAATTTCCAGCAAATAAGAATTGCAATCCTCATTTAAAACAATTCTTGAGTGAATTTTTAACATTTCCTTTACCAGTTTAATATTTTCTTATTTTTCTGTATCTGGTTTTTTTTTTTTTTTTAAACCCTGGTTGTTAATTTCTCTTTTCTGTTCTGCAAAATTATTAAATCATTTGTTCCTAAAAAAGTTAATGAAATAGACATGGCTTAACCATGTGTTCTTCCATCTCAGTGACATACTTCTTTATCCTGCCTGGGATGGAATAGCTTAGATTTATGGCTGCAGATTCACAAAGAGATAGAAAGATAGACTAGACAAAGAATATGTAGTTTAAATTACTTGCTAAGTTTTTTTGTGCTCCTTGTAATATTCCAAAATATGATCAAGATCACTGTGCACATCTGTTGGTCTCAGTGTTGGAAAAGCCTTTGGGCTGCATATTATGAGATTTGAAACAAAGTGCATTCATAGTGGAAATGAACAAGAGGTTTAGACCAAATAGATATGTTGTAAGAAAGCCATTATGGTCTTATTTAAATATTTTCCACATTAAAGCAGGCTTGGAGGACTGCTGTCTTACTGCCATAATTTTTTTAACGAATGAGTTTACATCCATGATAAATTTTGTTTAATTCTCCTTAGAGTTCCCCATAAAGGATCTTTTGGAGTCCAGATTTGAATTAAACTTCCTCCAAGTGTAGTGAGTCCTTTATTAATTTTGAGCTTGTTTTATAAACAGGTTTTTTTTTTTTTTTAAGTTCAAGAAGCCTAAGTAACAAAAGTCTGGAGAGTGGTTAAGTGTGTTGAATTTCTAATATGGTTGTAATATTGTTCACTGGGTGAGTATCTCTTGCACGCCTGCTAAGAGCCAGACCTTGAACTTTCATTAATAGTTTTATCTCTAGGTTCTAATAGATACAGCAACTCCCTGGCTTCACGGAGTTTATATTATTGGGAGGAAAAATAGACACCCCACCCCCCAGAGAGAGACATATGCAGATAATGAAATCATTTCCAAGTACAATAAAGGTTGGGAAGGAACTGCACTGGTGGCTGAGAATTTCAGTGGCGTAGAGAAGCACCTGCTTGGGATAGGGGAGGCATTATAAGGCAAGGTAGGCAGCAACTCTTACAAGGTCTTACAGGCCAAGGCGAGGAGTTTGAATTTTCTTCCAAATGCAGTGAGAAAAGCATTAGAGGATTTTATACAAGAGACTGATCTGAATGGATTTTCTTGTATGATCCTTCTTGCCTTGCAGAGAAGGCAGGCAGGGAGACCAGAAGGAGGCTGTTGTATGAGTCTGGTGAAAGTGCTGGTATCGGGGCTGATGGACAGCACTGGGGATGGAGAGAAGAGGTGGTTCTTCTTTTTCTTTAAATATTTTTTTTATGTATTTTACACAGAGAGAAAGATCGCAAGCAGGCAGAGAAAGAGGGGAAGCAGGCTTCCCTCAGAGCAGGGAGCCTGATGCAGGACTCGATCCCAGAACACTGAGATCATGACCTGAGCCGAAGGCAGATGCTTAACCCACTGAGCCACCCAGGTGCCCAGGAGAGGTGGTTCTGAGAAACCAGCAGGACTTGGAGGTGGGCAGGGGGCAGGGAAGCAAGAGAGAAATCCAGGGTGACTCGTGTGAAAAAGGGGCGTTGAACGAGATGGGGATGTCAGAAGGGGCACGAGTGGAGTGTTTCAGTTCTGTTCCGAGCAAGTTACGTCTAACATGCTTTTAGGAAACCCAAAGGGAGCTGTCTGTTGGATATGTCCATCCAAAGCTAAGGAAGGGTCTGGGCTCTAGCTAAAATTATATTGGAGATGACCACACTGCCCATCAGTAGGTTGGCTTTAGTACATTTTAAAGAAGCATTTGGAGTATGACTGATACTACTGAAACTCTGTCTGTAGCACACATTCCCTGGTCATCCCCTGTGTATCCCCTATTCATCCTCTGTTCCTTGATGACTCCGTGTAGGGCACACGCCGGTTGTGAAAATGAATAAAGTCTAACCTTGGTGACTCTTCTATTATTCCTAATGCCTTTGCTGGGCACACAGGTCTTCCCTGCAGAACTTTCCAGATTCATGCTGGTATCCATAGATACGGCACCCTGACACGTAACTCGTCATTTCCGGGAAGTGCCATCTTGTGCTGCCCCCATGCCTTTGCAGATCCTGCTCCTTTGTCTTGGAACACATGCCAACTCTTTCACACCTTGCCGTCCACACACCATCTTTACAGAACAACTCTGTACTGTAGGTCCCCAGGCTCTGTGCCCCTTCCGTACACTCCTCTGAGCCCCGGTACCTATGCTGCATGAGCACAGATGACACTGTTTTGTGACATTCCCAGCGGAACCTGGGTCTCATTGGTAGTACTGCTCTTTTTTTTTTCCCCCCAAAGATTTTGTTTATTTATTTGACAGACAGAGATCACAAGTAGGCAGAGAGAGAGAGAGAGAGAGAGAGAGAAAGAGAAGCAGCCTCCCCGCCAAGCAGAGAGCCCGATGCAGGGCTCGATCCCAGGTCCCTGGGACCATGACCTGAGCCGAAGCAGAGGCTTTAACCCACTGAGCCATCCAGTGCCCTGGTAGTGCTGCTCTTGAACCCGACAAGGGCAATCTTCGCTGGGACACCCAACCTAGGTCTCGTACTTGGCTTCTCTCCAGCCCTTAACTGGCTGTGCCCCTTCTTCACAGGACAGCAAGTCAGGCAAGCTCAGGGGATGTGCCCAGGAGCAGCGCATGTGCTCCTTTCTCTACCATGCTCCAGGGATCGAGGACCCCACATTCTAGAATTCTCTGCGCTGGTGAGGCCGAGTCTGCTGTGAGGACCTCTTTCCCAGGTCCCTGCTGCTGTGAGGGAGCCCCGCCCCAGTCTCCACCCTGGGGTCTGAAGGGTGCGGAGCACCGTACACAGTGTTTTCCACCCGTGAGCTCTTAGGCCCTGAGAGGCGTGGGGCGGGGCTGCCGTGGAGAAGAGAAGGTGGCCGGCCAGGGGTCTGGTGAGCCCTTTCTGGCCCAGAACGACGAGGAGCCTGAGAGTTCTAAATCCAAAGCCCTGACTTTCCATGTCAGGTTCTGGGAGGACTTGAAAACAGTGGTGCTGGTTGGGGCGGAAGTACCTGTGGGCAGCCGGTGCCCAGTTGAGGCTGGTGAGTGAGGAGGACCCTCCCGGCATACTGGCTGTGGGCCCAGACCCTGAGCGTGTCAGGTTGGTCTGTCCTTAGGCTGCCTGTGTTTGACACTGAGCCCAGCCCCTCCCCCAGACCCTGGCACACGGGTCTGGCACATGCATCTGTGTGTTTCTGAAGGAGTGATCTAGTCCTCCGTGCCTTCTGTGGCCTCATGAGGAATCAGGGTAGCCTGAGCCTCCTGGAACCCACTGGGCACCACAGCTTCTGTGTACTGGTCGAACTGGCCTTCAAGACCCCTCCGGCTCAGCTGTCTGTGGGTGCAGCCCGTATCAAGAAGGGGATTCTGCACACACTACGTGGGGTTCTACACACACTCAGAGTGAACAAAAGCTGCTGTGCAGCCCATACCAGCTGGTGAAAGAGGTCTTTTTTTTTCTTTGCAGGGCTGAGTCTGCCCAGAGGAGATGTTCCCATTTTTGACAGAGAGGTGGGCTTTTGCTAGGTCAGAAGGGGTGCTTTTTTGTCATTTCCACAAAGGGCCTGTCCTAAGCTTCCCAGGGTCATGGCAGGGTAAAAAATGTGGCTCCTTCGGGCCCCAGCTTTTCATGACTTAAGTTCTCAAGATCCTGAAGCTGTAAGTGTTCCATGTCACAGAGTGTTTGAGTGATTGTCTCTGTGCCTGTGGCTCCTCTCCCCTCCCCCCACCCAGCCCCATACAGGAAACTGTGATCCAAGTCACAGGTGCTCGTGCCTGTCCCCAGCACTCGCAGGCCTGTCTCCATGCTGCTCCCACAGATAGAGGGGTCCCTGGGTAGGCTCAGCCATCCTTTTCTCCAGCTCCCTCTGCCTGCCTTCCAATAGGATGAATTAACATCGTGTTTGGGAGTGGGAAGGTGGGGTGGGGGGCAGAGTGCTTTCTGTGAGCCAAGTCATGACCCTGTCTGTGTGTTTTGATGACTCCCCCACCACCGCCACGTAGAGCTCTCCAAAGGGAAACAGCAGGCCCAGGCAGGAGGGAGCCCGGGATTCCAAAGATGCTTGGCTGTATTAACACTAGGGAACGGGCACATAGTTTTCCTGCGGGGTTGCTACTAATCACAACATTGCCCCATCCTTCCTGGATTTCTTTGGGTTGGGCTGGACATCGGGTTGAGCCTGTTCCTTGATCCTGAAAAAAGAGGGTATGTTTCGTTTTGAGACACCAGCACAGCGGTGAGCTCTGAGACATCCTGCCACGTGTGTGAGATTTGAGATCTCCTCAAACTGAAGATTTGGAATCCGCACCCCCCCCCCCCCCGCCCCGCCGCTACTTTCAAAATCATAGGAATTGAAATAGTTTAGTAATAAGATTGAGAGTCGCTCCTGTGAACTGAATGCCCCACCTGACAAGAAGTCTTTGCCAGAGTGGACAGAGGAACCAAAATCTTGAATGATGTCTTCCCTTAAATTACGGTTGCTTGGCACACCGCGGTCCCAGAGACGTACCCAGGTGAGGTTTGCAGACAAAGGGCACCTGCCGCCAGGAGATGCCCTGTCTCCGCTTGAAGTCTCCCCTGTTCAGAGCAGTTGCGACACCGGGGGGCGGGGGTGGTCTTCGTGTTTTGTCCTGTGACTGCTGCTGTATTGAATTCCGATGGGATGAATGATGTCTGCCCCACCACAGTGAAACGGGTGTTCCAGCCCCCTTCCGCCTCGCATGCATTTCTAGAAGCAGCAAGGTGGTGGAGAGCAAAGTCCGCCTGTGGGCATCCCAAAAAACAGCTTAGAGGAGGAGCTCCGAAGGGTGAACCCTGGGCCTCTCTGGGTGGGGGAGGCTGCTGGCCGCTTTTACGTTCTTTGTGTTTCTGTGTTTCATGGACCTCAGACAGCAAGAAAAGGGAGGAAGGAAAGAAGGAATAAGGAAAGATACCTCTGGGAGGTTTCTGGGATGCGAAATTGATCCCTGTCCTTGTTTTTTATCATCTCATGTCATCATTCTAAAAAAACTCAACATTGATTTAACATCCCAGTGGCCAAAGGGGAGGAAGAAGACATTTATGAAGCATCGACGTCATGGGTAAGGACGGATAATAAAACACCATGTCAGCCCTCCGGCTGCTTCTCTATGAAGCATAGTGGACAGACTCACGGACACATTCATCCAACTTCCAGGTTCGAGGTCTGTGTACGTGCCGCGCACCGTGCTGGGTTTTGTGATCTGCACGTAAAGACGAGGAGGTTGTTCCCCGGCAAAGCGTTGACCTTGTAGCGGAAGGAAAAGAAAATGAAGCTGATGATGGCAGTTTGGTCAGCAAGTGTCCCCATAGGGGCAGGCTCAGGTCGCCCTTGGGGCTCAGAGGAGAAGCAGTGAACTCTGATTTGGGAGGGCTAGGCGGGCTTGTGGAGGGAAGTGGAACCCGGGTTATATCTCGAGGCCAACGAGTGCCTGGCGGGTCAGGCACCACCGTCAATGCCACAGCAGGTGGCGGGCCACCAGAAGTCATCCCACGTGGCTGCAGCCCTTGTGGGGCGGCAGTGGGGAGGAAGGTGTTAGAGACCCAGTCAGGAGAGGTCCCAGGCCATCCTGAAGACTTTTGAGTTCTGCCCTGAAGCAGCAGGAAATCCACCGCTGCATTTTATTTTATTTTATAGATTTTATTTATTTATTTGACAGAGATCACGAGTAGGCAGAGAGGCAGGCAGAGAGAGAGGAGGAAGCAGGCTCCCTGCTGAGCAGAGAGCCCGATGCGGGACTCGACCCCAGGACCTTGGGATCATGACCTGAGCCAAAGGCAGAGGCTGTACCCCACTGAGCCACCCAGGCGCCCCCACTGCTGCATTTTAAAGAGGGAGCGTGGCTTAGGCAGGTTTGCATCACAGAAAGGTTCCTGTAGCCCCAGCAAGGCCGCTCACGAGGCTGAGGCCATGATCTGTGCAAGAAACCGTGATGTCCCAGTGAAGATGGTAGCAGGGAAGATGCCAGGAAAGGGTCCGAACCGAAGACGACCATTGAGGCGATTGGAGAGCTTGACGGATGGACTGGGGGGGGTATTGAGGAGGAGTGAGGAAGGCCCCTGGATTTGGGGCTTGGACCACCAGGTGGAAGACGGGAGCCTTCTCTGAAGGCGGTGGAATAGGAGGCCTGGAAGTTGGAGCTTATAGCATTGATAGAGCCTGTAAGATGCTGCAGGGACCCCGAAAGCCACCGAACACAAAGACCGATCTAGAGCTCCAGAAGGAGAGCTGAGACCCAGCACTGTTTGGAAGTCATCACAGGTGGGTTGCATTTGAAGCCGCTGGGCATGGAAGAAATGATTCAGAAGGCATGAGAAGAAGAAATTCAAAACACCACATGGAACATCAGTCATTAGGAGGGAGCCTGCCAAAGAGAGACGCAATCGGATGGGTAGGGGAACCTGGAAAAAAGAACCTGCTCATGCTCTCCCCCAGGTCTGCTGTCATGGACAAAAGGTCATAGAGCAAATGACAGGTGGCACAAAGGCCCACGCAGACTGTGTTTGCCTCTTTAACAGGTGTCCCAGGACATCACCGTCCACCAACCTCTCGTTTCCAGAATATCTGGGAATACAGGTTTCTCTTGTTTCTCGAACTGGGCACATTGCCTCCCCAAACAGGATCCAGGTTGTGTGAGTAAGGAACATCAGGAAAGGGGATTTGGGGCAAGCCCATGGTCGTGTTGGCCATGCCGGGGAGCCGAGGGAAGACGGTCCCTCAGTGAAGAAGGACTGGTCGTCTGTCACTTGCCCAGACACGTCCGAGCCCACGGTGTAGCTCAAGGGCTTTTCCCAGGTCAGCGCTTTGGGGAAGTACAGAAAGATCATGAAAGAAACCACAAGGGCAAAACCACGTGTGGCGTGGACGTGGGCAGGAGCGGGGATTGCTGTGCTTCTCGAAGTGACGGCGGGGAGCGTGCCCATGTCTCTGGAGGGTTTGACCTTGAGTGTAAGGGAAGTGAGACAAGGTTGCCCCCCGAGGGAGCCGCAGGGGCAGGACATGGAGGGTCTCAGGAGAGAACAGACCTGCTCTTGTTCCCAAGGTGAAGAGCCAGAGAGAGAGAGAGAGACAATCCAGGTAAAAGGCTAACTGGGGATGACGGGGGAGGTGCTCCAGGCAGGGGTGTGCTGGAAGGAATACAGACACCTTAGCTGTGCTCGGGACAGAAGGCTGGGAGTCGGTGTCGCAGATGGGGATGGCAGCCAGCGAAGGGACCATTCATCCCTCTGGGAGGCAGGAGATGAGCTGCAGAGATGACGGGGAGGGGCGGAAGGAGATAAATGAAGTCTTAAAATAGGTGGTATGTAGTCCCAGAGTGGTTAAGAGCCATGCGCGCTCCCATCCTGGCTCTGCACTCGCTTACTGCGTGAGCTTGGGTAAGTTACGTAACGTCTCTGTGCCTTGGTTTTCTCCTCTGTAAAAAAACGGGGAAACCTATGAGGTGTTGGGAGAATCGCATGTGTTAATTCCTGCAGTCCTTACAGGTGTGCCTGGCATAGGAGGTGCTCCACGGGTGAGGAGGGCGCTGCCCGGGAGGCACTGTGTGCTTCTAGAATGGAAGGAATCAGGAAGTCCTCAGAGACGGGAGACCCTTGACTGATACCCGGGTTCACGGAGAGGCCCTTTCAGGGCGAGCAAACCCTGTGGGCTCTGCAGGGGTGCGGTCTGCGGTCTCTTGAGACTTGAGAGTGCCACGTGAGGTGCAGGGAGCCGTGCACACGTACGCGTGTGTGTGTGTGTGTGTGTGTGTGTGTGTGTGTCTAGGCTCTCTCCGCCCCAAGGGAGGGAGACAGGCAGGCAGAACAGCGGCCTGAGCTGGGTGGGTGCCCAGACTCTGCAGGACCCTGAGTGGCCTGGGTCACCTCCGCGGCCACAGGAAGTTCGGAAGCAGAGCAGTGACGGGATCTTCTCCGTCTGCAGTGCCCGTCCCAGTGAGGGCAGCTGATGGCGATGACGGTGACCTTATACCTCTGGAGTATTATGCTCTGGGCCGGGGTCCCTGAAAGGGCTTTACAGATTGGTCCGTCCTCACCCCTGCCCGGGCAGAAAAGGCCCTATTGTTTCCCCATCGCTCAGATGAGGGAACTGAGGCCCACAGATGAAGTGACTCAGGGAGACCGCACAGCTGGTGAAGCCGGACAGTGTGACTCAGAGCCCGTTCCCGTGACCACCACGCTGTCACCATCTGTCCCAACAGCATGTGGCTCAGAGGAGAGGGTGACAGGTGGAGGGTGGGCCCATGACCTCAGCTAAGCCTGTGACAGACTACCGAGGGTACTTTTCTTTTCTTTCTTTCTCTCTCTCTTTTTTTTTTTTTGTTTCTGTCTTCTTCAGATTAGAAGTGAATAGTGGACGCATTAGGTAGATGGCTGGGGCCTTCCAGAACCCAGTGGCTAACTGGGGATTACGACAGGATTCACAGGGCGGGACGACCATCAGGCACTTGGACTCTGTCTGTCTGTCTCCCTGGAAACGCAGGGCCTTGTCTGTGTGTCTTTCTGCAGTCTGGTGAAATTGCGTGTTCTGAATTCCACTCATCCGTGACTTGGGCTGGCACCGTCCTAGGCCTGACCTGATGAGGCCAAGGCCAACACCGGCTTGATTGTGCAGCTGGGGTGGGGGTGGCGAGGGACACACCAGGGAGGAGCAGAGGGGCTGCTGCTCTTAGAAGTCGCACTAGTGGCGTGACCTTCCCTAGGAAGTGAAGCTTGAAACCTCAGTCGTGTCGGACGGCCCCCTGCCCTGCTCCCCCCCGACCCAGCCGGTAGCCGGGTTCTGGCGACGTTTTCCACGCCAGCACCACACGGGGCGCCTTCTGCTCAGTCTCTGGCTCCACTGGAATATTCTAGATCCCCATCACCGGGACCCCTGCAGCAGTGGCTGGATGCATGCCTTCAGTCTGGCCCTCCCTCCCCGCTGCTCTTGTCTCCTCTTCATAACACTCTTAAAAAGTCTTCATGGCCCCTTACTCAGAAGCCTTCAGCAGATACCCCCCAATTTGTGATAGTCATGGTTGGCTCCCAGGGCAGTTCAGCCCGGGGCTGCTTGCTGTCTCCACCTTGATTCCCCTCTGTTCGGTCAGTCTTCCTCCATCACCAGCAGTCCCCTTCCACACCCCTGCCTCGACCCCTTACCTGGACCTCTGTCCCCTCCCTGTCCTCTGAACACTGCCTATTACCCTCGATTCTCCGGCTAAGCGGTTGGTCCATTGAAAGCAGCTCTCAGCCCATTGTGTCTTCAGCACAACCGGGCACATAGCAAACACTTGGGAAATTTAATATCTACTGATTAATAGCCGATTTATGACCTCTTGGCCTTGGGTTTTTTTTCCCCTTTTTAATTCTTCATTGCATTTTTTAGAACATTCCAGATGAGCCCTCTGACTGTGATAATTGAATACTTGTTAGAAGCAAAGCCAAGGAAAAGGAATTAACTCCTAATCCTGTTAAAGACTTTCTCATTATGCTGTGGGCTTGTGTTTTGGCTTCTCTCTTAAGCGCCTTGACAACGGGGACCATCATATTCATTATGTGTTCCCCCAATGTGCCTTATGGACAGGATTTCCAGAACCGGTGTCAGAGTAGATGAGTATCGTTCCGGACAAGGAGCACGTCAGACGTTGGTCATCTCATTACTCATGTTTTCCCTGTCTCTCTCCATTTCTATCTGTGCCTCGTCGGAAGCTGCCCATATTACTTACTGCTGGTTGAGTTCATTAAGCCTGGAACTGCAGAATATTTTGGGACAGAATTTTTCTTCTACTGGGCGTCTTTCTGCCCTTACCATCTTTCCTGTGCTCAGCCACAGTCCCCCCTACGTACTTTTAGGTTATTTCAGCTTTCAGACTCTGCCCCCCAACACACAGAGCACTCAGCCCATACTCCCCCCACTGACCCCCCACTCCCCCCTGCTACACCCCCCACCCCCACACCCGCCCCCACTCCACGAGCACCTGGTTCAGAGGAAGTTCTCTGGGGGTAAGCCACCAGCTGTCCTTTGCACTTGGGGCACTCAGGAGATCTGTTACTTAGGCTTTCTCAGTAGATGAAATGGATCCAGAAACACTTTGCAAACCGCTACAGGAGCAAAATCAAATAGTTTTCCATTCTTTCCTTCTGAAGCCAAACATTTTCTACCCCTCTTAGCTGGCTTTACATTTGCATATGGTTTACACAGTTGTTACAATTGTAACAATTGAATTATTATTGTAACAATTGAATTATTCCTGGCATGTGGTCTTTGGGGGGGGGTGGTGAATAGTTGCGAAATAAAATGTGGACAGAAATCATGATCTGGTGGTAAATTAAAAAAAAAAGAAAAGAAAATTTACAAAGTGGTAAGAATACAGTATTGTGCAGTCGGCCTTGTACCAAATGTCCAGCCAAAAAAGTGGGGAAGAAGAAAGTTAAGCATTAGAGCGAGGCAAAAAGTCCAGCTGTGTGATCTCTTTAGTGATTGTCCCAGATGTCCCTGGGACAAGGCCAGAAAGCAACAGCGTCGGTCGGTCTTCACAGGTTCTTTCCCCATGTGCCAAACAGAAGCCCAGATGTTGTGATTCCTGACTCTCCCAACACAACCACCAAACACACCCACATGTCCCATGTCCTCAGGTATCGAACTCAAAGACAGGGGCAGGAGGGGGCTGTGCAGTACTGGAGTTTTCCTGAAATTCTGTGAATTGCGCTGGTCTGGGAACCACACGCCCCTCAAGGTGGCTTTCATGGGCTGCTTTCTTCTGTATCTGGGGTACCGGGAAGATGGTTTGGAAAGGCCTATGCATCCTTGTAGCACAACCTTTGTTGGAAACAAATTATGAGGGGTTCATTTTATGCTGAGCCTTCTGTCTTCTCTGTTCCTTCATTTTGTGAGATCTGTTCTCAATCCGAGATTGGGCGAATGTGTTTCCTGAGAGACTCCACGAGCCCCACAGTGTGTCTTGGTTGGCCTCCATTTTGATTCCTAGTGAGCCGGCGCCATCACTGGGAATAGGTTTCGGCTGTGGCTTGGTCATAGAAGCGTTAGACACACGAAACGAAACCTCGCTTAAATGATGTTCATCAAAAAGCATGGGGGGACTTCATGGTGAGTCCGGGAGCACCACGGTTCTGTTCGTCCAGCATTAGGCCCCACAGCTGTGCAACTCCCTGTGTCCAAACACAAGGGTGTGTGGGTGATCTCCCTGCCTTGCACACCCGTCTCACAGGCAGCCTGGCTGCATTTCTTCAACAGCTTCTGCAAATATTCTATAAAGAAATACATCTGGCCCTGGGATTTCCTAATATAACAAGTCCTTTCTGGTCTAAAAAATCTAGGCATTTCTACTGGGGAAACTGCATCAGGGATTTTCAGTTTGGCGCATTTTTGTTGCTTGTGGTTAGGCCTTGGAGAATTTTCCGTCCCATTCTGATTTGTGCTGCTTGGTTGTTACTCTTGTTACTCATTGCCAAAGCCACATTCCAGAATAGGAGGCCACTTAGTGCCCCGGAAGGATGACAATATTCTTAACTCCCCAACAGATCTATTTACAAGGCTGACATTTTCCTAAGAATGGCTTTTGAGGGTTTCATGAGTATATATACATTTGCACCGGTGTGTTTTTTATTCAGGCGAAGGATTGATCAGGGACTTATAAGCATTAGGTAGGATGAGCGATCTGGAAATCTGTTCGTAAACCTTGAAGTAATATCCTTACCTTTGGGCTGCTTCTGGGTAAATTCCTTTAAAAAAAGATGCAAATTCAGCATCTCATGCACACCCACGAAAGTATGTTCAGTATGCTCCTTCCTGCCGTTGGGTCTCTCTCTAAGCAAGCTCCCGTGCAACCTGGCATTTTTCCTCCCTCTCTGCTTCTCAACCTTGTGTCCCCTGAAAGCTAAGTCCATTTTTCCGTATTCTGCAGAAATGGAGTTTCCCAGGCTCCATAAAGGCTGACTCAGGCAGTTCCTCCTCCAAGAACCCAGAGGAGGACACATACCACGTTGCACTGTAGCTGTCCCTATGTCTGTGTCTCCTACGGATGTGACTTCTTTGAAGGTTATGATCTTTGTCTTCATGGCTCCAAGGCTAAGTTCACTGCCTGACATGTCACGTTCAGTGAATGAACGAACGAATTGAGTGGAATGAATGATAAAAGATTGCATGACTTAATTTGCTGGCAGATAACGGAAGTGAACTCAGAAGAACGTAATTTAAACCCAGAGGATGAACATCAGCGAGCAGGCATGACCAAGGCCCCAAATATTTTTTAATCGCTTTCCCTCTTGGGAAATGTTCTAGGCTGTGATACCGTACGTAGCCTGAATGGCAAGAAAGCATTTGAATGTGGCTATCTTGCGGGAGATCAATTCGCATAAGACAGGTTGAACTCGTAATGAGCAAATAATTAATGAGTCTCCTCATTCCAAGGAGGATCTGAGATGAGGCTCTGTCAAGAAATGGCAGTGGCACCAATTCATGGGTAGTATCTCATGGGGTCGGCAGAATTCATGGCAGAAGAGAAAAGATGGGTGCCCAAGGTCCCCGGGAGTGGACGGCAGACATGGGCATAAACCCTAAACCCTCTTCGGAGGCTGGTTTAGTGCTCTGCCCATTTGTCCTGGTGGCTTTGCTCCATTTGTGTTTAATGAAGTGTCTTTTTTTATGAGAAGACCAGTAAGGACTTGTGGGTAGTGCCCCTCACCTCTTGCTTCTCTCTGTTGGTTGGCTTATTTAGTTGGGTAACTGGGTGATTAGTTGTTTTGCCCCCCCCCATTTGGCCCTGCGTAGTGAGTAGACTCGCTCTGTGGCAGATTAAAAATATGGACTTCCGTATTTTTGGCCCTCGCTGGAAAATTGGAGGTTCATAGGGTCACTGCAGACTCCACTATGGGCTCCCAGGTGTCACAGATCTAAAACTTGTAGTAACTGTGGAGTTCTCAAAAGCTCCCCCTACCTAACCTTGTGAACTCAGAAACGCCCTCTAGGTTGAGACTCACTAATGGAGAACAGAGCTTACAGAAAATAATTGTGAAATAAATACCGCTGCATTTGCAAATGGAAAAGTGAAGTGCACGGGTCAGTAGACGGTCCTGTGATTGTCACATAGCGAGGAGAGAGAGCGTGCGGTTGTAGAGAGAACTGACTTGAAGTCACTCAGCTCCAGACCGCGTCTCAGCTCTGCCACCTCTTGACTTGAGAGCCCCATTTTCTGAGGTCACTGTCTCACCCCTACACTTAAGGAGCCACAGTGGATCCCGGCTCCTCTGTAAGCTCTTTGCAGATCCCCAGAGCCGTATAACTGGATCACGGGGCCACCATCCCCCATGGGATGCATTTCCAGGCTCCTTGCATCGGATGGTTTCCAGAGGGCTGGTCATGGGAGCCATAGACAGGGACTGGCAGGTACAGGGGGTAAGGGAGAATGCAAGGTGTCTTCCCCCCTCTCTCTGCCTTGTGGGGTGTCTCCATCAGTGACTCTGTCTTCTGCATGCCTCCAAACATACCTTCCCTTCTGTGGTTCCAGCTTCTGCCAGTCAACCTTCATCACGATGTTCTGGTCCCAACAGAGAACCTCCTGCATTTGAGGTTTGTTAACCCTCCTTTCTGGTGGGATGCCTCTAGCCTTTAAGGCAGTTAACGGCTTCCTGCTGATGTGAGTTTCTGCATTTCATTGCCATGTTTGCTTAGCTTTTCAGCTCACCTGTCACATGTGTAACTAAGTCCATGTATTACCTTCCTTTCTCTCTCTTTTTAGTTTATTTTAGAGTGAGAGAGGCAAAGAGAGTGCCAGCTGGAAGGGTAGAGGGAGAGAGAGAATCTCAAGCAGACTCTGATTATGAGATCATGACCTGAGCCGAAACCAAGAGTCGGATACTTAACTGACTGAGCCACCCAGCTGTGCCCAAGCTCCTACTCTCTAACATACCCAGAATGGTTTCCATTTTTGCCACTGGACCCTGACAACTCTTATGAAGTCATAGAACATCTTTATTGCCTTCACTAGTCAGGGTGGCTGAGATCAACCCAAGCCTCTGAAGCTGAAAATACTGATTCCCCAGACCCACCCCACGGAGGTAGTGATTTAGTTGTGGTGGTGTGTGGACCAAGAATCTGGATTTCCAGAAAGCTCCCTGGGTGGTTGTGCCACCTAGCACTGGGATAGGGACCAACAGAGCCAGGCAGAGGTGGAGGGGCTGGGAGTGGAGGGTCACTGGGTCACGCCCCCACGGAGGGCTTCTCTTCTACAGATCAGGCTCGCAGCAGGAGAGCCTGCCTTGGCAGAATTAGAAACGCCAACCTCCCATGGGTGTCACAGGACAGTCAACTATGTGTGTCCACAATTGGAGGATGCTAAGGGATTATTTGCAGTGTTAAATGAGATCACGTATGCGACCGCTTCTCACACATAGGTGTTGCTCAACAAATGATCATGTCTCTCCTTCCCTCAAATTAAGTGAAAGCACATAGGTGCAGAAGGCTGTGAAATTATGTAAATTATTCCTGAAGCTAAAAGAATCTAGATACTAGATATCAGAAAGGATAGATAAGAATTTAATAGTAAAAAAAAAAATCTCGTTGCTTGGTGTGTATCATGGTTATCTGAGCTGTTGTCTCAACATTCTAACCATAGGACACTGGAGGTTGGCTCTCTTGACTGTCAGAGATAATTTAAGAAAATAAGTTCTAACTGGGAGCCTGGATCAGATTGCATGTTAACACATTCCCTAAGGAGACCTGAGTCTTCTGATTATGCCCTTACTTGGCCACTGGAATTACTGCATACCAGGATCATACCAGAGACCATAACTTTGAGCGCTTTACTGTCCAGTTCTTATCAAAAGGTTGGTTATGAGAAATAATTTTCATGGAGGATTGCCTGAAGGGTATGCAGTCCATTCGTTCCTCATTTAGATAGCCTAAATATTATTTATGGTTTAAGTCAAGTCATTGGCCCTCGATGTAATGTCTTCTTGTCAGTTTCTCTTTACTTGGCCGGATTAGTGAAAAAAGATACATCTATCCTTACGAAATTTTTGCACTCTGTGTTAAAAGAGGGAACTCTCAATTTAAGAAAACAGTTCCATTTACAGTTACACCAAAAGCAATAAAATACATTGGCATAAACTTAACCAAAGAGGTGAAAGACCTGCATTCCAAAAACTATAAAACACTGATGAGAAAATATGAAGGTGGCACAGACACATGGAGACCTGTTCCATGCTCATGGCTTGGAGGAATCCATATTGTCAACGTGTCCGTACTATCCAAGCCGTCTGCAGATTTAATGCAATCCCTATCAAAATACCAGCAACATTTTTCACAGAATAGAACAAATCCTGAAGTTTGTGTGGAACCGCGTAAGACCCCAAACAGCCAAAGCAGTCTTCAGAAAGAAGAACGTAGCTGGAGGTGTCACAATCCCAGATTTCCAGATCGACTACAAAGCTGCAGTAATCAAAACGGTATGGCCCTGGCGGGCCATAGATCAATGGAACAGAGCAGAAAGCCTAGAAGTCAACCTTCACTTATGTGGTCAGTTGATTTACAACAGAGGAGACGAGAATATGCAAGGGGGAAAAGACAGTCTCTTCAACAAATGGTGTTGGGAAAACCGGACGGCCCCATGCAAAAAAATGAAACTGGACCGCTTCCTTACAGCGTATGCAAAAATACACCCAAAGTGGGTTAAAGACCTCAATGTGAGACCTGAAACCATAAAACCTCTACCAGGTAGTGATCCATAGAAACATTTTTCTGGACCTGTGTCTTGAGACAAGGGGAACAAAAGAAAAATTAAACCATTGGGAATACACCAAAATCAAAAGCTTTTGCACCTTTTGCAAGGGAGATCATCAACAATACAAAAAGGCAACCTACTGAATGGGAGAAGATATTTGCCAGAGATACATACAGTCAAAGGTTAATAGCCAAAATATATAAAGAACTTATACAGCTCAACACACATAGAACCCCAATATCCAATTTAATAATGGGCAGAGCATCTGAATAGACATTTTTCCAAAAGAGACGTACAGATGACCAACAGACACACGGAAAGATGCTTAACATCACTCTCTTGGTCAGAGAAATGCAAATCAAAAAACCACAATGAGGCATCACTTCACACCTGTCTGAATGGCTAGAATCCAAAATGCAAGAAATAACAAATGCTGGCAAAGATGTGGAGAAGATGTTCCATTGGTGGGAATGCTAGCTGGTTGCAGACCCTGTGGAAAACAGTACGGAGGTTTCTCAAAAAATTAAAAACAGAATTACCATATGATTCAGTCATCCTGCTATTGGATATTTACCCACAGAAAACAAAAACACTAATTTGAAAAGATATACGCACCCCATTGTCTGTTGGAGCACTGTTTACGATACAGAATCAACCCAAGTGTCCACTGGTAAATAGTGGATCAAGAAGATGTGGTGTATTTATACAATGGATTCTTACTCAGCCTTAAAGTGAGGAGATTCTTCCATCTGCAACAATATGGATGGGTCTAGAGGGTATCATACTAAGCAAAATATGTCAGAGAAAGATAAATGCCTAGTAATTCCAGTCATGGGTGGAATTTAAGAAACAAAACCAGTGGACACACGCATACACAAAGAAACAGACCCCCCCCCCAAATAGACTCCTAATACAGAAACCAAACTGGTGGCTCCCAGAGGGGAAGTGGATGGGGGGTGGGAGAAGTAGTTAAAGGGGTTAAGGGTCTACTTACCTTGATGAGGGAAGAAATATAATGAAGCGTTAAGTTATACTGAAAACCTGAAACTATTACAACAAACACGGTGTTAATTATGTTTCCATTAAAAAGAGAGAAAGAGGAAACTCTCATAGGTGTTTCTAGGCGAGGAAACCAGTACGTTACCAAAGCTGGGGTGTCAGACTAGCGTGAAACGACTCCCCTGTGAGCCAGGAGGCAGGAGCACAGCAGTGCTGTATCTATAGGAAACTGAAGGAAAAGGACCGAGCTAAGAAGCCAGTAACCAGCCAAGATCTATATGAGATCTAGTCATATAGAAGGCCCAAAGAAAAACCTATCTGGATATGGAGTGACTCAAAGTGGGCCATCAGGGTGTCACTGCTGAGGAAAGTAGGAAGTGTCCCAACCAAATGAAGTTGAGTCAGAAAGAGGTGTGTCCCGGTAGGGCAAGATGGAGAGCCAGAGAAACCAGGATGAGCTAGGAACCTTGTAATGATCGAATCTAAAGAAATGATGAGAATGTGACATGAACTGTAACTTCTCCCTGAGGACTCCTTCCAACAGAAGAGCCCTGTGAATTAAGGGGAGGTATTTCATAGTTAAAAGTGAAACAGTGAGAAAGTAAAAATATTTTAAAGTACCTCCTGTGGATGGGGAAGAGAGGAGAGGTCGTGGGCTGGTTTCTCTGGAAACAGGCCATGAAACAGAGTTTCGGGTGTAAGATACTTAGTAGAGGTCCACACCTGTGTTGAATTGAATTGTGTCCCGCAAAGAAAAAATATGTATGTTAAAGTCCTAACCCCTGGTACCTGCGAATGTGGCCTTGGACATGGAGCCTTTACCAATGTCACCAATTTCAGATGAGGTCACGAGGCTGGGCCCTCATGCAATGTGACTGACATCCTCATAAGGAGAGGAAGATGCTATGTGGAGACAGAGACACATGGGGAGAACACAGTCTGACGACCGGACCCATGCAGCCACAGCCATGGGACATGGAGGTTCAATGGTCACCGCCAGAAGCAGGGAAGGATTTTACCCAAAGAGGGAGCGTGGCCCTACTGGCAACCTTCACTTTGGACTTCCAGCTTCCAGAACTGTGAGAGAATTTCTGCCGTGTTGAAGCACACCGGTGGAGACATGTAGAGTCTGTGGAAGGAGAAGGGGAGGGAGCGCGGCTGGGCAAGCAGAGGGAGAAGTCAGGCTCCTGGGAAGGACTCAGGAAGCCTGTCCAGCTTGGCCGGGAGCTGCCTCATCATTCTGTCACGGGATGTGGGCTACCCCACAGAGGCCATCGCCCCGGGAAGGTGGCTCTCCACAGAGGCAGACTGACGGAGTTGAGAGGAAAGCATAGATTTTCTTAATGATTTAAAAATAGAATGATAACAAAGCAGATAGACATGGAATAAAATGTTTTTATTACTAGGAGGAAAAAAATGGTATTATGATTTGGTTCATCCAGCAAAGAAGAAATGGGTGAAAATAAATGTTACAGTAAATTGTAGTTACTAGTTAACAAACAAGATAGCAGCAAACCGAATGTAATTATAACACAGTAGGGGAGCCTGGGTGGCTCAGTTGGTTAAGCATCTGCCTTCAGCTCAGGTCATGATCAGGTCGTGGGATCGAGCCCCGCATCAGGTTCTCTGCTCGGCAGGGAGCCTGCTTCTCCCTTTCCCTCTGCCCCTCTTCTTGCTCCTGTGCTCGGTTTCTCTCTCTTTCTCAAATAAATACAATCTTTTAAAAAAATCATAACACAATAGATGTGAATTTGTTGGAATCCCCTTTCAAATGACAGTCTTAAATTGGCAAAAACAAAATGAAAACCTGATTTTAAGTTATTTGTAAGGAACACAGATAAAGCAAAATGACAACTAAAACAGTTAAATGGACAAGGATATGCATTATTTGCAAATACCAAGTATATGCAGATAAAAGGAAAACAGAGGGGCGCCTGGGTGGGTCCCTTGGTTAAGCATCTGCCTTTGGCTCAGGTCATGATCCCAGGGTCCTGGGACTGAGTCCCACATTGGGCTCCCAGCTCAGCAGGGAGCCTGCTTCTCCCTTTGCCAGTTGCTTTTCCTGCTTGTGCTCTTTCTCTTTTTCTCTCTGGCAAATAAATAAAATCTTAAAAAATGGAAAACAGAAGTGGTGTATGTCAACCACAATGGAACCCAAAAGTGAAATTATTAAATTACAAGTAAAGAAAAGATACTTCTAAAAACAAAGAATACATTTCACAAGGACACTGTTAGACATACGTTATACACTGGCCAGCATTGTTATGGAAATGTTAAGACAAAAAACCAGAAAGAAATGTAGGAGAATATGATAGAATTCTAGTCATATTATCATAAGCCAAGCAGGAATAAACACCCTTACCCACATGTCTTTGAAGTTCTAGTACTTGTATTTCTCTGGGAAAGAATCTTAGAATTTGAGCCAAACTTGGTAAGTACATTAACAGTTGAAGGACCGTTGTTACAGTCCTTTCTATTAAAAGGCTAAAGCGTCATTCCAGTGGTGTAGGAAACGTATCTGCTTATTATCCTATTTATCAGCCTTGGATGTCCACCATCTTTGAAACGTTTGCCAACCTGATGGGCAGATAATAGCATCTCAGTCATTTTAATTCCTGTTCCCTTACCGCTAATGGGGCTTATCCTTTTCACAGGCTTATTGATGATATATATTTCCAGTTCATGTCCTCTGCTTATTTTTATACTATGTGGTTTGTCTTGTTTCTTTAGAATCTTTTATAATCAATTTGTATCATCTTCTGTCGTTTGAGCTGCAAACTATTGTTCATTTTTTTGGCTCTATTTATGGCATCTTGTCATGTAGACATTTTTAATTTTTATAGGGTCAAATTTGCTCATTGTTCCTTTAGCGGTTATGGATTTACTGTCTTATTTAGTAGGACAGCCAGCCTGAAATTACATGTGTATTCCCCTGTATTTTCTTCTAATACCTTTCTGGCTCCATTTTTAGCATTAGGTCCTCTCTTTATTTCAGCTTCAACTGGCTGCATTGTATTATCCCTGTAGGCAGCTCTGATGGGTTTGGGGAGCGGGGGTAGAGAGGTGAATAAGTAATAACCAGGAATTTCTGTTTTAACAGGAACTTGGGAAGGAAAACCGTTTCAACAATGAATAGGTCCCCCATCATGACTGACTACAGATGACTTGCCATTTTATTTACAAAGGTAAGGAAACACAGTCTACATTTGTAATTATTCCAATTGACTCACTGTTGAGCTCTTGCCCCTTTTATTTTATATTTATTTACAAATAATCTAAATTCTAGTTCATGACCTTTAACTTTGACATTATCAAATTTAAAACAGATGACAAGCAAATAGAAACATAGGAAATTTTGTGAATGTCAGCTTGCCTCGGGGGGCAAACCAGAACCCAGGAGATGTGGTTTCTGCTGTTGAGTACTACGTGCGGTTCAGGTTTTGAACAGCATTAGTGTTTTCCTTATTGTCAAATGTAGAGCGTTCACTGCAGAATCCTTGGAGAACATGGCAAAATATAAAAACGAAAACCCAAGACATTTATAACCTCATCATCCGCAGATAATCACCCGTTGTTCTGTGAATTTCTTTTCCTCCTGCCTTGCATACACATAGAGAAATGTATATAATTGTATATAATCTTTCTAAAACATAGTTCTCTCAGCTCCTGTAGTTATACATGATGTACCTTGACTGGTACGGGGATACAGTGATTCTAAGAACAAACAGTAATTACCACGGTGTCCCTTTCAAATGGCCGTTTGCAGTTTACTAGAACATTCCCTGGCGTCTCGTTTGCCTCCCCTGCACAGCCGTCCCGGTGATAGGTCCACAGGACCCTAGTGAAACATCAGCCTAGGAAACACAATTCAGGCAACATTTCCTGGTGTCCCTTTATCATTATTAGCATTATTGTCTATTTTGTGCTGCTTCAAGGGAATTGTTTTTTAAAGAATGGTAGTTTGCCTGTTTCTCTCCTCCTTTTCCCTGCTGCCTATTCAGGGATGCCCTACGGAGTAAAGAAAACAAAAAAGAGAGAGAGAGAGAGAGACCATCTCATCCTAAGTCCTGCATTCCTGCCAGTGAGCCGCCCCCTCACTAAGGTGGTTTTTCCAAGCACGGTTCAGAGTTGCTGTTGAAGTTTTTTGGTTTTCGAAGCTTCCAAGTCTTAAAGTGAAAGCCTGACACGGCATTCATTAGGGAAATCTCCATTCTGTTGCATCTATGCCACAGTTGGTTAAAGAAAAGCCAACTCTTACTATCCTTGGTACCTACTACGTTGGAGACATAAGCATACCCTAGTAGAGAAATGGGCTAGAGCTTCATAGCTCTAGCTATGTATCTAGCTCTTGTATCTCTTCACAAGATACAAAGAACCAAAGAAACATGACAAAGATGTCTGTCCTTACCATGAATCATACAAACGCAAAATAAAATTGTATTTTTGCCCAGAGTGGGCCAAGTGTTTTCTGTGATTTTAAGTGAAAACACTTGTGGCTGATAGAGATCTAAAGTAGGTGTATTTTACCCAGTAGACATTATTATAAGATTCTCTGGCGGCTGTTTTAGACTTGCTGTTAGAAATGTAAGAACACAGAATATAGTTTTATTCATAAAAGAAAAGCAGGAAGCATCCTGTGTGCCCACTAATAAGTACCAAAATGTGATGCATTTTCATGATAGAATTATTTAGATGTTAGACATTTTTTCTAATTAATATTTAGTGATGCAGAAAAATGTTTATAACAAAGTGGAGAGGGCAAGTACAAGTTTGCATATAATGGCTGATCCCAGTTTTGTTAAAAAATAAAACACACATTTGAAAAAGATCAAATGGTAGAAGAGCCACGTATTAACAATTACTCTTTGTGGGTAGCTGGATTTGTTTTACTTAGGGAAGAAAAAATTTTTTTTAATTTAAACATTACTTTTAAATTTTAAAGTGACTGAAAAATAATGAACAGTCATACATTTATTAAAAAGGGAGGGAAGGGGCCGCCTGGGTGGCTCAGTGGCTTAAACCTCTACCTGTGGCTCAGGTCGTGATCTCAGGGTCCTGGGATGGAGCCCTGCATTGGGCTCTCTGCTCAGCGGGGAGCCTGCTTCCTCCTCTCTCTGTCTCTGCTGCCTCTCTGCCTACTTGTGATCTCTGTCTGTCAAATAAATAAATAAAATCTTAAAAAAAAAAAGGGGGGGTGGGGAGGGAGGAAGGAAAAAAGTAAGAGTAAGGAGAGTTCAGAGGAAATAGGGGCAGGGAAGTGCCATATAAGTTGTAGTTTAAAATAGGACCATCAGGCTAAGCATCAGATAGAAGTTGACCTTTGAGCCAAGACCTGAAGGAGATAAGCAGGTGTCTGGCTAGGGAGGATTGTTTAGGCAGTGGGAATAGCTCAGGCAGAATGCCTTAATTTAGCTGCATTCTGGTGTCTTTGAGAAACAGCAGAGTGTCTGAAGGACAGGCAAGGGGGTGAGCTCAGAGGTGCTGAGGCCAGAAGAGGAATAGGAAGAGGATTGGAAAATCATGCCGGGCCACGTCAACCACTGTAAGACTTTGGCTTTGACTTTGGGTGTCAAGGGAAACCACTGTGGGGTCTTAAGGGCAAAGTGGCATGATCTGATTAGGTTTAATGATAGACTACTCTAGCAGAGAGTAGATTATCAGAGGGCAAGCCCCGTTGGGAGGCCATGAAGGATATCTCACACATAACAAGATGGTGGCCCTGCCCAGGAACGCACAGCAGGAGTGGTGACAGGTGACTGGATTCTGGACATCTTTCAATGGCTGTGCTGACCTGTTGACTATGGTGTACGAGAAGGAAGACTTGGGGCACCTGGATGGCTCAGATGATTAAGCATCTGCCTTCAGTTCAGGTCATGATTTCCGGGTCCTGGGATCAAACTCCATGTTGAGCTCCCATCTTGGCAGGGAGTCTGCTTCTCCCTCTCCCTCTGCCTCTCCTCCTGCTTGTGCTCTCTCTCTCTCTCTGTCTCTCTCTAAAATGAATGAATAAAATCTTAAACAAACAAACAAAAAACAGAGAGAGATAGAGAAAGAAGACTCTGGTATTTGGGACCTGAGAAGCAAGATGTTGGAGATGCCATTAAGTGAGATGGGGAAGGTCCAAGAGTGAAGGAAGTTTGGAAAAGAACATCAGGAATAGGGTTTTAGAATTGCAAAATTTGAGGTGTCTGTTATGTTAGCTCTCCAAGTAAAGATACCAAGAAGACCATTGGTTATGCAAGTCTGGAGCTCAGAAGAGAGATCTGGGTGGTAATTGGGAATTCCAGAGAGGGTATGGATAGAGACGAGAACCAAGAAGTCAGTCTTAGACACTCCAACATTAGGAGGAACCATCTGAAGAGACTGTGAAGTGATCAAGGAGGTACAGGGAGGGTGTGGGTAAGAAACAAGGGACTATTGGGCTCTAGAAGCCACATGAAGGAAATCAGTCAGGGAAGGGGGAGTGATCATCTTTATCAATAATCTGATAGGTCAGGCACAATAGGGGTATAGAATTAGCCATTGGATTTGGCAACACGGAAGTCATTGGTGATTTCGAAGGGGTAGGTTTTCAGGGTAGCAGTGAGAGCAAACCGCCGATTAAAGAGCATTAAAGAGAGAATATGTGAAGTGGAATCAGGGCTTGAGAGGAATAAGGAAATGAGGGGGAAGTGGAATCAATAAAAGGTGGAAGAATTTTTTAAGGGGCAAGAAACGGTGGAACCCTGATGGGAATGAAGTAGAGTGAAAGATTGAAGCTGACACGAGAAAAGTGAGATCTGTAGGAGTGATGCCCTTAGACGAGTGACAGGCTCTGCGCAGTTCAGACAAGCTTTCATGCTTTAGGGTTAACTTCTGCTATGTTCGTTGCCAGTATTTCCACCTGTTGCTTGCCTTTTAATTTGTTCACAATCTAGTTTGACATCTAGAAGTTGAGAATTGTGAGTAGGCAAATCAATTACGTTTTTTATTTCTTTGATAACTTTTATGGTTATCCAGATCTTGGCCTATTCAGGGATCTGTTATCAGATAAATACCTATATATTCTTTTTTTAAAGATTTATTTAGTTTGCAGAGAGAAAGAGAGTGAACAGGGAGGGGGCAGAGGGAGAGGGAGAGAGAGCATCCTCAAGCAGACTCCACACCAAGCACAGAGCCCGACACAGGGCTCAAGCCCAGGACCCTGAAATCGTGGCCTAAGCTGAAATGAAGAGTCCGGTACTTAACCAACTGAGCCACCCAGGCACCCCATTTACCTAGATACTCTTAAAGTAATGGTGTAATTGGAGCTTTTGCAGAGGCACAGTCAGGTTTGGTTTTTCATACTGAACCTGTTATTACTAGACCCTTCAGATTTTATAATTCCACTAATACAGTATTCAAACCTCACCAAAATATAAGAAACTAGAAGATCAGTTATTTTTAAAATATATTAAGCAGATAAAGTGTGGGAAGCTATAGCAGGTAGAACCTGTCTGTACTATAATGGACAGATTATAACTCAGCTAGTTATATGGACACAAATGGAAATGTTAATTTAGCTAAGAGAATGCTTTGATGGGCAGGGAGTAATGGGTCTGGTGAGGTTTACATGTTCCATTCTTTAATTTTCTTCGATGGCTCTTAGTCCTGTCAAGCTCATGGCAGTCATTGAGTTCCAGTGCAGGGAAATGGCTGGCAAATTCTTTTTTTTTATTTTTAAAGATCACATGTGTTCACAGTGGGGGTGGGGCAGAGGGAGAGGGAGAGAATCTTAAGCAGACTCTGTGACCAGCTCCAAGCCCAGCGTGGGGCTTGTTCTCAGGAGCCCGAGGTTCATGACCTGAGCCAAGGTCAAGAGTCAGATGCTTAACTAGTGGAGCCACCCAGGCACACCAAAATGGCTAGCAAATTCTTAGATTTACACACACCATAACTATTAAAATCCCAAGATTTAAAATGTTTTTCTGCAACCCAAGTGTTCATCAGTAGCTGAATGGATAAGGTAGATGTGGTATACACGTAAGCACGCGCGCACGCACACACACACACACATACACACACACTCTTACTTGGCCGTAAGAAAGGATGAGATGTTGCCATTCGTGACACCACGGCTGGACCTAGAGGGCATTATGCAAAGTGAAATCAGTCAGTCAGAGAAAGACAAGCTCCGAATGACTTCCCCCTCGATGGAGAATAAAAAACAGATGAATAAAGAAAAGCAGAAGCCAACCCATGAATGCAGAGAAGAAGCTGCTGCTTGCCAGAGGGGAAGGGCTGGGGGTGTGGTGGGTAAAGTGGGTGAAGGGGAGCGGGAGACACGGGCTTCCGGTGACGGGGTAAGTCTCGGTGTAGAGGGCACAGCATGAGGAATAAAGTCAGCAGTGCTGGGACAGTGTTTGTTTGTTTGTTTAAGATTTTATTTATTTATTTGACAGAGAGAAATCACAAGTAGGCAGAAAGGCAGGCAGAGAGAGAGAGAGGAGGAAGCAGGCTCCCTGCTGAGCAGAGAGCCCAATGTGGGACTCGATCCCAGGACCCTGAGATCATGACCTTAGCTGAAGGCAGTGGCTTAACCCACTGAGCCACCCAGGCGCCCTGGGACAGTGTTCTTTGGTGACAGCTGGTAGCTGCACTGGCAGTGAACACAGCAGAACCTACAGACTTGTCAAATCACAGTGCTGCACCCCTAAAACTAATGTAACATTGTGTCGATGATACTTCAGTTAAAAAAATTCTCTTCTTAAAGAAGTTGAAACAAAATAACATGTGCTTCAAAGTCTTACAAGAAACTCGGAAGTTACCTGTCCTCGGTGTAATGAACGAGCTTTGTGCACCTTAAGATGATACCCTTGGGGCACCTGAGTGCTCAGTCAGTTGAGCCTCTAACTCTTGGTTTCCACTCAGGTCATGATCTCGGGGTTATGGGACTGAGCCTCACATGGGGCTCCACCAGAGCCTGCTTGAGAGTCTGCCTTTCCCTGTGCTCCTTTTGCTTGTGCTCTCTCGCTCTCTTTCTCAAAAACAAACAAACATAAAAACCTTAAAGACCCTTAAAGGTCATGGTTCCCTGATTATGTAGTTATCCTTGTTTGCAGTATATGTAACTGGCTTTAAAAATTCAGGTGAATTCATAGTCAAGTGCAAAAACCTTAGCATTAAGAGGGGAAAGGAACGTGTCTGAAAATCTGATACATCCCAACAGGAAAAAAATATTTGCTATAAAACACTGGAAGAAATCACAAAGGTAATCAATAGTGTCGAGTATGAAAAATGTAGAACTATGCTGTGTCATCTTTATGAAAGACAGCAGCGTGGAAAACATGAATAAGGTGGTTGCAGACTGATTAGTTACCTCGAGACATAAAAATCAGTAAGAAAAGCACTAGTAATAGTAACATAATAGGTAAAACTCAGTAACTAAAACACGAAGAGCCCTATAGATAAATGGAAATAGTAATAGAAAACTCAGAAGAAACAGGAGCTCAAAAAAGACATGCCGGCCATGTTAGTTACCGCCAGTAATTTTTAGAAGTGCACATTAGTACCAAGAGATACTTTCATTCACTTATGAAATTAGCAAAGATGATTAAAATAATACGGCTGAACATGAAATGAAATGAGCTCCCAGTCACTGATAATAGTATGAATGGGTATATTCTTGAGAAGAAAATTGTTTCTTGGAAAGAATATGTTTTTCTAATGACCTTATAATTCTAGAAATCTAAGAAAACGCTGACACTAGACAAAAAAAGCACAAAATAATAACTGTTGTATCATTTGTAGAAGCAAATCCCTTGTGCCACCTCCCCATCCTTTAATATTAGCATTATTTTTTAAAATTTAAATCAATTAGCCAACATAGTATACATCATTAGTTTCAGATGTAGTGTTCTGTACTAACATTAGCATTATTAACTGACTTATTAATACATAGTTGTGTTCACACAATGGTTTCTCTTGCAACTAGAAAAAAAATCAGTATTCTTAACAATGAGATGCTGATAATCAAGTGATAGAAGGCACATTATATCGATGTTCATTGACAACTACAGGGTTGAGATGGGATCCTAATACTTTTAGTAGAGTAGTGCATGGAACAAAAGGTGGAAATAAATTTGCCCAAATGTGAAGCGTGGAGTTACCCAAGGACAGTAGAATTGAGTACTTCTTTTGTTATGATTTATATTTTTTGGTACTTTCCAAATGCTAAAGGAAGCATCTTTAATTAGAAGAAAGTTCATTGTTGGGGCACCTGGATGGCTCAGTGGGTTAAAGCCTCTGCCTTCAGCTCAGGTCATGATCCCAGGGTCCTGGGATCGAGCCCCGCTTCGGGCTCTCTGCTCAGCAGAGAGCCTGCTTCCTCCTCTCTCTCTGCCTGCCTCTCCACGTACTTGTGATCTCTGCCTGTCAAATAAATAAATAAAATCTTTAAAGTTGGAAAAGAGAAGGAGGATTCTAAAAAAAAAAAAAAAGAAGAAAGTTCGTTGTTGATTTTTTTTTTAAAAGACTTTATAGGAAGAAACTTGTACCCATGATGTGGGCTGAGACTTCCATCCCGCCTTTATGAGAGCACATGGGAGCCAGTACAGTGTACAACCAAAATGACTTAGAGGTAAAGATTTCTTTCAGAAAGATTGAGGGACACAGATTTTTTTTTTTTTTTATTCTGAGAAATCTCTTCATTTCTTGGAAACAGCAGCAAAAGACAGAAAAACATAATGAACCAAGCTGGATTCTCCACTTAACAATATTCTTAGCCAGTGGTAGTGCAGGGTAGAGTTGGAAATTCACAGGGGTCCATTTTGCTCTTACAGATGTCGTCTGCTGCTGAAAATGGAGATGCCGCACCCGGAAAACAGAATGAAGAAAAAACTTATAAAAAAGTGAGTGACAGTTTTGTTTTCTTTCTTCCGCTCAGAGAGAGGGAACACTTTCATTGCCTGGAATGTTAATCTCTCCTAGGCCTTCTCTCCCTGTAAAGCGTTGCGTGTAAGTTACTGCCTTAGTTTCTTGTTGCTCTCCAAAACTACTATACTTTCCATGGTTCCGATGACACAGATGCAGCATCCTGTAGTCCCGAGGCTGACACGGGTCTTGGGCTGGGATCCGGGTGTCTACAGGGCTGCAGTCATTCCTGGAGGTTCTAGGAGACAGTCTGTTTCCTTGCCTTCTCCAGCTTCTCCAGACTGCCTGCATTGCCTATCTCAGGATTCCCTTCCAGTTCCAAAGCCTGCAGAGACCAGCTGAATATTTTACAGGCTGTATGGCTCTGATGCTTTGAAGGATGCCTGTGATAACCTGGAGCCCTTCTAGATAATCCAGAAGCATCCCTTAGTTTTTAAAATCAGCTGGTTAGCAACCTTGATTTCTTTGGCAGCTTGAACTCCGCCTCGCCATATAACATTTTGTGGCTTGTAATGATTACGACAGGGACATCTTTGCGGGGGTGGGGGGCATGTTTCTGCTTATTGTAGTTACTGTCCTATAAAAAATTGACAGGAGGGAGTTATTCGAAAACTCTTCTTATTCCTAAGAAGAAGGCCCTTATGTGGACAGTGTGTTCTGTCCGGTGTGTGAATCATTTTTTCTAAGATTTTATTTTTTGGAGAGAGCTCTCACGCAGGGGGAGGGGCATCAGCAGAGGGAGAAGCAGGCTCCGTACTGAGCGGGGAGTCCCGTGTGGGGCTTGATTCAAGACCCTGGGATCATGACCTGAACTGAAGGCAGATGCTTAATGAACTTAGCCACCCAGGCATACCCCCTTACAAGAATCTTCTCATAGACTTGCTACTTCCCTCCAAAATTTTACACATTTTTCCCTTTTTATTTTGGAAGAAAAAAAAAATGGATCGTGAAATTCTGTCCCATCCTTTTCTAAGCCTCTCACATTCTGTATCTTATTTATTTATTTGATAGAGAGAGAGATCACAAGGAGGCAGCGAGGCAGGCGGGGGGTGGGGGGAAGCAGGCTCCCCACTGAGCAGAGAGCCTGATGCAGGGCTTGATCCCAGGACCCTGGGACCATGACCTGAGCCAAAGGCAGAGGCTTTAACCCACTGAGCCACCCAGGTGCCCCTCAGATTCTGTATCTTAAGCCCATTTCACAAAAATCCCCTACCAGCCTTTCCCCAGGGTATCTCACCTTGTCGCTCTTTGACTTTGGTAACTTCCTCGCTCCTGGCAAGGAGGCGTATGTGCAGACGCATTACAGGGGCGTCTGCCTTCTCAGGCACCCCTGCTCCTGCTTTTAAATGGACTGTGCATTTTATTTCTAAAAGTCCTTGCCCTCCTTCCGTCTTGGGAGTAGGAGGTTTGTGTATCGAAGGGTGGTTCTCTATCTTAACTTTCCCGTTTGCATTTTACTCCTTCGTGGATAGCAAGACCTGTTGATCCAGTTTACGTCAAATTAACTACATTTTCTATTATGAGAGAGTCCTTAAATTAGTCACAGATAAAGAGAATTCTCACATTTAATGAATTTTGATTTAAGGGCACCAGGAGCATTCTTGTGGGTCAGACACAGTGGAGAAGTAGGGACTGAGTATTATCAGTGGTGGGCTTGTACCTGGTCAGACTAACGTTTCCAGCAAAAGGCGGTTTTGCTTCCTTCTCCTTGTCTCAACCAGCATGGTGCCCGAGTTGACCATGTGTAGCTTCATATTTTTGACCCATGACCTTCGTGAAGACGTGAGGTTTGTGCTGGGCCAATATGCAAATGACAGACAACCGGGAAGGTAACTAATAGACTAGCCGAGTGTCCTCAAGGCCACCTTGGATTTCATTAAGAATTGTCCCTTATGCAAATACTTGAAGTTGCCTTGCTTTCCCAGTCCAGGAGGCCTGACGAGGGATACACCTTTTTCATGAGAAGCTTTGATGACCCATTGGGTTTTTGCCTCTGACTGAAGGGAGTCCTTGTGGACGACCTCCTGACCTTGTGTACTGGACAGGGGAGGGGTATCAAAGGAGTTTATATGACCTTACAGTTGAGTGGGAGGGACAAGACATGAAAACAACTTTAGAACCCCGTAGTCTGTAATAAAGGGTTCAAAGGAGCAGAGATCACTGTGGGTTAAAGTTAACAAGGAGGCTTGGGCTTCCTCTGCCGAGCCCCAGTTTCTCTGGACCATGGCCAGCCGCACTCAGCATCACGAGGACCGGGATTTCCACACGTTTGTAGGGAACACTCAGGGCTCCCGGGACAGCGCGCTCCTCTGAGTCTTGATTATCTGCGCGTGATTGCGGAAGCTGGCTACTTTCTGTTCTTTCCGCTGACCGTTTCCCTAATCCACGATCCGTTCTCAATAGCCGAAGGAGAATCGCTAAAATCAGTGGGCGAGGCTCCTGTCTTGAGCTCACAGCCGAAATAAGAACTTCGACTTGACCTGCTTCCAGCAAGCCTGGTGCCCGTGAAGGCGGGCGCTGAGGGCCGCGTGGCTGTGTTTACAAAGTGTACTATTTCCGTCCTTAGCTCATTTATGGAGTGTCTCCCAACAGGGTTGTCAACGCAAGTGCCTGCAGAGGCCTCGCAGGGGACAGGAGGGGACGACCCCAGGGAAGGGGGTCAGCAGGAGAGTACGTCTTTCTTAAATGGGCCGGTGGCCCTCGGCGCCATCCAGTAGAGCCAAGCATGAGTGCTCGCCCAGACTGTCTAGTTTCTCAGTCTGAGAAACTAGAATGTGCACTCTGATGGGGCATCTCCCGAGGTTTAAAGGTTGGCAACTGGTTCAGACTTTTTCAGACGTACACTCTGTGTAAAGCAGCACACGGCCCGTCACGTCTGACCTTCCCACGAGGGCCAGTCTGCAGCCTCGCCACTGTTGGAGGAAAGGCGTGAGGTAGGAAGAGCGGAAGATGCCAAAGCAAGGCCCGTGGGACCTGGTCCCTGCCCTCTATGACCATAGGGGTGGTTTAAGGTAAAAAAGACCCACATGAAAAAATTACAGAATGACTCAAATTGGTATTAAGTGCCAAAGCAAGTGGCATTTCGCATAATCCGCTAGCAAGTGCTGACGAGCCCAAAGCTCATTACAGTCTTCTGGGGAAAAGGCCTTTTCTTGAACTCATTCATTAGCCAGAGGATTTTGCTGGGATACGAATTTTATGGATGCCTCGTTGCTTTCTGGCTCGGCGGAAAATCCCACTCCTTCGGGGACTGCGCATTGATTGGTTCTGGGGGTGGGGAATCCGATGACACAGGCACAGAGGCCAGACTGAGCGCGCTTTGTTGGAGGAAGTGGAGAGCCTGGTCTGGACAAAGCTAAGAGTTGGTGTTTAGGGGAAATACAGGAGATTTGGGGGGTGTGGGCTGGCTCTAAGGGACAGGCAGCCTTGAGGGCTAGTTTGAGGGGCGTGGGTTTTGTGCTCTCGGCCAGCGCTGTAGGTTAGAACTTTCTGCAGTGATGGACATGTCCTGACACCTGCCCTAATACATTAGGAACATGCCTGCCTGTGGCTCTTGAGCTTTGGAATCTGTGTCTGGTTTGTCTGAGGAATGAATTTTTAATTTTAGTTCAATTTCAAGATGGATAAGCACATGCGGCCAATGGCTGCCATGTTGGACAGGCAGTTCCAGGCCGTAAAGAACCACAACGTTGGTTGGGAGATTAGTGATGTGGAGAAATAATAGTACAAATCACAATGAAGGCTGACCCGAAAGTTTCCAGAGTAACTACGACTCTGGAAATATACGACTACTGATAGAGCTACACAAATTTGAGGAAGACCTTTTTAAAAAAAATTTTTTTATAAGGTGAGAAATTTCAAAGGTCCCAGAAGGCAGGCCATCACTTCACCTTAAGAATGTCCTAAACTCAGGGAAAATACTGATGCTGGAGAAGGGAGGTTTCTCTGTTTTGTATGTAAAGAAATTGCCCACCCCTCCCCCACTCTTCCAAAACAAAGAGATGTCAGAGTGATTCACTGACTTATCCCAGGTCACCTTGTGGTTCTCTGTCAGGGAGATGATTGAACTCTCTGGCCATGGGATGTCCCAGTTGTGGGACTTGTTCATTAGCATTGGTCATAGTTTCCCCATCGGCTGGGCATGGACTGACCCGCGCATTTGTTACTGCCGCCATTTGCATTTCTTCCTCTCTTAAAGTTCCACTCAAGGTGGGCATTCCAGGCCTCTTGCCCTCCCTCTTCCACTTCTCCTTCCATCCTGGGCCTGCCCACTGGAGCACCCCCACCCCGTGGAGATTCGGTTTGATGACCGCTTCACGCTGCCTTGGATAGAGAGGCTGCCTGCCATTGGCCCCAACACCCCAACCATCCGTCTCTCTACCTGATTTCCACATGACCAGCACACTTGATGGCAGCCCTCAGAATGGCAGACTAGGATCCAGTGTCTTTGACCAAGGTTCCCTAGTTTTTTCCTGAGTTCATTTAATTTTAGTGTCCCAGCCAGTTTCCCTATCAGTGGAAGTAGACAGTGATGGAGTAAGAGGGAATAATGCCAGCCCCCGACCACATTACAAGGAAAGATGACTTTTATGACTTTGTAAACACAAGTATGGTAATGACTCAGAGATACTTTGATCTAAGAAGAAGCATTTATTTAAATACAAACTCTTTTATGAAATATGTCTGGGAACACACACAAACACTGGTAACATTGGCTGCCTCCAGGGAGAATTGGGTGGTGCGAATCTTGAATTGGGAAACACTTGTCTGTATATACCTGTATTTATGTCTAATCTTGAACCATGTGAATGTCTCACCTATTCAAAAATTGAATAGGTAACATTTTAAGATAGGAGTGGGAGCTGACCTGTGTCCCCTCCCCTGACTGCTTGCGCTCTCCTTCAGTCTAGAGAGCTGTCACTTCCATAAAACAAGATCATTTCTTTGTGCCCTGGTAGAGCTCCATTCTGTAATCTAGAAGGTTTTCCTGTGCACTGAGCAGCAATTCTCATCTGTAGCAACCGCAGTGGTCTCTAGGAAGAGTGATTCTTTGGCTCTGCCTTGTTCTTCCTAGTCACCTTAATCTCAAACACCCTAACCCCGTGGTTTTCGACCAGTGCCACTTTTGCCCCCCAGGGAGCAACTGGTGATGTTGGAGACATTTCTGATTGTCACAGTTGGAGGTCTGGTGCTGCCAGCATCTAGGAGGTGGAGCCCAGCCATCCTGTAAGACACAGGACAGTGCCCGCAACAGAGAAAGACTGAAATGTTAGTAGCAGCAGGGCTGGAACATCTGGCCCAAACCAAACTAGCCTTTTTTTTTTTTTTTTTAATATATATATTTTTTAAAATTTTTATTTTTTATAAACATATAATATATTTTTATCCCCAGGGGTACAGGTCTGTGAATTGCCAGGTTTACACACTTCACAGCACTCACCATAGCACATACCCTCCCCAATGTCCATAACCCCACCCCCCTTCTCCCAATCCCCCTCCCCCCAGCAACCCTCAGTTTGTTGAGATTTTGTGAGATTAAGAGTCACTTATGGTTTCCAAACTATCCTTTTAAGAAGACGGGGGATGTGAGTCTCATTCTTCGAGATCTTGGTTGTATAACCTTAGGCATCCTCTCTAATTGATCTGAATCTCCATTTTTCTCATTGCTGACATGTCAAGAATACATACCCGGACTGCCTCCCTGTGCAGGAAGGATTGGATACATCCTGGAAAAAGTAGAATTACCAGCGTGTGTGTGAAATCACTCTCCTCCTTAGCAAAAGCGAGATCCCTTGGCCTCAGATTTCCAGTCAGATTACGTCTGTTAGTACTGAGCAAGGCAGGCACGTGTGACTGTCTCCCCCAGGGCTGGACTCATGAGGAACTGGGTCAGCTGGCATCCTGGTTGCTGGCTCATGAGGAGTTGGGTCGGTTGGCCTCCTGGTGCTGCCTCCAGCCTTGGCCCGAGCATGGGAGAGCAGAGCGTGGGTCCTGGGACAGGACTCTGTGGCCTTACGTATAGCAGGGGTTCAGAATAAGAGAAGGATGAGCTCTTGATGGTGGGATACCATTATGTTTTTTAAGTTCAGCAGCAAGCAGATGAGCTACATCATTTTCAGAGAAGGGGCATTTTTTCAGTTTGGAAAAACTGAAATTCCTTCAGGTTGGAAGCTTGTAGCATCATCTACCATTACTGTCCACCTGCCTGCACAAATCTTCCCTCCAAACCCTTAGCTTCTGTCTGCCGTGGCCTGTGATTCTGTGTTTTTCCTCACCAAGTCTGAAAGCAAGTGATTACCGATCTGCCTCCATGACTTCCAGCCCATACGTTTCAGGTCACTAAGCAGAAACAGGCGGCAGCTTCTAATAGGAGAAGACAAACCATCCTACCAAGGTGTTCCCTTACCAGGTTCATTTCTAAGTGACCTATTTTGACCTTCACATTGGAGGGAATGTCTATGTGGTAAGCCACCCAGGTTTGCTACATATCTGCATTCTGATTCACTGTGGCATTTCCATTTTTTTTGGTCCCTGTTTCCAGTAAACATTGAATTGGTGTCCCCAGAACACCCCAAAACACCCTGCTGCATAGCTTTCTTCAGGGCAACAGCGACTCCATTGTTGTGGTTGGTGTTCATGGCCGGTGGCTAGTCTGGGGTGTTCAGTGTTTCTGTAGCCCGCTGGGCCATCTGAGCTGGAGCTCCTGCTCTCGAGGTACAATGTAGCTTTGGATTTCAGATTAAAAGGCTTAATAGGGTGCCTGGGTGGCTCAGTGGGTTAAGCCGCTGCCTTCGGCTCAGGTCATGATCTCAGGGTCCTGGGATCGAGTCCCACATCGGGCTCTCTGCTCAGCAGGGGCCTGCTTCCTCCTCTCTCTCTGCCTGCCTCTCTGCCTACTTGTGATCTCTCTCTGTCAAATAAATAAATAAAATCTTTAAAAAAAAATAAAAATAAAAAATAAAAGGCTTAATATACCCAGGTGATCTCCATGCTTCCCTGCACAGCTTGGGGGTTCTGATCTGGCCAGCAGGTCTCTTGTCCCAAGGCCCATGGGTTGTCCTTTTTTTTTTTTTTTTTTTTTTAAGATTTTATTTGTAAGTAATCTCTACACCCAACAGTGGTCTCGAACTCACATCCCTGAGATCAAGAGTCACATGCTTTCCTACCTGAGCCAGCAGAGTGCCCCTCACTTTTGCATTTTAATTGCCACCACCAGCCCATTTCCCTTGCCTGGACACTTAACAGAGATTTTTGAAGGTGTCTCTTAGAACTTGCTTGAGAACACAGAAATGAGGCTTTCTAGAATTCTTGATTGTGGATCCCAAAAAGAAGACCAGGAACATCAGTTAGGTTCTGGTCTTCTGTCTAGTTCACAAGCACTAATAGGATGTATGCCATGAGCTTATTCATAATTTTTGCTGTTTTAAGAAGTTAGAATCATTGGTTGCTTGGAGAATCTTACATTTCGAATTCCATTGAGTTTATTCTAGCCAGAAACCTAATTCAGCAACGAAAGGCATAGTTATTATCAATCAGAAGCAATTTTAAAAGCTTTGTTAATAATAAGAGCAACATTTTTCAAGGGCTTAGCATATGCCAGACCTCTCTCTGAGCACTTAAGAATTATAACTCACTTCATCTTCTGACAACCTGTTGCTAATGTATAGATGAAAAACTGATGCACAGAGAAGTTCAGTGACCTGCTGTAGGCCCCCAAGTAAGTAGAAGTAGGCTGGAATGTGAACCCCGACTTTCTCTCTCCAGGATGTGTCAGACCCAAACCACTGCAGTGTTCTCCAAAGCTTGTTCTGCCTGTGACATTAAAATGGAACAGTTTAATGCGGGGGCTCGTGATACAGATGAAACCAGCCGCCTTTGGAATGGGTGGCTGCATCATTTTCAGATGTGTTTATCCTGATTCAGTGGTTCCAAAGCCCCCTTGCCTTGTCTGAAGTGTGTTTCTCCTCTGAATATAGAATCTGAGCTGTAGCCTCAAAAGAACTTTCTCTGGAAAGTACATATTAATTTTGAAATAAAAAAAAAACCAATCTGATCCCTGCCTGGGGCACTGTGTGGAAACAAAACAAAACGACAAAGTAATGATTCCAAAAAACCAGTCTTGAGCCCAGAACTCAAAGTTGTGATCCAGTTTGGAGAGGGCGATAGATTCGAAGTAGTCCTATCAGAAGAAGAACACGTTTCAGACCTGACTGTTGTGCAGATGGTCACAGGAGCGGCAATAACTCAGTAATAATCTGCTCAGTAGCACGAAAGATCTGTTCAAGAAGGCATTGGGTTGGAGGGTGAATCCTTGGAAAGTTATTTTCCTGGACGGGAGTCAAGTTTCCCCAGATGGTACACCTGTATTTTCTGGCAAGTTCGCTGTGTGCGGATCCTGTGTCTCTGGCTTCTATTAGACCTCAGAAGGCAGAGAAAACAGTGTAGCCCTCGGCAGAGACGCTGTCCCTGAGACATTCAGCCTGTCATTAAGGAGAGAGGCAGGAGAAGGTGGTTGTAGTCTCTGAGGACTGTAACATTAAGATTCTTGCTCCTTCTTTATCTTTTTCTGCCTAACCCACAATACGCACGTATATCCAGACACCCGGAGACACCAATCAGGTTCAGTGAAAAGGATCATTTTTAACTATTCACAAGGCCTAACTGTGCTTTTTTTTCCCCCTCAATGAAGAGAGCGTCACCTGTTCTTGTTTCTATGGGAATGCCTTTTACTCATCCAACATGCGCTGCTCTCTACGGCACATGCTCGATCGGGGAGAACTGGGTTGCTGAGCACCGCGCTGACGTACAGTCTGTCCGGGTGACGTCTGATTCCCCTGAGCTACTTTTTCATACTGTGACTTTGTTATTTTTTAAGGATGGTGGTTAGTGCCTGGGAGAGAAGACATACATCTGACAGTCTGTCCATGCATTCATTCATTTATGCAGCTGACAAATACTTACTCAGCTTGGCACCGTGCTGGACCTTGGGGGTAAGACAGAAGCCAACACAGACAGAGTCCCTGCCCTAATAATGCTTTCATTGTTGTGGCTGAGACAAGCCAGAAGACGTAAACATAATAAAATAATTACTAACGTTTGAAGTGCTATGAGATAAATCCACCCATATATGGTAAATGAATTATGGCAGGGGAAGCGAGGATACCCAGTGGGGAAGTGACAGCGTCTGCGGGGTCCGGTGCTGGGGGAACTGGACAGTGGCATGCGAAAGAATGAAACCAGACCACGGGCTTACACCATACACAGGAATTAACTTAAAATGAATTGCACACTTAAATTAAAGTAAGGCTGCAGGCCATAAAACCCCTCGAATAAAATACAGACAGTAAGCTTCTTGACATTGGTCCGGGTGATAATTTTTGGAACCTGACTCCAAAAGGAAGGGCAGCATAAGCAAAAATAAACAGATGGAACTATGCCAAACTAGAAGCTAGCTTCTGCGCAGTGGAGGAGACCATCAACGAAGTGAGAAGACTCTCTACTGAATGGAGGAAGGTATTTACTAGTATACAGCCAATAAGGGGTTAATATCAAAAATATGTATAAAGAACCCGTACAACTCAATAACAGTAAAACCGAACAGTTTGATTTCGGAATAGGCACAGGATCTGAATATTTTTCCGAAGAAGGAGTACGATGGCCAATGAGATGAAAAAATGTCTAGTGTCAGTCATTGTCAGGAAAACGCAGATCGGATCCACCCCTCACACCGGCTGGAACGGCTCTCACGGAAAAGAGAAGAAATCACTGTTGTTGGTGAGGATGTGGAGAAAAGGAAGCCCTCTTGCCCTTACATTCTTGGTGGGAATGTAAGTTGGTGCAGCCGCTGTGGAAAACAGTATGAAAATTATTTAAAAAATTGAAAAATAGAACTACCGTATGATCTAGCTCCTGGGTATTTACCTGAAGAAAGCAAAAATACTTATTCAAAAAAGTATAGGTACTCCCGTGTTCATTGCCGTGATATTTACAGTAGCCAAGATAATGGAAACAACCTAAGTGTCCATTGGTAGATGAATGGTTAAAAAAAGATGTGAGACAGACAGACACACACACACACACACACACAATGGAATACTACTCATCCATAAAAAAGAATGAAATCCTGCCATTTGTGACAACATGGATGGACCTCAAGGATATTATGCTAAGTGCAATAAGTCAGACAAAAACAAATAGTGTATGATTTCACTTATACATGGAATCTAAAAACAGACATAAAACAGACCTCATAGACTGGTGGTTGCCAAAGGGGAGAGGTGTAGGGAGTGGTCAAAGTGGGTGAAGGGGAATTGAGAAGACAGACTTGCAGTGATAAGTCACAGGGATGTAATGTACAGCGTGGTGATTATGACTATATTTTTTCTGCATGTACCATATATCTATTACTAACTACATTGTACTGCATACTTGAAAGTTGCTAAGAGTACATCTTGACAGTCACCATCAAGAGGAAAAATGTTTGGAAGTGTATGGTGACTGATGGTAGACATACTGTGGTCACTTTGCAATTATACACAAATAACAAGTCATTATGTCATCATCTGAAATGAATATAGCGTTGTATGTCAATTCTACTTCAAATTAAAAATGCTATGAAGAATGCATGCAAGGGCAGGGGTGCTCCCTTTTAGATAAAGTATTTCGGGGAGCCTTTTTAAGGAGGCGATGTGGAGCGGGGATCACAAGTGGTGAGAAGGAGCCGGCCAACAGAAGAGTAGACCTAAGAATGTTCTTAGCAGAGAAAACAGCATTTGCCAAGTCCTGAAAGCAGGAAGGAGCTTTGTGGTTCGAGGAATTGAAGGAGAGGCCAGTGTGATAGCGGGTCCTGGAGTAAGAGCAGTGGCTCTCCACGGAGCCCCATCCTATGTCCCAGGGAAAGTAAGACAGGGCTGTCACAGCTTAGGGGGGTGTAGGAGCGAGTGCTATTGGCCTGTAGTGGATTAGAGCCCAGGAATGCACAGGCCAGGCCCCTGCAACAGGCCAGGCCCCCACAACAAAGAACTCTCTAGCCCCCACGTGTTCCATGCTAAACCGAGAAGTCCTGAGTCAGAGAAACTGGTGGTGGCCTGAGCTACGAGGGGTATATGGGCCCGACCAGCTATGTTTGCGGCCAGGAGTGAAGGCCCGACCAGAATGTTGGGTGATCGCCAGAACCCCACTCCAGCGCCTGCGTGGATGTTGTGGCCATCTGTCAAGGTGGCGGAGAGGAGTGGTAGGAGGAGAGGTTTGGGAAGGAACATCAGGTCTTTCTGGTTCGGACAGGTCGGTTTGGAGATATTTGAGCCGTTGAAGGGGAGACTCTGGTGAGTAGTGAGGACGGCGGATTTGGAACTCAGGGGAGGGGGCAGGGTTCCACTCCTATCTGCTGAGCTGCAGGTTGCCATGGATTGGTGAGGCAGGTGGAGGAGAAGCCCCAGGACTGGAAAACAGTCACGTTTTGACACTACGTCCCAAGAGCCTCCCTCATGGAGTTCCATGCCTAAAATAAACAAAGCTGGCCAGTTCTTCCCCTTACAGTCTTCTACGAGCCTTCCGCTAGTACAGAGAAAGTCCGTACTCCACAGCACGACACGCGAGTCCATAAAGGGTATGTCCCCCATGGGCTTGTCTTGTCGCATCTCCTGCCATGCAGCTCACACCCAACCCCAGCCGCATGGAACGTGTCCATCCCTGTTCCTCTCTGCCCACACCGATCCCTCTAGAAGGTCCTCATTCCGGAAACCGCTCTGTCATTGCACTTCCCCACACTCCTGGGCACCGCGGGTGACACCTTCCCAGGCCCCCGCTCCTCACCCTGCCCTTGACCTCTGTTATATCATGGGTGACTTTGTTTTGTAATAATTGTTTGCAGCTATAACTTGCCCGCTGCACCTCGAGTAACTAGAGAGCAGGGGCCTTCCCCATCCACTTGACATCCGTAGGGTCCCACACCGGGCCTGGCACAAAACGTTCAAGAGATGTATCACTTTTTTCTTCTTAATTCTAAAATTGTCATAGACGTCCCAGAGAGAGATGTTCTTGAGCCCACCGTTGCAGATCTGCAGTTAGAGGTGAGGTGGTGCTGGAAGGAAGAGGGACCGGGGGACGGAGGGGAGGGCAAAAGGGGCCGGACTTTGTGCTTTGGCCCATCGGACCGGAGAGAGAACACTTAGAAAGAGCGCAGTTCAGTTCTTTTGGCTTTTTCTGTTTCACAGATGTAGCGATTATCTGTATTGTGGGTTACCGTGTGGCTCTTTGAAAGTTGGCTGTAAATTTTTTTGGCATCCTGAAGCCCCTTGGTCAGTAGTCTGCAGACTGCTTACAGTCAGCCACTCGGGAAAGAGCTTCAGCAGGAATTTTTATTTTATTTTGTTATTTTTTCAGTGTTCCAAGATTCATTGTTGTCTTTTTAATTAATTAATTTATTTTCAGCATAACAGTATTCATTATTTTTGCACCACACCCAGTGCTCCATGTAATCCGTGCCCTCTATAATACCCACCACCTGGTACCCCAACCTCCCACCCCCCTCCCCGCCCCTTCAAACCCCTCAGATTGTTTTTCAGAGTCCATAGTCTCTCATGGTTCACCTCCCCTTCCAATTTCCCCCAACTCCCTTCTCCTCTCTAACTCCCCTTGTCCTCCATGATATTTGTTATGCTCCACAAATAAGTGAAACCATATGATAATTGACTCTCTCTGCTTGACTTATTTCACTCAGCATCATCTCCTCCAGTCCCGTCCATGTTGCTACAAAAGTTGGGTTATTCATCCTTTCTGATGGAGGCATCATACTCCATAGTGTATATGGACCACATCTTCCTTATCCATTTGTCCGCTGAAGGGCATCTTGCTTCTTTCCACAGTTTGGCGACCGTTTATGCACCACACTCAGCAGGAATCTTAAAAGGCAGTCTCTTCCCGACTTCTATCACTTAAAGGCTTCTAGATGTTTCCCCAGTTAAAGGCTGCTCCTAGGTGAGTGCCAGTTACTGCCAGGGAGAAGCAGGATTTGGGAGCGGTTGGCAGCCCATTTCTCTAACACACTAGCATCCTGAACATCTTTTTCTGTGTACCAGGAAAGACACGGGACCGATGACTTTTCAGGTTTGCTGTTTCCCAGGGAATGGGAGGGAGGGGTGGCCTAGCCGTTTTCAGAGCAGCTACAGCCTCCACGAAATAGACCGAAGGCAGACAGTGGTGATGAGAGGCCGGTACTCACGCTCTTTCCCTCATCCCTCACTAAGGCTGGGCTGAGAAGGGGGAGCCTGGCCGGGGTGCTCAGCCTCCTGCAGGACAGGTCACGTCTGCGCATGGCCATCCCACAGTATGGATTTAATCGTAAATCTGACGATGGGTGAGAAGGGGCTCGGACGATGGTAGTCACCTGTGCACATATTAAGTCGGTACCATTGTTGCTAGATCCCTGGTCACCCCCGGTGGAACTTAAGCCCCATGAGAGCAACCAGAGGGAACTCAGTTCTTAGCAAAGGAACAGATTTTATTTCACCTTCTCTATAACGTGACATGGCTCACATTCGGAATTCCAAATGGCCCGGGGCCCTGTTCTCTGTGGACGTTGGGCATTGAGGTGGTGGTTCTTTTGAAAGAGCAGTGGAATTCTGTGGCAAAAGGAAACCTAACTTTTGTTCATTAAAGACACCTTTCATAAAGAAAAAGAAAGAAAAGGTGTCCTATGTCCAGAAAAGAAAACGGTTTTCTTTGCTTTCCATCATATTAAATAAAAATTAAAAGGCCTGTACTGTAGCTTTCCCGTCTCTCAGTGTCTGATTTAGTTTTAGGAAACTGATTTAGGCTTCAGCAGTCCCTTTCTCTTCATCTTTCTTTGCCTTGACGTGCTCTGGCTGCTCTTCCCAGGCCAGGGGAATTCTCCTGGGGGAAATGAAATGTTCTTTCCGAGGACATGGGGTGCAGCAGAGTGGGGCAAGCCCGTGTCACCAAAGACAGCAGGACGGGGAAGATGGGGGTAGGCAGGGCATGGCCAACTTGGTGTTGCCTGTGTCTTAAAGAAACTCATGGAAAAAAACCAAAGCAGTATGAACAGCAGCATAGTTATCCCCCAAGACTTTTTTTTATTTTTAACTTAATTATGATAAACTCAGAGACAAATCTCTTCCACCACTCTGTCCCCTAATGTTCGAGGGAACATTTCATTTGGATATAACTGTAACAGTGTAAATTTGGGGTGTCTTAAAGTGGTAAGTACAAAAGGGATTTTTGAAGACAGAATCAGAGGATGCCGTCTGTGATTCTGCTCAGAGGATTTGGTGAACAAAATCCTGTTTTCCAAGGAAGTATTCCCTGTAATACAAACATTAAGCTCCTATTTCCTTCTGGAACTTGGGGTATGCCAGGTTGACCTGCTTTGATGCTGATCTCCACACTTTGTCTTCTTACATTTATTGTTAAGCACGTTTTGTTAGCCTATTGGATCCTTCCATTGACACATAATACTGATGATTTTTTCATTTGGATTTTTTCAGATTATAGAAGCCCTGCGTACTTTTAGATGCATTTACCAGTGGGTGGAAAGAAGCTATCTAGTATGATAGAGATCTTGATTGACCTAGCCAGGGAATAGGGTGTCGTGCCAGGAGGCCGGTGGCTACACAGAGCAGTAGTAGATGTGACATATCAGTGGGGCAGCCCTTGGCGCTCACTGTCTCTTGGTGCACGAGGCCAAGTCTGGCTGAATCTGGGGTACTAGGCCACAACCTTGTACCCATAAGGGCTCGATCCTCATGAAGGGAGAATTTAAAGTGACAGTCTCCTCTTGAATAGGAAAGTTTTAACCATCCATGCCCTTCCTGCTCATGGACCCAAGCTCACCCTCCCCAAAGTCACCTGGACTGGAGATCACTGGGCACCCAGGGGCCCAGGTCAGCATCTTTGGCCCCAGAATGTCTGTTTGGTCACATGTTCTCACTCAGAGAAACCTGGGTACCTACACATGTTAGGCAACACAGCTATAGCCCTGAATACACGGGATTGGCCCGTGACCTCACACAATCATGTTGTACAGGGTCTGGACATTTTAGCACTGTTACTGAATTACTTTTCAAAAAGTTATCTCAGTTTCCACTGCCTTCAGCTGATTTAGGAAAGTGCCTGTTTTCCCAGGTTCGGACACTGAGCACTCTTCAATTTAAAAATCTCTGTTAGGGACGCCGGGGTGGCTCAGTTGGTTGCATGACTGCCTTTGGCTCAGGTCGTGATCCTGGAGTCCTGGGATCGAGCTCCCAGCTCCATGGGGAGTCTGCTTTTCCCTCTGAGCTTCTCCTTGCTCATGCTCTCTCTCACTGTCTCTCTCTCAAATAAATAAATAAAATCCTTTTTTTAATAAATAAATAAATAGATAGATAGATAAATAAATAAAATGAAAATCTCTGTTAGCTAGCTAGATGAAAGTGCCTTAATTTGCAGTGATTTTTATCTTGGTAAGTCTATTTTTTTTCCAAATAATTTTTATTCCTTAGGTACCTTTCTTTGGGAGTTAACTTCTATTTATAAGAGCTACTTGCATATTAAGGGGTCGCATTTTTATTGCAAATGTTTTTCTGGTTTTAAATTAGTTTTTAAATTTTGCTTACTCTTTGTTTGACTCCAGCTTTTATGAAATCAGATTTATAAATATTTCTCTAAAGACTTTTGTCTTCACCCTCATTTTTAAATTTTATGCTATGAATGGGGTCCCTGGGTGGCTCAGGCAGTTAAGCGTCTGCCTTCGGCTCAGGTCATGATCCCAGGGTCCTGGGATCAAGCCCTGCATCAGGCTCTCTGCTCAGTGGGGAGTCTGCTTCTCCCTCTCTCTCTGTGTGTGTCAAATAAAATATTTTTAAAAAATTGTAATCTTCGTAATATTAAGACTTCCCAAAGAATTCTTAATTTTCAGAACATTCCCAATGATATGTTCACATCGATTCCTCTAATTAAGTTTTGGGATTATAAGATCATTGCTTTTAAAAGGTTGCTGTTGTGACCTTTGTTGAAATTGGTTTAAATTAATGAATTTAGAGAGAAGTAGCATCCTTAAGTCTTAAGTCTTCCCTTCCCAAAGTTAAATATCTGTATTTTTATTGTCTTTTATGCTCCTCAGTAAATTATCTTCTTCTAAGACTCTGTACCTCCTTTTTGTTAAGTATATTCTTAAGTAATTTATGTGGCATTTTCTTTTGGTTCTTATTGTTGTGGGGTTTTGTTTTGTTTTGTTTTGTTTTCTCATACAAAAAGGATTTTTTTTCTCCATTACATTTTTTTAGCTGGGAATGTGTAAGTTCTTGATTTGTGTGTCTCATCTTTTAAACTGTCCCCCTAGGTCCGTGTTTGATTCTAGGGTATGATAAGTAGCAATCATATTGTCTCTAAATTGCAACTTTTCTCCTTCTAACCAATATTTTGTACTTAGTTCTCCTGCCTTATTTTGTTAGTGTGATCTTCCATTATAGTATCAAAGAATCTCCGTGGTAAAGGACAACCTTGGCTCGTTCATGATTTTAAAAGACAAATGGCTCTTGTGTCCCGGGCCTGCATTCCATGGCCCACGTGGTCATTAAAAGGTATTAAAGGTATTAAAATAAAAATTCCTTGGCCACAGACATCTGGAAGGTGTCATTCTCTTGTTCCCCAGAGTAAAATGCTGTCCTTTAGCTCAAGAACTGTTTTCCATACTCAGAAAGCTTCTTTCTAACTCTGGTTTTACCAGAAGTTTTAAAAAATCTTAATTGGGTCTTGGCTTCTGTGTATAATCGATTTAAGCAGAGCATGGAAAGGCAGTCTCACTGGAAACATAGTTAGCTTTTGAGATATTCCAAGTACTTGAAAGTAGTAAAACTTTGTTTCTATCAAATATTATTTAATTTGGATTTGGTGTCAGTCCAGATGGATGGCATAATTATAGTATTTGCTTATAATTGGAGGGGGGCAGCTTTTAGAATTTCTTCCTACAGGCCTGCCAGCCTTCCCCCCCCCCCCATACCAGAGTAATCTCTGTGGAAATTATCCCGGTTAATGCTTTTCACAAGCTGTTTTGGGGTAGGTAAGTATGACCTTTGCCTTAAACACAAATGAACAACAACAACAACAAAATGTGGCCCAAACCATTTCTGGATGGGTCCCAGCAGAACATCTTATTTACAAATAGATTCATCCCTTTGGGGCTAGTGGGGCAAAGAGTGAAAGGGTTGAGCTGCTTTGTATGGACAGGACTGAAAAGCATTTAGGTGTTGTTTTCAATGTACCTCACCAAGCTAAAAATCACGGTGTCAAAAGGGCTGTGTTCGTTTCTGGAAGCTCTGGGGTGGGGGATCCATTTCCTTGCCTGAGAGCCAGTTGCCACTCCTTGGCTCGTGGCCCGTTTCTCAAGCTCAAAGCCAGCAGGGGGCGGTTAGAGAACCCTCCCGTTTGCCTCTTTGTTCTCACGTGGAAGGACCCATGCCACTACCTTGGGCCTCTCCGCATAACCCGGGACCATCTCCCCATCTCAAATTCAGCTGGTTAGCAACCTTAATTGCACCTGCGACCTTGTCATAGTTGGCCTTCTAAGGCAACATACTCATTTAGGTTTCATAGGTTCTAGGGATTAGGGTATGAACATATTTGGAGACCATTGTTCTGTCCACTGTTTTTTTTTTTAAAGATTTTTTATTTATTTATCAGAGAGAGAGAGAGCAAGCGAGCACAGGCAGACAGAAAGGCAGAGGCAGAGGGAGAAGCAGGCTCCCTGCCGAGCAAGGAGCCCGATGTGGGACTCGATCCCAGGACGCTGGGATCCGACCTGAGCCGAAGGCAGCTGCTTAACCAACTGAGCCACCCAGGCATCCCATGTCCACTATGGTTTAATTTAACCAGTGTCCACCCCCGTGCACTTAGAGCACTTTGTCTATCCCTCTAGAGCATCCTGTCTGTCTGAGATGCTCAGACACTGATTGAACTCCTGAGGCGTGGAGACCGTCTCGTGGCTGGACTTCCTTCTCGTCCTTCTCCTCTCTTTCCCTCCCTGGTCTGTTTCACCCCTGCTTTGAATCCGTAAGCGTGACCATCACACCTCCAGGACCTGCATCTCCCTGTAATAAACCTACACAGAAAAGAGATTATTTTACAAGGTGGAAGCATGCAACCAGGCTTCAGGGGCTGTCCCATGTGCTGGGAAAGCAGGTACGGCTCATGCTTCTACTACAATATGAACCCAGTTTTTAAAATCCAGTTCTGAGCTCACTGCTGGAGATTCTGTCCTTTGGCTGGATTATTAGGCATCTCCCACAGGACCGTTGGCCGTGTTGTGTCTTTGGTGTTTACAGAAGCAGGTCATGTTCATGAAGCATGTCCAGGAGATGGAAATGATAGATGGAAAGTCTCTACATGGGGCAGAGAGTCGAGTGATCTCTAGGTTGGGATCAAGGGCTCAAAATAGGCCGGTGACTTCATACGCACCACAGGACCGGTAATTTTCCGGCACACAGTTTGGATAAACTTGAACGGATCTTTCCCATATTTCTTTGAAAATGGCACATGAGCGATTCTCAGGGATTTCGTCCTGGGCAGGAGATCGGAGTCAGATCCTCCCCTCCGAGGACAGGATCCCTCCTTTTTTCTTGAAAGTCGGTTAAGCGTTTTCGCAGCCGCTGTTGAATTGAGAACCGTCCCCATCACTCACGGTGGAAATAGCAGAAACGATTAATTTAGAAAAGAGAAGGATTGTGGGGTGGGTGGAAGTGACATTTGTCTACATTATATTCTTAGAAGCTTAGCCTGTGAGAGTTGGAAATGCCTCTGAGAAAACTGTTCATTAACATATAAGGAAATAGAAGCGCAAATACTTGCATCGGCGGCCAAGCGCGTGCTGAGCGCGACAAGTGGAGTTGGAGCCCCGCCTGCAGGGATCTGGGTCCTCAGCCCTTGTCTGTGCGCTGCACTCTTCTGTGGCGCCTTGGACAGCTGTGCAAGGTGGCCAGACCAAGCCACCTGCCCCCAGAGATGCCCTTTGTGTCAGTTTCCACTTGGGCATTTCTCAGGCGCAGGGGACTAAAGCACACAACTGTGTGGTCGGCCCCTGAGAACCAGAATGTCATCTGCTGTGTAGCCCCTGGGTTTGTGAGGATGTGGGCATGGCCACGTGGAAGGCAGAGAGCGTGGACAGGCGTGTGTGTACACACGCGACACCAGCTGCCTTTCTGAGGACCAGGATCAGGACGAGGGTGAACAGGGTACATCTTCCTGTCCTGGTTCTCCATCATCACTTTTTTTTTAATTGTTGTTTTTTCATTTTACTTATTTTAGAGAGAGAGAGAGAGACTCGGGGGGGGGGGTGTGGAACAGAGGGAGAGGGACAAGCGGAGTCCGTGCTCAGTGCGGAGCCTGATGCAGGGCTCGGTCTCAGGACCCTGAGATCGTGACCTGAGCCGAAATAAAGAGTCAGTCGCGTAACCGCCTGAGCCACCCAAACACCACTTGTTTTTTCATTTTTAAATCACTTCCGTACTAGTGTTTTGCACTTGTCTTGATGAAACAAAATGTGAGTGAAAACTGTGAAGTTTTAAGGCACAGTTCTTGATCAACCTAAAACACAGAGCATCCCAAGGACATGAATAGCATATCTGCAGCAACACACATTCACCGTACATAAGGGTGATTTATGTTGGTGCATATGATGAGGGTTTTGTACTTCGATGAAGTTGGGGTTTCCAACCAGGGCTAATGTGGCTCCCAGCCCCACCCTCTCAGCATTTAGGGAGCAGGCAGTATGGACATACTTGTGATTACCTATTTGGAAAAAGTGATGCTAGTGGTATTTGGTGGGTGGAGGCCATCGATGCTGCTAAACATCCTACAAGGCCCAGGACAGCCTCCCATGTACACAGCAAAGACTTATCCAGTCTCAGATGTCCGTGGTGGGGCACCTGGGGAGCCTTGGTGAAGCCATCCGACTTCGGCTCAGGTCATGATCTGAGGGTCCTGGGATCGACCCCCTCATGGGGCTCCATGCTCAGTGGGGAGCCTGCTTCTCCCTCTCCCTCTGCCCCTCCCACCCCACTTGTGCTCTCTTGGTTTTGTGTCAAATAAATAAATAAAATCCTTAAATAAATGAAATGTCAGTTGGTGCCAAGGTTGAGAAACCATGGCCTAAGGGAGTCTATGACTTATCTGTTACTTGGCTAGGGAGTTGATTAATTTAGAAACTGCTCAGCTTGTGGAGTAAACTTCTCAGAAGAGTATGTGGCCTGGGGACACTTCCGTAGTCCACTGGGCTAAGGGCATCAGTTGGCCCCACAGGTGCAGAATTGCCCCGTCTCTCAAGCTTCTGTTCTCAGTGATGGGAATTTAAAAAACCAGCTTCCCTCTACCTTTGGCATGTGTGGATTCTGTGGTTGAGGATTCGGGGGTTTTGTTTCTCTTTGGGGTCATGCTAGAGTTTGCATAACCAAACACAGAATTACAGGAGACGCTTATGAATGTCAAGACAAAGCTGGACCAAAACAGCCCCATTCAGGGAACCCAGTGGTGGGTGAGGAAGTGGGCCCCAGTGTGGCCATATCGTGGCAAAGGCCCTTATGGCCACAAATACTTGAAAATGAAGAGGGGCCAGGGTGGGAAGAGATGGCTAGGGGCTGCTAGATCCCTGCCAGTGTACTGCGTTCTACTCACAGAGTCAGCGTAGTGAGAATGATTAGCATTTCCTTGTTCCTTTTTCAATCTATAAAAGAAAATTTCCATATTGTTTGGGGTTTTTCCCTATTGTCAGGTGGTTAAATTCCAAACAAATTAAATCATGGGAGAGAGACAAAGGTATTTCCAATAAATGCATATGTTGTGGGCCTGACGGCAGATGGTTTCCCTCCCCTGAAAATAACACCCCCTTCTCCGAGGAAACCTGTAAGCCTGAGCAGCTGTGGGGCGGGGCACCAGGACTGCACCTGCCTGTCCGTCCGGTGGCCCTAGTCTGTGGTGGTTGATGGAAGAGACTGGACTGCTTTCACTCACTTCAGGTCACCGTGAGACAGTGCCCTCTGGGAAAGGCTATTCGTTTACCCAGACAGACTGGAGAAATTTCCCACAAGCCATACACTGTACCACGTACGTCTGTTTCACAAGCCAGGCTTTTTCTAATCAACCCTCCAGTGGCCTAAAGCCAAGTGCTATCGGATACCAGTGCTGGGACCACTAGGTATTTACCCTAAAGATACAAAGCGTGATCCAAGGGGTCACCTGCCCCCCGGTGTTCACAGCAGCAGTGACCACCGTAGCCAAACTGTGGAGAGAGCCAGGCTGTCCATTGACAGACGAATGGATGAAGAAGATATGGTCCATGTATACAATGGAATAGCCCTCAGCCATCAGAAGGAGTGAATACCCACCACTTACACTGATGTGGATGGAACTGGAGGGTACTATGCTGAGCGACATAAGTCAGACAAAGACAATTATCATAGAGTTTACTCATTTGGAATATAAAAACAGCACAGAGGATCATAGGGGAAGGGAGGGAAAACTAAAGGGGAAGAAATCAGAGAAGGAGAAACACCATGAAAGACTCGTAACTATAGGAAACAAACAGTTGCTGGAGGGAAGATGGGTCGGGGGACGGGGTAACTGGGTGACGGGCGTTAAGGAGGCACGTGATGTGATGAGCACGGGGTGTCATATGCAGCTGATGAATTACTAACCACTGCATCTGAAACTAATGTTGTACTATGTGTCGGCCGATCGAATTTAGGAGAAAACAAAACCAAAGATACTGGTGCTGGGAGAGAGGTGAAGTGGTGGTGCCCAGGGACAGACCCTGTCGTAGTAGTCCTGAAAGAACAGAGGCTAGAGGTGTGGATCGGAACAGAGGCAGAGAAAAGGCCTTTTTTGTACAGGGACTCATGGAACCATGGAACTTGTAAGAGAACACACTACAGACATCTCTAGAAATTTGCTTACAGGTACCCTGAAAGTTGGCTGCTGCAGGGCCTCTAGAGGGGTACCCATCAGCTCAGAGGTGATCCCTCCAAAGCCTCATAGAATCTCAGTGTTGGGATGGTCTGTACCCATCCACTGTCTTCTGCTCAGTCGTTCAGGCAATACCAAGTTAAGTACGGAGCAAGGCAGGCAGTTCGTTGGTAGACACGATGATGTCACCGGAGAGTGTGGGGTAAGGGCAGCAGGACCCACCCCAGTTTCCTCTAACTGTTATTAGGAAGGGGGAAGGAAGCACCCTTCCATTGAGCAATGGCCTGTGAGTCAGGCACTTCCACTTGTCCTGTCCGGGCTGGTCAGTTACCAGTGGGGGCCATCACGGGCGCATGCCGGGCTGGGCCACCGGAAGACTCGTGTGTTGGCGTCAAGTCTAGAGGTTGGAAGAAAGTGGCTAAGAATAGTCCCATCCTCTGACAGTCCGGAAAGGGGTTGGAGGCTGGTGGTGAGCTCTGATGGGAAGAATCCTCAACTAGGTACTTGTCAGTGGATATCTCTGACACCAGCGCTTTTGACCACAGATAACATCAGAATCAGCTTCATCGGGTTCTCCCAAAGTTCAAGAGAAACGGACGACGCAGACATAAGCAGGCCTCTGGTTGCTACCCAGCTGGCGTGTCTGGAAATTGCACGTGGGTGAATCAAAGGTTGCTTCCGCTTGCTTTCCTTGTGAGAAATGATGGTTCACATTTCTCCGTATCAGTCTTACTCTCAGAGTTGTAATCCAAAGCAGGCAAAACGCAGTTACTTTTGCGTGTGCTTTTTCATGGAGCCACTGTAACTGGGAAAAAAACAAAAACAAAAACAGTGATCATGTTGGAATGAAATAGGTTAAACTTCACCACGCAAGTGACTTCTGCTTGGTGACCATGTATACGGGAAGATAGCTTAGAAAGTCTGACTTAACAGAATTTTACACGTGGAAGAAATCTTGGCAATCATCTAGTCAAATGCCTTCATTTGGAGGAGAGGGGACGGAGACCCGGAGATGCCATGGAGCTTTCTCGAAGTAGCTTCCTCACAGCCCCTTGACAGCAGAAGGGACCCCAGACTTAGATTTTTCTGCCTCCTTCCTGATGCCAGATGTCTGTCTGTGTTTGCCAAATACCACGGCAGGCCTGAGGAAATCAGGGCAAGAGTCGTTGTCTTCGAATGTTTTTTCAGGTCCTTTTCTACCGTTCGTCAGAAAGCTGGTTGGTGGCAGAGCTAAGCGCTCCAGTTAAGTGTCTTTTCACCGGTGTCCGGCCAGGTCCCCTGTCCCGCAGCCCCAGCCTCCAGCACTAGTGGCGAGAGGAGGGAGGGAGCCCCAGGCCGTGAGATGGTGGGACAGTGAAGCTGGGAGAAGCTTGTCCGGGCTCCAGAGCTGCAGTGAATGCAGAAGCAGGCGAGGCCTCCGGCAGGGCCCCCCAGGGCTGCTGGGGGAGGTCCTGCCGGCACTGCCCCGCCCCCCGCAAACCCATCACTTCACCTCGGGGACCTGCAACTCCCTGGCCAGGGACTCTTCTGTCCCCATTTAGAGCTGGATGTCCAGCTGGGTTCTGAGAGTGCTTCTATCCCAAAGACCTAAGGAGCTTTCCTGGCAGAAGGGCCGATGCAGAGAAAGCACAGTGATCTGAAAGGCCATTGTGAAGAGGTGCAGGCAAGGGGAGAACAGCCGTCGGGTGTAGGGTGGGGGGGCCGCAGGCACGTGCGAGACTCCCGCGCACCTCACGTGGCTGGGGTTTCTGGGGTGGTTTTCCCGATACTCAGGGTTCTAAGGTGCAGGGTTTTAGAAACCACATTCCATGGTTCCGAGAGAGCGTGGAGAGAGGAAATCACCTCTTGAGGTCCTCCTGGGTGTTGAAGCACAGAGGCTATGTGGGCAAGGAGTGTTTAATCCAGACTTGAAAGTGAACATCGTATTTAAAATGATTCCCTAATTTCAATGCTTTAACCTGGTAATGGAGATTCTTGAAAAATACGTAAATAGCCTCTGATGCCTCAGTCCGTAGGATACTTTTAGTGTAGAGTCTTCCTGCGAAAAATAATATAGGATTTACCTTTCAGATGTATAATCTTTCCGAACTTTATTCTTCTGTAAAATGGAGGTAATGGTGTTAAGGTGAGAAATCAGTGCCACAGATAACTTGACCTGGCACATAATAAGCTCTTTAAACAGTTACCGCCGAATTTAAGGCAGTATTACAGAACTGTAGCTCACTGAAGAAATTACCGTATTAGAAGCGTTAAATACTAAAAACCAATCTTTCAGTATTAAGGAAAGACCTCAATTCCAAATTGTAAAACCCCTTCAGATAAATACTGGCATTCACATTTCAGATCTTTTTGTTTCAAATTCTCTTGATTTTCTATGGCTTTCCAGAAATAAGGGCGGAACTACTGAGCCAGTAGTAATAATACGGTTAATAACTACCGTGATGAGCATTTCATAGACGTTCATTGTGAAAAGAGGGATGGCTTCACTTGCCACTCGGAGGGGACAGCTTGAGGATAGGAATTTAGAGAGAGATTCCTCCCCCCACTTTTTTTAAATCCTTTTACCAGCATCCGTCACCACGTTCTAGCCTGCGAGACGCGTTTAGGGCCTGCATGGAGAAAAGCAGTTGAAGATTGGCAAACAACACGTCGCTAGCAAATGATGCTTTTCATTGTCTGTCTGGAGAAATCACTGTAGTTTTGGGTTGTAAAATGACTTCCGTTGTCCGCAGGGTTCTGTCACATGTATCCATCACAGCCTTCCCCTTTCTCCCTTCCATATCTTAGATCCCTGAGCTTTGCCTGTTACATAAATAGTATTTATTCCAATACAAATATATATGCATGTATGTATCTGTCTTTCATAGATGTTGTTGATTCCTCTGACACGTGTAGGATCTATGTTCTGTGTAGATTATGCTGTCATCTGTTATAGGATAGACGGGAGATGTGTGTACTTACAAAATTCCCCCTGGCCCATGTACAGAGTTTATCTTGAAAGTTAAACTACAAAGAAGAAAAACCAAAGTGAGGGACCCTCGAAGGGAGAAAGCAAGCTAGTTTTCTTTCTTTTAGGCCTGCTTCTGTATCATTAGTCATTTCCCACATTTTATCTATTTTTTTTTCAAAGATTAAAAAACTTCGCTATTTTAAAAAGTGAAGGGACTCTTACAAATCTTAACACACATGGGGAAAATAAATAAATAAATGCAGGGATCCCTGCCCCCGTAAGAAGTTTCATTTCTGGCTTTGTTTCTTCTTACGGGGGCAAATGGGTAGCAGTCAAGCCTTCCTGTGTTACGACGTCAAAGAATGCACGTCGGAATTAATTAACCGCAGAATAGTAACCAAGGGTTCTGCCCACACTGTCAGAGCCAGGCACTGGGTTATTTCTCCTCCTCAGCTAAATACAATCTTCTTTCGATAACTGCAGAGGCCGCCGGGTGGAGGGAAGAGGAACGTTTGGCGAGGTCTTGGGGTAGGTCATGAAAGAGAGATAAGATCTTATTTGCGGCCTGGGTTTGCGGAAGTACAGTGAGTTCTCCTACAAGCCTTTAGCTTCCTTGAAGGAGTTGTAAGTAGCCCTCCCCCCAATCCTTAAAATAGCAACAACAGCTGTGTGTGTGTGTGCGCACGCGTGCGCGTGCCTGTCTGTCTGTCCATCTGTCTTCTTACACAGCAAGAGCTTTGGGAGGACAGGAGGCCAGGGGCAGGGCTAGGGGTAGTGGCTTCTCAAATAGGTGGGAATAATGTAAGTCCAGCAAGGATGGCTAAGAGAGCGACAGCACTGAAGGGTGTCCTTTGGTGGGTCCTCTGGTGGGGAGGGCTTGGTTGCCTGTGCTGCACCTATTGTAGCTAAAGCCAGTAGACCAGCCTAAATGCTCATGCCTTTTGTAAAGATTCCAAAATGGCGACATTGTACTGAAACCCTTCCACTCTGGCCCCACCTAGGATGCCTCTCAGCTTACTGCCAAGCTACATGTTTCTGTGCACCTGACCTGGCGGGGTTCTCTAAAAGTATCTGCCGGGGACTCTCTAGGTGTGAGGCTTGGCCCTGACCCACTTCCACACCTTCCAAACCCATGGTTTGCCGGTCATTGGAGAACGCAAAGGAATAGAAGTTGGCTTGGTTTGGGCTGCGAATAGTCCCACGAAGCCAAGTGAATTCTGTGGTAGTTAGACCAGCCACAGAATTTAAGCGGGGCCTGTGCTAAATCAACTGGCAGAGTTGGCGTCTGTGTATTGCTGTGTCCAGTGATGACATTGGCTATGACAGTTGTGAACATGGACTTGCCTGTAAGGGCCAGCTTTGTCACTTCCTCACTGTGATGGCCCTTCTTTTCACTATATCTGTATCTTCAGGGTAAATACCCAGTAGTGCAATTGCAGGGTCATAGGGAAGCTCTATTTTTAATTTCTTAAGGAATCTCCACACTATTTTCCAAAGAGGCTGCACCAGCTTACATTCCCACCAACAGTGTAAGAGGGTTCCCCTTTCTCCACATCCTCTCCAACACATGTTGTTTACTGTCTTGTTAATTTTGACCATTCTAACTGGTGTCAGGTGGTATCTCAATGTGGTTTTGATTCGAATCTCCCTGATGGCTGATGATGATGGACATTTTTTCATGTGTCTGTCAGCCATTTGTATGTCTTCTTTGGAGAAGTGTCTTTTCATGTCTTCTGCCCATTTTTTGACATGATTATCTGTTTTTTTGGGTGTTGAGTTTGAGGAGTTCTTTATAGATCTTGGATATCAGCCCTTCGTAGTGTCATTTGCGAATATCTTCTCCCATTCCGTGGGTTGCCTCTTTGTTTTGTTGACTGTTTCCTTTGCTGTGCAGATCTTGATGAAGTCCCAAAAGTTCATTTTTGCTTTTGTTTCCCTGGCCTTTGGAGACAAGTCTTGAAAGAAGTTGCTGTGGCTGATGTCGAAGGGGTTACTGCTTATGTTCTCCTCTAGGATTTTGAATGTCTGTGCTGCCCAGAGCAATCTATACTTTCAATGCCATCCCAATCAAAATCTCTTTTTTTCTAAAGAGCAAAATGCAGAAAAGACATGTATTACCAAGCTATACATTGGAGGTGGCAGGTGGGGTGTGGTGGGAGGAGCTGACCCATCACATTTTGGGGCATCTGCTGACTTCTCTGTGCTCCTCCTCTTTCTGTCATCCTGGACCTGGTTTCTGAGCTCCTCCGCAGGTGCTCCCTGTCGTGGACCACCTTTGACCACAGGTAGAAGAAGCCATCTTCAGAGTTACCCTTCACCTTGTAGTTCTGTAATCTCCTCTCGCAGGACCCAGGCAGAGTGCCCACCACCTGCACACCCATATCCCGATGATCTGGGCAAGGTTTTTGGCCATGGTTGGCCCCTCGGCCTCGGGGTCGCAGGCTCCCTGTTTTACTTTCTGTAGTTGTTATTTGACTTGTTCTCAATGGGCATGGGTTACAGTTTCTTTTTAATTCAGCAGTGCTATGTAGACATTTCTCTTTCACTTTGAGACCTTTTGGAGTCTGTATCACTTTTCAGGTAAAGAATATTTGCTCCTGAGTTCACAGGCACTGGGAACGCAAGTTCAATGATGGACCAAAGCAAGAACTGTGGTAACTGTAGCTTCCAGTATGGCGAAGTGTGTTTCACACACGCGTAGCAATAGAGGGTGATTGACTTGCTCTGCGAAGTCATCAGGGGTCCCGGTTTCTGTCTTGTTTTGCTGTCGTCCTCAACCTTCAGCTTCTAGATGGGATCCAGGAGGGCTCCTTCATCTCCAGCCATCACATCCCCAGCCTCTTAACCCCATGACCTGGGAGCTGGACCCATCATTTCCTCGCATAGCACAGGGACCTTAAATTGGTCACGTGACTATACTTAGCTGCAAGAGAAGCAGGCAAAGTACCCAGCTAAAGTGTCTATTAATGTGTCATAGGGTTTCTTAACATCAGGCACTGTTGATGTTTGGGGATGGATGATTCTTTGTTGATGGGGCTTTGCTGTGCATTGTAGGATATTAGCAGCATCCCTGGCTTCTGTCCAAAAGATGTCAGTGGCCCTCCCCAGTTATAACCGCCAAAGTTGTCTCTGGACAATGACAGATGTCCTGTAAAGGACAAAATCAACCCTCATTGAGAATAGCTGCTCAGTAAGAAGGGCAGATAGGTACTGCAGACAATTAATGTCACCCTCCATTAGCTCTGTGTTGTTTCCCCCAAAGCAGGGCTGGGCACCGATGTAGCATTTCACCTTTAAAATCAACAGCTCCCTCACAGGAATCAGAATCCTCTAAGACCGGGTGGAACTTGGTTTCTGTTGGTTCCAGGCAGGTGAGAAATGAATCCCTTTTTATTTCTAGCTTTTGAGTCAAAACCTGTATTTGTATCAAATAAATATATCTTTAAAAATTCGTTTATTTATTTATTTTAGAGAGAGCACAAAAGCAGGGGAGGCGCAGAGGAAGAGAAAAAGCGGTTTCCCTGCTGAGCACGGAGCCTAACACGGGGCTCGATCTCACGACCCTCAGGTCACCATCTCAGCTGAAATCGGGCGCTGGCTGCTTAACCAACTGAGCCACCCAGGCACCCCAATAATATTTTTATTCGAATTTACAAACAAATGAAACTTTCTTCCATAGTATGTATATATGTTAAGGTCATGCTCCTGGGTCACACTGACGATGAATATCTCAGTGTCCACTGTAATGTTTTGGAAGGATTACTTCGGCAGCATTCATAATGCTATTCTCTGCTAAATCAGAAATTTCATCTGCAGTTGGTGGCGTATCTCTTTAAGGGCAATTAAGTGCTTGTAATTTACCACTGCTGAATACCTTAAGAGTACACTATTTTTCTGTTGATGAGAAGTGTTTGCTTAATATGCTTTTCCATTCCAACAAGAGAATGCTTCACTGCCAACCATATAAATAAGGTAGAGATCATTTGAAAGAAACCATGGAACATGAAACACCTTGCCTTTTCCATCACATTTCGAGAATCAAACCTTCCTCCCACCCCATGGATACACAAGGATTCTGTTAAAAGGCTGCTTAGTAATAATAGAAAATTAAATACAAAATGAATCTGCCTTGGGCATCTGACAAGGTTGCTTAGTGCCCACTATGTCAAAATGACCTTGTTAAGAGGTCATTTTACCACCTGGAAGGTCTGTGTAGGCACAGGGGAGGACGTGATTATTCTTAGTCAATATCTCCAGTGTTCTTATTCTCAAAAATGTAGAAGGCTGCAGAAATTATATCAGAAAAGTGGTTTCCAACAGGAAAAGTAACAGAATACCGCAAAAGTCATTTATAAAACCACACCTACTGGGAGAAGGGAGTCACCGTGTCTAGCTGCCATGTAAACAGAGACTGCACGGAGAGAACAGTGGTTAGAAGGTGCACTGTGAGGGGAGCCTGGGTGGCTTCGTGGGTTTAGGCCTCTGTCTTCAGCTCAGATCATGATCCTGGGGTCCTGGGATGGAGCCCCACATCGGGCTCTCTGCTTAGCGGGGAGCCCGCTTCCTCCTCTCTCTCTCTCTCTGCCTGCCTCTCCGCCTACTTGTGATCTCTTTCAAATAAATAAAATCTTTAAAACAAAAAAAAAAAGGAGAAGAAGGTGCACTGTGAAACAGAGGACCTTTGATTCTGGGAGTCCCTAGAAGGGTCCTAGACCTGCCCTAAATTTCCTCCTAGGTCAGGGGAAGATCTAGCCCCAGAATAAATTTAGAGAGACAATGGGAGACAAAAATAAAGTTGATTTTGATTACGTTTCATGAGAGTGTAGCAGTTACATAGGTTTCTAGCAGTGAGACCTTGACCTGAACAAAATGAGATTTAAAGAATGAGCAGATCCCAACCATGAATGTATGTGTGTATATATGTAGATATTTAAAATCATCCCTTTAAATGTATTTATAAACACAGTAACAGTATCTTGATTGAAGGACATTTCTTTTCCTACATGTAACAGAAAACTTAGAAAATTCAAGAAAAATAAGGCTTAAAAGTACAAATCACCTAGCATTCCACCACCCAGAAATAATCATACTGTTCGATATATTTCCTTCCTGTCCTGTTTTCCTCTGGGGACGCATATGCAGTCATTGTCAAATTTCATTCTATGTATTTTGTACCTTGCCTTTTTAAGCTAACATTTTATTTTTCAAAGTTAAAAGCACCTTTTAAAAATATGGTTTAGAGGATGACATAATCTGACTGGAGTTTATCGATTAATTGTGTCAAGCGTTCAAGATCCGGACTTGGACTTACTTAGGAATCAGTGATACGAGAGACAAAAGAACAGAGACTTTAACCCACAGTTTTTGATGTCCCAGCAAGTTGTAACATTCCTATCAGCCACTTGGTTGGGATTTTTGTCACTCCTTCAAATTCTCTTTTCTCGGTTTCTCTAACGCCATGTTTTCCTGATTTTCTTCCCACGTCTGCGGTCACTCCTACGTCACCACCAGAGGTTCTGCTTCCTGTCTAGTCCCTAAATGTTTCACCAGGCTCAGGATCCTTCTAGAACTCATCTGGCTCCTTGGTTTTCAATAACCTTTATATGCCAGAAACACTCAGATTCCAATTTTCAGCCCAAACCTCTATTCTAAGCTCCGGACTTGTATCTTAACATCTCTGACTGGAGTCTTGTTGGCATCCCGGATGGAAGCCTTGAGCTTCCCCAAGAAAAATGTTCCATCTCAGCCTCCTCACGTCAGCCGAGCAACCTCTGTCCTCTCTGCTCTTGTAGAGAAACACCACGACTTGGCAGTACTTTGCTCACCCTGGTTTCTGGCTCCTGAGAAGTCCTAACTCCTCCTAACACCTCTCCCATTCATCTTGTCTATCTTTTCATCTCCGTGAACCAGGATAATAGTCCCCCAACTCCTTTCCCTCCGCTGGGCAGCTGGAACGATCCTTTTCAAATTAGGATGCTGTTTCCTTATCAAAACAGAGAAACCTTTAGCATGGCCTGTAGGTCCCAGATCTGGAGCCTCTAGTTCTGGCACCTTCCCTGCGGCCCACTGCGGTGTACGCCGATGGTCTGCTTTCGAGTCCCTGAATCCGTTCCCCGGACCTCCTCACGGGAGTCTCAGTCCCTTGAGGGCCAGGACTCTGGCCAGGCTACTCATGTGTCCCCCACATGTAGGAGAGCACCTGGCCCACGCGGGGCCCCCAGCCAGCCTGCGGACTGGACGTTCTCACCTTTCGGGTCTCTGCCCGTGTCCCGTTGCTTGGGGATAGGAAATTCTCAGACCTTTGTCAAGTGGAGGAACAGCATCTGACTGAATGGAGTTCTGAGGGAGCTTCTGTCTTTGCCTGTGGCATCTGCAGAGAAAATGCCAGAGTCAGGCTTGAAGTAACAGAGAATGATCTGCAGAATAACGGGGCCCTCACAGTCGGCTCCACCCTGATCCCTAGACCATGTACGTGGGTCGCTTACATGGAAATGGGACTTGGCGCGTACCATCCAGTTACCGATCTTTGGAGAGGGGAGACTCCCCTGGACTCCCTTTGCTGCTATGGCCGTAGGAAACGGACAGAAAGGGGATGGAGAGAGGGTTTGAGTGATCTGGAGGTGAGAGGTGGCCCCACTGCGTCTCAGAAGGCTTTGCGTTGCCCACCTACAGACTTCCCCATGTCTGTAGTCCAGGACCCGTGTCATGCTATCTGTCTTTCTTTTCCCTTAGTTATATCACCGGCACAAAGAAGAGTCTTAGGCCTCTGTCGTTGAGTATAGGTTCAGAGACAGCACTGGGGTGGGGGCGGGGTGGTACCCTGGACTTAGGGTCGGGGACAAGAATTGTTGGACAGGAATTGCCTCTTCTCACGATGAAGGGGTGTTATGGAACGGGGTGTTTATGGCTTAATGTAAGGCACCTTGTCGGTGAACATCTCTAATTCAGAATTAGACTCTAGATCTGTGTGTGGTTTTGGAAAAACAGACATTCTGAAAAAAAGAGAGTGTGTTGGACCCCTTCCTTGGGAAAAATGCACACAAGTAGAAAATGTCTTATGTGTTTGTTAGGGGTTCACAGACCTGGAAGGTCAGCTTGGTCAGAGGAGAGAGAGAGAGAGAGAGAGTGTGTGTGTGTGTGTGTCAGTGTTGGGGGTGGGGGTGGGGGTGGGAATCTCTTTTTATATCAGGATGCAGGAGGTCCGTGGAGGTCAGGAGGGAATATGCTATCAGACTGCTTCCGGGTCAAGCTAAAGGATTTGGACTCAACCCTGCAGTGAGGACACCAGGAACCCCATTAAGGATTTCAGGCAAGGTGGTGACACCATGAGATCTGTCCTTCGGATAAAAATCACTGTGGCCTCATCTCTGTTGGCTCTAATCCCATAATTAGTTCATCAGAATGCCTTGGAGGGAAAAATGCTGCGGACATGAAATGTTTTCATACTTCCTCTTCAAGCCGGTGACATCAGGTGGCCCATTAAGTGATCAGGTTTCTTAGACAATGTGCTGAAGAAAGCTATATCCTGTAGCCAGTGTCATTTCCTTTAAATCTTACTGTTGTCGCAATCGCTACTCCCCTGACTGTAGTTTTCCGTAGATGTTCACTTGTGCTGTTCCTGTCATCGTGATGCGCTCCTGGTGCCTGCACTTCCAGCTTCGGTCAGATCCGTCTCCAGCGGAGAAACTCAGGCACACGCAGCCATGTGCGGGGAGTGCTGACCCAGGGGCCTCGGAGGACACAGGGTCATTCCTGGCTCTTCCACACACCTGCCGAGACGTTTAGGTGCAGTGAATCTCCCCGAACTGCCGTGTCTTCATCTGTGAAACGAGCTTTATTTTTCTTAATGATTTTATTTATTTATTCCAGAGAGCGACAGGACAGGTGTGGGGGAGGAGCAGAGAGAGAGGGACAAGCAGATTCCCATCCTAGTGCGGAGCCCGACATGGGACTTGATCTCAGGACCCTGAGATTGTGAAATGAGCCAAAACCAAGAGTCGGATGCTTAGCCCACTGAGCCGCCAGGTGCCCCCATATAAAATGGGCTTTAGGGGCACCTGGGGGGCTCAGTGGGTTAAAGCCTCTGCCTTCAGCTCAGGTCATGATCCCAGGGTCCTGGGATCGAGCCCCACATCGGGCTTTCTGCTCAGCAGGAAGCTGCTTCCCCCTCTCTGCCCGTCTCTCTGCCCGTCTCTCTGCCTGCTTGTGATCTCTGTCTGTCAAATAAATAAAATCTTTTTTAAAAAATGGGCTTTATAAATAAACCCTCCCTACCTGCCTAACAATATTTGATGGCATAACAATTTGATCCTGCCTGTGAGGATCAAACACGATGATTAAGAGATAGTGCGTTGGAAAATAGAACCTATTACACAAACGCCAGCTCACGTTCATTTTTCCTCTTTGTATTACCCTTATCCGTGCTCTGGTTTGGGTTAGGAAAGAGGGGCTATGAAACTAGGTGTCGGCGGTTTGCTTTTTTGTGATGTTCTCTGGTTCTTTCTGAGAGGTTTTCCTAGTTTCCAGGCAACGTGTTGCTGCCATTTAGCCCATGCAAAGTCCTGGAATAAAAATAGCCTGTTTCACTGTGTTCTGAAATCTAGAACTGTATGTTTTGAAGGAGTCAGAGGTCCCCGTTGGAGCTGGAAGGGAAAGACGGTCACGTCCCAGTGCTTTTAGAACGTGCGCAAAGTCTTACTGAGAAGACAGGAGAGGCTGGGTGTCTGTGAAGCCGTCCACCTGTTACTAGTTCACTGGTCTCTTGGTGGCTGTCCCCACAGAAGGAAGAAGGGCTGTGGCTCAGACTGGGCAGGGAAAGAGCTCCTGCCAGCACTGTACACAGAAGGTCCTTCCTCAGCATTGCACTTTATTCATCCGCTAACCAGAGACACTCCAGCTAGCATTTTTGTTTCATAACTTGCCCAAGCGTGGCTGTGTCAGAAAACACGCCAACACCGCCTGTCACCATGCCTCATGTCCCCTGGGAGCACCTCATTAACAAGTGACATTAACCAGCCTTTATACTGGTTTACCAAGCAGTTTACAGCTTTGCCTCGGCTTCCTCTTGGCTGTGTAGGACTAGAAGCAAAATAAACTTGTTTTATCCCTATTCTATCAAAAGGAATGGCTCCCACCGAGCTACTTCCTTTGCTGAGGTCAGACAGCTAGACTTGAAAGGGAACTTCTGACTTGGATTCTAGGCTCATTTGGGGAAAAAAAAAAAAAAAAAAAAGCAGTTGCGGAAGCCACATGGGCTTCCTAGCGAGGATACACCACCCGCTAGCAATGTGACTGGGGCGAGTCACTTAACCTTGTTGTGCCCTAAATCCCCACCTGGAAGATGGATGTGATTGTTGGTACTTCTCTGGGTCCTTGAAAGGATTATAGGAGTTCAGAGATTTTGATGTCTTAGGCCACGGTGTAGTTAGTGGCTTCCAGGTGTGAGTCCTAATCCCACATCTTCTCTAGCTGTGTGACCTACTATAGGTTACTAAACCTTCCTGAGTCAGTAAAATAGAGATGGTTATAATACCTGCTTATAGGGTCCTTGTGAGAATAAAAGAGTTCAAGTAACCAAAAGCACTTAGAACAGTGTCTGCCACTCAGTTGAATACACTGTAAGTACATGCCGTGGGTACTGTAGCTTGTGAATGTGATGGTCGTCTATCTAGTGTGTGGCACAAAGAGTTGATCCAAAAAATATTAGCTTATTTTACAACTTGTAGTTTCTCCCATCTGAGCTCTTGAATTTTAAGGAGTCCGAAGGGAAGGCAATAGGATCACAAGTCTGTTTTGGGATTCAACATAAACGGACATCAACGGGGCCCTTTCCAAAATCTTATTCCTTCAGTAACTCAAAATTTAATCTTATGCCATAAGAGGAAGAGTTTTCCAGTGCTCCTTAGAGCAAGGGCAAATTCTTGAGCTTCACCCCAGATCTCTAGAATCAGAAGAGCCTGGAAATGTAACCCATCCGTCTGTTCTAGGTTTTGAATTTGGTTTGCAATGCCCACTGACTTTTTTTTTTTTCAAGACCATTTGTTTTAGAGTAGTTGTAGGTGAACAGAAACATTGAGAAGGTACAGAGGTTTTCTTTGTGCTCCCTGACCACCCCCAACATGCATAGCCTCCCCATTGTCACCATCCCCCACCACAGTGGGGCATTTGCTATGGTTGATGAACTTGCATTGACGCATCGTAGTTACCCAAAGTCCATGGTTTCCTTTATGGTTCACTTCTGATGCTGGGTGTTCTGTGGGGCTAGACCCATATATAATGACATGTAGCCATTGTTACAGTGTCATACAGAGTATTTTCCCTGTCCTGAAAACCCTCTGTGCTCTCTGTTTCTTTCCCCAACCCCTGGCAACCCTTCCCCCAACCCCTGGCAACTGGGGCTCTTTTTGGTTTCTGTGGTTTTGCCTTCCGTCTGTTGTAACAAGTATCCCAGAGATTCTCATGTTTTCTCAAGTTCGAAAATACCAGATGTAGACTCCTGCTGCTTTGGCCACCTTCTCTTGTTGGGGGTCGGGGAGGAGGGTAACGGACAGAGAATTGGGTACTCCATCTGTAGGACAGGTGTTCTAGCCCAGGGAGGGCTAGATGACTGAGTTAAGTAGAAACATAGGGATAAATCCTACCTGATCTTGGTGGATAATCTTTTTAATGTGCTGTTGGAGCCTATTAGCTAGGATCTTGTTGAGAATCTTGGCATCCGTGTTCATCATTTGGTCTGAAATTCTCCTTTTTGATGGGGTATTTGCCTGGTTTGGGGATCAGGGTGGCTTCATAGAAAGAGACTGGAAGTTTCCCTTCTGTTTATGTTTTTGAAATGGTTTCAAGAGAATAGGTATTATTTCTTCTTTGAAAGTTTGGTAGAATTCCCCAGGGAATCCGTCAGGTCCTGGGCTCTTGTTTTTTAGGAGGTATTTGATCACTCCTTCAATTCATTGCTAGATAATGGTCTATTCAGGTTGTCAGTTCCTTCCTGTTTCCGTCTTGGAAGTTTCCAGGAATGCATCCATTTCTTCTAGGTTACTTATTGGCATGTAACTGTTGGTAATAATTTCTGATGATTGTTTCTATTTCCTTGGTGTTAGTCGTGATTTCTCCCCTTTCATTCATAATTTTATTAATTTGGGTTCTCTCTCTTTTCTTTTGGATTAGTTTGGCCAATGGTTTATCGATCTTACTGATTCCGTCCAAGAACCAGCTTCTAGTTTTGTTGATGTGTTCTACTGTATCTCTAGTTTCTATCCCATCAGTCTCTGCTCTAATCTTGATTATTTACCTTCTTGTGCATGGGGTTGGCTTAATTTGTTGTTGATTTTTGCAGTTCTTTATGTTATAAAGAGCTGATGTATTTGGGATTTTTAAATTTTTTTTTTTTTAGTGAGACTTGGATGGCTATGTAATTCCCCCTTAGGACTGTCTTTGCCATATCACATAGGTTTTAGACTGATGTGTCTTCATTCTCATTGGTCTCTATGAATTGTTTAAGTTCTTCTTTGATTTCCTGGTTGATCCAAACAGCTAGGTGGTCATAGCTTCCAAGTATTTGAATTCCTTCCAAACTTTTTCTTGTGGTTGAGCTCCAGTTTCAAAGCATTGTGATCTGAGAATATGCAGGGAATAATCTCAATCTTTTGGTATCGTTTGAGCCCTGACTTGTGACCCAGGATATGGTCTATTCTGGAGAAAGTTCCATGTACGCTTGAGAAGAATGAGTATTCTGTTGTTTTAGGGTAGAATGTTCTGTATTTATCAGTGGGATCCCTCTGGACCAATGTGTCATTCAATGCTCTTGTTTCTTTATTGATTTTCTGCTTAGATGATCTGTCTGTTACTGAGAGTGGCATGTTAAGATCCCCTATAATTAATGTATTCATATCAATATGACTTTATTTTGATTGATATTTGGCTTATGTATTGGCTGCTCCCATATGGGGACATAAATATTTACAATTGTTAGATCTTCTTGGTGGATAGACCCTTTAAGAATGATGTAGTGTCCTTCTGTATCTCTGACTACAGTCTTTAGTTTAAAATCTAGTTTATCTAATATGAGAATTGCTACCCCAGCTTTTTTTTTGAGGCCTGTGGCATGAAGGATGCTTCTCCATCCCTTCGCTTTCAGTCTGGATGTATCTTTAGGTTCCAAATGTGTCTCTTGTAGACAGCATATGGACGGGTCCTGTCATTTTGTCCAATCTGCAACCCTGTGCCATTTTATGGGAGCATTTAGGCCATTCACATTGAGAGTGATTATTGAAAGATACATTTTTATTGACATCATGTTGCCTGTGAAGTCCTTGTTTCTATAGATTGTCTCTGTAAATTTCTGTTCTATGTCATTCTTGGGTTCTTTCTTCTTTTATAGAGCTCCCCTTAATATTCTTGTAGTGCCAGCTTGGTGGTGACATACTCTTTTAAACCTATCTGGTCTTGGAAGCTCTTTATCTCTCCTTCCATTTTGAATGTCAGCCTTGCTAGATGAAGTATTCTTGGACTCTGAGAAACAAAGTGAGGGTTTTGGAGAGGAGGGAGGTGGGGACTAGGTGATCCTGGTGGTGAATTGCATGGAGCCATGTATTGCATGGTGGTGTACTCCATGTATTGCATGGAGCCCTGGGTGTGGTGTGTAAATAATGAATCTTGGAACACTGAAAAAACAAATTTAAATTTAAAAAAAATACAGATAGTTCCAGAGAACAGTCGAGGGGGGTGGGCGATGGCAGGGACCAAGCACTTTGAAAGCACATGACTCTGTTGATAGGTCTGGAACAGAACACTTCAGAGGGTTGGGTCCTCTGGAAAGGGCTGATGTCGTATCTTGTGCCATACTTCTCTGAGTGATGGCTAGAGGAAGGAAGGCGTTTTGAATTTTTATGTGAGGTTAAAATGAAGAAAATCCATTTCAGCCTTCAGAAGTCAGAGCTCTTGGTACAAAAGGTCACCAATGCCAATTGGAGGCATTGCAGAGCTAAGAGGGAGAATTAAAATAGCAAACTTTTTGTTTTTGAAGCACTAGTTGCACTAGAGGCTTGAGTTCTAAGTCTTTTGCCATCCTGCTGCCCTGGGATCTTAAGTAAAGAGCATGTGGGAAAGGAAAAACAAGCCATTTTTCTTCCTCCTGTTGGGTTGAGGGTGGGGAGTTATCCTCAGAGGAGGGGCGATGTGATCGCAGTGAGGTGAGCAAGCCGCCAAGTGATGACTCCTTGGGGAGAGGGTTGTTTCCAGTTGTGTAGTGCAAGAGGCTGGTCAGTACTGATGGATGTTGGCCTCGAGTTTGATCCTTGCTCCCCACATTTCCTTGATTATGGAGATAATCCATTCTTAAAGGCTTCAAAATTGTCTCTATGCATGAGGCTCTCAGACCTTCTCAACCAGTTGGGATACTGTTCCATGATCATAGAGGAGATGCAGAACCAAGCTAATGTTGTACAACCTTTCCACCCACCTCCCAGATTGGTGACCTCTCCTACAGCACTGTCATCCTCGGTCACCCAAAGCTGAACCCCAAACAAACCACCTCTAGCCCCGGGCTGGGTCCTCAGTCATCATTTGTTGACTTTGCCTGAAATGGCCACACTTTCACAATCATGCTGAAGAATGCCTTCTCATTTGCCTAAATGGAGTCATTCTGCTATTTCTCCTATTATGTTGGTTAAAACTGTGCGCACACACAAACGTACGTATATGTATATATGCACATATAGGTACACACAGTATTCCCCAATTTAATATTATGTGAATTTAATTATGGAATGATGCTGGGAAAGTGGTACATTGGAAATACTGGCATTCCAGTGCTCCATGTTTGATCACGGATCAGTGTAGAAGTTTTGCTGATGGATCTGTGACAACACCAGTAAGCCATTCACAGACTCAGACTACTCTTTGTTCTCTCATTTGTTATAAAGATACAATACTCTTCCTGACTCAGCGGTGTGTTATAGAACTTCAGATTTTTTTTTAAAAAATGTGACTGTAGCATATCTATTTTGGCAGAAATTATAATGCTATGGATTGAAAGTGCCCTAACAAATGTCTAAGTACTTACTAAAAGGGAGGTGGGGATTTAGGACTGTAATCTGACCTTAGAAATATCTGTAGGAAACATTACCATAAAAATAATTTGGTATCAAGAAGGGTTCTTGGGGCGCCTGGGTGGCTCAGTGGGTTGGGCCTCTGCCTTCAGCTCGGGTCATGATCTCTGGGTCCTGGGATCGAGCCCCGCATTGGGTTCTCTGCTCAGCAGGGAGCCTGCTTCCCTCCTCTCTCTGCCTGCCTCTCTGCCTACTTGTGATCTCTGTCAAATAAATAACTAAAATCTTAAAAAAAAAAAAAAAGGGTCCTTAATGTTTGCAGTTAATTAGGCTAAGCATCAAAAGAAGCATCCTATCTTTCCAAACCCAGCTTCCACGTTGCTTAGGGACAAGAAAGAACATCTGACCTCACTCTCCTGGTATTGCTGCTTGTGACCCTGAATGAGACCTCGACCGTGGAGGTTAACCCTGACCTTTGTTTTCTTTGCAGACTGCATCATCTGCTATCAAAGGTGCTATTCAGCTGGGAATAGGATACACAGTGGGGAATCTCACTTCCAAGCCCGATAGAGATGTCCTCATGCAAGACTTTTACGTAGTGGAAAGCGTCTTCCTGCCCAGGTAAGAACATTTCCATTTGCTAAAGAGCCTGCCGAGCGGCATCTCCTGGTTGAAGGCTTTCATACCTTCACATGCATATGTGTCCACGCTGGACCTTTAGTGGACCCAGAAGCAGTGCCAGTCGTGGCTACTTTCTTTGGCCTCAGGTGGCTTGCATTTTTTTTTTTTTTTACGTGGAGCTGGGCGGTAGGTTCTGTCCTATGGGCCACTTGTAATTAGTCACGGTAATGCCTGGAAAATGGTGTGAAGACAGACTTTGAGATTCGGCAGGAAAGAGTGTGGTGCTCACGGAGCAGCGTCTGCATGGGTTCAGACAAAGAGGGCGTCGTGGAAGCAGCAGCTGGTGCCAGGTGGATGCTCCCCCCAGTTTCAAAGACGGGCTGGGGGCCCACAGTTGGGCCTCATATCTGAGCTCAGTCATTAGCTCTTCCCTTGTGATGACTTTGACTTAGTTTCCCTCCGGAGAACTTTGGAGACTTCTGCCATTTTGACACCATATTTGGAAAACACCCAGTTAACCACGCGTGTTGCCTCCAGTTTTATTGTGTTTGGGGGTGGGGAGATCAACACAGTAAATAAATGTGAGGCAGATGGTAGTGGTGGCTGAACGCGGCGTGAATGCCCGCATCCCACAGAGCTGTACGCTTACCCACGGCTTAAATGGTAGCCCTATGTTGCGTAGCCTTTACCAAAATAAAGTTTTAAAGCCTGGCACCAGCTCAGTAGAGGAAGACAGGTAATCATGATTGAATTGGAAAGGTCACCGCTGCTGACGGGATTTTTCAAAGAGAACGGTCTAGCCAGTAAAAATGCAGATACTTGATTTGGGGGCTTAAGGCATTTATTTTGTCTTTGGAGCAAGGAGGTTTGACTTGTAAGGCACGTTTATACTTTAAGTATTTCTCTCTCAAATAAGTCTGCTTTCGTTATCACTTATTACTGGGCTTGGGTGAGAATGGCTGGGGCGACCCTCGGGCCCTCGGGGTCTACATTATGTTATATTTTTAAAAGTCTTCAGGGAAATGATACTTGTGTGTATCTCCAGGTGTCAGCTGTCTGGAAATCAAACCAGTAGGTCATGAACTGAAACAGCCTAGTTTTGGTTTAAATGCTGTGGGATGAAATACAGAACTATCAGAACTTTTGAAGTTCATTTCCCTTGGGTCCTTAGCAGCCCCCGGAACTAATTTCCAGACAGAAGATGGACAACCCAAGGCCTGAAATAGAGGCCTGTTTGCTCACGACACTGTTGATCTTTCTGGATTTGGAAATTGTCCTGAGTGGTTTTTACTATTTTTTATTATTTTTTTACAAGATTGTATTGATTTATTTGAGCGGGAGAGAGAGAGAGAGCACGCACAGGGGGAGGGGCAGCAGCAGAGGGAGAAGCAGACTCCCGAGCATGGAGCCCAACACAGGACTTGAACCCAGGACCCTGGGATCATGACCTGAGCCAAAGGCAGATGCTTCACCGCCTGAGCCACCCAGGCGCCCCTGTGTGTTTGTTTATAACAGTCTGTTTAGCATTCCCAGAAAGTATGCATTAACTACATTTTTTCTCTAGAAAGTCAGAATGTCATGAGTTTATCTGAATCTTTTGGTATGATCTGTGGTTAATAATTGCTATAAAAGTGCTTGTGATCTGTTCCGGCCTCTACCTAGACATTTCAACCAGAGGTTTTTTACATTGGCTACGAAGAACAAGAGAAACGGAGGTCTTTTGTGGGAGGGGGGCTGGCAGTGAGCTCAGGGTGCAGAGAGCAGTTACAGCTGCAGATGGGTGGAGAAGAAGGGAAAGTGCTCCATCCCCCGTGGTGTCCGATCCACAGAGGCAACTGTGGAAGGGCCCTGGGGAAAACATGGCTCGAGCAGGTGGTCCCCAGACCTGCAGCTTAGGCTCACCTGAACTTGTTAGAAATGCGTATTATTGGGCTCCACCCCAGATCAGCTGAATCAGGAACTTTGGGGGTGGGACCGAGAAAATCCTTCCAGAAGGTTCTACGCGCAGAACTGAGAACCACTGAGCTAACATGGTACTTCCCGTGTTACAGTGATAACCTTTCCAGTAGCTCCCAGATTTCGTTCTTGGAGTTACTACGTGATTTTTGCAACTAGTAAAACTCCAAATGATTTTTAAACTAATACCTAAAATTTCAAAATCCTATCTATTTAGTAACTAAATGATAGAGGACACTCTAGGAGATACTTTCCGATAAGGAACACATACATAGGTCCTCAGAGGCATGGAAGGCACTTTCTCGGGGCCATGAATTCTTTTATTCGTGGATGATTTATTATAAGCATACTGCATTTTCTGATGAAGACAGATGAGGTTGTTTTTCACCTTTTTCTCCAGGAGTAGGAAAGCCAACATTGTCCATACCTAGAATTTATGTCTTTTTTTTTTTTTTAAAGATTTTATTTATTTATTTGAAGGAGCGCACAAGCAGGGGAGGGGCCAAGGGAGAGAGAGAAGCAGACTTCCCACAGAGCAGGGAGCCCAACATGGGGCTTGATCCCAGGACCCCAAGATCATGATGCAAGCTGAAGGCAGGTGCTTAACTGACAGGGCCATCCAGGCGCCCCCAGGATTTGTGTCTTTGACCTTCACTCTCTGTGCCAGGATAGCAGCACCAAACCTTGCCTGGCGACCACGTCACAGCTGGTTGACCCTCTTTAGAAGAACCCACTGTCACATTTGAAGTATATCATTTCAGGATCCTTCCCATGCCCCCCGGCCGTGCCAGCCATAGCTCCTTGTTACTCTCGCAATCAAAATGCCCCACAAAGTGATGAGCAAATCCAATCCCTTGACCCTGGCTATGGCTTCATGGATATAGATGCCTGTGAAAATTAACAGACTGTACTTTATCGTATCTCTGTGATGCCTCAATAAAGTTGCCAGAAAAAGTTCCCTCCCTGCCTGCCCATAGTTCTCTCCACCTGCCTGGAGACAAGAGTTGGTGCGGGGGAGGGTGCTGGGCAGGACTGTCCCCGGTTAAGAGCAGCTGAGCGTTCTGAAGTGTCTGATGACTCTGAAATGCAAGGAATCTATCTGGGTCATAGAGGAAACTAATTGCTTAGGGCGCCGTGAGATGTTCTAATTCACTACTCATGAAGCTGCAGGATCTGTTTCCCTTAGCAACAGAGCAAACGGTGATATTTATTTAGTTAGTTATTTAGTTATTTTAAAGGGGGGCTTGGCGTTATTTTTAGACATTATGCATTTGTCCTCCAGATGATTTCGCTTTGTAGATGGAGAAGATCTGGACTTGAGATTCGAGGGATGATATAAAATCCCTTGGGCGCCTGGGTGGCTCATTGGGTTAAGCCGCTGCCTTCAGCTCGTATCTTGGTCTCAGGGTCCTGGGATCGAGTCCTGCATGGGCCTCTCTGCTCTGCAGGGAGCCTACTTCCTCCTCTCTCTCTCTCTCTGCCTCTCTGCCTACTTGTGATCTCTGCCTGTCAAATACATAAATAAAATCTTAAAAAAAAAATCCCTTTCAACGATCTGGTTCCGTGATCTTCCAGAATCAAAGTAGATGAGTAGGAGGGTGGTCACCGGATCTTCATCTTTTGACTCCAGACTCCAGAAACTCAAAGTTGTGGATCCATTTCCATGTGTAGATGAGATGAGGAAGCAAGAGGATGTTCTGTGATGTTCTGCCTTGTGAACATGAGCCTGGGGTGGAAAAAGGCAAAATTTATGAGGGCCAGCTATGAACCACCCATAGTTTTGATATAATATTTATGTAACATATAGTATTAAATTATTGGGTTTTTTTTTTCACATTTACCAAAAGAAAAAAAAAAAAAAACGCTTTACGTAGGAAGTAGGTACGGCCCTCCGACCGTAAATACCTTGACCCAAGGCTGTGCAGCCGATGAATGGCGAAGGCAGGATCCGGATTCGGAGATGGCTGGCTCCTGAGTTTGGGGTTTTCCTCACACTGTGGCAGTAAATAAAGCACAGTTGCAGGATTTCTGCTGTTTTGAATCCGAAAAAGGATCCAGCTTTTGCCTCAGAATTACCAGCCTAAAGCTGTCTCTCCAGCCCCTTGACAAGGAGCATGAGTTCTTCCCTCTGGCCCCTCCAGGAGGCCCCACCACAGCCTTCCCTGTGTGGGAAAATGTGGCTTGGAAGCAGGCAGTAGAAGGTTATATACCTTTCCATATTCGAGAATAATCATCTCCCTGAAGCATGTGTCCCGCATCCTAATCTCTTCGCTTACAAAATGGAGTTCAGTTTGCTGTCGGGACCGTCACAGAGTGCAGATGGCCCGTAGGTTTGATGTCTGACTCTTGGGGATTTATGTGAATGGCCGGAGGTATGATAGGCTCACTGGTTGGAGAGTTAGCCAGGGCTTCTGTGAGGGTGAGACAGTTTTCTAGATGGCAAACAAACATATTGGTCAGCAGTTCGCAGGAACATCATCGGATTTCAGGGCTGGATGGTACAGTTTTGATAGATGAGCCAAGTGTCCCTGCGATTCAAGTAATGTTGACATAAACTCATCCAAGAACCCATCCGTTACCCCGTGGGTCAGCGTACTACAGCCCACGGGACAAACCTGCCTTCCTGCCCCTTTTTGCTAATAAAGTTTCATCGGAACCCAGCCCTGTCCACTCGTTTACATATTGTCTGTGACCCCTTTCCCACCATAACCTGGAGGTCTGAATGGTTGCACCAGGGCCTCTAAAAAGACTGCAACCCCAGCTGGGACACGCATTCTGTACCACATCCTACGGACACGTGGACGACACACCAGGCCCCCAGAGGAGTCCTCCCCGCTTTAAAGAGGGAACGTGGCCTTTCCTGGATAAGCCAAAGAGTGTGATGTCCCTTCGGGTCAAACTCTTCAAATATTTGTTCAGCATTTATGTAGTGGGGATAGGGAGAAAAAGGATTTCCTCTTAACAGGAGGTACGTACCCCTCCTTTTGTTCAAAATAAAAGGTTTCTTGCAGGTACTGAATATTACGTAACATTTTAACTTCATTGAAATCGTTTTGCAAACCAGTTTCCTTGGACGGGACCCACTGGTCGGGAGCTTTAGCATTTAAATAGCCAGTGATATCACGTGTTCCTGGAAATGAGAGCCCCCCCCCCCATGCATTATTTGGCTTTGAACTTGAAGCTGCTCTCAGCTACTGTTTTTGTTTTTGTTTTTTTAATTTATTTTCAGCGTAACAGTATTCATTGTTTTTGCACCACACCAGTGCTCCATGCAATCCATGCCCTCTCCAATACCCACCACCTGGTTCCCCCAACCTCCCACCCCTTCGAAACCCTCAGATTGTTTTGCAGAGTCCATAGTCTCTCATGGTTCAGCTACTGATTTTTAAGGACTGGGCTGTCGTCAGCTCGCTGGCCACAAAAGACCGTGTGGCCTCGCACGAGGCAGCACAGGCCTCTCTCTGCGGGAAGTGCTCGCGGGAGGGGGACACCAGCAAGGACTCTGGCCTTGGCTTTGTTTTGCTTTGTTCTCGCACTGAAGAGCACTGTCCAGTTCATGAGAGAAGGGACCGATTGCTGTTTCACTGGTTATATCCAGAGTCCTAAGGGACTCCCCTTGGCTGAATCGGCAGAGGAAATGAACGACACCAAAGTCGGCTTCTCCGGACCCTGACTCACAAAGGTCCGGTTGGAAGAGTCGGTGCCAGCATTTACTGGTTCCTGGACCCTGGAGGCCCGTGTCCAAGCGGACTGCTGCGCCAGCCCCGCTCGTCTCTCCAGTTCCATCCGTGCCCGTCACTCGGCCCGCTGCTGGCGCTCATGCTCGCTGAGATGACGGATTTCATGCTTCGGCTTGGCTGGACGAGGGGACACCTCGTGGCTGGGAAAACATTATTTCTGAGGGTGTGTGTGATGACTTCTCCAGAGGAAATTTGTGTTTGGATCAGGAAAGGACCCATGATCACCTCACCAGTCTGTTGAGGGCCTGTGTGGAACCCAAAGGTAGAGGAAGGGCAAGTTCGCTCCCCTCCTGGGTGGGGCAGGCCTCTTCTCCTGCCCTCAGACTTCAGCTCTCCTGGCTCTGGGGCCTTCGGCTCGGACCAGGGCTTACACCATGGCTGCCCTGGTTCTCAGACCTTCAAGTCTGAGCTGGAACTACATGACCAGCTGTCTGGCGTCTCCAGCTTACAGAGGGCAGACCACGGGACCTCTCCCCATCAATAATCCCATGACCATATCTGTCACCCAGGAGTTGTGGACCCCGGTCCTTTGGCCAACGGGCCCCAAACCCACTACTGACAGTTGTAGTTTGCAGTCATGAATTCACCAAATAGAAAATGCGGAAAAATATCAAAGCTCTGGCTCTTAGCTTCCAGACTGGACCCCTTAGGTGCCCTAGAGGTGCTGAAATAATCTCTCCCTCCTGCTTCACACCAGATCTCTCCTCCTGGTGCCCCCAAAAGTAGCACTGGGTGATCAGGCTGTGAAACCACAAAGCGAAGGTGTTCACAGTGCACACAAATGAGAATGAGAACGTTCTCGTGGCCGATCCAGCTTCTGTAAGTACAGCTCTGCCCACCTGACCCTGCAGGGGGAAGTCCTCCTGGAGAAGAGCTGGGGTATGCGGCCAGGGGTTCCCTGGTATGTATAACCGAATCCTGGAAAGGGAGACGAGCCTAGGAACATCAAGTTCAAGTTGAGGCATACCTGTTCACTTCGGACTTTTCCACTGTGTGGTGTGAATCTAATCTGATCTGGTTTGTTCCTGACCAGCTTAGGCCATTACCTCCCCTCCCTGGACTTGGACTTTTTTATCTGCTAAGAGGAAAATGCCAGGTGGTGGCTAACGCTCCCTGCAAGCTTCTGCAGTGTGTAATTCTAAGCATCCATCATCATTAGGAAACACATAGTTTTAAATTTAAGAGGAGCAGTGGCTTTGGCCTTAATTGTGGAACTGTCCTCAGAAGAGGTTTCACCCCTTCTGGGCCTGCGACTGGTCCATATCAAGCTGCTTTTTTGGTTGAAACGAAGGAGAAAAGGACAAGATAAAGTATGCTCTTTTTTTTTTTTTTAAGATTTTTATTTATTTATTTGCCACAGAGAAAGAGAGAGAGACAGAGATCACAAGTAGGCAGAAAGGCAGAGAGAGGGGGAAGCAGGCTTTCTGCTGAGCAGAGAGCCTGATGCAGGGCTTGATCCCAGGACCCTGAGATCGTGACCTGAGCCAAAGGCAGAGGCTCAACCCACTAAGCCACCAGGCGCCCTAAAGTCCGCTCTTTATCCACAGTTTTCCCATCCTTCCATGGAGTTAACGAACCCTTTCTTTTTTAATTTGACAAGTTTAGTACTTTGATTTGGCTTCATTGTTTTGGTTCTTACTTCATGGAGTAAAGTCCGAAATCCCACATCAGCCTCCAAATTTTTATTGCTGAGATTTGATCAGCTCATGGGATCCGAACATCTAGAACCACAGCTCAAAACCTCACAGCTGGAATTTCCACAACCTCGATTTTATGTCAAGGCGGGAAAACTTTTTTTTTCCCCCGAAATGCCCTGAAGGAACATAATATAAATCTTAAACTGTGAAGAGGTCATTTTTGCTGAGTGAGTGTAGATGCTGGGCACGGTCTCTATATGGACACCCCCCCGCCCCCGGCTCTGGCGAGGACAGCCAGCGGGAGGTGGGACTCGTCCCTGACCACTGGACTCGTGTTCATGCCGCTGGGTTTCCCACGTGTCGACCCTCAGCTCTTTGCGTGAAGGCAGACCCCACGCTCTCTTTAGGAATCCTGATTCTTTGTTTTAGGGAAGGGTTTATCCTCACACTGCTTTTCAAAGGAGCACTGTGAAAAGTCCCTTTCATTTCGTCCTCGGGCCTTTTAACCCAGTGTCCCACTCCGGCGATCGCTGTGGCTAGGGGTCTGCTAGTCCCTGAAGGACTTTTTAGGCACATCCATGCATCGCCCACATTTTTTTTTCTTTTTGTATATAAATGGTGGATGCCACACACAGTATTCGGCCTGCTGCTGCTTTCACTGAATTTATCCTAAAGCTCTTCCCTGTCACTGTGTAATAAATCTCAAATTAAATAGCTGCGTAGTAGTCCAGGGTGTGGCTGAACGGCATCAATCTGACCTACGTCTTCAGAGAGAGACGAAGCTAGTTGGCTTCCAACCGTCTGTCCTTACGAACCAGGCTGGAATGAATAACCATGGATGTGTGTGGTTTTCTACCTATGCTGGTGTGCATGTGGGAAAAATTACAGGCATGCATTTGCTGGGCCATACAGTTCTATATGTTCGCGATTTTGATAGAAGTTGTGAAAATGGCCCCCATTTAAAAAAAAAATAGCAGCTTACTCTCCACCCATAATGTTTCAGGGTGCCAGTTTTTTTTAACTTTATCGAAATTTTGGATTTTGCCCCTCTCCTATGTATTATAGCCTTAGTGACACTTAATTTTCATTTATTTTATTATAAATATATAAGTATTTGATTATAAATTTAATATATACACATCAATCATATATATTTATAGAAATAAAATTATTTTATTATGAATTTATATATTATATAATATATATAAATATATTTATATTATGTTAAATATGATATATAGTATAATATATAATAAATATATATTTATATATTTTATATATTATAATTTATATATTTATTATAATTTTATATATTATATATTATTTATATAATATAAATTTATATATTATATAAATTTATTATAATATTGCAAATTACATATAAAACATATACATTGTATATTTATATTAATATATAGATATTTATATATTATAAATATATTGCATATATTTTATTATTATATTGTAAATGTACAAATATATATTATTTTATTATTTTGTTATAAAGTTTGAACATCTTTGTATATGTTTTGCTTATTTATACCTCCATTTCTGTGAAGTACGTAGTCATGTCTTTGGCTTTTTTTTTTAATTAACTTTCTGGTCTTTGAGTTTGCTGTTTATAGGAGCTCATTATATTGGGAGATCAGCCCTTTGTCTGCGGGACTAGTTGTGGATATTTCCCATTTTGTCATTTCTTTGATTGCCTTTTTTTTTTTTTTAAACTCCCCTGTCAACTCATTCTTCGTGTGAAGCGTTCAGGTCTGGGTTGTTTGCCGTCATCACACAGCCTCGATCCTCCAGACGTGTTCAGGGTCCCCACATGCAGGGCGCACAGCCGCTCATGTTCCTGATCACGCTGGCATTGCCTTTCCGGAGGCTCCATGTGGTGTTCAGGGAGCACAGCTTGTATGTGGCAGAGACAGGAGTTAGACCCAGACCTCCCTGGATTAGAGCATCACCACCACTGCCTGGCTATTCAGTCTAATTTAAGAGAATGCAAACTGGTCTTCTATTAATCAAAGGGAAGTGAAACTCATAAGATGAAAACTACTAGGAAAGAAGCAAACGAAGAGTGGTACTATCTTAGGACCTACTGCTCGGGAATGTTCCCCTCCATCCGTGCAAACAGCGGTTCAAGATGGTGTAATGTCAACAAATAATTATTAGTTAATATATGTTAACGATGCCATGAAGAAGTTATTATGTGTGTGATGCCCGTGTTGAGTATAATGTCCTCCGCCTTTCCGTGTTCTCTGTGTATGCAAATATAAGTAGTTAGCTGTCCCCTACAGGCAAGCTGCCTCACAGTTGACTGTCACTGTTGACCCAATCTCTGTATCCCTTGGTGGCCCAAAACAAGCTAGATTTTTTTTTTTTCATTTTTACTGATTTGGCAGATTTTTCCACCAGCTGTCGGAGTGGATACCTACAGAAGTAAATGTTCCCTTTCTCAGCCCAGAGGTGCTCTGGGTGTATGTGGGGGGCGGGGCACGTGCCATCTGCTCTCCAGGGTGAGCCCACACTATCCTTTTTAAAGCGCAACTGCATGAACCACAGTCGTCAGGGAGATTGCGAATCCAGGAGAAACTTGCAGTGGATGGTGGTTTTAGGGAGAGGTGAGCAGCCCAAGAAGCTCAGAATAACCACAAATAAAAGTAATAATAAATATTCTCTCCTCAGGGAAAGAATCTTGGGTCTCCAACTGCGTAAGAATAAGCTGTTTAAAGAAAAACTCCAGGGGCACCTGGGTGGTTTAGTCAGTTAAGCCTCTGCCTTCTGCTCAGGTCATGATCCTGGAGTCCCAGGAGGGAGTCCTGCATCGGGCTCCCTGCCCAGCGAGGAGTCTGCTTCTCCCTCTGCCCCTCCCCCATCATGTTCTCTCTCTCTCTCTCTCTCTCTCCCTCAGATAAATAAATAAAATCTTTAAAAAAAAAAAAAAAAAAAGGAAAGAAAAAGAAAAACTCCAAGGGCACATGGATGGTGCATTTGGTTAAGTGTCTGACTCTTGGTTTTGACTCTGGTCATGACCCCAGGGTCAGGCGATTGAGCCCCATGTAAGGCTCTGCACTTAGTGGGGAGTCTGCTTGAGATTCTCTCCCTCCCTCTGCCTCTACCTCCCCCGCCATGCTCTCTCTCTCTCTCTCTCTCTCAAATTAACAAATGTTTTTTAAAATCTCTTTTCTTAAATAAAAAGAGAAAGAAAAACTCCAAGGAAGTAAGACTATTGGGGTTTTATTCTCTGGATGTTGACGGTAATGCAATGAGCTCTAATGGAACTAGACTGTGACTGAGTGAGGTAGAAAGGGGAGAAGAGAGTGGAAGAAATAAGAAGTCGGCAACGCTCTTGGCCCACCGAAACCACCCCCCCACCCCTTCAGGACCCAAGGCATCATGCTTGCCTTTGCTAGCTTGCATGGGTAGGGAAGGATGTCAGAGGCCACTCTGAGGCTCTGATTTTACCCCTTATTTCTGCATAGCCCGCACATTCAAATGACTTGATGTCGCGTGAGTTCCAGAACTATTCCTCTTGACAATCCCAGAGGACCTGAGTTATGTGTCCCCTTATAAATCTCAAGAATGAGGAAATGTTCACATGTAATGCCCGGGGAACACACATGAATTGTGAGTGTTCACTGAACTGGCCTAGGGCAATGGGGACTGTTCAGGTGAGGCGGTGAGCTGGGGCCATTCCACACACCGAGCTGGCACAGAGGGGCTGCTCCTGTCCTAGACAGTCCTGGGTCCTGTGCCCTAAAGGGCAAGCCTCACCTCTGAAAATAAGACACATTGTCTGCGGTTGGTCCCTGACAACACAAGCCAACTGCTGGCTCTTGGAGTCCCCAGAAGAAGCAGGCGTCCGTGACCCTGCAGGAGGACGATCTGACTTCAGTGGCTACGTCAAACAGATAATCTCCTAAATAGTTCTTAAGCATGATTTTTTTATTATGGTGATTTTTAAAAAATTAATTCATTTTAATTTCTGGTGTAATCAACATACAGTGTTATATTGGTTTCAAGTGTGCCATATAGCGATTCAGTAATTCTATACATCACTCAATGCTCATGATGCCAAGGGTACTTTTTGTCCCCATAACCGCTGTCCCCATCTCCCCCGCCACCTCTCCCCTGGTACATCTGTGTGTTCTCTATAGTAAAGAGCCTGTCGCTTAGTTTGTCTGTCTTTATTTTGTTTCTTAAATTCCACATATAAGTGAAATCATACAATACGTGCCTTTGACTTACATCACTTAGCATTACTTTCTCTAGGTCTGTTCGTGTTACAAATGGCAAAATACCGTTGTTTTTGTTTTTTTTTTTAAGATTTTATTCATTTATTTGACAGAGATCACAGGTAGGCAGGCAGAGAAAGAGGAGGAAGCAGGCTCCCTGTTGAGCAGAGAGCCCGATGCGGGGCTCAATCCCAGGACCCTGAGATCATGACCTGAGTGGAAGGCAGAGGCTTTAACCCACGGAGCCACCAGGCGCCCCAATACCGTTCTTTTTGAGGCTGAGTCATATTCCATTGTCTGTGGAGACCAGTGATTGTTTACCCTACCTCTTGACTTTTGAACGTAAGAATGAGGTTTACTGTTGTAGCATTATCTTGAAAACTCATACTTTCACTCAGAAAATACTTATCAATGATGTGCCAGGTACTGATAAAAAATTTGACTGCCCTGAAGTGGATTCCAAGTGTTTGTTGCATGCTGAAAGCCTTTTCATTTGCACGGTGTTATTTGTATCCACAAAAATCAGACCAGGACAAAGCAGCCTAGAGCCTTGATGCCCCACTTAGAAAAGAGATCTTGAACCCCTCTATAAAACTGTGTTCCTCACTGCCAGGTTTTTACTTCTCACAATGAAAACTTTTAGTACGGGTAGATGAGGCGGCTTGTCGGATGTCACAAGAAATGTATTACAGTTGTAGTCAAAAGAATAAAATGAATGATAAACCTCAACATTCAGGCTAGTAGATCCCTCCAAGGAGAAAGAGTGTTTTACGATCAATAAAAAATACAGGAGGCAATTCAACTATATAGATATTTTATTTTGTAAGCAGCATTTTGGCTTCATGAGAATTCACTGGTTTATTTCTTCATACCTTTTATATATCATAAATATTGCACAGGAATTTTCGGAGGTGAACTCAGAAGGCGGGGGGAGATAATGATGTATCTGGGAATGGAAATATGGTTTTAAAAATCTCTAAAATATTTAAGGTCTCTTTTCCTATAAATATGGATGTAAGAAAGAGCTCAGATTCAGGATTCATCTCTTTCCAGTGGGACGGTTTTGTCAGTGACATATTTTTAAAAGTATTTCCCTTATTCCTAAACTGTGTATCCAATATTCATGGCCCCCCCCAAAAAAAAGCTAAGGACACACTGTGATTGGTAGGGGTCACCTGCTTGGCATGGTCCCTACTGAATTAGCATCTGATTTTACCTGATGGCTGTTGCCCTCTGTGACATGAGCTCAGAGGAGTCCACAATCGGGGCATGTTTTTTTGGCAGGGAAATTGGCCCGGGACCAATCGAGCTAGTATTTGAAGTCAAAATTGCCTTTGCTAATGCTCTTTCTCTCTCTCTCTTGCTTTTTTTTTTTTCTTTTTCTTTAACTACAGTGAAGGGAGCAATCTGACCCCAGCTCATCATTACCCAGACTTCAGGTTTAAGACATATGCTCCACTAGCGTTCCGATATTTCAGAGAACTTTTTGGTATCAAGCCTGATGATTACTTGGTAAGAACCTGTTATTTTCCTTCCTCTCCAGGAATGTGTGATATAAACATTTGTCTCGTAGCAACAGTGACAAGGGGCTTGTGTCTCTTGTTTTAATAAAGCTCGGGAGCGTAGTCAAAGGTCCAGGTTTCAAAACGACGATAAATTTAGCTTCAGGAAATGTGATTGGCCTCTGCCGCCTTCACTAATAGCTACAAAATCTGCTTTAGTCCTAGATATTGAAATAATTGTAGGATTGGTTGCTACTTCAGATGATTATTCTAACAGATATATTATAATGAGCTCTAAATACTCCTGTGAATTTTGCTGATTGGATTCTATTTGAAAGCCTTCCTGTTTTAATTGCCATATTTATACAAGTTGTCGCAAACCTGCCTTGGCCCACAACCATTTTCACCTTGACCTACAACTTGAATGCCATTTCAGAGATGCTAAGTAGTTTTGTTCTCAACATCTCTTGATGCAAACTCTTTTTAAATGTGTCTTTCTCTGGTACAGGACATATTCTGCCCCTAGGCTTGTCTTTTCTCTGCATCATATTTCTGGCACGCAGCAGGTACGGAACACGGCAGCCTTTTTGGGAGGTGGTCTGATGTGATCTCAGATTGCTACCTTTATTCCTGTTCAAGGAGCCAGGAACTTCCTTTTTGTTTCAAGGGGAAAATGGTTTATTTCGTAATTTGATCACTGTTAACACCCTGGGGCTCTTCAAAATTGGTTTTCAAGAAGCCGTAGGAAGAGTGCCATCAAATATTTATCGTTCACCCCATTCTGAATGATCTTAATAAGACTTGAGCCAGATCCTGGAATAAAGCTTTGCTGGGAAAGTATGGCAGCATTTATCCCTTGGAACAAAGAGTATTTAAACTGCATTTTATAATTTGGGTAAGATGTACGTGATAAAATTCACAACTGATTCTGTTCTGTGCTGATGAAAACCTATGCATCTGCGACCCTCTCCTTTTTTTTTTTTTTTTCCAAGTTTTTTTTAACTCCAGTTAGTTAACATGCAGTGTTGAATGAGTTGCGGGTGTGCAACATAGTGAATCACCAGTGTTCATCACAACAGGTGCACTCCTTGACGCCATCACCTATTTCTCCCATCCCCCAACCCCCCCCCACTCTGGTATGACCCCCTTCTTTAGTTGGGCTCTAAGAAACTCCTGTGACTTCCGCCCCATGAGATGATACTTGCTCCTTGAGGCACAGTAAAAAGGCTTCAGAGCAGTGGGGAGTAGAAAGTCCCTGGCCATCCTCCTGCTCTTAACTGTGTTCCTCCAAGTAAGCAGCTTTCCATCTTGCCATGCCCCACTCACTGAGGTATCTGCTGTCCCCACCCAGCACCTCCAACCTGCCCTCACCAGCTACTCCGGGACACAAAGCCACACATCTGAGGGGTGGGAAGTGGCGTGGGTGTGTGTAGATATGTTCTAGAAAAGATGTCTTCGGTTCCTGACCATTCTATAATTATTGAGCGTCACTGTCATTCAGGAAACACGTTTGGGAAGCTCAGTGGGGTCTTGATACCGTCTTACTGAAAACAAGATTGTGCTCTGATCTCTTGCCACGCATTGGAAGTCGGTGGGTGCTCCTTCTGAATTTCCTTGAGCTTCCGCTAGCCAAGGAGATGCCATACACTTGTGCTTCAGAGCACAGATCCAGTCAGTGTGATGACCGTCTGTCCATCTGCCCTCCTCCCTGGCCCCTCCTGCGGTCACTGAGCTGCAGGCTGGGAAGCCCACTCTTGTACTCATTCTGTCTCACAAAATCGCTTTCTTGGAGGAAGGCCTTTTCCTGATCAACGACGCACAGGGCTTCCACGGCTTCCCAACGAGCCTTTAGACTGGCAGAGTTACTTACGTCATGAGGTTAGAGACTGCGCAGAGGAGCACAGAGCAAGATAGCTTCTCAGAGCCGAAGTCTTTCTTCACGTAGCTGGCAAAAGGTGATTTAATCAGTCAGTACTTTGAGCACTTACTGTGATAAAAATGCTTGGCTACGAATTACGGGGAGATTCAAAAATGATAAGTCATGATACTCAGAGAACTTAAAATCCAGCTGAAATGATGATTTGCTTATGTGGGAGAATCACGAACTTTACTGAGCAGTAACTAGACAGTCAGTACCCAAGGTTGTCGGAGGAGGGGGCAGGGAGCCTATGTCTGTTGTACCAAGGATGAGGAGGGCTTCTTCTGGGTGTGAAGTGGTTTAACTGTGATGTAGAAATTTAGAAGGGATTTGAGTAGGTGGAAAAGAAGGGAAGCATAATCAGGGGAGGGGAGGTGGGACCAGAGACCCAAATGCTTATGTGTTTAGAAGCACTTTGGGTGGACCAAGATGGCGGGGAGAGGAAGGTTTGGATCAGGAAGTTGGAAAGACGGGGCCAGATCATGCAAATAAACAGTTTGTTTGTTTGTTTGTTTGTTTTTTTAATTATAGGAAGCTGGTGAAATTTAAAGAGAGACTACATACTCGATGATGTTGAGGAATTGGGTTTTCGGTGGGATGATGGTATTCTGGTTCTGTTTTCAAAGAGGAGCATTTGGCTTTTTGAGACACGCGCTGAAGTTTCTGTGGGTCGATCATGTGACGTCTGGGGTTTGCTTGGAAAGAATCTGAGGGAAGCAGGCAGAGGGGTGATTGGCTTGTAGCGGAGACAAGACTGGCCGGGAGTTGATCATTGTGGAAGCTGGAGGGATGGTAGAGAGATGTTAATTACGCAGGTCTCTTATTTTTATGTAGGTTTGAAGTTTTCCATAATGAAGACTTGGAGGGTGGGGGAGAAAAAGACAGGAACAGGCAGGTCAGAGTGCTTTTGTCTGATTCCGTTTTTCCACCTCTCTGTAACCAGACCCATCTCTGGGATCTGCAAAAAAACAGTCAAAGGTCTTGTAGCTGAACATGGCTGCCTGGACCCCAGTGGTTACGGCCGGCTATCTGCGGGCACTGAGACTCCCACTGGGGACACCCCAGCCCAGAACTAGAAGTTCACCTCCAAACCCTTCAACTGAAAAACCCCAGCCTGTGATTCAAAGTGTGGTAGATGAAGAAAGGGCTTTGAACCTGGCGTGATACGCTTGCCAGAATTAGGTATAACCTCAGACTTCTTAGCACAACCATTCATTGTAGATGAACGGTCTAAAGCTGGGCTCGGAGAGGTCCCCAAGGTTACCCACTCTGGTGGGCACACAGTCTGGACCCGAAAAAGCATCCCCCAGCCCTCTCCCCGCATGCTTGTCCATTGACCCGCTGGCCCCCTGGGCCACAGAGTCTCAGACCTCTCCTTCAATGTGATCTCACCCTCACACTCCCTCAGCCACCAGACTGTGAGGTGTCCGTTCTGAAACATCTGGCCAGAGGAGTCAGCACCTCCAACAAAGCATTCTTTGGAAGAGTTAAGTCCAGATGAAGTAAAGGAGAATCAAATAAGACCACCATGAAAAAACTGTGTGAAGGAAAAAAAATAAAAAAGTATCATCCTGAGCACAGAGTCCATCCTGGCATCTATCAGACGGGCTCATCAAACCCGTATCTGTGAAGATCTACTGACCTAAAAGGGGGAAGAGATGGTAGCGTTCTACAATAATGGTAACTCTCCAGAAAGGTCGACTCTTGAATCCCCATGACATGCTTTGCTTTGTGCTCTTGCATCTGGATTTGAGCCTGAATTATTCTGTTTTGTTCTCAGTCCCGTGAAGGTTCACACGTGCATGCCAATTGCATGTTTCATGTTGGAACATGCATCATGTGGATCATGAGAGCGCACACCCGAGTGCTGGTGTGTGCCCTGCACGGGGACACACCTCTTTGCTTACTTGTTCCAAAATAAATGCCTCCCAAGAGAAGGTCAAGGGCCCCCAGAGCACGTTTTTCCCCCGCATCTCTGCTTGGACAACAAGCCCTTGGTTTGATTTCCTGCTCCCCCAGGTGCCCCAGTGTTCCAGAATTCGGCATGATTTACATGATGTCCTTCCAGACTCACGGGCACCAGTGGAGAGCAGGGGGGTGAATATTTCACACTATCGGGGGAAGAAAATGGCAGGAAGAATGATCTCCACCACGCTGAGCCGGTTTACATTGTTAACTTGCCTTGGCGGGGCCCAGCAGGGTTGTACTTTGTGGCCTTTCCAGTGGGGATCTTCGGGAGGCCCTGCAGGAAATCGAAGGAAGAGAATGGATGCATTGGAACAGCTCGCACAAAAGAAAGGGCCCGCGGGAAAGTGCAGAAGACACGGGCGTCCACGTGGGCCTTGTGGATCGAGGCTAATTAAAATGTTCCCGTCCTGCCTCTTTATTTGCTCTTTAGTGGCACCGTTGCCCAGAAGGTCGGTCACCAGGTTCTAGGATGAGAACTGCAGAATTGCAGGTGACAAGACTGGGAGTCATGGCTTCCTGATGCCAGTCGTTGCACACTGATGCTCCATTGTTGTGACCCCCACCAGAGTCCAGACAGTTTCTTTTTGCGTGCATATTACTGTGTAAATTACCTAATAGAGGACTGTTCAACAAGTAACCAACGAACTACTTCCCCTATAATGTCACTGCTTATAGAAGAATTTGAGACTTTAATTGGAAACAGATGTTCGGGTCTGAATCCGGTTTTCTCTAGACAGCTCCTCCTGAATCACTTCCTAATTTCCCTATTTGCAGCCTCTCGTTTCTGCGTTCTGTGTTATCGCTGCCCTTCCACAGCATCGACTCCTATCCGTAAGAAGGTTGTGTGCCAGGACCTCCAAGCCCGTAAACCAGAGAATCAGAATTCCTAAAGAGTGTGCGGGGTCTGCGCTCACTCTTTCTAAGAGCTTTGGGTCCACACCTTTGTTTGCCGGCGTCTCAGATTCGTGATTGCGCAAAAGATGCGTCTTGGTTCTCGACTCACTAGGAGTGTCGTGCTGTATCTGTGGGTAGCCCTCTGGTCGTCGGAGTTGGGCCTGAGGCATGGCCAGCTCTTGCTCACCTGAAAGGGGTCTGCCCTCCTCCCCCATGCACGGTCACGCAGCAAGAACTAGGAACAGGGATAACCCCGTGGTCACTCTTTGCCAGCGGCTTTAAAAGCTTCCAGCTGCTCTCCTGGAGATCTTGTTAGTGTCGTTTTAGAGATGAGGTTCCTTGGACTCTGGGTGACAGGGCTTGATTTAAAAAAAAAAAAAAAAAAAAGGTGCTTCCTGGGGTGCCTGGGTGGTATGGTGGGTCCAGGGTCAGACGCTTGATTTCGGCTCAGGTCATGATGTCAGGGTCCTGAGATCAAGCCCCACGCCGGGCTCTGCACTCAGCATAGAGTCTGCCTGAGATTCTCTCTCTCTCTCCCTCTGTCCCTCTTTCTCTCTTTATCTCTCTAAAATAAATAAGTATTTTTTTTTAAAGGGGTCGGGAAGTGATTTCAAGTCCCAGGCCTGTCCAACTGATGAGCTTTCCACACAGGTCCCGCACTCACAACAGGGAAAACACCCTCTGTTTCCCCGGGGGCGTTCATGGCATTCTGTATGTGGTCTTGGGGCTATTTTTGTTTTCCTTCCTCATCTCTAAGTCACCCATCATGGCAGAGGCTCTCACTCTGCTCGGCGTGGAAGCATCAGGAAGCCAGCCTAGAGGAAAGAGAAGTTGGAAAACGGAAGTTGCCGTGACTTTCAGAAAGGCCAAACACACTCGCTGCTTTCTTTCCTTAGAGAATTTTGTCTCCCTTATTCTTGTGACTTCCAAAGCAAGCTAATTGGAAGTCAGCATCTAGAAACTGCCTTTTCATTGTTGTTCTCCTGGTTTCTCCCTTCTCCGTCTTGCTCCCCCGACCTCCTACTCCCCGACTTTCAGATTTCTCTGTGATGGGGACTTCGCTCTTCAGAAGCCCAGCTGAAAAAGCATTGGGGCATGTTCTAGATGTTTCCATCTTTGGGACCCAATTCTTTCCATCCACGGGGGCTGGTCTGGTCTCACATGCTGGGTCCTGACCTTTTCCTCTGCTCTCCGTGTTTCTCTGGTCAGTAGTGGGAATTGTTAGTTGATAAACACTGAGCCCCATGGCCCCAAATTTGACTTCCCTGCAGGATTTTTGGCATTTGGTTGGATTGATAGCCCTTCACTTGTTGGTGGCGTATGGCGTTCAGCCACAGTTCGACAAAAATTTATTTAGTGCCTGCTGTGTGCGTCGTACGTATCCCTGCCTGAGAGCCGCGTGGTTTGTGCTGGCCCGGAGCTCTGCAGTCTGCTGGGGGCATGGAATAAGAAATGGGCATTTGAGGTATTTTGTGGTAACTTCCATGATGAGAACATCCAGTGCCAGGAAGAAGATGATCTAGACTCATGGGACCAAGAAGAGTTTTCTGGAATAAGTGCCATCCATCAGATGCTGAAAGCCTGAGTCACATAAGGGCTTCCTCACTGAGCCCCAGGCCTCTTTTGTCCCCTGACAGTGGCTTCTCAGCGCAGCAGACAGAGTGGTCCTCTGCTCCAAACCTTCCTCTGGCTTTCAGCTCCCTTAGAGAAAAAGTCAGCATCTGTGCAGTGACCTGTGCCACGCTCTGTGGTCTGGCCCATGTGCTCGTTGCTCTCCTGACTCCCTCGGCTCTGGCCACAGGTCTCCTGGCTATGCCTTGAACTCCCCAGGTCTCGGGACCTTTGTAACTGCCCTCCCCTCTCCTGGACACATCCTTCCCCCAGACGGCCACGGGCCTCTGCTCCAATGCCCCCTTCTCAGGGAAGCTTCCAGTGGCCAGCACTACTCGAAATTCATGGTAAACCACCCTCAGTCCCTGCTGGCATGCCCCATCTTCTCCATAGCACTTACCATGTCCTGATACATAATTTCTTACTTGTTTCCTACCTGCTTTCTCCTGCTGGGATCCAAGCTTCCTGAATGCCTGGGACATTACAGCTGCCCAGGACCCGTTTTCTCAATGCTAAATGAATTCATGAATGAGGAGTAGTCAGCCAGGTGAGGGTAGAAGAGTGGTGAGTCTTGGTAGAGGAAGATGTAGAATCCCAGTCGTTGAGAGTCTTTGGCGTATTTGAGGCAAGGGGACGTGGCTGTGACTAGAGCTAGATTTTAAAGAGGGAAGTGATAAAGGAGAAAGCTGGAGAGCAGGGCTGGGCCACACATGGCCTTGACAACTGTGGTGGGAAATCTGGGTGTTATCTTCTAGCCAGATGGTAGAAACCACTGGAAGACAGGAAGACCCAGGAGGATGAGATCCGATTGGCATTTTAGAAACATCTCTGGCTTCCTGGTAGAAAACGCACAAGAGAAGTCAAGAGTGGATCCTCGAGGCCAGGTTGAGTCTCCCACAGTAATGAAGGCACGATGTGAAACTACTGGACTTAGGGTATGAGCACAAGAGAGGGCATGAAGGGGACAGATAAAATCAATCGTCTGGGTATGAAAGGTGAGGAAATGGGAAGCATCAAGGATGATGCCCAAGTTTCCAGTTGGGGAACAGAATGAGGAAGAGAGAGAATATAGAGATTGGAGGCGGGGGCGTGATCTAGAATCACCATGTGTGGTTGGGCAAGTTGTGCTCTGCCCAAGAATACGTGGCTAAGCTAAAGGAGTAGAGACAGGAATCCAGCCCTTCTAATCCAGAGCCTTGTGTCTGACCCAGGGCTACATCTGCCAGAAGAAAAAGGAGCCTTAGAAAGTGTTCTGGCCTAGAGCTACCGCTGTTAAGAGTCCTCTCCTTATTGAAACTGTGCATGGATGACATCTTTTGGGAAAGTAAATCGTGAAAAGAGAATAGGTGTTGGTGTTCGTGTGACAAAAGCACAGTATGAGTCATACCTTCAGTTGTTAAGTGACAGACACTTGCCGGAAACAGCGCTGTAGACCACAGCATTGTTTGCATTATTTCATTGGACAAATGTGATGACTGATGATTCTCTCAGTGACACTGCCGGTGGGGGGGTGGTTTCAGAAGGCATTTCTGTTTCTCATAGAATCAATAGGATAAATGGATCAATTAAAGTTTTAGAAACCTTGAAGAGGGGCTCAGTGGGTTGGGCCGCTGCCTTCAGCTCGGGTCGTGATCTCAGGGTCCTGGGATGGAGTCCCACAGAGAGTCTCTCTTCTCAGCAGGGAGCCTGCTTCCTCCTCTCTCTCTCTCTGTCTGTCTGCCTCTCTGCCTACTTGTGATCTCTCTCTATCAAATAAAAATAAATAAAATCTTTAAAAAAAAAAAAGAAAAGAAAAGAAACCTCAAAGAGCCCTCTTAGTGGAACCTTCTTTGAAAGCTCATGGCAGAGAACTTCCTACTTCAGAATGGTCTAGATGTGCAATCCTGTGATTTTCCTCCTTGGAGTCTTCACGTACAGTGAATGTGTTTTTTAAATTTTTTATTTAAAATTCAATTTAATTAGTATATAGTGTACTATTAGTTTCAGAGGTAGAACTTGGGGATTCATCAGTGGCATGTAAACACCCAGTGCTCATTCGCTCACGTGCCCTTTTTTTTTTTTTTAAAGATTTATTTATTTATTTGACAGACAGAAATCACAAGGAGGCAGAGAGGCAGTCAGAGAGAGAGGAGGAAGCAGGCTCCCTGCTGAGCAGAGAGCCCGATGCGGGACTCGATCCCAGGACCCTGGGATCATGACCTGAGACGAAGGCAGAGGCTTTAACCCACTGAGCCACCCAGGCGTCCCTCACGTGCCCTTTTTAATGCCCATCACCCAGTTACCCCTTCCCCTTCTCCCCGCCTAGTTTATTTCCTTGCGTTAAGAGTCTCTTACGGTTTGCCTGCCTCTCTGTTTTCATCTTATTTTTCCTTCCCTTCCCCTATGTTCTTTTGTTTTGTTTCTTAAATTCCGCCTAAAAGCAACATCATATCATTGTTTTTCTCTGCTTGACTTACTTCACTTAGCATAATACCCTCTACTTCCATCCATCTCCACGTTGCAATGGCAAGATTTCCCTTCTTTTTGATGGTTGTGTAATGTTCCATTGTATATATATATACCACATCTTCTTTATCCATTCATCTGTTGATGGACGTCTGGACTTGTTCCCTAGTTTGGCTCTGGTGGGCATTGCTGCTATCAACATTGGAGTGCACATGCGCCTTCAAACCATGATGTCTGTATCCTCTGGAGAAATACCTAGTCGTGCATTTTTAATTATTTATTTATTTACCCCTGCAGTATTCCATCTGCAGTGAACCTCTAATAGAGCTGTCCAACCCCGGAGCCAGTGGATCCTTGTTTTTTGTGACCAGTGATGATGAATTTATCATCAAAACCGTTCAGCATAAAGAAGCTGAATTCCTTCAGAAGCTACTGCCAGGCTATTACATGGTAAGTAACTGTCCATAATTAAAACTCCTACATGAGATGTAATTACTTTCCACAAGGTTTTTTTTTTTTTTTTTTTTTTTTTTTTTTTTTTTTTTTTTTTTTTTTAGGAAAGCATACTTTCCCTATGCTTTTTTATAGTAACCCTCTGGCATGTTTCTTTCTCTTGGGTGAGCTTTGTTTTGCATTTGGATTCTACCGTGACTGTTGTTGAATAGATTTTACCAAGTAGAACTGTTAGCAGAGGTTAGTTGACTCACACAGTTCTGGGTTCAAATCCCAGCTTAGCCATTAGTGAATGGTATGACCACAAGGAAGCCATAGAACCTCTGAGCTGTAGTCTCCTCCATCTTTCAAAGCTGTGAAATGCCTGTCTTGGAAGCTTGTTGTGATAGAGAAAGATTACAGGGTGTGAGATAAAGGAGGCAGTGCCTTGCCAAGTTCTGGGCTCCCAGTCCAGAGGCATAATGTGAATGCTTAGCATTCATTGAGCGCTAAGCTATATGTGAAACACAGCTGTAAAAATATTATTCAATTCCCAAATCTGCTGGAGATGAATCACACATATAAATACAGGGATCAGAAATCGAAATGAAATCTCAGTGGACAGGATGGATGGGATTTATGATCCTGAACAAAACTGGGAAAATTTTTTAGAGCCTATTGTCTACTTTATATGAGAGAGCACAGAAGATCTAGAAAAGCAAGAAAAATGCAACCAACTCTCATTCTTTGCCCAAGGTACATATTACTAATATTCAGTGTATGTCCTTCCTGATGTATTCTGTTCATATGCACATTTTTTGTGAATAATGTGAAAGTGGGATCAAATGGTCATTGCACTTTACTAACCTGCTAAGTAAGTAGATCTTAAGCATGTAGATTGCTACACTTAGGGGAACTAGTCTCTTGTTCTAGAACTGCATTGTCCAATAGGGCATTCATTAGTCATATGCAGCTATTAACTTGAAATTAGTTGAAGTTAAATGAAATGGTAAGATCAAGCTGGACAAGTGGTTTATCCCAATCATGTAAGCTAGTATAACAAATAGTGTAATTCATCCAGTTAACAAGAAAAAATGTGAACATCTTGTGGTAATCCAAATAAATGTTGCGTAGAAACCAAGGCGTTCAAAATTCAACAGCTTCTCCTGCTTAAAATTCTTTAAACTGGCAGGGAAGTTTTAACATAAATTAATTGACACACACATTATGCATTTATCAGTTCCCAGGAGTTACATAGTACCTCATGGAGAAGAACAAGAGCCGTTTCATTGGAAATAATGGGAAAAGATAAGGATGCCCTCCATCATTGGTCCTTTCTGCTACATTTGCAAGAATCTCTAGCAATAACTTTTTGAGTACAAAAAGAAACAGAAAAGTGTAAATACTCTTCTCTTGTAAATAATACAATTAAAAATGAGCAAAACTTCAAGAAAATTAGCCAGCAGTTTCTAGAGGGAACGAGAGCCCAGCAGATTTGCAGGATGTAAGATATATCTATGCAATCCATTGTATTCCATTATGTAGATCATCTAGAATAAGTAGAATAGAAGGGAGAAAAATGAGATCCTGTTTATGAGGACAATAACTTACAACGAACGTTATTAGAATAAAAATACAAGTGAATGAAGGCAGACTACCATTCTGGTCAGGAAAGCAAGTAATAGTTAGCACTATAATGTCTGAGCAATAACCCCAACAGAATTTTTGTAATAGGAACTCTAAAATACTTGAGTCTGTAAAAATAAAGATATAAGAACAATATGAAAGAAATTACAAGTTGTTATTGAAGGGCATAAAACAAAGTTATGACATAATGAGACACAATTCGTTCCTGAACTCAGTGTTGTAAGGATTTCAGTTCTCCAAATCATGTTCTAAACCCAGTCTGATTCCAACCAAGAATGCCAGTAGGGCTGCATCTCTGAGAAAACACCAAGTGTCATGGGACACCAATGTTGTGGGTGGGCTTGGGGGTCCCAGGGGCCATGCAAAGACACAGTGGCTTCTCTGTGGGCCAAAGACAAGGAGCGGATCCCTGTCACCAAGCTGGGCCTCCTGGTCAATGACGTGAAGATCAAGTCCTGGAGGAGATATGTTTCTTCTCAAGGAATCTGAGATGGTTGACTTTTCCTGGGGACACCCATCAAGGATAAGGTTCTGAAGACTATGCAGGTGCAAAAGCAGATCTGTGCTGGCCATTGGACCAAGTTCAAGGCATTTGTTGCCATCGGAGATGACAATGGACATGGCGGTCTGGGGGTTAAATGTTCCAAAGAGGTCGCCACTGCCATCCATGGGGCCATGATCCCTAACAAGCTTTCCATCGACCTGTGTGGTGAGGTGACTCGGGGAACAAGATTGGCAAGCTCCATGCTGTCCCATGCATGGTGACCGGCCACTGTGGCTCTGTGCTAGGGTGCCTCACTCCTGCCGCCAGGGGTTGTTGGCACTGCCTCAGCTCCTGTACCCAAGAAGCTACTGATACTGGCCAGTACAGACAACAGGTCCCCTTCAGCCAAGGACTGCACTGCCACCCTGGGCAAGTTCGCCAAGGCCACTTTTGATGTCATAACCAAGTCTTAGAGCTAGCTCACCCTGACTCTGGAAACAGACTACGTTCACCAAGTTTCCCCATCGGGGATTCCCTGACCATCTTGTAACAACCCACACCAGAATCTCCGTGCAGAGGACCCAGGCTCCCGCTGTGGCCACCACATGCTTTATAAAGGAAATAAAGTGAACTAAGTCTGTGTTTTAAAAAAGTGCCAGTAGGATTTTGACCTGAATTAGTTCATTTGAAATGAAAACAAAAACAAAAAGGGAAAACAAGTATCATTTTAAGAGCACTTAAAAAAAAAAACAAACAGTGGAAGGGAGGAGTTGTAAGACTAGACAAAACATTTTTGATGAAGAATTAAGATAGTGAACCTGCCATAACATACACCAAAAACCCACAAACTTTTTCTATTATTAAAGGTATTAATATATTAAAGAAATAATACAGTGCTAGACAAATACATCAGTGAATTGAGATAATTCCATATTTCAGATCTTTCCACACACAGAATCATTCTAATGGAGTAAAAATCAAATATAATGACCAAACTATTAAAATTTTGGAAGAAAAGAGAAGAAATTTAGGACCTTAGGATATAAAAAGCTTCGCTAAACAGGAAGCAAAAAGAAAGCACAAGAAAGAAGTACGTAAATGTGACTATACGTAAGTGTAATTATATCAAGGGCAAATCATCAGTATCACAAACAAACAAAAAAAAAAAAACACCAGACACAAAATTAACGTAAGCACATAGACTATTTCTAGAATGATAAAAAGTGAGGACAGTAATTAAAAGTGGGAACTGGTACAGAATCAGGGGATAGTAGAGAAACTTGCATGATGTGAAGTGCTTTCCAGCATACTGTTCTTAATTTGTCACCTACTTTTAAAGTGAAACAAAAATAGGCTTGTATTTTTTTATTAGTACAGTAAAAAAGATAACATACTGGGAGAAAATATTTACCCCATAGAGAGTAGGAAAATGATAAGTATCCAGAGTGTATCAAGAACTCTAAGAATAACAAAAACTTACAGAAGAACAGGCAAAGGATATTAACACAGAATTGTCTTTAAAATGGCTAAAAATACATACACATGTTACATTTCTCTAATAGTCAGTGGTATTCCAGTTTTTTTTTTAAGTTTCCTTTTTTTTTTAAAACCAGTCATGTGTACAGAGATTTTAAGCTTGATGCTACTCATCATGGATGAAGGGTGAAGGGAAATACATTATCTTACAAAGTGTGATTGTAAGTTGGTCTACCCATCTTGGAATATACTTTTAAATTTAAAATGCTCATCTTTAGACCCCAGCCATTAATTTTCTTTTTAGCTCCCATAGATCATAGTCACACATGTTCTTTGCCTGTTTTTAGTTGAATCTCAGGACTCTCTGTCCATTTTCAGTTCAACTACTTTTAATGCTATGGGTTGAGAATGATTAAGGTATTGTTCCAATGAGCCAACGCAAGTATCTGATCAGAGATGGGGTTATTTTAGTAATGACCATGAATAAAGAGACTCACTTCATTTTTAATTCTCCTATTAGATGAAAACACACATTTAACAGTATTCTTTTGTGTAAATAAAATTTACATGTTTTTTTTCTCCTTTTTCTCTTTTTAGAACTTAAACCAGAATCCAAGGACTCTTTTGCCAAAATTTTATGGACTGTATTGCATGCAGTCAGGAGGCATCAATATCAGGATTGTGGTGATGAACAACGTCTTACCGCGCTCCATGAGAATGCACTTCACATATGACCTGAAGGGCTCCACTTATAAGCGAAGAGCTTCCCGAAAGGAGAGAGAGAAATCCAACCCCACATTTAAGGACTTAGATTTTCTGCAAGACATGCACGAAGGGTTATATTTTGATACAGAAACATACAATGCGCTCATGAAAACACTTCAGAGGGACTGCCGGGTAAGGACATGTCATCACCGTGGTAGCCTTTGGACAGGCGTCTGTGGTCTTGTAGCCTTGGTAAGGAATGTCCAGAGCAGACATGGGGCAATCTCGTCATTCACAGTCCTGGTGCCCATCCATGCTTCCTTGATGTTGAAGGAATTGGTGGATGATAAGGGAATTGTCTGGAGTATCTGTGTATTTTACTTTAAAAAAAAGCTTAGTCTGCTTTCTTTGGTAAAATGAAACTTGTTTTTTAATCTGTTCATCCACTCCTGTGGTTAAGCTGGAGGGAAAGAAAATTAGGTGTAGTGTAATGATTAGCCAGAAAAGCCGTATCCAAATCTTAACACAAGTAAGAGTCCACCGGGAGAGAAGTTTAGAGAGTTGATACGGCAATCTCTGGATCGAGGCAGAAGCATGAGGCAAGGGATACATATGCCGAGATTATTTTGGGCAATCAGGAATGAGTCTCGACAGAGCAAAGACTGTAATATGCAGACTTAGCCAGAGTGATTGTCAGAAAGGAGGAGGAATTTGGAGTCCCCCGGCCTGCAATTCTTAGGAACCACATAATAAGACCCAGAACCTGGGAAAGATGTTTCCGACATGGTGAATTTACAGAGAGTAGGTAAATGTTCCCTTGGAGAAAAAGAGGAAAATGGAGCTCTCCTGAAGAATGATGCTCATTTGGTGAACAAATTCTCAGAAATAGCATTTTGTGGCCCAGGTGCCCTTGGGAGAACCATCTAGGTTCTCAGCCAAGTTGGACATGGTGGAGGCAGGCAGACATTGGGCTCCGACCTGGCCAGGGTGGGTAGGACTCACAGCACCTGATTCCTGGGCCATATGAGCTGTGCCTTCCAGACTGTGGCTTTCTAGACCTTGTGTGGGCCTGGACAGATGACCTGCATTGGTCAGAACAGAGATGGGGGACAAATCCTTGCTGAGAGAAACACAGCCCTACTATTTGTGGGTCTTTTCTTTCTGTATGTTACTATGTGCGGGAGAATGCACTGAGGTGTCTCATTGGCATGGGTTGTTGCATTGATAGAGATGTTACTCCCCAGAAACATTTTTTTAAGATTTATTCATCAGAGAGAGCACAAGCAGAGGGAGCTGCAGGCAGAGGGAGAAGCAGCCCCCCCGCCCCCCGAGCAGAGAGCTTGATGCGGGACTCGATTCTAGGACCCTGGGATCATTACCAGAGCCGAAGGCAGAGGCTTAATTGACTGAGCCCCCCCCCCCCGCCCCAGGCATCTGCACAGCTCCTATTCTTAATGCTTGGTGAGCTAGGCTAGCCTACGATCTTTTTTTCAGCATACATGTCATTTAATTTTCTCAGCATCCATTTGAAGCCCGTACTGTTCACCTTCCCATTTTAATTGGTGGATAATTAGGCTCTTAAAGAGGTTAAGAAACCTGCCCAGCATTACTTAGCAAGTGAGTGGCAGAGCCCACACCTGTTTGGGTACAAAGTATGTGCTCTTCACAGTTAAAATGTAAAGATTCACTGTCAGGATTTATTATTATTATTATTATTATTATTATTAGCTTTTTAGAAGTCAGGGGAGGAACAGTAGGAACTGAGCAAACAACAACAAAAAAAATATCCAACTGTGCTATTGAGATATCTGGGTGGATATGAATGATTCATGTTTTTCTTTGAAAAAGAAAACAAAACAAAACGCTCACATTTTAGCAGAAACCTTTTCCTGTGCTTTTTCTGCCCTTACAGGATGTGGGTGAAAAGTGACTCTGAATTCCCCAGAGTTTAGTACAATCCCCTTCGCTTTTAGATTTGCTTTCTCTTTGTGCGTGTGTGTGCTTCTGGCCTCTTTAATATGGAAAGCCATTTTTTTTTTCTGTCTTTTAAAAACACAGAGTCCTGTGCCAGAAAGAAAAAAAAGGGGGGAAATATGTAGAAAAGCCATAGCTCCTGATCCGTCTGTTTATTTGTGTTTCCTGAGCCCAGCACTGATAGAACGAGATCAGACTTGACTCTCCATCAGGAGAGAGACCCTAGAGATCTGCCTTTTTATTTTTTATTTTTCAGAAGACTTGTTGTTTTGTGGAAGGTCAGCGTGGAGGTCCTAACCCCAGTGCCCTCTTCCTGGCTACATTGGCTCTTGGCCTAAATGCAGACCGTGGAACTTCTTTAACTTACGCACAACCTTTGTCTTCAGAAAGGCTCTTCTCAGGGTGGGGTGAGGGCAGGTACTTGCCTCACTGTGGGGGACCCACCGAGACCCTTCCACCATCCGCCTTGACTGCGACCAAGGCCTTTGTGACCTGCGGTCAGCAGCTGGTTCTCTGAGCAGAGCTGCTGTGAGGAGTTCGGGCCCATTTCCAGAGCAGTGGGTCTTCATATTCCATAGTCATGGGTCTCTTGGCAAAACTGACAGAAACTGGTGAACTGTCTCCCCAGAAAAGTGCTTATCCATTCCACAACTCCTGAATCCCCTGGAGCCGGGACCCCCGCCCCCCCACCCCCCACCCCCCACCCAAACCTCGTCCCAAGCTCAGAGTCGCCATCCTGGAGCTGGGCAGCGATCTGCCATCCCTCTTCAGGTTATCCCTCCGAAGAGCCACCACCCTGGATGCTGGAACGGGTTGGTTGTATGGTTGGCGTTGCTGAGGGCGTCTCTCGGCCTCACATCTCCCTCACTCTTCAGGACTGAGCTTCAGTGTAGGCCGGGGTGCTGCGGAGATGCAGGGAAGGTGGGGGGGTCGCCCCAAGGCTAGCTCCAGTGCTATCTGTGGTTCACGGCCCTTGGTCTCCATGAAGTGCTACCGCCAAACCCCCAGCGGGCGGGGGACTAAGCCTTACCCCATCGGCAGCCCAGCCACAGGAAGGTGTACCGGGCCCATCCTAAGATACGTCCTTTCATTCACTTGTCGGACATGCGCCGCAGGCCCACTATGTGCCAACATGAGGCAAAGGACCACCATGTCTGATCGTTGTCATACAGCGTATTAGGTACAGTGATAATATTCTCAGGCTATGGGCGGATCAGAGTAGGTGACATCATGGCTTCGGTTTGGGGAAGAGTTGTCCAGGCAGGCAAAGCAGGTAGAGATGTGTTTCGGAGGAGAGAACAATGGAAGCTAGACATGAAGGAGCAGGACATGGCCCGAGAGCTGGAAGTCTTGGGCATCGCTGCCATTAATGGTAAGGGAGAGCATATGAGGCAGGAGAGAAGAGCCTTCGGGAGCCAAAGCATGTCAAAAGGCGCTTTCTGGCCGTGCCAGGGTCCCCTTAAAAGCTTAGAAGTGGCAGATCCAAGAATCGCAGACCTTCGGACCCCAGCTCATCTGTTGCTCCAAGCAGTTATGATAAACCTCCCGACCTCTTGGCTGGCCTCTCGCTTCCTGCCCGTTCACTGGTCTCATTTTCTTGGCTTGACATCACAGGCCCCAGGATCCCATTCCCGTTGCGTGCGCACTGGCCAGAAGACACCTGCAAGGCTCACTGACCCGGCTTCACCGATGTCCGTTGTGTCCTGCTCCCCACAGTCTCCTTCCGTCGGTGTTGGTCCCAGTCCGAGCTGCTGCTGGACCCTTGTGTCCCAAATGGCCTGATCTGCCTCCCCGCACAGAGAGCTGTTTTCTGCCAGGATCCTTGGAGCAGCCCCGCTCGGCTTTCCCGGGCTTCCCCGGCCCGAGCTTGGGCCCTGTGTTGGTCCATCCCTGGCCACCTCGTCCACAGAGCGCCCAGCCGCTTGGCACTCTCCTAGAAAGCGAAATGCGGTCTATCTTTCAAACCTGCTGAGCTTCCTCCCGTACGATTCGAGCAGAGGCTCTTTGCAGAAGCCGGGATCCAGATCCTGGGCTCTCCGCAGTCTCCACGTTATTGGCAGCATCTGGGGGAAGTGGGTCTGTAGATCCCCGGGTCCCCTTTCTGGAAGCATTTCTGCTGCCCCGGCCTCACCCTCCGCCTGCCGTGGATGGCCGTCTACACCCGCAAGTGAGCTTGGCCCAGGGTGGGCGTGGGGACGGGCGCCCTCCAGGACATCCTAGCTCACTTGTTGCTCTCAAAAACAGGAAGTAGGGTTTATTCAAACCACCCCCATGTGACGAACAAGCTGAGAGGCATTGCTTTGTACTCAGTAAGTCGCCGTGCCCCGTCCAGTCTGCCTCCTAAGTAACTCTTGGAGCTGCCCCCGTCACTGCCTATACACAGCCGCTGCCTTTACTGAGACCTTGGTGATTCGTTCCTGGGGCTTTTCTTTGCAGGAGCATCTTTACTGATTTTTAAGGTCATTGCCTTGCAGCGTGTCCTCAAGCCTGCCTCAGTTACTGCTCAGAAGACGCCGGTCCCTTAAGGTCCTCTAAGTGAGGCTCCCCATTGCCCATGAACCAAAGCCCCACTCTACCTAGCTTGGGACACCGAGATCCCTCTTGCTCTGGTCCCGGTACCTTCTCCAGATGCTCCTTCCACTTCCTTTTTGGCCTCCTCTTGCCTCTGTCCGAAGCACCTTTCTCTCCAGCCATTCCCATCTCCCGGACCCACTCTGTGAAGGTTTGGGCCTCCCTGCCTGTGTCCCTCTGCAGGGCTCTCCTTCCCCACACCCTCCCACGCTCCTCTCGGGACTCCCCCCACCCCTGCCCCGGGGGGTCACTTCCTCGGAGACCACCATGCTGTGGCTCCCCAGCGCCCTGGAGTGACCTCTTTTGTGGGATTTCGCTCACTCTTTGATTCATTCACATGCAGGTCCTTGAGCTCGAGCATCAAACCTTCATCTCTCACTGTGTCTACGTCGTCTGATGCTTAGCACATGGTTCTTGAACTACGTTTTTGAGCCTAGGAGTAAGCGCGATAAACTGTTGGGTGACAGACGTGCTTGGGTCACATCTCCAAGAAAATCTATCTTTGGTGACTTGTGTGTATGGAGGCGATTTCTGAGTTCTGCCCATTTTGGAGGAGGTACCCGCTTTCCCCTGCTGTGCCTGCCAGGTTGGCACTGAGAATGTAGTGAGGCAGATGATCTCCATTTTTAATCATTTGGGATTATTTTGAAAAACAGAACTGATTGTGCCTGTCTTAGGCCATTTGTGTAACAAAAGTGGATTTATCTTTCAGCTGTTTTCCCATAGAAGCAACTCTCTCACTCTTTCTTTCTAAAAAATAAATAAATCCTTAAAAAAAAAAAAAGAGATGACTTGCCCAAAAAGGCATAGATAAATTCACTGTCCTTCAAATTACGTTTTACACTCTAATCCCACGGAATGTTTGACGTGCTCCAGCATCTCAGGTCATGAGTCACCCCAGTGGAACATCTCGTATGACCTGAGTCTAGTATCAGAATCGGGAGATTGACATTGGTACTGTGCACTGACCTTGATTTTACCAGTTTGACGTACACTCATCGTGTGACTGCTTGGGCATATGTGCAGGTGATTTTATGCAATTCTGTGCATATACAAGTAGACTGGACCACCACAGTCAAGTATGGAACAGTTCTTCATGTTACCCCCCTATACATAACCAGAGCCACCTCTCTCCCTCCCGACCCCTCCCCAAACCCTTGCGACCTCCAGTCTGTTTCCTCTCTCTCTCTCTCATTTTGTCATATCAAGAATGCCATATAAATGAAGTCTTTGAGGCTTTGTTCCAAGATTGACTTTTTTCACTCTGCAGAAGGCACACACAGTCCATCCAAGTTACCATGTGTATCACGCCTGCCCCTTTTCCATTTCATGGTGTGGACATACCACCGTCGAGCCATTCACCTGCTGGAGAACATGTGAGCTTCCCTAGTGCTGGACTGTTCATACAAAGCTGCTGTCAACATTTGCACGCAGGTTTTTACATAAGCGTAGTGCATTTCTCTGGTAGAAATGCCGAGTGTACTCGCTGTGTCTCCTGGGAAGCACACGTACAGTGTTGTAGGGTTCTGCCTGCCGAACTCTTCCCTGGAGCCATTGCGCTGTTTTCCATGCCCGTTGGCAGTCTTGAGCGATCGGATTTCTCTTCATTCTCACTGGCATTTGCTGTTGTTGGTACTTTTTGTTTTAGCTCTTGGGACAGATGTGCATTGAAGTCTCTTGTTTAAAACTTACTTGAGTAGATACTCCAGCAAAGCAAAAGACACATTCAATAGGAAAGGATTTAGGTGGGAACAGTAGGATATTGGTGACCAATGAAACAGATAAGCTTCCAGTTAGGTGTAATGGCTGATTGCGTCTGTGGGACTTAATGCAATCCTTAGGGGTTCCTGAGAAGGCGAGGCCAAAGGTACAGGACTTCGCCACATGTGTTTCTAGTAATAAGCCTTTCTAGGGGACTTGAGTGCTCATTGGACTTTGTCTAAATCTACATTACAGCCTTTGCTGTAATTTCTGTTTCTGATTTGTTTTGTAATTACTTGGGTACGTGTTTAATGTTTGTTTACTAAGATCTGGTCCCCAGGAGAACAGAAACTATACAAGTTCATTTTCCTACCCCTGAAATCACTTCAAAGCATCGTGATTGGCTCAGTGTTAGTCCTTTGGGGAAGCCCTAGGGAGATGAGTTTATTTAGGTGATGCCTAGTGGCCCTGTTGAAGCCTGCAGCACAGCTGTTCGTCGGTCCTGGAAGGGGACTGATGTGCCTCTGGGCTTTTGCTGGTGGCTCCAGCTCAGCTGTGGTGCAGGCGGGGAGTGGCAGGTGGTTCTGCTGGTAGTTAGGGAAGGCGAGATGGTCAGCTCGAGAGAGTTCGAGGGAGCCTTCAGAAGTCCGGTTACTCTTCTGTGTTGTTGTTCTTAACCTTCTACCTGCCCGGGGATACCTCAGTGTGAGCCAGACATGTAATTCTCCACACTCTGCAAAACCAGCTTTTCCTGTTTGGGGTGGAGGCAGGCAGGGTTCCCTCTTAAACAGCACCTGGGGATACCAAAGTGGCTTAGCATGTAGAACGCATCGTACATAATATATAATCCTAAAATAGATGTACACAGTACTTAACACGTGATTTCCTGGACAGTAAAGACGTATTTCCAAGGCTCATCAGATCTGCAGGTGGGTTCAGGTGACATTTACTGTGGGCTCGCTCTGAACCAGAGCCGCCCTTGACATTGTAGTTGGGCTCTCATCGATCCTCACACCGGCCCTGTGACGTGGTGTGATGTCCTCTCCAAGATGAAGACATGGAGACTCGGGGCAGGTGACACTTCCCAGGGCCCCAGAGCTCATGTGATGGGTCACGACTTACACCCAGGGGTCTCTGACTCAGACGCAGGCCCCCCCCTCCCAGGGTGTGCCCTCTAAGGCGTCTGTAGGTGCAAAAAGGGAACATCTCCCAGAATGAAAACATTAAGTACCAGCACGGATTCAAGCAGGCTGGGCTGGAAGCGTCCGGGGACTGGTTTTCCCGCTCTGACAAGGAGCTGGTGGAGACGTAGCTGTAGGGGAGTCTCTGTCAAATTAGAGAGTTCTGTCGACAGGACGAGGAGGTTGTGGAATCTTGCAACCTTCTTCACCAATGGAAGGAGAGAGGAAAATCATGCCAAGGGACTGAGGAACACAAAATAAAGTTAGTAACCCAAATATTGAATGTTAAATGTTTATTGGAAAGTATAAACAAGCCCATTAACACTCACCAGCCGGGACCAACATGCGCGTGTGTGAAATCCTATCAACTTAAAAGCAAAACTTCTTTCCAGGAAGTGTGATGGGCCCGGTGGAGTTCAGTGGTTTTCAGAGATGCTTTTTCACATGTTGTGCAGAGGGAGATTGGGCTCTCGATGTGCTCTTGGCTCCCGTGTGAGCAGCTTTCAAGAATTTTCATCGGCCACAGAAATGACAGGATTATCAAGTCAGTATTTGTTTTAACCCTCGCTCCAAACCAAATGGAGTGCTATGAAAATTTCTATGGAAGGAATGGCAGTGGGAAGCTGAAAATAACTTCGTTGGCCCCAAGTAACTCCTCTTCCTTTTCCTCCTAAAAGATCACCTAAAATTAGACAACTCAGATCTTCCCGGAGGGGTGGTGGTGGTCCTGTGTCTAAGCAGCTTTCATTTGAAGTAACAACGCAAAGAAATAGAAATATACAATAATTGGGGCACTTGGGTGGTTCAGTGGGTTAAAGCCTCTGCCTTCGGCTCAGGTCAGGATCCTGGAGTCCCAGGATCTAGTCCTGTATCAGGCTCCCTGCCTGGTGGGGAGTCTACGTCTCTTTCTGCCCCTCGCTCCTCTGATGCTCTTTCTCTCTTATTCTCTCTCTCAAATAAACAAAATCTTAAAAAAAAAATTTATTTATTAAAAAAAGAAATATACAATAATTGAACTTAATGGAAATTGAAGTCCTTGGGTTTATGAAGTAGAACAATGCTGTGTCTGATGCATTTAGGGCTTTCTGCGTTGGTGTGTAAAGAACCAGCCGATCTGTGATTCTGTAGTTGAACAGAAATCTAGAGGTAAGATCTGTGTAGGTTCACAAGTGGAAGGACTTACACAATATCCCACGGGAGACAGGAGAAGGAAGGAAATGTCCTCAAGGGCTCTCTCCCCTCCTCACTGGGAGTCCTGGGAAACCAGAGAAGGGAGCTGTAGCAGCAAGGGGACGTGGCTTCGGGCGGGTATGACGGTGGCAACTCTGCCTTTGAAGGCGGGTCTGGTAAGGCTTTGAGGTTGGCCAGTGTGGATCCGGTTGTGGATGCCAGCACCCATCTGTCACATAGATGACCTTGTGACATAGAGCAGGGCTGTCAACACCCAAACCAAAGGAGACAAAAAGCAGCAAACCCCAGTAGCTTAGAAAATGGAGTTGAGGCTCCATAGTTTAGGAGAAACTTCTGGAATCTGGTGACTGACTAAGTTGCAGAGATCGAAGGAGTCTTAGAGAGCTTCCTGGGTCTGGGAAATGATCCAAAGTTTAAGAAACAGTTCAGAACGGTCTTGTGGCATGTTACCCCTAACTTGGGCTGTGTACCTGTCAAGCAAGATCTTGTCTTCCTCCCAGACGCTTTCAACTCTGGCAACTGGGAACACTTCTCATGGGGAAAATCGGTTTGATTTGAACAGGGCTTTATTTTATTCTTTTGACATCCAGGGCTGAGTCCCCACGCTGCTGCAGGAAGGAACCCCGAGTGACTGCCTTGTGAAAGGCAAGGTACTTCTCGGGCCACATACTAGTTCTAGGTCTTCCCAAAAGATCAGCACATACTGGCTTTGGATCCAGCAAATAGCTCTTCATCGCCGTCAGTATCAGTCAACACTTATTATCAGGTCCTTCCCCTGCAAGCGAATGTTCCTTTGATGTCGCCACTGTTCTTCCTTCAAAGACATTTTGAAATGCGGGCTTTGATCGGGCAAGTATAACTCTTCTGTCCTCACCTTCTGTCCTTGCTTTCAGCAAGTCATTTTGAATGGTTGGTTAGTGTAAGGCTCTGTGCAAAGTCTGTGGGAGGTACAAAAAAAAAAAAAGAATAGACTACGATCCTTACCTTTAAGAAGCTTGGAGTTTACAGTCACATCTAAACCATCAAGCTCTTATTCATGGCGGACAGACACTCTCCCATTTTTCTTTCTCTGTCCATTAGAGGGAGCAGAGAGGGCGAAGGAGGTGCGATTTCTTCTTTACCCAGAGAGGGGGAAGACAAATGGCTGAATTTCCCCTCATTTATTGGAGTGGATGTGGAAACATGTGCCAAGCGTGGCCTGCAAGTCTCAACAAACAGCTTGCCAGCCCCCAGATAATCTCTAATCGGAAGGACTTGGCCCTTGTAATACATAACATTTAAACGTGTTTACAAAATAATATATTAAGACATGTTTATTTATAGAAACCAAGTATAAAGAAACAACCCAAAACTCACCCAATATGGAAGTTACATATTACGTAACTTCTAAATGATATATAGTAATATGTAACTTAATATGTACATAATATGTAACTTCTATATGATATATACATGTATATGTATGTATACATATACATCTATAGTCACATGTAATCTTTGAAAATGGTAGATGGCCTCTAGAGTCTAAGGTATGCTTTGATGACTGCAAACTTTTCAAGTGAGCACAAAAACAGGTCAATGCAGCACAGCCCCAAATTCTAAATCACCGCATTAGACACAGTGAAAAACACATGATTGCCATAACCAGGCTAAGAACTGAATATTTATTTCTGTCTGCGTTACCAGCCAAAACTGTGTGGCTTGTCACAGCCTGTTTTTTTTCTCTTTATTATATTAGCAAGGAACACTCCGAGCATTATTGAGGAAATTAAATTAAATTTAAAAGGCAATATTCAGCTCTAACTGACTTGTACCTGCAGTAATTCAGGAGCCGTATACACTCCAAGGAGCCTGCTCTGGGTGGAAAGGCAGACCCTTGGATATATTTGACCCTACACCGATGTGTCCAGGGACATCCACCTGCATCAAAGCCTCAGGACTGGGTTGGCTTGTAGTGTGGAGTTAACACAAATGCTTTTGCCTATCATTTTCTTCTTTATTTAAGGACTAGACTGTAGGCCAGCTGGAAAAATTACTCAGCGACTTTGAGACATCTCCCTGTCGGCTCCACATTTGGTTGGTTTGGTTATCCGTCCGCTGTTCTGTGATCAGGGGAGACGAGGGTCAAAGATAGCAAGTTTCCTGCTTTAACCATTTTAGCTAAGATCCCAAGTACTTCATTTTCATCTTTACCTCTGCCATCTCTAGTCTGCCCTCAGCAGAGATAGTAGGAAGTTACCTCTAAACAGAATGCAAATGCATTTCATTGAAGCTCCTCAGTATATTAAACTTTATTTTTAAGAAGTTCAAGTATATGCAGAAGTGGACAGAACAGTGTGAAGGACCCCAGTGTGCCCTGTACCCAGCTTTGTGGATTTTCAGCTCAGGGCCAAACGTGTGTCTTCCCACAGCCCCCTCCCCCCACTGAATCTGAAGCACATTCTGGGCATCACATTATTTTTCTCAAACGTGAAGAATCCCTGAAAACTAAAGCCTCCTTTTAAAAAAAAAAATCACAATTGTATTATCATGCCTTTACAACATTAATTCTTCCCAGTCAGTGTTCAAATTTCTAACTGTTTCAGAAATAGTTAGTTTCAATTAGTGTTGAAACAAGGGCTACATGTCAAGCACCACCCCTCCCCCGACTCGGTCACGCATTTGTTCTTTGTGAGGATATTTGGTGAAGAAATTGGTTTGTTTTTCCAACAGTCCAGCTGTTGCTGATGATGTCCCCACAGTTTCTTTTAACATGTGCATCTCTCCCCTGTTTTTCCTTTAGATCGGTTGTTGGATCCACAGGCTTAGTCAAACTTGGGTTTGACTTTGTTTTTGGAGTTGTTTCCTCTCACCAGGAGGCATGTAGTGTCAGGATGTCTTTCTTTCCATGATGTTAGCAGATGTTGATGACCACTGACTAGACCTGTAAAATGGTGCTGTTCTGGTTCTGTCATAGGGTAGCCACAATGCTCCAGGGGCTTCCAAACAAGAGACTGCCTAGCACATAGTAAGTGTTCGAGAAAATATTTACTGAATGGACTAATTTCCATCAGAACCCCTGTGACATGAGAAGTAATTAGAAGAAACCTTGGTTGCCTAAGATCTGATTACTGAAGCATCTCTTTTCCTCCTGGAATCCCAGGCCTTCTCCATTTTGCATCAAGTATCATGTCCACATTACTTGACCACCTTCTGTCTTTATCTTGGCCATACTTACTATCTTTGGGTACTGGGTGCCAAATTTTAAATGTGGCTGTTTTTCAGAAGGTCTTTGGGACTCATCCAGTGATGATCCTTTCTCAGCCTCCTATCTGCTTAACTCCACATCCCTTACAGATTGGAAATGCGGAGAGACAGAGGGCAAGAAAAGTAAGCAGGCCCTGAGCTGTGTTTTAGAACAGAGAGCCAACGCTGAGCACTCTTGATTGGTGTAATAGTCCTTGAAGGTGATCCCACTTGTGACACCCTCTCTTTGCAAAAGTGTCCTAAAAAGTGACATTCTTCCTAGACTCTAAGATCAGCCTAGTTTATAGCAAAATAAGCTAGCCTCATATCTGCCTTTTAGTTGTATGCCTACTAATCAGTAAATATAAAGTCTCTGTAACAGCCTTAACATGGTGTTTACAAATACCCCTAGTGTGGGTAGGTTTGAAAACGCTATTAGCTTTATTCTTCTGACAATACAGAGGATGTAATCACAGTCAATACTTTCAATGCTAAAGGTTTTTCACAAGCCATGTGATCTTGAAATGCAGTTATCAAGTTCTTATATTTGAGATGGAAGATGTAGGGCTCTGTGTTCTTTGCTGCTGAATATTTTGGTTTTCATTTGCTTGCCCACATGGACAGCAGTATAAAAAAATAGACATTTCTGCTCTGATCAGAGTACACAGCAGGGAACAAAGCAAAACAAGCCTTTGGTGAGCAGAACAGTCTGGTGCGTATGGTAGGAAAAATACAGATACAACCCAAGTTTTATCCCATGGAGGGATCTGATAATGTGCTTCAGTTTTCAGAGGGGGGATGTGTTCTCAACATTTTATGGAGATCATGAGTCTAGTTTTCATGAAGCTAGGAGATGAGACAGGCTTTGAAAAACCAGCAAGAGTTGAAAAGAATAGGAAGGACCTTCCAGAAGAAACAGAATGAATGACACCTTTGGGGCACATTTATGGGTAACTAAGTGATTCTAGCTTGACCAGCCTGGAAGAGGTCCCTAGACAGATGTTAAATAACAGGCAGATGTTGGCTGGGGCCACAGTAGCAAGAACCTTCAGTGTCACGTGAGCCATGGTGAGAGGCTGAAGGCTTTGACCTAGGGGTGTGACACAACCTGGTCAAGCGAGGGCATCTGAAATAGATGGGAAGGTGGGAGAAAGAGAAGTTGAAATCAAGGCATTAGCACAAAGGAATGTTCCATTCGTAGAAGCTGCTGGATTGGGCAGCTTAGTGGAAGGAATAGGCGTCAGGACGTCTGAAATCCATAGACTGATATGGAGTAAGAGAGAGAAATGAGGGAAAGGAACTGCTTTGGGGGAAAAATAAGATTTAAGGGGTATAGCTAGACAGTTGCATAGAAGTTTAGGAATGTCCCGAAGTCCATTGGAAATACACAGGCCAAGAGCTTAGGAAAGAGTTTGACCTAAAGAAAAGATTTTGGGAATTGTCCGTAGAGAGATAATAGCTAGAATCTATGCGCTAAGAGATGCTCAGAATTTTTTTCCACTTCTCCCTCAAACTCCCCTGCTGCCATCCATATTCAAGTTAACATCTTTTTTGGGAATTTTTTTATTTGAGTGTAGTTGACACATAATGTTAAATTAGTTTCAGGTGTACAGCCTAGCAATGAGACAAGTTTAAACATCATGCTGTGCTCACGATTTCCCTGATGATAAGTGATGTTGAGCATTTTTTCTTGTTGTCTGTTGGCCATCTGAATGTCTTCTTTGAAAAAATGGTCTATTCGGTCCTCTGGCCATTTTTTAGTGAGGATGTTGTTTTTTGGTGTTACGTTGTGTAAGTTCATATATTTTGGATATTAACCCCTTAGTGGATCTGTCATTTGCAAACATCTTCTTCCATTCAGTAGGTTGCTTTTTGTTTTGTGGATGGTTTCCCTCACTCGGCCAAAGGTTTTTGTTTTGATACAGTCCGAATAGTTGAATCTTGTCTTTGTTTCCTTTGCCTCAAGAGACATACCTAGAAAAGTGTTGCTATGGCTGATGTCAGAGTGATGACTGCCTATGCTGTTTTTAGGATTTGTATGGTTTCCACTCTCACTTTCAGGTCTTTAACCCATACTGGATTTGTTTTTGCAGAGGGTTTGGAAAGTCGTCTAGTTTCATTCTTTTGCATGCATGTAGCTGTCCAGTTCTCCCAGCACCATTTATTGACAGAGTGACCATCTTTTCCCCCATTTGAAAATTCTTGCTGCTTTTGTCATAGACGAGTCGGCTATATAGGTATGGGCTTATTTCCGGCCCCTGTTGTAGTCCACTGATCTGTCTTCGTGCCAGTCCCATTGTGTTTGGATTACCATACCTTTGTAGTGGATCTGGAATTATGATTCCTCCAGCTTTGTTCTTCTCTTTCAAGATGGCTTTGGCTATCCAGGAACAAACCAGAACAAATAATACTAAAATGTGTATGGAATGTCAAATACCGTCTCTTATCTGGACTGTTGAAATACTCCTCATTCAAAAATAGGTAGCCCTTGTGTGGGTTGTCTCCACAGCAGCCTGATTTCCTCCTTCCAGGCCTTATTCCAGTCTGTAATTGGGTAATTTTGAGGATGGTATTGCCAATTTTACTTACCCCTGAAGTTCTAGCAACTTCCTTGGTGCCTGGGACCGACTAGAGGCTCAATTTCAGCAGAATGTCACTGCTGTAAAGTAGAGAGAGAAAAGTGTTAAGAGAACGAAGATGTTCACTAAAGGAAAGGCAGGCAAAGACAAACAGGAAGGCAGGGAACAAAGGCTGAGGGCGAGTGGGGACTCAAGGGGCGATGGCCAGCAGGGATGAGCCTACAGGAGGCAGAATAACAGTGACAGTAGTCGTTCCCATTGGGTTCTCTGTATATCCTGGTTACTGTATATCTCTGTATATCCTGTATGTCCTAAGACTGGACGTGGATGAACTCGGTCTGAAGTAACCCTCTAAGGTCAGAGTTCCCATTGTCTCTCTTTTACAGATGAGGGAACACGGCGCAGAACAGCTCCGTACCTTGCACAGGGACACATGGGGAAGCCATGAGTGAAACCAGACTGCCTGGCTCCCAGAACCCAGAGCCTCACCCACCGCCCAGCTGCTCCTGCTCCTTCTAGAAGGGGACAGGAACAGTGTGCAGCGAGTGTGGGCACAGAAGGTGGAAACGGAGCAGGAGGAGCAGGCAGTCTTGCTGACCTTTAGCCATGGAGACAGGACCACAGTGACAACATCACATTTCCCACATTGGTTCATAAATTCTATAGAAATTCTATGAGAAGAGTCTTCCCAACATAGTGCCCAGGGATAAGAACCCGAAGAAGATGCTTTCTTTGGGAATAGAGAGTTTTGATCATGTCTTCAGGATTTTTGTACCAGATGCTCCAACACTGAATTTTTTTTTTTTTTTTACTATCTTCCAGTATTGTTATTGTCTTAAAATAGTCCTTGAGAGAGAAGGAGGAGAAATCTGGCTTTGACAATAAATACCGTTTTGCACAGCAAACACACAGCTACAAAACCCACCAGCCACAGCCAGGTCAGGCAGACATTCTAGAAAAAGAGTGTTTTCGCCCCTGAGTGACAGACTTGACTGATGGGTGTCTGTCATGTCACAGAATGTTGCACACTCCCGAGGCTCACACGTGCTAAGATTTTGGCAGATATATTTGATTCCTTTAATTAAGGAACGGGGAAGATATGCATAACAACTATTTTGTTCCTAATTGATGCAGATCTGCAGGGCACGTGACTAAAATCTGTTCCCAGAATTTTTTTTTTTTTTTTCATTACGGAAGTTTTGGAATTTGACTTAAAATATATGCCTATATATTTCTCTTCTTCTTCCTTTTTTTTTCTTTTTTTTTTTTTTTTTTTTGGTAGGTGATGACTTTACCTAACCCCAAATCTAACTATCATGGTCACTTCCCACACAGTGGGAATAGAATTTATCTTTTTTTTGTGGTGGGGGGGGGGGTGGTTGTCCCACAAAGAGAACTTTTCTTTGCAGCGAAAAAAGAGATCACAGGGAATGACTTCCAAAGCCCTGACTGCCCAGGTAACCGTGGGTGGGTGTCTCTTATTTGGGGTTAGGATGAGTATTTAGACAGGGAAGCCTTGTTACCAGCTGTAGACATGGACAGAAGGTCATTCAGACGCCTTAAGCTAACGCGCCTATACGTGCATTAGAAGTTCTATAAATGCGGCTTGTGCTTCCCTGCTTGGGTGGAGATTTGGGCATTATCATGAGGGAAAGGTAGATGTTGGTCTTTCCAGAGGTAACTCCATGGTCCTTCTGTGCAGACTCCCCTTTTTTAAGCTTTTCACTCTGAAAGCAGGAGCCTGGCTTCCTAGATACAATGCAGTACCCTTCAGGGTCTCTGACGATCCAGCTTGAGAACACAGAGAAAATGATTCGCTTTTAAAAAGTTAAGTGTAGCTTTTTCATAGTGAATTCTCTCTGGAGGCTTGTTATTGTTGTTGTTTTAAATAAGCCAGGACAAATATTTGGCGACTTTAAAGCATCAGGAAATCAGGAAAACATCAGGAATTAAAACTGGACCCCGGCCTGACTTTGGATCACTTATAAAAGACACCCGTTCCGTTTGGCCTGTCCTTAGGCGGGAGAAGAGCCTCTGAGTACAAACCAGACGATTCAGGTTGAATCTTGCATTGGGAATTTAAGGGAAAATACTTGATAAAGAGGCTTTTTAACAAGCAGAACTGCCTTGCCGATACTCTGCGGAGGAGAGAGAAAGAATTGGGACGTTATCACAAGGACCTTTCCATTTCCCCACACCTCGCTGTAAGCGTGCTGGTTGCCTGGCAGGGATGCCCACAGCACGGTCCCAGGGTCCGATTAGAATTTGATTTTGGAGCCTGGGTACTGCTGTGCGGGGACACTTAGCAGTGGGGCGTCTGGGCCGTGCAGAGCATGAGGCTGTGAATTTTGCTCACTGACGACGGGACTGTTGGCCCAGATGGCGGGGCCGTGGAGTTAGAGCCCTTGGACCAGAACTGCGGTGCGGCCACCTGTCCATTTCCCATCAGACACTCAACCCAGAACTTTTAAAGGGGCCCAAAGGGCGCTGGTAAGCTGGCCAAAAATGCAGTCGTATTTTTTGGGCTTTTTGTGCATTTTGTAGTCAGAAGTGTCACTTCAAGGGTGTTTACATCAAGACAAGTTCTGTAGCCTCTCACACCAGTGTGAGCCATGAGTCTCCGTGACTTATAGTCAGGATGAGGGTACCTAACAGCTAATTGGGTATTTTCCCTGTACCAAGAATTTTTCCAGGCACTTTCTCTGCATTTCCATGTTGAATTTTCACAAGCACCTTCTGCTGTGTGTAATAATAATGTCGGCCTTCCGCAGAGGAGGAAACTGGCGTAGGGAGGCGATGTGACCTGCCTAGGTCAGAGTCCGTGCCCTTTATCTTTTAGGTCCTTTACCCCAAAGCCTCTCTAGGAAGGGACACGCGAGCTCTGGTACCTGGGAGTCAGAAACCTGGTGTCTGCAGGTGGTGATCCCCGGGCAGGACTATGACGCCGTCTGAGGGGGCGCTGTTTCCAAGACACCCTTTCAGTATGGTTGACAGTTACAAAAGCTAAGGTCCTTCTACTTTTTTTTTTTTTTTAAGATTATATTTATTTATTTGAGAGAGAGAGAGACAGTGAGAGAGAACATGAGAGGGGAGAAGGTCAGAGGGAAAAGCAGACTCCCCGTGGAGCTGGGAGCCCGATGCGGGACTCGATCCTGAGACTCTGGCATCATGATCTGAGCCGATGGCAGTTGCTTAACCAACTGAGCCACCCAGGCACCCAGGTCCTTCTACTCTTGCTTTTGTCTGAAGAAAGTGTCCAATATCTGTTAGTGTTTCTTCGTAAGAGGTTGGGTCCTTGGCACCCGTGATACAAAGCTGGCTTGCTTTCTTATCGGACTTCCTCATGGAGGCATGAGGAAGGTGCTGATGGGTCTCCCTGGCGACCCAGCCAATGGGTTGGCTGCCGAATCATCGGGGCAGTGGTGAGGAACTCTTCCTGCCACCCTTCCCTCTTCCTTCATCCTTGACTCCACTTCTTCTTAGCTTAGGGAAGCTGGGTCCACATGACTATCGGGTCACTCTCTTGGGTTAGAAAGTTCCATGGCGTAAACCTCTTAAATAGTAAGACTCTACACTCAGCTCTTGCCTGCCTCCTTTCTCGAAGTACTTAGTTGAGTAAACTGAGCGATGAATCATTGATACTCTGAATAATTGATACTCATGGGCAGCCCCCTTTCGTTTTTCCTCGTCGATGCGTGAGACCCAGGGATAACCATATTTCTGGAAGGCCAGCTATGTCATAGTTCACAGACCCCCCTTATAGAGGCCACAGGTGTATAAATCCTCGGGTCCAACCCCTGATTGCTATATCTCTATCATAAATGTCTGATCAAAGAGCAATCGGGCTCCCCTGAAACTAATAACATACTATGTGTTAACTAAATTGAATTTAAATTTTTAAAAAAATTTTTTAAATATATAAATAAGCATTTGGGCTAAAGAGTAATGAGGAAAGCCTATGGCATTCTGGGTCTTCAGTCTCTGGTTAAAGAGTTATCATACACTCTGCCCCTCAAAGACATTCCCTAACTGGGCTATAGCGACAGATTATCCTGCTGATTCAGAGACAACTGTTCTGTCACGCAGGCTTGTCTTCATTTCTGGGCTGGTTTTGATTTCCTGAGCAGCTTTGTGTGAGAAACGCCAGGCGTTTAGAAGTCTCAGCCCCCTAGGAGAAGTTGTTTATCATAGAGGAAAACACCCCATTTTCATGCTCTCCTGAATACTCTTCCTCCCTGGAAGAAGCCTCCTGAGTGTCAAAGCCCCGCCCACCCCGGGAACGCATGCGCATTCCCTCTTCCCTTGACCTTATTTCCCGCCATTTTCCTGTCAGAGCGTCTCTCCCTCCTCTGTCTGGCTGCCTTCAGCTACTCTTCGTTCCTTCTCTTCCCCACTGTTTGCTGAGCGGGTAACTAAGCATGAAGTCCTGTTGTTTATTGAGATCATAATTTTTTAAAAAACACTTCTGCTGGGAACCGAATGGCCACTTGGAAACGCCAACTTTCCCAAGGAGACCAGCAAGGTTAAGATGTAGAGAACGGAATTCAGACAGAAACACATTCGGGCCGAGTCCGAGGAGGATACAAGCATGTAGAGACCCTTAGTTGGGGGTATCTGTGCTCTGGTGTTTAAGAGTGTGGCCACTGGGGAACGCCTGGGTGGCTCAGTGGGTTAAGCCGCTGCCTTCAGCTCAGGTCATGATCCCAGGGTTCTGGGATCGAGTCCCGCTTCGGGCTCCTTGCTTGATAGGGAGCCTGCTTCTGCCTGCCCCTCTGCCTGCTTGTGTGTACTCTCTTTCTCTCTCTGGCAAATAAAATCTTAAAAAAAAAAAAAAAGTGTGTGGCCACTGGAGGTGACTGCCAGGGTTCACATCCCCACAGTGCCACTTCTAAGCTGCGTCATACCGAACGAATTACCTTGTCTCCCTCTGGCTCATTTTATTCCTCTGTAAAATAGAGACAGACGTCGTACCTCGTCCGAAGAGTTGTGAGGGTTGGATCTGAGTGAACCTCCTTAGAACCTGGCATGTGGGAAGTGCTCAATAAATGTTACGAGGGAAGCGTTCACCGACGGTTAGAAAAAGCTGTGCTTGCTTTAGGTTTGCATAAAAAATATCCTCTTGGAGCCGTTGTGATAATCCCTACTAAACTTGACCTAATAATAACCTCAAATATTTTTATTTTGGTTTTCCTCCATCTGCCATGCCCTGGAAGGGACGCGGGAGCTGTGCATCTGCATCTCTAGAACTCTCTGATTCTCTGCCGCTGAGACTTACCCCCTTCTGTTGACCGGCCGCCTGGTTCTTTTTCTTCCGCAGGTGCTGGAGAGCTTCAAAATCATGGACTATAGCCTTTTGCTGGGAATCCACATCTTGGACCATTCCCTCAAAGAGAAGGAAGAGGAGAACTCACAGAATGTGCCTGATGCTAAGCGGTCCGGGATGCAGAAGGTCCTCTATTCCACGGCGATGGAATCCATCCAGGGTCCGGGCAAACCTGGAGATGGGATCATCGCAGAGAACCCGGACACGTAAGTGCACCCGCCCTCCTGCGCACCCTCCGGGTCGTGGCGGCCCATGGCAGTGGGGAATGACACACAATCATGTGCCCTCCGTGAGGGCTTTTTGAGAACGGATTCATACCTGGTGCTAAAATGGGTCAAGCAGCCTTCATTTCTGCTCCTCTCCGGGTAACTAGATGCCTGGCGGTGCTTCCGGCGATTACCATTCTTTCCCCCATGTGCTTGCTTTTTTCCAATGGCTCCATTTCGGAACAATGGCCCAAAGTGTTTCTGGCTACCCCCACTGGCTCCATATTCAAAACATTCCCCCACACAAGGGAGAACATGCTTTGAATTTGAATCAACGCGTATTTAAGCAGACACGGGGTCGGGATTGCATTCGTCATTCAGAGCTCCTCGTCTGCAGGAGAGGACTCTCTTCTGCCGGATCCTCTACCCCCTGGCAGATGTGGTCTCTTGCCTTAGCCAGATGTGCTGGTAACTGCAGGATCCATTTGCATATATAAAGTCCACACTGACGAACAGAAACAATTGCAACCGAGGAAAATTACTGCCGCGGCTGATTGTCACGTGCATTGACCAGCTGTACAAGAGAGAGAACGGAAGGCGCCGCTTTCCTTGGCCGTTAGCGAGCTGCCTTTTAGGAGTCTCCAACAATGATTAAATCACGGACATATTTCACTTTTTCTTTTTTTTTTGGTAAAGATTTTATTTATTTATTTGACAGACAGAGATCACAAGTAGGCAGAGAGGCAGGCAGAGAGAGAAGAGGAAGAGAGCCCAATGCAGGGCTTGATCTCAGGACGCTGAGACCATGACCTGAGCTGAAGTCAGAGGCTTTAATCCACTGAGCCACCCAGGCGCCCCCATATTTCACTTTTATAAAGGAATACATATCAAACTTTTAAAAAATCCTCACTTCTCCATCTATCTAAATGCCCAATAGTCAATTAAACAAGGGATTCTGTATCAGCATAAAAAACTACAGAGCCATAAAAAAACACATTATCATTGAATACAAGCAAATGTCTAATCACTTAGCGATTGAAGAATTCAAGTTATAAAGCATGTTAAATTGTTGCTTTTGTGGACTAATAAACACCTAAAAACACGCATTTACACTAGACGGGTTTACCAAATGCTAATAGTGGTCCTTGGCCTCCTAGGAATGGGTTCTTTTAAATATGTTACACTTCACAGCAAATAGGTAAAAGCATTGCATTTTTAAAGGGGAGTATTTAAAAAATACTTTAAAAATTCGTTCCCGTAGTTTTAAAATAGGAATGATTTTTTGTTTGGATTCTTCCCGTCCAGCTGTCCTGAGTCAACAGCTACATTTTCATTCTCCTGTGTGGGAAGTTCAGCATTCTGGATTCCCAGGGAGACCTTACCCAAGGCAAAAAAAAAAAAAGACTGGGAGTCCAGAATTCTTAAAGTTGTCCATTTTTATTTAGTCTGTTTATTAGAAGTGATTTTTAACTTCCCATTATATGTCATAAACTATTTTCTCTCTTGCTCTATCAACAGAATGGGAGGCATTCCAGCTAAAAGCCATAAGGGAGAAAAACTACTTTTATTTATGGGCATTATTGATATTCTGCAATCATATAGGTAAGAGATTTGGGGAAGTAGCCTTTCCTTATTTCAAAATAAATCAACAAAAGGTATTCTGAAAATCCACTGCATGGGAATGATTTTACATTCTCATTTGTATGTTTCTGTGTCTTTATGTTTAGGTTAATGAAGAAGCTAGAACATTCCTGGAAAGCTCTGGTCTATGATGGGGTATGTGATTATCATGTTCCTTGATATCTATATATTTTTCTGATTTCTCAGACTTTAGGGGGTGTCTAGGAAGTCGCGTCAGCAGAGAAAATGATGTCTTATTTTTGCGTGAAATCTGGACACACTTATGAAAGGAGAGGATGCTGGGAAGAAGGGGAGACTCTTTGCCTGGGCCCCGGAAGCTCAGGAGGGCAGTTACAATGAGGTTCTCACAAGACTGAGCTGTGGCGTGGTCTGAACCTGACTTTGGTGGACCACAGCCCGGGATTTGAACCTGCCAGGCACGTTGCTTGTGATTTGGCCTCTCTTGGCCTGGTTTCCCATCTCTCCAAGAGACATGGTAATAGTACCTAGTACTTGCCTCATTGGACTGATATAAGGATAAAATAAAATGATGCCCTTTAGTTTTCAACACAAGACATACGAAGTTACAGTTGGATATAGGACTAAGACTGGCTGGCATGAGGATATCTGTTGAACTCAGAATTGTATAACCAAAGAAAACAATCAACTATCCACCAACAGCCTCCCTCCCGAACCCCCTCTCTCTCTCAACCCACATAACACACATGCATGTTCCTCTCTGGGTATTAGATTTGAACTTTTTGCTGCTGACAGAACGTTACTAGCCTCAGTCTCCCTCAGTTAATAACCTAAAGTGACACTTCCAAAGAAGGTATCAGTCCAAGATTTGTTCACACCTTTTTTTTAAAAAAAGATGTTAGCAGATGCTTTCCTTTGAGAGAAGATAAATTATGGATATCACTCTTCTCCTTTATTGGAAAGAACACTTTCCACTGCCTCAGTTCCGTGGAAAACTGGTAATAACCTTCCAGCGTGAAAGGTCTGCGTTTGTCTACAGGCTGAGGAACGGGCTTCCTCAGAACGCACTTGTAACAGGGTCACAGGTTTGTTTCTAAGAATTAAATGTCAGCTTATTATTCAGATCAAAGATTCCTTCTATTTAAAAGCCAAGATGGTAGGTTCATTTTTTTCTCTTCCTAAGCTGACTAAAGTAGAGACTGAATAACATCTTCGCCATGGAAGGGAAATAGTAAACACACTTCTCCTTCTGTTCTCTGAGACAATGTTAATTCCCTGTCACCAGGCTAAGATTTCTGATGGGAATGACCTAGTTCTCCACTGGTCAGATGCTGCTGAGAGGCCCCTACCTTTGTCTAGTTAAAACACATCTTCCATTCTGCTGGGTTGGGTTTGGTTTTTTCTTAAGAGTATCTCTGTATTGAACATGTATTTGTGGAATTGTGAAATCAGTAAATAAGACTCATTTTTGTTTGCAAATGTGCCTCTTACCTAAGCAATGCTTCTTCGCACCAAAGAGAAACACAGTCCAGTCTCTCTTGGAAGGCAAGGTCCGAGTCTCAATGGTCTTGCACCATAAGATATTTCTAAGTTACTGTGCCTGTTGTATGTGTCCATTTCACACAGGAGCTGCGTGTCAGACCAGCTAGAAATGCCCACCTCTAACCATCCCTAACGGGCTAGAGGACCAGTAGGCCTTGGTCAAAGAAGCTTTCTCTGTACTGTGTCCTTCATAACACGCTGTTTACAGAATGACCTTATGCCTCCTATAATGCCCTGTTTCACAGATTTAAAAAAAAAAAAAAATAGAGGCACCGAGGCCCTGCCTTCTTCCTGGATCACACAGCTGTATTAAGGCTGGAACTAACATCAGAACCAGGTCTCCAGACCTCTGGTCCAATGTGGGTTTTTTCTTCCAAACCCAGAGCAGCTGCTTTATACCATCTAAATTTAAATTTTCAGAACTTCTCCTATTAGAATCCACAAACGTAGAATGAAAACGGCACATTTACTCTTTCTAGAAACGTGCATCTCGGTTAGCAGATACGTGATTACTGAATAAACATGTAGAATTAGCTTCTTCATCCATCTGCTTTCCTGGATTTATAATAAAATGCCCCTCCAGTCCTGAAGACTCCTGCCAAGCACGAGAGAATTGAGTTAACAATTCAATTCAGTTCAATTCTACCTAATTAGTAGATAATTCAGCATAGCGGAGGTCATCAGTCAGTCTTGTCCCCGAGGAGTCTTCCCAGTGTCCGTGTACCTGATTACTACGAGACAAAACCACACTATTTTCTTTTTAACCTCCATGTCACTCTTACATTAGAGTTGTTTTGCATATGTCCCCAATTTTTGTCCCTGACCGAAAACAGTATTATCCTTTATTTTAGATGAAACACTGGTTGCCTGTATGTTTAAAAAAAATAATCCAAAAGCTTCACAGGGCACACAGTGGAGTGAGAATCAGCTGTTTCGTTTTATAAAGCCGCGTCCTTTGGCTGGCTCCCCCGTGCCCCGCTCCGCACTCTCTTTCCTCAGGAATATCTGGAAACTTTGCCCACAGGGCCTTTACGCCCGTTTCCCCAGTCTCCCTCCTGGGCACCATGGGTCGCACAGATGACACATACCGCTCATTTCCGGCTGCCAGCGTCCATGCCTCCTGGCTCAGGACATTGGGCCGGCTGAGAACCGATTGCGTAGATGTTTCTTCTGGCTTGCAGTGATCTGAGAGGTAAACCTGTGCCCCCTGCTTTGTCCTTCCAGGATACCGTTTCCGTTCATCGACCAAGCTTTTACGCTGACAGGTTTCTGAAGTTTATGAATTCCAGAGTTTTCAAGAAAATTCAAGGTAAGATTCTTAGGAATCTTTTTTTTTTTTTTTTAACTTTTAGCTTACTGACTTTACTCTGGGCAATCTTTGTAAGATTTTTATTAGAAGGGTTTGGACTCTTCATCCCCAAAAGCTATGGTGACTTAGTAATTATGATGAAGTGTTCCATTAGGTATTTACTGATGCCATAATCATTAGAGTCCTAGGTTGTGGTAGAAAAAATAGAAACTGCCTACATGTCAAACCTTATCTTATATTGGGTATATATATTATGGTGCAATTAAATTGAATAATATTTAAAATAAAAATCATATTAAAGGTCCATTTAGGGGACACCTGGGTGGCTCATTCAGTTGAGTGTCCAGCTGTTGATTTTGGCTCAGGTCATGATCTTAGGATCAAGGTTGGGCCCCATGACCGGCTCTGCGCCCAGCGAAGAGTCTGCTTGGTATTCTCTCCCTCTCCCTTTTCCTCCCCCTCTGCTCCTCCTCCCACTCACATGCACATACCCGCATGCTCTCCTCAAATAACTGAAAACTTTTTCTTAAAGATTTTATCTATTCATTTGTTAGAGAAAGCAGCAGGCGGAGGGAGAAGCAGGCTCCGTGCTGAACAAGGAGCCCGATGTGGGACTCAATCCCAGGACCCCGGGGTCATGTCCTGAGCTGAAGGCAGCTGCGTAACTGACTGTGCAACCCAGGCATCCCATTTAGTTCTTACAGATACAGATATGTATAGATACACACACACACAGAGTTATTGGTTTGCATACAAAAATGCACAACAAATTCTTTTTTTTTTTTACATTTTTTTTATTGGAGAGATTGAGAGAACGAGTGGGGGAGGGGCAGAGGGAGAAGCAGACACCCCCACGGAGCAGAGAGTTCGACATGACACTGTATCCCAGGACGCCGGGATCATAACCTGAACCAAAAGCAGACACTCTTAGTGACTGAGCCACCCAAGCACCCTGCACAACAAATTCTAATGGGATATATAAAAGCGTGATATATCACATTAACAAGTAAAAGAAAGAAACCATATGATCACCTTAATAGATGCAAGAAAAGCATTGGACAAAGTACAACATTCATTCCTGTTTAAAAAAACAAAAACAAACAAAAAAAAAACCTCCACAAACTAGGCTTAGAAGGAACATACCTCAACACAATAAAGGACATACATGAAAAATCCACAATTAACACTATACCCAATGGTGAAAGACTAAGAGATTTTCTTCTAGGATCAGGAACAAGACAAGGATGTCCACTCTGCAGCTGTGGAAGTTGTGACCACAGCAATCAAACAAGAAAAAGAAATAAGGCCATCCAGATTGGCAAAGAAGTCAGATTTTCACTATTTGCAGATGACATTACACTACATATGTAGAAAACCCCAAAGACTCCACCAAAAAACTACCAGAACTGATTGATGAATTCATTAAAGTCACAGGATACAAAGTTAATATACAGCAATCCATTGCATTTCAACACAATAATAATGAGGTACCAGAAAGAGAAATTAAGAAAACCATCCCATTTATACTTGCACCAAATATAATAAAATGCCTCAGCATAAACTTAACCAAGGAGGTGAAATAGTTGTACTCTGAAAACTATAAAACACTGAAAGAAATTGAGGATGACACAAATAAATGTTAAGATATTCCATGGGCATGCATTGGAAGACCCAGTGTTTTTAAAACATTCATACTACCCAAAAGAATCTACAGATTTAACGGCATCCCTTTCAAAATACCAAGAATATTTTTCACGGAACTAGAACAGGTCATCCTAAAACTTGTATGGAACCACCAAAGACCCCGAACAGCCAAAGTGATCTTGAAAAACAAGAGCAAAGTTGAAAGTATCACAATCGAAGATTTCAAGATATACTACAAAGCTGTAGTCATCAGAACAGAACAGAAATAGACACATAAATCAATAGTATAGGACTGAGACTGGAAGGAAGCCCAAACCCACGTGGTCAGTTAATCTATGACAAAGAAGGGAACAGTACACAGTAGGGGAAAGAACGTCTCTTCAACAAATGGTGCTTGGAAGACTGGATGGCAACACACTAAAGAATGAAACTGGATCACGTTCTTAACACTATACACAAAAATAAACTCAAAATGGATTAAAAACTTAAATGTGAGACCTGAAATCCTAAAACTTCTCAAAGAAAACATAGGTAGTAATCTCTTGGCTATCACCCTAAGCAAAATATTAATGAATGTTTCTGCTCAGGCAACAGAAACCAAAGCAAAAATAAACTTGTGGGATTGGGAGGGAGACAAACCATAAGTGACTCTTAATCTCACAAAACAAACTGAGGGTTGCTGGGGGGAGGGGGTTTAGGAGAAGGGGGTGGGATTATGGACATTGGGGAGGGTATGTGCTTTGGTGAGTGCTGTGAAGTGTGTAAACCTGGTGATTCACAGACTTGTACCCCTGGGGATAAAAATATATGTTTATAAAAAATAAAAAATTAAAAAATAAAAATAATAAACTTGTGGGACTACACCAAAATAAAAAGCTTTAGCACAGTGAAGGAAACCTACTAAATGGAAGGAGATACTTGCAAATGATACATCTGATAAGGAATTAGTACCTAAAATATATAAAGAACTTATACAACTCAACACACACAAAAAAATGTGATCAAAAAATGGGCAGAGGACTTGAATAGACTTTTTTTTTCCAAAGAAGGCATACAGACGGCCAGCAGACACATGAAAAGATGCTCAATATCACTAATCATCAGGAAAATGCAGATCAAACCACAGTGAGATATCAACTCACTCCAGTCAGAATGGCTAGTATCAAAAAGACAAGAAATAGCAAGTGTTGGCGAGGATGTGGATAAAAGGCAGCCCTCATGCATGGTTGGTGGGAATGCAAAATGGTGTAGCCACTGTGGAAAACAGTTCCTCAAAACACTGAATGTAGAAATACTGATTAGTAATTCCACTACTGGGTGTTTACCCAAAGAAAATGAAAACCCTAATTCAGAAGGGTACATGCACCTCTGTGTTGACTACAGCTTTATTTCCAATAGCCAAGACATAGAAGGAGCCCAGTGTCCATCTACAGATGAATGGATAAAAAAGATGCCGTGTCTATATACGGTGGAATATTACTCAGCCGTTAAGAATGGCGTCTTGCCGGGGCGCCTGGGTGGCTCAGTGGATTAAGCCGCTGCCTTCGGCTCGGGTCACCATCTCAGTGTCCTGGGATGGAGCCCCGCATCGGGCTCTCTGCTCAGCAGGGAGCCTGCTTCCCCCTCTGTCTCTGCCTGCTTCTCTGCCTACTTGTGATCTCTCTCTCTGTCAAATAAAATAAAATCTTTTAAAAAAAAAAAAAAAAAAAGAATGGCGTCTTGCCATCTGCAACAGCATGACTGGACCTACAGGGTATTATGCTAATTAAATAGGACTAAGATCCATATTACCATATAATCTCACTTCTGTGTGGCATTTTAAAAAAGCAAATGGACAAACTGCTGCTTGCCAGAGGGGATGTGGGTGGGGGATGGGCGATATGGATAATGGGGATTAAGAGGTACACACTTTGAGTTATAAAATAATCATGGAGCTGAAAAGTACAGCATAGGGAATTTAGTCAATATTATATATGCTGGCTAACTGAACATAATAAAAAAATAAAAAGTAATCCTAGTAATAATACTATGTAGTGATAGATGGTGATCACACTTCTCATGGTGAGCACAGAGCAATGTATAGAATTGTCTATAATCAATATGTTGTGCACCTGAACCTAATACAACATTGTATGTCAATTACACTCCAATAATAATTTTTTTAATTTTAAAAGCTAAAAAAAATACAACTTTAAGATGCTTTATCAACTGTAATTCTATTAAAGCCCTTAATGCTTATAGGCATACGTTCTTTGTAGATGGAAACTTCCCCTTCTCACGTCTACCCCCAAGAAAATAGTACCTACTCTTCAAGTTTCTTCTTTCAAATTACTTTTTTAAGTCTTATTAGTCTTTCATTCCACCGCAAAATTGAGTCATACTCGCATTGTAATAATGTCTGCAAGTTGTATAATTTTTTCTAGAAATATTAGTCATCATAATGTTGAGACATCACTGAAATTCCCTACCCAGATAATGTGTGTCAAGCAGTAAAACTTAGCTTCTTGAACGGAATATAATAGTATGTTAATTTGTTAAAAAAACAACTGCTGTAAGATTTTTAGGACAATAATGCATTCAGTCAGCCAGTTTTGAGCACCTGTAATGTACCTAGCATTATACTACACAATAATATAGGAAGATTTTTTTTAATTAATTAGTTCCTCCCTCAGTAATTTTTGGGTCAGGGATTAGAACATGTAACAGATTTATAATCTAATGAAGCAATTGCCCTTCCCTCAAAAAACAAAACAGAACAAAACAAAAAAACTCACTCTGGTTTTATCTTTTCTCCCCCTCACATCAGCCAGGAAATAGAATCCTCTACAGAGAGGAAATAAACACCAGTTTAGACAACTTCAGGCAGAAGAAAGGCACCTGGGGTTTCATGCTTTCTAGCTGTGTGACCTTGAGCAGGTCGCAACTTTCCCAGTCTCAGTTGTCAGACCTATAAAAGGGCCCACCTCCCTTGGACAACCACATGGGGTTTTGAGATTTGGTGTGTCAATGTCGCCCTCCAAACCCTAAAGCCTTCTCCAGGAGTTATTGTGATGATGATCATATTGTTATGGTTCTTAAACTGCTCATAGGACATATAAACCTTCCCTTCTCTTAAAGTGGAGAGATTGCCCACTATTCTTTCCCCATCGGTGTGACCCAAAGTCCTGTCCAGTTATGTTCTTAGAGGCTGTCTATGGGTAAGCCCCAGATAAGCGCCATAATTTAAGTCCTGGAGAGCTCCCAAGGCCAGACACAATTCTCTAATGGATCAGCTGTCAGGTCCCCAGTCTGTGCAGCCCTCCAAAGGCAGAGGAGAGGCTTTGCCTGTTCAGGGAAAGCATAAACCAGCCTCAACTTTCCTCCCTCCCCTCCAATGGAATTCTCTAACGGTGTTAAGCCAAGAATTATTGCAGTGAAGACGGCATGGAAATGGAGATGGTCTGTCTGCGGCCTCAGCCGCTCCCACGGACGTATCAGAGGTGAAGGGACACCCTTCCGCGAGCAGGATGGTTGGTGATGTCCATGTGCCTCGGTTCAGGTTCCCAACACACTCCTGAAGCTGGAGAATGCTGTTTGCACAAAGGTCGGGAGTGAACGATAACATCTGACGCAGCCATGACCTAGAAAAGACCCAGAGAACAGGAAACTTCAGTGGAAAGTCACTTAAAAGCAAAAAGCAACCAGAAGTAACTGGGCTAAATTAGGCTTCATGAGTATAAGATTAAACATTGGCATGTTTGGAAATTCCCAGTCCCCAAGTTAATAAAACCAGGGTCATGAGAATTCAACTCCGTTTACCATCTATGTTTACCAACCCACCCAACCGCCTCCCAGCGCTAGAAAAACATTGCTTGGAGGCAGAAGAAGTATCCTTTAATGACATAACGTTTTAAGTCTCACCTCTGGTAAGACTTGACCTCAGAATCTGGAGACAATTTCCAGTTCGCATGTATTCAAGGAGCTTTTCATGGAAGTCGAGTCCTTGTGGACAAGTAAAATTGCCAAAACCCAAACAGTTTCGTCTCCCTCTCATGTCTGTAAAAGTCTCTTGCACTCGGCTCAAATCATGAGTCATATGTGAATGAGGAAAATCTTAATTTAATAAAAAAAATTAATGTGGTTTTACCGTAAATATCGTTGTCTCTCCTTTTTCCTCCCTGTCTAGCCTTGAAGGCCTCGCCTTCTAAAAAACGTTGCAACTCCATCGCCGCCCTGAAGGCCACCTCGCAAGAGATCGTGTCCTCAGTTAGCCAGGAGTGGAAGGACGGGAAGCGAGACTTGCTGACCGAGGGGCAGAGTTTCAGCAGCCTTGACGAAGAAGGTAAAGACGTGTCACTTAACAAAAAAAAAAGGAAAGGAAAAAAAGTCCTTCTGATCTTGTTTCTGTAGGTGATAAAGATTCATGATAGAGCAATTAGAATATACCTGCCCAAAGAAGCAAGGTGGGGGCATGCCTCGCTGGCTCCGTCTTTGGAGCTGGGTCTTGATCTCAGGGTCGTGAGTTCAAACCCCACATTGGAACTTATTTTAAAAAAGAAAGAAAGAAAAAGAAAGAAAGAAATAAAAGACAAAGAAAGTCTATTAACTCATTTTCAAAAGGATATTTACGGTATGACATAGTTACTACAAATTTTTCAAACACCTGAATAAAATAATATGTGGTTGACAGTAAAGAGGAAGGAAAAGTTGGAAGATATACTGAGGCATTTAGAATTAAAAGATCCATAATCCGCTCTTGGGAGGTCACACATCTGAACATGTTTGTGTTTTTACTATTGGACCTTGTTCTGTGTGCACGTACAGTGTGTGTGTGTGTGTCTCTGTGTGTGCATGTTTCAAACACACATATGCATTGTATACATATGTATACACACATCCTTACAGATACGTGTGTACACAATGTAACAATGAATTATCCATTCATTTAGGTCTTTAATGAATTTAATAAAGGCTTTGTGACTTTCCTCTTGCTTGTCTCATACACCTCCCTTTTATTAGCTTTATTCTTAAATGCATATAGAGATAGTCATAGACATGTATTTTCGGTCTTTTCAAATAGCATCTTTCTAAGATTTGGGTTTTCTGGCTCTTTCTTGCTACTGTGTAGCCCTCCCTTCTCTTTCTTTCCGTCCTCACCTGCCAGCTCGGTCTCCCAGAATAATGATGAATGCAACTGGTGATTGTGGGCAGCCTTGCCTTGTCCTGATTTTAAAGGGAATGTCTCTCCGGTTTCACTGTTGAGAAAGAACTTGGCTGTATTTGATACCCCTAATCGGGTCAAGGAAGGACTTTTTTATTCCTGGTTTGCTGAAAGTTTTTTTATCAGGAGTGAGTGTTGAATTTTATCACATACTTTTTCTTGTTTGTTGACTTGATCATGAGGGTTTTTTTCTCTTCTAATTCTAGAAGAGGAAGTGACATTTTAGGCTTTCCTTTCCCCCGGAGTGGTCAGGATACAGTTTTCTTCTACAGCACCGCTCCACCGCTGTCGTGTGGGGTTTCCTTCTTTCTCATCTTCCTAGAAAACAGCTCAGACCCACATTTGGTGCTTTCGGCAAAGGAGTTCATGAATCGCCTTTGCTCCACTCTACACCGGCCATTTCTGGTTCGGAGATGCCCTTTCCCTGAGACTCCCCCTGTGCCCGCCTCTCCCCTACCACATGGCCCGGGCTTCTTAGAACACACGTAAAACTGCGAGGTGTCTGCGGTCTGGGAGATAGGATTAACTGATTTTTAAACTGTGCTAGTTAAACGTTCAACTAGTACACACCGGATGGCATCTGAAGTTAGAGCGGTGAGTCCAGGTGTTAATGTGCGGGGAGAAGAGGATATAATACATACACTGCCTACCACCCAGAAAGTCTGGAGACCTGGGAAGTAGGGCACAGGTTGTGGGTTTTGTTTTTGTTTTTGTTTTGTGCAGGAGACTTACTGCACCCATTGCTTCATTTTTAAAGAGACTTCACCCAAAAAGCCACCGAAGGTTGAAGAAAAACCTACTGAGCATATTCTTTGAAAATTTTAACATACTATTACGAAAATGAATTGATCTGAATAATGCCATCTGTGTACAAAGTTTGCTACCGTGTTCGGCCTTTTTATAATGCCCCGTGCTTGGGGGCTCCCCTTTAACAGTGCACCAAGTCATCGCCAGATTCCTCTCGAGTTTTTAATCCTCTCGTCTGTGCCGCTGTCCGTTTTCCAGTTGTCTTCATTTTCTCTGGCCATGTAGCAAATTACCCAGAACATCTGCAGCTTAGTAGGACCTCTGTTTATTAGCCCACCATGTGTAAATCAGAATTCTGGCCAGGCTCGCCTTGGTTCTCTGGACATAGCTTATCAGGGTCTCAGAAAAGGTGTCAACTGGGCTTCTCTTAGGTGCTGGAGAAAATCCTCCTCCAAGGTCATCACCTGGTTGGCGGAATTCACTTCCTCATGGTTGTAGGGCGGAGGTCCCTATGCCTTCCTGTCTGATAGCCGTGGGCCCACTCCAGCCCCCCCACCTCCGAGACCTTCCACATTCCTTGCCAGGCAGCCCCCTCTATCTTCAGACCAGGACTTTCTTACAAGTCAATCTTTCTCTCACTTCGGATCTCTGACCTGCAGACAGAGATTTAAAAGGCTCAGGTGATTAGGCCAGGCCCACCTAGAGAGTATTCTCTTTGACTAACTTGAAATTAACATATGAGTAACCTTAATTACATCTGCAGAATTCCTTTTGCCCTGTACCATCCTGTACTATCCTAGTATATTGCCCAGTTCCACCCACACTCAAAGGGAGATGATACAAGTGTTCAGGTCACCTGGGATCAGCCTAGAATTCTGTCTACCATGCTAGTTTTTTTAAAAAGTTGAAGGATACAAGAGCTTGAGGAAACAGCTCTCTGCTTCAGAGAGCTGGTCCTTAAACGTTGGGGCTCAGCTCCCCGGTGTCTGGACCAAGGCCCTGGACAGATTGTCTCTCTCTGAACTGTACCACTCATGTAGTCTCTGGCTCATGAAGTCAAGACCACAGTCTGCGTGAGCCTCTCTGGTCCAGCTCCATCTGCCCTAAGTTGAGTAGCAATTCATTGGTGGGAGGTCATTTTCCAGAATGCACTCTTCACTACTCTTGAGCATGTCCGTATTATCCTCTGTATTTAGTAAGAAGGTGGGACCAAGTATATTAAAGATCGCTAGCCAGCTGGCGTGTTACATGGAAGCCTTTCTCATTTTTGCATGTAGAGCACTTTGGTTACTTGTGTTGCTGTACCGTTACCATCTGCTAATTCATCGTGGAAATTCTTTATGTTGAGCTGACCTGGAGGCAGAGCCGCACCATGTCCCAAAGTGCGTCCAGTCTCCTGGTCCAGAGCAGCCCTTCTGACTTACACCCTCTCCCTCCATCTACAGCTCTTCAAACCCCAAATCCAAAACCTCACACTCATGCAGTAGCACCTATTAGGGCCATTTTCCCATTCATACACTTCCTAAAAATGCGTAATTTTGAGCCTGTAAAGGAGGACCAGGAGCACCTCAAAATTATGTTTTATTTATTATCCTCTTTGTTTAGTCTAGGGGAAGGATCAAACAGAAGCCAGTCCAGCATGGTGACTTTAGTTCACAAAAGTCTGTTGTATATTTGAAAGTTGCTAAAAGAATAGATCCTAAAAGTTCTCACTGCAGGAAAAAAGATGTTGTATCTACACACGGAGGGTCACTAGATTGTGATGATCATCTCACAATAAATATGTGTATCGAATGGTCACGTTGCACACCTAGAATCGATACAGTGTTCTATGTCAATCGTGTCTTCATAAAAATTTTTAAAAATAAAATATCTCCCTAGGTTTAAAAAAAAAAAAAATCAGTGCAAGCCCCGCTGCAAAAGCTGAAGGACAGGACTCAGGAGTAACTCTTAGGTCCGTAGCGTTCTGTCACTGGGGACGTGCATGTGTATTTTTTAAGCAGCTCTTCTCTTGGTGACTGGATCTGTCATTAAGATACTGTCTCTGACAAGCTGGGCAGTAAGGGATACGAATTTGTCCAAAGTTTAGGTGAGGATCATTAAAAATGATCTCCCAATATGAAAAAGGACTCCACACAGATGCAGGGAGAGTGGGCGTGGGTCACTGCTCAGCCTTGAACATTTTCCTTTCCCGCATAAGTACTTTTATAGGCATCTACTGTTTGTTTGGTTTTTAAGATTTCATTTATTTATTGGGCAGAGAGAGAGCACAAGCAGGGGGAGCAGCATTCAGAGAGAGAGAGAGAAGCAGTACCCCCCTCAGAGCAGGGAGCCCGATGCGGGGCTCCATCCTGGACCCTGGGATCATGACCTGAGCCGAAGGCAGTCGCTTAACTGACCGAGCCACCCAGGTGTCCCAGGCCCTGGGATCATGACCTGAGCCGAAGGCAGTCGCTTAACTGACCGAGCCACCCAGGTGTCCCAGGCACCTACCTTTTAAAAAGAAAATAGGGAGTTTTCTCATTTTTAGAAAGGCAACCTTGGCTCTTGAAATATGAGGCCGAGAGGAGCCAAGGATGAATATGGACACAAAGGGGATTAAGACATAGCTGGCTTGGTTCAGTTGGTTAAGCATCTGCCTTTTGCTTAGGTCATGACCGCGGGGTCCTGGGATCGAGCCCCACATGGGGTGTCTTGCTCAAGAGGGAGCCTGCTTCTCCCTCTCCCTCTGCCCCTGCCCCCACCGTGAGAGAGCTTGTGTGCTCTCTCTCTCTCTCTCTCACTCTCGCTTCCTCTCAAATAAATAAAATCTTTTTAAAAGAGAGAGAGAGCTGGCTGTTCGTCTGGGCAGCCTTTGTTTCCTGGCTCTTAGAAAGTTTGAGTACTTGGATCTAAATTGAGAATGACAGACACGCGCATATCCTAGGGAGGGAAAGCAGGTTCCCTGTGTGTTTCTCCATTTGCCAATCATGCTGTTAATCTCTGTCGAATTATCCCCTTAAGCTCCTTCCAGCTTTTTATGTCATCTTTTGAAACAGTAAATCGCTTTATTAGGTTTTTAAAAGCACATTCATAATGTCATTTCCATAAAGCCATTTTGTAAATTAATGCCATTTCCTTTCTGGATAACCTGTTGGCAAGAAGCTATTTTATATGTCTTCGGCAGCACAGACGAGCGAAGTGAATTCGTAATTTAATTTGCAACCTGATACGTAAAATGAACACTTTGGAGTTGATTTAAATTATTACAGGTATTAAGGCAACATTTATTACGGAGATTCATGAGTGTGTGTTGTGTGTCTGTTTTCCAGCCCTGGGATCCCGACACAGGCCGGACCTTGTGCCTAGTACCCCGTCACTGTTTGAAGCTGCTTCCTTGGCAACCACTATTTCATCGTCTTCCTTATATGTCGATGAACATTGTCCACACGACAGGACTGCGCTCTATTCAAACAGGTGAGCCTTAGCACGATCAGATTACCATTCCGGTTATTACCACATCAGCATCACATTGAGATGATGTGAATTGAGAACATGCTGTCCCTGGCGCCCAGAACGTGACTGTCACGTGCCCCGTAAGTAAGAGAAAGAGAGAACATGCTTGATTTGTTGTGTGGCAAGAAGCACATCTGAGGGGGAAACCTTGCTTATTTTTCCCCACTATTAGTCATTATGTCCTATTGAAACTATATACTTGGTTCTAGGGAAGAAGACCGATCTTTCATAATTTTTCTTGTAATAATTTCTTATGAATGGATTTTTGAAGCAAGTACTCTTGGATAGTATTGCTGGTAGTTGCAAAGATATTCACATATTCTTAAAAAAAAAAAAAAAGATATTTGCATATTCTCTTTTTGTGTGAGTGACATTAGTAATGGTGATAGGGAGAAGGATGGCCGCCTCCAAAGTCGTGCCTGTCCTAAACCCTAGAACCTTTGATATGTCACCTTATATAGTAAAAGGGACTTTTGTGAATGTGATTAAATTAAAGATCCGGAGATGGGAAAAGTCTTGAATTATTCAGGTTGTCCCAGTGAAATCACAGGGTCTTTGTGAAAATAGATATATATGGTTTTATTAACCCTGCAGTGGCAGACAGCTTCATGCTTATGTTTCTTTATAGATCACTGAGTCCTGCAAAATTCAAAACTCACTAGGAAGCTACGAGCGTTTACAGTGAATGTGTCCTTCCTAAAAATCCTTAGGTGCGCACCAGTCTGTCCTCAAGCAGTCAAGTCTGATTATGAACAGGGTCTTGGTCAGAGGGAGACAGGAAGATTAGAGTCAGAGCAAGAGGAGCGACCCAGAAGGGAGGGCAGAGAGAGACATTGGAAGGTGGAGCGCAGCTGGCTTTGAAGGTGGGGGACAGGGCCATGAGCCTGGGAATGTAGGTAGCCTCTAGAAGCCAGAAAAGGCAAGGAAACAGAGGAAGACAGCTCTTCCAATACCTTGAATTTAAGGATTTGTGACCACCGAGGCCTCAAGAGAAGTTGTGTCATTTTAAACTGCTAAGTGTGTGGTCATTTCTTAGAGCAGCGATGGACGGCTAACCCAGTCCCTCTCAAACCTGTAACAATGGAAAGGTTAGGTGTTGGGTGGCCTGTTGCGATTTCTTAAATAGAGAGTGGATTCGTTATTAGATACGTTCGCTTTTTGAACCAAAACATTGTCAGACATTGATTCTAACAATAGAAGATGATATGGTTACCAAGAGATCACAGTGTTGTGTGTGGGCTTAGCTGTTGGATTTCCTCTCTTTCCGTATATGCAATTTTGTAACGAGCTCCAGTCCCCAGGCAGGGACTACTATGCATGTTCTTGATGATTATCCGTTAAATGGGAACTAGCTCTCATTAAAAATCTAAGCTCCTGAGAATCAAGGTCCCGTTTGTGCAGGTAAACTGCTTCTTACACGGTACATCCTCCATCCCATGCGTCCTTCCAGAAAGAGGACTCAGGACAGTAGACTCACTAGTAACACAGGTGTGTTTGTAGATTCCAGCGTGGTCTCTGGGCAAGTTCAGGTTTGGTCATTGGAGCTTCTCCAGAAATTGCTTCCCATTGCTGTTCCCTTCCCTCGCCACTAGCTACAGGTTGCGGGGTGGGTAGCGGTTGAGGCAGCCCGCCTCGGTCCAGAGAAGTGAAAAGAAAGACAAGGTGAGTCATCTGACTTAGCAGGGCTTCCGTCTAGATAGCTCTGCTGGAAGGGCCAACAAATAAGGCTCCATTATAAATTATTCAACTCCCGGGAACTGTAGAAGAAATTTGGTTCGCTTCCTCGGGTTAAAAGAATTGAAAGCGATCTATACCTTACACTACCGTGGACCTTGATCGTTCCGATTTGTTACATCAGTTGGTCAAGCAACAGCTTTCCTATCTCTGTGGCAGAGCTGAGCACTTTGGTTTTGCTCTCAAATATAAATAGCGGCTTAAAAAATGGCTGGAAAGTCATAAGAAGCTCCTTGCAAGGTCAAAAACAATTCTGTGTGAAGCCATGGTGATTTCTGATGGTTTGCTACTATTCTCATTATCAGGGGCATGTAATTGGGTATGCTTGTTATTAAATTATTTACTAGAATTTTCAGGACAAGAATAAAAGGGTTTTTTGCTTGGTTTTTGGTTTTGGTTTGGGGTTTTTTTTTTTTTTTCGTGCAAGTGGTTGTGGGTCAGTATTCAGACTCTTGGCAAAAAAGTATTTAATTCTTGGGGATTCATAAGGTTCTCCTTCCTGACTAGTGTGGGAATGATCTCTGCGCACTCCTGGGCTGTGGTTTAATTCTTGGTACCTTTCTTTATGATGATACTGGTTATCGTATGTATATGGATGAGAAAAACATTAGTGTTGTCTGTTGTATTTTTTCTTTTCTTTTTTCCAAGTGACTTGAGATCAATCTTCTTTGGCATTGTATCTCCAAGTTGCAACTTGAAGATTTTATTTATTTTGCACGCACGCACGCACGTACATGCAAGAGAGAGAGAGTGCGCGCACACGCACATGAGTGGGAGAGAGAGGCAGAGGGAGAAGCAGACTCCCCGCTGAGCAGGGAGCCCAATGTGGGACTTGATCCCGGGACCCGGAGATCTTGACCTGAGCTGGAAGCAGATGCTTAACCAACTGAGCCACCCAGGCGCCTTTCCAAGTTGTAATCTGATTTCTCCTATTTAGCTGCCAGTCTGGGTTCAACTGCAAGAACGAGAAACCACGCCGTCTTAGGCAGAGAGGGCCTTGATAGAAGGAATCAGGTGCTTACAAAGTCTGTGAAACGGCTCTGAGGTGGACATCAGGAAATCACTCCCGGGTAACACCACCGAACTAGCCCACCAACAGCCCTATAGCCTTGGCCGAAATCAAGCAGGGGCTCTGACAATGGAACCCAAGCCACTGACAAGCATTTTGGTGTCCCCAGAATGTTTTTCAAATGAGCCATCATTGAAACAGGCAGACTGTCTCACTAAAATACCCAGGCCCTTTGGAAAAATCACTAGCTTGGGCCGCACTTGGCCCTGTGGCCTCTCAGCACTCACCAGCTGGAGCGGAGACGCAGGGACCCTCCAGGTCACCACCTTCTGCTTTGTTCATAGGTGACAGTAACATTGCCCGCCTGCTCCCCTGAGCATTTCTGATTTTAGCCTGGAGAAGAAGAGAGGCCAACGGCGTGCCTCCCATCTTAACCACTGCCTTAGGGGGATGCTAAGGAGAAGGTGCGAAAAAGGCACAGGGGCGCTGGAGAGAAGTTGCTAGCGTGTGAACTCCTGGGAATCCGTATCCTCACCCACCCCTGCCACGCGCGACCCTAATTACTCAACGGGGAAGCCTTACCGACAAACCGAAAAGAAATTGTCATGCTTTCTAGCACTTTTTTCCTTTAGAGCCCTCCTAGACCTATGTGGGGTCTCTTGAAACGATAAACAAACATGATTTTAAGTCTCTTCTGGCCTACTAAATTTTGAAACCTAATCCAAACAGCCTGGAAAGAAAATGAGTTGAATATTGATGTTATAATTCACATGTTGGGGTTTTGTCTCTCTGCGTCATTTTTCTGTGAAGGCAGGGTGGCCTGTTTTTCCCATTTCGACACTAAGCCCTACGTCACTGCCCTTCAGTAAGCCGTGAATACTTCCACTAGCCGTCGTCATTCTGTCCGTCTTTCTGAAATCCCTGACTCTGACAGGTGTCGATCAGTGCCGGGATGTCTCTGCATCTAAATTATATATTTTGGGGCAAGGGGGCTCGGGGCTGTCTCTTTGAATTATTCCCCTTTTTACGGGATTATTCTTTGTCACTGCAAAAACTCTGATAGAAATCTGTTCTTTTTTTTTTTTTAAGTGTGCTCTAAAGATGGAGTAGGATGCAAAGAAAGATTAGTATTTTTAAGGTATACATTGACCCTGGTGATCATGAGTATGTGTTTTCACGTTCCCCCGTACAGTTCAGTATCAGAACATGTAGCTCACAGCAGTTGGAGGCAGAGTGTGGTGGCTACGTCCTTTCTGGTCAAAGGGTGGGTTGTAAAGTCTGATTTTTTGATCCTTGAATTCTCCTTTTCTAGCAGGAGCTCTGTTCTTTCAGAGGAGGTATAAACTGAGCACTAAGAAACGCAGAGGCAAAAAAACCTTTTCTAGCAGGAGCTCTGTTCTTTCAGAGGGGGTATAAACTGAGCACTAAGAAACGCAGAGGCAAAAACACACTTTACCTCAAAACTGAGAACAGTCTAGTGGGGATGTTTACTACCACTATGAATATGAATCCTTTTCATGATTCCCTGCACTGCTGGGAGCAAAGCTGTTGCTTGGATCACGTCAAAGTATCGAAAACCCGCCTGTGTCCCAACACACAGAAAGCCTCTGCCTGGAGCCTGCCTTGACCTTCATGGCCACTCTGGCCGGCCTCATGTTTTACTAGTGTTTCCAATAGTGGGCTCCCCCAGGAGCCATGTGGGGTATTAGAAGAAGGGCAGTTGTGTCAGAAGAAATGCCTGCCCCTGGTCATTTGCACGTAGAGGACAGCTGGGAAGGCCCCCCAAGTGATGAGTCTAGCTCATGGATCGTAGAGGCGGAGCCCTGGGATCTGGCTACAGTTCATGCACTTTTCTTCCTGCTCTTAGAGTCTCTTAAACCCAGGAGAGGGATGGAAGCAAGGTGGAAGGACCTGTTGTCTTACAGACCTGTCCAAGAGACAAGGAGAGAGAAACACAGAGATGTGTGCATCCTGTGACATGCTGCCCCAAGGTCCCACCGTGTGCCAGTAGGAGGTGACTGGAACGCGGGTCTCTGGGGCCTCCGCCTCACGTCTGTCTCCCGTATCCCCCTTCCGCTAACAGCCTCCTGTCCTTTCGCTCTTGTCCTTGCCGTGTGTGCTGTGCATGGACGGTTCATGCGCCCGGTTTTCCTAACATGAATTCTGCCTCCATAACTGAGTGACCTTTTTGCTGCCTAATAGCTAGGGTATTTCTGTTAGACAAAGCGCTGGGCTTCTTTGAATGCCTGCTCTTGACATTTGTTCTAGAAGTCATTGGCTAAGTTTGCTTATTAAGAACATCATGGCTGGGCGCCTGGGTGGCTCAGTCAGTTAAGCCTCTGCCTTCAGCTCAGGTCATGATCCCAGGGTCCTGCGTGAGGCTCCTTGCTGAGCAGGAGCCTGCTTCTCCCTTAACCTCTGCTTGACACTCCCCTTGCTTGTGCTCTGTCTCTCTGTGTGTGTCAAATAAATAAATAAAATCTTTTTAAAATAAAAAATAAATTTTAAAAAAGCACATCATGGCAGGGCGCCTGGGTGGCTCGGTCAGATGAGCATCCAACTCTTGGTTTCCGCTCAGGTCGTGATCTCAGGGTGGAGGGATCAAGCCCCACGTCGGACTCTGTGCTCTGCATGGAATCTGCTTGAGAGTATCTCTCCCCTTCACCCTCTGTGCCTCCCCCCCCCCAAATAAATAAGTAAATATATCTTTTTTAAAAAAAGAATATCATGATATGCCTGGGTGGCTCAGTCGGTTAAGCCTCTGCCTTTGGCTCAGGTCGTGATCCCAGTGTCCTAGGATCGAGTTCCGCCTTGGGCTCCCTGCTCAGCGGGGAGCCTGCTTCCTCCTCTGCCTCTGCTACTCCCCCTGCTTGTGTTCCCTCTCTCTCTGACAAGTAAATAAAATCTTCAAAAAAAAATCATAACCTTGGGAACTTCTCCGCCATAGCAGTAATCGTACTTCAAATCATCAGTACTAATCTGATAATGATACTAATTATAATAATAGCTCATTCTTGGACCTTACTCAGGTCCGTGTTCAGCTCTTTCCATGTGTCAAAGTGACTTAAAGCTCCCAGCAGCCCTGGAAGGTCATCACATTTCCTATCTCCAGTTCACAGACCAGACATGCGCACAACATGGGGTCACTTGAAGGTCAGGTGGCTGCCCCGTGGAGCTGTGGTTTCCGCACACAGCATGGTACAGAGCGTGAGGCACCGGCCCCCCTCACCCGTGTTGCCCCACCTCAGACCAGTTGCCCTTGAAATGATGTTTCCCACATGAGGTCCACTCTTCCTCGTCTGTTTTCCCTTTTCTTTTTCCATGTGATTTTAAGTGTGGATTTTCGCTCCTCAAGACGTTGGAGCCCAAGCGTTCAAACCCTAGAAATAGGACATACTAACTTAAATCCCCAAGTGACCTGAAAAAAACTCTTCCCTCGAGTTTTTATTTCCAGCCCTTCCAGTACACTCCACGTGCTTACATGGTCACAGAGGAGAGACTTCTGTTAGATACGTGTCTGCTTGATTTAGAAAATCCCGTATCTTGGGGCACCTGGGTGGCTCAGTCGGTTAAGCTTCTACCTTTGGCTCAGGTCATGATCCAAAGATTCTGGGATCGAGCCCTGCATCAGGCTCCCTGCTCGGCGGGAAGCCTGCTTCTCCCTCTCCCTCTGCCCCTGCTCGTGTTCCCTCTCTGGCTGTGTCTCTCTGTAAATAAAATCTTAAAAAAAAAAAAAAAAGAAAGAAAGAAAAAATCCCGTATCTTCTGTTGACGAGGTAAGGTGCAGAAAGGACATTTGTTACTTACAAGATGAGGGGACAAGAAGGTGGGCTGCCGGATCTTTCTAGTAATTCTGGTCCTTGAACCCTGACCTGAAGGGAGGGACAGCATGTGGCCTATAGCATCGCCTTTGCACATGGCAGCTGCCTGCTGGTCCCGGATATCCTCCCGAGCCCTCCTGTGGGTGCTGGGTATGGAATCTGACCTCTGCACACCCCTTGTGGTTTTATGGCTCTTAGTCTGGTGACTCTTCCCTTGCAGACAGACCGTCACCGCCGCCGTTCATCACCTCCTCTAGCCAGGCCTTTCTCTTGCACACCCATCATTACGGATCACCAGTTAGGGCATCAGCGCCCCCAGAACACCCTGTTAGCTCTGTAACATTGGGCAAGTTACTCTACCTTCATGTGCCTCAGTGTCCCCACTTGGGAAGTGCAGATTGTTACACGGCTGCCCCAGACTGTTGTTACAAAGACTGGTTGAAATAGTAACTGGAAAGCACTTCCATTGCCTCACCGGAACCCATTCCGCACCATCAAAGTATTTGTTAAAGTTAAATAATCCAGTGATTCCATACTCAACCCCTTCCCGGAAGTTCCACCATCAGGGACAGGATGTAACCGTTTTGGTCAAAGGGCCACCCTGGAGTACTTTATGGAGTCAGCGTGCAGTCAGGGAAGTGGCAAACACTTGGGATTTCAGACAGAATTTAGTACAGAGAATTGGTTACCGAGAGTAGCTGGACACGTGAAAAGGCAACATTCTGGAAACCCAGGTAAATAACTACAGGCAGTGGCTCGGAGTAGGTGCCCTGCCCCCGGACAGAACCCGGACTCATGCAGGAGCCCCCCTCCCCCCGCCAGGGACCGGTGGCCACCTGAAGGGTAAGGATGTCAGAAGAGGATAGTGGCTGGGCGCCAGCTGTCCCCAGAGACGCTCCGCTCGGAAGGGAGAGAGGAAAAATGAGAGAGAAGTGGACCAAAAGCTTCTCTCTTCCCACACCCTCATCTCCAGCCAGAGGAGCCCGAGGACTGTAGTGCACCAGCTCTCGACCCCAGCATGACAAGGCAGAGTGGAAACGAGTTGGGAGTGACATGCCCAGGACACGGGGAAAGAAGGAGTCTGTCTGACCGTGGAGCCCCTCGCCCTGGCCCCGCACTGGAGAGGATGCTGGTCCTCAATACTAGAAGTGTCTCTGCTGATCGCTGGCACGTGGGACAGAGAAAAAGGGTCTTCAGCTCAAGAATACCACAACGAGGTTCGTCAGCCTGGGGCATCAGGTGACACCCCCTCTGACCGCAGCAGGTACATTTTGCAGGCAGAGTATCTGTCGCCCACGTCCTAGCAAAACATTTATATTTTCTTGCCAATAATACCCCCCCCACACACACACACACACCTCATCAACTGAATACGGCAATCTGGAGCACACAGTCATGAGGGACAGTGGGTGTGGTGTCGCTTTCTTTTTCCTTACAACGAAGAAAAGGATATAGTCCACTTTTCCTCCTTGTCCGGAAACTAGGTCACCCAGCGAATGAGGGCACGTGTTTTAGGGAAGAAGAATAACTCTCCTCAGGTTCCTGAAGCAAAACCCTGCCTTGTTACCCAGCCTCCCATGGGAAGATCTCATTTGGGGAATTAGGACCGTTTGAGGCCTGCCAGGATGACAAGCGAACCGAAGATCCCTTCCAGTTGTGACTGAGGCACCTGCAGAGAAAATTGGAGATTGATGGAAGCTTCCTAATATGTCTGTTGGTGGAGCTTCCCCTCCCCAACCCCAGCAAAAGAGAAAAAAAAAAAAAAGGATTTACGTCACATAGTCTGCACCTGGGTTTTACTAGGTGCCTTTTTTTTCTCTTTCAACAAATTGTAGAATTGCTTCTGAAGTGATTAGCATCTCAAATGATCCTTCTTGTATTTTGGCATGGGCAGGAAATTGAAGCGAATTTTTCAAATATCTGACATTTTATGAGGAATAATTTAGGATTCGACATTAATTCAGAGAACGCTCACGTTTCTTTCCTCCATCTTTTATTCATTTCTTCATACATTCAGCAAATACTCCTTGAGCCCCAAACACACCTGACACGGTGCTTGGGGCAGACGTGATTCCTCTCCTTCTGGAGAGCAGCGTCTAAAGGGGGAGTGTGCCCGGCACCTGGGGGGCTCAGTTCGTTGACATCTGACTCTTGCTTTCAGCACAGGTCATGAGCTCAGGGTCGTGGGATCGAGCCCTGTGTCCAACTCCACGCTCAGCATGGAGCCTTGCTCTCTCTATTTTTCCTCCCAACCAATAATCAAATAAATAAAAACCTGAAAGGGAGGGAGAATGTGCTGTTACAAATTGTGCGCTGTTACACATTATTATTTAGTTTAGGGGTTTTTTTGTTTTTTTTTTTTTTTTGGTTTTTTGGTTTTTTACTGAGGTATAATTCACATGCAACATTATTTTAGCTTCAAGTGTACAACCTAATGATTTGATAATTATGCCTGTTGCAACCCGGTCATGGCAGTAAGTCTAGGTACCATCTGTCACTGTACAAAGTTACCAAAAAATTGTTTCTCTTGTGATGCACACTTGTAAGATTTACTCTGTTGGCAGCTTGCCCGGCTGCCCTACAATATTATTGCCATGCCGTGAACGCTGCTGTAACATCACATCCCCGCCCCGGCCCGTGACTTACTTTCTAACTCAAGTTTGTGGCTCTAGACTGCATCACCCATTTCGGCCACTCAGCCCTGCTCTTCCTGGAAACCACCACTGTGTTCTCTGTATCTCTGAGTTTTCTGTTTGTTTGTTTCTGTTTGGATTCCAAATGTAAAGGAGATCATCAGGCGTTCGTCTTTCTGGCCTACATCACTTCCACATGATCCCCGTCCCTGTTGTTATAAATGGCAGGATTTCACTCTTTTTTTCTTGATGGCTCAGTAATCCATTTCTTGATAAATTGGTATGTGGTAATATTTCTAGGTACCTTTTGTGCTTAAAGATTTTTTTAATGCATCCAATTTATGGATAAGTCCTGTTGGGGGGGGAGGTGGCAGAATGTTGGCCAACCTGTGAATATCCTAACTTATCAATTAGAATTGATTTTCTGTCTCTTGATTTTTAGGCCAAAAGACTGTATCTCTTTTTCTCTTGACTTAGGCCACTCATGCCTTCTCTCTGAGAGAATGATTAGCCAGTGACAGAGGTGGCTCTGTGGCCTTCCCAGTCTCATACCCTCCTTCATGAAACCTCCAGAGGGATACCTGTGTGGGTGTGACCAGTCCCTGCATCCAGGCTTCAGCGTGCTAGTCAAGAAATTCTTAGGCACACCCGAATTTAAGGGAAAAAGAAGTTCTTTGGAGATACCTCTTTCCCTCTCAATCTTCCCAAAGGAGTAAAGCAGTTGCTTTGCTTTGTGGTTCAGCTGAAACACAGACGGGCTCATTCAAGGAACTGAAAGAACATCACAGGAAATTCCTAAAATGGAAAACCATAGCAGGAATGGGTGGGTGTTCAGATTACAGTGAAACAGGACCTCGGTTCCTTGCTCCCACCTCCAGCCTACCTGGACATAGCCCAAGCACAGCTTCCCTAATCTCAATGCTGTGTCGGATGAGTAACACGCCTGGGGCATTCTCTAGCCTTTGCACACCTGCAGCCCAGCTCACCCCTCCAACCTTAGACCAAAACACATTTCTGCTCAGCAGCTCTTCTCGACCTCTCTGAGTCTACAGTGATCCTTGACTCCGTGGCCAAGCAGAGTCATTCTCTCTACGATCCCATAGGTTTCATGACTGTCTCTCTGCTGGAAGGTCATTTTGGTCCTTGCTGGAAGTTCCCCTCTCCATCCATTTGTTTTGTCCCCAAGGGTGATTAAGCCAGCCTTTTGCACATTGGCCTGTTGCCCTAGATAACCGCTGCCCAGGTGGCCCCAGAGAGGACCTCACGCAGGCTGGTCCACACCTCTGAGCCACCTTCAGCGGCTGTGGCCTTTGAGGTGCCCCCTTTGGCTTACCCCCTGGATTCCCATTTGTCTTCTCAGCTGTCTTATCTGGCTCTCTTATCCCATGAGGAGTATATGTCTCCTGGGGCATGAGATCCGTGATGAATGAACTTCTGCCAGGGGCCTGCCATTCCTCCTACCCCTGCGGGTCCTCTGGGGCCAGGATCTGCCAGAGTGCCGAGTTTAATTTCTTCTCTGATGTACTTCAAATATACACAAAGAGCAGCAAATATAACTTCTCCCAAGGCAAGATGAAAGTGGGTCCTTTGTTTCACTCCCTGTGATCTGTGGAATTATCCTCACCGTCGCCAGCCCGGTCTCCCTGTAATTTAGAGGACTTGCTTGTCTTTGAGGGAAGAATTCCCCCGTGGAAGTCCACAGCCTGAAACCGGCTGCCGAGCCCTCCCTGACGTCAGAGAAACTAACAGACTCCGCCCCCCCGAAAGTGCACTGAAGGCGGCTCCCCAGCCAGCCGCCTGCTCTTAGCTCATTGCAGTCGTGGGTGTCGGGGGGATTAGGTAAGTGTAATGAGGGAATAAGGAGGCAGTGATAAAATCTCCCGTCAGAATAATATTAACCTCAAGTGTAATTATCGAAGAGCCCACGTTCACAGATAAAGTAATAAAGATGAAAGGTAGAATGATGTAAAGGAGCTCATTATTTTTCTGGCCAGCCGGGTCAGAAATTAGCGTGTGGAAGGTCACAAAGGTACTTCAGAAGGGCCGGGCTCGTTTTCTCAACAAAGGCTTTGGCAGAGATGAACTTGTCATCCTGAGAGCCCCTGGGAGGGTCCGCGTGCTAGCGAGGCGCCGTCTTCTCCTCCGTGCTTCCGCGTCACGGTGGAAAAATACTTCTGTGTATTCAAGTTCTTCATCTGAGAAGGCTTGGTTTATCTTTCGTTTATATGCGAGCGCCTCTGGGTCGGTGCCCTGCTCGTCACTGCCGTGACTGTTGATTTCCTTTGTCGTCCATCCCTGAGCTGTGACAGGAGAGAAGGCAGGTGCGCCAAGGCCAAGCCGGCGTGTGCCTCTTCCCTGCCCACTCCCGCAGCTTTCCGGTCTCAGCAGCAGCTCTCGCCCTGGAAGAGGTCGGGGAACCGCAGGGTCCTTTCAGCATCGCGTCCTGCAGCCCTTTTGTTTTTCATTGTTTTGTACCAAAGTGATAGGCTCCAAGTTTAACAAATAGTTGTATAAAGTTTGGGGAAAAGAGCAGGTCCTGGTACACCTCCCTGTACACTTCCTCACCCCCAGACCCAACCCCCTTCAGCTCTTGGAGCGGATTCCTTTGGCACTTAATGCCCTAGCTCTGCATACTGTGCTAAAAGGACCATTTCTTGATCTTTCTGGTTTAGGCACGAGCTTCCCACCGTGGCAGGTGGAGATTTCCCTGTGTTTTCCCCACCCCGCCCCCGCAGCACCCGCGCAGTCTTCCCACCCCATCCCCCACGCCCATCTCCAGTGTTGTTCCATCAGGCTTGTGCCTCCATCTGTATTCAGTGTTTTAGTATGACCGTGAGAAAGCTAGGTTTGCTTCCCTTCTCTGCACAACTCTTTGTTTTCTTTGTAATAGTACCGCCGCCTCCTTTTGTTTGCATAGCTTGCCATGTATCTGTCCTTAATGAAAGCCCAGACTCCCTACCAGTTGTCTCCACTGCTTTTCCAACTGTTGAGATGCATCCGGTTCTGCTAATTTCCTTGTCTCACAGAAGTTTCCCCCAAAAAGCCTTCTTACCTTCTCTGGCCTGGGCCGCTTGCCCTGAGGCACACCCGTTACAGTGGAGTCTGTCTTTCTGCCATTTTAGGGATCCTAATCAGATCCCCTGTTTGCCATATCATATATATTTTTGGGGAGTGGGGAGGGCTGGCCACCTCATTTGGGGGAAGCACTTCCCCCAGGATCTTTCTAAGAAAAGGATTTATGGGATGCAGAATATTCAAGTCCTCCCATGGCTAAGCAAGTCTTTATTCTAACCCCGACACTTGATTGCTAGGTTAGCAGACCTAGAACTCCATATGGTAAATTTCTCTTCAAAATTGTACAGGCTTTGCTCTATTATCTTCTGGTTTCCAGTTACTGTTGAGAAATCGGGGGCACTTGTGATTCCTGGTCTTCTGCGTCTGGCCTGTGGTTTTCACTAAGAGCTTATCATCTCTTCAGTTTTGTCTCCACATTTTACGATCATATGCCTCGGGGTAGATCTGTTTTCGGCCGCCGTCTTGAACGCCCAGGGACTTTTCAGTCTGCACACTCATGCTTCTGAGTTTGGGGAAATTTTCTAAACGTTTGAAACTTCCTCCCCGTCTATTTTCTTCTTTTTGAAGCTCCTTTCATGCATATGGGATCTCCTGGATTTATCCTCCACTTCTCTTCACTTTTCTTTCTTCATTTCTACCTGTTTGTCTTTCTGTCCTACCGTCTGCGAATGTCCCTTCGCTTTTGTGCTCATGGTTCCACTGAGTTTCTCATCTGCGATACCGTGTTCTCTGAGAATTCTTCTTTATTCACTGGAATTGCCCTTTTGTAACAGTCTTTCTTTATTTCACACTCAGAATTTCTTTTCTCAGTGTGGCCATCAGAATTATGGGGGCTTGGGGGGGTGGCTGCTCTGCTTTCTGTCTATTCTCCCCTTTTGGTCTCAGGTTGCGTACGGGATGCCCTTTTCTGTTTGTTCTGGTCTCCATCCTTCATGTTGGAGGTCTTCCTCCAACTCCCAGGAATCCCTGCTGGTGGCTCAAGCACGAGTTGTAATGCGAGAGAAGGCACAGTTACCCGGAAACTTAAACAGGTGCATTGACCAAGCTTTATCCCCTGGATGGTCTCTCTGAGAGCGGGACCGATGTTAGTCTCTGCCGGTCTTTGCTCTGGAGCTGGTCAGCTTCCCCAGTGGAAGATCCTTCCGGTTCCTTGCCAGGTAGGGTTTTTATGGGAGTGGGGGGGACAGCCTGGTTGTTCGCCTGCGGGACCTGGAGCAGAAAAGAGGACCGGATGTCTCAGACTCGAATAGGCACACATTCCCATCCTTGCTCTCTTTTCCCTCCGCAGCTGTGGGTCGAGAGAGCTTCTGCTCTAGGGCCTCACCAGAGGAGGGATAAAGCCTTCTGGACTTCTGCCAGAATGGGTTAGAGCATCTCCTGGCTCTGTGTCTCAGCGTCCTCGTGCTGACTTCGCAATCAGTGCCTTGGGTTTTTCTCTCCCTGTCACTGGATGTTAGCCTCCCCCCACCCATTTTAAAGGGTGAGGTTGGTCTTTTAACCCTTTGTTAGTTTTAGAGGGTTTGCAGGTGACCATAACGGTCAGAGGGGATTTATGCCAGTGGCCTCTGCTTCTTTGTCTGGAAATTGGGATCAGCCCGCAGACTCGCCGAGGGAGTGACTTAAGAGCTGGACGGGAACTAGGACCCCCGCCTCCGGGCTCCTTGTTGAGAATGGGCACCTTTCAGAATGGGCACCGTCATCAGTCCTGGCTTCCGCCGTCGTGAGTGTGTTCCTGGTTGGGTGCGAATGAGTTGAAGATGCTATTTTGTTGTTCGTAGTTGTGCATTGCCTGGTGGGTCATCGCGAGACTGTACCCTGGAAGGCATCAGGGTCCTTCCAAGGCCCTCGGCTCTGCAGGCAAGCCCTCCCCCACCTCCATCAGGGAAGGGCGAGTGGAAATGCTGACAAGACAGTAGGGGCTGGACTAAGTTCCCTTGCATTTTTTTTTTTTAAGATTTTATTTATTTGACAGGCAGAGATCACATGTAGACAGATGGGGGGGAGCAGGCTCCCCGCTGAGCAGAGAGCCTGATACAGGGCTTGATCCCAGGACCGAGCCAAAGGCAGAGGCTTTAACCCTCTGAGCCCCCCGGGTGCCCCGGTTACCTTGCATTTTTAACTTCTGTGCCTCTTCACCCTTCCATAAGCACATGGGGACAAATGGGGTTGGAGTCAAATGCCCAAGACTGCACGGGTGTTTGTCCCGTCTGCCGTGATGGATGCCAGGTCCCGCATCAGGGACCCTCCAGACATACCTGTAGGTCTCCACAGTGTCTCCTGGGTGCTCGGCAGCAACTCCAGTCCCACTGAGAGCTGTCACTGCCCTGTCCTCCCTCAGTCTGTCCCAGAGCTCTGTGGCACGTGAGGGACAGCTCCCTTACTTTTTCGAAGGGCTCCAGAGCAATGCTCCTTGGACTTGATGTTTTAGAGACTTTCAGTGAAACAGCTCTTCCTAATTTTTTACTTAAGTTCCTCTTGCCTGCCCGCCCCTCTCCTCCCCTGCCTTCCCCCTCTCCCCCTGCCCTTCCCTTGCTCTGTCTCCGTTTCCCTGTCTCTCTCTCCCTCTCACCCTGGTAATCACACCTGAGTCCCTGAAATTTGCTTTCCACACCTAAGTAAGCATTCTCTCCGGCACATCCTCGTCCGCTTTCGTAGACTTGTCTAATCCCTCAGCAAACACACGCCCCTGGGCCCGCCCCCAGCCCCCCAGGCCCGTCTAGACCCTGCAGATGGACACGACTTCGTCTCCACCGTCGGGCTGGGACCCTCACCCCATCCGTCCCTAGTCTCTCAATATCCCCGTATCCGCAAACATATCCCGAGGGCCTTCCGTTGCGGGACACTCTGTAAGATGCTCGGGAGGGTGGAAAAGGTGGGAAATCTCTGCTCTTGAGAAACTTTAATATTTGGGATTTTTTTTTTAAGATTGTAGTTATTTATTTGTCAGAGAAAGAGAACTCAGCAGGGGGAGCGGCAGACGGAGGGAGAGGGAGAAGCGGGGAGCTCCGCTTCGCTGCGCAGGGAGCCCAGCGCGGGGCTCCATCCCAGGACCCCAGGATCACCACCTGGGCTGCCGAAGGCTGATGCTCAACCGACAGAGCCACCCGCTGCCCCACACTGTAATCCTTGCATACACAGGCAGGCGCGCTGAGCTGGGAGAAGTGCCGGCAGAGACGCCTCGCCTGGCGCCGGCTCTGAAGCCCGCAGCGCAGGACGATCGCTAAAGACAAAAGCTGCACGTCCCTCAGTCCTGCCCATTTCTTAGGTATACGAAGGGCTCGGAAAATGTGTTTTCATTTTCCAAATGCACCCTTGGAGGTGCTGAAGCGTACTTGAGCTAAGAAGGGTGCCCCGAAAAGGGAACTGCTGTTGTATTAAAAAGTCTCTTTCTAAGAAAGTGTGTGTTGACCCCAAGCTTCTAGCCCTGTTTGTAACCGTCATGACCTCTGACGTTCAGGGGCAGACGGGTGGTTCAGCTCCCCGTGTCCCGCTCTGGGACAGAGTTTGTCCATTTGTTCTCAGATGTGACTCGATCCCATGGGCCATCCTAGGGTTGAGACAGGTTTAAAATTCATTTCCTTAGTGTATATGGATCACATCTTCCTTATCCATTTGTCCGTTGGAGGACATCTTGGTTCTTTCCATAGTTTGGTGACCATGGCCATTGCTGCTATGAACATTGGGGTACAGATGGCCCTTCTGTTCACTACATCTGTATCTTTGGGGGAAATACCCAGTAGTGCAATTGCAGGGTCATAGGGAAGCTCTATTTTTAATTTCTTGAGGAATCTCCACACCGTTCTCCAAAGAGGCTGCACCAACTTGCATTCCCACCAACAGTGTAAGAGGGTTCCCCTTTCTCCACATCCTCTCCAACACATGTTGTTTCCTGTCTTGTTAATTTTGGCCATTCTAACTGGTGTAAGGTGATATCTCAGTGTGGTTTTAATTTGAATCTCCCTGAGGGCTAGTGATGATGAACATTTTTTCATGTGTCTGATAGCCATTTTATGTCTTCATTGGAGAAGTGTCTGTTCATATCTTCTGCCCATTTTTTGATATGATTGTCTGTTTTGTGTGTGTTGAGTTTGAGGAGTTCTTTATAGATCCTGGATACCAACCTTTTGTCTGTACTGTCATTTGCAAATATCTTCTCCCATTCCGTGGGTTGCCTCTTACCAGGTGGTGGGTATTGGAAAGGGCACGGATTGCATGGAGCACTGGGTGTGGTGCAAAAACAATGAATACTGTTACGCTGGAAATAAATTTTAAAATTTTTTTTAAAAATTCATTTTGTCTCAGGGACGTAAAAACAGTTGTCAGGACACAGTGGGCTCTCACAGGAAGCCCTCGCTGGGTGATGACTGGAGAGACAGGGAACTGGACGTTTTTTGCGGACGAGCTCACAGCTCGCAGATGGAGGCAGAGACGGGAAGGTTCAGGCACCTGAGCGCAGGCCTTGAGGTGAGACAGTGACGTGGATCCTGGGGAAGAAGGACAGCAGATGTGTGTAGAGCACTGACCTGGTAATGTTTAGGAAGTCTTTCACTCTATCATTATGGAAGACTTCTTTGGAAGACTAAGGAGTTATAGGGTATTTATTCATTAATGCACAATTTTTACATCTTTTGTTTCTGATAACAATCCAGAGAGTGCGTATGGAATGTCTGCTGTATACTGCACAGTCTGCCACGCACTGTGTGGATACGATTTTATCCGGTGCACCTGTCAGCCCCGTCAGGCGGATACCGGTGGGGTTAGTAAAAGGGACTTACTTAGAAACATACATGACAAGAACAGCAAAAAGTCAATTATTAGGGCACCTGGCTGGTTCGGTCGGTAGGGCGGGCGATTCCTGATCTCAGGGTTGTGAGTTCGAACCCCATGTTGGGTGCAGAGATTGCTTAAAAATAAAATAAAAAATAAATATAAAAAAGTCACTTCTTACCAAGGCCATTGTGTACCCAAATCAAAAACAGAATAACTTGGCCCCTAAAATGAACTTCTAAATGCTATGAAATTTTTCCTCTAAAATCTACAACTCTTCAACCATTATGAATACACTCGCAAGTGCATGCTTTGACAGTATTCCTACTTTTGGATCTTATGAAGTGTGACCTTAGTTAATTAGGAAGTGGCCCCAGGCACCTGGGTGGCTCAGTGGGTTAATACCTCTGTCTTCAGCTCAGGTCATGATCTCAGGGTCCTGGGATCGAGCCCCCCCATCGGGCTCACTTTCCTTCTGTTCTGCCCTCCTCCACTTTTTGTTTTTGCTTGTCATGTTTGTTGCCTTATGGTTACAGAGTGGCTGCCACAGCTCAAACATCATGTCCTTACTCTGGGGACCTGGGGAGGAATTCCCCAGTTGTGACCCAGCAGCATTCTCCTAATGCTCGTGGCCAGAAGGGGACCACATGATCACCTCTACCACCCCCACCTGGAGACTACTGATCTCTCCCCACTTCCTAAACTCAAAATTTGGGATTTTGTTAGCAAAGACAAGGAGCAACGGCAGTTTTGCGGGCAACAGTGGGTACAGCCACTGCCAAACACAGCCTGTAAAAAAAAAAGCCAAGATTTGTGGGTTGTCGGTTTGGGGTTTTTTTTTTTTATGAAACAGATATATTGCTTCTTGAGTAATTAGACTGTTTCACTAAAATACCACCCACAGGATCATTTACCCCCAAAACTAAAAGCCACCTCTGTGGAAGTAAGCTTGAAACAGAGCATCCTAGACAAGAGAAAGTTTTGTATGAATCATAGATGAGTTTTCTCAATAGTCATTTTTATTCTGAGACAGCCGAGCAGTACTTAGGAGCTGGTAGCTTTGAGTTCTAGAACTAGGTATGATTTTTTGCCTTTATTTTTCCTGTTCAGTAGTAGTTGACCGTTCAGTAGTAATTTTTCCATTATGGATTACATATGCATTAATACTTTTAATTATTCTTTAAATCTAATGACTCTTTGGAATGTCTTGTGAGACCTCAAGACTTGGACCACAGAACTCATTTTGTTTCATTTCTTAAATGCTGAAATGAAAGTCTGTGTGATACCAAGGTGTCCCACCACAAATTTTTAAAGATTACCTTTTCTTTGTTCAACTAAACATTTCAATATAATTCAACCTTGGGCCAAATTCTGTTTGTTAATAACCGTGATCCCTGGGGCACCTGGGCTCAGTGGGTTAAAGCCTCTACCTTCAGTCATGATCCCAGGGTCCTGGGATCGAGCCCCCCCATCGGGCTCTCTGCCCAGCGAGGAACCTGCTTCCTCCTCTCTCTCTCTCTCTCTCCTTGCCTCTCTGCCTACTTGTAATCTCTGTCAGTCAAATAATAAATGAATAAATAAAATCTCTAATAACTGTGATGACTAAGATTAGCACGGTCTCTAAAACCTGATGATTCCGTTTCTTGACCTAAAATGCCACCCTTCTTTTACTCTTAAAAAGAACCTTTATCTCACCACATTGAAAAAGAAGCATATTTGATTTAGATTATTATGCATAATCACTTGACCTTTCCAAAATATCAGAGCCATCCGGGACTGGCTACATAATTTGCAGGATTCCATACAAAATTAAAAAGTGGGGCCCCTTGCTCAAAAATGAATAACAGTGTCAAGAGAGCAATAGCATTGAAACACGCAAGGTGGCCCCTGAGGTCATGTGCCCATGAAGCTAGCCTGGCCACCATTTCCAAAGAGGTCTTTTTGCTGTTTCTTCCAGTAATAGTTTGGTTTAGCTATTTGGGGTCTCCACTTCCCCTCCTAAGAGCTCTTGACTGCGATAGTAGCCAGGACTTTTTTCTACCGTCTTTACCGGAAACTCCGTAATCCACGTACAGTCCACGTAACACAGCTGTTAGACTTCAGACCATAGTTCCTTAAACCGAGTGCTGCCCACGGTGGGGACGCAGTGTTTGGGGATGGCAGTTCTCAGGTGCTTTCTTCCTGCTGTGAGCCTAGCAGGTACCACCCCCACCTGGAGACTAATGATCTTGGGTCCCATTTTTCCAGCCAAATTAAATTAAAACTTGAGATCTGATCCCCAAGGGAAAAAAGCCCTTAAAGAAAAGTCCCTCCCCCGTTTCTCAGCTCCCCACAGTCGGTAGAGCGTCTCCTTTCTCCCATCCCCTGTTTTTCAGTTCAGTGTGTCTGAGCACCTGCTTTTCATATCAGGAGGAAATGAAATCACTAGCAGTTTTCTTTCCCACTGCCAGTCTTTAAACTTCCTTCTCCGGGGCACCTGGGTGGTTCAGTCCATGAAGCATCACATCTGCCTTCCGCTCAGGTCATGATGCTGAGGTCTTGGGATCGAGCCCTGCACTGGGCTCCCTGCTCAGCATGGAGCCTGGTTCTCCCTCTCTCTCTGTCCCTCCCCACAACTTGTGGTCTCGTTCTCTCTCTCTCTCTCAAATAAATAAAATATGAACATAAAAAAAATAAAAGCAACTGATAAACAATTAATTAATTGGTTAAGTTTAAAAACCACCACTTGCTTCCCTTGTGCTGGTAAGTCGTCATTCTTAGAGATGCCGTTAGAGCGAGGCTTGTCTGAGGCTTCCCCGAGGTATGAGGAACTGTGAACCTGATCAGTGCTTAGGAAGGTATGTGGTCCCCCCCTCCCCAGAGGCACTTTCCATGGACATGTGGACACCGAAATGTCTCTTAAGGGTTTCCAGGAAGATGGTCCAATGCCCTGGAGAGGGGACCTTCAGAAATGTGGGGAGCTAATGCTTACTCAGCGCTCGCAAGCACCGGGTCTGCACCATCACAGTACAGGGGCGTGTCCCGTGCGCTGAGCCCTGAGTGCGCCCACGCCCCTGCAGAGGGCACGAGGGGTGCTGCAGCAGGTGCCTCCACGATGTGCCATAGAATCAGCAGGATCCCACCCGGAGCTGCTCTTGACTCCCGCGCCGTCCAGGGAGCTGATGGAGCAATGCGGGGAGACCAGGTGGGGGCTCCTCTTCCCAAGGGGGTCAGTGGAAACCCATCCATGCCTACAACAAAAACACCAGCCACCACGCCAGGAAGTTACAGAGAGATGATAGTTCTGTAGAAGGGGGACTTCGACGGCGAGATTAATAAAGGAACAGGCCACTTCACGGGAGCGGAGTGACCCCCTGCAGGAAGGACCATCAGGCACAGAACAGCACCGCGGGGCCTTTGAGCTAGAACGCCTCGAAGCTTCCTTGGGACCCTGCCATTCTGGGTTTGTCGTAAAGTGCCTCCCGCGAGAGTAGCGCTTGATGACAAGAAGTACACAGCCTCCTGGGAAGAGAAAGAAACCTCTCCCACGGGGAGAACCCCTCTCCTCCTTCATCGGGAACGGGGCAAAACCAAACCAGCAGGTGCGGCGGCCTCCAGGAGACGCGAGCCTTCCCACCGCTCTCACACTGTGCTTCCTCCGAGGAAACAGGAAGACTGTGTAGCCCAAATGTCCAGTCCTGGCAGGGGAGCTGGCTTCGAGGCTCTCAAAGAATCCCACTGGGCCGGCCACCAGTGACACGAGGTCACCTCCCAGGCCTCCGTCTCCTCAGCTGTGACAAAAGAATAATGACGTCTACCTCACAAGAGTCCTGTGAGGACAAGACAGGAACATGTCCAATATCGTGACTATCGACTCGATGCCTGAAATGTAACCTATATGCAAATACCCATTTTTTAATAAGATAGCCCTTCAGACGTTTTTGGAGAGTACTACAAAAAGTCACCATGTGCACCTAGCGGGATCGGAGGGCACCTAGAACACTCCTGAGTCCCCAGGGATGAACAGCTCCATATTCTGTCCACATGAGCCTTGGACCTCCCGTTGGTAAGCTGGTTCCAACCAGGGACTGGTTCCAACCAGTGACTCTGAAGCTGTGATTTCATTTCCAGGGTGTCCCTGGAAAGTCTAATGTTCTAACAGAATTTACTTCACCATTGATCGCCACCTCTGATGGACAGTCTAGTTTTGAAAGACATAGGCATCAGCCTGAGTTAATATCAATCATGGACTAGGAATGGTTGGAAGAAACTAACGCATTTCTGAATCCCTAGCACATAGCAAACGTACAAAGTCTGTCCGCTAAAAGAATGATGTGGTAAATGAGGTTACTCTTAAACCTTTCGATGAACTCTAAAATGATACCGGAGGGATATGTTTACTAAGGATTAAAAGATCCAATGTGGTTTCTCAGTAGTTCCATACATAATCCATCCAAATTAAAAAATATATGGATATCTATCCTTCTTCATTAAAAAGAAAGAGGAATTCGTGTTCAAAAAAGCACAACAATGGGGCGATGTCAGAGGACAGGAGCCACCTAAAAGAACTCCCAATGGCCAAAATGGGGACAGTTTGAGCAATAACATAACATAGTATGAAATGATAACCCAAAGAATAAATAGGAGTCCATACTGATATTAACATATGGTTGAATGAATGGGGGAAAAGAGACATCGCCAATGCAAAAGAATTCCAAGTAATTTATGTAGCTCCTCTGCCCTCAAAGAAGTAAAGCTTGCCTCCCCATGCCTCAAGCGTGGGCTGCCCTTGTCGCTTGTATGCGAAAAGAACAGCATGGACAGAGAGGTAGGAATGACCTGACAGCGTAGAGACTTGGTAAACACCCTCTTGGCCAGGCAACCAAGGTGCGCACCATCAGCGTAAGTAATGGTAACCGTGTATACCCTTGATGGGGCACTGGTACTTTACCTCTTGTGATCTTCCTCCCCAAAACCTATAAATCCTGTCTAACCATGAGAATCACTCAGGGGCTTCTGAGCGGCTCAGTCAGTTAAACATCTGCCTTGGGCTCAAGTCATGACCTCAGGGTCCTAGGATCGAGATCGAGCACCATGTTGGGCTCCCTGTTCAGCAGGGAGGCTGCTTCTCCCGCTCCCTTTGCCCCTCTCCCTGCTCGTGGACTCTCTCTCTCAAATAAATGCACAAATAAATAATTTTTTAAATGTTTAGAAGAAGAAACATCGCTCAAACCCAAATCATGGGGCATTCAATCAAATACCTATGAAGTACTCCTCAAAAGTGTCAAAGTCTTGTAAACAAGGGAAGTCTGAGAAGCCATCACGGTCTGCAGGAACTCGAGCAGATAGGATGACTCCACGTAATGTGATGTCCTCATTCCTGATGGGACCCTGAGACAGAAAAAGAACGTTCCAGAAAACTTAAAAAATCCCAAAATACTATGGAGTTTAGTCTTTTAAAAAAAAAAAAAAAGGATTTTGTGCTTTTTCCCTCCAAGGGACATCACCAAGCGTTACACCACAATCATGTGTTGTAGCACTTCGTTATAATGTGATTGTGAGGGATTATGTCTGAAAACGATCTCTTGAAGCGTTTCTTGAAATAAGTCGTACTTCTGATACCAGTGTACACTCAAGGACAGTTCGGTAATCTGTTTAATAGTATGGGTCTTTTTTGCAACTAGGCTTAACTGGGATTAATGTATTATGCAGATTGTATTTTAACCTTCCACGGAATCTCAGTCCATACGGGGCTAAATGGGGGTAATGCCAGCTCTCACCGCTCAGACTTCCAGTCTCCAGAATTGGGGCTTGGACCAGAGAAGCTTTTCATGCCTATATAAGGGGTAAGGAGGAGTTTCCCGCTTGTATTTAGCAGTCCATATCGGACAGACAAACACCTATCATTTTATGTCCCACATGTAGAAAACCAGGCTGTGTATCTTTTGAAGGCAGGGTCCATGCCAGACCATGCTCCAGACCCTGCTGTCTTGGGAAATTTTACTCATGGGCCGCTCACTTGGCAACACTGGTCATCAGCACTTCCGTGCTCTTTTTGCATCCACACCAGCCTTTTCGACCCTCAAGGAGATGAAAGTCAAAGCCGGAAGGCAAATGTTATCTCTGAAATTGGTTCTGTGTACACTACTGATTTTTATATCTTAATAAACAATCAGCCCCTCTCTTCCTGAGAACATAGTACATTTCCTCTGAATTCGTAAACTGTTTGATTAGGTTTCATGTGCATGGCTTAGCCCTGGGTAGACACGTGCAGGTGGGTCCGACTCTAGGATGAATCAGTACAGTGTAGAAATAAGCCAGTTCCCTGCACATTATAGGTGGTCCTTTTCCGGACACCCCTTCCTCAGTCATCTCTCCAAAGGGATGATCCTCTTGAGTTTTCCAGCAGCTTCCTTCCTTTAGGGGATAATAATAGGTACAGTGCATTGCGGTAGAAAAATAAAACTCCGTGTGGCTGTGTCCTCCATTCCTGTGGAACGTGGAACAATTCTGTAGAAATAATTGGTATCAGATCGGGTTTTTTGCTTGCAAGCAAGAGAAACTGGCATTGCGGGGGCCGTCCCTGGGAGAACAGCAGTCAGTTCGCATCATCTAGCGGGAAGGCTACATTGCTAAGCCAAGGAACGAATACAAAACACAGCAGCTCAGGGCATTCGCTCATTGGGCAGAATTGACAGAACTGCTCCCGGTCACCCTCGACCCTTGTGCCACTGCGTGGGGCATCTGCCACGCCCTTGCTGTCCCCAAGCTTGCTTCTATGAGCTCTCAGACTCTGACAGCTCCGCATCCGGCTGCAGCCGGTATTATTACCGAGCTCCTCCCCATTTCGTCCATCACTCTTCGTACTCCCCAGGTCCCTCCCCTTGGCAGAGTCCAGCGAGCACAGGTGGAGTCCAGAGCTCACCCTCGTGGGCTGACGTGCTATGGGTGCCTGCCCGGCAGCACCCCGGGCAGCGAGCAAAGCCCAGTTCCCCGAGCACTGAGTGGGCTGCTCCTACCAACAGAGGAGAGAAGTGCTGGGTAGGCACGAAGAGACGATATTTACTATCACTGGTGTGAGCAAGGGAATGAGAAGACTCAGCTCTGACTTCGATGCTGGCGAAAGCCTCTCATATAAAAATAAATATTCCCTCAGATGTGCTCTCATAGCCTTTTCCTCATCTGTAAATTGGGAATAATAATCCCATCTCATTGAACGATGTTTTCTTGTTGTTTTTCGCGGAAGCGCACTCAGGGCTCTGTGCAACCCCTAACCCCTGCCTCCTTTCCAAATGTCACCACCGTCCTGATTTCTGACACTGGATGTTCGTTTTGCCTGGCTTTGAACATTATGTAAACTGACTCATACAATATATACTCTTCTGTGTCTAGCTTCTCTGTTCAGTATCCTGTTTGGGTTTCATACATGTTGTTTGGTATGGCTGGGTTTATTCTCACTGCTGAGTAGGAACCATTCTGTGGTATCCCAATATTTGTTCATCCATGTTTTGGGTTTTTTGTGGGGTTTTTTGGGATGACGGACGTGTGAGTTGTTTCTGCATCAGGGCTACTATTTAAAGCTTCTGAGGACGTTCTCATGTATGACTTTGCATGTCATGTGACTACATTTCTATGGGGTACATACCTGGAAGCCAAATGACTAGCTCATCAGGTAGGTATGTGATCCTGTGGTTTTCTGTTTGCACCGCCTCCAGCAATATATGAGTTCTGGTGTGTCACATCCTAGGCAGGGCTGGGCGTTATCATAGAATTGTTTGATGTTTAAATCTGGATCCCGTTAAGTGTTGTTGAGAGCTGCTTAATAATTAATTGTATCTCCACGTGGTTGTGAAATAGACGTGACATCTACAGTGATTTTGCATGCTTTTCCAACAGATGGCATTTTGGTACTTTGCTGTTAAAGTTTTTATCTTAGCATGCAAATCTTTACCAGTTGGACAACGTGTTGGACAGTCCTTCCTGCATTGAATTCTTCTTTTGTGTTTAGCTTTGCTTGGTGGGGCACCTGGTGGCTCGGTCCCTTTGGCTCGGGTCCTGATCCTGGGGTCCTGGGATCAAGCCCGGCATCGGGCTCCCTGCTCAGTGGGAAGCCTGCTTCTCCCTCTGCCTCTTCTCCTCCCCCTACTTGTGCTCACACATTCTCTCTCCCTCTCTCTCTCTCATGAATAGATAAGATCTTTTTAAAAAATAAATAAGTAAAGTTTGCTTGGTGAAGTGTCCCTACGGCCACTTCCGAATGGCCACATCCTCTACCAGCTCCCAGGTGTGTTCACGAGATGCACTAGAGGTGAGAGCCCCAGGCTGCATGTCCCTCCGAGCTGTCCCCTGCTCTCTTCCCCATTCAGAACTCAGACCACCCTCGGTCTTCCCGGGGTCAGGCCTGGCGACGGCGGACAGTGTTAACAAAGTTTATGCATTTGCCAGCCTGCCAAACCTGGGTCTCGCCGCTTCTCAGGATCTCGTTTGCTTCCTGGCTGAAGCAGTGGGTTGTTAAAGTCAGAAATGAGGGGCATCTGCCTTTGGCTCACGTCAGGATCCTAGGGTCCTGGGATCGAGTCCCGTATCCGGATCCCTGCTCGGCAGGGAGCCTGCTTCTCCCTCTGCCTCCCCCTCCCCCTGCTTATGCTCTCCCTCTCTCTCTCTGCGGCAAATAGATAAATAAAATCTTTTAAAAATAGAATAAAAATAAATAAGACAGTATGTAAAGTGCCCAGCTTGCTGCCTCCGTGAGGGACAGGTAATACTATTACTTGGGGTGGTGGTTATTGCTATTGTCCGATCTTAGGCACAGCATGCTTCGGACTGTGAAATTGTTTAATTGAACAGTGTTTAAAAAAAAAAAAAAAAAAACCACAGACTCCGAATTTTAAAATAAGACTTAGCCATTTATAAGCATTGCATTGCCCAAAGGTGGAGGAAAAGCAGTTGGTAGCCCAGAGGCTGGGACCAACACACTGTCCTTCCCTAACACATCAGCGTCGTGGAGTCTCTGAACTCGGCGGGCACCTCCTCCACCTCTGCTCTGCCCCCTTCTGGGAATCGCTTTATGATCTCCCAGAAAAGAGCCTTGTTCTCTCGAGTGAACAAACTTCAATAAGGAAACTGACAGTACACACTGGCGAGAAGGTCAGATACCCATTTGGAAACCAGAGGAATCGCAGCGTTTGTTCAGAAGAACATAGAGACGTGCAACCTTGGAAACCTGTAAGAGGGTCCTCGCGGTTGTTCGAGAATAACATTCAGGATGTATTTGTCGAGTTTTTGATTCCTCATGGGACACAGAATTCTCCTAATGCTGGAGCTTGATATCCTCCTTAGTAAAAAACTGTCCATGCAGGTACCAGGGTAGCTTGGTCAGTTAGGCGTCCAGCTCTTGATTTTGGCTCAGGTTGTGATCTCAGAGTCGTGAGATCGAACCCCGTGTCCGGCTCCGCACAGAGCATGGAGCCTGCTTGGGATTCTCTCCCGTCCTCTTCCTCTGCCTCCTCTCCCTGTCCACACACTGTGTGTCTCTGTGTCTCTAAAAAAATTAAAAATCAATCAATTAAAAACTGGCCATTATTTATCCCAACCCCTTTGCTCTATAAATTGGGAAACTAAGATGTGCAGAGGTGACTTTATTTCCTCTGCATCTCTGACATGTGGATGGATAGCCGCAGAGTCAAGGTCAGACTCCAAGTCCGTCCGCTGTGGACCCAGTGACCTTTCGGTTGATCTTTTCGTAGATATTTTAAGAGGTGATGTTGACTTTCTAAAATCACGGACTGGTGAAATTTAAAATTGTTTAAAGGATCATTTGTTCTTCCGTAAGTTGTTTTTCATTGAAACCCGGGGCCATCTAGAATTATAGCTGGGTGAATTACAGGTTGTCGAGCCCAGGCTCTATGCCAGGTCTGTTCACGTGCTTACTCATTGTGTGCCCGTAGCATGACTGGCCTCAGCCTTAATGATCTCGGTGGGTGTTTGATTTTCCCTGGCAATTAATAGGAAATTGTCCTCCCCAAGCAGTATTGCACAGAGTGGATTGTCTGAGATCATCTTTCCCACAACAGGAGGAAGCGCTTTGGTAAGACAAAGTAGCTTGTTAATACCAAGACAGATGAACTTGTATTCATCCAAATGTTGTGGATTTTCTTTCCTTAATATATATTATCTTCCATGCGTGAAAGTTATAGGCTGCTTCTTGGTTTTCAGTTTTGGGAGTTGAAGACAATGGGTTCTAACTCTTCAAAGTCAAAATATCCATGTAATGGGATATCACCATGTAATTTTAATGTGCCCGGATTTAAGAAATTACACGTGGACATCGGAATTTGAGTGCCTTGTGCTGTTACTCCAGAGTCCCTCTGGGCTCTGTGGCTCACGGAAGTAAGTAACATTTTGCCAGAAGCAAGAGTGAGTCCAATGGATGTGGCCACTCCAGGAGGTCGTACAAAGAATTGCTCCTAATGTTTTCTTCTTCCCGTTGTGAGGTGGCGCTCCGCTCGGACTGTGAAAGTCCATTGGTCAAATTTTGCGAGGCAGGTGTCAACCCAGCCATTACTGGAAATTAAATGACAAAAGATGACTACAGGAGTTACAGTTTTCTGAAGGTGGGCCTCAGTGGTCACGCTTCTTAGTTACTTTACTTCCTATGTGTTATTTGCTCATGAGGGAGCTTGGATACATGGTTTCCATCAGGTGGAAATCCTGTCTGATGGCGTGGGGCTGTGCCATCCTATCCAGCTTCAATGACATCACACTGGCCGCTTGAAGTTGGGGCACTCCCTCCACAGCGGGTGTCAGGCACTGTAAGTCAGAGTGAGAAGGACAGTTTTGTTGATGGTCTGGTTTTTTTTTTAACTTAAAAGCCTGCAGTAGGCAGTGCCATCGCATTGTAGATAGCACAAAAGATGGAGGGAGTAGCCTACCAGTGTTCGAAGACCATTTCCCATTCAGGACAGTTGCAGCTCCTGTCCTTAATAAATGAGTGAAGGGGCGCCTGGGTGGCTCAGTGGGTTAAGCCGCTGCCTTCTGCTCAGGTCATGATCTCAGGGTCCTGGGATCGAGTCCCGCATCGGGCTCTCTGCTCAGCAGGGAGCCTGCTTCCCCCTCTCTCTCTGCCTCTCTGCCTACTTGTGATCTCTCTCTGTCAAATAAATAAAATCTTTAAAAAAAAAAAAAAGAAAAAAGAAAAAACCAAATGAGTGAAACCCAGACACATCTTTATTTCGTTTCTGTCTTATTCATGTAAAGGAAAATACGAACCAGTCTAACGGGGCTGTGCATCATCGTTCACAAGCGTGGGTTGGCTATGGATGCCAGAGTTAAACAAAAATCAACAAAAGCATCCTGTGACAATCCCTTATATGGACGTTACTGCACGTCATTTGTAAATTGTGTGCTACACTTTCTTTGTTAGTGAAATGTATGGTATATATCTATTTGTATGCATGCTTATTTCTATGCATATGATGTTTTTCCCAGAATGCTGGTTGTTGCACACTTCTCAGTGTGCCACTGCTTTTGGCACACCGAAGTCCCTAAACTGTTTCTTCATTATCCTCTACAATGATAAGACTAGTAATAGCTAGAATGTATTAAATACAAGTGACAGCTTGGTCAGAGTCACTTTACTGAAGTCTCACAGATGCCCTTCTATAACCAGAGACAGGGAGACCGTGATGAGGTAAGTTGAGGTACCTCCAGTTTTAGTGGAAAAGAGGACATTGATAGGTACCTTTCAAGGGCAGGGAGCACGGCAGACACTTGCACGTGACTCCTTCATGGCAACTTATGGTAAATACGGGAAGTTACGTTGGCCACTTCATGTGGGTAGTTACTGGAGTCCCAGCTGAGTAACAGTGGTTCGTTAGCAGGGGACTCCCTGAGGAAGGAACTAGAGTTTTCCAGTTCCTTCTCCTAATCAACTCCGAGGCACTAGAACAGATGCATCGAAGTGACTTTTAGGTTGAGAGCATTTTCATGCGTCACCAGTGAGAAGTTCCATGTAAACAGGATTTAGACATCCATATGAGAGATGGGCATTATCCAAAATAAGTTGTTTTTTTGTTTGTTTGTTTTTAAGATTTTATTTATTTATTTGAAAGGGAGAGAGACAGAGCAAGGACAGCAGGGGGCAAGGCAGAGGGAGAAGCAGGCTCCCCACTGAAATGGGAGCCCGATGCCAGGCTCGATCCCAGAACCTGGAGATCATGACCTGAGCCAAAGGCAGATGCTTAACCATCCGAGCCTCACAGGAGCCCCTGAAATAAGTTGAGTTTAAATCTGACTTCAAAAATGGGCCATTGAGGCCTCTCAGAGTCGCTGGACTACGTGGGGAAGGGTATCATTTCTGTGGCAGCTTGTAAACGTATTTGTTTTTACATACGGCGGGCCACATTCGCATGTAATAAAAAGGCAGGTGTGCGAATGGTGTAAAATAATGGCTAGCATGTTTTGTGGGTTCTGCAAAGTGCTGGATCACTTCTTGGTTGGCTTATGCGTGTGTTTCTGGAAGGTGGAATTTATCGTGTGATATGCGGGGTGCGTGGCTGCACATCTGACCCCAGTATTCAGGGCTCCAAACACCAGGCAGGTGCAGCCCACAGAGCCACCCTGCCAGCCCCTCTGGGCGTGGAGCACAGCCCACACTGAACCCCGAAGGCACAGTCAGGGCCTTCGATAGGGACCAGCATCCTCGCCCGTGTCCGTGCCCACGCTCCCCGAGCCGATCGTTCTTGTCCTTGGCCATTCACAGAAGCACCTCACCCCCTTTTCTGGGCTGCACATCAATCCTTATCTTCTTTCTGAGCCAGTATTTCTTTCTCCCTTGTTTTGAGATTTTAGTATTTCTTTATCACGGCCTAATGTGCTAATTCTGAATTGCCCAGGACAGGTTCCTGCAAAGTACTTTGTTCAAAAACGTTACCTAGGAAAGAGGACACATGCAACTCTGCGAAGTTTTATCTGCTAAATAGGTGGGGAAATTATTGTCCTTCTTCCTGGTCTTTGCACGCGTGATTACCGACTGCTCCCCTAGAACTCTTTTGCACTTTGAATCTGTATTTAATAAAAATTAATAAAATTAATTAATTAATTAATTAAAATTGTGCTTATGATATGTGTACATAGTGAAATGATTACTTTGATCAAGGTAGCTAACTTACCCATTACTTTGTTTGATTGAGACCAGGAGTTGGGTTCTCCTTTACTACATGTTAGCTTGTATGTTTCCTTGACTAGAGATGGGCTCTGGAAGGAAGGGACTGTTTTGTGTCTCTCTCCTTTTGTTTGTTTGGGGTTGGTTGGTTGGTTTGTTTTTTACTGGTTGGTTTGGTTTGGGGGAGGTTTTTTTTTTTTTAAGGTTTACTCTCTTAGTAACTTCCAGATCTGCAATGTTAACAATATAATGTATTGTTAACAAGAGTCACCAAACATTACATCCTCAGAACTTATCTTATGACTATAAGGTTGTATTACCGTGTGTGTGTGTGTGTGTGTGTGTGTGTGTGTGTGTGTGTAGTGAGAGAACCTGAAAGTCACTCTCAGCCCGTGGCCAGGACACCATAGGGTAGTGTCCACGGAGTTCATCATGGTGTATCTTCCATCTCTAGACTTACTCATCCCACGTAACTGCAACTTTGTATCTTTGCCCAACGTGCCTCCCCGCCCCTAGTAACCACCTGCTGTTTCTCTGCATCTGACTTTTCAAGACCCCGCATAGAAGTGAGATCCTGCAGTGTTTCTCTCTCAGTGTCTGTTAGCCAGTATTTCATAAGGTGTGTGTTGGAGCCACCTACTTCAGAAACGATTCTTTAAAATGTCACTTCCTGGGCCTGTTGGTGATCCTAATGCAGAGTAAAGTTTGAGAATCCCTACTTAAGCATGTAAAATGACCTTGTTTTCAAAGCATCTTGTTTCTTCCTTAAACTATGGGATAGGTCTTGGGGCGAAAGGGTCCCTGCCTGAGATTAAAGTGAGCTGTGACTGGAAAACCAGAATAAGTCCCAGTCGTTCTCCGAGTCGCCGGTGCTGTGTCCCCGATCGTCCCAGCCAGGCACCGCCAGCTGTTTGCCCACTGGGGAGCTTTTCAGTCTCACTCCCCCTACACTGCTTATGTATTTAATGACTCGGGACAGGGTGCAGACCTGGCCAGCAGAGGCAGGTAGTTTACGGCACATTTTCCAGTTATTCAGATCACAGTTTATAATTAGTTTGGCTTTGGCCTCCCCATGTATAAGAGATGTCTTGTCATTCAGAACCTCTTTGAAGCCACCAGCCACACTGAAAATCAATTCTGCTTACAGTTTTCTGATAGCCCTGAACAGCCATAATTACATGTGCAAAAAGCAAAGCTGCCTTGTAATCTGTTCTCATAGAATTTTTTTTCCAGCACCTTCCACAGACGTGGTAGTAATTTGGGTGTTGACTAAATGCTGCTGAGGGCAGGTCTCTTCAGCCCTCAGCATTTTTAGCACAGCAGTTCAAGGAGGACCCAAGTCAAGTCTGAAAGCTAAGACACACGTGTTTTCTAATGATTTCTGGAAAAGAAGAAAGCCTCAATGAATGTTTGGGGGATTTTTACTGAAGAAGGGCCTTGCCTTTTTCAAGTGAGAAATTGCAACGTTCAACAGAGAACAGGAAAGGTCCTTTTCTCAGGTGCCCAGAAGACTCATTTCCTGAAGGTTCCGGTACTGGTGCGAGGGGCTGAGGGAAGGGAGAGACCGCGCCAGCGAGCCGGCCTGCTTCCGGGCAGGGTTTCCTCTCCGCATTGATGGCCCCTGCGTGGCTTTGCTAGGATCATCAGAACTAAGTCCCACATAGAACTGTATCGTCTCGTGCTTCCGGAGGCCAGAAGCCCGCTGTGTCTGTAGTGTCACCTCCTTCCCAAGCCTGTGAGGGAGAATCTGTCCCACCTTGTCACCTGGTGGTTTGAGGTGTTTGGCATTCCTTGGCTTAGACAAGCATCACCCTGGTCTATGCTGTTCCCTCTGTGTGCCCACCTGGCCACGGGCTACGCTGGATTGGAGCCCGCCCTCCTCTAGTCTGAACACAGCCTCATTATATCTGCGGTGACCATTTGCCTAAATAAGGTCACATTCCGAGGTACGGGATGTGGGGCTTGTACTTCACAGACAAGTTTTAGGGGACACGATTCAACCTGTTAACAGCATCGCTGAATAATAATGCTTTGCTTTCCTGGATTTTTTTTTTGGGGGGGGTCCAATCCTATAGTAAGGAAGCATGAGGAGGTGGCAGAAGTGCCGCCAACCTCCATCTGTAGGACTTATGTCACCAAGGTGCCATATGTGGTGCTGAGGTTGGGAACGAATTCTCTCTTGGCCATTTTCTCTGACTGGTCCCGTGAGCTGACACAGCAAAAGGCATTTCCATTTCAGCATTTCTGATATGCTCCTCTGATCTCAAACTTCAGCTTTCTGGGGAAGTTGAGAGAGGGCCAGCTGGGCCAGGGAATCTAAGCTTTGGGAAGCTAGAAGAACTGCGACAGATTCAAAGCCCTGATGTTTACGGGGAGGAGGTGGAGCCCAGGGAGGTTAGATGCCTCACCTAACTCCTTAGCCCGTGTGTCCCCACAGCGCACATGGCTTCTAAGTGCTGAGTTGGTACCAAAGCTTAGCTACCCTGCCTCTTGTTCTGGCTCACTCTTCCACACACCATACTGCTTCTCCCTGCCATGGAGGTCATGAGTCCCCGGGGATTTAAGAGACCCCCCCCCAAATTCCTGTTGCCTTTGTGATGCCTTACTAGCTGGAGGGAACAGTCATCTCGCGTTCAGCACACGCCACTTAGCCAGGGATGTTCTGTGAGCTGCTCGTATTAGAATTCGTCTTGCCCCCCTAAGCCTTATTACCTCAGGGACCTACTTAAATATATTATCTGTCAACTGCATGGATAAGCACTCTGGGAAGAGAATGAATTCTGACACTAAGGTCTGCCAGATATGGACAGAAAACATGTTTTCCAAGAGAGCCTAAGAGATTTGGTGTTGTAAAGTCCCAGAGAAGTTACTTTGTCAAGATTTTTTTGGTTTTATGTTTTACAGTAATGATATATGTACTTATTCACCTCTTTTTAGCTTTCATCGTGTATTTCTCCCACTTTTTTCTTTTTTTATTTTTTTTATTATGTTGTTAGTCACCATACAGTACATCATTAGTTTTTCATGCAGTCTCCCATGATTCATTGTCTGTGTATAGCACCCAGGCTCCGTGCAGCCCGTGCGCTCCTTAATACCCATCATAGGGCCAACCCATCCCCCCCCCGACCCCTCGACACCCTCCCTTCTAATACCCTCAGTTTATTTCCGAGTCCACGGTCTCTCCTGGTTCGTCTCCCCCTCTCTGATTCCCTCCCCCTTCATTTTTCCCTTCCTTCTCCTAATGTCCTCCATGTTATTTCTTACGCTCCGCAAGTAAGTGAAACCATATGATCATGGACTCTCTCTGCTTGACTTATTTCACTCAGCATCATCTCTTCCAGTCCCCGTCCATGCTGATAGAAAAGTTGGGTATCCATCCTTTCTGATGGAGGCTTAATACTCCATCATATATATGGACCACATCTTATTTATCCATTAGTCTGTTGAAGGGCATCTTGGCTCCTTCCACAGTTTGCCTATTGTGGCCATTGCTGCTATGAGCATTGGGGTACAGATAGCCCTTTTTTTCACTACATCTGTGTCTTTGGCACAAATTCCCAGTAGTGCAATTGCAGGGTCATAGGGAAGCTCTATTTTTAATTTTTGGAGAAATCTCCACACGGTTTCCCAAAGTGGCTGCACCAACTTGCATTCCCACCAACAGTGTAAGAGGGTTCCCCTTTCTCCACATCCTCTCCAACACACATTGTTTCCTGTCTTATTGATTTTGGCCATTCTGACTGGTGTGAGGTGGTATCTCAATGTGGTTTTGATTTGAATCTCCCTGATGGTTCATGATGATGAACGTGTTTTAATGTGTTTGTTCACCGTCTCCTACTTTTTTCAGAGACTCTAGGTCAATGACCCAGCAGGGCATGAATGATTCCCAGACTTAGCTTTGTGTTTGAGCGCAGTACCCACAGCAGGCCAGGCACTCGGGATACATCTGGAGGAACGATTTATAGTTCAGTTAGTAAAAAAGCAGATGCCGTTGATGCGGAATGTTCATTATTGACCTATGTATATGCTAACACTCACAGGTCTCAAGTGTGTGGTTCCACGAATTTTGACAGACGTGTACACACAAGTAACAGTCACCCAGACCAGGATAAGAACATTCCCATCACATCAGAAATTTCTTTCTGCCCCTTCATGGTCAGGACCCCCAAGGTCATGGAGACATTCTCCTTCGTTTTCTTCCGGAAGCTGAACAGTCTTGGCCTTCTCATGTGGTCTGTGATCCGTCTCAAAATAATTTCTGTGCCTGGAGTAAGCCGTGTTCTGCGGCTGTTCTTTAATGTCTTTATATGCCCACCTAAGCCGAACAAGACTGAGGTCTGGTAATAGATTGGCCATTTAGAAAGGGATCCATAGATGTCTGTTGTCTCATGGTTGAAGCATGGTTGCACGACTGTCTTAGACACCTGGCAGAGCGCTCCTTCTCTGCTGTGGTTGGCGCTCTGGAGGCGGTGTGGGGAGGGCATGGCTCCAGCTGTCCACCTGGGCCACATCCAGGGGCCACCACGTATTACCTGGGGTTCAAGGAGTTAGCCTTAGTACCCACGTTACAAATAAATAGGACGAGCCCCAACCTCACAGGGTTACAGTTCCCGACTAAATGAAGTACGAGCGCGTGTGGTAGTCAGACATCACTGTCAATGCCACCGGGAAGCCTGTGCGTGGGAGAGTGCTGGAAAGAAAAATAAATCTCCTAGAGGTGCCTGGTGGGAAAGGCCCCTGAGCTTGGAGGAGGGTTCCTTTTCAGAAGAGATTTCTCCCAACAGAGAAAGAGAGACACACACACACACACTCTCACACACACACACACACTCTCTCTCTCTCACACACTGCCACCCTGGATTCTCAGAGCACCCCCCCCCCCCGCCGGCTTCCTGTTCCCACCACGCCTGCACCCAGCAGCACGGGAGTTGGCCTTGGTCTTCACTGGCCGGTCCCAGTGCTGCTGTGTGTGCCGTGTCTGCCGTGGGCATCGTGCCCCGGTCGTTCACATGTGTAGGGAGAGGGGCAAGTCCCCGCCAGCGGAGACCGCAGGCAGCCAGCTGTGCATAGAGTCCCAGAGGAGGGACTGCCACTCTGCCTGCCTCCGGGAGGAACAGGCAGCCTCCTCGTCTAAAAATAGCAGGAGGGGAGAGCGCAGGAGAGTGGACAGCTACAGCTGTGGTCCTGTGGTCCTGGCTGCAAAGGAGCCCAGACCGAGCCCAAGCAGCAGATCCTGCCACAGAGAGCCCGCAGGCCGGCAGGGCAGGTTAGGAAGGTGTCTGGTGCTGCAGTCAGGAGGCAGTGACCGTGACCTAGGCCTTCCCACTTCTCAGGGCCGCCCTGGGGCATTTCGCACACTTGCCTGTCCACTCAGCCAAGGAGCTCACCAGGAGAACGAGAGGCTCTGTCCTGGCCCCGGCGTGAGATTTGCTGCGTGTGGACACTCTCGGGACTGCAAGTAGGAACCCCAGTGCCCAGGCTTCAGAATTCCACACCCTGTAGCCGCCTCAGCCCCCACCTACCCACCCACCGCCCCACCGCGGCCAGAGTGCGCTGTCTTGAGAGAGGCACGTGCTGTGGGCTTGCCCATCACCTCGGAGGTGTCTGATCCAGGCAGGAATGAGCGCACCGCCCCACCCTCCAACCCCTGGGAAGCCTGGGTCTCTGGGGCTGGACAAGGATTTGCAGCCTTTGAAAGAGATGAGGCTATGCTTGGTTTTCTGCACTCGTAGAGTTTTCCTGTCCACTCTTCTTGTCAGTGAACATTCTGGTAACTAAAGTGAAAATGGCAGAAAAGGAATTTTTTGCAGAACGTTGGGAGAAACCAGTCTGTGCAAGCAGCCACTGTCCAAGCCCCATTCCCACCCAGAGACAAGAGCCCCAGAGGGAACAGCCCTGGTGCTGCTCCTGTCATTTGCCCGGGACAGCGTGTCTGTGGTCATTCGCTCTCATCTGCATCACCTGCCTTGGCTCTCCCAGTGGCCCTCGGAGATGAGCAGGGCAGGGCCTGTCATTCCTATTTCTGCATGAAGAAGCAGGAGCTCATGGTCAGGACTTGCCCAGACTCGTAACGAATCATTGGAGGGCAGAGCGGTCTCTAAGCCTCCGTCCTGTCCACGCTCTCTGTGTTTAATCCTGATGGAAGTTCATATCTAAAGGGCAAAAGCCCCCCAGCGTGGAACAGCCTATCACATGGGGAATTTAAGCAAAACTTTAAAAAACAGAGAGAGAGAGAGAGAGAGAAGAAAGATTCCATTTAATCCTGTTGGGAACATTTTTCTCTGTATGGCCCAGCAGCCATGGCTTTGAATCCAGAGAGGGGACTAGAACGCTCCCCCCCGGGTGGCCGGGCATTTCCAGTCTTTACATAGTCATCATAATACAAATCCCCTGTATCACTTTTCTCATTTTAGAATCAGTCCATGGACAAGGCAGGAAAAATGTGGTTATCACTACAAGACAGAATATAAATATTAACAGCCGTGACAAAGCAGAGATAAAAGAAAGTTTGTTTTTTTTTTTAAGTGGGTCTAATACCAAGTGAGAGGAACGCAGGGACAGAGACGAAACGATACAGGAAATGTAAGATATCCGGTATATGGCTGGTGGAATAGAAAAGGTCAAGTGTATTATTCGTTACAAACTAAATGAAATATAAATAGCAAACGCTGGAAGAAAGTACAGTGTGGGGGAGGGTCATGTCCTCCTGATGGAACCAGTAAATGATGCTCTAGGTGGAGAATATCTTTTATTCCCTAATTCCTCTGAAGATCTGGAAGGAAGCATCAGAAATGCTAAGGAGAGAGCCCTCCCTAGAGAAGCTGCCCCCTGGGGTGGGGGGGGGGGCAGGACAGGGGTCGTTGCTTTTCATCGTTACCGTGGGATAGATTTTTATTACTTGGATAGAAAAACCTCAAGGCAGTGAGAGGATAGTTTTGTTTTAAGATTTTATTTATTTATTTGACAGACAGAGATCACAAGTAGGCAGAGAGGAAGCCAGGTGGGAGAGGAGAAAGCAGGCTTTCTCTCGGCGAGCACAGAGCCCGATGCGGGGCTCGATCCCAGGACCCTGAGATCATGACCTGAGCCGAAGGCAGAGGCCCCAACCCACTGAGCCACCCAGGCGCCCCAGGAAGCCAGACACTCAAACCTAGTCATGTAATGTTGCTTCTAGAAATGGATCTTCCCAAGCTGCGAGGAGGAGGAGTGGCCGGCCCTCGGACACGGTGGCTGGGTTTGGAGGGCACTGGGCCCAAGAGGGATGCTCTCACTTACAGTGACCCCGATAAGGGAATCCGGAAAAAAATCAAATTAGAAATGGGTTCCAGATAGGCCTCTGCCCAGGAAACAGTACAGTAACGGGACTGAGTATATCCCCCCCAGAGCCCCCCTACATCAGAACAGAAGAGAAACAAACATGGAATTGATCAGTGGCGCCAACATTTAAGTGAAAATCCTTTTTAGAACCAATCTAAACTTGACTGCTTGAGGCATCTTCAAGGAGGGAGGTCTTTGCTGCAGATGCATTCCGTGGGTTGGATGGTTTCTTCTTTCATTATGTCCGTATTCGTTTAATATTTACATTTCATTAATTTTAAGTAGCAAGGGACACTCACATATACATTCAAGTAAATAATAAAAAGGTTTTTAATCACAAATACTTTGTTTTATGTGAGGCACTTCTTGATTAGGAAAGGTACAGCTTTCGGACGCCTGGGTGGCTCAGTCAGTTAAGGGGCTGCCTTCAGCAGGTCATGACCCCAGAGTCCTGGGATCGAGTCCCACATCGGGCTCCTTGCTCAGAGGCGAGCCTGCTTCTCCGTTTGTCTGCTGCTCCCCCTGCTTGTGCTCTCTCTCTCTGACAAAATTAAAAAAAAAAAAAAAAGGAAAGATAAAGCTATGACCTTCAGCGGTGTGTATAACCTTTACTAGTCCCTTTGCTAAGAATGTAACAGAATGTAAAAGTGAATTATTCTTATCGGTTCCAGCCGAAGCCCCAAACAAACCTGCAGGACTTGCAAGGCAAGTGGCTGAAAAGCAGTTGCGCTACAGGCAGCTCTGCCCACTCCCAGCCTTTCCAGGGGGTTGGGGAAGCGGAGACCTGACTGCGCAGGCAGCGTGTGACCCGGAGAGAGAGCAGCCGGGGAGCGGGGCGCACTGCGGCGGGGCGCCTAGGAGAGCAGGCCAGTGCCCCCTGAAGTAGAAGGGGACATACCTGTGCCCCCTGGTGTCAGACTCGTGCCTGAGATCCTTAAAACTGTAGCAGCAGAGCAAGGGGAGTTTGCAGTTTACAGATGCCCCGTGTCACTCGCTCGCTCGTGGCTCTCCTCCGCGCTCTGAGTGTTTCTCTCGTCATCTGCCCCGCGCTGTGTAAGGTCTTTGCTCCATCCTAGCACCTAGACCGCAGGCACATGAGTGGGGGTCGTGATGTGCATCCACTAATGTCTCCAGCCACTCTGCAGGTTTGATACTATCCTCACTTTCTGTGTGGGAACCCGGAGCTCCGGGCAGGGTGAGGACAGTCTCCAGTAGCGCCGCAACCCAGAAGAGCCAGAGCTCAAGCCCGCCCCTGGGAGCCTCTAGCCGCCCGGGCACTTGTTTTCCTAAAACACGTTCTCTTGCAGGGAAGGGACCGGCCATCTCTGTGCTCTGGTCTCACTCACGGTATTGTCAGATGAGCGAACGGGTTCTGTAGCTCTCCCTCTGTGCCAAGACGTGTTCGTGTCAGGTATCCAGAATACACTGAATGCGAGTCAGGATCCGTGCCTGAGGACTGGCACAGGGCTATAGTCCTAGATATTACTGAGTTCTTTCATAGGTCATTTCTTTTAATTATAATGTTAGAAGCTTAAATAATGATTGTTCAATACTGTTCTTTTAATTTTTTTTTATTTTTTATTAACATATAATGTATTATTAGCCCCAGGGGTACAGGTCTGTGAATCGCCAGGTTTACACACTTCACAGCACTCCCCAATACTATTCTCTTTTTATTGTGGTAAAATTCATATTAACAGGGGTACCTGGGTGGCTCAGTTGGTAAAGCCTCTGCCTTTGGCTCAGGTCCTGATCCCAGGGTCCTGGGATCGAGCCCCGCATCCGGCTCTCTGCTCAGTGGGGAGTCTTCCCCTCCCCCCTGCTCTTGCTTGCTCTCTCTTAAAACAAAACAAAATTCCCACTTTCACCGTTCGTAAGTGTACAGTTTGATAGTGTCATGTGCACTCACATTATTGTGCAAGTGAGCTCCGGGGGCTCCAGAACGCTTCATCTCACAGAACTGAAACTCTGCCCCCATCCCCCACCCTCTGCCCCTGGCAACCTCCATTCATTCCCGTGTCTGCCTCTGTGAATTTGATGGAAGTAGAATTACACAGAATTTGTCCTTTAAGGTCTGGCTGATTCCACGTAGCACAAAGTCCTCCAGAGTCTGTCGTTAACGTGTGGCGGAACTGGCTTGCTTTCCAAGGCTGAATCGTGCTGCGTGGAACTGGCTTCCTTTCTAAGGCTGAATAGTGCTGCGTTGTGCGCGTCAGTTCTGTGTATCTGCTCATCCGTCAGTGGGGATCCCGGCTGCTTCCCTCCCTTGGCCACCGGGAGTGAGGCTGTGGATGTGGGTGTGTCCCTCTGCTAAGGCGGCCCTAAGGAAGTGCCAGAGACGAAGCCACTTGAACAACAGCAACGTGTTATCTCCCTGTTCTGGGGCCACGAGTCCAAGATCAAGGGGGAGGCAGGGTTGGTTTCTCCTGAGGCCTCCCTCCTTGGCTGTCTTCTCCCCGGTCTTCACCCCATCTTTGTTCATGTCTTTGTCCAAAACCCTTAAAGTATTGTATTTGTTTATGAGGGGGAGCAGGGGGGAGCAACAGAGGGAGTAGGAGAAGCAGACTCCACATTGAGCACAGAGCCCAGTGTGGGGCTCGATCTCAGCACCCCGAGATCATGACCTGAGCTGAAATAGAGTCGGATGCATGACCAAATGAACCACGCAGGCATTCCCCGCTCCCATTCTTTTTTTTTTTTTTTCAATTTATTTACTTTCAGAAAAACAGTATTCATTATTTTTTCACCACACCCAGTGCTCCATGCAATCTGTGCCCTCTATAATACCCACCACCTGGTACCCCAACCTCCCACACTCCCGCCACTTCAAACCCCTCAGATTGTTTTTCAGAGTCCATAGTCTCTCATAATTCACCTCCCCATCCAATTTCCCCAAACTCCCTTCTCCTCTCCATCTCCCCATGTCCTCCATGCTATTTGTTATGCCCCACAAATAAGTGAAACCATATGATAATTGACTCTCTCTGCTTGACTTATTTCACTCAGCATAATCTCTTCCAGTCCCGTCCATGTTGCTACAAAAGTTGGGTATTCATCCTTTCTGATGGAGGCATCATACTCCATAGTGTATATGGACCACATCTTCCTTATCCATTTGTCCGTTGAAGGACATCTTGGTTCTTTCCATAGTTTGGCGACTGTGGCCATTGCTGCTATGAACATTGGGGTCCACATGGCCCTTCTTTTCACAACATCTGTATCTTTGGGGTAAATACCCAGGAGTGCAATTGCTGGGTCATAGGGAAGCTCTATTTTTAATTTCTTGAGGAATCTCCACACTGTTCTCCAAAGAGGCTGCACCATTCTTTTAAGGGCACCAGTCATACTGGATTGGAGCCTCTCCCAATGATCTCATTTCACCTTAATTACCTCTTTAAAGGCCTTGTTTCCAGATGGAGTACTGGGCATTAGGGCTTTAAGATATGAATGGGGCTTCAGGGGCGGGGGAGACAAACAGTTTGGGTAAACAAATAGCTCGGACTGTTTTTCTTCTTTGGGGGTATATACCCAGAAATGGGGTTGCTGGATCACAAGGTGATTCTATTTTTAACTTTTTAAGGAAGAAAAGTAATACTTATTTGTAAAGCATATTCTGCCTAGTTTCCCCCAAACCGTTCTGGCCATCTTTACTCTCCTCACACCGAGATCTCGGCAGCCACATCCAGCACGGTCTACTGCCTTCGTTTTTGCTGGATCCAGGGATTATTTCCGAGTTCCTAGGCCCCTCTGCCTTTGCTGCCTTGGTTTCTACAATGGCAGATTTCTCAAATGTCCGCTAGCTGGCCCTAGAAAGGGTGCTTGATTGGAAAACAGGATTCAGATCCTAAACTCTACTCAATGGCTGTGTGACCTTAGGCAAGTCCCTGCGCTTCCCTGCCTGGTCTTCAGATCCCTCATCTGTGAAGCAGACGTGTTGGGGGGACAAATCCAAGGAGGGGTGCGGGGACAGGGAGAGATGATTTAAACAGAAAAGGCCAGAGAGCGGAGGGTGCCCTGGAGGGAGGCCCCATACCTGTGCCACACCAGCTGGTCCTGTGACACCGTAGACGGTTCCCCGGGCTTCCACGCACCTGCACACATGGTCTGTTCACCCCGCAGAGTGGGAGCTCAGAGCCCAATTCTGAGTGTTGCCAGGTCGACTGGAATGTTTTTTCTCTATTAAGAAAAACATTTTTTGAACGACTGGAATCTACTCAAAACAGCTCTACAATGCGACCTAAACTATTCTCTCCATTTCTGATATTTCTGGTACTGTGCGCGGAGAATAGTTTTAAAACCATGGCCCTTAGGTGCTTCATGAAATATTTTTACTTAAGATATTTCACAGTCTCTAAAACTGAAAAGGAGACACTTCTGTGGCTTTAGTCTACTCACCAAGTTGTATATTGCTAAAAACTAATTTTAGAACATTTTCAGTAGCCCAGAAAGAAACTCCACACCCAGGAGCAGTAACTCCCTAGTCCTCCCCCGCTCACCCCCACCCCTGGCCACCATGTGCCTTCCGTTGCTCTAAATTGGCCTCTTCTCTACATTTCACATCAGTGAAATCACATAATATGTGGTCTTGATGACCAGCTTCTTTCATGGAGCACAAACATTTTCCAAGATTGAGCCATGTTGTTGGCCATATCAGTACCTCATTATTTCTTATTGCCAAATCATATTGCATTGCAGGAGTTACTTACCCGTTCACCAGCTAGTGGACAGTTGGGTTATTAACACTACGGGACTATTCTGAAGAATGTGACTGGGAACATTCGTGGGCAAGCTTCAGTGCGGGCACGTCTTCATTTTTCTTGGATCTACACCTAGGAGTAGAATTGCTGGGGTTCGTAGTTTTAAGGATCCACCAGACTGTTTCCGAAAGCTGCTGCCCCCTTCCCCAGTCTTCCTCAGGTCCTCTCCAGCTCCTCCTCTCCCCTGTCTTTAGGACAGCAGCTCGGGGGGTGAGAAGGGGAAGCTCCCCAGAGTTCTTATTTGAGTTCCCCTTCGGATGAATGATGTTTAGCATCTTTTCATACACTTACTGGCATTTGTAGTTCTTCTTTGCAGGACTCTCCAGATCCTTTACTCATTTTTTAATTGGGTGATTTGTCCTTTTATTGTTCTAAGAGTTCTTTACAGAACCTGGATATAAGTCATTGTCATCCCCCAAATAATGCTCAGACTATGCTGTTGAGATAGGAAAGTATTTTCATGTGAAAAACAATACAAGTAAAGTTTGATTTTGATCAAATTTGACCATAGAATGCTGAGGAAGTCCAGTGTATGTCTTCTGTAATCACAGTGTATTTTAGCTAAAATAATTGGTAAATCCCAAAGAATACCCTCATACCCTCATTTTTTTTCTAAATCATGCTAGCTTACTCATGGTTACCCAAAATAGAAGATAAATATTAGACTGAAAAATATGTACATAATGGATTTACTTCTAGGGGAGTGACTTGGGATCACAACAGGACGGCAGGAAGAGGACTTTTAGCTATATTTTACACCACATGTAGTATGAAAAAATTAAGAATTTTTTAAGCAAAATCACTTCCAGGAATGTCTGACTGGCTCAACAGAGTGGGCAACTCTTGATCTTGGGATCGTGAGTTCAAGCCCCACTTTGGGCATATAGCTTAAAGAAAAAGAAAAATCACTTCCAAAATATTCTTGGTTATACCTCAATCTTGAAAACTGAGTTCTGAACTTCATCGAATAAATGATATATTCATAAAATAACCCAGCAGAATTTAGGGATTTTTTACTTAGATAAAAATAAAATATGAGCAAAAAAAAAAAAAAAAAAAAAAACCCCAGGAATAAAAATCAGAAGTCATCCCACACTTATCTATTTTCTGACCACCTTATTTCTAGCTTTGCTGTTTAAGTAGATAAGTAATTCCTCTTTGGCAGGTGACATTGTAGTTGTTGAGAAGCAAAAGCCAATTAAAGCCCGTCACTGCCTCATTACTTTTGATCCAGAAAACGACTTGAGCCATGGTCATCGGCACACAGTGTTCTCAGAGAAGCATCCCTTGAAAGCTGATGGTTTAATAACCCAAGAAATCTGTAAAGGGATTCTGATGCACATTTAAGTTGGACAGCTGCTATAGAATTGGACGTTTTGTGCCTGAAAGGAAAAGAGAAGAGTACAGAGAGAGAAACCAGTACTGATCGTGCACAAGGTTATCTTTGTAAACCAGCAAAACATGCGTACTCTAAGTGGCAAACCCAAGCAGCAGGAACCCACTGCTGAAAGAGCTGACCGGTGGGCCTCTGGGTGACAGCCCTCCACCCTCACGAGGCCGGGGACCCACAGATCCCTTCTCAGAAGTATAAGTAAGTGTCCCATGCAGGGAAGCAGACAGGGCGATACACAGCTAGTATAACCGTATTCCTTAAACCATCTCCAGGTAGGACCGTATTGCCTCTGAACTCTCAAAATCGTTTTTTAATCCCAAAAAGCTTTCCTGAACTCCACGTCTTTATCCACAACTTGGAGGTTTCCATGGATCTTGGGCTGGGGCTGGAGGCCACGCACTCATTTCTCTTCTTTGTCTTTCCAGTAAAGGGTTACCTTCCAGTTCAACATTTACCTTGGAAGAGGGGACCATCTACTTGACTTCTGAGCCGAACGCTCTGGAAGCGCAAGACGATAATGCCTCCGTGCTGGATGTCTATTTAGTAAGTAATTTTAGTTTCTTCCCCCTTCCTTCTGGTTTACGGATGGGCCCGGGGCCACAGTTTACGCAAGACTGGGTTCTGTGAGGCCAGGCAGGCTGGGGTTTTAAAAGAAACCATGACCCTCCATCACTAGCACCATGGGGGAGATTTCCACAAGCCATGCTTTCACACAGTTCATGCAGAACATTCCACAAGAGAGTATGTAGGCTAAGAAGCTAAATCCCTCTAGGTAAGAAGAGAACAGATCCCCGAATTGTGAGGTGAAATGGGGCTTCTCCATGGTAATGTCTTCTGTGACTCCAGTGTATCTGCTGTGTGCGTGAATCTTCTGGAATTCTGTGTTACTTCCTTGGTATATTGGTAGCTTAAGAGGCCCAGAACGGGGCTGTGGCAAGAACCAGAGGTCAGCACCAAAGAATCTTGGCCGTCTCCCTCGGTTGTCACCAACCGGGGGCATGACCTGGGCAGGCACCTCTCTGTGTGTCCCTGTTTGCCAAAGGAGGGAAATAATGCCAAGCTTATGGGGCCACTTGGAGGATCAGGAATGATCGTGTCCGTGAACGCCCTTGACCGCCTGCCCAGTTGTCCCCGGTGACTTAAGTCAATTATTAGATGAGGTCTAGAAGTATGTGTGGTGGACGGACTAAGCTGTGAGAGAGAAGAAGGGGTGTTTCCCTAAAAACTCCGTCCCACGCACATTCTCCGCATCTCTGCATACCCGCACCAAAACTCACAAGAGATACCAAATGTGGATTTCAGGTTTTCTACTCTTTTAAGTTGTGCCGAGCCTAAGTGTGCAAACTCCGTGTCAGGAACCCCACTGGGTATGTCTCCTGACCACGCACCACCACTCCCTTCTATGCCCCAGCCCAGCCCTCTGTTCCCTCAAGCATACTCTACAGGACCTTGGTCACCAAAAATGCTGCTCGTTATCACAGAGCCCTCCAGCACCTTCTCACCTCTCCTGGAGTAAGCTCCAATGTCCTCAAGGCCCTGCATGGTCTGATCTACACTGCCACTGTTTTCTGCCCTCCTTTCCCTGCCTCTGTCTTCCTTAACCATACTGTTCCAACCACAGTGACCTTGGTATTCCTCCCATAACCAACTGTGCCTCTGCCTCAGGACCTTTGCATGTGCCTTTACTGTCTGAAAATACACCTTCTTAGCTGTCCCAAGCTTGCTCCGTTACGTCCTTCAGTCTCAGCCCAAACATCTCAGATTGGCTTTCCTTGACCCCTTATAGAGAATAGAAGCCCTCTCCCCACAACCATCCTTGTGAAAGGACTTTTTTTAAATAACCTCTGAATATCCTGGTTGTAGCACCAACAGAATTTTTTTTTCCCACTGGACAACCTCCTCCCCACAGTGCCCCCACTTTTTAAAATAAGTTATGGTGCACTTTAAAATCCGTACAGAAGAGTTGGTTCCTCTGTACAACCAAGAAGGCAGGGAATTAAATAGGAAAAAACTTACAGTAATTTTTTGGTCCCACGGCAAATTTAAAAAACTAAATGAAATCTGATCTTCATGAGCTAAGAGTTCATGCTCCTTGTGTCTTTAAAAAAACAGATTGGCACCAACCAGGAGCATGTGACCCTCCCCAGAGGAACAGAAGATCACAGGGTAGTTAAATGGCCCTACTGATCCCAGTTACCCTATGGATTACCCCTGCTCCTTTGCTGGAAAGCTTGTCGTTAGTCATTTTGATTGCTCCTCCTTGGTATTCTCCATTTCATTTGTAAGAAAACTGCTCCTGTCCTTTTACCGGTGTCTCATTTTATGGTGCTTCTGTGCCTTTCTTGGACACGGAGAAGCCAGACTTTTCATAAAAAGTTCATGCTTCCTCCAGAAGAGCTGGGAAGAGCCCCAGTACTGACTGGCAGAGAATTGAAAGCACTTTGAGCAGCAGTTAGGAATGACGGAAGCAGGGAGTTGAGAACTGAAGGAGGCAGCGGTGGTGGTCCTCTGCCCGGCCTTCCCAGCACGGGGCTGCTCACGGTTCACAGGCATGGGAAGCCAGGGGAGTCCCACAGCAGCGCAGACAAGGCAACAGAAATTCTCACCAGGCTTGGGGAGAAAAGCTGATCGAGCCTAATCTTATTTTGTAGCTACTTACGATAAGCTATTTAGCATTTTTCCATGTTTCCTGCAAGCTGAGCAGTGTCCTAAATACTTTGTCTTAAGCCATTTAATCCCCCACAACCCGCTACGAAGCCGCCGGAGCTCCATTTTACAGAAAGGAAAGGGACACGCGTGCGATTATCCACTTGCCCCAGACCAGGCAACAAGTAACCGGTCAGAGATCAGAGCTGGGGTTCCAACCCTCCGAACCTCGCCCCAAGCCCGCTCTTAATGACCGAGCTGCGCTGCCTGCATTAGGGATCACACTGCCTTTGCCAGACAGAAATTAGACTCAGAAGTTCAAGGCTTGGCCCAAATCACACACGGTAACATGCAGTTAAGACAGAAGAGGACACAGAGTCAGATGGGGGTGAAGAGACCTGTGTGGTGGTGTATGTGTCAATTTCGAAGGTGAAAATTCAAGAATGTTGTAAGGGGAACAGTTTGGTGCTGCTGGAGAGCACGGGGTCTTGAACAGTAACGAGGGACTACTGAGCGCCTCCCCTGTGCCTCCAGCCACTATCCCCGGGTTTGCTTTCTGGACACAAGTGGCTCCAGAACGGTGGTCTCCGTTCACACGGATAAGGACATGGAGGCTCCCTTCGGCCAGTTCTCACAGCTGGCAAAGGGCAGGGTGGAAACTGGACTCCCACTCCTGGTGCTCTTCTCCCGAAACCCAGCCCCGTGAGCACCTGTCCCTATGGCTTGGGCACTGGTTGTGTGTCCGGGTCTCCCGGCCATGTGGTTGGAATCCTGTTCCTTGTAAAGCGACACATGGACCCGATGAGGGAAGGGGCCAGGAGAGTTACGTTGGCAACAGTGTGTGTAAGCTTCTGGCTGTCAGTGCTCTAGCACCAATGTTCTCACACCTTTAATACCAGCACATCTTCCAAAGTATTGAGGATCCCACCCAAGCGTTTTTGTGTATGTGGGTTCCATCCGTCAGTACTTTTTTTTTATGAGAATATTTAATATGTACTCAATTTATGTAATCATCCATTCAGAATAACTAAATGTTAAGTAAATTTCTGTCAAAATCACTATTTTCCGGACAAAAACAAATTAAGAAAAGTGGCATTATTTAAGGTCTTTAAAATCTGTAGCATCAGGCTTAATGGAAGGGGTTGCGTCCTCACGTCTGTTTCAATGTTAGTGTGTCGCCGCAGGGCACATCCTGTACACACACTGTATGCGCATGAGGGGCCGTGGGAATGAAAAGACAGATGACGTCTCCCTGTCAGTAATGGAGACCTCGTGGATCCCCGGGAGTCTAGTGTTTTCACGTAGCCCCATCCCTGCTGCAGAACCCAGCGCGCCATAAATTAATTCCGCAGAAGCAAGCACCTGGGTTCTGGGGCTCTCTCTGCCTCTCATTTATCCCTGATCTTGAATTGATCTCCCCTTCAGGGCCTCCACTTTCTCATCCATAAAATGGATCCTTCAGTCGCTCTATGACCCCCTCCAGCTCTGGCCTGCTGTGGCTTCCTCTAAATGCTGTGGACTTCCACTAAGAGGAGGTTTCACCAGAGCAGCTACAGCTCTCTTCCCAGATTTTGCTGTGTCATCCCCTCTTCCTCTATCCTAAACCCGCACAGTATTTAAACATAAATTTTTTGGCAAGACATCTAGAAAGTTCTGCACCATGAACTTCTAATTCCAGGGTGTGTTTTCACGCTAGAGGTTTTTATTTTCTATTTTGCATGCTCTTCCAGTTCTGAGAGGGTGGAGCTCATTGCGGTCCCCTCACTATTGCCATGTGCCTCTCTACTGTGAAGGAGCGAACGGAAAAGATAAGCAGGAGAAAGGAAAACCTTGGTCTCACCTTCCGCTGGACCTAGAAAGAATCCTCTTCATCAAAGGCGTCCTTTCTTGAAGGGCAGTTGGAGGCTTCTGTGGGGACCTTATGGTTAGAATTGTAAGAGACATAGTTTTGTTTCTCTTGTACTGTTTTCTTCGCCTTTAAGATACAATGTTTCTCTTCTAGTAGATATCCCCAATTCCCCAGTGCTGTTATTTGTATACTGATATAGAATACTGCCTACACCATTTAAACCAGCTAATGTTTGCACAGCAGGTAACATGCGACATTTCCCTTGAAGGGTCCACCCACGTGATACATGCATTAATGCAACATTTCCCTTGAAGGGTCCACCCACGTGATACATGCATTAATGAGGTTGGCTATCCTGCTTCCTGCTGTGATTTGACGTGAAATTGAAATCATAGTTTACCTTAAAAGGCAGCTGATTGTTCCGTCACTCTTAGAAAGCACTGGGTTCAGGTTCCGTGTTCCTAGTTGTCATCCTGCCTGCTTGAAAGGCCATTCTGGAGTGTCTGGGTGGCTCCGTCAGTTAAATATCTGCCTTCTGTTCAGGTCACGATCATGGGATCAAGTCCTGCACCAGGCTTCTTGCTCAGTGGGGAGCCTGCTTCTCCCCCTGCCTGCGTGAGCATTCTCTGTCAAATAAACCAACAAAATCTTTAAAAAGGTGAAAAGGCCATTCCCCTTCCCTCTAGAAAGTTCCAGACTGATTCATTTGCCAATACTCAAATCGAGGAGGTGGGGGAGGGGTGTGTTTCTGAAGATGATTTTATCCAGTGACCAAAGATGCGTTCTTCTGTTGAATTTGAGTTGATGGCACAAATTAGGGTATTTGAAGGAATTGAGCAGAGATGACCAGGCTGTGCAGGGCAATCATGCAGTGCTCGTAAGAGCTCGATTCGACTTTGCGAACAGTCTCGGGCATTCTAAGGCTGACGCTGTCGTTGGTACTCGAGTTCCTAGGGCAGCTTCTCTGCCTGAGGTAGAATGCAATTTTGTATCAAGGGAAAGAGGGACCCCCAACAAAACCCAGCTGAGAATTGTTACGGGGATGACTGGCAGGGAGCCGATGGGTAAGTGGGGGATAGCGTGATCGCATTTGTCGTAACACAGAAGTTGGAAAGGCGGCTGCCGCTAAACAATGACTTTCTTTTTGTCTCAAGGTTATATACGCTTTTCTTTTTTACACTTTCCCTATTAACATCCTCTCACTGATAGGTACTTTCATCCTGATAGGTGTCTCTGCAAGACGGCTGTTTGAAGTACCAAAATAGCTGTGGGCCAAGGAGAAGAAACAGTTAAGCCATTTCTTAGCCAGGCCTGCACTGGAGATTAAGGCTCTCCTGTGCAGCTGGTGGACAGCTTGATTATTTAATGTGTGTTGAGGGTGGCTAATAAGACTCTTTGATCACGGGATGAAGGGTGGCAGAGAAGTGAAAATGATTGAATTAACAGCTTATCGTAGCATTATGTTGGAGAAAAAGAAGAAAAACACTTTAAATTAGGTCACAGGGGTCTTAGAAAACCCACTGGAACTTTCTGGCAGAAGAAGCTGCCTTTGTGGATCGGGCTCCACTGGCATGGAGCTTAAAGACTTCTACGGAGAGTATCGGGGCCTTTAATCCCTCCTGTCTGAGCCAGATTGGATGCTGCGAGGGGTGTTGATTTGAAACGGGCAGTTCTGTTGCTTCTCAGCAGAGAGCTAGAATCCCCATCTGCCAGAGGGTTTGTGATAGATTTTAGTGAGAGCCAAGGAGGAGAGTCAAACCACTGCCTTGGGCTTGTAAGGCGTTCAACCAGAATGCGGTTTCCTTCCGCCCTAGTGGTGGCCCCAATGGTAAGAAATGGAGAGATTTCAGGAAGAGCAAAATAGGACCCTTTATCTCCAGAGGTGCTTGGCCCTCTTAAGCCACTGACCGGATATTATGTTTAAGATGTGTGAGTGAGTCTGGCCCCGTGGTACCCACAAGTGATTCCCGCACTAACACAGGCTTTCAGAGTACGAGGCAAGCCATCCGTCCGCGATCGGAGGTCACCCCAGGATCAATTTTAAATCCAACAGTGTTAAGCCACTGTTTAAGGATTAGCTAAGGGAATCGGAGTTAGTGATGGAGGGACAGCTGGCTAGGCTAGGGTACATTTTTTGTTGTTGGCTCCTAGCTTTACAATGACTCCTGGCCTCAGAGGCCAGCTTGATGGCTGCCTTCTTCAAGGTCAGCTCTGTATGTGAGCTTGACTCAGGCTCCTGCCGATTGGGGGGGGGGGGGCTCCTGGCACTGACTTCCCTCCACATCCCCAACTCCCTCCGGAATCTCCCTCTGGCTCCTGTCTTGGCTCTCAGTTTCCGTATTCTTCCTTGTCATCAGGAGCCAATGTTTACTGGTCTCCTGAGCCTTCCAACTCTTGGGAAAAAAACATTTGAGAAACAACAGTCTCTCGTGGTATGACCTTGGAGGCCCCCAGGCACTGAGCCTGCAGGAAACAAATCGCAGACTCAATATGAACCACGTTAGGAACACGTGGGAAGTCTAGGGAGAGCAAGCTTGAGTCCTACCCAGGGCCTTAGTGAATAGGGGGTCCTCGCCCCTACTGTTCGCTCCTGCGGGATCTGAGAAGGAACAGGAAAACCGGTCGAAGGGAGAAGGTGGTAAATATTATACACTTCATTTAAAAACAAAACAAGCCTGAGTGGGGTGAACGGGAGGACTCAGGAGGGGAGATCTGAGGGCTTGGCTTCCCCTGCTTTTGTGGCTACCTGTGCTAGTTTCCTAGGGCTGCCCAGACACCAAGTCCCTGGATCCAGGCGGCTTCACCAGAACCACAGTGTCGTGGTGGTGGAGGCCGGAGGTCCGGATGCAGGTGTCTGCAAGGCCAGGCTCCATCCATCTGAAGGCGCTCGGGAGCCATCCTTCCTGGCTGCTTCCAGCCTTCGGTGACTCCGTGCAGTCCTTGGCATTCTGCGCCGTGCGGCCCTAATCTCTGCCTGTGTCTGCACATGGCGCTCGCCTCGGTGCCTTTGCGTGTTCTCCCTTCTTGTGCAACGTCAGGCAGAACTGCCACACGCACACCCTCACAGGAACGGGGATTTTGTCCCTGTTCCTGCTTGTGGCGGCCCCTACTGCCACCTACTGGCAGAAAGGCGCCTCTGCCCGCGGGCCAGAGGCGGTAGCGGAAGTCCTTGAATTGAAACTGTATTTAAAAAAAAAAAAAAAAGAGCAAATGTGTGTCTGAAAGCTTCCTGCCCGTGGCCTTTCTCACAGACTCAGTGCTGCACGGGCCCTGAGGGGGTCAGAGGTGGCACCCTGGGACAGGCCCAGCACCCACCACCTTTCCAGCTGGACTGGAGGCTACTGGTAACACGTGCAAAAACACCAGTGCCCTCCTCCGCTGCCCCTTAGGGGTTTAAAGAGGCCCCTTGGCAGTCTGGGGACTCAGCAGAGAAAAGGCTCTTTTTACGGGTTGAGCAGAACCTCCACCAATACAAGGTGGACAAATCCTTCACTTTGAATCTGACAGCTCGTCCCCTACAGCCTCTCAAGGCCTGGGGCGTTGTGTACTTTGAAAGAACCCCCAAGAAGGAATAGGATTAAGAATTTTAAAAATCCGTGGGGCACCTGGGTGGCTCACTGGGTTAAGCCTCTGCCTTCACCTCAGGTCATGACCTCAGCGTCCTGGGATTGAGCCCCATGTTGGGCTCTCTGCTTTCCCCTCTCTTTCTCTGCCAGCCTCTCTGCCTCCTTGTGATCTCTGTCAAATACATAAGTAAAATCTTTTTTAAAAAAATTTTTTTAATCTGAGATTTTAACTTAGAAAACGAAAATACTTTCTAAATCCCAGTAATGGCTGCTGCATTGCTTTCCTAGGGCTGTGGTAATAAAGGACCACCACCGAGGTGGCTTAGACAACAGAAGTGTATTGTCACACAGCTCTGGAGGCCAGAAGCCAGAGAGCGAGGTGTTGGCAGGGTCGGTTCCTTCTGAGGGCCATGGGGGAAGGAGGCCTCCCCGGCGCCTCGCCTTGGCTTGGAGAGAACCGTCTTCACGCTGTGTCCTCACATGGGCTTCTCTCTGTGTGTCCAGATTTCCCCTTTGGGTAAAGACGTCCATTGTATTGGATAAGGGCTCACCCTCGTGACCTTATTTCAACCTAATTATCTCTGTGAACATCCTACCTCCAAAGAGGGTCACATTGTGAGGTAATGGCAATTGGGACTTCAATGTAGCAATTTCGGAGAACTCTTGACTCAACCCCTAACGGCTACGGTGTCTTTTTGTAAAGAAAAGTGGTACCAGTAGAAGTGCTGAGACAGAAAGGCTTGATGGGGGTATAGCTTCTAGTTCCTACCCTCTGGACCAAGGCCAGAGCCCTGAGCTTTTTCTACTTTCCTCCTACCTGGCTGAAAGAGGATCCAGTGGTCTCATCCGGAGGCAGTGCTGCTTTTCGAATGAAACCAAGGTTATGCTCACTCCCCCAGCATTTTCCAACTGGGGCATAAGCAGGGGTCAGAGTGAATTCTGTTGTGGCCCCAAGGTTATTGGGCATATCAGGTGACAAGATAACCACTTGGATTTACAAGTAACAGAAGTCACTCGAGTGCCGGAAAGTTCGCTGTAGAACTGTCAGCCCATATACATCATTGATGCCCTCAGACTTCTCTTGGGCTTTTGGAAAACACATTAATCAGGCAGAGAGCTGTGTTAAAATATCACTGCAACATTAATAGTTCAAAAAAAAATGAAGGACCATAATCTTCAATTCATTCCCATGAGACATCTACAGTGAGTGCCAACGTTTTTCATGAGTCTCTTCTCATCGGTGTAGGCGCGCGTCTTTTCATTCCAGGTTTTACCAGTTCAAGGTTTGCGGCAATTCTGCGCAGAGCAAGTCTTTCGGTGCCATTTTCCCAACAGCATTTGCTCAGTTTGTGTCTGTGTGTGACAGTCTGGTAATTTTTACAACATTTCCAACTTTTTCATTATCACCTTCATTTTAGTGATCCCTAATGGTTTGGGGAGCCACAAACCACACCCACATCCGATAACCAACTCAACATGTGTGTTCTGACTGCCCCGGCTCCTCCTCAGACCTTCCTGTTCCCTGGCACACCACAATATGCAGTTAGGCCAGTTCCTAACCCTGCAGTGGCCTCTAAATGTTCAAGAGAAAGGAAGAGTCTCATGTCTCTTTAAATCAAAAGCTAGACATGATTAAGCTTGGTGAGGAAAGCATGTTGGAAATAAAGAAGGACCAGAAGCTAGGCCTCTTGCACCCAACAGTTAGCCAAGACGGGACTGCGAAAGAAAGGCTCTTGAAGGAAATTGAAAGCCCTATTCCAGTGAATATATAAAGGGTGAGAAGGTGAAACGGCCCTATTGCTCATAGGAAGAAAGTTCTAGTGGCCTGGAAAGAAGACCAAACCTCCTGTAACAAAGCCAAAGCCTATTTCAGAGCGAGGCCCTAACTCTCTACAATTCTGTGAAGGGTGAGACGTTAGGAAGGTGAAGAGGAAAAGTCTGAAGCTAGCAGGGGTTGGTTCGTGAGTTTTACGGAAGGAAGCTGTGTCCGCGGCATGAAAGTGCCAGGCAAAGCAGCGCACGCTGACATGGGGGGCGGCAGTGATCCAGAAGATTGAGCTGAGATGGTTCCCGAAGGGGGCTACCCGGACCAACAGATAAAACAGTCTTATATCAGAAGAAGGCACCAGCTAGGACGTATGTAGCTGGAGAACTCAAAGCCTGTCCTCAAGATTCAAAGGACAGTCTGACCCTCTTGTTAGAGGCTACTGTGACTTTACGTTGAAGCTGGTGCTCACTTAGCGTTCTGAGAATCTCAGGGCCCTTAAGAATGAGGCCAGTCCTACTCCTCCAGTGCTCTGTAGAGGGAACCAACAGCACATCTGCGTCCAGCATGGTTTACTGAGTACTTCAAGTCCACTGTTGAGACCTACTGCTCAGAAAACAGTATTCTCTTCAAATATTACAGCTCACGGACAATGCACCCAGGCACCCAACAGCTCTGATGGCGATGGACAGTGAAATGAATGTTTTCATGCCTGTTAAAAAACACCCATTCCGGAGCCCATAGATCAAGGAGCCATTTTTGACGTTCAAGTCTTAAGAAATACATTCCCTACGGCTATAGCTGCCATACGTCGTGGCAGCTGATGGATCTCAGCAGAGTACCTTGAAAATGTTCTGGAAAGGATTTACCGTCCTCGGTGTCATAAAGAACATTCATGACTTATGGGAAGAGGTTCAAGTATCGACATGAAAAGAAGCTTGGAAGAAGCGGATTCCGATCCTAACAGACGTCGTGGAGAGGCTCAGACTCAGCGGAGGACGGAATGCGGGTGTGGAAGACCAGAAGTGCGGCCCGAAGGTGGGGCCCGATGGCTGCGGTCTCATGGTATGACCCGAACAGATGGGCTGTTTCTCGGGATGGAACCTATTCCTGGCGAAGCTGCTGTGGGGATGGTTGAAATGACAGCAAAGAATTTAAACTCTTACCTAAACCTCTGGCAGAGCAGCAGCAGGCGGGGTGAGGACCGACGACGATTCTGCAAGTTCTGCCGTGGGTAAGATGCTGCCCGACAGCGTCGCAGCCTATGGAGAAATGATTCTTGAAAGCAAGAGTCCATCGATGCAACAAGCTTCGTTGCTCTTATTTTAAGAAATTGCTGCAGCCTCCCCAGCCTTCAGCAGCCGACACACCCTGGTCAGTCAGTAGCCCGCGACATCAAGGCAAGAACGCTCGCCAGTGAAGAGATCACAGTTTGCAAAAAGCTCAGGTGATGGTTAGCCCTTCCTTAGCAATGACAGATTTTTTTTTTAAAAGATTTCATGCAAGTTGGTGCAGCCACTTTGGAGAACAGCGTGGAGATTCCTTAAGAAATTAAAAATAGAGCTTCCCTATGACCCTGCCATTGCACTACTGGGTATTTACCCCAAAGATACAGATGTAGTGAAAAGAAGGGCCATCTGTATCCCAGTGTTCATAGCAGCAATGGCCACGGTAGCCAAACTGTGGAAAGAACCAAGTTGCCCTTCAATGGACGAATGGATAAGGAAGATGTGGTCCAAATACACTATGGAGTATGATGCCTCCATCAGAAAGGACGAATACCCAACTTTTGTAGCAACATGGGCGGGACTCGAAGAGATTATGCTGAGTGAAATAAGTCAAGTAGAGAGAGTCCATGATCATATGGTTTCACTTATTTGCGGAGCATAACAAATAACGTGGAGGACAAGGGGAGATGGAGAGAAGAAGGGAGTTGGGGGAAATTGGAAGGGGAGGTGAACCATGAGAGACTATGGACTCTGAAAAACAATCTGAGGGTTTTGAAGGGGTGGGGGGTGGGGTGGGAGGTTGGGGGAGCCACGTGGTGGGTATTAAGGAGGGCACAGATTGCATGGAGCACTGGGTGTGGTGCAAAAACAATGAACACTGCTATGCTGAACAGATGTAAAATAAATAAATTAATTAATAATAATAATAAAAGAAAAGATTTTATTCACTTGAGAGAGAGAGAGAGCACAAGCAGGCAGAGGGAGGGAGAGAAGCAGGCTCCCCCCGAGCAGAGAGCCTAATGTGGGACTCAATCCCAGGACCCTGAGACCATGACCTCAGCTGAAGGCAGACGCTCAACCAAATGAGCCACCCAGGTATCCCGAGGACAGATTTTTTAATTAAGGTATGTGCATTCTTCTTTAGACATAGTCCTGTTGCACACTAGCAGACTGCAGTGTAAACGGAACTTTATATGCACTGCAACACCAAAAGATTCATTTGCCTTTCTGTTCCAGTATTCACTTCATTGTGGCGATCTGGAATCTAACCGGCAGCATCTCCCGAGTACGCCTGTCCTCTGTGTGCTGGTTGGTATGGAACTCTGGGAGGCCACTGAACCACGGGCACAAGGCCCAGGACTCCCTGTGCTGCCAGCAGCTGAGATTTCAGCACATGTTCTGCCAGACTGGGCACAACATGGTGGTTCTCATCCAGAATGGGTATGTCCTTCAAGGACATTCCAAATTTCACGTTCTGCCTCACGGGTTCTTGGTCCAATGCCTACAGTCCCTGGCTCTCAGAAAAGTGTTTTCACCTCTGATTCCAAAGCCTAAATTTTTTTTTTTTTTTAAGTGTCAAGGTAGGCAGCATGGCCCCTAGCTTCTCTAAGTTTCCTTCCATCTATGAGATGCATTGGCGGTGTGTGACTGGACCCGTTCACGTGCCACGTCCACATTTCTGTAGCACGAGCCCGAGCCATCATTTCACCTCCAAGGAAACAGTGAGCTTCTGTATTCCTGCAGTTCCGGGACTAAGAGAAATCCCCAGTCCCATCTGTCTTCTAGTGATTGTGCCTTGGGGAGTAACCCCCAACATGGGGTGGGAGTAAAACGCAATTGTAGAGCCTCAACTAAAAGAAGAAAAAAGACTCAAAACTTCCCAGAGGCCACTGGGGGCTGTTTTGTGTTTGAAGTTGAGGGAGTTCTGAGAAGTTCATCTGGAGAACCCAGATTGAGAGGTGGAGGGGACTCCAGAGCCAAGGCAATGAGGTTGGGATGAGGCGTTGTGAAGCCGCTGCGGGCCTGTCTGTGCTCATGCTGTGTATCTGGGCTGCAGTGAGCGCAGTGAGGCAGGACTGGGTGCTGTGCCCTCCTGGCTGGAGAGGGAACGTCAGCCAGAAGAGTAAGAACAGATACAAGAAAAGCCACAGGGCAGAGCTGAGATAAACAGAATTCAAAATTGCTAATGGAAATGGGGGCTTGGTGCAGAAAAAGGGAAGAGAGGATTATTCCCTATGTTAGCCTGGAAAGAAACAACCAAAAATCAGTGCTTTCCTCACGTGTATAGTAGATGAGAATTTCAGTCTGAGGGGCGCCTGGGTGGCTCTCTTTGGTGTCTGCCTTTGGCTCAGGTCATGATCTCAGGGTCCTGGGATGGAGCCCGGCATCGGGTTACCCGCTCAGGGGGAGTCTGCTTCTCCCTCTCCCTCTCCCTCTGTGCGCTCTCAAGCTCTCTCTCAAATAAATAAAATCTTTTTTTAAAAAAGCATTTCATTCCGAAACCAAAATGAGGATGCCGTTGGGCCCCATACAGGAAAACCACAGAGTAATTGGCCTATACCTAAAGTAGGTCCAGTTAAAAACGAACATCACCCCAAATTGGACAGTTACATGTAGAAGAATGAAACTCAACCATTCTCTTACACCATACACAAAGATAAACTCAGAATGGATAAAAGACCTCAATGTGAGGCAGGAATCTATCAAAATCCTAGAGAAGAACATAGGCAGTAACCTCTTCATGGGCCACGGCAACTTCTTTCAAGATAGGTCTCCAAAGGCAAAGGAAACAAAAGCAAAAATGAACTTTTGGGACTTCATCAAGATCAAAAGAGCTTCTGCACAGCAAAGGAAACAGTCAAGAAAACAAAGAGGCAACCACAGAATGGGAGAAGATATTTGCAAATGACACTACAGACAAAGGGCTGATATCCAAGATCTATAAAGAACTCTTCAAACTCACACACACAAAACAGATAATCACGTCAAAAAATGGGCAGAAGACATGAACAGACACTTCTCTAAAGACGACATACAAATAGCTAACAGACACATGAAAGAATGTTCATCATCACTAGCCATCGGGGAGATTGAAATCAAAACCACATTGAGATACAACCTCACACCAGTTAGAATGGCCAAAATCAACAAGACGGTAAAACAACAAGTGCTGGAGAGGATGTGGAGAAAGGGGAACCCTCTTACACTGTTGGTGGGAGTGCAAGTTGGTGCAGCCACTTTGGAAAACAGTGTGGAGATTCCTTAAGAAATTAAAAATAGAGCTTCCCTATGACCTTGCAATTGCATTACTGGGAATTTGTGCCAAAGACACAGATGTAGTGAAAAGAAGGGCCATCTGTACCCCAATGTTCATAGCAGAAATGGCCACATCACCAAACAGTGGAAAGAACCAAGATGCCCTCCAACAGACAAATGGATAAAAAAGATGTGGTCCATATACCTATGGAGTATTATGCCTCCATCAGAAAGGATGAATACCCAACTTTTGTATTAACATGGATGGGACTGGAGATTATGCTGAATGACATAAGTCAAGCAGAGAGAGTCAATTATCATATGGTTTCACTTACTTGTGGAGCATAAGAAATAACATGGAGGACATGGGGAGATGGAGAGAAGAAAGTTGGGGAGATGGAGAGAAGAAAGTTGGGGAAATCAGAGGGGGAGATGAACCATGAGAGACTGTGGACTCTGAGAAACAAACTGAGGGTTTGTGGGGGAGGGGTTGTGTGAGCCTGGTGGTGGGTATTGAGGAGGGCACATATTGCATGGAGCACTGGGTGTGGTACATAAACAATGAATTTTGGAACACTGAAAAGAAATAAAAATTAAATGAAAAAAAAAAAAAAGGATAGCACCCCAAGGGCGGATGGGACATGGAGACCTCATGGACCAATTAGTGCTGTTCATATTGGCCAGTCTGACAGTTGTGAAGCTCCGCCGGGCCACCACATTCCAGCTCCTACAAAATTTGATGGACTAATGTGGTTTTTTAAATGTGGGTTTAGCCTCTTAACAAAATGGAAGTAAGTACATACCTATCAATAATTACTTTGGAGCATTTAAAGGATTTACACTTAATCAAAAAACATGCGACACCAGAATGCATAAAAAATCAAGACCTATCTCTATTCTGCCTAAAAGACACTCACTTCAGACCTTAAGACACAGACTAAAAGTGAAGGGATGGAAAAAAATCATGTTGCACGCAGAGGCAAGCGGGGGGGGAAGCCTGGATAGCAATACTTAAACAAAAACTAGACTTTAAAAGAAAGACTGTAGGCACTCCTGAGTGGCTCAGTCAGTTAACCTTTGGACTCCTAATTTCAGCTCAGGTCATGGTCTTGGGGTCCTGGAATCGAGCTGCCCCAGGTCAGGCTCCCTGCTCAGCGGGAAGTCTGCTTCTCCATCTCCCTTTGCCCCTCCCACTGCTTGCTCTCTCTCAAATAAATAAGTAAAATCTTAAAATACACACACACACCTTAGACCAGATGAACTAAATAGGTATGGAACATTCCGTGCAAAACCAACTGAATACACATTCTCCTCAAATGTATGTAAAATGCCCGTGGAACATTCTCCAGGACAGATCCCATGTTAGGTCACAAAACAAGTCTGAGTCAATTTAAAAAGATGAAATCCTATCCTGCATCTTCTCCAACCACAGTGGAATGAAACTAGTTATCAATCAAAAGGAAGAAAATCAGACAAAACACAAACACTTGGAGGCTAAACACCATGCTATTCAACAGCCAGTGAGTCAACAAAGATATGAACAAGGAAATCAAAAAAATTCATGGAGACAAAAAAAAAAAAAAAGAAAAAAAAACTAAAACTAAAAACAACAGTCCAAAATCTTTGGGATACAAAGCATTGCTAAGAAGAAAATGTGTACTGTTACAGACCTTTCTTAAGATAAAGTATCTCAAAAATAACAAACAAAAACCTAACCTTACACTTAAAGGAACTAGAAAAAAGGAATAAACCAAGAAACCAACCCTGGAGGTTGTAGCCACAGCAGTCAGAGAAGAAATAAATAAAACCGTCACTATTTGCCTATGATACTATACATAGAAAACCCTAAAGACCCCACCAAAAAAACTATTAGAGTAAGTGACGTCAGTGAAGTTACGGAATACAAGATACACAGAAATCAGTTGAGTTTCTAGACACTAATAACAAAATAGCACAAAGAGAAGGTAAGAAAAGAACTCCATTTACAATCGCACCACATTTAATAAAATACCTAGGAATAACTTTAAGGAGGCAAAAGGCCTGTACTCTGCAAACTATGTAACATTGGTAAGAGAAATTGAAGATGACACAAATGAAAAGAGAGTCCACGCTCATGGACTGGAAGAATTAAATATTGTTAAAGTGTTCGTACTGTCCAAAGCAACGTACAAGTTCAGTTCAATCCCTATCAAAACACCAAAGGCATTTTTCACACCACTAGGACAAGTAATACTAAAATTTGTAATGGAAGCACCAAAGACCCTAAAACACCCAAAACAATCTTAAGGAAGTATCACAATTCCAGATTTGAGGATCTATTGCAAAGCTATCGGAATGAAAACAGGATAGTATTGTCACAGAAACAGACACACAGATCAATGGAAGAGAGTCCATAAACAAAGCCACACACTGATGGTCCATTCATCTATGACAGAGAAAACAAGAATATACAGTGGGGGAAAGACAGTATCTCTGATCAGTGGTGCTGGGAAAACTGGACAGCTATGGCCAAAGAATGAACCTAGATCACTTTCTCACACCATACCCAAAAAATAAACTCTAAGTGGATTAAAACCCAAAATGCGAGATGTAAAACCATTAAATCCCTAAAAGAAAGCAAAGGCAGTCATTTCTTTGACATTGGCTATAAAAAGATTTCTCTAGGCAGGGTCTCCTCAGTCAAGGGGGAAGAAAAGCTAAAACTAACTACTGGGACGGAACCAAAATGAAAGGCTTCTGCGCAGCAAACCATCAACAGAATGAAAAAGGCACCCACTGAACAAGGTAAGATGGTTGCCATCAATACATCCCATAAGGGGATACTATCCAAAATATTTAAAGAATTTATACAATTCTGTACACTCACACGCACAGTCTTATTTTAAAATAAGAAAGTCTGAGGCACCTGAGTGGCTCAGTTGGTTAAGCATCTGCCTTTGGCTCAAGTCATGATCCTAGGGTCCTGGCATTAACCCCCAGGTCAGACTTCTGCTCCGCAGGGAGTCTGCTGCTTCCTCTCCTTCTGCTCCCCAATACCGCCCCCCCACCGCTGTTGCTCAGTCAAACAAATAAATAAAATCTTTTTTAAGAATAAGAAAATCTGGAGGTGCCTGGGTGGCTCAGTTAGTAAAGCCTCTGCCTTCAACTCAGGTCATGATCTCAGGGTCCTGGGATCCGGCCCCGCATCAGGCTCCCTGCTTAGCGGGGAGTCTGCTTCTCCCTCTCCTGAAGCTCGCTCTCATGCACTCCAACTCTCTAATATAAATAAAATATTTTAAAAAGTTGAAATAAAGTCTGAATAGACATTTTTCCAAAGAAGGCATACCAATGCCTACAGACACATGAAAAGATGTCTAGCATCAGTCATGATCAAAGAGATGCTAATCAAAACCACAGCAAGGTATCACTTCACACTCGTCAGAATGGCTAGAATCAAAAAGTCAAGAAGTGTTGGCAAGGACATGGAGAAAAAGGACCCTCGTGCACTGCTGGAGGGAATGCCAACGGTTACAGCCACTGTGGAAAACACTATGGAGGTTTCTCACCAAGTTAATAATAGCAATACCATATGATCCAGTAATTCCACTGTCGGGTATGTACCCAAGGAAAACAAAAACATGAATTCTAAAAGATACATGCACCCCTGTATTTATTGCATCATTATTTATAAGAGCCAAGATAGGGAAGCAGCCCATGGATGATGAATGGATAAAGAAGATGAGATATAGGGGCGTCTGGGTGTCTCAGTGGGTTAAAGCCTCTGCCTTCGGCTCAGGTCATGATCCCATGATCAAGCCCCGCATCGGGCTCTCTGCTCAGCGGGGAGGCTGCTTCTCCCCCTGCACTGCCTGCTTCTCAGCCTACTTGTGATCTCTGTCAAATTAAAAAAAAAAAAAAATCTTTTCAAAATAAAAATAAAGAAGATGGGATATATATACACCATGGATTATTACTCATTTAAAAATATACATATGGTGTGCCCGGCTAGCTCAGTCGGTAGAGCATGAGACTCTTAAAAATATATATATGACCTCTTGCCCTTTGCCACAACATGGATGGAGCTGAAGAGTATTATGCTAAATGAAGTCAGAGACAAATATATGGTTTCACTTGTATATACAATCTGAAAAACAAAAAGCAGAAATAGACTCAAATACAGAGAGCAGACTGATGGTTGCCAGCGGGCAGGATGGCGGGGTCGGCGGGGTGGGGGGGGGGGGACTCGGCAGAATGAGCGAAGGGGAGCAGGAAACAGACTTCCAGGTACGAATGAGCAGGGCACAGGTGCAGAAGGTGCAGCGCAGAGAGTACGGTACCAGCGTTGCATGGGGACAGATGGGAGCAGAGCGTAACAGACACGAGTCCAATCACTAGGTTTGAGACCTGAAACTAATCTAACATTGTGGGTCAACTGTCCTTCTTTAAAAAAAAAAAAAAAAATCAAAATTTCAAAAAATAAACAGCTTAAGGGTGTGGGTGTGTGCGTTTCTCAGGCAAAAAAGTTGACAGGAAAAAGAAAATGTAAGGCTCGGAAACAAGCTTAGAAAGGGGACCTCAGAAATGCAGGGTCTCGTCTATAATGCCCTCTGCACATGGCTCTGGGAAGCCCACGTTGGAGGCTCCCCTTGTAGGGTCCCCCCGGGCTCTTAGGCCTCCCCCCACAGTGCAGTCCAGCCTCAGAAAGGACTTCTTGGTTAGTTAGGAAACAGACTGCTTGTGATTTGCTATTTTCCTTTCTTTCTCTGTGTTCATGCTTTACATAATTTTAATTACGAAAAAGCTTTGCAATCTTTGACCCCATGTGTGCATTACTGGGTAGTTTCCACCGTAAACTTAAGTCCTTGGGTTTAAGTGGAAACAAAAATACATTTCCATCTCACCCACTCCCAGACATAAACACCCATGCGTGGAATAAGTAACATTGTGGGATTAGGCCACAGAAACACAGATCTTGGCTCATGATGGAGTTCTGTCCCAATAAACCCATCCTAACTGGAAAATATCCTAAGTGGAAAGTGTGTTTAAGACACTTAGTCTGCCGAACATCATGGCTTCTCCTCGCCTGCCTGGAAGGACTCAGGACACTGACCACAGCCTACAGTTGAGCGAGATCATCTAACATCAAGTTTATTTTTTTTTAAAGATTTGATTTATTTATTTGCCAGAGATCATAAGTACGCAGAGAGGCAGGCGGGGGGGGTGGGCGGTGGGGCTGGGGGTGAGCAGGATCCCCATTGAGCAGAGAGCCTGATGCGGGGCTCGATCCCAGGATCCTGATATCATGACCTGAGCCAAAGACAGAGGCTTTAACCCACTGAGCCACCCAGGCGCCCCCATGTTTATTTTATAATGAAGTGTAATTCACTGGACAGCTTATTGGAAGTGAAAAGCCGAGTGTTCCCTGGGGTAGAGGAGGGTCTTAGGTGTACTGTGATTGCGTCGCTGAGCAGAAGGCGGCTCGCTGCCATCCTGAGAGAGGCTCCTACCACGTGTCGCTAGCCCAGGGAAAGATCCCAACTCAGAATTCCAATCAGAGCTTCTGCGGAATGCATACCTCCTTCACACCATCAGAGTCGAAAAACACTAAGTCAACTCTCCCACACTGGGGTCTGTCTGTCCCTGAATACTCTTGTCACACCTGTACCTTCAGGTCTCAGCATTTAAAACATCCCGTGTCCTCCCCAAGCACCGCACGCTCTGGGCAGAAACCCTGGCATCACTGCGGGCAGAGGGCGGCGCGCTCAGATGGGGACAGCGCCGGTGACGGCCTGTCATCCCTTGTCGGAGACCAGGCTGAGATCCCTTGTCAAAGCTCCGGGTCCCGTTTCTGTTTCTACAGCCCCAAGGCGAGGTCCCCTCAAAAGTTTTGGGCACTGATACCGTGAGCAGCCCTTCTTCATGCTGGGGACCTGGGGGGACGTGGCATGGGTACCCCATTCTAGTGCTTTGCAGTGTCCTGATGGGAGAGTCAGCGACTGCTTGGATCTCTCCAGTGATGCTTTGTACAAGGCTGGAAGGTTCTAATCTGAAAGAAAATTACAGCACGTCTTCTGCTAAGTACAGGATAACAGGACTGCTTTCTGCAGGCTTCTCACCGCGGCTAAGCAGGAAGATGCTGTGCTTTCGGATTCCACACAGACTTAAAGACCTGTCAGACCACCTCATTTTATGATGCTTCTAAATTAGCACAAAACCGACACGTTCCTGTAGCCCACCATGTCATCCTAGGGTGACGTTATAACACGGACAGAGAGCTGGCAGTTCCTCCCACACACAGACATTCGTGTGCCCTGGAGGTGACGGTGGGTGTTTGTGCAAGTTTACAGAAACTTCGACAACACCCTCAGTTTAAAACAAAACAAAACAAAACAAAAACCTTATGAAGTGTGAATAGAAAGGCTTTTTTATGACCAGAGCTGGATAGGACTCTCTATTTTTAGTAATAAGGAGAGTCTATTTTATTATACAGCCTCATTTGTTTTTACTAAATTATCCATTTAACCCATTTTGAAAAATACACAAATATAATTGTTTTCAGATAGTAATATATATATAGGTAGTCTCTACAATATTCTGGGTTATCTGGGGATATCAGTTTATCAGCAGTAATTGATAAAGTCCTGTGGTTAAAACAGGGTTAAAACAGAACTCTGGGGGGCACCTGGGTGGCTCAGTGGTTAACGTCTCTGCCTTCGGCTCAGGTCATGATCCCAGGGTCCTGGGATCGAGTCCCGCATCGGGCTCTCTGCTCAGCAGGGAGCCTGCCTCCTCCTCCTCCTCTCTCTTTCTGCCTGCCTCTCTGCCTACTTGTGGTCTGTCAAATAAATAAAAATCTTTAAAAAAAAAAAAAAAAAAACAGAACTCTGGGATTTGCTGCCACAGTGATAGCTCTGAGTTGCCTCTTCTAGACCAAAATACCCATGTTTCTGGCCCTTTTCATGGGGTCTTGCATTTGAAGCCTTTCCCTTAGGTGTGTCATCTCAGGCATGGGTCTCACTGGGTCATGGCCTTCTCCAAGTCTAACATTAGAACCCAGACACAGACCTCCAACTGTGACTGAGAGAACAAGAACAGATCACCCTTCGGTGTTTGGTTTTTGTTTAGAAGAGAGCAGGATTCAGGGGGGAGCAGGTGCAGTTGGTTAAGCCTCCAGCTCTTGGTTTCAGCCCAGGTCACGATCTCAGGGTCATGGGATGGAGCCGTGCATGGGTCTGTGCACACGGCACAGTCTGCTTGGGTCTCCCTCTCACTTGGGCCCCCCCTCCATGATCGCGTGTTCTCTAAAATACAATCTTTAGAAAATAAAAATTTTAAAAGACAGGACTTATAAAGCAGATCAGTAGGACCATATCATTTTATGTGGATTTTTTTATGTCCCTGATTGATACGCGCCCCACCGAGTTACCAGCCTGAGCGTGATCAAGTCCGCATCACAGCATCTGTCCGGAGAACGCGGGCGGCGGCTGCTTTGCCTGCTGCTTCCGCTCACGGCACCAAACACAAGCTATTTCTGAAAGGATTTGAGTGACGGTTTGAGCGAGCTGGACACGTAAGCAGGCAAACCTTCCTGACTTAGATTAGTAAGAAACAAAGTAGAAACTAATAAAAATTACAACTCTCATTAACATTAAATTACGTGACCAAATACTCATTTTAAAACAGACTCTTTGACATGGTCTCTTAATAGTTAGTATAGTCATTTCAAACTTCGTATTCATTTTTTCAGCCTCCAAATGAATGTGTTGGCCCCACAGCCTCTGTGATTCTAGCTCCAACCTTCTCAATAGCTACTGTGAGGATACAGCACAGGCTTGGCACGAAATGATGTAGTTTATGTATATGGGGTGTGTGTGTGTGTGTGTGTGTGTGTGTGTGTACACGTCTGCACTCACATAGATACACACACTATATTTCCCCAAAGTTTATCCCTTACAACTACCCTATAAAGTGGGCTTCATGACTCCCATTGTACAGATAAAACAAGGTATGAAGAAGGCTCAGTAATACACCTAATGTCCTGGGGCTGTAATAATGAGGAAATCAATGAACTTAGCCCACTGTGTCTGTCTCTAAACACTGAACATGGTACTGCCTCCCCCAATGTAGCTTGGTTTCACTGTCACAGGTTGAATTAGCAGTCTCTGACCTTAAATGGTTACCATTTGGGGTTAAATATTTGCCAGACAGGGGCACCTGGCTGGCTCAGTCAGAAAAGCATGCAACTCTTGATTCCTGGGGTCATGAATTCGAGCCCCACATTGGATCTAGAGATTATAAATAAATAAACAAAAAAAAATTTGCCGTGAACACCTGCAGTGAGTGTCCAACTCTTAGGTTCATCTCAGGATCCTGGGATCGAGCCTTGCATCTGGCTCCGAGTTCTGCGTGGAGTTTGCTGGGGATTCTGTCACCTTCTCCCTTTCCCTCTGGTGCTCTTGCACTCCCTCCTGCTCTAAAATAAATCTTTAAAAAAAAAATTGCTGGACATATTTTTACTCCCCTGTTGCAAAATAGTGTTTCAGCCTCCAAATGAATGCGCTGGGCCCACAGCCTCTGTGATTCCAGCTCCAACCTTCTCAATAGCTACTGTGAGGATACAAGCTATCATAGTCCAAGACTATGTTCTGGTTCTGACGGGCTTCACGCCTGCTAGACCACAGCGCATGCCCATGTGCACTTGGAGGTCAGGAGTGCACCTTAGCTGGCACTGTTTCCTTCTGAGCCCTAGCACAGTGCAGTGATGTAGGGGGAACTCAATACATCTTGGTGTAATTACAAGTTCTGGGTCCACCAGAGAAGCCAATGCCATGCTAATCATCACAGAAGATCACCGACCCTAATGCACGTTTCCCAGGTACAAGACATCAGGAGAAAGAATGAATTCATGTTCCCATTCATGAGGAGCAGTTATCAGTCAATGCCCAAACTTAGTCTTACAACTGCTTTCTTTCTTCCTCTTTTTTTTACCCCCCTCCCCCCAGTAAGTGAAAATGGTGACCGTGAGATGTGAACACAATTGTGGATGAGAAGTTTCCCTACTCCGGAATTACCCAGAGGAACTTGGCGACCCCCACTGCACACGGAGTAATAATCAACCGGATTTAGGAATTTGCAAGGTGTCAGGGGAGCCTTGGTCCGTAGGCTGACCAGCAGATGTGATGTGAAAAATACCACACTATTCTATCATTTGCTGTTGCTTGCTCAACTGTGGAGAACTGCATGAGCTCAATTTCAGCTGCTTTCATTGCCAATCACCATTTGGGACTTGGAAGTGCTATTTTCCTATGGACACTTGCATTTTTTCGTTTTGCATGCATCCAATGATTATACATAAGCAACACATGTAATCTGCTTATTTTTTAAAAATCCATCCATGCAAAATGGTAAATAAAGTCTAAATTCTGCTCTTTTTTGCAAATTATAATCATAGCCCATGTCTTTCAAAGTTTAACTTGGTTTCATATAAAGATCAGTGTAATAGGTCTGCATATACTTTATAGAAAACTAGCTTCTATAAAGATTTTTTCACTGTTTACTAGTGAAATGAGAAAAGCAAAGCTATTTATAAAAGGCCTTATGTCGTGTACATACATTGTCTTTGAAATATTTGTGATTTAGTTTATTGCTTGTAAAAGAGAAATTATATAATTTATTTAGTAAATACTATTGTAAACTATAGTTTTATTGAGAGAAATAAAATATTTTGTTCTCAGTTGTGGTAGTACATTAATTCCAGTGGTTTATGGTCTTTATATTTCTTGTATTAATTAACAAGATAACCTTGATACTCCTCCATTTTTAAGATGTTCAGGGATCCTACGTAAACTGACTCATGATAGATGGAGAGAAAATTCTCTGGGTCCTGAGAAGACACAATAACAGATTGTACTCAACTTGCTCTTGAGACTTTCCCCAATATCCTGGTGTATTCGTCAGTTCTCACTGTTACACTGTGGTAACAAACAATCCCCAGATCTCTGGATAGGTGTCAAGAGCAGATCCTATCTAGGACACGCACTTTATTGGGGGTGGGCGGGGAACCAGTAGTGAAACTGGCAATGGGAACTCTTAAAACTACCACTTTTGGTGTGGCTTACAGAACTTCTGCTCACATGGCACAAGCCACAGCAAATGACAGTGACAGGATAGATGTCAGGAGTAGCAACTTCTCACCAAGGAACTGACTCAGCAGAAAGAGGCAGTGAATATTTTAAGCAATTATTGCTTAAATCTACACAATTTCATTAGTGTCTCAAACAGCAAAGGCTTAAAAGGCTGCCTAATCACATAATCAGGAAAAAAAAGTCATTAGAAAGTAATATGACTATGACTGCAGAAAGACATTCCTGATGATTAAGATGCTCAAGTTCAAGCAAGCCGAGTCTTAAAAGCAAACATGGTATTAACTTTCATAAATGTGACCCAGAACCGTGGTTACTCAGTGTAAGTAGCAATTTTGCATACAGAGTTGGTACTGGCAATCTATCCTGGGTTGGGACTTCAACTGGGAGTTCTAATGAAATAGACTACTGAGGATTCTTTGCTTTTCTTTCCTTAGTATTCCTAGGTGCTAGCAGATACTTTGACCACAGGGGTTTACCTAGTGGGGATCCCACTTTTCCCCTCTCCAATTTTAAATCTACCCATTTATCTAACCTACAGACTCTTTCATGTGCCCTCTCCTGGTGGGGTTGATGCTTCTCCATCAATGCCCAGAAAGTAACTTATTCTGATTTCTATTATCATGGATTAGTTTTCCCAGTTCTAGTACTTCATATAAATAGAATCCTATAGTACATACTCTTTATCTGACTTTTTGTTGTTATTTTTCAATGTTATGTAAGACTTGTTGTGTATAGTAGAAGCTCATTCTTTTTAAAAAAAAAAAAAGAAGAAGCTGCTCATTCTTTTTCACTGTTGAGTAGTATTCCATTATATGAATATTCTACAGTTTTCTGCTCTACTGCTGATTGGCATTTGGGGAGATTCCAGTTTAAGACTATAATGAATGAGACCCTCCATACCTCTTCCTTCACACAGCTCCAAGATAAAGACAATTTGACTTCTAGCATCTATACCAGATATGGAAGAATTTTCCAAGAGAAATATCACTATCAGGATATAGATTACCAATCCTCTAATTTCTCTAGGATAGTCTGAGTTTATGCCCAACTCTCAGGCAAAAAAGTACATTCTTTTAGGGCACCTGGGTGGCTCAGTGGGTTAAGCTGCTGCCTTCGGCTCAGGTCATGATCTCAGGGTCCTGGGATCGAGGCCCGCATTGGGCTCTCTGCTCGGCGGGGAGCCTGCTTCCCTTCCTCTCTCTCTGCCTGCCTCTCTGCCTACTTGTAATCTCTGTCTGTCAAATAAAATAAATAAAATCTTTAAAAAAAAAAAGTACATTCTTTTATATTTAAAACTGTTGTCGGGGCACCTGGGTGGCTCAGTGGGTTGAGCCTCTGCCTTCAGCTCAGGTCATGATCTCAAGGTCCTGGGATCGAGTCCCACATTGGGCTCTCTGCTCGGCGGGGAGCCTGCTTCCTCCTCTCTCTCTCTCTCTCTCTCTCTCTCTCTCTCTGCTTGCCTCTCTGCCTACTTGTGATCTCATTCTGTCAAATAAATAAAATCTTTAAATAAAAAAAAAACTGTTGTCTTATGGACCACTAAAATATAGTTACTTTACCAAGGGAGAAAGTTTAAAGATAGTAACATTGGAGACTCCCCAGTAATTGACTCAGCCATGGCACCGTACCGGGAATTTGAGCTGCAAGCCTTCCCTCTCCACCAGTACTCATTGCATTTAGTCCCCACTCTTAATGAGCAGCCAACCAAGGATCACATAAACATCTCAGGAAATTCTATGAAATACACCAGCAGGAAATGGGTCCTGGGGGAAACAGGGACTATAGAAAGCAAACTTTGGGGTGTCTGGGCTGACTCAATTAGTGGAGCATGTGACTTGATCTCAGGGCTGTGGGTTCAGGTCCCATGTTGGGTGTAGAGATTACATGAAAATAGAATCTTAAAGAAACAAACCAAACTTCGAAAGAAAAATTAGCATTACATCTTTACAGAAATCAAATTATATGGCATCTGTGAAATAAGATCAGATACTACAAGAATGAACGTTTAGAAAGCATAAAAGAAAATGAAAGTAAAAGTGTGTTGGCAGAAGTTAGAAACTAATAAAGTGATTGGAAGATAAGGTTGAGGAAATACCTAAATGATTTTAAAAAGGAAAAAAGGAATAAAAATAAAATGGAACACAGTTCCACTAGATCATATAACCAATGGACTTCCTACAAAGAGAAAACAGCATGGATTAAAGAAACCTTCAAACAAATAACATAAGAAAATAGCCCACAACTAAAAAAACAGCATTTCCAGATTAAAGGGGCCTCCAAGTGTCCAGAAAAATCGACAAAAATGAACCTGACCATGCACTTTCAAGCCACCAGGAATGATCACAAAATTCCATAGGCTTTCAGAAATTAAAGTTAACTTGACATGAAGCTCAAGAGTCAGAATTCAATCAAAGTTCTCAACAGCACCACTGGAAGCCAAAAACTAATGAAGCCTTCAAATTCTGAGAAATGTTTTTTTCTAATTTCTAAATCTATACCCTTTGTATTACTTGGGATTTTCCAGAGAAATAGGAGAGACATAGACATAACTAATATATTTAAGAAATTGGCTTACATAATTGAAGGAAAAGGCCAATTTGAAATTCAAATGGCAGGTTAGCGGACTGAATGCTAAGGCATAAGTTGATAGAGTTGTGAGGCAGAATTTCTTCTTCTTTTTTTTTTTTAAGATTTTATTTATTTATTTGACAGAGCTCTCTCACAAGTAGGCAGAGAGGCAGGCAGAGAGAGGGGGAAACAGGCTCCCTTCTGAGCAGAGAGCCCAATGTGGGGCTCGATCCCAGGACCCTGAGACCATGACATGAGCCAAAGACAGAGACTTGACCAACTGAGCCACCCAGGTGCCCCCAGAATTTCTTCTTCTCTAGAACACATTAGTTTTTCTTCAAAGGCCATCACTTGACCGGATGAAGCTTACCCGTACTATCAAGGGAAATCTTAAAGTCAACTAAGTATGGACCCTTAACCACATCCACAAATTAATTTTCAGCAATACCTACATCAGTGTTAATTAAATAACTGGGTACTCTGCCCTAGGCAAGTTGATTTTTAAAAGTAATGACTGCACCCTAAAAATATACTTACATGTAAAAGTCGAATAATCTGTACAAAAATAACTTCTATCTGCCCTTTATCCAGAAGCTCCAAAAAGATGTGTTTTGCCAAAATGAGAGCATAAACCAAGAAAGAGAAAGCCATGAAAAAGAAAGAGGATCCAGAAAATGAGAGATGCAACCCAAGACAGAAGTGAAAAGTATCCCCAGGTTGAGGTTAAGGGAAATCCCAAGATGATGATAATGGAGGAAATCTAAAAACTACTCAAGATTAGAGGTCAGAGGCTCTAGGCACAAGTTCTCTAAGAAGGTGAAAATACCCAAGAGATTTAGAACATGAGAGCATAGTATTTTCACTCTCCATATCCTGGAACTGATCCGAGAGTCGGGGGTGGAGAGAGGAGGACATTAGAAAAACTGGTGAAATCTGAATAAAGTTTGGAATTTAATTAACAGCATTGTATGAAGGTTAACCTCTTAATTTGGACAAATGAACCACAGTTGTATTGGATGTCTATATTCAGAGAAACTGGGTCAAGGGTATACAGAAACCTTGTTCTACCTTTGCAAATTTTCTGTAAATCTAAACTTATGCCACTCAAAAAAGTACATTAAAACTGTGACTTAAGGGACGCCTGGGTGGCTCAGTTGGTTAAGCAGCTGCCTTCGGCTCGGGTCGTGATCCCAGCGTCCTGGGATCGAGTCCCACATCGGGCTCCTTGCTCAGTGGGGAGCCTGCTTCTCCCTCTGCCTCTGCCTGCCATTCTGTCTGCCTGTGCTCGCTCTCTCCCCCTCTCTCTTTGATAAATAAATAAAATCTTAAAAAAAAAAAACAAAACTGTGACTTAAAAAAAAAAAACTAAAAAAGAAATAGAAGATTTAAATAGACATTTCAAAGCAAATAAGTAGATGGCAAATAATCACAAGACAGCATCATCAATCATTAGGAAAAGGCAAATTAATGTTGCAGGGACACTCTATTACACATATATTAAAATAGCTAAATTTTTCTTAAATGACAATGACAAGTTCTGGTGAGACTGTGAAGTAATGCTAACTCTCGTATTTGGCTGGTAGGAATGCAAAATGGTATAGCCACTCTGGAAAAAAAAAAATTTGGTTTTTTATGAAGTTAAACAAACCTTGGTAGCTTCTAGAAGATGATAGCAGAGTAGGACCATAGGCTCACCTTGTCCTACAAATACAACTAGATAACTATCATTTCATCCTAAATACACCAGAAATCTATCTAAAGACTGGCAAAACAAACTCCACAAGATAGAGGCCGCATCAAAGAAGAAAGGAAGTACGGAAATATGGCTTGGGAAAGAAAGAGATCATGGCTGCTGTGGTAGGAGGAAGCTGTGGTCGCAGAGAAGGGTGAGAGACAGACCAGCACACAAGGAAAATGAATCCCCATAGCAATAAGCCTGGAAAGTGAGAGGGCCAGAGTTTGAGTTCTTGTAACCAAACGGGTTTAAGATTGGAGTGTAAAGGTCAGTGGGGGGGGCGCCTGGGTGGCTCAGTGGGTTAAGCCGCTGCCTTCGGCTCAGGTCATGATCTCTGGGTCCTGGGATCAAGTCCCGCATCGGGCGCTCTGCTCGGCGGGAAGCCTGCTTCCTCCTCCTCTCTCTCTCTGCCTGTCTCTCTGCCTACTTGTGATCTCTCTCTGTCAAATAAATAAATAAAATCTTTAAAAAAAATAAAAATAAAGGTCAGTGGGCTTAGCTGAGATATGGTCCATGCTGTATGTCCATGGGTTGATGGCTTGCCTTCTCTTCAAGGACAGTACAGTTCTTGAAACAGTGATCTGAAGAACACCAGGGGCACATAGCACAGAGGCTAGTCACTCATCTCAGAGAATGAACTGGCCAGTGCCATTTCACTCCCCTGTCCCTCGGCATCAGCATAAGACCACCAGCAGGAACCAACACAGCACCGACACTCATTACCTAACTTGATTACACCAAGCCCTGCCCCCTGTGCTCCAGTGGAACCACCCATGCTAGTCACACTTGCCTCAATCCCAGCATGGAGGGGACCCCCCCTCCCTCAGAAGAGGAGCCCCAAACCTCCACTCACTGGACATCTCTTGATCAGAGACTTCTGCAAGGCCTTGCTTCCAGCAACAGTAGTGGTAGGTCTCATTTTACAAAAAGAGCACACCTTGTTAAAATGTGCCACATTCAGGTCAGGGGAAAAAACACTGCCCACAACAGGCAAAAAGAACCTCTGCAGATGACTGGCCTGAAGGATAAAGCAGCTGGGACACAAGAGCAGAGCTGAGGCAGCATACATTAGAGACATTCCTGGAAGCACCCGGATAACAGGGCCCTGAGGAACAGGGGACAGACACTATGTAGCAAAGCACTAGAGGATCTCTTCTTCATAAGGCCATCACCCTCAAGAACAGGAGATGTAGATGACTTTCCAAACACACAGAAACAGAAAAAATGAAATTACAGAAAAATTTGCCTCAAATGAAAGAACAGGACGATGGCAGAGCCAGAGATCTAGGCAAAATAGATATAAGTCACATGCCTGATGGAGAATTTAAAGCAGTGATCATAACGATACTCACTAGACTTGAAAGAGAGTAGAAGATAACAGTGAGACCATTAACACAGAGATAAGGAATAATGAAGCAGAGATAAAGGGTTCAATTAACTAAATGAGAAACACATGATGGAATAAAACAGCAGACTGGAAGAAGCAGAGGAACAAATTAATATCCTACTAGGAGACAGACTAATAGAAAGTAATCAAGCTGAATAGAAGAGAGAAAAAAGAATTATGCAAAACAAAAATATACATAGGGAACTCTGACTCCATCAAACATAGTAATGTTTGTATCATAGGAATACCAGAAAAATAAGAGAGGGAAAAGGTAGTGGGAAATTTGAGGAGGTAGTACTTGAAAACTTCTCTAATATAGGAAGAAAACAGATATTCAGATCCAGGAGGCACAGAGAACACCCTCCCAATAATATGTACAAAAGCAAGTCCACACCAAGACACATTATAATGAAAATGGCAAAATATAGTGATAAAGAAAAAAATTTTTAAAGCAGCCAGACAAAAGTCAACCATTACCTATAAGGGAAACCCCAAAAGGCTATCTGATGATTTTTCAGCAGAAACTTTCCAAGACAGAAGGGACTGGCATGATATATTCAAAGTGTTCAATGGGAAAAATCTGCAGCCAAGAATACTCTATATAGTAAGGCTATCATTCAGAATACGAGAGATAAAGAGCTTCCCAAACAAAAACTAAAGGAGTTCATGACCACTAAACCAGCCCAGCAAGAAATATTAAAGGGGATTCCTTGAGTGGAAAGGCCAAATTGATAGTATGCAAAGAAGAAACACAAAAGCAATAAAAGTATTTCCATTAAAAAAAAAATAGTCAAGGAACTCAAAAAATAAAAGGTTCTAAAATATGGCACCATTTACCTAAAATGTCGGGAGGAGAGGAATAAAGAATGGGCTCAAACTTAAGCAACCATCAACTTAGTACAGACTACTGAATGCAGAAGATGTTATATACAAATTTAATGATAATCACAAGGAACAAAGGGAAATAAATCCAAATATGTCACTTAAGAAGATCAGCAAACCATGAAAAAGAGAAAATAAAGGATGAGAGTTAATCTTCCATAACAATTGCAAAACAATAAAATGGCAATAAATACACATTTACCAATAATTACTTTGACTGGAAGGGACTAATGCTCCAGTCAGAAGGGGGAGAAATCAGAGAGAGAGATGAACCATGAGAGACTATGGACCCCAGGAAACAAATTGAGCATTTGAGGGGAGGGAGGTGTGGTAAAGGGGTAGCAGAGTGGCAGGTATTAAGAAGGGCATGTGTTGTGATGAGCACTGGGTGTTCTGCATAAATGATGAATTGTTGAACACCACATCAAAGACTAATGATGCACTATACAGTGGCTAACTGAACATAATAGGGAAAAAAATGATCCAATCAAGACATAGGGTGACAAAATGGACTAAAAAACAAGACCCAAGAACTCCCAGTGGCTCAATCAGTAGAGCGTGCAACTCTTGATCTGGGGGCTGAGTTTGAGCCCCATGCTGAGTGTAGAGAGTATTTTTTTTTTAATTAAGGAAAAGCAAAAACAAACAAACAACAACAAAAAACAACAACAACAACAAGACCCATCTATTTATACACTGCCTTGAAGAAACTCTTTTTGGACCTAAAGACACCTACAGATTGAAAGTGAGGAGAATGGAGAGACATTTATCATACTAATGGATGGTGAAGGAAAACTAGACTAGCAGTACTTATATCAGACAAAATAGACTTTAAAGCAAACTAAAAAGAGACAAGGACACTATATAATCATAAAGGGGACAATCCAACAGGAATATATAATAACTGTTAAGTATCTATGCACCTAACACAGGAGCACCTAAATACACAAAAGAGTTAATAACCAACATCAAGAAACTAAATATAATAATACAGTATAAATAGAGGACGTTAAAACCCCCCACTTATATGAATGGACAGATCATCTAACCAGAAAATCAACAAGGAAACAGACTTGAATGATATACTGGACCAGAAGGATCTAATAGCCATATTCAGAATAGTCCATTGTAAAACACACCTCAAACACCTCAAGTACACGTTGAACATTCTCCAGAGTTGATCACATATTAGGCCAGAAAACACACCTCAACAAATTTAAAAAGATCTAAGTCAGGGTGCCTGGGTGGCATAGTCGGTTAAGCTACCCACTCCTAGTTTTGTCTCAGGTTGTGATCTCAGGCTCAGGAAATTGAGTCCCACCTTGGGCTCCATGCTCCCCCATGGAGTCTGCTTGGGACTCTCTCCCTCTCCCCCTCACCGCCACCACACTCACTTTTAATATAAATAAATAAATAAATAAATAAATAAATCCTTAAAAAAAAAAAAAAAGGTTCTAAGCCATACCATCTGGCTTTTCTGACCACAATGCTATAAAAAAGAAGTCAACCATAAGAAAAAAATTGTAAAAGGCCACAAATATATGGAGGTTAAAGAACCTGCTACTAAACAATGAGTGGGTCAACCAGGAAATAAAAGAAATAAAGAGAGTACATGGAAACAAATGAAAATGAAAACAGGGGCACCTGGGTGGCTCAGTTTTAAGCCTCTGCCGTCAGATCAGGTCATGATCCCGGGGTTCTGGGATCAAGCCCTGCATAAGCCCACCTGCTTCTCCCTCTCCCACTGCCTCTGTTCCCTTTCTCGCTGTGTCTCTCTGTCAAAAAAAAAAATAAAATAAAATATTAAAAAAAAAAAAGAAAATGAAAACACAGTAGTTCAAAACTTGTGAGATGCAGCAAAAGCAGTTCTAAGAGGGAGCTATATAGCAATATAGGCCTACCTCAAGAAGCAAGAAAAATTTCAATCTAACACCTAAAGAAGCTAGAAAAGGACAATAAACAAAACCTAAAAGCACAAGAAGGAAGTGTATAAATGTATAGAAACTAAAACAAACAAACAAAAACCAATAGGACAGATCCATGAAATCAGGAGCTCTTTGGAAAAAAAATTAAAAATCAGTAAAATTAATAAACCCCTAGACAGACTTATCAAGAAAAAATAGAAAGGATCCAAATAAAAATCACAAATAAAGGAAAAATAACAATCAACACCACAGAAATACAAATAATTATAAGAGAATATAATGAAAAAATTGTATACCAACAAATGGACAACCTAGAAGAAATGGGTACGTTCCTACAAACGTATCAACTACTAAAATTCAAACAGGAAGAAATAGAAAACTTGAACAGACTGATTACCAGCAATGACATTGAATCAATAATTAAAAAACCCCCAAGAAACAAAAGTCCAGGACCATATGGCTTCACAGGTGAATTCTACCAAACATTTAAAGAAGATTTAATAACTATCCTTCTCAAAGTATTCCAAAAAAATAGAAAAGGAAGGAAAACTTCCAAATTTATTCCATGAAGCCAGCATTATCCTGATAATCCAGATATCCTGATATCCAGATAAAGACACCACAAACACAAAAAAAGAAGAAGTACAGGCCAGTATCTCTGATGAACATAGATACTAAAATACTAGCAAACAATACAATAATACATTTAAAAAATCATTCACCACAATCAAATGGGATTTATTCCTGGGTGGTAAGAGTGGTTCCATATTCCCAAATCAGCCAATGTGATATGGCATATCGCAAGAGAAAGGATAAAAGCCATATGATTCTTTCAATTGATGCAGAAAAAGTATTTGACAAAATACAACATCCGTTCATGATAAAAACACTCAACAAGGGACGCCTGGGTGGCTCAGTTGGTTAAGCGGCTGCCTTCAGCTCAGGTCATGATCCCAGCATCCTGGGATCGAGTCCTGGGATCGAGTCCCACACCCGGCTCCTTGCTCGGCGGGGAGCCTGCTTCTTCCTCTGCCTCTGCCTGCCATTCTGTCTGCATGTGCTCGCTCTCTCTCAATCTCTCTCTGGCAAATAAATAAAATCTTAAAAAAAAAAAAAAAGCCACTCAACAAGGTAGGTTTAGAGGGAACAAACCTCAGTGTAATAAAGGTCATTCATATATGAAAAACCCACACCGGGGCGTCTGGGTGGCTCAGTTGGTTGGACGACTGCCTTCGGCTCAGGTCATGATCCTGGAGTCCCAGGATCGAGTCCCTCATCGGGCTCCCAGCTCTTTGGGGAGTCTGCTTCTCCCTCTGATCTTCTCCTCGCTCATGTTCTCTCTCACTGTCTCTCTCTCAAATAAATAAATAAATAAAATCTTTAAAAAAAAAAAAGAAAAACCCACACCAAATCATGTTTAGTGGAGAAAAACTGAGAGCCTTTCCCAAGTCAGAAACAAAAGAAGGAAGTCCACTCCCATCACTTTTATTCAACATAGTGTTGAAAGTCCTAGTCACAGCAATTAGACAACAGAAAGAAACAAAAGGCATCCAAATGGTAAGAAAGAAGTCAAACTTTCACTATTTGCGGGTGACATGATACTGTAGAAAACCCTAAAGACGCTACCCAAAAAACTGCTAGAACTGATAAGTGAATTTAGTAAAGTCAAAGGGTATAATATCAGTGTACAGAATTCTGCTGCATTTCTACACACCTATAATGAAGCAGCAGAGAGATAAGTTAAGAAAGCAATCCCATTTACAGTTGCACCAAAAATGATAAAATACCTAGGAATAAACATAATCGTGAAAGACCTATACTCTGAAAACTATACAACACTGATCAAAGGAATTCAAGGTGATGCAAAGAAAGGGAGAGATATTCCATGCTCCTAGGCTAGAAGAATATTATAAAAATGTCTACACTACCCAAAGCAATATACACATTTAATGTAATCCCTCTCAAAATACCACAAATTTTTTTCACAGAACTAGGACAAATTATCTTAATATATATATGGAACCATAGAAGACCACAGATAATCCAGAGCGATCTTAAAAAAGAAAAGCAAATCTGGAGGCATCATAATGCCAGGTTCCAACTTATGTTGTAAAACTGTATTAATCAAAATAGTATGGTACTGGTACAAAAACAGACACATCAATCAATGGAACAGAATGGAAAATGCAGAAATAAACCCACAATTATATGGTCGATTAATCTTTGACAAAGCAGGAAAGAATGTCCAATTGGAAAAGGACAGTCTCTTCAACCAATGTTGTTGGGAAAACTGGACAGCAACAGGCAAAAGAATGAAACTGGACCACTTTCTTATACCATATACAAAAATAAATTCAAAATGGAATAAAGATCTAAATGTGAGAATGGAAACCATAAAAACCCTAGAGGAGAGCACTGGCAGTAATTTCTCTGACATCTAGATAGTTCCACTGAGGCAAGAGAAACAAAAGCAAAAATCAACTATTGGGACTATATCAAAATAAAAGCTTCTGCAGAGCAAAGGAACCAGTCAACGAAACTAAAAGGCAACCTACAGAATGGGAGAAGATACTTGCAAATGACATATTTAACAAAGGATTAGTATCCAAAATACATCAAGAACTTATACAACACCCAAAGCACAAACAATCCAATTTTAAAAATGGGCAGAAGACATGAACAGACATTTCTCCAAAGAAGGCATCCAGATGGCCAACACACACACGAAAAGATGCTCATCACCACTTCTTAGGGAAATGCAAATCAAAACCACAACGAGTAGGGGCTCCGTCAGTAAAGTGTCCAGCTCTTGATTATGGCTCAGGGTCCTGAGATCGAGCCCAGCATGGAGCCTGCATAGATCCTCTCCCTCCCTCTGCTCCTCTCCCTACTCTCTCTCCCACTCAAAACAAACAAACCAACAAACAAACAAAATAACAAACCTATGAGATATCACCTCACACCTGTCAAAATAGCTGAAAAAAATAATAAACAGCAGGTGTTGGCAAAGATGTAGAACAAGGGGAACTCTGTTGCACTGTTGGTGGGAATGAAAACTTGATGCAGCTGCTCAGGAAAACAGTATGGAGGTTCCTCAAAAAATTAAAAAATAGAACCACCTATAACCCACCAATCACACTACTGGGTATTAATCTAAACACAAAAACACCAATTCAAAGGGCTACATACACCCCTAGTTTATAGCAGCATTGTTTATAATAGCCAAAATATGAAAGCAGCCCAAATGTCTAGTGACTGATAAAGATGTGTACACACACACACACACACACACACACACACACACACACATATTATTCAGCCATTAAAAAAAAAAGAAATCTTGCCATTTGCAATGACATGGCTGGAGCTAGAGAGCACAGTGCTACATGAAATCAGTCAGAGAAAAAAATAATACCATCCTTATGATTTCACTCATGTGTAGAATTTAAGAAACAAAATAAGCAAAAGGGAAAAAAGTGCAGAGAGAGACAAACCCAGAAACTCTTCACTATAGAGAACAAACTGATGGTTACTCAAGGGGAGATGCATGGCTGATTAAACAGGTGATGGGGGTTAAGGAGTGCCCATGTTCTGGTAAGCACTGGGTCATTAAAGTAAAGATGTAAAAATCTTACTTTATCATGAGACCTGGAAATTCGACTCTTGGTATTTACCTCAGAAAACTGAAATTTTATGTCCCCATAAAATAAACAAAGTCTCTTATCAGTGGTGCTGGGAAAACTGGAGAGCTCCACATAAAAGAATTAAATCACTTTCCTACACCATACACAAAAATAAACTCAAAATCGATCAAAGACCTAAAAGTGAGACCTGAAACCATAAAACTCCTAAATGAAAACAGAGGCAGACATTGGCCTCAGCAACATTTTTCTAGATAGGACTCCTAGGCAAGGACAACAGAAGTGAACATACTAGTAGGAGACTACACCAAAATAAAAAGCTTTTGTATAGTAAAGGAAGCCATCTTCAAAACATAAAAGTGACCTACTGAACCAGAGAAGATATTTGCAAATGATACATCTGATAAGGGGTTAGTATCCAAAATATATAAAGAACTTATACAACACCAAAAAAAAATCCATTTAAAAATGGGCAGAAGATCTGAATAGGTATTTTTCCCAGTAGTCATTTTTCCAAGGACCTACATACAGGTGGCCAACAGACACATGAGAAGATGCTCGACATCACTGATCATCATGAAAATGCAGATCAAAACCACTATAAGCTATCACTTCACGGTTGTCAGAATAGTTAGAAGCAAAACAAGAAGTAACAAGTGCTGGTGAGGATTTGGAGAAAAAGGAGCCTGTATGCACTACAAGAATGTAAATTGGTGTGTTCACTGTTGGAAAAACACTATAAAAGTTTGTCAAAAAATTAAAAATAGGATACCATATGACCCAGTAATTCCACTCCTGAATATTTACCCAAAGAGAATGAAAACACTAATTTGAAAAGCTACACACACCACGTTGACTACAGCATTATTTATAATCGTCAAAATATGGAAGCAACTTAAGTGCTGCTCCCCTGATTGTGCCTTCTCTGACAAATAAAATCTTTATATGTATATAAAAACTTTATATAAAGTTTTTATATACATATAAAGATTTTATGTGTGCTTATATATATACATTTATACATATATAATACATATATAAATTTATACATAGATAATACATACATAAATGTATGTGTATAAAGGAATATTACTCAGCCATAAGAAAAAAATGAGATCTTGCCATTTGCAACAACATGGATGGATGGATAGGGTATTATGCTAAGTTAAGTAAGTCAGTAAGTGACTTCACTTATGCTAAGTGAATTCAGACAAAGACAAATGATTTCACTTAAATGTAAAATGCAAAAAGAACCACCATCCAACATACAGAAAGAAGTAGACCAGAAAAACCGAGAACTGGTGGTTGTTAGAGGGAAAAGGATGGAGGGATGAGAAACTTGGGTAAAAGAGTAAGAGGTAGGGATGCCTGGGTGGCTCAGTTGGTTGGGCGACTGCCTTCAGCTCGGGTCATGATCCTGGAGTCCTGGGATCGAGTCCTGCATCGGGCTCTCTGCTCGGCGGGGAGTCGGCTTCTCCCTCTGACCCTCCTACTTCTCAGGCTCTCTCTCTCTCATTCTCTCTCTCTCAAATAAATAAATAAAATCTTTAAAAAAAAAAAAAAGAGTAAGGTACAAGCTTGCAGTTATGGAATGCCCAAGCCACAGGATGAAAGTTGCAGAATATAGATTCTTCTCAAATGCACACGGAACAGTCACCAGGAGAGATCCCACGGTAGGACACACAACGGGTTTCAGCCAGTTTAAGAAGCCCCCAAATTACACCAACTATCTTTTCCAGCCACAATGGTATGAAACTAAAAATCAACAAGGGGAAAGCTGGATAATCTACAAATAAATGTGAAAACTAAAAACACACACTTGCATAACCAGTAAGTCTAAGAAGAAATAAAAAGGAAAAATTTTTTTAAATCGCAAAACAGATGGAAATGGGAACACAACATATCAAAACCTAGGGGATGATGTAAAAGCAGAGAATTTTATAGCAATGAATGCATCTATTAAGAAATCAGAAAGATCTTGGAGAGTCATGTCACCAAGATTGGTGAAAAGGTCATCCATGACTCCTCTCCCCCTCACAAGAACTCACAACTATTCATAAACAAGACACCCCTGAGATGTCAAGCCGAAGCACACTCAAAAACCTAGAAAGATTGGGGTGCCTGGGTGGCTCAGTGGGTTAAGCCTCTGCCTTTGGCTCAGGTCATGATCTCAGGGTCCTGGGATCAAGCCCCGCATTGGGCTCTCTGCTCAGCAGGAAGCCTGCTTCTTCCTATCTCTCTGCCTGCCTCTCTGCCTACTTGTGATCTTTCTCTCTCTCTCTGTCAAATAAATTAATAAAATCTTTTAAAAAATTCTTATTAAAAAAAAAGAAAAGAAAAAAAAGAAACCTAGAAAGACCACAGAAGAGGAGTAGGGGGCTACATGCCGACCATACTGGCCCTCCCCCAGGCCAGTTCGGCAGCACGCCATGAGAGGTCCCCTAAGCCTACAGTCCCTCCAGTGGGGAAAGAAAGCTCAGGGTAAATTTACAGCTCCCCCAGAATTATGGGTCACTTCTTCAGAGCCCCAACTCCAGTATCACTCCACAAAATTTTGCAGGGGTATGTGCAGAGCTTGACCACTGGCAAACTGATTGTGATGGAGAAAGAGGCAGAAGCTTCCAACAGCCAGCAGCTGGACCATGGCAGACTGAACTCCTGCCTGTGGCACTCCAACAGTCCCAACCAGGAGTCTGGCTCATCCGCAGAACCAAGGTGGTAATGTAGGCCATTTAAAGGTCTCAGCAGGATGCAAGTCCGCCCGACATGGAGCTTTGCCAGGCCTCGAGACTGGTCTGTCCCTGACCATTCAGGAAAGCCGAGTCAAGGCCTGGTCCATTGCTCAGTGTAGCTCCCAGGCCCACTGGACCGAAATGGCCCACAAGAACGCCCAAAAGCTGCGCAGCCCAAGAAGGCTGAAGCATGGGATGTGTCAGGCAGAAATGACAGTCGCCAGAGTACACTGATCATTCTACGCAGCCACGGAACGTGGGGCCCAGGTCGGCTTAGTCAAAACCACAAACCAAGAGCCTCATCACCTTGAAGCTCTTTGCCCCACTTTTCTCAGAAAGGGAAACTAATTCATGACCCTGCCCCCTGCAGAATGCGACCTTCGGCTCGCCTGATCAGAGATCCTGACCAGAGCACATGGGAAGCTGTGTAGCCCACTCAACAACCTGCTCACAGTGACTCCTGAACAGACAACACAGCCGATGGCTTTCCCTGTCTGCAGGACAAAACCCGTGCCCTTGTACGGCTCTGGAATTCAGTGCAGAGTCTCGCCTTACTCGGGTCTCCAACCAATGAACCGCGCAGACCGTGAGCCCCTTCCTGCTCCCTGATGGGAAAGGGAAGCTAATTCATAGCCCCACCTGCTACTGACTACCATAACTAGTCCCAACAAGTAGTAAACGTGACCTGAGAACCCAAGCAACTGCAGGGTCCATCGTACAGCCTTGCTTGGGAAAGGAGCAAAGCTAGCAGCCCTACGCAACAGTTGTCAGCTGCTGGCACCCCTCTTAGAGCTCAGGCAGTGGTCTTGCCCAAACACAGGGGAGAAGCGGTTAAAATGAAAAGTTTAAGAATTCTATTATAGCTATTACCAGTTTAAAATAGTTTTAAGATGTTCTAGGTAAGCTTCACTGTAACTATAAGGGAAAAGCCTCTAATACTTAACATTAAAAAAAAAAATGATAAAAAGCCAAAGGAAACAGATTTTAAAAGATAATAAAATCTTACCAAAAAAAAAAAAAAAAAAAAGACAGCAGGTTAAGAAATAGGAAGAATGAATCTACACAACAGCCAGAAAACAAAATGGTAACAGTGAGTCCTTATCAATAATCACTTTACTTTACATGTATAATTACTTTAATTATTACTTTACATGTAATCAATAATTAATTTACATGTAATAACTTAAATTCTCCAAAAGACGTGGAATGGCTTTATCCTTTAACACTTTAATTCTTATGTGTCAGGGTGGGTAACTTGATTTCATCATGTTTAGGGCTCTCTGTACTTCCTGGACCTGGGTATCTGTTTCCTGCACCACACTGGGGAAATTTTCAGCTCTTAACCCTTGAGTTTTCTGCCCCTTCTCTTTTTCTTCTCCTTCCAGTACTTTGATGAAGGAAATTGAAGTTGACACAAACAAATGAGAATATATATCATTCTCCTGTAGTAGAAGAATCAATATTGTTTAAATGTCCGTATTACCCCAAGCAGTCTGCAGATTCAATGCAATCCCTATCAAAATACAAATGGCATTTTTCACGGGACCAGAATAAATAATTCTAATCCCCCAAAGACACTGAGTACCCAAAATAACCTTGAGCAAGTAGAACAAAGTTGAAGGTGTCACAATCCCAGATTTCAAGATACACTACAATGCTATAGTAATCAAAATAGTATGGTACAGCCACACAAAAAAGGACATATAGATTAATGAGCAGGATAAGGGTCTATTCATCTATGACAAAGGAGGTAAGTGTACACAATGGAGAAAAGTGAGTCTCTTAAATCAAGGCTCGGAAAACCAGGTAGCTACATGCAAAACGATGAACCTGGACCACTTTCTTATCGCATACACACAAACTCGGGATGAACTGAAGACCTAAATGTAACACCTGAAGTCAGAACATTCCTAAAAGAAAGCAGGCAGTAATCTTTTGTACCTAAGCCTTAGCAACATTTTTCTGACTCTGTCTTCTGTCTACGGCCATACAACCCTGAACGCGCCCGATCTTGTCTGAATCTGTCTTCTCAGGCAACGGAAACAAAAGCAACAGTAAACAATTGGAATTACATCAAGCTAAAAAACCTTTTGCACAGGAAAGAAAAAACCATAACAAAAAGGCAACCTACTGAGTGGGAGAAGATATTTACAAATAAAGTATCCAATAAGGGGTTATTATCAAAACTATTACAACACTCCTACAACACACCAATATAAAAATGAAATTTTTTAGGGCGCCTGGGTGGCTCAGTGGGTTAAGCCGCTGCCTTCGGCTCAGGTCATGATCTCAGGGCCCTGGGATCGAGTCCCACATCGGGCTCTTTGCTCAGCAGGGAGCCTGCTTCCTCCTCTCTCTCTCTCTGCCTGCCTCTCCGCCTACTTGTGATCTCTCTCTGTCAAATAAATAAATAAAATCTTTTAAAAAAATGAAATTTTTTAATGGGCAAAGGATCTAAACAGACATTTGTCCAAAGAAGACACACTGATGGCCAACTGACACACGAAAAGATGCTCAGAGTCACTAATCATTAGGGAAATGCAAATCAAAACCACAGTGTGCTATTGCCTCCCACCTGTGCAGATGGCTAGCGTGACAGAAAACAATCAGTAAGTGTCAGTGGCCACATAAGGAAATGGGAGCCTTCTTACATTGTTGGTGCGAATGCAAACTGGTGCAGCCACTAAGCAAAACAGCATAGAGTTTTCTCAAAAATTTAAACATAGAAATATAAAGGGTGCCTGAGGGGCCTGAGTTGGTAGAGTCTGCCTCTGGCTCTGTTCATGCACGATCCTGAGGTCCTGGGATCAAGGCCTTCGTAGGACTCTCTGCTCAGAAGGAAGCCTGCTTCTCCCTCTGCTTCTGCCCTCCCCTGCCAGCTCATGTTCTCGCTCAAATAAATAAAATCAAGGAAAGAAGGAAGGAAGGGAAGAAAGAAAGAGGAAAAGAAAAGGAGAGAGAGGGAGTGAAGGAAAAAAAAAAAAACTATGATCCAGCAATTCCACTAATGGGTATGTACCCAAAGAAAACAAAAACGCTAATTTAAAAAGATATACACATCCCTATGCTTATTGAAGCAATATTTTTTTATATTTTTCTTTCATTCCTCTCCTTTATTTTTCTGCTTTGAAAGAGATTTCGAGGGAGGGATATGTGTACCCTTGTATCAAGTCTTTAAAAGATACACAACAGGGCGCCTGGGTGGCTCAGTGGGTTAAACCCTCTGCCTTCGGCTCAGGCCCTGGGATCGAGCCCCGCATCGGGCTCTCTGCTCAGCAGGGAACCTGCTTCCTCCTCTCTCTCTCTCTGCCTGCTTCTCTGCCTATTTGTGATCTCTGTCAAATGAATAAATAAAATCTTTTTTTAAAATAAAAAAAAAAAAAAAAAAAAAGAAGATACACAACAGGGCACCTGGGTGGATCAGTCATCAAGTGTCTGCCTTTGGCTCAGGTCATGATCCCAGGGTCCTGGGATGAAGCCCCACATCGGGCTCCCTGCTCAGTGGGGAGTCTGTTTCTCCCTCTCCCACGGCACCTTCTTGTGTTCCCTCTCTCGCTGTACCTCTGTCAGATAAACACAATCTTTTTTTAAAAATTAAAAAAATATATACACAACTGGTTAGAATGATAGACATTAAAATGGCTTCTGAGTAAAGCAGATTGCCCTTCAAGATGTTGGTGGATCTCATCCAGTCAGCTGAAAGCCCAAACAGCAAGACAAGGCTGATCCACCACCCCACCCCCCTGCCCCAAGGAAGAGGAAACTTCTCCTCCCTGAGTTGTATTTGAATTTTTTTTGGCCTTTGGACTTCAACTGAAACAGCTCTTCTTGGGTCTCAAGCCGGCTGGTTTTCAGATGAGAACTACAACAATCAACTCTCCTGGTTTCCAGTTTGCCTACAGCGCCTCTTGGGACTTACTACCCTCTATTATTGTGTGAGCCAAGTCTTTTCACGCTGATAGGGGAGCAGACAAGTCCTAATCCATATATCCTAATCTATAAATTTATAAGCTCAACCTATATATGGATACCCATCCTACAGAGCTAGACCAATATCCATCCTATTGCTTCTCTTTCTCTAGAGAACCCTAATACTTGCTGATAAATATCAGCTGCATGGAAAGAATAGCTTGCCTTCTGAATGCTGAAGGGAAAAGATCCTCCCATTTTATTTTTTTTTTTTAAAGATTTTTATTTATTTATTTGACAGAGAGAGAGAGAGAGATCACAAGCAGACAGAGAGGCAGGCAGAGAGAGAGAGGGGGAAGCAGGCTCCCTGCTGAGCAGAGAGCCCGATGCGGGGCTCGATCCCAGGACCCTGAGATCATGACCTGAGCCGAAGGCAGCAGCTTAACCCACTGAGCCACCCAGGTGCCCAAGATCCTCCCATTTTACACTTACATTTTGCCCTGCTCACACCTCACTTTTACACTAATATTTTCTTACACTAATATTTTAATACACTTTCTTACACTAATATTTTCTTACACTAATATTTCCTTACACTAATAATCCCAGTTTCTTTTTTAAAATTTATTTATTAAAATTCAATTACTCAACATGCAGCATATCACTAGTTTCAGAAGTAGAGGTCAATGATTCATCAACTGCACTCAACACCCAGTGCTCTTCACATCACGTGCCCTCAGTGCCCATCACCCAGTCATCCCATCCCCCCTCCCCTCCCCTCCAGCAATCCTCAGTGCGTTTCCTATAGTTGAGAGTCTCATGGTTTGTCTCCCTCTCTGATATTATTTTACTTTAGTTTCCCCTCCCTTCCCCTATGATCCTGTTTTGTTTCTTAATTTCCACATGTAAGTGAAGTCATAGGGTAATTGCCTTTTTCTGACCTATTTGGGTTAGTCTAGTTCCATCCACTTCGTTGCCAATGTAAGATTTCTTTTTCTGATGGCTGGGTAATATTCCATCGTATATATAAAAATTATGGAATGCTTCACAAATGTGGATGTCACCCCTGCGCAGGGGCTATGCTCATCTTCTGTGTATCATTCCGGCTGTAGTATATGTGCTGCCAAAGCGGTATTTTAAATCAATGAATGAATGCAGGGGTCCCTGGCTGGCTCAGTCAGTACAGCATGCAACTCTGTCTTGGGACTGAGTTCAGGCCCTATTTTGGGCAAAGAGCCTACTTTAAAAAAAAAAAAAAGAAGAAAGAAAAAGATGAATGCACACACAGAAAACGTGGTAATAATACAATGACACATTATTCAACCACAAAAAAAAAAAAAAACAATGAAAGTTGTCATTTGCGACAATATGGACGGATCTAGTGGGTATTATGCTAAGTGAAATAAGCCAGAGGAAAACATCTTGTGATTTCACCTGTAGGTGGAATCTAAAACAAAACAAGCAAAAAAAAAAAAAAAAAAAACACTGGACAAATACCAAAAAACAAAACAAGACAAAAACAAAAACAAAAAACAGGCGATAACTTGAGGCAAGAATGTGGAGGATGAATCCAATAGGTAAAGGGTATGAACTTCATGTTCTAAAGTAAGACACAGAGATGAAAATTACAGCATAATATGGTCACTAATATTGTAATTGAAATACTTTTACTTGGTGATCTATGATAACTACACCTGTGGTGGTAAGCACTGTTTAATATACGCAACTGTTGAATCCCTGTGTTGTGTGCCTGAAACTATGCCAACTAAAATTTTTTTAAAAGCAGTTCAGAAAGAGACATTTATAGCCATAAACACCAGCATAAAGAAACAAAGATCTCAAACCACCTAACTTTATATCTTAAGGACTTAGAAAAAAACTAACCCCACAGTTGAAGAAAGAAGTAATGCAGATTAGAGCAGAAATAAGTCAAATACAGAAAAAAAAAATAGAAAAAATTAACAACTACAAGTTGGTCCTTTGAAGGGATAAAATTACACTTTTAGCTAGACTAACCAAGGAAAAAAGGAAACCACAATGAACAAAACAAAATCATAAAGAAAAATGAGACCTCATAATTGTTAATACAGGAGTATAAATTATTATAATAAACTACTATGAACAACTATATACCAAAATGGAAAATCTGTAAGAAATAGAGAAAACCCTAGAATATATAACATACCAAAAAGGAATCCAGAAGAAATAGAAAAGCTAAACAAACAAAACACTAGTAAGGAGAGTCAACCATTAATCAAAAATCTCCCAAAGATTTTTGGCTAACTGAATTTAAATGAAAAAAATAAATTTTAGGGTTACAAACACTGGGGAGGGTATGTGCTATGATGAGTGCTGTGAAATGTGTAAGCCTGATGATCCACAGATCTGTATCCCTGAGCAAATAATACATTATATGTTAATGAAAATAGTTTAAAAAATAATAATAATAAAATACATTTTTAAAAAATCTTCCAAAGAAGTACCCAGGACCAGATGGATTCGCTAGTGAATTTTACCAATCATTTACAGGAATAATGCCAAAACTCCTCCAATTCTTCCCCCAAAAAAATTAGAAAGAAGGGAACACTTCCAAACTTTTTTTTTATTAAAGATTTTATTTATTTATTTGACAGACAGAGATCACAAGTAGACAGAGAAGCAGGCAGAGAGAGAGTGAGGAGGAAGCAGGCTCCCTGCTGAGCAGAGAGCCCAATTTAGGGCTCGATCCCGGGACCCTGGGATCATGACCTGAGCCAAAGGCAGAGGCTTTAACCCGCTGAGCCATCCAGGTACCCCCAACTTTTTTTTTTTTAAGATCAGCATCACTCTGGCACCAAAGCCATATAAGCACAATACCAGAAAAGTAAACTACAGGTCAATATCCCTGATTGAAAAGAGATATGAAGGGGCGCCTGGGTTTCTCAGTCATTAAGGCAACCCACAAGCAGGAAGGGTATCATAGGCCCAGAGGTCCTCCCCAAGGAAAGAGGGATTCAAGCCCATCTCCCACTGTGAGGACCCACATGGGGGACGTAAACCCCCCATAACATCTAGCTTTGAAAATCAGCAGAGCTTACGTCTGGGAGAGCTGAAAAGCTATAGGAAAGCGGGCCCACGCTCCTAAAGGGACAGCACACAGTGCAGAGGCAGCAGTTCCCAAAGCATCTGGGCCATCCATGTAGGAAATGTATTGACTAATTTGGGGCATGTGTTGGAGGGGCAGGAATCTACAGGAACTTTCTCTGGATGTGGAAGTGCTGCCAGGGGTCATCTTTCTTGCCCGCCTTTAGCCAAGCTGGCTTGACACTGGTGTCAAAGTTCTAACACTCTCCATCTACCTTTCTAGCACCCTTGCTCTGCCCGGGTGTTTCCTGCCCCACCCAATGCACCTACCCATGAAGGCGCCCCCTCCAAAGCAGTCCGCACTCTGGCATACATGGTGGGAAGCCTCAGCCAGACTGGCAACCCTCCAATGTGACTCCTTCCCTGGGGACAGGCCTGCCACCTAATGCCCACAACAGTCATGAATGGGCGTCTTGGACAGCTGCACCCAGGGCGAACTGCACTCCCCAGTACGCTCACAGCAGACACAGCCCGGTCTCAAAAGGAGGGTGTACGCACCACCCACAGAGGACAGCCCTGCAGTGCCTGTTCAAGTGACCCGAGGGGTTGTGATGTGGACCCCACAGCACACTTTCTCCATAAGGTCACTATCTTCAAGACCAGACGACAGAGCTACCTGAGTAAAATGTAGAGTGGAAAGTAACACATAGTCATACAAAATAGACAGTGCAATGTGTTCCAAACGAAAGCATAAGACAAACCCAGAAAAAGAACTATTCAAAATGGTGATAAGAAATACACCTGATAAAAATTTCAAGGTAATGATCATTAAAATATTCACCAAACTTGGAGAAAAGTGAATGAACTGAGTTCCACAAAAAGAAAGTATTTTTAAAATTAACAAGGGTGGGGTGCCTGGGTGGCTCAGTGGATTAAAACCTCTGCCTTCGGCTCAGGTCATGATCCCAGGGTTTTGGGATTGAGCCCCACATCGGGCTCTCTGCTCCGCAGGGAGCCTGCTTCCTCCTCTCTCTCTGCCTGCCTCTCTGCCTACTTGTGATCTGTCAAATAAATAAATAAAATCTTTTAAAAAAATAAATAAAATTAACAGGGGTGCCTGGCTGGCTCAGTCCATAGAGCATACAACTCTGGATCTCAGAGTTCAAAGTTCAAGTCCCACATTGGGTACAGAAATTACTTAAACATTTTAAAATCTTAAATAAATAAAAGTCTAAAATTAGAGAATATAAAAATCATTAGTAAGACCAATCAACTCCACTTACTTTAGTAAGAATTACATAATGTATAGAATTATCAAATTGTTATGTAGTGCAGCTAAAACTAATTTAACACTGAATAACAACTATACTCCTCCCGCCCCCACCAAAATTTTTAAAGTAGGCTTCACACCCAGCGTGGAGGTCAACATGGGGCTTCAACTCACAACCCTGAAATTGAGACCTGAGCCGAGATCAAGAGTCAGACACTTGACTGACTGAGCCACTGAGGTGCCCCCCCCAAAAAATTTTTTTAAGAACAAAAGCTGAAGAATACAGTAATTGAAATGAAAAATACACTAAATTATATCAATGGCAGATTAGAAGGTACAAAAGAACAGATTGGGGGTATGGAAGGTAATAGTGGAAATCATCTAAACTGAATAGCAAAAAGAAAGAAAAACATTTTAAAGGGGGGAAGGTTAAAGGACCTCTGGGACAATATCAAAAATACTAACATTTGCATTTTGGGGTTCCCAGAAGGAGAAGAGAGAACAAAGGGGCAGAAAATTTACTTAAAGAAATAATGGCTGAAAACTTTTCTAACAGAAACAGACATCGAGATGGAGAAATCACAGGGAGCCCCAAAGATAAATCCAAAGAGGTCCACACCAAGACACAAAATAATTAAAGCAGGGGTGCCTGGGTGGCTTAGTCATTAAGCACCTGCCTTTGGCTCAGGTCATGATCCCAGGGTCCTGGGATCGAGCCCCACATTGGGCGCCCTGCTCAGTGGGAAGCCTGCTTCTCCCTCTCCCGCTGTCCCTGCTTGTGATCCTTCTCTCACTGTGTCTCTCTCTGTCAAATAAATAAAATCATTAAAAATAAAATAAAATAATCAAAGCAGCAAACATGTAAGATATAGAATCTTAAAAGCATATATATATATATATATATATATATGCTGCCAAATAAATAAAATGTGGAAGACAAGAATAAAAATATAGTGCTTCAAAACAGACAATCATATTAAAAAATGGGCAGAAGATATGAACAGACACTTCTCCAATGAAGACAAAAAATGGCTATCAGACACATGAAAAAACATTCATCATCACTAGCCATCAGGGAGATTCAAATTAAAACCACATTGAGATACCACCTTACACCAGTTAGAATGGCCAAAATTAGCAAGATAGGAAACATGTGTTGGAGAGGATGTGGAGAAAGGGGAACCCTCTTACACTGCTGGCGGGAATGCAAGTTGGTGCACCACTTTGGAGAACAGTGTGGAGATTCCTCAAGAAATTAAAAATAGAGCTTCCCTATGACCCTGCCATTGCACTACTGGGTATTCACCCCCACCCCAAATATACAGATGTAGTGAAAAGAAGGGCCAACTGTAGCCCAATGTTTATAGCAGCAATGGCCACGGTAGCCAAACTGTGGAAAAAACCAAGATGCCCTTCAACGGACAAATGGATAAGGAAGATGTGGTCCATATACACTATGGAGTATTATGCCTCCATCAGAAAGGGTGAATACCCAACTTTTGTAGCAACATGTAGCAACAGGAGATTATGCTGAGTGAAATAAGTCAAGCAGAGAGAGTCAATTATCATATGGTTTCACTTATTTGTGGAGCATAACAAATAGCATGGAGGACAAGGGGAGTAGGAGAGGAGAAGGGAGTTGAGGGAGATTGGAAGGGGAGGTGAACCATGAGAGACTATGGGCTCTGAAAAACAATCTGAGGGTTTTGAAGGGGCAGGGAGTGGGAGGTTCGGGGAGCCAGGTGGTGGGTATTGGAGAGGGAACGGATTGCATGGAGCACTGGGTGTGGTGCAAAAATAATGAATACTGTTAAGCTGAAAAGAAGTTAAAAAAAAGAACTAGGCAAAAATATATATATATTTATATATATTTATATTTATATATATTCATAGATTATTAATATAATATGTATTAATAATGTATTGTATTATTAATATATTATATAATTTGATATGATTTAATTTGTATATAATAAAACATATGGTATATATAATTTATATATATATATTTTTATATATTATATATACACATATATTTTTTATATATATACACACTATATATATATATACACACACACATTTTTAAAAGTTTATTTAAGTAATGTTTATATCCAGTGTGGTGTCTTGAACTCATGACGCTGAGATCCAAAGTCAGATGCTCTTCAGACTGAGCCAGGCAGGCACCCCTAAAAGCACTATATATAGGGGCGCCTGGGTGGCTCAGTGGGTTAAGCTGCTGCCTTTGGCTCAGGTCATGATCTCAGGGTCCTGGGATCGAGCCCCGCATCGGGCTCTCTGCTCAGCAGGGAGCCTGCTTCCTCCTCTCATTCTCTCTCTGCCTGCCTCTCTGCCTACTTAAGGTCTCTGTCAAATAAATAAATAAAATTGTAAAAAATAAAAATAAAATAGACTATGATATACCTAGTCTGTTTTTTATGACAATAGTAACCACAAATCAAAAAATAAAGACAAAGGAATCCAAGTGAAACACTCAAGAAGAAAGACATCAGGAGCGCCTGGCTGGCTCAGTCGACAGAGCATGCAACTCTCAGTCCTGGGGCTGTGAATTCGAGCACAGAGCTTACTTAAAAAAGAAGAAAGACATCAAATCACAAGGGAAGAGAACAAGAAAGGAACAGAGAAGAACAACAAAACTACCAGAAAACAATGAACAGAATGGCAATATGTATGTATATACCTATCAATATTACTTTAAATGTGAATGGACTAAATATTCCAATCAGAGGTAGTAGAGTGACTAAAGGGATAAAAAACGAGGGCCACCTATACGCTATCTGCAAGACCTGCTCTTCAGACCTAAATGCTCATAGTGACTCAAAGTGAAGGGACAGGAAGGTATTCCATGCAAATGGAAATGAAGAAAAACTTCAGTAGCAGAACTTTCATCAGACCAAGTAAACTTAAAAACAAAATTGTAACAAGAGACCCAAAAAAGTGCATTTCATAGTTTGCACCCACTTCAGCTTCAGCTGTCCTGCCGGGGCTCCCTCCATGCAGAGAGGCCTAGGTCCCGCCGGCTTGCACAAACTTCAGGTGTTTGACCAGGGCATCCTCTGCATGGAGAGCCTTAGGACCACCCCAGTCCACACCCACTTCAGCTCTGCCATCCCACCAGGGCAGCCCCAGCAGCTGCCAGCCAGCCAAAGTCACCAGGCACAGTCTACACAGGGGAGGACCATACACAAGACCATTCAAGTTAAGGAGAAGGAGGGGCGCCTGGGTGGCTCAGCTGGTTAAGCCTCTGCCTTCAGCTCAGGTCATGATCCCAGTGTTCTGGGTTCTAGCCCCAGGTTGGGCTCCCTGCTCAGCGGGGAACCTGCTTCTCCCTCCCTCTTTGCCTCCTGTCTCCTACTTGTACACACACACACTCTCTCCCTCAAATAGAGAAATAAAATCCTTCAAAAATAAATAAATAAATAACAAGTTTAGGAGAAGGAGCAGTTCCACCTAACTCCTAGAAACAAATACAGAAAGTCAAGCAAAATGGGGAGATAGAGCGGTATGCTCCAAAATAAAGAACAAGACAAAAACCTCAGAAAAAGAACTAAATGGAACAGAAATAAGCAATATGCCTAATGAAGTCTTTTTTATTTTATTTTATTTTATTTTATTTGACAGAGAGATAGAACACAAGCAAGGGGAGTAGCCAAGGCAGAGGGAGAAGCAGACTCCCCACTGAGCAGAGAGCCTGACATGGGGCTCCATCCCAGGACCCTAGGAACATGACCTGAGCCAAAGACAGATGTGTAACCAACTGAGCCACCCAGGGGCCCCTAGTCAAGATTTTGAAGTATGATCATTACGATATTCATCGGACTGGAGAAAAGAGTTGAAGAACTCAGTGAGAACTTCAAAAAAGGTAGAAACTGTAAGAAAGAACCAATCGGAGTTGAAGAATACAGTAACTAAAATGAAAAATACACTAAAGGAAATCACTAGATTAGCAGATGCAGAAGAACAGACCAACGTCTGGAGCACAGTCTGGAAAGCACCCAAGGTGAACAGCAAGAAGAAAAAAGAATTTTAAAAAGTCAGAATAGGCTGAGGGATCTGCTGGACACCAATAAGCAGATGAACCTCTCATTACAGAAGTCCCAGAAGGACAAGAGGGAGCAAAAGGGGCAGAAAACTTATTGGAAGAAATAATTACTGACAACTTCCCTAACCCTTAGAAGGAAACAGACATCCAATATCAGGAATCACAAAGAATTCCAAACAAGAGGAATCTAAGGAGGTCCACACCAAAGCACATAAAAATTAAAATGTCAAAGTTGATGCTAAGTCAGATAGAAAAAACAAATGCTGTATGATTTCAGTTATAATGTAGAATTTAAAACACAAAAAAAGGAGTAAACAAAAAGCAAAACCAGACCCATAAATACAGAGAGCAAATTGATGGTTGCCAGAGAGGAAGAGGTATGGGGGGGATGAGCACAATGGGTACAGAAGATTGGGAGAGACAGGCTCCCCATTATGAGATGATAAAGTCCAGGGGATAAAGGGTACAGCATAGGGAATAAAGTCAGCGATCTGGTGATAGCATTGTATGGTGACAGACGGGAGCCACACTTGTGGTAGGCACGCACAGCATAACATATGGAAGTGCTGAGTCACCATGCTATACGGTTGAAACTAATAGGATACTGTATCAACGTACTTCCATTAAAAAAAGAGCATTACACAACGATAAAGGGATCAATCCAACAAGAGAATTTCATGATTTTCAATACCTATGTAGCCAACATAGCAGCACTGAAATATATAAAGCAAATGTTAATAGACATAAAGGGAGAAAATAACAGTAACACAAGAAGAGAAGGGAACACTCCGCTTACATTATCCGGAATGGATAGATCATTCCGACAGAAAACCAATAAAGAAACAGTGGCTTCAAATAACCCAGGAGACTAGAGGGACTTAACAGATATACACAGAACATTTCATCTAAAGGAAGCACAATACACATTCAAGCACACGGAGAACGATCTCGAGAATAAATCACCTGGGGCCATAAAACAAGTCTCAATAAGTTCAAGATTGAAATCTCATCAAGCATCTCTTCATGGAGGTTAAACAATGGGTCACTGAACAATATAGGATGTCAACGAAGAAATCACGGAGGAAATTAAAAAAATACTTCGATATGAATGAAAATGGAAATGACATTTCAAAATCTTTGGGACACAACAAAAACAGTTCTAAGAGGAAAATGTTGGGGTCAAGAGCGGTTGGCACCAAAATGTGCCACGTTCGCATACTGATTATTTTAAATAAAATTACTTAAGAAACAACCCATATGAAGACACTCAGACACTCCTCAGTCCACCCTGAGGCAAGAAACTAAAAAGCAGTTCACAGAATTCAACATCCACTCTTAATTAAGAATTCGTGTGTAGGGGTACTTAGGTGGCTCAGGTCACAATCCCAGAGTTCTGGGATTGAGTCCCACATCTGGCTCCCCCTTTTTTAAAATTAAATTAAAATTTTAATTAAAAAATTAAAATAAAAAATCTTTTTTAAAAATTAAAATAAAATCAGAAATTAAAGAAGTTACAATCGCACTACAGAAACACAAAGGATTCTAAGAAACTACTACAAAAAATTACATGCCAACAAACTGGACAACCTGGAAACTGCTAAATTCCTAGAAACATATGCTCTTCCAAGACTGAAACAGGAGGAAAAAGAAAATCTGAACAGACCAATTACCAGTAAGGAAATTCAATCAGCAATCAAAAAACTCCTAAACAAAGTCCAAAATCAGATGGCTTCTCAGGTGAATTCTACCAAATATTTAGAGAATCGTTCATATCTAGTCTTCTCAAACTCTTTCAAAAAATTGAGAAAGGAACTCTTCCAAATTCAATCTACAAAGCCAGCATGACACCAATGTCAAAACGAGACACATTATAAAAGAGGAAATTACACCTCAATATCCCTAATGAACAGATACAAAAATTCTCAATGATACTAGCAATTTTTCAGCGAAAGGATCATTCACAGCAAACAAATGGGATTTATTCCAGAGATGCAAGAATTGTTCACTATCTGCATACTGATCAGTATGACACATTACATTAACAAAATGAAGGATAAAAATCATACAGTCAGAGTCTGGGTGGCTCAGTGGGTTTTTAAAGCCTCTGCCCTTGGCTCAGGTCATGATCCCAGGGTCCTGGGGATCAAACCGCGCTTCCAGCTGTCTGCTCAGCAGGGAGCTGCTTCCTCCTCTCTCTCTGCCTGCCTCTCTGCCTACTTGTGATCTCTGTCAAATAAATAAATTTTTTAAATCTTTAAAATAAATCACACGGTCATCTTGATAAATGCAGGAAAAATGTTTTGACAAATTAAACATCCATCATAATAAAAGCTCTCAACAAAGTGAGTATAAACACACCTCAATATAATGAGGATCTTATAGGACTAATCCCAGTTAAACGTACTCAACACTAAAAGGTTGAGCTTTCCCTCTACAGTCAGGAGCAAGATGAGAAAGTGCACTCTCGCCAATTTTGTTTAACATAGTACTGGAAATCCAACCCACAGCTATCAGACAAGAAATAAAGAAATTTATTAAATCAATAAAGAAGTAGTGTATCTACCACTATTTGCAGATGATACAGTATTATATTTAGAAAACCCTAAAGACTCTACCAAGAAACTACTAGAACTGATAAATTCGGTATATTTGCAGGGCACAAAATTAACTTACAGGAATCTGCTGCATTTCTATACAATAACAGCAAGAGAAATTGAGAAAACAATCCTATTTATAATTGCATCAAATAGAATAAAGTACCCAAGAATAAATTTAACCAAGGAGGTGAAAGGCTTTACTCCGAAACTGGAAGACATTGATGAGAGAAGTGAAGAGGACATGAAATGGGCAGATAAGCCATGCTCGTGGATTGAGCACGCCCATACTACACAAAGCAACCTAAAGAGTCAAAGAAATCTTATCAAAATATCAATAGCATTTTTCACAGAACAAGAACAAATAATACTAACATCTGTTTGGAACCCCATGAGACCCCCTAATGGCCAAAGCTATCCTGAAAATGAAGAGCAGGGCTAGAGGCATCACATTCCCCAATTGCAAGCTATACCACCATGCTATTATCCTCAAAACAAAACTGGTACAAAAACTAAACCCATAGATTAATCCAACAGCATAGAGAGCCCAGAAACACCCTTATATGGCCAACTAATCTACAACAGAGGAGGAAAAACAGGCAATGAGAAAAAATGGTTTCTTCAACAAATGATGCTGGGAAAACTGGACAGCTCATCCAAAAGAGTAAAACTGGACCATTTTCTCACGCCATACACAAAAATAAACTCAAAATGGGGTGCCTGGGTGGCTCCGTCGGTTAAGTGTCTGCCTTCGGCTCAGGTCATGATCTCGGGGTCCTGGGATCGAGTTCCGCGCTGGCTTCCTGCTCAGGGGGGTCTGCTTCTCCCTCTCCCTGTGCCCCTCCCCTGTGCCTGTGCTCTCCCTCTCTGACAAATAAATAAAATCTAAAAACAAACAAACAAACAAAAAAAAAACCACAAAATAAAAAACTACCTCCAAAAAAAGAAGAAAAGAAATCAAGGACACAAGCATATGGAAATTACACCTTACTCATGGATGGGAAAAAAAAAAAAAAAAGGTTAAAATATCCAACCTATGAAAGTCACCCATAATGCAATGCACCCCTATCAAGACTCCGATGAAACTTTTTAAAAGTAGAAAACACAGTCCTACAATTCGGTGGGATTACAAAAGACCCCAAATAGCCAAAGCAATACTGAGAAAGAAGAACAAAGCTGGAGAAGAACAAATCCTGAGAAAGAAAAACAAAGAACAAAATCATACTTCCTGATTCCAGACGGTCTGGAACAGATGTAAAAACAGACACAGAGACCAATGGAACAGAATCAAGAGTCCAGAAATAAATTCATGCATATATGGTCAACTAATATTTGACAAGGGAGCCCAAGATGGAGAAACTGTATACTAACATGTAGAAGAATAAAATTAACTTTAATCTTGGGGCACCTGGATGGCTCAGTCATTAAGTGTCTGCCTTTAGCTCCGGTCATGATGCCAGAGTCCTGGGATCAAGTCCTGCATCGGGCTCCTGAAGCAGGAAGCCTACTTCTCCCTCTCCTACTACCCCTGCTTGTGTTCCCTCTCCGGCTGTGTCTCTGTCAAATAAATAAATAAATAAAATCTAAAATAAACAAACTAATTTTTATCTTAATCAAGAAAAGTCAACTCAAATACTGTAAAACTCCCAAAATAAAACACAAGGACAAAGCTCCTCAACATTGGTCTTGGCAATGATTTTTTTAGACTGAACACCAATAGCACAAATACCAAAAAAAATCAACAAATAGGGCTACATCAAACTTGACTGATTCAGCACAGCAAAAGAAACAATTAGCAAAATGAAAAGACAACCTACAGAAAGAGAGAAAGTATTTGCAAAACATGTATCAGATATGGGGTTATTTATCCAAAAAAGGTAAAAAATGCACAAATCAATGACAAATAATTCAACTTAAAAATGGGCAGAGAAATTAAATGGAGATTTTTTTTCAAAGAAGCCATCTAAATGGCCAATGGACACAAGAAAAGATGCTTAACATCCCTCATTATAAGGGAAACACAAACACAAACCACAAGGAACTATAAGCTCACACATGTTAGAATGGTTATCATCAAAAAGACAAAAAAGCAGGTGCTGGCGAGTATGGGGAGAAAAGGGAAAGCTTGTACACTGTCGGTGGGAATGTAAATTGGTTCAGTTTCTTTGGAAAAATAGTACAAAGTTTCCTCCAAAAAAATTAAAAATACAACCGCCGTATGATCCAGCAAACCCACTTCTAGATATATGGGCAAACAAAATGAAAACAGGGTATCAAAAAGATATACGCACTGTCATGTTTACTGGAGCGTTGTTCACAATAGCCACATAGGGGAACAACCTAACCCATTGATCTGTTGATAGACTGTTAATGAGATGCGCCATATATATGCAGTGGAATATTACACAGTCAGGAGAATGAACAAAATCCTGACATGTGCAACATGGAGGCCCACTGAGCACATCATACCAGACAAAGAAATACTCTACTACTTATATGCGGAGTCTTTAAAAAAATCAAACTTAAAAAAGAAGAAGAAGAAGGACACCTGGGTGGCTTAGTGGGTTAAGTGTCTGCCTTTAGCTCAGGTCATGATCCCAGGGTCCTGGGGTCACGTCCTGCATCAGCCTCTTTGCTCAGCGGGGAGCCTGCTTTCCCCTCTGCCTGCCACTCCCTCTGTTTGTGCTCTGACAAATAAATAAAATCTTTAAAAAATAAATAAGATGGTATTTGCAGGGAATGGGGGATAAGACTAATAGTGTTTAAGGTTACAAACTTATAATGAGTAGTAAAATAGCTATGCTATATATGCTATATATATATATGCTATATTAAACAATATTGTACCATAAATATGTGATGTGATAAATATAACAATAACCATATAGATGTATCAAAATAACAGGACAAAAAGCACACCTTAAACTTATTCAATGTTAAATGGAATGGCCGCAAATTTGGGGGCGCCTGAGTGGCTCAGTCATTAAGCATCTGCCTTTGGCTCAGGTCATGATCCCAGGGTCCTGGGATTGAGCCCTGCATCAGGCTCCCTGCTCGGCGGGAAGCCTGCTTTCCCTCTCCCAATCCCCCTGCTGTGTTCCTGCTCTTGCTGTCCTTCTCGGTCAAATAAATAAATAAAATCTTTTTTAAAAAATAAAATAAAATAAATAAATGTCAAATTTTCCATTGAAAAGAAGAAAAATACTGGTACAGTGGCATAGTAAAGACTCAGGACATTTCATAGAACTGATTAGATCAATAATCATTATTTTGCACCTTAACAAAATGCATTATATGCAATTTCAAAAGATAACCTGAAATACATCAGTTTTACATAAAAATGTGATCGGAGTAAAACACAGTTCTTCTAACCATAGGTGAAGGCGGGGAGGAAAGGGGACATCTGTGCAGTGGTGGCGGAAACGTCAACTGGTGCAGCCACAATGAAGAAGAGAAAGGAGGGTCTTCAAAAAATCAGAAATGGGGGGTGCCTGGGTGGCTCAGGTCATGATCTCAGGGTCCTGGGATTGAGCCCCACATCGGGTTCTCTGCTCAGCAGGGAGCCTGCTTCCCCCTCTCTCTCTGCCTGCCTCTCTGCCTACTTGTGATCTGTCTATCGAATAAATAAAATCTTTAAAAAAAAAAATCAGAAATGGTCCAACCTATGACTCAGCAAGTCTATTTTGGAGTATTTACCCAAAGGAAATAAAACCACTATTTCAAAAACTTAGCTGTACTTCCACATTCATTGCCGCATTCTTTACAGTACATAAGACATGGAAACAACCTATCCGTTGATGGACGCTGAATAAAGCAAATGTGATATATATGTACCCTCCCCCCCACACACACAAGTATTATTCAGCCATGGAAAGGAAATCCTACCATTTGCAACAACATTGACGAAACTCAAGAGAGCATTATGTTAAGTCAAAGAAGTCAGACATAGACAAACACTGTGTGGGATCACCTCTACATGGTCTAAAAACAATCTAATTCACAGATACAGAGAACAGATTGGTGGTTACCAAAGGCTGGGAAGGGGTTCCAGTTAGAAGATAAATACCGCAGTGACCACGGTTAGCAAGACCCTTTTGGGGGTTTGGAAGACACTACGAGAGCATCTTAAAACATCTTAACATCTTAGAACATCTTAAAAGTTCTAATCACAAGAAAATAAACACGAACTCTTTGAGGGGACGGATGTTACTAAATAGTGGTAATCATTTCTCAATATCTACCTGTATCAAATAATTATCCCATATGCCTCAAACACATTCTGTGTCAACTATATCTCAATTTTTACGAACATAAAAAACATGTGTTTCCCTTCTTCTGCTTACTTTGGGTTTAATGTGCTCTCCTTTTCCATTCTCAAGGTGGAAACTAAGGCCACGGATTCTACGTCTTCCTTCTCTTCAAATACAGGCATGCAGGGCAGTAAGTGTCCTCCTAAGTATGATTTTTGTGGCAACCACAAATTTTGGTAGGTTAGGCTTTCATTTTCTTTCTGTTCGAGATATTTTCTGAGTTCCCTTAGGATTTCTTCTTTGATCCACGGGCCAGTTAAAAGTGTTGTATGAAGGGGCACCTGGGTGGCTCAGTGGGTTAAAGCCTCTGCCTTCGGCTCAGGTCATGATCTCAGGGTCCTGGGATCGAGCCCCACATGGTGCTCTCTGCTCAGCAGGGAGCCTGCTTCCCTTCCTCTCTGCCTGCCTCTCTGCCTCCATGTGATCTCTGTCTCTCTCTCTGTCAAATAAATAAATAAAATCTTTAAAAAAAATAAAAGTGTTGTATGAAGTTTGCAAATTTTTGATAACTAAGAATTTTCCTGTTCTTGGACAAAATTAGATCAGTGCTGACAGGAATTGGATTTACTACAAAATCCCTACAAGGGGATTTACTACAAAAGGGGCACGAGGAAACTTCTGTGGCGATGCAAATACTCTTTGTGATGTTCGTTATGCACCTGTATACACTTTTCAAATTTCATCAAATGGAACACTTAAAAGATAAATAATGTTCCTGTTCTTAAGTTCTCTTTTAATTCCACTATGATCAGAGAATATACTTTTTATGACAAATCCCTTTAAATTTATTGTTTTATGGCCCCGAATATAATCTACCTCGGTAGACGTTCCACACGCTCTCAAAAAGAATGTGTTTCTGTTGGGTAGAATGTTCTATGAATGTCAGCTAGGGTAGTTGTTTATAAGTCTTGTGCAGGTCTTCTATATTCTTAATGATTTTCTATTTGTTCTATCAGTTATTTTAAAACATACCATAGGGCTGTACGGGAAGGCAGAGGGTGTGAAGGATGGGCCCATCCTCACTCCCCAAGGCCACCACATCATACAGAGTTCCAAACTGCCCTTACCAGCGGATGCCCCACAACAAACGGTTCCATATCACAAACGCCTAGCCACAGCCGTGCACATTTCTCCTCGCACTTTCTCTTCATCTTGTCCTTTGAGTCTGACAGTTCCGCAAGTCCACAGCTTTGTTCACCCGCCCTGGCTCTGTCCCTTTTAGCTATCACACGCGAACACGACACCCATTCCCCCAGCCACAGAGACTGGAGCCGAACCAAACGGCGAGGAATTCTGGATTGCCTGACTCCAGGCAGGTGTCTCCTGTAAATGTAAATTGGTCCTTCATCAAAAGTTGATGAAGCAATTATGTACCATGTGCAAGGCCTAGTTGTGTCCTCCATAGAATGATCTTAGATTATTTCCACTTTTGTCACAGGAAATCAGCTGAAATTCTACCCACTTCTGACTTAGCTCTAGATTATTCAATGGAACAGATACATGAAGAGCAGTCAATGCTCGATTACCCTTAAAATGTACGCCCCATGCCTTCAGAGTAGGACAGTTCAAAGCGGTCATGTGTCATTCCATGAATTCATGTGACAAGTCACTAAACTTCAATTAGAAAAACACGGGCTCTAGACCAAGCACAGGTTGCACACCAGGAACATCTCCAGAAGAGGTCAGAACATCAGTATTTCACAGTCCCAGAACCAGCACAGAATAACCACGCTCTACCTCCATTTTTTATTCTGTTTTTTTTCTTCTTCTGGCCAAGCAGGGGAGTCCTTAGCATGACCAAGGGCAGGGAGATCCCTTTGCATCCGCATAAGCCCTTTCTTCTGATTGGAAAAGATGAGAACGTCAGGAAACTGTGTGTCCACCACGTCCTGCTGGGAGCTTGGCTACGGAGCCCAACGGGCAGGTGAGAGCCAGCCCTGTTTCCTGTGTACCCCCGAGAAGGCCACCAAGAGGATCCCTCTGCCTGAAAATGCACTGGCAGTCACAGCAGTTCATTCCCGTTTTGACCACTTGAATAGCTGTTCCCAATGGCTAACAGTACAAGAAGGCTTGTGTCATTCAATTCTAACTTCATCTCTATCTGCAAGATACTTTATGCAAACAATGGAAAGAACTTCCCCAGAAGTCAAACAAGAACTGCAAATGTCTATCTCCGCAGGAGTTATTTATGTAACATTGCACCCTGTGGTCCCGAAAGAGAGGCTTATCGTAACTGGATTTTTGACAAGCCCCCCCTTCCAGTTTATTTTCCTCCTAGTAGCAGGGCAGTGTAGAACAGCTTTGAACACCGGGTTTCCATGTCCGATGTAAAAGCAACAAGGTTATCTATAAATTATGGACTTAAACACTGGCATGGCCTCTTATATGAAAGATGAAAAAATTCTATGACGGGAGGAAGTTTAGAAGGTAGAGAGTTTATGGACAGTCACTTATAAAGTACTACATTTTGGGGGGCCACTTGGGCGACTCAGTCAGGCAAGCATCTGACTCTAGATTTCGGCTCAGGTCATGATCTCAGGGTCTTGAGACTGAGCCCTGTGCCAAGCTCTGTGCTGAGCGGGGAGTCTGCTTGGGATTCTCTCTCCCTCTGCCCCTCTTCCTGCACCGCCACCCCAACCCCCACAGCCATGTGCTCACCCTCCAAAAAAAATAATAATAAGTACTACGGTTCTTAGAAATCTTAGGGGTCACCCATCCATTGGTACCCATGATTTTGTTACATTTATAAAAATGGGGTTTTTTGTTACATTTGTAAAACATTTTTTGTTACATTTATAAAAACACGACAGTCAGCATGGTGATGTGAGGATACAGCAAATCAACACTCCTAGAAATAGCCCCATTTGGTCACCTGGAAGTATTTCTTCTGATAAATAAGAAAATGTTAACAGTGGTTCCCTCTAGGGAAGAGCTCTAGAATTGCAGGGAAATGTGGACTGGAGGAAGGGAAATCTTTACTTTTCATTTTACAAACTTCTGCACTGCTTAAATGAGTGTTGACCATGAGTTACTTCACTTACGAAAATAAAAACGAGGTACGACTATGAGTTTTGAAATGGGAAAACCTGTCAATTCCATGAAGGCAGTAGGTCATAGTAATATGCAAAGGAACAGTTACATTCATGTATATATACATATTTTACACACATATTTACATAGATATCAAAAAGCAGAAAAAACGACCTGTAAAAATCGACCATAACTTGGTAGAACTTACCTCTGAGGACGAGAGCAGGATGGAGAGTTCTTCTCTAGTCTTCCTTCTTTGGCTTTTCACAAGTGCATTTACTTATGTGTAACTTGTATAATGTTTAAAACAATAAAATGGGGGCACCTGGGTGGCTCAGTGGGTTGGGCCTCTGCCTTCAGCTCAGGTCGTAATCTCGGGGTCTTGGGATTGAGCCCCGCATCAGGCTCTCTGCTCAGCGGGGAGCCTGCTTCCCCTTCTCTCTCTGCCTGCCTCTCTGCCTACTTGTGATCTCTGTCAAATAAATAAATAAAATATTATTTAAAAAAATAAAATGGGGAGAATTTTTGTAAAATCTTTCCTCCCTGTTTTGCAAGCTGTCTGCTTCCTCCTGCTAACAGCACTCTGCAGGACTGATCCTAACTCATCTGATTCCGACAGGCTTTCCAATCACCGGATCCAACCCCCTGAGTCAAGTCAGGGGTAGGCCCGTGACCCAAGACAGGCCAATCAGTTTCTCTCTCTCAGAAGTTTGAATTTAGAGCAGAAACACGTGGGGGCTGGAGGCATCTGCAAGTGAGTCAGCCGAGGACAGCATCTTCAAAGGCTGCCCACGTGCCTCTGGGGGCTGGTAATCAAGTTTCTTTGGCACCTGTCCTTCGCACTGTTTTCTCAAGTCTTCCTTTATGTGTCCTTCCAGTAAATTCCTTAAAAAAAGAGAGAGAGAGAGAGAGAGAAAAGAAAAGCACATGGAGGTAGACAGTAACAAATTCATTGAAATCATGAATTCAGGATGGATCACAGTAAGTCCATGTTTCCTATAGGGCATTCAGGAGAAAATGTCTAATAGACTGTTGGCAAGCTGTATTTGGAACTCAGCAGAGAAGAAGAATTGATGGCACAGAGTTAAGAGGTGGGAGCATAGCCCGAGCATGGGATCTAAGAAGACAACAGTCAAGGATAGGACTGTGGGAAACACCACCGTTTGAGGAAGGGGAAGGCGTGTGAGACACTGCCACCGGCCCACCGTGGTTGAATCTGGGGAGCTGTGCCGTATCCGGTCCTTCCCAGACCTTGAAGGGAATTCCTCATGCCTACCTACCGACCGGCATTGTTTGCACGGTTCACAGTGACGGCACGCACACGACGCCTAGTCCTTGTAACACAGAGACAATGGAGCTAGGTACCCAGTGAGAAGCTGTACCCAGGACAAGACGCTAGATCCAGACCTGTGAGCGATGAAGGATGCTTTTGCAACCACTTAAGGTGAAACAACCTATGAGTTTCTCAGGGACCTCTTCTGCCATATCCATAAGGGTCCACACTTCGTGACAAAGAGTGGGGGGTCCTCAAGAGAACGAGAACAGAAGAGCCCCTCCTGTTTGTCTTCAGAGGTCCCGTCCGGGCACTGGATCGCTGGTGATGCAGCGCACCTGTCAGTGACCGCTAGAAAAGGCTGCAGGTGGCACAGGGCCTTCCCCCATCCTCTGCCGAACTATGCTGTAAACATCAGAGGTCACATGCGAGGAAGCCCACAAACACGTCAAACCCCGAGGCTCTCAGCCTCAGCCTTAACTGTACATCGGAATCAGCTGGGACAGTAGAAAAACTTGATGACTCATCGTGCCACCCCCATTCTGATTTAATTGGCCTGAGGCGAGGGGGGGGGGGGGAGAAAGCGTGGCTCAGTCAGTGAAAGGGCTGCATTTAGCTCAGGTCATCATCCCAGGGCCTTGGAATGGAGCCCCTGCTCAGCAGGGAGCCTGCTTCTCCCTCTCCCTCTGAACTTCCCCCACCGCTCCTGCTCTCTCATGCCCTTGCTCTCTCAAACAAATAAAATCTTTTTAAAAAGAAAAAACAACTCCTCAGGTGATGGTAATGTGCAGCCATGGTTAAGAACCCCTGAATAAGCCTATAAACATCGAGCTTCATCTGTGTTACAATGGCCTGTACAGTATATTTAAATTTAAAATTTAGGGGATGCCTGGGTGGCTCGGCTGGTAAAGCGTCTGCCTTTGGCTTGGGTCATGATTTCAGGGTCCTGGGAGGGAGCCCTACCTGGGGCTCCTTGCTCAGCAGGGAGCCTGCTTCCCCCTCTGCCACTGCCCCGCCTCGTGCCCCCCCCATAAATAAATAAAATATTTTTTTAAAGAAAATTAAATTTAAAATGTTTTTCTAAAAATTAAAAATTAGTCAGTTGCATGTACCGCAACCATCCAGATTTCAGTGTTCTGTGGGAAGATCGGTCCACAGTCGGCCTGCGCTCCCACCGGACTCTGTTCAGCTGCTCTGGGTTGCAGCCACACCTCATTCCCAGCATTTTCTCGGCGCTCCCCAGTCCTCCCGCCCTCCCCGCGGTCACCAGGGCACAGGGCCAACAAGCCGTGCTGCTTATCGTCCAGCTTGTGCTGTGGGTCTTCTTGTATCAGTGTCAGCAGAGGCCAAACAGTCCTTATCCCCAGGACTCCAGCAGAAGCCGAGGGGAAAGGCGGCTCAGGAGGCCCAGGAGGCGTTCCCAAGGGCCTCCGCCCGCCCGTTCTGGCACCCGCCAGCCCCCCTCTGTTTTCCCAACAGGAGCGCCCCGAGACACTGCACAGCCTGTATGCCAAAGGGCTAAGTGAGAGGTCCCAGCTCCAAGGACCTGAATCATTAGACAGCTCTTCAAAACAAAAGAAAGCTACATTAAAAAGGCAAGAAAAATAGGATTCACTATGACTCCAGAGAGGGAATTCTAGAAGTAAGGAAGTGCAGGACGTTTGGGGACGTTTGTATCCATTACAAGGGAGACCGATTAACAGGGAGCTGTCCTGTGGGGTCCAGAAGTGCCCCCGGAGCCAGGAGAGCAGGACAGGAAGGGAGAGATTCGAACTGTGGGTGTGGAGGGCGGCGTTGCTCCACAGGCAGGTGGGGGCCAATATAGCCACGTTTCTATTTGAGAATCTCCCTTTCAAGCCTGCCCAGCACGGGTACTCTCCTCATCTGACTCTGGCTCTGTGCAGACTGTCCTCTCAGGCCGCTCTTCTCTTTCCTTCTTGCCCTCTTCTGTCTGACCAGCTCCTCAGGGCTCAGGCCTCAAGGACTCAGGCCCTCATCAAACCCTCTGGGAGGGCTGAGACACTGCCATGTGCTCCTACAAAACCCTATAAGTACCCTATTACAGCACTTATGTGGCTTTTTAAAAAAGATTTTATTTATTTATCTGACACAAAGAGAGAGGCAGTGAGAGAGAGAATACGACCAGGGGGAGTGGGAGAGGGGGAAGCAGGCTTCCCGCCAAACAGAGAGCCCAATGCAGGGCTCGATCTCAGGACCCTGGGATCATGACCCGAGCCGAAGGCAGACACTTAACCACAGAGCCACAGAGCCACCCTGCACTTATGTGGCTTTTGTAGATACTTTTATCTTACCCCTCTCCTCCCCAAAGTCAACTCAAAATGGATTAAAGACTTAAATGTTAAGACCTAAAACTAAAACTCCAAGAAAGAGGAGGAAAGCTTTATGACATTTGTCTCGACAATGTTTTCTTGAATATGACACCAAAAAGCATTAGCAACAACAGCAAAATTAGTTAAGTGTGACTACATCAAACTAAAAAGCTTCCACACAGCAAAGAAAACCATCAACGGAGTGAAAAGGCAACACCCCCGGAAGGGGAGAAGATGTTGGCAAACCATATATGTCTGCTAAGGGGTTAATTCCTGAACTATATAAGAGACTCCTAGAACTCACTAGCAGAAAAAAGGAAAAACAAAAACAAAACCAACAGGATGCCTGGCTGGCTCAACGGGAAGAGCCTGTGACTGGAACTCTGGGTTGTGAGTTTGAGCCCCACACTGGGTATAGAGATTACTTAAAAATAAAATCTTGGGGGGCGCCTGAGTGGCTCAGTGGGTTAAGCCGCTGCCTTCGGCTCGGGTCATGATCTCAGGGTCCTGGGATCGAGTCCCGCATCGGGCTCTCTGCTCAGCGGGGAGCCTGCTTCCTCCCCCCTCTCTCTCTCTGCCTGCCTCTCTGCCTACTTGTGATCGCTCTCTGTAAAATAAATAAAAATCTTAAAAAATAATAAATAAATAAAATCTTGGGGAAAAAAAAGTAACCCAATTAAGAAACAGACAAAGGATGGGAATAGGAATTTCTCCAAAGAAGATATACAGATGGCTAACAGATAAATGAAAAGATGCTCGATATCACTAATCAGAAAAATGCCAATCAAAACCACATTAAGCAAAATATAGAGAAAAGGGAGCCCTTCTTGAACTGTTGGTGATACTATAAACTGATGCGGTCTCTATGAAAAACAGCATAGAGATTCCTCAAAAAATTAAAAACGGAATTTTGGGGAATTACATGACCCAGTCAGTCCACTTCTGGATACATATCAAAACAAAACAACGACAATAAAAAAAACCTGAGAGGTGCCTGGCAGTTGGTAGAGCATGTGACTCTTATTCTTGGGGTTATGGATTCAAGCCCCATGTTGGGTGTAAATATTACTTTAAATAAATAAAATCTTTTTTTAAAAAAACTTGAAATTTGGATCTTGAAGAGATATCTGTACTTCACAACAGCCAAGATATGGAAACAGCCTAAGCCTCCATCGATGGATAAGTGGAAAGAAAATGTAGTATATACGAACAATGGAATTCTATTCAGCTTTTAGAAAGAAAGAAATCCGGCCATATGGGACAACATGGATGCATTATGCTAAGCGAAACAAAACCAGCCTCAGTGCAAGATCCCACTTATGTGAGGTATCTAAAATACTCAAACTCATGGAAATAAGGAATAGAATGGTTGCCAGGAGCTAGGGGAGCGAGGAAGAGGGAGCTGCTGTGCCATAGGCATATGGTGTCAATTACGCAGGAGTAAAAGTTCTAGAAACCTGCTGCACGACGTGGTGCCTGTAGGTGACGACACTGTACTACTGTGCACTTAACATTTGTCAAGAGGCTAGATCCCACGTTGAATGTTCTCACCACAAAAAAACATTCTCTCTTCTGCATGAGCTGCATGAAAATGTGTTCGTTTTCAATCTTGGTCATCACTGTATCATCAGCAAGCACAGCACAATGAATAATGATGGACAGATGGACAGATGGACGGACAGATGGACAGATGGTTACAGGGATACATGAGGCAAACACTGAACTGAAAGAGAGAACCTGAGTGTCATAGAAGAACTGCAGATTCTCATCAGAGAGTGGGATCCTGTAGTTAAAGAGATCTGAGGAAGACCCGTTTAAGATGACGGTAAAGTCCAGGGTTTCCCACCTGGTATCACTTGGGATCCCACCTGAAAGCGAAAACCTAGCTCAAGCAATTCATAGAGGAAATTTAATCTGGGGGCTCACATCAAAGGGAAGCTAAAAGAGCTAGGGAGAAATGGGACAAGCTCAAGATTGGGAAATGCAGGAAGCTTGTGTGGCCACAAGTACAGCTGGAGGAACCAAGGGAGAAAGCGTGCTGCCGGGGCCCAGGAGCCCAGGCTGAAGCCAGGGTGGCCTGCACCGCAGGAGGTGAAGTCGCAGAGGGAGCCCAGTCACTATGAGAAGCGCTGCTTGCAGGGAGGTGAGGAGGCACATTCTAATCTCCTACCAAGTGCCTCTCCTTGGCTGAACTTCCTACAACGCTAAGTGACCGGGCAGTTTGGGAAATGTGCTTTGCAGGCATCAGCTCTCCCATCAGATGGAGAAAAAGAGGTAGGAATGCAGAATGGTTCTGACAGCAAATAAACAACCCGGCGTGGGAACAGCTTGCTGAAGCTGTGTGAGAAGGTCAGCAGAAAGAAGATTCTGGAACTATGCAACTGGGGCATGTGGTTGAGAGACAGACCCTCCTCTGAACCCTGGAACCACCATCTGACACTGAAAGAGAGGGAGGACCGTGGCCTGGGGCCAAAGAGCTCCATGAATGTCAACACTTAGGAATGACTTGGGGAACAAGAGAGAACTGGAGGAAGGGAGAGGCTATTAGTGTGAGGTCCAAAGCCTGGTGTGGAAAGAGCAGACAAAAGGTAGAAGAGCATGACTGTGGGAAGACTCAAGTGGGAGTCCCAGCTCAGGCACTTTCTAGCTAGAGGATTTGGGCAAATGAGTTATGGGCAAATGAGCCTTGCTGTGGAAAATGGAATCAGCATTGGTACCCCCAATATGGCAGTTAGAGGAGGATTAAATGAGATAGCATCCACAAAGCACTTAGCCCACTGCCTAGAAAGGACAGTTGCAGTGGAGGGCACCATCCACCCACATCCTCTACAGCACGGAAGAGAAGGCTTTCTCCAAGGTTCTGGCTCAGAGTCTCTTGTGACGTTATAGTCTGTTGGCAAGCTTCGTTTCCTCACTGGCTTTTTGTTTTATTTTTAAGCTTGTATTTATTTGTTTGTCAGAGAGAGAGAGAGCACAAGCAGAGGAGGGCAACAGAGCAGAGAGAGGGAGAAGCAGAGTCCCCACTGAGCAAGGAGCCCGATGCGGGACTCCGTTCCAGGACCCTGAGATCATGACCTGAGCCGAAGGCAGACGTTTAACTGACTGAGCACCCCGCCAGGTGTCCCTCTCACTGGCTTTTGATGGGTACCTCAGTTCCTATCCACGGGGGCCTCTCCACAGGCTGCCCGAGGGTCCACAGAGCATGGTAACCAGCGTCCCCCCAAGTGAGTGCTCTGAGAGCCCAAGAAGGAAGCTGGTCTCCTAAGACGGAAGGTCAGATGTGACATACCGTCACTTCTGCCACCTTCTACTGGTCACGCAGACCAAGCCTGGGATGGAGTGGGAAGAGACTAGGCGAGGGTGCGGATACCAAGGGTAGGGGCCACGTGGGACTGGCTGCCACATGCCCCTCCCTGTTCCTCACTCTGGTCTTTCCTGTACCACCTCTCACCAACTAACATTGCTTCACTCACTTTTTTGGTTGCCCCTCCGCCTCCCCACCACCGAACGTAAGAAGGAGAGGACTTCTGCCCGTTGAGTTCACGGTTGTCTCATCAGCACCTAGAGCAGTACCTGGCACCCAGTAGGGCTTCAGGAAATATTTGTTAAATGGGAGGAAAATGAGCCACTCAGTTGCACTACGTCTACAAGAAACTCTCCAGAGTTCCCACAAAGAGCCTGGCTCATAAGCACCGCTGCTAGTCTTTAAACGTTCTTGCATTTCCTGGTCTCCGAGGACACGGGGCACCATGTTTATCCGCCATTTTGTTTATGAGGGAACTGAAATCCAGGGAGAGGAAGGGTCTTGTTGCTCAGGGTCCGCAGAGGTGGCGGGTGCGGCTGGAGCGGGTCGCCCTGCCCCTGCCCCAAGCCTCCCCACTACCCCTGCCCAGGGTCTCCCTGCTGCACGGTGCAGCCCTGGGCACTACCCACAAGTCACAGTCCACACAGACGAGCTCACTAACTAAATTCAGCTCACTAATTTCCACGGAGTTCATGGAGCTTCGTGGAAGTAATAACTCACAGCAGTTCTCATGGCTCTCACGCAGGCAAGCCGGGCACTGCTGGGAGCTGTGGAGGCTGCCCGGAAAGTACCAGCAAATCTCTGATGCGATTCTTTGTTGGGGGTTGAGGGGGTGGCAGTTTCCTTTCACTCTTTCCCTGGCAAGTCCAGGCCAGAGCCTCAAGGCCAGGCCGCGGCTCAGTTGCTATTTCACAAGCAGGGAATGAGGAGCAGTCGACCCCACCTTGGGCTGAACCAGCTCTGTGCTGAACCGCCTCCCCCCACCACAACCTCCCCGTCAAAAATAAATTTGACGGGGAGGCTCAGTTGGTTGAAGGATCGACTCTTGGTTTCAGCTCAGGTCATGACGTCAGGGTTGTGAGATCCAGCCCGGGTCCAGCTCTGCAAGGAGCACGGAGACCCCTTAAGATTCTCTCCCTCTCCCTCTGCCCCTCCTCCCTGCTCACGCACACACTCTCTCTCTCTCTCATAAATAAATAAATAAATAACCACATATGTAGCAGCTTTTAAAAAAAAATGGAAAAAAATTTAAATTAAAAAAAAAAATGGAAACCCCAGTATAACCCCTTCTGGGAGTCCCAGGACCTAAGGCAGGGCTCGGCCACCCATGGAGGGATCTGGGTTAGTTTCCCAATTAATCGCGCCTTCAAGGAGAGGGGTTGGGACCATAAAAGCTCCTTTCCCCTCCACTCCTACTTCAGAAAATAGCTTCCCAGTACACATATACATTAAATTCAGTTCATGAACAAGCTTGCCTCTGAAGAACAGAGGTAGAAGGATAGCAACAAAGATGCCCATTACTCTCACCTGGAAGTCCTGACCCTATATACATTCTCAGGCTCTCTTGGTTGCCCAAGGCTAAGAGAGAGCAAGGAGAGCCCCCTGTCCTGCAGAAAGCTGCAGAGCAGGCGACAACTCCATTAGGCGGAAGGAAAGGAGATGGCATACCCTGATGGCCAAGGATGAAGAAAGTGTAGCCCCTTCCTGTTCCCCTAACTCTTATCAAGACCCTCCACTCCTCTGTCCTGCCCCAGTGCTGATGGGAGGTGCCCAGTTCAGCTGCAGGGACCCGACTTCTTGGTGATCCTACAGGCCCCTCAGGCATAGACCAATGCCAGCCCAAGTGTCCCAGCGGTGCTTTCTGCCCTTGGGGGCCACAGGCATAGGAACATGCCTTTTTTTTTTTTCTTTCTAAGATTTCATTTATTTATTTGAGAGAAAGAGAGCATGAACAGGGTTGGGGAGGGGCAGGGGGGAAAGAGGAAGCAGATTCCCGCTGAGCAGTGAGCTCAACACAGGACTTGCTCCCAGGACCCCTGAGCCAAAGGCAGATGCTTAACCGAATGAGCCATGCACGTGCCCCATGAACATGCTACTTAAAGCCGCATGGCCAAGCGTGAGGCCAAGTGTGTGGCTGGAGTTTGCTAATGTCCATGCCTGGCACATACGCTTTCACTTAATCCTTGCACAAACCTCCGTGGTAGAGGTGTGTTCACTAGGTTTTATAGAAGAAACAAACTCAGAAAGGTTAACAACTAGACCAAGGACTCGCAGCCAGGGGCAGAGCAGGGATCTGAACACTGTTAACATTTTATCTAACACACACAAGTAAGGCAAAAGTAAGGCTTTGGGTCTTTAATTCAAAGGAACACTGGCACAGTGGTTCTCAATGGGGGATAGATAGTCTTGCCTCCCTCTATTTGGCAATGTCTGGAAAGTTCCGTCACAACTGGATGGGGAAGCAGATACTACTGCCATCTAGTGGGTAGAGGCCAGGGGTGCCGCGGATCCCGAATGCACAGTACAGCCCTCACAGCAAAGAACTGTCAGCAGCGCTGCCGTTGAGGAACCCTGCTCTAAGACAGTTGTTAGGGCCGATTTAATGTTAAAACCTCTTTAACTATTAGGGCCTGCTTAGCCAGAGCGACTCCATTTTGCCTAGGTAACCCTATTGTTGTTTACATCTATGGACTTCATTCTGGGAATAAACGCCCCAGCCCCAGTAGTTCCTGGTATCAGTTCCCGGTATCGATTCCGGGAGTAAACGCCTTAACAATAGAAGCCACGTACCTTGGGTCTGCGGTTATGCCCTATAAAACCAGCCTGTGAGATCAGGATGGGGTTTCTCTCTTCCGAGGCGGCCCTGGCCGGTCAGTCTAACGTCTAATGCTTGGCCTAGAATAAAGCTTTGCATAACTTTCACTTTGTCTCAGTCTCGTTCCTTTGATAACGGACCCCAACACAGTGACCACATTTGTCTTATTATTTGCTATTAAATTCAATCTCAAAAATGCAACCTTGTAGAAAACTGGTAAGGTGCAAATGGTTCTTGTCTAGGAAAGGAACCCAGAGGCTGGAGTTGTACGCAACAAAAAGACACTCAGTGTGTGCCTAACTCCAGGTCAGTCTTTCACCCTCTTTAAGCCAGCTGTGCCTTCCTGCTGGTTCCCTAACTCTCTAAGGTGACCATAAAAAATAGCCACACAGGGGCTCCTTGAAAAGTTCTTCTCCAAAGAGAGCCGCATTCTGAAGTACTTGAGGTTAGAACGGCATCATATGAATTTTGGAAGAGGACAATTCCATCCATCACCCTTCTCCAATTATTTAATCTTTAACACGTGCTCAGCACATATATTGTAAGAGGATTATGTTTAATTACATTAATGACTTTGCCTTGCAATAGATCTCAGTCCACAATATCCACATGTTCCTACCGCATCAGGCTGCTTCCTTAAGGCTGTTGGTGTATTAAAGCTAATTCAACAAGAATGACTTTCTAAAGTGATACTTCAGATATGTGACACGCTTCCCTCCTCTTGTTCTCTCAACCAGTCTCCACTAACCGTTGTTTGTACAGTGACAGGTCTCCGCCAGAGCCTTTCTTCCTCCACCAGCTCAGGGATCAAACCCAATCATACTCGGCCCCAAAGGGCCCTTCAGGGAGCCTTTCTTAGCATATAAATCCAAACCTCCTTTTTTTCTTGCTACTGAAAGTCTCAATAATCAGCGCATTGTTTAAATAATTTACAGGTTTCCTATTTATTGTCAGAAACATTTTGGAATGATTGATCAATTCATTTGTTGGCTAGTTTATGAACTTAATCTCTTTTAAGCTCCAAAGTCCTGTATTGGATGGCATGCCAGAGCCTGGATTCAGATCCTGGTCCCATAACCAGCCTCCCGGGACAGACTGCTATTTCTCACCCCTCATTAGAGAAAAACGTGCCCTTGGCAACTGTAGAGAGGAACATCCTGGGAAATGTCTCTTATCCATCAACCGAAGCAAATAGAACGGACTTGCTTTTCCCCAGATCGAAGTGTTAGAAGCTGAAGCCCAAGGCCAGGCAAGGATGGGTGAGAAGTTGGAGACTTAAGTTTTTAGCATCTACTGGGGAGTGGCCTAGCACTGGTGTCCTCGCTCCCCGGCAAACCTTCCCACCGGCTCGGTCGCCTAATACGCCCTCGCCCCGGGGCCTGACCAATCAGCTTGCCCCATCCCCTTAGCAACAGCGTCTGCTCCAAGGGGCGGGCCTATGAGCCCGGCAGAGCCAATCAGAGCCGCTCCTGGGACTGAGGCTCCCGAAAGAAGGGAAACCGCGGGTCTTTGAGCCTCTCCAGCCTTAGAGAACCGCTCCAGCAGCCAGGAGGCCTGGGTTCCCCCGCACTCCTCCACCTCCTCGAATTCTGACGCGCTCTCAAGACTCCAGAGCTGCAGATGTTGTGCCATAACAGGCAAACCTCCAAACATGCACCGTTCAAGGAGATCTGCCAAGTGTCTTTAGAGACCCGCTGGAACAGGATGAAATTAAGCTGAGGACTGCCCCCTCCCCTCCCAAGTCAGGCTAGGCCACTCTCATTCCACCTCTGCTCCACACTCAGCCAGAGCACTTTAAAAGGGGGGGGGGGGGAGGTGTAGGGGGCACCTGGGTGGCTCAGTCTGGCTTTGGCTCAGGTCAAGATCCCAGGGTCCTGGGATCGAGCCCCACGTTGGGCTCCCTGCTCGGTGGAGAGCCTGCTTCTCCCTCTTCCTCTGCCGCTCCCTCTGCTTGTGCTCTCTCGTCCGCTCTATCCCAAAGAAATAAAATCTTAAAAAAAACAAAACTCAGCCAGAGCATTCCAGCTCCGGCATGACACAGAATCTAAGAAAACATATCCAGTCCAGGGGCGCCTGGGTGGCTCAGTGGGTTAAAGCCTCTGCCTTCGGCTCAGGTCATGATCCCAGGATTCTGGGATGGAGCCCGGTGTTGGGCTCTCTGCTCAGCAGGGAGCCTGCTTCCTCCTTTCTCTCTCTCTCTCTCTGCCTGCCTCTCTGCCTACTTGTGATTTCTCTCTCTGTGTCAAATAAATAAAATCTTAAAAAAAAAAAAAAAAATATATATATATATATATATATATATATATCCAGTCCACTGGAGATCTTAGAATGTAAGTTCTAAGAAAGCAAGTTTTATTTAATTATTCATGGCCGTATCTCCAGCATTAGAACCCGTGTTCACTCAAGAGATACTTGATGGCAGAAACTCTGACGGCCCAAGAGTTTCAATGACTAGCCCTAGCCCAAGGTTGCCTCCGGCGGGTCAGAGTCGAGCCTACGACTCAGTGACAGAGAAAGGGAAGAGTAACTGTTGAGATCTCACCATGAGCCAAGTACCATTACCAAAAAGTTTGCGCACCACTTCATTTCATTCAGGCCACATTCACGCCCCTACAATCTCCATTCTGCAGGTAAGGCCACAGGGAAGGTTATTCATCCATTCTTCATCCGGCCAGTTACTGGGCCCTTCCTCACCCAGCACCATGCCCAGCACTGGGACACCGTGGCCAACAGAACACACAGAGCCCATGGTCTAGCAAGGCAGGCGTTCAGTTACAGGATTTCTTCCTTCCCTCTTTCCTACCAGGACTGCAGAGGGCGCAGCAGGCTCCCCACTGAGCAAGGAGCAAGGAGCCCAAAGAGCAGGACTCGGACCTAGAGATCTGAGCCGAAGTCACCCACTTAACGGACTGAGCCACCCAGTGGTCCCGCCACTGAAGCTTCTAAGTCTAGGGATCTTTACGGGCTTGTTACCCGGCTGCTCTAATCTGGTTAACCCTCCCTGGGACTGACATCCCATCAGGTTGGGAAAGGGTGGTGGGGTCCCTCCAGGGTGGCGTAAAATCCTTTGAAGGGTGGTTTCCTCTCAGGGCTGGGGGCCTTGTCCCTGTATGCTTGCCTTCCACTGGCCCCTCATCACTATGGAGGAATCAATGGACGGAAGCGCAGGAAGGAATCGGGATGGAGGGAGAAGTGAGTCTCCTTTGGGCGCAGTGGGCAGACGTGGGCTCTCTCTAGGGAGGGCACATGCGGACCGAGGCCCGCAGATGAGAAGAGCCCCCTGTGATCAGCTAGACAAAGCGTGTTTCAGGAAAAACAGCAAGAGCAAAGGCCAAACACCCTGCAGGGCACAGCAAGGTGAAGAAGTAGGAGTGTGACCGAAAGTCTGGGGAACGGGGAACGTGGAGAGGGTACAGGATGCGTGTGAAGGGGTAAGCAGAGGTGAGATCTCTTTCTCCAAGAAATATATATCTATATATAATTATATATTAGTAAGAAAGGATCATGTTTTGAAGCAGCAGGTCCCAGTCACTTTGTACATAGAATTTTCTTACACTCAATAAATCTGGTCAGAGGAAAAAAAAAAAAAATAATAATTATATATTGATTATATAGTTAGCGCTAATTAGTAATTATATGCCAGTTTTATAACACTATGTTTATATAACTATATAATTAATCATATTGTGATTATATAATCACATATAATTTATATTTCTACTACATAATGTAATATATTACCTAATGCATCTATATTTATAATACAAATTAAAAATTTATATAGAATATATGAATACACATAAAATCGATATATAAATTCTACATACTATATATTTAGATATATACAATATAAATAAAATGTAATAGATATACATGATACAGTTTTTTTTTAAGATTTTATTTATTTATTTGACACAGAGAGAGATCACAAGTAGGCAGAGAGAGAGGGAGAAGCAGGCTTCCCGCTAAGCAGAGATCCCGATGTGGGGCTCGATCCCAGGATCCTGAGATCACGACCTGAGCTGACAGCAGAAGCCTAACCCACTGAGCCACCCAGGTGCCCTATATGATAAAGTTTTAAATTAATGAATATATAACTTTTTTCTTGGGGAGAAGGATCATTATATGTTATATATATGAGATGATTAAGTTATACCTTTTTTTTATTTTTTAAAGACTTTATTTATTTATTTGACACAGAGAGAAATCACAGGTAGGCAGAGAGGCAGGCAGAGAGAAAGGGGGAAGCAGATGCTCTGCAGAGCAGAGAGCCCGATGTGGGGCTTGATCCCAGGACCCTGAGATATGATCTGAGCCAAAGGCAGAGGCTTAACCCACTGAGCCACCCAGACACCCCTAAGTTATACTTTGAGAAGACGAGAGCCATGGATTTAAAAAAGAATGATTTGGGGGCACCTGGGTGGCTCAGTCAGTTAAGCCTCTGCCTTCACCTCAGGTCATAATCTCAGGGTCCTGGGATGGAGCCCCACGCTGGGTTCCTTGCTCAGTGGGAAGTCTGCTTCTTCCGTTCCCTCTGCCCTGCCACCTCTCTTTCACTCTCTCATTTGCAAATAAATAAAATCTTAAAAACAAAATAAAAATTAAAAAAATAAAAAAGATCGATATCAGGGATGCCTGGCTTGTTCAGTTGGTGGACCATGCCACTCTTGATCTCCGGGTTGTGGGTTCAAGCCCCACACTGGGTGCACAGAGCACTTAAAAAAATATATTTAAGGGGCGCCTGGGTAGTTCAGTGGGTTAAGCCTTTGGCTCATGTCATGATCTCAGGTCCTGGGATGGAGCCTCATGTCAGACTCTGCTCCGTGGGGAGTCTGTTTCTCCCTCTGCCTCTGCCTGTCACTCCTCCTGCATGTGCTCACTCTCTTTCTGACAAATAAGTAAAATCTTTTTTTTTTTAAAGATTTTATTTATTTATTTGACAGACAGAGATCACAAGCAGGCAGAGAGGCAGGCAGAGAGAGAGGAGGAAGCAGGCTCCCCGCTGAGCAGAGAGCCCGATGTGGGACTCGATCCCAGGACCCTGAGATCATGACCTGAGCCGAAGGCAGCGGCTTAACCCACTGAGCCACCCAGGCGCCCCAATAAGTAAAATCTTTTTTAAAAAATCTTTTAAAAAGACTGATTTGGGGAGGTAGGTGGGGGGATGGGGTAACTGGATGATGGGCATTAAGGGGGGGCATGTGCTGTGATAAGCACCGGGTGTAATAGCAACTAATGAATCATGGAACATTACATCAAAAACTAATGATGTATTACACATTGGCTAATAGAATTAAAAAAAAAACAAAAAAAGGATTGATTTTGCCTTGTATCCTTCTGAGACCAGCTTAGTCATAGACAAAATAAATACACCTACTGAATTGCCTGATATATTTAAATATATATATTTTTTAATTTCTTGAATCTTTTAAATATATATATTTTTTAATTTCTTGAATCTTAGGCGTACCTGGGTGCCTCAGTCGGCTAAGTGTCCAACTCTTGATATCAGCTCAGGTCATGATATCAGGTCCTAAGATCAAGCCCCACTGGTCTAGGATTCTCTCCTTCTGACCCTCAGTGCTCACCACAGCCCCCTAACCTGTGCATGCTCTAAATAAATAAATTAAATTTCTCAAATTTTTATAAAATATACGTCATTTTTGCCAAACACTAAATCACTGATTTGGAAAAAGAAATCATACTCCCAGATAACTTTGCTGAACAGTCCAAGAACCCTGGACAGCCAATTTCTAGACCTCTCTGGATGTGAAAGAGAAATAAACTTCTCAATTTTTGAAAAGATCTTATTTATTTATCTAACAAACAGAGATCACAAATAGGCAGAGAGGCAAGCAGGGGGTTGCGGGGGAGCAATCTCCTCGCTGAGCAGAGAGCCCGACACGGGGCTTGATCCCAGGACCCCAAGACCACAACCTGAGCAGAAGGCAGAGGCTTTAACCTACTGAGCCACCCAGGCGCCCCTAAACTTCTCAATTTTTAAAATGTTAATTTCTTGTTCTCTGCTTTACTCCGCAAAACCTAATTCTAATTGGTACCCTCAGATTAGCTGGAGAGTAGGGTCCAGTGGAAAGAGCACTTATCTTGATGGTGGTAAAAAGGAACTGATGGGTTACATTCACATTTTAGGTTTAGATTTTTAGCTTTAGAAGGATTATCCTGTCAGGGAAATGCAAAACAAAACCACCATGAGATATACCTCATACCAGTCAGTATGGCTAATATCAAAAAGACAAGGAAACAAGTGTTGGTGAGAATGTGGAAAAAAGGCAGGCCTCATGCACTGTTAGTGGGAATGTACATTTTCTATGAAAAACAATATGGAGATTCCTCAAAAAATTATAAGTATGGAGCACCCGGGTGGTTCAGTTAGGTGAGAGTCAGACTCTTGGTTTTAGCTCAGGTCATGATCTCAGGATTGTGGGATCAAGCCCTTCATTGGGTTTCACGCTCGACGGGGAGTCTGTTTGGGATTCTCTCTCCTTCTCTCTCTCCCTCTGCCCCCACCCCTGCTAAAATAAATACATACATTTTTTTAAAAGGGAAAGATTAAAAGTACTGTATGATCTAGTAATCCCCCTTCTGGGTATTTACCTGAAGAAAATGAAAACACTAATTCAAAAAGATATATGCAGCCCCACATTCATTAGAATATTATTTACAAGAGCCAAGATACAGAAGCAACCTGAGTATCCAGTAGAAGATGAATAAAGAAGATGTGGCATATATATAAAACGAAATGTTACTCAGCGATTACAAAACATGAAATCCTGCCATTTGCAACAACACGATGAAACCAGATGACAGTACGCTAAAGTGAAATCACTCGGACAGAGGAAGACAAATATCATATGATTTTACTTCTGTGTGGAATCTAAAAAAACAAAACAGAGAAACAAGCAAAAAAAAAAACCAGACTCATAAATACCCAGAACAAACTGGTGGTTGTCAGAGGGCAGGCAGATAGGGGATGAGCAAAACAGGCGAAGAGGATTAAGAGGTACAAACTTCCACTTGTAAAATAAATAGGTCATGGGGACGAAAAGTACAGCATAAGGAATATGGTCAGTACTATTGTAATAACATTGTACGATGACAGATGGCCACCACACGTCTCCCAGTGAGGACAGTGTAATGTACAGAAATGTCAAATCACTATACTGTACACCTGAAGAATAATATATATATTAATATAATTATTATATATGATAATATAATAATAACCTTAATATAAGAGTGTAGGTCAACTATACTTCAGTTAAAAATAAATTTTTTTAAGATTTTATTTATTTATTTGTTTGTTTGAGAGAGCATGCGCGAGAGCATGATGGGGGAGAATGAGAGGGAGAAGCAGACTCCCCACTGACCAGGAGCCCAATGTGGGACTCGATCCTGCAACTCAAGGATCATGACCTGAGCCAAAGGCAGTCACTTAACCAACTGAGCCACCCAGGCACCCTAAATAATTTTTTTTAAATTCCATTGAGAGAGATACAGACAGGGATAGAGGCAGAGGGAGAGGGAGAACCAACTCCCTGCCAAGCTGGGGGCTTGACATGAGGTTCGATCCCAGGACCTGGAGATCATGACCTTAGCCGAAGGCAGACACTTAACCTTATCTGAGCCACCCAGGCGCCTTGAAATAATTTTTTTTTTAAATAAAACCTGTTTTTCTAGTAAGGATCATCTTTTAAAAAAGATAATCCTGTTGACCTTGGCTTGATTCACAATTTTACCCCAAGACATACCTCACTATAGTGGTTCTCACACTTCCGGGTGCATCCGATTTCCCCAGAGGGCTTGTTAGACCACAAATTCCTGGGCCCTACCCCAGAGTTTTTGATCCAGTAGGTCTGCATAGGGCCTAAGAATGTGCCTTTCTAACAAGTTCCCAGGAGCTGCTAAAGCTGCTGGTCCAAACATCTCAGGAATCACTGCCCTCGAGTAAGTCCTAAAAATGACCTCTAAGAGCGGAGAATGTGAGTTCTAGAACTCTCTCCCACCCCCAAGTGGGCAGGCACTGCTACACACCACCTCCCAGCACCTGCCCTTGGGCTGAAGCTCCATGGAAAGGGGAAAAGGGGAAATAGCACTGGGTCCTATAAGGTGCACCCCTCTACCTGGCCCTCTGGCAGCTATCAGTTTGTTCTCTGTCTTTACAGGTCTGATTCGGATTTTTGTTTGTTTCTTTGTTTAGATTCCACATATGAGTGAAATCATACAGTATCCGTCTTTCTCAGTGCAACTGAGAAGCAGATTCCGGGGAGGCCTTCCTGTGGTCAGCTCTGCTACTCTGAGCCCGCCTCCTTGGCTGAAAAGATACCAATTTTGCAGGGAATAGGCCAGGGCCTTCTCTATGCCAGAGCACGCTAAGCATGCTAGTTAATCATAGTGCAACCCCCCAAGTATATAATGCACTTCCGAGGGTGTGAGACAGGCCTCACTATTAGTGTGGCAGGACCTGGGGCTGTGGCGGGCAACCAAAACATTTTCCTTTGCCTCTAGTGAGGGCTTCTCGGCCCTGGCACCACTACCATTTTGTACTGGGTAATTCTGTGTTGTAGGGGGCCATCCTGTCTATAGCACATTATCTAACACACCCCTGGGCTCTACTCACTGGATGCCAATAGCACACACGCCCCCCTACCCCCACTTTGTTTTAACCTTCCAGTGTATCCCCAGATAATTTACAGGGGGAAACAGCTTCTCCAGGCTGGGTATTTATATAACAGGTGCTCAATAAATGACATAGGGTTAAGTGAAGGCAAGAAAATGTCTCTCATACAAAAGAACGCCGCGGATTACCCCTCTGACAGCCAATCAGATCCCACCTCCTCTACCCTATTTTTTCAAGGCCCTGTGCAAATGCCACTTCCTCCATGAAGACTTCCTTGATTGTCCTCACCCCTAGTCGTATATACCCTCCCACTCAGTAGTGATATCCAATAGTTTCTGTTCTTCTTTGACACTTGTCATTTAGTGTCCCACACATTTATACTTGCGTCCTATCTCTACTATTCACCAAGGACTAAGGTGGCTTTGGAAAAACTTGAGCGCAAACAATCTCCTCTGTCCACTAACACCTCCATAAAAATTATATTCTCTGGTATGCACAGGTAGTATTTTCTCAAGCCTATATAAAATAGGAATAGTTCACAATTTGCATTCCTCTGCAAAACACAACGTAAGTAAAATGGTCTTTTACCTATAGCGTATTAACAAGCTCATAATTGGGGCGCCCAGGTGGCTCAGTGGGCTGAGCATGGGCCTTTGGCTCAGGTCGTGATCCCCGGCTCTTGGGATTCCCTGAACACGGGCTCCCTGCTCAGTGGGGAGCCTGCTTCTCCCTCTCCCTCTGCCCCCGGCTTGTGTTCTCTCACTATCTCAAAACAGCTTAATACCATACACTTAGCAGGCAGGTTCTAAAAAAACACTTTGCCTAGATTAACTCATTTAATCCTTAAAACAACCCTGGAGTAAAAACAAACAAACAACAACAACAAAAAAAAAAAAAAAAAACAACAACAAAAAAGCCACCTCCATTTTATAGATGAGGCACAGAGAAGTGAGTTGACTTGCCCCCTGGTCACACAGCTGGGAAGTACAGAGTTCGGATGTAAACCAGGCAATCCCTCTCCCGCCTGCCCGCTCCTAAGGGCTGTAACCTCCTGCAGCCAAGCCGCACACCTGCGGGCCGTCGGGTTCCCAGCAAGCCCGCAGCCGCAGCTGGCAAATCCCTCCCAGACACAGTTCTGCAGCCGTGGGGCATCACGCATTCACACGTGGCCCAAGGCGCAGGCCCTGGGCTTCGCACCGAGCGCGCACCCCATTTGTGTCAAATACGGAGAGGGCGGAACGCTGGGAAGTTCTCCCTGAGGTCTAACCTCGGGTCATTTCCGACAGTGAACGGAAGAGGGGACCGGAGCGCGGAGCCGAACCGCGGCGCCTGCCCCTCGTGGCCACCAGGTGTCGCCGCGGCGTCCCCGGAGCGAGAGGGCGGAGCGGCCGCAGCCTGGGAGCAGCATGTGGACGTTCGGGCGCCGCGCGGCCGCCGGCCTCCTGCCCCGCTCGGCGCCCCCGGGCTCGGCCCCGGCCCGCGCCGGGACCCAGGGGCCGACGAGGAACGCCCCGCTCTACGGCCGCCGGGGGTTGCGCGTCGGGACCGGAGCGACCCGCGTACCCAGCCACGCCGTGAGTACCCGCGCCGCGCAGCCGTCCGGGCCGCACGCCGGCAGGGAGAGGCCGCGCACGCTGGGGACGCTGCGGGCACGCGCGTCCACTCCGCTCCGGCGGGGCCGCGCACCGGGGCCGCGCTCCGCCGGTGGCCTGCCCGGCGGCGGAGCGCGCTGCTCTCTGCCCGGCGCGCGGCCGCGCACTGGGCCTTCTGTTTCTCCGGGGTCACGTCTGCACCGGCCTGTGCTTTCCGGTGAAAAGGGCAGTGCATTGTAACTGCGGGGGGGGGGGGCGACGCAGCGCAGGGGAAGTGGCCGGGGACGCGATCTCGGGGATCCGTGGAGGTCGCCGAGCTCTCCACTTCCCTTTGCCCGAACTTCAATTTAAGGGATACTAGATACTGTCCTAGATACATATGTGTGTGTAGGGCACAGATGTTAGTGTGGCGCGTAAATATACGTAAGTACAATAAAACAGCACACATACCAACATAATGGTATAGGATAGTATTATGTAGAATCCTAGAGCGATGATTCCGCGCGTGGGCTTTTAGGAACGAAACGCTTACTTCGAGCGCGGTGGAAACGTCGAGGCTCGGAGCACAGTAGCTAGAGCAGCAAAGCTTTTGGCGGCTTTTTGGAGAATGACCGGGCCTGGCCTCCAAGTTCAGCAGAGCTGTGTGACCTCGGGGATCTGGAACCTCTCCGAGGCGGGGCTTCCTTTTCCCTAAAGACATGAAAGGGAAACATGCCCATTTTGCGGAGCTGTTGGGAGGATCACGCAGGATTAACGTAATACAAAGTCTTCAGCCCTAGAAGTTAATTCCCTTTTCTCCCCTGGGGGCTGCAAAGCATCTGACCCAGTCACTCCAAGACCTGAAAAGAGAAAGCCCAAAGAATGGGGGTAGGGTTGAGGAAGACTCACAGCGGGGGAGGACGCGATGTTTAATCAGGGTCCCTCCCAAATATTTTATTTATTTGAGAAAGAGAGCACAAGCACGTAGGGGCAGAGGGAGAAGCAGACTCCCCACTGAGCAGGGAGCCCCATGCGGGGCTCGATCCCAGGACCCTGGGATGATGACCTGAACTGAAGGCAGACCTAAACCGGGTCTGGAAGGTGGCAAGAGACCAGGGAGGATAATTCCCGACGAAGAAATAGACCTGGGCGGAGAAGACGGGTGGATACCGGATGCTGAGTGGTTGGCACGCTGCGTGGACCGCGCATGGTGGAGGAGGCAGGCGAAACCCAACCCAGATTGTCCTTGGAGCGCTGACATGGGGACTTTAGACTTGACCGCTCTGTTATTTGGCGGTGTTCGAAGGAAAGTTAGGATTGGTGGCCAACATTCAAACTTGGGCCCTTGATACTGGGTCCCTTGGCTTCTTGGGAAATACCGGCAGTTATGGCCGTCCTGTTATTAGGATGCCCAAGTGCAGAACAGAGACATTAACTACCCCTGTTCTTCTGTGCTGCTCCCACCTGGAGCTGCCCGGGCTTGAACTCCCACCCCTGCTGGTGCCGGGCCGTGGGTTGCCAGCAGTTTGTAACTTAGGACAGTGACAAGATAGGGCATGGTCTTTGGGATGGTACCTGTGGCTGTTACGGGCTGCTGATTCAGAAGCATGCCCAACGGAGAGCTGTCATCAGGAGGTGGGCACGCACACACACTGGAATCAGGGGTCATAGGAGGCTGGGAGGTAGTTAACCTGAGTCCGCCCTTTGGGCCTCCTCTACCATAGTAAATTAATCGGGTTTGTTGAACTTTGTAATACAGGGCCCTCAACCATCTCCAGTACTTGCGGAGCTGGGTGGATGACAGGGGCAACTGGGACCACCATGTTTAATTTTCTCAAGGTCTTATCTGTCCTCCGGTTGACCCCCCCCCAATGTCCCTGTACTCCAGAACCCATCAAAACCTGAGTTCCTTATGGGGGCGTCATCCCCATCCCTATGTTCTTTATCCCCTATTCCTACTCCTACTTCTCCGGCACCATCCAAAAGAAACAGAATGGGAGCTGCCTGTGTCACTCTAAACTGCCTAGCAGCTACATTGAAAAAGTCAAAAGAAATAGGTGAAATTAATTTCAACACCACAGAGGGGTGCCTGGCTGACTCAACTGGTAGAGCATGAGACACACGATCTGGGTCATGAGTTCAAACCCATGCCGGGCCTAGGGCTTCGTTTAAAAATTTTTTTTCAACAATACATTTATGTAATCTAGTTTTTCCAAATATTATCATCTTAACATGTAATCGATACTGAAAAATCATGGAGCTAACGGTCTTTTTTTGTACTCATTCATCCAAATCTAGTGTGTATTTCACATCAGCACACGTAAGCTCAGATGTTAAACTGAACTTGTTGTGGGAATGGTTGATTTATATTTTATAAAATTTGTGACTGAAAAAACAAATTCATGGGACACGTGGGTGGCTCAGTCGGTGAAGCGTCTGCCTTCAGCTCAGGTCGTGATCTCAGGGTCCTGGGATCGAGCCCCGCGTTGGGCTCTCTGCTCAGTGGGGAGTCTGCTTCCTCCTCTCTCTCTCTGCCTGCCTCTCTGCCTGCTTGTCATCTCTCTCTGTCAAATAAATAAATCTAAAAAACAAAACAAAACTGTACCATTTAAAGATTAATAACACACTGCCACATTCTCACCACCAGATTAAGAGACTGATTACCTGTCCCCCGGAAGGCTCTGGGGCTCTCCCGGTGACCACCGGGCCTCACTGAGGGGAATCTGCTTTCCTGAATTCTGTCAGGCATCCCCTTCTTTTCCTAGAGTGTCACCCTCTATGTATGTCTCCCTAAAGCACGTGCTATTGATAGAAAACATTCTGCTGCGTCTATTTTACCATGACTTGTGTCTCATGTTCAGTATTGTTTTTGAGGCTCATTGACACTGACACACTCAGTTGTCATTTATGCGTTTTCCCGGCTGGGTAGTATCCCCTTGGGTGACCACATCATGCTCTGTCCATTCTCCTGGTGACATCCGGGTGACCGCCATGATGCTGCCGTCACAATGGTGTTCTGTAGGCCTTGCGGTGCATGGACAGAGGTTCTTTGTGGCCGAGTTCCTAAGAACAGCATTGCTAGGTGAGGGGCCAGCAAATATTCAACTCATTTGATGGCAGGAATGGTTGCACCAGTTCATTCCCCCCAGTGGTGGGTGAGACTTGACTCACCTTTCCAGCATTTCCAGCTTTGTGCTAGCCAGCCAGGCCAGGCCTCCCCTTCTGCCTGTCCATACTCTTGTTGACGTGCTCCAAAACCAAAATTGACCAGACACCCTCTGGCCCTGTGTTTGGGGTATTGGTGTCTTCCTGTGGAAGGCTCATCACTGGTCTGTGTGGCGGGTACCATGACCCCTGCCTTCAGGGGCTCAGAAAGGGTACGCAGGTACCCAGGGAACGTTAGCCCGGGGAGAATGGGTAAGAGCCAGCAAGGAGTCTTTGGCAACGGTTCCTTTGATGATTAAAAATGGCCGCATGTAGACTTCTACTTCTGGCTGTAACTTGCAGCAGAACAAACCTTCCACCAAGAATAGCCATTCAAGATACAAGAGTCAAAACCAAAACTGAAACAGAAAAAAGGCTGTGCGAAGGTGTCGGACTACGACAGCTAGGATTTGAGAGGCCAGGATCCTGGAGAGGAGGGAAACTCTGAGCCTCTAGTTCTCGAACTTCCCTTCCATGTCCAAAACCCTGTATGACTCCCAGGTGTGTGATTCTTTTCTTTATGGCCTGGACCCTGGGGCCAGACAGTGTGGGTTCAGATCCTGCGTCCTCCACTTTGCATCTGTGTATCTGAGTGATTTGCTCCGTTTCTTCGTCCATAAAATACAAATACAGTCTCTCCTTGCATTTCATGGATCCTGGACTCAGGAATTCACCTATTCAGTAAAATTTATCTGTAACCCCAGAATCAATACCCAAAGTAGATTTGATGCTTACTCTCAGACACACACACAGAGCAGCAAACACTGAGGAGTCACCCCATGCTTGTGTGTTGCCACTGAGGTCAAACAAGGTGACACTCTGCCTTCTCTCGGCCCCCACGGGGTCAACAAGTGTTCTTTCCACCACCTATTCTGTGGCACACTATTTGCATTTTTGTGTTTCCGGTTGGTGATTTCGCTATTTAACATGGCCCCGGAGCATAGTGCCTACGTGCTGTCTAGTGGTCTGAGCACAGGAAGGCTGTGATGGGCCTTACCGACAAAACACATATGCTAGATCAGCCTTGTTCAGGCCTCAGTTACGGCACTGGTGGCCCCGAGCTCAGTTTCATGAATCAACAATGGATATTAACAAGGTGTCTTTAAACCGAGACGCCTGTAAACGAGGTTATGTACGGATCCCCGGGTCACACGGGACCCGAAGCCTGCAGGAACCTACGCCTGTATTTTCCCATAGGAGCATTTCACTGACCTCCTGTTCATGGTGACTTTATAGAGCAAACTGTCGAGAAGAACCACTATAATAACAGTACTTGCTTCACAGGCTTGTAATGAGGACTGACCACATCCATTTCTATCAAGACTATCAATACCCAGTAGTAGGGAACGCTCTAGAATGTGCAGTAGCAATTACTGGTTATCAAGCTGGGTCTCTGCTTCTCCTTTGGAGCCAGCCTTTTAAAATCTCACACTCTGGGCTCTGCACCCCTGTTCCCCCTCTTCTGCTCACTTCTTAGCCCCATGCCCTCGGCCTTCTCCTTTCTGAGCTTGCCAAGGGCACTGGTAGGTCAAGAGAACAATGGCCCTAGAGCCCTGCGCCAGAGTGACCTTTAGAGAAGGTGAATCTTAACTGCCAACCCCTTCCAGCCCTTGGGTGCCTTCCCAGGGTGAAGTCCAGCTGAGTGCCTTCACAAGGCCCTGGGGCCACCTCTCCAGCCTCTCCCCTGCCATCTCCACTTTTCTCTCCTTTTACAGGTGCTGTCCCCTCCCTCACTGGGGCAGGTCCTTCAGCCAGGGTCCCCTCGGTGTTTGTCGCTGTCCTCTGGTTATGTCATCTGTCTCTCCAGCTGGTCAGTGGGGCTGGCAGCCCCAGAGACGAGCACCTAGACCCTCTTCCAGTTATGTGCTGGAAGAAATCGACAGGTCACATCATCTCCCGCAGATCATGTTAACAAGACCTGTCCATGTGCAGTCCAGTCCCCTCTTTTGGACCACAGCAGACATCGGCCGCTTGCCTGCACTCGTCAAAATCCAGGAGCCTTGCAGGTGCTTCCATGCGCCTGGCCTGTGCTAACCACCGCATACCTCGAATAGCCTGGAGCAGTGCTGCCCACAGAGCTTCCCATGATGGTGACAATGTTCTGTGTGCCACTGGCCACGTGAGGCCACAGGACACTTGAAACGTGGCCTTCCAGAACATGGGAGTCCTGGAAGTGGTACTTGTCCCTTATTCAAATTTTAGTGGGAAGTGACGGGAAATGACAATAAATTTAAATGTAAATTAGCTGCCTGTGGCTCAGGGCTATTATATTGGACCGCACAGCCTTAGAGCGAGCCTGAGAGAACACAAGGTAACGCATGAAAATGAGGCAGAAACATTCCAGAAACACTCCTGGAAAAATTGAACGTGGTTTATTCTCAAATGCAGGAGTAGTGATATTTAAGCCACACGTTCGGGGACTGTAATGCACAGAAAAACAGTAACGTGCTTCTTCACTTTGGCTTTTAGAGTCTGAGCCTCCACCGCCTTGATCAGATGGTGAATGTCAAAAAGCAGAGTGTCTGCTGGGTGACTGTGAGAGCAGTGGGAACGGTGGGCGACCCTGGGTAAGCTCAAGCCCCTTCCGTGTCAGAGAGCCCTTCCCCCCACCCCCCTCCTGCTCTCTCTCAGTACACAGCTCTGCATACCTGCTCATACTTCTATTAGCTTTTTAAATTTTTTTCCATTTCTCTTACTGGTTTAAAAAAAAAAAAAAAGGAGCCCATCCCATCCAAAACCTGTTTTCTCCCTTAGCAGTAGCACTCACAAGCATCTTTCCATTTCGCCAACCATCTACCGTATTAGTTTATGTATGTATGTATGTATTTATTTATTTATTAGATTTTATTTATTTATTGAGAGAGAAACAGTGAAAGAGAGCATGAGTGAGGAGAAGGTCAGAGGGAGAAGCAGACTCCCTGTGGAGCTGGGAGCCCGATGCGGGACTCGATCTCGGGACTCCGGGATCATGACCTGAGCCGAAGGCAGTCGTCCAACCAACTGAGCCACCCAGGCGTCCCTATGTATTTAGTTTTAAGTAGGCTCCACGCCCAGCTGGGCTTGAACTCACGGCCCTGAGACAGAGCCCTGCGCTGAGATCAAGAGTCAGATGTGTAACGGACTGAGCCACCCGCGGTCCCCTCTACCGCACTGTTTTAAATGAAATGATACTAAGCTTTATGGACGTATCCTAGTTCATTCCACCCATCCCCCACTGCAGGACATGAGGTGGTTTCCAGAGTTCTGTTGTTACTGTCGTTGATGACTCAGCAGTTGGGGTCCGCCAGGCCTCTGTGACGGGGAGACCCACTGCTGTAATGGCTCGAGCCAGCAGCTGTCGGCGCCCCTGTGTCCCCAGGGTCCAGGGTGGGCGTGCCGCCTTCCCATCCCTATGTCCCTGACACGGTGGGAGCCAGGTCACCCCGCCCAGGTTCCATTCCACAGAAAGGTGCAAGAGCACGGAAGTCTGGGAAGTGGCACTTGTCCCTCCCTCCGATTTGGTGGGGGAGGCTTGGTCACACGACCCCAACTGACTGCAAGGGATGCTAGGAGACCTAGCCTGGTGGGTGTCCTGGAAGGAAGCCGTGTGTTCCATGCACAGCTCCCCGGCATTGCTACAGTCGGCTCCTGCCACCACTGGTGTCTGTGTAGACCCTCCGTACACACACACACACACACACACACACACACAAATTACATGAGCCCCTAACCCCAGGGCTGCCATCCCAGGCCCATATGGTCTCTCATCCACCTCAAAGGCCAAGATTTCTAGGAGACATGCAGTCCTCTCTTGAGGTCTAGGAGTAGCTCTTCTGACCTACACACACACACACACACACACCACCACCACCACCACCCCCTCCCCACTACCACCCCCTCCCCCTCACCCCATGGAGAGGGTTTGCTTCACTTCTGGGCCAGCTCTTGCTATTATCTGTCTCTTTCATTTTAACCATTCTGGTGGTATCTCGTTGTGAATTTTTTACGGTGTATTTTCCTGAAGATTAATAAAGTTATACCCCTTGTTATGTGTTCACTGGCCATTTGGATATCTTTTTAAAAATGATATCTGGGGCGCCTGGGTGGCTCAGTGGGTTAAGTCGCTGCCTTCGGCTCGGGTCATGATCTCGGGGTCCTGGGATCGAGTCCCGCATCGGGCTCTCTGCTCAGCGGGGAGCCTGCTTCCTCCTCTCTCTCTCTGCCTGCTTCTCTGCCTGCTTGTGATCTCTCTCTGTCAAATAAATAAATAAAATCTTTAAAAAAAAAAATGATATCTGTTCGGGACACCTGGGTGGCTCAGGTGGTTAAGCGGCTCCCTGCGGCTCAGGTCATGATCCCAGGATCGAGTCCCACATCGGGCTCCTTGCTTGGCAGGGAGCCTGCTTCTCCCTCTGCCTCTGCCTGCCACTTTGTCTGCCTGTGCTCGCTCTCTCTCTAATAAGTTAAAAAAAAAATCTTAAAAAAAATGATATCTGTTCAAGCATTTTACCCATTTTTTCTATAGCGTTTTCTTTTTCTTATTGACTTGTACTTTTTTATTTTTGTTTTTGTTTTTTATAGTTCTTTATATATTCTGGAAGTAAGCCCATTTTCAGATACATGTAATATAAATATTTTCTCCCACTTTGTTGGGCAAACCCCAACATAATTTTAATCATAATACAAGCAATTTTAATAAGCATAATGTCCAGCTGAAGGGGTGAGGTTGAATAAATAATATGAAATAAAATACCATGAAAATATATATATATGCTAATATAGAACAATTTCCAGGATATATTAAAACCTGTAAGGTGCTTCAATTTCCATAGTAAAAAGAATTTAAAATTCTGGACAGATGCAGAAGAAACTGTTATTCGTAGTTGACTCTGCCAGTCGGGGCTGCTTATTTGGGAAGAAAGGTTTCCTTCTTTATAAAGTCTTTCTTTTTAAGATTTTTTATTCATTTATTTTTTTGACAGAAAGAGAGACTGGGCATAAGCAGGGAGAGTGCGAGAAGCAGGCTCCCCACTGAGCAGGGAGGCAAGACCCGAGCTGAAGGCAGAGGCTCAACTGACTGAGCCCCCCAGGCGCCCCTATATAAACTCTTTCATGCTGATTAATTTTTTTTGTCTGTACATGAATTTCCCATGAATTTTTCTAATTTGAATAAAAAGTTGATGTTTCAGGGCACCTGGTTGGCTCAGTCTGTGGCACATGTGACTCTTGATCTCCCAGTCGTGAGTTCAAGCCCCACATTGGCCATATTTACTAAAAATAAACCAAATAAGGAAATAAGTAGATATGTAGGTTTGACATTAATAAAATGGAGCAGTTTGGTATAAATGTGTTTGGGGGGTTTTGGTGTTTCCCTGCAGCTCTCTGGATGAGACCACCTATGAAAGACTGGCTGAGAAGACACTAGACTCCTTAGCAGAGTTCTTTGAAGACCTCGCAGACAAACCCTACACGTTCGAAGACTATGATGTCTCGTTTGGGGTACCTTTTTGCTTATTTTCTTACATTTTCTGTTTCCTCCTAAGAATTCTAGCTCACTACGACAGAGAATTCCCCTCCAGTGGAGTTAAGCATCCAACCGCACGTGGTTCCGGGGTGCGGGGCAAGGGGGAGACCCAAAGACTGGCCTTGGTGTTCCAGCCCTGCCCCGCCAGGCTTGTGACCTTGGGCAAGTCACGACCTCTGTGAGCCCCGTTTCTGCTTAAAAGTACAGGTTCTCAAGCTCCACTCAGGACGCGTGAGGTAAGCCGGGGGGGACCCAGGCCTGTGTTTGTCTGGCAGGATGACTGTCCTGCAGGCAGAACCGAACCACTGGTCCTTAAGCAGAGTGTGTTCCGAGCACTCGGACAGCGGCCCCAGCTCTGGGAGATTCTGACCTGCCTGTCAGGGTCTACTCCCAGGAAGCATATTTTTGGAAAAGCTCACCTGAGATTCTATTGTGCACCCTGGGTTCCATCCCTAGAGATTTTTCTTTAGTTGGTCTGGGAGTATCCCTGGCCGGCCAGGGGAGTTTTTTTTTAAGTTTTTATAATCACTCCTCAGATGATCCTCAGTGCCGCTAGGGGGAGCCACAGAGCCCTGAAGCCCGGGGAGTGCTGCTCTACCTCGACTGGCCACCTGGTGGCAGACTTGAGTCCCCCCCTTGCCTTATTTTATTTATTTATTTGTTTGTTTGTTTAACAGAGAGCTCACAAGTAGGCAGAGAGGCAGGCAGCGAGAGAGGAGGAAGCAGGCTCCCTGCTGAGCAGAGAGCCCAATGCGGGGCTCGATCCCAGGACCCCGGGATCATGACCCAAGCCGAGGGCAGGCACTCAACCCACTGAGCCACCCAGGCGGCCCCTCCTTGCCTTTAGAATGCTGTTTCCCCCTTAGGAAGCAGCTCCTTTTTTGCCAGAAAAATCCCCTACGGAGATTAATCCTCTTGACGGCAATTAATTAATAGTCAGAAATGCTATGAAGGAGAATTGTTAGGACAACCAGCTGTCAGGCTAATGTGATAGAAATGGTGTTGGGTATTACTGTGGACGGAAGGGACCCCATCAGACGGAGCAGGTAGCAGAGCCTGGAAGATTTCAAGCCTGGTTGTAAGGACAGTGAGGGACGTGGAGGTCAAAATGAAGGCAATAGGGGAAAAAAAATGAAGGCGATGGGACAAGAGAGGGCTGGCTCCCTTCCAGGTGGGTTCCATGACTGCTGGGAGCATCACTGGGGCAGGGCATTGAAGTGCTTCTGCAGACAGCCTCAGAAGGCAAGCTGCTGGTGAGCCCATACGGACTGTGGGATGATGGAGCTGGGAGAGTCACAGGTCTCCTCTCCCCCAGTCTCCCTACCAGGGGCTGACGAGACTTACAGGGAAACCAAGTCTCAGGCTAAACTCGGCCATACGTGCAAACATTCATTAACATGCCACAAATACAGCCACACCACTCGTTCTTGTAGGATTAGTGAGAATACGTAGTGACTCAAGTATTTTTGCATGAGTGTTTCATTAGAAGCAAGTGTGCCGGTGTCCTCACAGCTGGATTCTGTTTACCACCCCATGCCCCCATCTCCCCCACCCCCAGGGGAATCCAGCAGCAAATGCTCCTGCTCAGGGGCGCCTGGGTGGCTCAGTCGGTTGAGTGGCTGATTTGGTTTCGGCTCAGGTCATGATCTCAGGGTCCTGGGATCGAGCCCCGCATCAGGCTTGCACTCAGGAAGGAGTCTGCTTGAGATCTTCTCTCTCCCTTTCCCTCTGCCCCTCCCCGCTGTGCTCGCTCTTTCTCTAATAAATAAATCTTCAAAAGAAAAAAAAAGTTCCTGCTCCATGGTGGGTCACAGGATCTTACCTGAATGCTACCCGCAGTGTCTCTCTGAAGAGTGACCCAGCTGCTGGGTTTCCAGATCCCGTAAGCCATTCCTGCAAAGGGAAGAGGCACCTGTGTTTTTCCAGCCAGCCCATGTACCTTAAGTTACCATTCTTCTCACCAGGGGAAAGTGATTTCTAACAAATCATTTACTAGTTAGGAAACACCCCAATATAGATGTAGAAACTAAAGGCCAGTAGCTGACTCTGTTGTTAGGGCTTCTTACAAAGCACTCTGCAAAGCTGTCTACCCTGGGGGGTGATTTCCCGAGTAGAGTCCCTCAGGTGCTAGCTGACTCAGACATTTCACAAATCAATCTACTGAAACTACATAATAGGCAACAGAACACCTGTAACACCAGGGGTGCAGTCTGTCGTCCAGGTGGGCACTGCCTCCTCTGGGAAGCCCTCCCAGATGTTCCAGGCAGATACCACGCTTCCTTCCTCGCCCGGCACTCTGCGGTGAGTCTGTAGAGCACCGATCACGCCGCGTACTGTCTACACACCAGCTCCCACAGCCACACTGAGTTCCTGGGCAGCCCAGACACTGTTTGCTCTTGGTATCCCAGTGCCTGAAACATTGCCGGCTACGTGATAGGGACTTAATAAATGTTGGTCCAGTATACAAATGAAATGGGGCCCACGTACGTTTCCAGAACACACTCTCACTGATGCCGCTCAGCACCACAGACGTCCGAACTGCTTGCTCTCAGCCAAGCAGACGAACGGAAACAGTGTTCCAGGGAGACTCAAGAATGCGTGTGCTCAGTTTGCTCCCTGGGGAGTGGGTGACGTGAGTGGCTCCCCGGCTGTTGTGTCTTCCTGTCAGTGGAATGCGTCACCTGGGGGGTCAGGGTCCGGGTCCAGGCCTCACCCACACTGGCCCTGCCATGGGAGGAGGGGCTGCCCACCAGGGCAGACAGCACCTGCCGTCACTCAGCACCCATGGAGTCAGCTGTACCGTGCGCTCCGAGGGGTTCTTGCCAAGCCTCCTTTGTTTTCTCCACCCCTGCTCCCTGCCCTTGGAGCTCTGGACTCTTTGACATTTTAATGAGAATCTGTTTGCGGTCCTGTTCTTTACTCACTAGTGCTCGCTTCGGCAGCACATATACTGTTCTTTACTCACTAAGCTGTCCGCGTGTCACTGCCCTACTGTAGAAGTTCCTTGAACTTCCCTGGACCTTCTCCCAAGAAAACCTTCCCCGCACGCCTGTGAGTCCAGTTTCAGTTGAGGTCGGGCAGTCTGCAGAGGCCCGAAGCCGGGCTCCGGGTCCCGGGTTACAGACACCTGCTCAGACGCAGCACCGTCTTGGACACGGAGAAAAACCTTTTATTAGCCTGTCGTCCTGGATTTGTATTTTCTCCTTCTTCGCTTCTGTTGAGTGGCAGGTTCTTCAGCTGGGAAGCGGGTGACATCCCTCTACGTCTCCGAATTCCCATTTGGATTAAATTATAAAAGGGCTTCACATTCATTATTCTTATTCCTTCAGAGGGCTGGCTGGTTTGGGAATGTGGGAAGCCACGTATCCCCAAAATCTCCTGACTCAACGTGCCATCGCGTAGGGGTCAGTCTCTGTAGAATGAGCTGTGATGACACAAGTTGTGCGGGGTGGGGGGGGGTGCTGATACTGACTTGGGGGGACTGAGCCTCTGCCAGCGGTGGACGGGGGCTGTTCTGACCGGCGAGCACCTCTGGCCCCAGCTGTTGAAGAGTTTGACTCCCCCCTGCCCCTGCTTTTAAGGCTGCCCACACTCCTAGAACAGCCTCCGACTGGCCCTTAAGGAATAATCCCAATGAACAGAAAGCCATCTTCATCTGGGTACTTGCAGACGGTTCCGAGAGCATTAGGAACTCCTGGTGAACCAGTAAGGCCTCTCTTTTCCTTCCGTTTTTTCCTCCTCCTGCCGGATTCCTCTGGAAACAGCCTCTGGCTCCATGGGAAAAAATAATCACGCACAACCGACAGGAGGCGGGTTGGCTAAGGGTTGAGACTTCCTGCCTTCTGTGAACTTGCCCTCGACTTCGCACGTGTTACCACCAGCCCTGGTCACCGCTGGCTCGGTTCATTCCTCCACGGGTGTATTTTCGTGTCCACCCAGGATCTCGCGCTAAGAGCGGATTTACTGGACACTGGAGGTTCTGGGATGGAAAGCCAGAGCTGCCCGCCAGGCGCTTCGAGTCGTGGAGGGGAGGGCACAGGTGTCCCGCAAACAGGCAGCTCAGATGCAGGGAGGAAGGCATGGGGGTCACGGGGTGGGGGGCAGGGGCTCCTGAGCAGGGGTCTCAGTCTTGTGCAGGGAGGAGCACTGCAGGGTCGGTGCCAGGGGGAGGAGACAGCTTGAGGTCTTCACATCGGTGCCAGGGGGAGGAGACAGCTTGAGGTCTTCACATATAGAAGAAATCTCATGGCTGCTTTTTAAATATGCTCTTTGTGAATGCCTGGCCCGTTCCCTGGAATAATTCCGGAAGATCCTGAGTTGGAAAGATTGGATTTGGCTTTCAGGGACTGGACTGATTTGGTGTCCTGCCCTAGGGTGTGACCATGATCAGGAGCGAACACCACCCTTGACCACCGTGTCCCGTGCCCCTCCATCCTTGCCTGGGTCTCTGAAGGAGACCGCACAGATGTCGTCCTGAGGATGGTGGCAGGGTTGATGAGACTCGGACCCCCTACCCTCCGCCCTCCCCACAGTGCCTGCACCTCCCCGTGCGTGGGGGGCCAGGCCCAGTGGGGCACTGAGGGACCGTAAGTAGGTCAAACAGGAAGCCATTCTGTCTCGATCCCCTGAGCCTGTTATCTCATGGAAAAAGCAGCTTTGGAAGTTTGTAAGGGAGCCGGTGGGGGGGAAGGGCTGCTGATGGCTGGGGGTTTCTCTTTGGGGTGGAAATAGCTGAGAATTAGTGTTGTTTGCACACTTTATGAATACACTTTGTGAAATATTGAAATTATTAAACTGTGCAGTTTTAAGATACTTTTCTTTTTTTTAAGAGAGGGGAGGGAAAAGTTTTTTTAAATTTAGAAAAAGAGGGGGAGGGCAGAGGGAAGGAAGCAGAGAGAGAATTGTAAGCAGGCTGCTTGCCCAGCACAGAGCCCGAGGACGCGGGGATCTCACGACCCTGAGATCACGACCCGAGCTGAAATCAAAAGTTGGATGCTTAGCCAACCGAGCCCTCCAGGTGCCTCAGGACAATTTTTAGTAAATGAAAGGTGGTTGTCCAGGGGCGCCTGGGTGGTTCAGTGGGTTAAGCATCTGCCCTGGGCTCAGGTCATGATCCCAGGGTCCTGGGATAGAGCCCTGCGTCGTCGTCGTCGTCGTCGTCGTCGTCGGGCTCTCTGCTCAGCAGGAAGCCTGCTTCCCCCTCTCCCTCTGCCCCCCAACCTTGTGCTTTCTCTCTCAAATAGATAAAATTTTTTAAAAAGGTACAACCCAATAGAGCCTTCCCTTGCCTGCCAGTTACATTATTGTGTCTTATTGCCACGGCTGGCTACCTTTTCAATAGCTCTTTGTGTTTGCAAACCAAACACAGAGTCTTCTCAGAAGCCTTCAGGGCCTCTTGATTGGACAGGGGCTCTAGAAGCCCAGAGAAAGGCAGTGGTGTGTCTCCGCGGGTAGTGCCTGGGGTGGGAACCGTGAGGGGCTGCCTCCCCGCACCCCAGCTCCAGTAAAGGGACTGAGCTGCGCAACTGCTGTAATATCCTGCTCCTTCTAAAGAAACCTCAGACTCCTCCAAAGGGCTCCTTTGTTGAAACAGTGTTTTCAAATTTAAATGAGCATTTATTAAGCAAGGATGGACCAACCAGTCTTTTAAAGAATTCAGGGCTCTTTCGGAGAAAATAAAGCCCTGGAGGGCAGCTTGTGAGATGCGTGGGAAGGGTCTGAAAATAAAAGCTCTGTCTTCCTTCCACCAGCGGAGCTAGGAGCTAGCTCTGTGGCTCTTCTCTAAGACCAGCAAAGCTCATGGTTTGAACATTCCTTCTTTTTTAACTCTTTTCCTTGTTTTGGTGATGAGCGTGTCCTGTCCGATGTTTGGGCTGACGTGGGACTCCGGCAGAGTCGGGGTCTGCATTTAACATTCTCTCGTGTGTTCTGGCTGGGCTTTGAGGGAACTGAGGCAGCCCACGGGCTCCCGTTTGCGGGCTGTCACTCCTCAGACAAGCCGCTGCTGTCTCCTCACCTCCCGAGGGGAAAAATGAGAAGTTTCGCCTCGCCAGGCCCGAGGGGAATGAGGGAAGCCCCACGGGGTCTAAGTAGTATTGTGATTCATCACAGTCGGACTCAGAGCAGTGCGCTTTCTGTGCGACCTGCCGTGTCTGACACAAAACACATTTCTTCGAGGTGTGTGTTTCGTCTAAGTGTCGAGATGCGCAGCCACTGGACAGAGTGATTCACTTTGTCTTGTTCTCTTTCCCGCATGCTCTCGCCGCCTGATCCGCCAGAGTGGTGTCCTGACAGTCAAACTGGGTGGAGATCTGGGAACCTACGTGATCAACAAGCAGACCCCAAACAAGCAGATCTGGTTATCCTCACCCTCCAGGTACGTCCCGGAAGTCCACATCTGTCCTTGCTCGGGGCTCGTGAGATGTGGCATCGTGGACCCTTTAAAAGGAGCATCACCTCCCAAATGGGTGTGTGTCCGAGAGCCTCACCCCGTCCTCAAAGCACAGTTAACCCAGCGTCAGTAACCGGCCTACCAGTAGTCCGGCCGCTGGAAGCACATCCTGAGGCCTGAAGCAAAAAGTGTGTAACTTTGCAGAGCCTGGCCGGGACGGTTTCTCTTTGTGAAGCCATTGCCCTGCCTTTTAAAAAACCGCTTTTGGGGTGCCTGGGTGGCTAGGTGGGTTGGATCCCCTGCCTTCGGCTCCGGTCGTTATCCCGGGGTCCTGGGATCAAGCCCTGAATCGGGCTCTCTGCTCAGCGGGGAGCCTGCTTCCCCCTCTCTCTGCCTCTCTGCCTACTTGCGATCTCTATCTGTCAAATAAACAAATAAAATCTTTTAAAAAAAGAAAAAAGCCACTCTTGACACTGCAGCCTCAGAATGAGTTGCGCAGCGTCTTCAGAGCAGGTTCAAGTTTGGCCTCTGGTTTGTTTCGAGCAGCTCGCTTGGGGCCAGTTGGATTCCCTCTGCCCAGCTTAGCTGCGTGCCCTGTGGAGCCGGGAGAGCCTCGGAGGCTGCGACTCCAGGGCGTCGAGTCCCTCCTGCCGTTCTCACTGCTCTGCGTCTCCTGGAATAAAGGCATGCGTTGGAGGCCGCCTGCGCTGTGTCTCAAGGCCTGAGAATGTGCAGAGACAGAGGGGCCTCACCCGCCTGCATCCGTCTGGGTGGCTGTCGGGGAGACGCTCACTAAAAGCTCTCAGACCAGCCTCCCTGGGTCACTCAGGAGCACTTCCAAAGACAACAGACTGAGTATGCATTGGGAAAGGCCAGATGGAACCAGCACGCAATTCTTGCAAAACCCAGTGATATCTACATTTTTTTTAAAATGAAATTATAGGGGCACCTAGGTGGCTCAGTCAGTTAATCTTCCAACTCTGGATTTGGGCTCAGGTCCTGATCTCCATAGTGATAAGCCTCAAGGCCTCTCAGCGGGGGGAGTCTGGGAGTCTCTCTCCGTCTGCCCCTCCCCTGGCTCTCTTTTTCTCTCTCAAATGAATAAATTTTCCAAAAAAAAAAAAATTCATACTCTTCTGCCCCAATGTTCACATCATTTTTAGGCAGTTACTATTGTACTGTTTATCATGCCATGGTGTGAAATTATGCCTCCTGTGTTTTGCCCCAACCTCTTCTAGGAGGTATGTTATAATTCAACAAACAATTCCAGAAATCACCCACTTCTAGCAAGACCCTTACAGATTGCATTGCCTTTTTAGACCCAATTAACTTGAACTTGGGCGTTTCATCCTGTATGGGCCAAAGCTGTTCTCTTTGGCCTCAAACAGTTGTCCCAACCCTGGCCAGAGCCCTGCGTGAGGACTGCACTTTCCTGTCCTTCAGCTCTGGAGGAAGCACAGGAGAAGCTGGGTGGATCAGCTCAAACCTGAACCTGGGTTCAAACCCAGCCATCACCTTTCATGGGACTGTATTTCTTTTCTTTTTTAAGATTTAATTTGGGGCGCCGGGGTGGCTCAGAGGGTTAAAGCCTCTGCCTTCCGCTCAGGTCATGATCCCAGGGTCCTGCGATCGAGTCCCGCATCGGGCTCTCTGCTCGGCGGGGAGCCTGCTTCCCCCTCTCTCTCTGCCTGCCTCTCTGCCTACTTGTGATCTCTGTCTCTGTCAAATAAATAAATAAAATCTTTAAAAAAAATTTAAAAAAAAAGATTTAATTAATTTATTTGTTAGAGAGAGAGAGCACAAGCGAGGAAAGTGGCAGGCAGAGGGAGAAGCAAACTTCCCACAAAGCAGGGAGCACTATGTGGGGCTTGATCCCAGGACCCTGGGATCATGACCTGAGCCGAAGGCAGATGCCCAACCAAGCCAGCCACACATCGCAAGAAAAAGTATATTGAAAAAAAAAATAGCATAGGGGCGCCTGGGTGGCTCAGTGGGTTAAGCCGCTGCCTTCAGCTCAGGTCATGATCTCAGGGTCCTGGGATCGAGTCCCGCATCGGGCTCTCTGCTCAGCAGGGAGACTGCTTCCTTCTCTCTCTGTGCCTGCCTCTTTGCCTGCTTGTCATCTCTCTCTCTCAAATAAATAAATAAAATCTTAAAAAAAAAAACAATAGCATAGGTGATTGCCGGAAGCTGGGTGGGGGGGGCAGGGCATGACTGCTTAATGGGCACAGAGTTCCCTTTTGGGGTGATGAAGTGTTTTGTAGGGAGAGGTAGTGGTTGCGCATGTTACAAAGGTACTAAAGTAATAATAATAATAATACAGGTAAGGGACAGATCGCTTGAGTGGTATCCGAACGTGACTTATGAACCCTCATGGAGAGGGTTCCGACGTTCCCAGGCCTTGAGAATCGTTCTGTCGAGGTGTTGCAGGGGATGAAGTGGGGACTTCCTCTTCCACAGCAAGACGCTGAGGCCGGCAGTCAGGGGGACGCCCTGTTGAACTGACTTTGGGAGCTTCCTTGTGGTCAGTTTCTTGGGGGCAGCGTCTGTGGGGTCAGCATTTCTGTGCAGGAGCAGTCCTCATGGACTTGCCGTGTGTCGATGTTGTCTTGCAGCGGCCCCAAGCGCTACGACTGGACGGGGAGGAACTGGGTGTACGCCCACGACGGCGTGTCCCTGCACGAGCTGCTGGCCGCGGAGCTGACCGAAGCCTTCCGGACCCAACTGGACTTATCCTCTCTGGCCTATTCCGGAAAAGGTGCTTGATGCCCCGTCCAGTCCCGGGGACAGTAACAGGTCTGAAGCCAAGACTCCAGCTGCGTCCCGCTGCTGGGGGTCTGGTTGGTTCCATTCCCGCTTTGGAGGACAGTGGCGTGTTGTGTACGGGCTCGGTGAAAAGAACGTGTTGCCTCCCACACTCCCCTAAGTTCGGACTTTTAATTTCCGTACTGTTTTTGGATTTATTGTCTGATGTCCTCCCTTGCAGGATATATTCCTTTCTTTTATAGTGTCCCTATACTCGTACATTTATATAGAACCTCACAGCAAGAAAAATAAGGAGAAATTCAGGAGGAGAAATGACTTGATTTCACTCTTCGTTCTTTGAAGGACTTAATTGCCTAAAACCCCACAAAGAGCGGCGGGCGGACCTCCCTTTTCTGTCCCCAGATGAAGACGCATTAAAGGGTCATCTATAAATGGTGCCACACCTCCTGAAAATGTCAATGTTCCTACGCCCTGTAGTACGAAAGTGTCAGTAACGTTCAGGAATTCTCAAACCAAAGACCATTCTCTCTCCCCGCTGGGGTCTCTGCCGGGGTGTGGCCTATACGGGAGACCCAGGGAGACGTGATGGTGTTTCTTCCAAAGAGACATACTAGGGACATACGCACACATTCCATCTCAGGGTGCGTGTGTTTGTGTATTTTTTTTAAGTTATTTTTTATGGATACAGCTGCTGCAGCACAGGTCTGAGAATGCAAAAACTCTCCCAAAGACAAGAAGGGAAGAAGGGCCATTATCATAAGCCCGTGGATGGAGGGTAATAGCCTAGGTCACCGGGTGAGGTCATGCTTAGCAAATCGTGAAGGACCCCAGAAATGCAAAGATGTTCGTGTTCATGAAAAGAGCCCTAGTCCTTCACTTGGCTCAGTGCAACCTTTTCTTACGAAAGAAAGATTTCTCAGTGACAGGTCTATGCAGATGTGCGGGATCTCGGTTCTCTGTCTCTGGGCAAGTTTCACAAACTCCGGGACCTGTTTCCCCACGTGTTAAATGAGCGGCTGGAACTGAGAGAACATAGGGGATTCTCAGTCCAGACCTTCAGTGGTCCTGTCAGGCCAGCTTAACGGGTGAGGGGAGGGCAATGAACAAGTTTCTTAAGTTAGAGCATGAATATATGGTTCTAGGTATCGTTCCTTGAATTTCAGTTGAATTAATGTTCAAATAGTACCCATCGTCCGTGTCTTTACTGTGCTGACTTGTGCTCTGGGCTGAATGTCTGTGTCCCTCCCCCAAATTCCTGTGGTGAATCCTTACCCCCAGTGTGATGGAGTTACGGCTTCCGGAAGGTACGGCTTCCGGAAGGGGGTTGGGTCGTGAGGACAGAGCCTCATGACTGGAATGAGTCCCCTTATGAGAGAGACCCCAGAGAGCTCCTCGCCCCTCACCTCTCCTCACCCCTCCTACCATGTGAGGACACAGTGAGAAGTCGGCCGTCTGTGAACCAGGAAGTAGAACTTCACCAGACCCCCCCCCCCCGCCCCGTGTGTGGGGCCTTGACCTTGGGCTTCCCAGCCCCCAGAACTATGGGAAATAAATTCTGGTTGTTTATAAGATGCCCAGTCTATGGCATTCTGTTCTGGCATTCCAAACGGACTAAGACAGCCTTCCACACCAGAGGACCTCATCTTATTTTATTTTATTTTTATTTTGGGGTATTTTTTAGTTTTTTGGAGATTTTATTTATTTATTTGACAGAGAAAGACATAACGAGAGAGGGAACACAAGCAGGGGGAGCAGGAGAGGGAGAAGCAGGCTCCCCACCAAGCAAGGAGCCCCGTGCAGGGCTCGATCCCAGGACCCTGGGAACATGACCTGAGCCGAAGGTGGATGCTTAACAACTGAGCCACCCAGGTGCCCCATTTTATTTTACTTTTTAAGATTTTTTATTTATTTGTGAGAGAGAGAGAGCATGAGTGGGGGAAAGGGAGTCGGCAGAGGCAGCTGACAGGGAGAGTGAGACCCTCCGGCCGGCCCCCGGAGGCTCCATCCCAGGACACCGGGATCATGACCTGAGCGGAAGGCAGACACTTAACTGAGCCACCCAGGTGCCCCCATAGGACTTCATTTTAATCTCTACTGACCTGCACCTTACACGTGAAGAAACCAAGGCTCAGGAACATTAAAACCCCCAGAGTAGTGCTCCTGTTCTGTTGTGTTCTTACTAAAGAAAGATTTGTTAGTGACAAGTCTGTGCAAATGTGAGGCAAAGGCTTTTGCAATGGGTGATCAAAAACCACATTCCATTATGGAAAAAACAAGTTCTTAGCAATAGAACAAGGTAAACAAACACTGAATGGTTACATAAAATGTTGCCTTTCTTTAAAAAAAAAAAAAATTCCTTTCCTTATTTTTTTCCTTATTTTTTAGTGTGGGTAGAAATTTTGTAAGTGTGGTAGGTCAGTACCAGTGAGAAAATAAAATCGTGTGTGTGCACATGTGCACACGCATGTGTGTGTGTCCGCGCATCCGTCTCTTCTGATCAAAGTTTCTCTGTCTGGCTTACTTGGAACTCAGTTAAGTGATGCACTCACCTATCTGGGACGTAACATAAAAAAGACTTAATCAGGCTGCTGCAACAGGAGAATGTAAATTAGGTGATCTGTGTTCTTCTTGCTTCCTTCATGGTCTAGATTTTCAGGCCTATTTACTTTTACTTTACGTACAATGCTAACTGGTTTAATTACTTTCTTTCTAAGGCCCTGGGAGATTCCCATTTGAAGTAGTGAAAGAACTAGGATCACAGAACAGTCACCCAGGGAGTAATAAACATCATTCTCTGGGGGCGCCTGGGTGGCTTAGTCGTTAAGCCTCTGCCTTCAGCTCAGGTCATGATCTCAGGGTCCTGGGATCAAGTCCCGCGTCGGGCTCTCTGCTCAGCAGGGAGCCTTCTTCCCTCTCTCTCTCTGCCTGCCTCTCCATCTACTTGTGATTTCTCTCTGTCAAATAAAAAAAAAAAAAAAAAATCTAAAAAAAAAAGAAAATGTAACTCTTATCTTTCTCTGAGGATACAGAGAACCACTCAGGTGTGTAAGAGAACCTGAGTTCGTTTTTTTTTTTTTTTTAATCAGAATTTTTAAGATGTAAAAAGAAAACTCTGGCTACGGACTTATTTGTTGACACTAGCCTCACTTTTCTTCCCTGTGAAATGGTGACATCAAAGCTCTGGCACCTGGGCCCACATGCAAACCACTCAGTACATGACAAATATGATCACATGCACAACACGATTTCATATTTCACATTTGGGCGTTTCCCCCAAACTATTACTTATGACATCCTCCACTCAGCCACAAACATAGTCCAAATGATCGTCTTGGTTATTTTGGTGACCGATTCTGACTTCCGGAAACAAGTTCCCTTGCCCCTACAGTGCTTATGTTTTATTCCATCTTCAGCACAGTTCTAAAAATAATTTGGCCAACCTTAAGTTTGATAGTTTGTATTAACTAATAAGTTTACAATATGTTTCCTAGGCTATACCTGCCCCCATATTCTAATAAACCCCACTGCTACTTCTAGAGAAAGACCCATGTTCATAACAGTGAAAAATCTGTACGGATTGGCTATGCGAGGCTGCCAAGAAAAGCGGCGTCACACCTACAAGGTATACCCTTAGATTAAAGTAATTTTAGGTCGTGTCCAGTTGAATTCTTGGCACGGATTTATCTTCTGTAAATGAAAACAGTCACATACCAGAAGGGGAGGGAGGGGCACTGGTAGGAATCACATAAATTTTTCCTGCTGCTCAAACTATGACTTCTAGACTGTCTTTATGTGTCCAGCTATTGTTAGACATTATATCACGTTACTGTTAGACATCTTACAACAATAAGAAATGCTTTCAAATCCTCAGTTTGACTTAATTAGCCATAATGTCCTAAAGATCCCAATTAATGGCCTCTTGGGAATATATAAAACTGAGCCCACTTATATTCAATGTCTCCTTCAGAAAAAGAATCTGAGTTCACACGGTCCATCTTTTCTGGATGTATTAAGACATAGAATATTTTAACTCTCAAGGAACTAGATAGAGAAGGAATATAAATATAGCTCAACATAATAAAGGCCACATATGGCAAGGCTAACATCAGACTCAGAACAGAAACATAGAGGTCTTCGTCTAAGATCAGACACAAGACAAGGATGCCCACACTCAACATTTTTATTCAACGTGATATTAGATGTCCTAGCCAAAGCAAGTAAGCAAGAAAAAGAAAGAAAGGCATCCAAAGGGGAAAGGAAGAAGTAAAGCTGTCACTATTTGCAAATGACAGGACTATACAGAAAACCTTAAAGATTCCAGCAAAAACCTATTACAGCTAATAGTTTCAGAAAAGCTGCAGAATACAAAATCAATATGCAAACATGAATTGCATTTTCATAAACCAACAATGAACTATCAGAAAGACAAATCAAGAAAAGTACCATTTGAGGCACCTGGGTGGCTCAGTGGGTTAAAATCTTTGACTTCGGGGCGCCTGGGTGGCTCAGTGGGTTAAGCCGCTGCCTTTGGCTCGGGTCATGATCTCAGGGTCCTGGGATCGAGTCCCGCATCGGGCTCTCTGCTCAGCAGGGAGCCTGCTTCCTCCTCTCTCTCTCTCTGCCTGCCTCTCTGCCTACTTGTGATCTCTCTCTGTCAAATAAATAAATAAAATCTTAAAACAAAACAAAACAAAAACCTTTGACTTCAACTCAGGTCTTGATCCCAAGGTCCAGGGATCAAGCCCCGCATGGGCTCCCTGCTCAATGGACAGCCTGCTTCCCCACTCTCTGATCACCCCCCACCCTGCTCATGCTCTCTCTCAAACTGAATAAACAAAAAAATTTTTTAAGGAATAAATTTAAATCTGTACACTGAAAACCAGAAGAAATTGATTTAAAAAATTAAAGAAGCTATAAATAAATGGAAAACTATTCTGTGTGCATGGATTAGAAGAATAAATATTGTTAAAATGTCCCAACTACACAAAGTGATCTCCAGATTCAGTGAGATCCCTATCAAAATTCCAATGGCGTTTTTCACAGAAGTAGAACAAATAATCCTAAGCTTTTTAATGGAGCCACATAAGACCCTGAATAGCCAAAGAAATTGTAAGAAAGGAGAACAAACCAGGAGGTATCACATTTGATAATTTCAAACTACACTGTAAAGTTATAGTAATCAAAACGGCATAGTATTGGCATAAAACAAACACCTAGATCAATGGCATGGAATTGAGAGCTCAGAAATAAACTCACACATATGTCGCCAATTAATTCCAGCAAAGGAGCTAAGAACATACAATAGGAAAAGGATATCTCTTAGTAAGTATTGAGAAAACTATACAGTCACATGCAAAAGAGTGAAACTGGACTCTATTTACACGGAAACCAAAAATCAACCCAAAATGGATTAAAAGCTTGAACCTAAGACCTGAAACCGTAAAACTCTCAGGAAAAAAAAAAAAACACACACACACAGGGGTTACCTCCTTGACATCAGTTTTGGCAATGACTTTTTGGATTTGGCAACAAAAGCAAAAAAAACAAGTAGGACCGCATCAAAATAAAAAACTTTCGCACAGCATAGGAAACCATCAACAAACTGGAAAGGAAACTTACCGAATAGAAAGAAATATTTGCAAACTACATATCCGATAAGGCAATAATAACCAAAACACAAAAGGAACTCCTAAAACTCAATACCAAAAATAGAAATAACCCAACTAAAACTGGGCAAAGGCCCTCAACAGAACATTTTTCCAAAGAAGACATAGGAATGATCCAGAAGTACAAACAAGGTGTTCACCATCACTTACCATGGGGAAAATGCAAATCTAAACCTGGATGAGATCTGACCGCACACAGGTAGAGCAGCTATTATCAAAAAGACAAGCGATATGGAGTGTCTGGGAGAATCTGGAGAACTTTTGTGCGCTGCTGGTGGGGATGTAAATTAGTGCCACCATAGGGAGGCTCCTTGAGAAATGAAAAATAGAACTACCATATGATGCAGCAATCCCACTTATGGGTGTATGTCCACAGGAAACAAATCCATTGTCTCAGAGGGACATCTGCATCCCACACTCACTGCAACATTCCTGCTGATGCCGAGTTACAGAAACCGCCTAAGCGTCTGCCGATGGATGAACGGACAAAGAAAATGTGATGTATATGCACGTGTGTGTATGTGCGTGTACATGTGTGTATGTACATGTACAGATAATCACACACATACGCACAAGGAAATACTATTTAGCCTTAAAAAAGAACAAGAGAATTCTGTCTTTGACAACAACAAGGTTGAACCTGAAGGGCATCGTGCTGAGTGACAGGAACCAGAGGACAACAAACACTGCACAGTACTTATACCTGAAATCTGTAAATCAACCAATCAATTTTTTTTTTAAGTCAAATTCATAGCAACAGTAGAAAAGTAGCTGCCAGGGGGTGCCTGGGTGGCTCGGTGGAAGCCTCTGCCTTCGGCTCTGGTCATGATCCCAGGGTGTTGGGATCGAGTCCACATCAGGCTCTCTGCTCAGCAGGGAGCCTGCTTCCTCCTCTCTCTCTCTCCCTACCTGCGATCTTCTCTCTCTGTCAAATAAATAAATAAAATCCTAAAAAAAAAAAGAAAGAAAGAAAAGAAAAGTAGCTGCCAGGGTTTGGGCATTGGAGGCAATGAAGGGCAGGTTGGTAAAAGGCTTCAAACTTTCAGTGACAAAAAAAGAGACTGTTTCTATTCTTATAGAGATAATAAACCAGAACTAGAGAGTTTAAGCCAATAAACCAGAATAGATGTACTGAGCTGTTTACTGAAAACTTATTTAAACTCTTGAATAAAGCACCTGTACCTGATGTGGAAAACAAAAGCAGAAAGAAAATTATTGGATTTCTTTAGAAAGAACTGGAGAACAGCCTATTAACGAGTCCTTGAAACAGGCAGAGTGACATTCCTCTAGAAACTTAGGATGTTGATACTTTGCTAAGGGCAAAAAGCAATCTTAGCCCAACATCCATGACCCTGTAAGTCGACTTTAACACGTAAAAATTCCTTAGGAAACTTCCTTTAGCTCTACCCCCCAGAATATATATTGGCAATTATCCCCCTAAGCATATGGCTCACAGATACAATCTGAAGGGTCTCATGACTCGGGTTTTTGACCCCTTTCAAACATCCAGCCCTTCAAGGTCCTGGAAACTGCTGCCTCCAAATTCCTTAGAGACTTACACTATCCCTAACCCCCGTCCCTGTGTATAAGGGTATAATCAGCCACCCCTCACAAACCCAGGGCAGCTCCTTCTGCACAGGGGCCCTGTCCCTGTCCCCATTCGTTAATAAAACTACCTTTTCGGGGCACCTGGGTGGCTCAGTGGGTTAAGCCTCTGCCTTTGGCTCAGGTCATGATCCTGGGGTCCTGGGATCAAGTCCCGCATCGGGCTCTCTGCTCCACGGAGAGCCTGCTTCTTGCTTTCTTTCTCTTGTGATCTCTCTCCGTCAAATAAATAAACAAGTAAAATCTTTTAAAAAATAAAAAATAAATAAACAAAACTACCTTTTTGCACCAAAGACATCTCAAGAAATTCTGTCTTGGCCCTAGGCTTTGAACCCTAACATCTTTTCCTACATCATACCCAGCAGGAAAATTGGATCCCAAAGACTTTCCTCTACTCTGAAAAGTCGAGCCCTTAGAAAAAATAAAATTAAAAAAAAAACAAAAAAAAAAGTCGAGCCCTTGAGGCTCAGACCATGTATAAATAAATACTAGTGCAAGACAGACCCCAGCTTGTTAGTTCTGTTTCTGTGATTTGCAGGAGAATCGGTAGTGCCACATCTTGACCTCAAAGTTTTTAGCTCTTGTTTCTGCCATGTCAAGTGGGAAAGGTGACTAAATTACTGGGAAAAAGAAGACAGTGCCATTCCCTAGTTACTTTTATTTCCTATTCCTCCCTTCAGTGGTAACTGAAATTTTTCCAAAAGAAAGCAGCTTAAATAAAACCATGAGAGAAAGAAAACTTTAAAAATCTCCAAGCTCAGGGATGCCTGGGTGGCTCCATCAGTGAAGTGTCTGCCTTGGGCTCAGATCATTATCCCAGAATCCTGGGATCAAGTCCCTCATTGTTCTCTTGCTCTGCAGGGAGCCTGCTTCTTCGCCCCCCCTACCCCCACCCTCGCGCCCCCACCTGCCACTCTCTCCCTCTCTCCCATGCTCTCATCCTCTCTCTGACAAATAAATAAATAAGATCTTTTTTTAAAAATAAAAAAATCCCCAAGCTCAAAAGTAATACAAACAGATGAATTTAGAATCAGAGTTGCTGCATAATGCTGTCCAGGCTGTGCACTGCACAAATCTAGGCATCGCTATTCACAGGTGCCACCTAGAGCTATGCAAACTCTTGAAAGCAAATCCACCTGATTGCGCTGGAATTCACCTCACCACCCCATAAACAAGTCTCCTCAAATGTTTCACCAAACATTCCTTAAATCTGCCCCCTTCTACCCGATGAGGGAGCAGAAGGCAAGCTGAAAACAAAGCACAAGGTGACGCCCCAAAACCTCCCCACCCCCTGGGAGGGATAAGTGACATTCCTTCAGGATACTTCTAACTATCTTAATGCTTTGCTAGAGAGAAAAACAACTTTAGTCTGATAATAGCAAGGCCTCCGGTATCCTAAGGGCCTTCTTTGGCATATGAAAGCCCTTTTGGACACCTCCCCTCTTCCTAGCCTCCCCCCAACCCCACAGAATAGAATCAACCATTCTTCACAACCCCAGTGCCCCTTCCCTTTCTGCCCCTGGGTCCTATCCCCATGCTTTCATAAAATCCCTTTTTTTGCATCAAAGATGTCTCAAGAATTTCCTTCTTGGCCACCAGCTCCGACCTCACTAACGTCCCAGAACCACACTGTACCCACACACAGTCAGGTCCTCAGAAGTCTCCCCGCTTCCACCTCCCTCCCTTTCTCAGCCCATCTTCCATCCTGTAGCCAGAGTGAGCTTTCAAGAGTGTAAATAGGATCCCTTACCCTTGGAAAACCTCAGCAGAACCAGGAGTGAAACTGACCTCCTCTGACCTCACCCTGCACTGACATTCCAGCATAATCATGCTCTTTCCCCTCTCACTCTCAACACTTGCTACGACAGTTCCAAATCCCCAAGTCCCCAAAGGTGCTGTTTCTCCTGGCTCTGAAGGCTTGGCCAGCTTTGAACCCAAGTGGGTCCTTATTCCCCATTTTTTCTGCTTAGGGCATTTGTTTCTCCTGAAAAATGTTCTTGGTTCAGCCTCGCTGACCCCTCCTCCACTGGGCCCCTTAACCTGAACCCCCTTATCCCACAGTCTCAACACACGTATTTCTCCTTCCCAGCACTGACAGCAATGGCAATTAAGTCATCTGGAGCAGGTCACCTCTGCTGGATCATACACTCATGGGGACACAACTGTGTCTCTCCTCATTTACCACTCTAGCCCCAGCCCGGAGCACAACTCCTTTTGCACACGAAAAGAGCTCCACAAATGTCAAACTGTTATGCCCCAATAATGGGTCCGGGATTAAAGGAGCGAGACTGATATAAAGCGAAGGTCAAGCAAAGCTTTATTTCGCGCCAAGCATCAAGAATCTAACCGAACGCTCAGGGACGCACCTCTTACAAGAGAGGGCGACCCTTCTCTGTTTCACAGACCAGCTTTTAAGGGCAAAGGCCGTGCGGTGGGGCCTGGCCATGCACAGGTGACCAATGAGATTGTAACACACACAGGAAACTCCACAGTGATGCAGGTGACCAACTGAGTTACAATTTACCCTAGTAGACATTTGATTTAGCCTATCACACCTTGGTTAGGATTGGCGCCCAAAAAGCTCCCAAAGGGCGGGGCCCATACTCCTTGGTAACCAGGGAGACAGCCTGCATCCCCCCCCCCCCCCCCGCCCCGCCACTGATCGGATGTCTCCACCTGGCCGGACCCACCCTCCTATCTGGGCTTTGTTACCTGGAGCTGGTTTCCGGGATTTATTTTTAAGTGAATCCCCTGGGGGAAGGGGAACCGGGACAGTTTAACTTGAATGAAAGCCTCTTGCTAAATTGGTCCTTGCAAAACGAATGTGTCGTGATCACGGATTTACTGGTGTAGTCCAGATTAATTCCAATAACGGTAGTTCTAAGAGTGTTAACAAGAAATGTAACTTTTAGAGAAAAGTGGTTGGCAGGGGAGGGTGTCAGTGAAGGGTGTCGGGAGGGGGGAAATCCTTTTCCTTGACCTATCTTAGATTGCCGAGTTGGGGTCCTATAAATCAGACCGACACTCTCTATCTCAGAGTTGTAAATCTGAGCCCTATGTTGAGTGTAGAGGTTACTTAAGAATAAAATCCTAAAAAAAAGAGACTGGCAAAAGACAGATTAACAAGAAAAAAAACAAACAGAAGTTGACGAACACCCCCGTTATGCATGAACACAAGGTAAGACCAAAGGACCAGTCGCCCAAAGCGGTGGCTGGAATTTGGGCTTCGATTACCATCGGTACAACAAAAAGGCAAAAGGTTTCTGGCCTTCCGGGTAGGATAGGCAAGTCTTGGAAGGTGATGAGAAGGATCAAAAACAGACTTTTTTAGTGAAGTTTGTAATGCAAATGTAAGCTACTGCCCTCTTGCTGAGAAGAGTTGTTAAACCCTTTTCCTGGTCCGGCTTTTAGCCCAAAACAACCCATACACCAAAGAGGCCTATTTTGGGGGTGGCATATTCTAGGCACACTGCAGGGGCCAAGGGTAGGCCAAACCAAGATGGGCCACGTAGGGATAAAAATTATTTTGAGTTAAAAAGCATGGAAACCCAGGGGATTCGGGAAAAGCTCTTTACCTCCCCTGCTCGACTACCTAACGAGAATTAAGACGGAGGAGCCGCTCCAGACAGAGCCATGGGCACGGATAATACATGATTCTGTGCCCTAGGGAAGGAGAACAGAGAAGAACCTAGCAAGACCGTTTGATCCAAGTCCTGTAAGCCCCATTGTTTCTGACCGGCCCAGCAAACATTGGTTTACTGAACACTCCCTCTCTTTCATCTTCCTGTGATTCCTGGTCCCTCCAGGTCCCAGACCCCTACCCGCTTCTCCTCCGTTCAGAAGGACGTGTACGCCTCATCGCGCGGTCTTTGGAGTCTCCACGTCTGTGTGCAGTCTCTGTACGTACCTAGGAAATTTGATTTTCTCCTGCTAACGTGTCTCATGTCTCTCCTTCTTAGTTTAACTAGGACTCCTGAACGGGACAGGAATTCCCTTTTTTTTAAAGATTTTATTTATTTATTTGTGAGAGAGAGAGCGAGCGCACAAGCAGGCAGAGTGGCAGGCAAAGGCAGAGAGAGAAGCAGGCTCCCCGCCAAGCAAGGAGCTGGATGCGGGACTCGATCCTAGGATCTAGGATCATGACCTGAGCTGAAGGCAGCGGCTTAACCCACTGAGCCACTCAGGCGTCCCAGGACGGGAATTCTTAATCCCTGACTACACACAAACAAAAGTTCTTTGGAGTCCTCTACACATTCTTTTTTTTTTTTTAAGACTATTTTTAGAGCAGTTTTAGGTTCATAGCAAAACTGAGCAGCAAGTACAGTGGTGGGATACCTGGGTGGCTCAGTCGTTAAGCATCTGCCCTTGGCTGGGGTCATGATCCTGGAGTCCTGGGATCGAGTCCTCCTTGTCCACCTGGGGAGCCCGGTTCTCCCCCTGCCTGCTGCTCCCCTGCTTATACTCTCTTGGCATGTAAATAAATAAAAATCATTTTTAAAAATCGACAAACATTAAAAAAGGAAAAAAAAAAAAAAGGAAGTACAGAGGTTTCTGGGGCACCTGGGTGACTCCCTTGGTTAAGCCTCTGCCTTCAGCTCATGATCCCAAGTCCGGGGATAGAGCCCCCTCCCTCTGCTCCTCCCCCTGCTTGTGCTTTCTCTCCCTCTCCCTGTCAAAGAAAGAAATAAATTCTTTTAAAAGAAAGAAAATACAGAGGTTTCCCATAGGCCCCATGCCCCACCCCCAGCAGAGGGACAGGCTCCCCCATTATCAACATTCGCCCCTGGGGTGGTTGGTTTATTTCGACCGATGGACGCACACTGACAGGTCTAACCACCCACGCGGTACACTAGAGTTCAGTCTTGCTGCTGCACATTCTGTGGATCGGGACAAAAGCGTGACGCATCTCAGTGAAGGAGGTAAGGACATCACAAAATACACCATCGTGGCCTAATGACTCTTTTGGGGCCGAAGGCCCTTGAAAAACAGAAAAGGCAGAGAGGGACCTTCTCGGACCTCCCCTTATCGGCCTCCTTTTGTAGTCAGAAGAAACTCCCGTGTCACAAATCCCCTCGCGGGGAGTTTCATAGCTCGGGGAGGTTCGACTCTTATCTCAAGAGAGGAGACCAGAAGTCGACGCCACGCCCCGGACGGTCTTGGTCACACACTCCCCTGCGTCCCACGGATTCTTCCTAAGGGCCCATCTCTCTTTTCTAAAAATTATTTACTCCCCTCTAAGGGACCTACACCACCCGTCTTCTTCCCCTAGAAGATCTTATATAAACTCAAATCTCGCTATGTTTTTATTTTATTTTTTTTTAAAGATTTCATTTATTTATTTGACAGACAGAGACCCCAAGTAGGCAGAGAGGCAGGCAGAGAAAGAGAGAGGAAGAAGCAGGCTTCCCTGCAGAGCAGAGAGCCCGATGCGGGGCTCGATCGCAGGACCCCGGGATCATGACCTGCGCCGAAGGCAGAGGCCTTAACCCACTGAGCCACCCAGGCGCCCCTCGCTGTGTTTTTAGATATTCACTTTTGTTTTGTGATACCCTCCCAGACATGACAGCAAAAATTAATAAGTTTATATACATTTTCTCCTGTTAACCCACCCACTGTCAGCTTATTTCATAAACCCAGCTGTTACACCAGAGGGGAAGCCTTCCTCCCCCTACAGTATTATTGTGAAGAGAAAACCACAGGCTCAGAATGGCATCACTGGGGCCAAGTCACCAAACCACGGTTATATCTGATCTAACTGCAATTTCAGCCTTTCCCAGGATTGCACTCTTAACTGGTCAGTCCAGAATTTTGGGCTCAGCATCAGGGAGGCAATCATCGACCATGAGGGCCCTTCCCCAGGGGAAGATGAGGTCACCTACATGTCACCTACACCCCCCCACTCCCGACTTCTCCCTGGAGGGAAAGTGACCTTGCCTGGAACAATCCTTTTCTTTTTTTGCCTCACTCTCCTGCCTATAAAAACCTTCCAAGGTGTACAACTCCTGGGGAGCACCTGTCTCCTTGCCAGATGGGGTGCTGCCTGAGGTTTAATGAAGCCAATTAGGTCTTTAAATGTTCTCACTTGAACTCTTGTTTTTTAACAGTATCAGACAGAGTATTTTCACTGCCCTAGAAGGCCCCCGGGGCTCTGCACCAAAAGGGGTAAAGGGGTCCTGAATTTTTTTTTTTTTTTTTAGTTTAAGCTTCGGACCACTGCCCCTCCCTGTTCTAGAGGTGAACCCACAATCCCACCCTGGTTTTCTGAATTTCTAGGATTACCATAAGACTCCCATTCTAGAGCAGCTGACGCACCCCCTATGCTGACATTGAAGACCCTCCCCCATTTGGCATTCCTGCTTTATCTTCTCCTTTTAAGGGCCCTTTCGTCCTTTGACCCAATATTGCGCATCACTTGCAATAATAAAGATCATGTGCAGATCTTCTAGATCCTGCTAATAGGCCCTTGAAACCTAAAGGGACCCTGCTGTACGGCACAAGGGATGGAACAGGAGACAGAGAAGACCCTTCTCACGATCTGCCCTCCATAAGAGGTTGAGCTCTCTGGAAGATAATGGGGACTTTATGAGGACCTGACTTCTTTATCCTGGGCCCAGTGCGTGCTCAACTCTGGGAGGAGGAAGTGGGGAGCAGGAAAATGAGCCCTACCTCCTGCTCTGGGTTGGCAATGTCTGGATGGGGAGGGAGCTCTACCCAGCTATCTCCTTGCTTCCAGTCGGGACTTCACGCTTTTTCTAAAGCTCCTAGTTCTTAAAGCAAGTGCAGCTCTAGTGAGTGGGGTCTAGAAAAAAACTAACGAGGGCTACCTGGGTGGCTCAGCCAATTAGGTTAAGCTCCCATCTCTTGGTTTGGGCTCAGATGGTGATATCAGGGTTCTGGAATGGAGCCCCGGAACTGGGCTCTGCACAGGAGTCTGCTTGTCCCTCTCCCTCCCCTTCTGTTCTTACCCCCCACTCAAGCTCAAGTTCTATGTCAAAAGTAAATAAATAAAATCCTAAAAAAAGAAAGAAGGAGAGAAAAACAAAACTAACAAGGGAAAAGTTAAAAGACTACAAGATGCTATCAAAACATCATGGTGGGGGCGCCTGGGTGGCTCAGTGGATTAAGCCGCTGCCTTCGGCTCAGGTCATGATCTCAGGATCCTGGGATCGAGTCCCACATCGGGCTCTCTGCTCAGCGGGGAGCCTGCTTCCCTCTCTCTCTCCCTCTGGCTGCCTCTCTGTCTACTTGTGATTTCTCTCTGTCAAATAAATAAATCTTAAAAAAAAAAAAAAACAACATCATGGTGAACACTCTTCAGACACTCATCGGAATACAACTGGCCTCCGCCTCCACAGCTGATCTGATCCTTGTCCTTGTGGTTTGTGACCACTGTGTGACTCAGGAGACAAATTCCAGCTTTGGTCTGCTTGGTTTTCCCTTTCTTGGGATCTTTCACTGATGTTTAAGAACACTTTGTCAAGTCCACCCCAGGGCCAACGGAAACCATATCCATCATACAAAAAAAAGGTAAAATCATCCAAAAAAACTCACAAACCGGGCAGACTCTAGGGACAGAGCAGAAACTGGCATCTTTGACGAACTCCAGCTTCCCGAAGGGATTCCCACAGATAGCAGGAGGGAAATCGTGGGCCACAGAGATGCTGAAGGGGCTTATTTGGAAAATCAGAGCTCCCACTGATGGAGGGATCCAGGCAGGGCAAGGAAGGGAGGGAAGAAGTTGGAACTTTAGCGGCATTACGAATATCCCCTTTCTCTCCCCCACCCCCTCTTTTTTTTTTTAGATTTTTATTTATTTATTTGACAGAGACACAGCTAGAGAAGGAACACAGGGGAGGGAGCCGGAGAGGGAGAAGCAGGTTCCCTGCAGAGCAGGAAGCCCGATGCAGGGCTCGATCTCAGGATCTCAGGACCCTGAGATCATGACCAGAGGCAGAGGCTTAATGACTGAGCCACCCAGGCGCCCCTCCCCCATCCCCTCTTTGCCCGCCCCCCCACGACCAAGTAAAAGGAGTCCCCAGGGCAGCTTGAAAGGAAGCAGAGATTCCCAGGGGCTCTGGGAAGTGAGGTCAGGGTTGGGAAGGCAGGACATTCCCAGTGGAACACATTCAAGACTGCTTTGGGGCTGCAACCCTATAAATACATTCCTGTCTAAGATCTGATATTGTGGGCTTAGAAGACGGGCCATTAAAAAAATAAACAGTACTAATAATATTAATAATCAAGAGTGTCAGGAGTGTTGAAATTTTTCTGGAGCCCTTTCCTGAGTTGCCTAATGCCCAGAGAAGGAAAATAACAGTGTTTAGTCATAAATTACAGGATCAGTGCACATAGCTATCAAGATGATGAGCCAGGGCTTGTAAATTGGTTTTGTTTGGGTCTAATTAGATGTTCATCGTGTGTGTGTGTGTGTGTGTGTGTGCGCGCGCCTGCAAGCCATTTCATCACTTTTTTTTTTTTTTTTTTTTTTTTTTTGGCCTCTGGCTCTTTCTGATTTAAAAAAAACACTTCAAAGAGGTAGGACATGACATACCTGATCGGTATTTATGTTTAAAAAATTGGCTTACTAAACGTGCTGCGACGGGGAAACTGTTAAGCACAGTGTTTTTGCCTTTATTCAATGACTGATTCATTCAACTGACTTTTATTGATTGCCTAGCCAGGAGCTAGGACCTAAGATGAACAAACACTTTCCCTCTTCTTGAAAAGAAAAGTTAACACAAAATGCGTTGGGAAGAGTTCTGATCACTGAAAATTATAACTAGAGACGGCCTCATATTCACACAGACAGATATAAATAAGATACTTTTTAAATTCTAAAAGGTAGTACAATGGATCCTTGAACAACTCGGCTTTGAACTGTCGGGGTCTACTTATATGGGGATTTTTTTACAGCACAACACTGTAAATAAATGTATTTTCTGTTCCTTATGATTTTCTTTTTTTTAAAGATTTTATTTATTTATCAGAGAGAAGAGGGAGAGAGAGCGAGCACAGGCAGACAGAATGGCAGGCAGAGGCAGAGGGAGAAGCAGGCTCCCTGCTGAGCAAGGAGCCCGATGCGGGACTCGATCCCAGGACGCTGGGATCATGACCTGAGCCGAAGGCAGCTGCTTAACCAACTGAGCCACCCAGGAGTCCCTCCTTATGATTTTCTTAATGACATTTTCTTCTCTCTCCCTTTATTGTGCTAATACAGCACATCACATATTCAACATACAAGATAGTATGACTCCACAGCTGATGTTATTGCTACCCCCCAGTATGCCTTTTAAATAGACACTCTGGGTCTAAATCAGTGATTTTCCATTGTTGTAACAAATGTGACTTATTGTAAGGCTTCAGAGCCAGGTGTATAAATCCACAGTGAGCATCTGTACTTTAGTGATGGAGTGCTTAGAAAATTTAAGACCTGAAAAGTTGTCGTGTCTAGCATTTCCCACACTCCTACCCTTCAACTCTATGGTTCTCTAATCCATGTATCCCTTTGGGAACAACTTCGACTGAGATAGATAGAAAGGTAGAGAGATAATAAAACCACTGATTTAGAAGAGAACATAAAGTTAACATTTGGGGAGAGGACATCTTTCCTGAAACTTTTTAAGTCATTTTTCAATGTGCTTCATAATCACCATACTAGTTATATAACAAAGGTTTACCTTTTCTAACCAAAAAGATCATTTTCTAGGTCCCCCTCCCTGCCAGTATCCGTAAATCTGATGGAGATACCGGAATGGCTTTAGGGAACCTAAGCTGGGTTCATTGCAAATAAAATGGAGCAGTTCCAGGCAATGACACCCAGACCTTGGTGTGCTGGCAAATATGGGACAAGCTGTTTTCTGCGGGGCCAATGCTCTCATTGGAGGAGTTTTGCCAGTATCCATGGTGTAACTACACCTTCCGTGGCTGATAACGTAACCCAATTTGCTCCAGGTTGCCTAGAACTTTCCAGCTTTTGTTTTTTTTAAGATTTTATTTATTTATTTGACACATAGAGAGATCACAAGTAGGCAGAGAGGCAGGCAGAGGGGGAGGGGGAAGCTGGCTCCCTTCTGAGCAGAGAGCCCGATGAGGGACTCGATCCCATGACCCTGAGATCATGACCTGAGCTGAAGGCAGAGGCTTAACCCACTGAGCCACCCAGGCGCCCCAAACTTTCCAGCTTTTAACTGAAAATCCTGAGTTCCAAGACCTCTTACTTCATGGGAAACAGGATGGTGGGGTCACCTGAATGGCTGGTTTCAAGTTCCCCACATGACGTCCCTGAACGTGGAGTCAGGCCGAGACAGACACACGGTGCAGGCCTGCGTTCCACTGACGGCGGTTAGCACGGCCACGTTGTTCTCATCAGCTCTCCATCGACCTCCACCCTTGATGATTTCCTGGAGCGATCTTAACAAAGGGTGGCACCCTGGGTGGCTTAAGACATGAAATTTATCATCTTCCGGTTCTAGAGGCCAGTAATCCCAAACCACAGTGTGGGCAAAGCTATGCTCTTTTGAGAGCTAGGGGAGAATCGATTCCATGTTTTTCTCTTAGCTTCTAATGTCATTTCTTGGCTTTCAGCTGCATAACTATAATCACTACCTCCACTGTCATATGGCTTTTTTTTTTTTAAAGATTTATCTGTTTATTTTATCAAGAGAGAATGGGCTACGGGATGGGCAGAGGGAAGGGGGGAAGAGAATCGCAAGCAGACTCCCCACTGAGTGCAGAGCCTGACATGGGCTCGAGTCCACAACCCCAGCCAAGATCAAGACCAGAGCTGAAATGCCCATAGTAGTCAAACCACGGAAAGAGCACAGATGTCCATCAACAGATGAATGGATAAAGAAGATGGGGTGTATATACACAATGGAATACTATGCAGCCATCTGCAATTTTGCCATTTGCCACGATGTGGATGGAACTAGAGGGCATTATGCTGAGCAAAATAAGTCATTCAGAGAAAGAATTACGATATGATCTCTCTGATATGAGGAATTTGAGAGACAGGGTCAGGGGGTTGTGTAGGAAAAATGAAACAAGATGGGACCAGGGAGGGGGACAAACCATAAGAGACTCTTAATCTCAGTAAACAAGCTGAGGGTTGCTGGAGGAGAGGGGAGTGGGAGGGATCGGGTGTCTGGATGATGGACACTGGGGAGGGCATGTGCTACGGTGAGTGCTGTGAAGTGTGTAAGACTGATGATTCACAGACCTGTACCCCTGAAACAAAAAGAACATTATATGTTAATAAAAAATAAAAATTAAAAAAAAAATAAAATAAGTTTGGTGGGGGGGAGACTGGAGCTAACATCAAGAGTCAGATCCTGACGTGCCTGGGTGGCTCAGTTGGTTAAGCATCTGCTTTGCCTCGGGTCATGATCCCAGCGTCTGCTCAGTGGGGAGCCTGCTTCTCCCCCTGCCCTTACCCCTGCCTGTGAGCTTGCACGCACTCTCTCTCTCAACTAAATAAAATCTTTTTTTTTTAAAATATTTTATTTATTTATTTGACAGAGATCACAAGTAGGCAGAGTGGCAGGCAGAGAGAGAGGAGGAAGCAGACTCCCTACAGAGCAGAGAGCCTGATGTGGGGCTCGATCCCAGGACCCTGGGATCATGACCTGAGCCGAAGGCAGAGGCTTTAACTCATTGAGCCACCCAGGCGCCCCTCAAATAAATAAAATCTTTAAAAAAAAAAGTAAGATGCTTAACCCACTGAGCCACCCAGGTGTCCCTGGCATTCTTCCCTCTCTGTCTCTTTGTCTTTGCTTGGCACCTTCTTAGAAGCACCCTAGGCTTACTGGATTAGGTGCCCACTCTACTTCTTCATATAATCTCATTTTAATGTAACTAATTACTTCTGCAACAACCCTATTTCCAAATAAGTTCACTTTCTGAGGTATTAGGGGTTAAGACTGCAACACATACTTTTTCACAGAACAACATACCTTCAACCCGTATCAACCCCCCTCACCAATATCACAACAATGTTAATTACCAGGTCTTAACTCAATGTTTTAGAAATATAGGATTCTAAAACTTAAATCTATTTAAAATGTTTTGATATATACATATCTATATGTAATTGAATAAATAAATAGAATATTGCCAATTATAGAATCCTCTGACTTAATTTTTTTTTTTTTAAAGTAAACCCTACTCCCAATATGGGGCTCAAACTCACAACCCTGAAATCAAGAGTTGTATGCTCTACTGACTGAGCCACCCAGGTACCCCTCCCCTGATTCAATTTAAAAATGCTTTAGTCGGGGGGCACCTGGGTGGCTCAGTGTGTTAAGCTGCTGCCTTAGGCTCAGGTCATGATCTCAGGGTCCTGGGATCGAGTCCCACATTGGGCTCTCTGCTCGGTGGGGAGCCTGCTTCTCTTTCTCTCTCTCTCTCTCTCTCTCTCTCTCTGCCAGCCTCTCTACCTACCTGTGATCTCTCTCTCTCTGTCAAATAAATAAATAAATAATCTTAAAAAAAAAAAAAAAGCTTTAGTGGGGAGCACCTGGCTGGTTCAGTCGGTAGAGCATGTGACTCTTGATCTCGGGGGTTGTAAGTCTGAACCCCACATTGGGTGTAGAGATTACTTAAAAATAAAAACTTTAGGGACGCCTGGGTGGCTCAGTTGGTTAAGCAGCTGCCTTCGGCTCAGGTCATGATCCCAGCGTCCTGGGATCGAGTCCCACATCGGGCTCCTTGCTCAGCAGGGAGCCTGCTTCTCCCTCTGCCTCTGCCTGCCATTCTGTCTGCCTGTGCTCGCTCTCTCCCCCCCCCCTCTGATAAATAAATAAAAAATCTTTAAAAAAAAAATAAAAATAAAAACTTTACAAAAATAAAAGTGAAAGTGCTTTGCTAGGGGAGCCTGGGTGGCTCAGCGGGTTAAAGCCTCTGCCTTCGGCTCAGGTCATGATCCCAGGGTCCTGGAATCGAGCCCCGCATCAGGCTCTCTGCTCAGCAGGGAGCCTGCTTCCTCCTCTCTCTCTCTACCTGCCTCTCTGCCTACTTGTAATCTCTGTCTGTCAAATAAATAAATAAAATCTTTTAAAAAAGTGCTTTGCTTATTTCTCAGTGATGAGATTTGGGGTAAAATTTCATTTTCTATATTTAAACTTTCCTATCCTGCTTGTTTCTTCCGCCCATCTGTTTCTTCTTTCCCATCTCTCATTTTTACATTTTGACAATTAATGATGGACCTATATTTTCAGAAAAATGAAGAGAATCAGGTTATTCCGTCTGCACTGGGAAGATGATCGCTGGGAGCCAAGTGGATGGGACACAGGGAGACACGTGCGAAATAAGGAAGCATATGGTCAGAGAAGTCACAGCGAGGCCAGGCCCGGGAAGGGGAAAGTACTCTCTGAAAGGGAACTTAGCGAGTCTTTACTCTAGCATCTCTCCAAGGGCATCCCACAAATTCTATGGGAATAAAAATAATCTGTGGCCAAGAAAATGGGGCGACACGCAGCATTGCTCTCCCTCTGGAAAAGTCACAGTGCACACATCTGAGGAGTCCTGCAGTACAGAAACCTGTTTAGCCCAGAATTTTCCAGACATCTGGAGTCAGAAACCTTTTTGGGAAAACCCTCCTTATTAGAGCTAGGGTTTTACTCTAGTCTAGCTTTCCCATTTTAAGATAAGAAAATTGAGGTTTAGAGAGGAAATCTGAGGTCATATAACAGACATAGGCAGAACTGAGACAAAAACCTAGGCCACAGGACACCTGGGTGGCTCAGTGGGTTAAAGCCTCTGCCTTCGACTCAGGTCCTGATCCCAGGGTCCTGGGATCGAGCCCCACATCCGGCTCTCTGCTCAGCAGGGAGCCTGCTTCCCCCTCTCTCTCTGCCTGCCTCTCTGCTTACTTGTGATCTCTCTCTCTCTGTGAAATAAATAAAACATCTTTAAACAAACAAACAAACAAACAAAAAAACCTAGGCCTCTTGGCCTCCTGGTCATTGATTTGTTCCCGTACTCACTGTTCCCTGCATTTCCGCTTGCTGGGGTCGGTAAAGCTTTCTCCGGAGTCCCCGGGAAGAGAAAGAGGAGTAGGACATCCCCACAGGATATAGGAGAAAAGGAGTCAAGCCACAGTTGGAGCAACAGAAGTATATTTGTTTGGGACAGTTGTTGGGTTTTGGGTTTGTTTGGTTTTTGTTTTGTTTTGGCTTGATAATTCTCAAATAACTTTTTTTTTTTTAAAGTCTTTTTAAAAAGTCCTGGCTCGATCCCAGGACTCTGAGATCATGACCTGAGCCAAAGGCAGAGGCTTTAACCCACTGAGCCACCCAGGCACCCCCTCAAATAACTTTTTAAAAAATGTTTATTCTCTTAGTTGCTCCTTCATGATCCAGAAATCAGCCAAGGGTTGTGCAGTCTGCACACTGAGCTGAGTCTCCTTTTTCTGTCCGTCGAATCTCCCACCGGCCTCGGCAGGACTCTCAATGACCAGACATCTGTGGTGACGTGGACCAGACAATGGGGCTTCCTGTGGGTAAGCACCGATTCCTGCCTCCACACTGACGCAAAGACAAATACCAACAAAGCTCTGCCTCCCTCAGTTCCAGGACTCACTTATCAAAAGCCTTCTTTTTCCGGTGATGACACACAGAAAACATCTGCCCTGCCAACTCCCTCAGAAATTCCACCAAACCTAAGGGCTCACAGGGTAAACACAGATAGGGCCACCTCTTCTCTCTGCGGATGCTGATGGACAGCTGCCATGAAGTCACATGTGGCACCATCATGTTCTGGTACATGACACAGACACCAGCACCCACACCTACAGCTAAGAAACAACAGGAGAGGGGCACCTGGGTGGCTCAGTGGGTTAAATCCTCTGCCTTTGGCTCAGGTCATGATCCCAGGAGTCCTGGGATCAAGCCCCGATTCAGGCTCTAGGCTCGGCAGGGAGCCTGCTTCCACTCTCTCTCTGCCTGCCTCTCTGCCTACTTGTGATCTCTGTCTGTTGAATAAATAAATAAACTCTTTTTTTTAAAAAAAGTGTTAATATGAAGACCAAACTTGAAAGAAAGAAAGAAAGAAAGAAAGAAAGAAAGAAAGAAAGGAACAACAGGAGAGTATAACGTCCTGGAGGTGCACAGAACAAGAAGTCAATTCTGGGGGCGCCTGGGTGGCTCAGTGGGTTAAAGCCTCTGCCTTTGACTCAGGTCATGATCTCAGGGTCCTGAGATGGAGCCCCGCATCAGGCTCTCTGCTCAGCAGGGAGCCTGCTTCCTCCTCTCTCTCTCTCTCTCTGCCTGCCTCTCTGCCTACTTGTGATCTCTGTCTGTGTCAAATAAATAAATAAATAAATAAATAAATAAAATCTTAAAAAAAAAAAAAAGAGGTCAATTCTGACAAACTTGCTCTGAGCACCTGTTGTGTACACGGTCACACTCCTCTCATGCATTATAGCCTCGTCGGCAAGAAAGGCAGGGGTATAATGTCTTCGATCCAAAACCCAAAACAGTGTTCAAAGAGAGGCTTAAAATAAAATACCATATGAGTTCAAGACAATTGGCAATTGCTTTTGATTTAGGGGAAGACTGGAGAGGAAGGCCTTGAAGGATGAACCAACCACGGCAGGTGGAGAGGGGAGGAGGCACTCCATGGCTAGGGGTCAGCTGGGGGGGCAAGTGGGGCCATTTATGATTGGGGAGAGGTTTGAGCAGAGGTGGGCAGGGAAGAATGTGAATCCAGATAAAGCAGGTAGACTGGAGTCTGGGGAGCACTGAGTGAAGAGGGGACAGACAGACAGGGGCTAGGTCGCAGAGGCCATGAACCTGTAGATAAGACATTGCAGTGTGCTTCTGTGGTCCTGCTCCATGCCGTGCTTGGGGGCAAGAACAGACCTGGTTATAAACTACATGGCTTTATCAGTTACTGTACTAGAACTGTTACTTCAAAAACAGAAGATGTCATGCCATCTATTACATTTGGACCTTCTCCCATGGTTAGTAAAAGGCACAGCTCGTGTGGGGAATTTTGTTGTTGTTATTATTCATAGCATAATATGCTTATGACCTAATATTTGTATGAAGTCTTTTATGAGACTTTGGCAGGCAGAAAAGTTAGGACGGTATTTCTCAGAGTTGATCTGTGTAACATTCTATAGTTAGCACTTACTTGTTCTTTTTCTCCTTTTAAAGAATAGTGTTTTTCTTCTAAACATGGGGAATTTGGGGGTATGGGAATGGTAAGATCAGGACTGTTGTTTTTTTTTCTTTTTCCTCATCGCCTAATTCACCGACCCCCCGATTTTTTTTTTTAAGATTTTATTTATTTATTTGACAGAGAGATTACAAGTAGGCAGAGAGGCAGGCAGAGAGAGAGAGGAGGAAGCAGGCTCCCTGCTGAGCAGAGAGCCCGATGCGGGACTCGATCCCAGGACCCTGAGATCATGACCTGAGCCGAAGGCAGCGGCTTAACCCACTGAACCACCCAGGCGCCCCCCATGTTAACCATTTTTAAGCCTACAGTTCAGTCCATTAAGTACATTCACATTGTTGTACAACCACCACCATCATGCGTCTCCAGAACTAGTTTAGGTGGAGCTCTTTTCAATAGAATAGTTGAAGTCTTCTCTAACATGGCAGCATTGTAAGCAAGAGTGAAGAGTGAGAACAGATTTGGGGCTCAGGGAGCATGTTCCTCTCTCTGGAAACAGCTAAGACTATTGCAGTAGGCCAGGCAAGAGTTGGTACAATAAGATTTGGTGTAGCTGAAACCCCACACCCAAGAGCATAAAGGAAAGCAGACGTGGGAGTCACTTTTCTCCCAGAAGTAATTTATTTAGTGGAGAGGCCAATGCAGATCCATGAAGAGAGACAATCCATTGCTAAGTACAAGCTCTTTAATCACAGAGGATTTTCATATCTGTATTAAAGAGCAATGCAAATGAGTGAATGCAATTTTATGAAGCTGTGAAGTCTACTGAGTTTCCTTTTTGAGTTATAGGACTTTCTTTCAGACTCCTCATGAGTGAAGAGTCATGAGTTTGCTTTGGAATGTACTTTCTCTTTATGAAACTGAAAAAAGGAAGCCTCATTTAAAATGAAGATGGCTATTCTTCTGAAGTGTTTTCAAAAATCGAAATGGAAGGAAAACTTCCAAACTCTCTGAGGCCAGTGTTGCCTTGATCCTAAAACCAGACAAAGACCTCATCAAAAAGGAGAATTACAGATCAGTATCTCTGATGAATATAGATGGAAAAATTCACACCAAAATACTAACCCATAGGATCCAACAGTACATTAAAAGGATTACTGGGGCACCGGGGTGGCTCAGTGGGTTAAAGCCTCTGCCTTCGGCTCCGGTCATGATCCCAAGGTCCTGGGATCGAGCCCCACATCGGGCTGTCTGCTCAGCAGGGAGCCTGCTTCCTCCTCTCTCTCTCTGCCTGCCTCTCAGCCTACTTGTGATCTCTATCTGTCAAATAAATAAATAAAATCTTTAAAAATAAATAAATAAATAAAATAAAAGGATTACTCACCTCAAGCAAGTGGGATTTATTCCTGGGCTGCTAGGTTGGTTCAGCATCTGCAAATCAACCAATGTGATACACTATGCAAATGAAAGAAGGGACAAGAACCATATGATCTCCGAATAGATGCAGAAAAAAGCATTTGACAAAGTACAGCATTCTTTCTTGATTAAAAGCCTTCACAGTGTAAGGATAGAGGGTACATACTTCAATATCACAAAAGTCATCTATGAAAGACTCAAAACAAATATCATTCTCAACTGGAAGAAACTGAGCTCTTTTGCCCTAAGGTCAGGAACACAGCACGGATGTCCACTATCACCACTGCCGCTGTTCAACAGAGTACTAGAAGTCCTAGCCTCAGTAATCAGACAACGAAAAGAAATAAAACGCATCTGTATAGGCCAAGAAGAAGTCAAACTCTCACTCTTAGCAGATGACATGATACTTTATGTGGAAAACCCAAAAGACTCCACCCCAGAACTGCTAGAACTCATATGGGAATTTAGTAATGTGGCAGAATATGAAACCAACACACAAAAGTCAGTTGAATTTCTGCTCACCAACAATGAGACAGAGGAAAGAGAACTTAAGGAGTTGATCCCATTTACAATTGCACCAAAACCATAAGATACCTCGGAATAAACCTAACCAAAAAGGTAAAGGATCTGTACTCAGAAAACTGTAAAGTACTTGTGCAAGAAATTGAGGAAGACACAAAGAAATGGAAAAACGTTCTGTGCTCATGGATTGGAAGAAGAAATATTGTGAAAATGCCTATGCTACCTAGAGCAATCTACACATTCAATGCAATCCCTATCAAAATACCATCAACTTTTTTCACAGAACTATAACAAATAATCCTAAAATCTGTACAGAGCTAGAAAAGCCGCCAAATAGCCAAAGGAATGTTGAAAAAGAACACCGAAACTGGTGGCTTCACAATTCTGGCCTTTAAGCTCTATTACAAAGCTGTACTCATTGAGACAGTATGGTGCTGGCACAAAAAACAGACACACAGATCAATGGAACAGAATAGAGAGCCCAGAAATGGACGCTCAACTCTATAGTCCACTAATCTTCAACAAAGCAAGAAAGAATACCCAATGAAAAAAGACAGTCTCTTCAATAAATGGTGTTGGGAAAATTGGACAGCCACATGCAGAAGAAGGAAACTGGACCATTTCCTTATACCATTCAAAAAAAAAAATAGACTCAAAATGGATGAAAGACCTAAATGTGAGACAGGAATCCATCAAAATCCTAGAGGAGAACACAGGCAGTAACTTATTCCACCTTGGGCACAATAACTTCTTGGTAGACCTCTCTCCAAAAGCAAGGGAAACAAAGGCAAAAATGAACTATTGGGACTTGATCAACATAAAAAGCTTTTGCACAGCAAAGGAAACAGTCAACAAAACCAAAATACAATGAATAGAGTAGGAGAAGATATTTGCAAATGACACGTCAGATAAAGGGCTAGTATCTAAAATCTATTAGGAACTTATCAGACTCAACACTCAAAGAACAAATAATCTAATCAAGAAATGGGCAGAAGACATGAACAGATGTTTTCCCAAAGAAGACATCCAAATGGCCAACAGATACGTGAAAAAGTGCTCCACATCACTCTGCATCAGGGAAATACAGATCAAGACCTCCATGAGGGACGCCTGGGTGGCTCAGTTGGTTAAGCAGCTGCCTTCGGCTCAGGTCATGATCCCGGCGTCCTGGGATCGAGTCCCACATCGGGCTCCTTGCTCTGCGGGGAGCCTGCTTCTCCCTCTGACTCTACCTTCCACTCTGTCTGCCTGTGCTCGCTCTCACTCTCTCTCTCTCTTACAAATAAATAAATAAAATCTTAAAAAAAAAAAAAAAAACCTCCATGAGATCCCACCTCACACCAGTCAGAATGGCTAAAATTAACAAGTCAGGAAATGACAAATGTCAGCAAGAATGCGGAGAAAGGGGAACCCTCTTACACTGTTGGTGGGAATGCAAGCTGGTGCAGCTACTCTGGAAAACAGCATGGAGGTTCCTCAAAAAGTTGAAAATAGAGCTACCCTACAACCCAGCAATTGCACTGCTGGGTATTTACTCCAAAGATGCAAATGTAGTGCTACGAAGGGGCACCTACATCCCAATGTTCATAGCGGGAATGTCCACAATAGCCAAACTGGATGTTTGTTGACAGATGAATGAATAAAGTAGATGTGGTATATATACATATATGTGGTATATGGAATATTATGTAGCCATCAAAAAATGAAATCTTGGGGCGCCTGGGTGGCTCAGTGGGTAAAAGCCTCTGCCTTCGGCTCAGGTCATGATCCCAGGATCCTGGGATTGAGCCCCGCGTCGGGCTCTCTGCTCAGAGGAGAGCCTGCTTCCTCCTCTCTCTCTCTCTCTCTCTCTGCCTGCTTCTCTGCCTACTTGTGATCTCTGTCTGTCAAATAAATATATAAATAAAATCTTTAAAAAAAATGAAATCTTGCCATTTGCAATGACATGGATGGAACTAGAGTAACATAAATCCATCAGAGAAAGATAATTATCATATGATCTCACTGATATGTGGAATTTAAATAACAAGTCAGAGGATCATATGGGAAGAGAGGAAAAAGGAAACAAGATGAAATCTGAGAGGGAGGGAGACAAACCATAAGAGACTTTTTAAAAAATATTTTATTTATTTATTTGACACAGCGAGAGAGAGAGTGTGCACAAACAGGGGGAGCAGCAGGCAGAGGAAGAGGGAGAAGCAGGCTCCCCGCTGAGTAGGGAGCCTGATGTGGGGCTCAATTCCAGTACCCTGGGGGGATCATGACCTGAGCCAAAGGCAGACACATAACCAGTAGAGCCACTCAGGCATCCCTCTATAAGAGACGCTTAATCATAGGAATCAAACTGAGGGTTGCTGGAGAGGAGGAGAGGGGAGGAATAGGGTAACTGGGTGATGGACATTGGGGAGGGTATTACATAAGACTGATGAATCACAGACCTGTACCCCTGAGATAAACAATATATTATATGTTAATTAATTGAATTTAAATTTTAAAAAAAATTTTAAACCTTTTACATATTAAAAAATAAAATAAAATGAAGTTGGGAGGCCAGCAGGAAGAGCTCTCACTGCTCATTGCTTTCATCCTGCTGCTCATCGTTAAGTGCAGACCCAACCAGAAGAGAGGGACCTTGCATTCCCAAGAGAATTTATTACTGCAGCAGGAGAAAGGAAGAACTTCTCCTTGCCCAACGAGAAGTTCAGCCAATATGAAAATACCACAACTCAGCCACTGAGAAAACATCACCACCCTGATTTCTCACTTTCTTCCAAAAGACTTTCATCTAAAGTAGCCCTTCTCAGGGTGCCTGGGGGGCTCGGTCAGTTAAGTGTCTGCCTTTGGCTCAGGACATGATCCTGGGGTCCTGCATCAGGCTCCCTGCTCAGTAGAGAGTCTGCTTCTCCCTCTCCCTCTGCTCTTCACCTCCCAACAATCTCTCACTCTCTCTCTCTCAAATATCATAAAATCTCTCCAAAAAAATAAATAAATAAAAAATAAAGTAAACCCTCTCAACTTAACAATTCTCTGTATAAAGTAACTTTCCTCTCCTTTGATCTCCAGACTTGCCTATGGTTCACCATAGCTTGCATGTCCCAAATTGCAATTCCTTTGCTGTTCCTAAATAAACCCATATTTCACCAGAAATAACTCTAGACGTTAATCCATTAATCCTATCCAATAATTTTGTTATCCAGGAAACCTTCATGTGTTCTGCATGCTGAGCTGAATCCTGTTCAGTGAAAGATCCAGCTGGGGAGGAAAATAATTTTCCCTTTACCCTTCTAAGTTCTTGTCTGAGACCGCCCCCACCTCCCTGCTGCCCCGTCATAAAAGACAGATTAATGGGAGAAAAATAAACAGAAGTTTAGCAACATATGTACCTACTGTATACATGGGAGAGACGCAGGAAAACTGAGTAACTCTCTGAAATGGTCCAAGCCATCAATAATCTCCAGTGATACACAAAAGATGTTGGGGAAAAGGCAGGGGAGGGGGGATATCGCCAGGAAAACCACAGTAAACAAGGAGATTTATTTTTTTTTAAAGATTTTATTTATTTATTTGAGAGAGACAGACAGAGAGAGCATGAGCGAGGAGAAGGTCAGAGGGAGAAGCAGACTCCCCATGCAGCTGCGAGCCCGATGCGGGACTCGATCCCGGGACTCCGGGATCATGACCTGAGCCAAAGGCAGTCGTCCAACCAACTGAGCCACCCAGGCGTCCCAAACAAGGAGATTTAAATGTGCAGATTTAGGGGCCTTTGGGTGGCTCAGTGGGTTAAAGCCTCTGCCTTCAGCTCAGGTCATGATCTCAGTCTGAGATTGAGCCCCAAATCAGGCTCTCTGCTCAGTGGGGAGCCTGCTTCCTTTCCTCTTTCTCTGCCTACTTGTCATCTCTGTCAAATAAATAAATAAAATCTAAAAAAAAAAAACTGTGCAGATTTAAATCTTTGTTTTCTTCATTGATAAGAATTTCTAGAGCTTTAAAGCTCTAGAATCTCTTCTCTTCTCTTGGCACAGGGAGGAAGACAAATGTAAATTGCTCTTACAAAACCAAGTAACTTGGGGCGCCTGCGTGGCTCAGTGGGTTAAGCCGCTGCCTTCGGCTCAGGTCATGATCTCGGGGTCCTGGGATCGAGCCCCACATCGGGCTCTCTGCTCAGCAGGGAGCCTGCTTCCCTCTCTCTCTCTCTGCCTGCCTCTCCGTCTACTTGTGATTTCTCTCTGTCAAATAAATAAATAAAATCTTTAAAAAAAAAAAAAAAAAAACAAGTAACTTCTACTTGGTTTTCAGGGCTTCTCTCCTGACTGCTGTTTTCAAAAAATGATGATTCTAAAATAATCCTTATGCCAAAGAGATGTAAGGGCCTATTTAGCCAGAGCGATTCCATCTGGTTAAACAGTGATTTTGTTGTTTATGCAGTAAAACTTAAACGGACCCTGTGCCCCCACCCCCACCCCGCCCACTCAGGGAACTTACTTAAAAGCAAGTCCAGGAAACCAGTCCCAGGTAACAAAGCCCAAATACAAGGGCAGGTCAGGCCAGGTGGAGACATCCAATCAGTGGGGTGCGCATACTGTCTCCCTAGCTACCAAGGAGTGTGGGTCCCGCCTTTTGGGCCCCAATTCTGACCAAGGTGATGGGCTAGCTCAAATATTTACTAAGGTAAATTGTAATTCAATTGGCCACCCGTGTGTGACCTCGCATGACTGTGCAGCTTTCACTGTGTGTTACAATCTCATTGGCCACCGGTGTATGGCCAGGCCCAACCCCACTTGCCTTTGCTCTATAAGAGTTAGTCTGTAAGGCTGGGAGGGGTCGCCTCTTTGTAAGAGACTGCCCTGACTGGTCAGTTTGATTCTCGATGCTTGGCGCAAAATAGATTTGCTTGACCTTCGCTTTGTATCAGTCTCGCTCCTTTGATCACGGATCTATCATTGGGGGACCTTTCAGAGACATATTTGGATGTGGCAAACTCTGCTTTCCTTCAATCTAAACTATTATTTCTGACTTATCTGGATATTTGAGATTAACTTGCTATGATATACTATGCAGAAGTCACAAAACCAAACCCTACCCCACAGCCACATAAAGGAACTTAGAGGATACATTTAAAAAACTGAACATAGGGGCGCCTGGGTGGCTCAGTGGGTTAAAGCCTCTGCCTTTGGCTCAGGTCATGGTCTCAGGGTCCTGGGATCGAGTCCCGCATCGGGCTCTCTGCTCAGCGGGGAGCCTGCTTCCTCCTCTCTCTCTGCCTGCCTCTCTGCCTACTTGTGATCTGTCAAATATATAAATAAAAATTTAAAAATAAAATAAAAAACTGAACATAGGGACACCTGAGTGGCTCAGTGGGTTAAGCCACTGCTTTCGGCTCGGGTCATGATTCCAGGGTCCTGGAATGAAGTCCCACATCGGGGGTCCTTGCTTGGCAGGGAGCCTGCTTCTCTCTCTGCCTCTGTCTGCCACTCTGCCTGCTTGTGCTCTAGCTCTCTCTCTCTCTGACAAATGAATAAATTAAAAAAAACAAAACAAAACAAAAAAAACTGAGCTTATTCTCCTTTGAGTTGTTCTTCTAATTTGCTTTCCCTGGAAATTTGCAGAGACATGAGCCTATTTGCTCTCTAGGTGGATGCTTGTTTTCTCATTAATATGAAAAACAGTACGAGGAAATAGAGTTGTTCTTCCTGTAAGGAGGGGCAATCCTTGTAAATATTGGCAGAGCCAGGGCAAATTTGTAAGGTAAGAACTTTGAGGTGTGTATAATGAGTTTGCAAAATTTTCTACACGGCACACAATAGTTAGGGTTGGATAATGTACGTTTGGGGAGGGAAAACAGAGACTGTACAGTTAATAGAGGAACAAGTGCACTGTACCTGCTGAAAACTCATCAATAACGACTCACCTCCTGGAGGTTTATTTTCCCCATCTATGATCCTTTACCTGAAACACCTGGGCCCTATGTTTTGGAATTCAGTTGGGAAAATGGAGTGTTCTTCGGGAATATGGAGTGTATACTGCGTAGCACTGCATAATACGTCTAGGGACATGCCCCATAATTAAACCCATGGATATAACCACAGGGAAATGTATGATTACCTATACCAAGTAGAATAAATAAGGACCATAAATAGACTTACATCCAATTCAGGCCAGATTTTATTGCCAAATTTGTTTAGCACCAAACTCTTGGTTTCAGAGACAAAACTCTAAAATTTCAGAATTTTGGCTAAGGGATTGTGGGCCTGTTGGCCTTTCTCTGTGTGATTCCAAAAAGCCATCACCTGAACCCATCTCGTGAGTGGCTACACGGTGATGAACCAAGAATCTGGACCTCGGGAGGAATGAATTGCTCAACATCACATCCTTCCACACCAAGTGGATACACCTGTACTAGGTGGTCCTGTGCTGGAGAGGGGTCGGTATTTAGTGCGTATCAGCGGGACCTGAAAAAAACACAAGTAAGAACTACAGTGTCCTTGCTGGGTGCTTATATCTGGCTCAGCAGAAGGCAGAAACTCTATGAATCATATCCATGCAGGCAGGTGCAGGCAAAGAAAACCGATATCTCCCAAGTGGATTTGAAAGGATCTTATTACCCTGCATCCTAAGAGGGTTGTTGCTTGTTGCCTTGGGAACCATACGTAAGGATAATTAACTCAGCTCCTCATTTTAGTGACTCCTCAGCTCCTGATACAATTTCTCACAGACATGGCTGTCTAACAGCTGCCAGACTCACATGTGGGACATATTTCTCCTGGACGGTTGACGTGGTACTTCTGGCTGTTCCATCCCTGACAGAGACCGTGGACCATGCTCTCCAGACAGGCCACACGCTGGACTACCTCTGGTTTCTGTCTCCTGGGTTTCACACTGGCAAGCGTGAGGCAAAGCAAGTTGGATAATGTGGTTCCTAGGATGGCTTGGGAGCCAGGTGAGTAACTTTTGTCTTGTCCTCACTGGGGGTATTCGGTACAGAAGGAGCATCCAGAACTTTCTGGATAGGAGCATTTATTTAGACCAAGTGAAGAAATGAATATTTTATTTTGATTTATTACTTTATAGGGAGTCATACTTTGATGAGGAGACAATTTAATGTTTCAGCTCAACATGTATTATTTATTGAGTACATATTATGGGTATCTGTGCCAGATATAAGCTCTGTCTACAGAGTCGAGATCCTAGCCTACAGTATGTGGAGGGGATATATATGTAGCTAGGAATAGCCATAGGAACCTACTTTGACTAACGTCAGAAAAGGTTATAGGGAATCTTGTCGGCAGCCTCAGCTAGCGTGGGCTTTTGCCTACACGATGCCCTAGACGCCTGGAGGTGAGGGACTCATCTCGGACCTATGAGGGTCAAAACCACAGGCAAACTTGGCAGAGCAGAAAGACTGGAAAACCCCTGTTTTCATCTCAGAGCTGCTGTACCAAAATGAGACTGCCGGCCTCCAGGTATCTGTGATGTAAAAAACAAAACAAAACCAACAGAAAAACAGAGGTCTATCTTGTTTGGACACTGTGGTCAAGATCTGTTCTCTGTAGCGGATCATAATTCTCATATACTATCTTACAGTTTCTCTCTCTCTCTCTCTCTCTCTCCATATATATATATATATATATGTAATTTCTAACAATAATCTCTGAGGCAGATACTATTTTCCTCACTTTTAAAAGGGAAAACAGGGGGCGCCTGGCTGGCTCAGTTGGTTCAGCGTCTGACTTCTGCTCAGGTCATGATCTCGGGGTCCTGGGATCGAGTTCCGCATCTGGCTCTCTGCTTGGCAGGGAGCCTGCTTCCTCCCCTCTCTCTGCCCGTTTCTCTGTCTACTTGTGATCTCTCTCTGTCAAATGAGTAAAATCTTGGGGCACCTGGGTGGCTCAGTGGGTAAAAGCCTCTGCTTTCGGCTCATGTTATGATCCCAGGGTCCTGGGATCGAGTCCCACATCGGGCCCTCTGCTCAGCAGGGAGCCTGCTTCATCCTCTCTCTCTGCCTGCCTCTCTGCTCCTTGTGATTTCTGTCTGTCAAATAAATAAATCTTAAAAAAAAAAAAAAAAGAGTAAAATCTTTAAAAAGAAAAAAAATCTTAAAAAAAATGTTGCTACATATTCTTCATAGTTAACATATATATGCCTATATAATGTACCTTCTCGAGGCTATGTTTTAATTTATTTAATTTTTCCTAATTATTAGATATTTTCATTGTTTTCTAGTTTTTGCTCTTATGACTAATGCGTTGATGAAACGTTCTGTGCATATAGTCTTCTCTGCATTTGCACTATGGTCTGAAAATAGGAGCCTGGCGTAAAATTGCCGGGTCAAATCACTCGAACATTTTGATGAGCCTTGGTGCATTTTATGGAAATGCATTTTGAAAGGGTGGGAGCAGTCTACCATGGCAAACAACGTAGTAGCAGTTTCTTCCCACCTGCACCTGCCCTGGTTTGTGTTGTGTTTTTAAATTGTTGGTATTGATTTCAGTGGAAGAATTAATTAGCAATCAGTTAGCATGCTTACAGAACCTCACTTCAGTGTCACAGGCCTAGTGTGTCAAATAAGCACGCATTAAAATGTGAGTCCCTTATTTTGGTTATGTCCCTAATACTCCCGTTATTTCTCAGGTGCAATTCAATTGTATCTCAGCCTTTAATTTCTATGATTGGCTATATATGTAAATGCCAGTTATTATCATTTTGTTTACATCTTTTGTTTTTGTTTAGAGTTTTGAGCATCACAATAAAAAAACATGATTTTTACATTAGACCCTATAAGTCATCATATCCTTGTTTCTACAAAGTTCTTCAAGGATTTATCTCTACCTATCTACATATGTTTCTATCTCTGTGAATTTCTCCCTGGAAATTCACAGGCAATCCCAGCTCCAGGGAAACAATACTTTTCATGTAAATTTAAAATTAATATTCACCAGAGACTTAACTAAAATTACAGAGATCTTTGGACTGCTAACAAGCGATGAACAGAAAGTATTATTTCTTTCTTTCTTTTTTTTTCTTTTTTTAAGATTTTATTTATTTTATTTGACAGAAATCACAAGGAGCAGAGAGGCAGGCAGAGAGAGAGGAGGAAGCAGACTCCCTGCTGAGCAGAGAGCCCGATGCGGGGCTTGATCCCAGGACCCTGGGATCATAACATGAGCCGAAGGCAGAGGCTTTAACCGTTCACTGAGCCACCCAGGCGCCCCGAAACTATTATTTCTTTCTTTTTTTTTTTTTAAGATTTTTATTTATTTATTTGACAGAGATCACAAGTAGACAGAGAGGCAGGCAGAGAGAGAGAGGGAAGCAGGCTCCCTGCTGAGCAGAGAGCCCGATGTGGGACTCGATCCCAGGACCCTGAGATCATGACTCGAGCCGAAGGCAGCGGCCTAACCCACTGAGCCACCCAGGCGCCCGAAAGTATTATTTCGTTATGAGCTGTCTGTCCAAGTCCATCGGGGAGGGCCATAAAGCAGCCGTGTACCAGTTACTTAAACTGCTATTTTCTTAGAAAAACTTCCTAAAGCTTTGGCTGCAGAAACTATCCAGAGGTAACCCCTGCCTCTAAACAGAGTTTAGGAAGGACTCAAAGTACACACTAAAGCAGAGCGGACCACCAAGTGTGCGAAGGGCTCGAGGCAGCTGCCGCAGGGACCGCTGAACTTGAAGAAGGGGCGGTCTTTCTTCTCAGTCCTCCACAGGCCGCTGCATGTGCCGTGTTTACCTGCCCCATTCCTGCCTCTGCTTGGGGAGAAGCGGGACGGCTGCCTGCCTTGCCCCATGGAGGAGGGGGCTGAGGTTTCTCCAGGCCCAGGAGCAGCCCTGTTGTTGGGCCAGACAGGTGTGACTGGGGTTAAAGCCAGGGTAAGGAGGGCAGAAAGCGCACTCGGCAGCCACGTGATCCGCGCACCTGCGGCCTGGGTGTTTCCGAGAGCTGCAGCGGCGCCCTTTCACTCTGCAGGACGACCCAGGCCCCGTGCCCGGTATCTCTAAGTCCCCATCAAGACAGACAACCTCCCTCCTGTTAGGATCACTGCAAGTGTCAGCTAGAAGATACCGGACAGATCGTCCAGTTCATCCCATGCATTTATTTTACTTTGCTTTTTAAAAATTTATTTGAGAAACAGAGAGAGAGAACATTAAGTGGATGTGGGCAGAGGGAGAGGGAGAAGCAGACCCCCCTACCCCCTGCTGAGCAGGGAGCCACCTCAGGGGCGGGGCTTAATCCCAGGACCTCCGGATCAGGACCTGAGCCAAAGGCAGATGCTTAACCAACTGAGCCACCCAGGTGCCCCTTAATTTTACTTGGCTTTTCATTAAATTCAAAACAGCATCCCCCAAAAGCAGAACTGTCTTCACTACCATTTTCCAGTTCCCCTAAATCAGAGACTGTCCCACTCACCTTCTTAGTTAGCTAATTGCCAAGATGCTGAGCATTTTTCTAACCATTTTTCTGTTCCTTTGCATGTATAGATATGTACACACGTCTGTACATATGTATATACTTGTACACACATATGTGTATTAACTGCACAACGAGGCCCGGACCATATGTATTGCTCTGTACCTTGCTTTCGTCCTTACCAATGCGTCGTGGACAACTTTGCATATTGGGTCATGCAGACTATTTTTTAAAGATTTTATTTATTTCTTTGACAGAAAAAGACAGAATATACAAGCAGGGGGAGTGTTAGACAGAGGGAGAGGGAAAAAGCAGGCTCCCTGCTGAGCAGGGAGTCCAACTCAGGGCTCCATCTCAGGGTCCTGGGATGATCCTGACCTGAGCTGAAGGCAGACTTTCAACCCATTGAGCCCCCCAGGTGTCCCCAGGCTACTTGTTTTTACCTGATAGAAAGCATTCCTCAGCATCAGCCAGTAGATATACCTTAAAAAAGATGTGATTTCCGGGCGCCTGGGTGGCTCAGTTGGTTAAGTGGCTGTGTTCGGCTTGGGTCCCGATCTCAGGGTTGTAGGATCAAGCCCTGAGTCGGACTCCCTGCTCCGCAGGGGGTCTGCTTCTCCTTCTGCCTCTGCTCTCTCCCTGCTGGTGCTCTTTCTCTATTACTCTGTTAAATAAGTAAAATCTTAAAATAAAAAAAGAAATGTGACTCCCAAATCGATCAGTTTATTTGATCCCTCACTCTCCCCACATTTTTATATAGGAAAAATTTCAAATGTACAAAATAACGGAAAGACGAGTACAGTGAACACCGACCAGAATACTCTGCACTAGATCCGATGACTGTGACTGCTTTGTTGGCTGTCATTTCAATACCTGACAGAGTTGTGTGGTTGTAAAGGAGAGGCCTAGGGAAAGCAGCAGAATTCATCAAGGCCCAAGGTGTTAAGAGTTAGGAAGGAAGATCCAAAGAGCCAGAGAAAGTAAAATTCACCGAACAGATTAACCTGGGAGGAAGATGTCGATTTCTATGAAGAGAAGGAAGAATGAGTCATCTAGGAATGTGGACGCATTCCTGGGGTGCCTGGGTGGCTCAGTCAGTTGAGCATCTGCCTTCAGCTCAGGTCGTGACCCTAGGGTCTTGGGATCAAGTCCTGCCTGGGGCTCCTTGCTCAGCGGGGAGCCTGCTTCTCCCTCCTCCCTTCCCCCACCTCTACTCTTCCCATTTCTCTTAAATAAATAAAATCTTAAAAAAATAAAAAATAATAAAAGGCTACCTATTTTTGAAATTATGGAGTGATTGGTGGGAATATAGAGACATTCATTGAGCTGTACTTTTTTTTTTTTTAAGATTTTATTTATTGATTTGACAGAGAGAGATCGCAGGCAGGCAGAGAGAGAGAGGAGGAAGCAGGCTCCCTGCCTAGTAGAGAGCCTGATGCGGGACTCGATCCCAGGACCCTGAGATTATGACCTGAGCCGAAGGCAGAGGCTTAACCCACTGAGCCACCCAGGCAGCCCAGGAATCAGCATTCTTGAGTATATTTCTTTCATTACTTGTTGGGGTGGGATAGGTATCTAGAAATGGAGTTCCTGGGTCAAAGGGTGAAAACTCTGAAGTTAAATGCAAAACTGGGGAGGAGGTGTAAATAAATAAAATCTTAAAAATAGAAAATAAAGAATTTATTTTAAGTAAACTCTACAGCACATAAGGGACTTGAACTCACATGTTTTCCACTGAATAAGCTGGCAGGGAATCCCCTTTTCTTTGTATTTTATCTATATAGGGGGATGGATGTTAGCTGATCCTACTCTGGCCATCATTTCACAGGAGATGTAAATCAAGTGATCCTGCTGTGCATTTTAAATTTATACAGTGATATAGGTCAATTATTTCATAATAAGACTGGACAGAAATACCAAACATACATAGGCAGCAAACAGCAAAGTCAAGATGAGAAACAAAGCTCTTTCTGGGCTCCATGGTGCACCTGTTGCCAGTAATGAAAACACCTGTCTTACTTACCAAGGCAACTGCCCCACTTCAGTCTGTGATTTGACCTCTTCCCCATCACCCTGCCTTGCCCAGCCTGCAGGTGAAGCACAGGATCTAGTTCAGAGCCTCGGGATGCAGAACACAGAACTCCCTGTCCAGAGAGGCAGAATAGGGCTTTGTCTCCCAGAAAGGCAAGATGGTTTCTGTGGGACTGCCTTGGGGCCAGTACGGGGAGGAAACCTCTACTGAGCTCCAAGTCAGAACCCAGAGCTCTTACCCTGTTTTTCATGGTACTGCCCCTGGCGCCCATGGAGGCATCTCTTTTCGCTTCTCTGAGCAGATTTTGAAATGTGTAGTCTTCAGAGTGGAAATGTTTATTAGTTACTGAAAATGATGTTTTGTTGATTACAAGAAAGCACAAAGGAATCCATACAGCGTGTACCCGGAATGAAAAGAGTGGGTGGGAGAAACCGAGATAATCTGTTACCAGCTGTGCCAGCCAGAGTCCCTTTCTTTCTACCTGAACACATTCAAAGATTATCCCAAATCCAAGTCTTTGAAATGTTCATTTCAATTCCGGTGTGTGTGTGTGTGTGTGTGTGTGTGTGTGTGATATGCCAAACACATGGAGTAGCACCATCAACCCCATACACTAGATTAAATCAGTGGCATGTGATTAAAACATTTTAAAACTTAGGGAATACTAAGTTTTTCCCAAATACCTCTTCATTTTTTTAGGGGTTATTCTGAATCAGGGCCCAAACAAGAAATACACATTGTTAATCTCATCGCTATCACTTAAATCTTTTCATCTGTAGGTTTCTTCCCCTTTTTGTCTTTAATGCCTTGCTGGTTCTTGTTGAGGGAAAGGGATCATTTGGCTTCTTGTATTTCCCAGATTCTGGATTTTGTTGATTGTACCTCATAGTAGTGTTTAACATATTCCTCTCTTCTAGTAATTCCTTTTTTTAAAAGATCTTATTTATTTATTTGACAGAGATCACAAGTAGGCAGAAAGGCAGGCAAAGAGAGAGAGAGGAGTTAGCAGGCTCCCCACAGAGCAGAGAGCCCCATGGGGGCTCGATGCCAGGACCCTGGGATCATGACTCGAGCCGAAGGCAGAGGCTTTAACCCACTGAGCCACCCAGGTGCCCCCCGTTTTTTTTTTTTTTTTAAGATTTTATTTACTTATTTGACAGACAGAGATCATAGGCAGAGAGGCAGGCGGGGCCGGAGGGGTGATGGTGGTGGCGTGGGGGTGGGGAACAGAAAAAAAAAAAAAACCACACCCAATTACCTTTGCAGATGCAATAGAACTAATTCATTATTTTGAAAGCTGTTCAATTTTAAGAGAAGGAATTACACATTTCACCTGCCTTTTCTGGACTGTGTCAAACACGTGTGTACTACTTCAGATGCTCTTTGTCTTGTCTGTGTCTTACTCCAACCACTGCTGTAGCAACAAGGTCTAGGTCGGCTCTATCCAGCTTCATGCAGGAACAACTGCATGTCTTGGTAAGACAGCTGTTTTCTTTTCTTTTCTTTCTTTCTTTTTTTTTTTTTAAAGGTTTTATTTATTTATTTGACAGAGAGAAACCACAAGCAGGCAGACAGGCAGGCAGAGAGAGAGAGAAGGGGGAAGCAGGCTCCCTGCTGAGCAGAGAGCCCGATGCGGGACTCGATCCCAGGACCCTGAGATCATGACCTGAGCCGAAGGCAGTGGCTTAACCCACTGAGCCACCCAGGCACCCCAAGACAGCTGTTTTCATTACTGAGAATATGCTCCTCTCCTCCCTCCTACCCCAGTTCTCTGTGAGCACCAGCGTGGGGATATCCTGAAGTCAATGTTTTGTTGTCTGAGCTTTTACCAGCGAGGGGTAGGAGCTGATATGTGAATTTTACTTTTTTCCCCCCACAAGATGAACTATCCTGAGATCCATATATATTGCTTCTCAGATATCAAGTCACATTGATCAAGCAATCAGGTGCCTAAACCAGTAGCCTGCTGGGTGAGTCTCCCTTCAGTTGGCTTTCTCTGCTTCTCCCATCCCTAGCTTTTTTCTACAGGATCACTTCCCCCAATAATGTCCATGACTCAAGACTCTGCTTCCTGGGAATCCAGGCTAAGACATGTACCAACTGTGTGTCAGGATGACTAAATAGTTGACAAAGAAATTATTCTAGCCAACAAATAAGGATTGACAAAATTTGAATATCGGCATTTTCCAAAACACTAATAAAATATTGGATCAAGGCAATAGTCATCGATGGCCATGAACATCACAGAAAAGATCACTGGACATTATGTGCCATCTGATGGAAATATACACTACCACAAATGGCACATTCTTGCCAAAAAGGGCAAACCTGACTCTGACCAACTTTCTAGATCCAACTACCAGTGTATAAGCATTACTAGAGGGACATCTGGTTGGCTCAATGGGTTAAAGCCCCTGCCTTCGGTTCAGGTCCTGATCTCAGGGTCCTGGGATCGAGTCTTGCATCAGGCTCTCCGCTCAGTGGGAGCCTGCTTCCCCACCTCTGTTTTTCTATCATCATGACTTATGGATATATACATGTACGATATGTTTCAATTCATTGCAGTTATTTTTCCTCTTTTTTAAAAAGATTTTATTTATCTATCTGACAGAGAGAGAGCACAGGGAGGAGTGGCAGGCAGAAGGAGAAGCAGGCTCCCCGCTAAGCCAAGAGCCTGATGTGGGACTCAGTCCCAGGGCCCTGGGATCATGATCTGAGCAAAGGCAGACGCTTAACCAACTGAGCCACCCAGGAGTTATTTTTCTTCTCAAAGCTTAAAATTTATCCCACTTTGGCCGGTGGATGGTGGATGCTTCCACAGATTGGCTCCAGATTCCGTTTGATGTCAATCTGAGTGTTTCTGATAGCTTCCATGGTTCCTCAATTGACAAGATATTCCAGGCTTATTTTGGGTATTTCTTGCCTCTGACAGAAAACCAACCACTTTTCCAAGTAGATCTATTTCCTTTTAAAGAAATATTATATTTAGAGATCACAGTCTGAAATCCTAGAGTGCTTACTCCTACCAGGCTGGTCAGTGTTTGGTGGACATTTTGAGTAGCTAGATCTTGGATTTTTTTTATTTTTATTTTTTTTAATTAGAGAGAGAGCGAGCAGGAGGGGAGGGGCAGAGGGAGAGCAAGAGACATAATCTTAAGCAGGTTCCATGGAGCCTAACATGGGGCTGGATCTCATGACCCTGAGATCATGCTGAGCCTAAATCAAGCGCTGGACACTTAACTGACTGAATCACGCAGGTGACCCTGGAAATACATTTTTTAAGAAAAGTATACCCTAAAGGGTGCCTGTGTGGCTCAGTTGGTTAAGCATCTATCTGTCTTTAGCTTAGGGCATGATCCCAGGGTCCTGGGACGGTGTCTCACATTGGGCTCCTGGCTTAGCTGGAAGTCTGCTTCTGCTTCTGCTTCTTCCTCTCCCTCTGCTGCCCCTCCTTCTTGTGCTCTCTCTCTGTGTCAAATAAAATCTTTAAAAAATATATTGCTTATCGGCTTTGATATTATATTTATTTTTTATACTAAAAAATCTTGATTCTTAAGGCCATTAACATAATTACTTCTTACTACTCTTACTATTGTTATCATTACTGAAAAGCAGTTTTGGGTTTTTTTTTTTAACTTTTAAAAAACATTTCCCATCCTTAGGGTATATACCTAAGGGATGTGTTGTTAAATAATTGTTTTAAATTCACCTGACCTAATTCCCCCCTACGTGGAAAACTGCTGTTTTTTTAAAAAAGGGTACTATCCTTTAGGCTCAATCTACTCACTTTTGCAAAACTTGCTAATAGGTACCCTCAGAAGTCTAGACTAAATGAACTTGAGCTTAATCAGAAGCATGGTCATTCATTTCAGTACTTCTGGCAGAGGTCTGGGTGAGACGGAGGGCAGGAGGGTTTGGCAGTCATATGCAAAGGTGTATTCAATGAACTTACCTAGGAGTTTTTCCTTTGCGTGTGTGGTAAAACACATGTACCGTAAAATTAACCATTTTAACCATTTTTAAGCATGCAATTCAGTGGCGTTAAGTGCATTCACATGTGCAACCAACAGCACGATCTCTCTCCAGAACCTCTTCATCAGACCAAATTGAAACTCTGCATCCATTAAACAGTAAGTCCCTATTACCGTCCCAGCATTTTCAACGTGACTAAGTGCGAGGAGCACCTGCTGGCCCGTTGCAGGCTGGGGCCGCCTTCCCGGCTGAGCAGGGGTTGCCGCGGTGACTAAGCAGGCTCTCGCGTTTGCGCTCCCGCCCTCACCTATTGTCCCAGCGGGAGGAACCGGTATTTCCGGATTGGGGCCTCCGACCCTGTGATCCTGGCTAAGGGTGAAGTTCACGGGGGAGGGGAACGGAAGCTGATCATAAAAGTTAACTTTCCACCGACGTGAACAACCTGCCTCTCCCCCCACGCCCAAGCACAAACAAAGACCCCAGCGCCACCGAGCACGTACAACAGTGGCCCCAACCATCCTTTCCGTGCTCCTGTGAAGGGTCGTGTAGCTAACCCCCTCCTAGCCCACACCCCTGGAGGGGATCAGAAAGCCGACGCGAGAACGAATAAAGCAGCACATCGAATCCCTTTTGCCCCTGGGCGGAAAGAAAGCACAGTGGCAGTTTGGCAGGGAAGGGGAGGGGAAGGGGAATGGATGCCCGGGCTGGGGGCCAGGTGGTCCCTGCGACCACTGCTGGGTGGCCCGTGCGAGCCCCCCACCCCCAAGTCGTTGCGAACACCCCGAAGTACAGCTGCAGTAAGCCTCGTCTCTTGGCCAGACTGGCGCACCTGGCACCCTCGGGGTCTCCGGGAAGCGGGTGACGGCCGCAGCCCACCCTCCTCCCCTCCGCGCCGCCGCTCTCTGGCTCTCCGCCGCCCACTCCCCCTGCCCCCACCCTAGATATATATATTTTTTTCCTCCCAAACCTCCAAACAGGAAATAGCTCGAGTCCACAATAATACACAGGAGCAGCGACCGCGGCCAGTCGTGCCCGCCCATTCCCTGGGCAGCGTCCCGCACTCCGGCCCGGGCCAGGCGCCACCAGCGACGAGCGCCGGCGGCGCAGGGGACACCCGCCCTGCAGCCGGCGTCGCGTCGGAGCGCGCCCCTGGGACCCGCCCTCGTCCTGCGCACGACCCCGGCGACTGCGGCCGCCCCCAGCCCGCAGGCGAGTACCCTCCCCCCTCCCCTCCCCTCCCCTCCCCGGCCCCCGAGCGCCCGCCCCGCGGCCGCCAGGGCCCCGGCGTCGCGGGGATGCCGCCACCCGTCGCGCCTCTGCGAGCGAGGGACTTGGCGGGGTCTGGCGGTGCACTGGCGCCCTGGGTCGGCGTGCGAGCGGAGCTGAGGGGCAGCGACAGTACATGCGAGTTGATGCCCGCCCCCCCATCTCCCTGTGGATTCGGGGTGTACTTTATTGGGCACGATTTTTTCCTTTCTGGGATGCTTAGCGGACTTCTGGCTCTGGGTCCTCCCGGGGGACGACGGCGCATCATAGGGTTTCTCTTGGGGGATCGTCCGGAAGTGGGTTTTAGCCGGCACCTGGGGCAGCTCCAGGTGCCCCGCGGCCACCGTCTCTTTCCTACCTGGACTGACGCCTTCTCCCCCAAGGAACAGGGACCGTTTCACTTTCTGTTGAGCTTCTCTTGAACCAGGATAGAAGGGCCTCTGGTTTCTGTTGGCGCAGCCAGCTTTAAGGGGGCAGGAGCTGGTGCCGTGGGGCCGAGGGCGGCGCGGGTTAGTTGCGAGCAGTTGGGGATCGCCTGCGGAGTCTCGGGCGGGTCTCAGCCACGGGGCCTGCACACCCCACACCGCCGGGAGCCCGGGACTGCACACTCCCGGACGTGCCCGCGGGCCCGAGCTGCCCGCCGAGCCGCGATCTGTGTCCCCAGCGCCCGAGAGCCTTCCAGGGTCTCCCCCTTCCCTTTAACATGCGGGGCGCTGTCGGTGCTCAAGGCTGCGGGGTTCTATAGGGAACTAAGTCAGCACCGAGTTGGGGATCTTTATGTTGGATAAAGGCCACTGAATTCCAGGCATTCTTCGAGCTCGAGAAGGGCATTCTCGGCTGTTTTGAAGTCTGGGCGAGGGCTGTCTGCGAAACTGCCTCTCTGACAACTCTCCTCGTCGTCTGCGGCGGCTTCCTAGTCCCGGGGGTGGGTGGGGACACTTGGGAAGCCCCCTGCGCGCCAAGGCTTTCTGGGTGTTTCTCAACGCATTTTTACGAACGGTGGTTGGCAGGTAACTTCCCTTCCGAACCAGTTCACCTGAAAGGTGTGGTCAGCCCTCCTCATTTCCTGGCGGGGGCCCGTGGTTCTGGACCGGGCTCTGGGGCCTTGCGGGTTCAACTGAGGCTGTGAGCATCGGCGCCTTCACCTGGGGGCCTGCGACAGTGGATCCGCACCTGCTGGGTTGTGAGCCCCTGGGGGACGTTTGCACACTAACGTGTGAAAAGCACCGGCCTCGGGTATCTTGGGGCGAAGTGTTCTGTCCACTGTGAAGGAGTGATTTACAACACGCTCCCGCACATTTTCGTCAAGTCCTACATCAGAACCTTCATTTTGCCAAAGCAGGACAAACACCCTTAAGCAGCCTGGGTCACAGCCCCTCCCCCTCAGGGTCAGGCTCCTCAGCGAGATCTGGACATGGGCCTGTGAATTTTTTTTGTTTCTGGGTACTTTTATTCTTTGACTGTTGTTATTTTTTAAGCTATTTAAATTCGGCTAATTACCATATAATGTATTGTTGGTTTCAGAGGCACGGATCTGTGATTACAGAGCACCCACACCTGGTGCTCATTACATCCCATGCCCTCCCTACTGTCCGTCCCCCGGGTACACCATTCTCCCGCCCCCTTCTCTGTTATTACTATGATAAAATATACATATCATGAAATTCAGCATTTTAACCCTTTTACGTGTACGATTCGGTAACATTACGTACACTGACAGTGCAACCATCCCAACTCTTCGTTTCCAGAACTTTTTCATGGTTCGGAACAAAAACTCTACCCATTAAACAATAGCCCATTCTCCCCTCTCTCCAGCCGCGCACATTCTGTATATTTTAAATGATATTTTTTGTAGGGTGGAGAAAGGTTGGATCGGAATGTAAAGTAAAAAGGAAGATCAGATTCACAGAGTTTGTATAAACATGTAGAGATTCCTGGGTCACTGTTCTGTGGACACGGCACCGGAGCGCCAGGTTTTTGGAGTGCATGTGCTTTCTTTTAATAGAGACAGTCAGAAAGCCATGAGGGTTTCCTTTTTGTTTTGGCTCCAAAAGAATGGAGCTACCCAGGGCTCAGACTATATGCACATTCATAACTAGATGCCCGATGACATTTATCTCTATGCTTCCTTTAACTGGCTTTATTTTAAGATTTTATTTATTTATTTGATAGAGATGACAAGCAGGCAGAGAGAGAGAGGAGGAAGCAGGCTCCCTGATGAGCAGAGAGCCCGATGCGGGGCTCCATCCCAGGACCCTGAGATCATGACCTGAGCTGAAGGCAGTGGCTTAACGCACTGAGCCACCCAGGCACCCCTAACTGGCTTTATTTTAGGTAGCCTGTTTATATATATATATTTTTTTTCCACAGTGACTCAGACACATTTTTGAAAGTAGTTGGAATAAACCTTAAGGAAAAAGTTGTTGCTTGGTATATAAAGGAGGAGGTCACAGCAAGACTTCAGAAAGCAGATTTGAAATAATTTTCCCAAATATCCCAAACTACGTATTTTGTTTCTGCTTTCATCCTGAATGAGTGAAAATGTTGTGAAAATGTTCTTATAATTGAAGGAAAGCCTGGGAATAATGAAAGTCATTTGCCTGCATCTGCTTAAAATTGCCCAGCTTGTGACGTGAGGACATGCATTTCAGTGCGAACACAAGTGTGAATTGACAAACTAATAAGAGCGGTTTCATCCATGAGCTAAGAGCCTCATTGTTACGGATCAAGGATATGGGTTCAGGGTGCCTGGCTGGCTCTGCAGGGAGAGCGTGCCACTCCTGGGGTTTGTGAGTTGGGGTACCCCCATGTTGGGTGTAGAAATAACTTAAAAATAAAATCTTTAAAAATTAGTTTAAAAATCTCTAAAAAAAAAAAAAGAATGTGATTTCGAATATGTAAGTGATCAAGGATATTGGGAAGATTTACTGACTAGCTGATGAGTGGGAGATCCTTCAGCTTCTTCCCAACATTCTTTTTTCTTTTACTAAGACACTTGACTTTTCCTGTGTTAAGACTTTTATCGGAAAGAAGCTATCGACTTGTAGACAGGAACTTACAGCTTCCTTTGCCTGAAAAAAATCCCTTTGAAATGATGAATAAAAGATCATTTAAATGGGCAAGGTTAGACAAAAATTCTCCCTCTTGAGGATATTCTTGTACTCACAGAAATTCAGATTGTTGTTCCCTCGTAATTGTAGGAAGACTGAAGAGAAAAGGTTTCCTTTCTTCCGCTGAGTTCTCTTCTGAAATAGCAATATGGTTCAGAGTTTTATTTGGTGAACAAATGCTGGGTGTTTTTTTTTTTTTTTTTTAAAGATTTTATTTATTTGACAGACAAAGATCACAAGTAGGCAGAGAGGCAGGCAGAGAGAGAGGAGGAAGCAGGCTCCCCGCTGAGCAGAGAGCCCGATGCGGGGCTTGATCCCACGCTCCTGGGATCATGACCTGAGCCAAAGGCAGAGGCTTTAACCCTCTGAGCCACCCAGGTGCCCCTGGTTTTTTGTTTTGTTTTGTTTTGTTTTGTTTTAAAGATTTTATTTATTTATTTGACAGAAAGAGAGAGACCACAAGTAGGCAGAGAGGCAGGCGGGGGTGGGGTGGGAAACAGGCTCCCTGCTGAGCGGAGAGTCTGATTCGGGGCTTGATCCCAGGACCCTGTGATCATGACTCGAGCTGAAGGCAGAGGCTTAACCCACTGAGCCACTCAGGCCACCCACAAATGCTGTTTTGTAGTCCATACATGAGGAAAAAATTCCTCAGAATGTGTTCAAACGTGAATGGTTTTTTCAGTGATGCCAGGGGAATCATTTAGGGCGGTTAGTAAAAATGGATGACGTCATCCCTCTTAAGATCTGAAGTTCATTATCCTGAATGTTTGAAAGAACCCACTGGTCTCCATAGGAGAGATCAAGGCATTGGACTATTGGACTTAGAGTCCATGCCTACTGCAAATTAGGTACTTTCAGATACATTCTCATTAAATCTTTATAATGACTTTGAGAGAGGTAGTTCTTTTCCCCCATTTTACAGATGAGAAAACTGAAGCCACTTGTGGTGTTCCTACTCTAGACCATGTAGAATTGTTCTTCCATGTAGAATCGTCCCTGCCTACAAACTCCCCTTCACCTCCAAGAAGCTATGTATTCATTAATATCTTTTGGAATATCAGGTACTACAATACACTAGGTCCTTAGGCAAATAAAAAGATGAGCCAAAACGGAAATAAATTCCCAAAGAGCAAATGATTTAAAATCGAAGGATTCTTTCCACGGTACCACAAGACCTGTGATGAGTGAGGAGTTAGATAATCCTTGACTAGACTGTAGCATTATTGTGGCTCGGCGAGATGTGGGCATTCTCCTTACTGAACTCAGTCAGCCTTGCCATCTCTGCAGACTGGCCAGTCAGTGTCTGTGTGGCATCCTGAGAGGAGTCCTAAAGGAAGGGCACAGGGTCTAGGTGCAGGACTGACATCTGCCCGGAACAGCTCAGAGACTCTGAGTTAGGGGCAATTATCTCCCTTTAAGATTACAGTAAGAAGGGGTGTTTCGGTGGCTCTGTGGGTTAAAGCCTCTGCCTTCCGCCAGCTTGGTCATGATCCCAGGGTTCTGGGATCAAGCCCCGCCTCCGGCTTTTTGCAGGGCAGGGAGCCTGTTTCCTCCTCTCTCTCTCTGCGTGCCTCTCTACTTGTGATCTCTGTCTGTCAAATAAATAAATAAAATCTTTAAAAAAAAAAGATTACAGTAAAGACTGCAATGAACCTTATTTGTAAAAGTGCTTGTAAATTTTAAAAAGATAGTAGAAATTGATCTCTTATTTTCATTTGGGAGAAATTTATAATGCAAAAAAGAAAGAAGAAGCTACCTATTTGAGGTACCTAATACTTTTTAGGTAACTGAATCTATAATTCTCTTCTTGCTTTAGGCCATTAAAAAATAACCTTATTGGGACCTCTGCATGGCTCAGTCGGTTAAGCATCTGACTCTTGATTTTGGCTCAGGGCATGGTCTCAAGGGTTGTGAGGTCGAGCCCCTTGTCCAGCTCTGCACTGATTAAGATTCTCTTTCTCCTTCTCCATCTGCCCCTTCACAGAAAAATACTATTAATACATTGTTTTTATATACAATATATTGTCTGTATTTTATTGGGGTCATCTTCCTGTACCCCATGCAGGCTACTGATAGATATTTTGCATGAGGTAGTTCATTCTGTTTTTTCTTTCCCAAGCTGCCCGGCAGTGTTGTGCACCATCCTAACATAGAGAATTACCTTCACACTCTACAGTCACAAGTCCGTCATGGATTTTAAAAATACCTGTTGCATTTTGGAAGGCCCGCCATATCGAACTTGGGTTGTGCTGTTTTGTTCCTGCCTTATTGGTAAAGGTAGGCGGTGTTGTGAGAAATAGGAAGTTAGGCTGGATTTGGAAACGTTGGAGAATTGTTGGAGACAGCCACAGGAGAAGCAGGTGGAGTGTGGAGGGCGGTGGTTCCCAAGCACTGGCTGCGTCTGGATCCCCCGGATGGCTTGTCCAAACACAGATCCGCAGCCCGCTCCCTGTTTTTAGCTTCCGACTTGGTAGGTCGGGGTGGGGCTTGAGGATCTGCCTGTCTAAGGAGTTTTCCAGCAGCGCTGATGCTGCTGGGCTGGGGCTGGTGTGTGGAGAACCAATGGTTGGGAGGCATTTGGAAATGTCAGATTGGAGCGAGAGTGGGGGAAGGGACAGAGCTGGAGGGCAGCGGGGGGCCCTGGGCAGACAGGAGCTTGGTGGAGCCAGGGAAGGGGGTAGCATCCGAGGGAGGCAGACCCAGGTGCCAGGAGCTGAAATGTGGGGATATGGTGGGCGGGGGTGGCTGGAGGAAGAGAAGAAGCCTCTGGGATAGGGAAAGCAGGGGCAGAAGGCTCTGAGGAGACCAAAGCCAGCTGGGACCCACAAACTCCATGTAAACTGGGGAGTAAGGGCCTGTCTGGGGCGTTGGTTGCAGAGGAGGGAGGCACAGGGCTGTCATGGTAGTGGGTGCTGTAGCTGTAGGCCTGGCCTTCCCACCCCTTCCAGGAAGCCCAGCGTTACCGGGCGGTGGGATGTGCTGCTTGGGGACCACAGGGTCAAGTGCGAACTTTCCTCATCAGACCAGGGGCCCCTTTAGTCCCTCCGGCCACAGTCCTGGAGTCAAGACTGACCCCTCTCCCTGTTCTTGCCTGTCACCACCAGCCACACTCCGCCTAGAACCAAGCAAGGTGAGCCTTGTCAGCCTGGAGCAAGAGCCCTTTATGCAGGTAGTGGCCTCGAATTTTCCTTCTCTTCCTTTCATGTATTTGCCGCTCAGCCTAATAGCTTTAGGATCTGTGCCACTATGGGCCCAGTCTCCTTAGCGTGACTGGGTATAAGCCGATTCAGAGCGTGGGTGCTGACGTCTGGGTTATGAAGGTCAGCTTGGCTACAGAAGACAAAGCCAAGGACAGTGGCTGCCCAGTGCTCTGGCTCTTCCGAAGCTGAGCTGTGCTCCACTCTTCCTGCTGGTTTCGTGCCGTCCAGACAAACATGCCCTCATTTTATTTTTACATTTAATTTTAAAGGAATCTTCATTGTATCTGAGGATGCAGAGCATCTCTTGGGTTTTGGAAGAAAGCCAAACACTGCCCAGAGTGTTCTAGGTTATCATTTGGGAGAACCTGTCCTTAGTAGAGGAGAGGGTTCACGGTCAGTGGCTGTGAACTAGCTGCTCGGCTCTGCCTGGCACTTGCTGGTCGGCCAGGGGCTGAGTTAGCCCCATCTATTCGGACTTGTCTGTCTGTCCCCAATCCCACTCAGCCAGTTGCACACCTTTGCATTCCAGCCCGGCCCCTGTGGCCTCTCCTCCTTTCGCAGACAGGACTGGACAGGAACATTTCACAATGCTGCTCCTGTGCAGAGACAATGTCTTGGCATCCCAAGGACCACCCCCAGTTTCAGTGGTGGGTAAGAGGACTCAGAGGACTTAGCACAGAGTGATCGCGGTGATGATTACAGTCAGGGATCCAACGGGAAATCAGCAAAGGGAGAAGGCGCCCAGAGCCGAGTCTGGGACTTGCTCCATCGGCATTCTCTGCAGAGCAGGTACCAGAAGTTCAGGTTCCCCAAAGGAAAGCTGGTGTTAGGATGAATTACACTGTTTGTGCAAACAGTTTAGGGAGTGAGGCACTCTCATGGGCCCTGGGAATGGTGGGAACCTTCACCAAGTCCAGGTTTCCAGACTCCAGCCGAGGGCCAACCTTCTAAGCATCCTTTCAAAGGGTGTTGAGAGTTTGTGCACTGATGGGATGAGGGTGGAGGGGAGGGAGGTAGCAGAAGCCCCCGTGCTTGGGGAGGGGTCTGCCCATGCGGCGTGAGTCCAGTCCAGCACCGCAGGGAGCTTTTCTCTGTCTGACCAAAGTGAGAGGGGGCAACCACTTGTGGTTTGCACACAGATCTTGGTTTAAGAATGATTTCTAGGATTCCTTCATCAAAGGGACGAAGAAGGGCAGTAGTGCACATTAGGAAAGAGTTCAAGGGGCGCCTGGGTGGCTCCGTGGTTTGGGCTGCTGCCTTCGGCTCGGGTCATGATCTCAGGGTCCTGGGATCGAGCCCCGCATCGGGCTCTCTGCTCCACAGGAAGCCTGCTTCCCTCTCTCTCTCTCTCTCTCTCTCTCTGCCTGCCTCTCTGCCTACTTGTGATCTCTGTCTGTCAAATAAATAAATAAAATCTTAAAAAAAAAAAGAAAAGAAAAGAGTTCAAAGCCCTGTTCATTCATTCATTTCATTATTACTTAAAAAAAAAAAAAAAAAAAAACATCTCGGGGGTCCTGGGTGGCTCAGTCAGTTAAGCATCCGGACTCCCATTTCGGCTGGGGTTGTGGTCTCACAGTCCCGAGATCTAGCTCTGCCTGGACTCCACACTCAGCGGGGAGTCTGCTTGGGATTCTTTCTCTCCCTCTCCCTCTGTTCCTCCCAGCCCGACTCTCTCTCTCTCTAATAAATAGAATCTTTAAAAAAAAAGTAGCCTCTACCTCCGGTGTGGGGCTTGAACTCACGACTTTGAGATCAGGAGTCACTCCCCCCATGCACTCAGGTATCCTTTTTTTTTTTTTTTTTTAAAGATTTTGTTTATTTATTTGACAGAGAGATACACAGCGAGAGAAGAAACACAAGCAGGAGGAGTGGGAGAGGGAGAAGAAGCAGGCTTTCCCACTGAGCAGGGAGCCCGATGTCAGCTTGATCCCAGGACCCTGGAATCATGACCTGAGCCAAAGGCAGAGGTTTTAACCCACTGAGTCACCCAGGTGCCCCTCTGGTATATTCTTAACACACACTGTTAATGCCTGTACTCTACCAGGCAATGTGCCAGGTCCTAGAGACATAGCAGTGAGCACAGCAGAGTCTCTGCCCTCATGAGACCCACCTTCTAGAGGGAGACAAGTAAGTGGCAATTACATTTCATTATGATGGCAACATACCAAAGGCCCAAGGCACCTACCCAGGCTTAGTGGGTGTAGGAAAGCATGAATTTTACAATCAGGCCAGCCTAGGTAGGAATCACACCTCTACAACTTATTGCCAGTGTGGCCGTGGGCAAACTGCTTAGTCACGTGGTGCCTGACTGTCTCCATCTGAAAACAGGGAGACGTTATAACCACTTCTTAAGCTGGTTGTGAAAATCGAACAAGGTAAATGCATGTAGAACTCTTATCTCAGTGCCTGGATCAGTGGACATGTTCGCTACATTGATGGTTTAGTGGCGTCTAGGCAGGGGAGAGGCTCTGTGTACACTCTGCACCTGCCTCCCTCCGGCCCTGGACTCAGCAGTGCTCGCTCTGCTTACTGGTCTGGGAACGCTCTTCCCAGCGTTGTGCTTTTCTGGCCCTTGGGGTTACTTTCCTGTCTGCCCGAGATGCTTCAGATCTTTTTGTCAGCCTAAGTAGATATCTGCATTTTATTAAGACCTAACCGGAGTACCTTACCTGTGAAGGTTTTTCCAAGCCAGGATGCTCAGACAGCATTGTCCCCTCTCTTTGTCACCCTAAAGTCACTCATGTCCCTATTACAGCATACAGTTGTCCCTCCCTCCATTAGACTGGGTGATTCTTGAGGTCAGGGAGCCTGGGTTTTGTCTGTATGTCCATCGTCAATCAGTGTTAGACAGGGAGTGGCTCAGTGGTTGTCCAGGGAGTGAATGAATGAGTGAGTGTTGGGTTCGACTAGAAAACTCAGTAGGAAATGGACAGCGTCAACAAGATAGGCCTCTGCCCTCAGAGCAGAGCTTACAGTCTGGTCGGGGAGGCGATGGTAAACAAGTAAATACAAATATGTAATTAGAGACCGAGGAGTGACACGGGACAGCAGTCTGGCCCAGCTGTAGGCACATGGGCAGCTGGAACAGGGAGACAGACGCGGTCCGAATGCTGATGCCCTGAGCTGTGTGCCCTCGCCCTGGACGATGCTGGAGGCTGGACGGACTGGTCAGGCAGGGGCCACACCAGGAGAGCCAGGAGTCCTCCAGATGGGAATAGATAGGCAGATCAAAGGCTAGTGGCGCCACAGCTGCCAAAGGGCAGGACCGAGAGGAGATCTCAGTGGACACTTGGGGAGTCGAAGTGGTCCACGCCAGAGCACTGAGAATGGGTTTAGGAACCCAGAGCTGATTGGGGGGTGGCACCCATGGAGCCGAAAGACCTGTCTGAGCGGGGTCTAAGACCTTAGTCCATTCAGGCTTCCGGAACAGGAGGCCATCGACTGGGGCACTTCCACAGACATTTATTTTTCACGGTTCCGGAGGCTGGGAGAGAGAAGGGTCCCAGCAGAGTGGGGTTCTTGGTGCGGGTCCTCTTCCTGGCTTGCAGAAGGCCACCTTCTCACTGTGTGCTCCCATGGTTTTTCCGGGGTGTATGAACATGGACAGAGACCATGATCTCACTCCTCCTCTTCCTAGGATGACATTATCCTGCTTCATGACCTCATCTAAATCGAATTTACCTCCCAAACACCCCACCTCCACGCACCATCACCCGGGGGATTAGGGCTTCAATTTCAGAATTTTAGAGAGACATAGTCCATTAAACCTGGACCAGTAAGTATTTGCTGAGTAGAGAGCAGTAGCACTTCCTATGGTCCAGGCCCTAAGAGCTTTGCGTGTGTTCATAAAATTTCATTCTCCCCCAATCCTTACAAGTGGGTGCTATTATCATCCCTTTGAGGGGGATCCCCTTGAGGCTCAGAGAATTTAAAAGACTTGCCGAGGCCACTCAGCTAATTAAGTGCAAAGCTGGGATTCAAACACATGCAGTCTGGTTCTTGAGGGCAGGGTCTTAACCATTATGCCTTGCTGCCACCCCCTTTTTTTTTTCTTTTTTGAAAGATTTTATGTATTTACTTGAAAGAGAGACAGCGAGAGAGGAAACACAGCGGGGGTCAGGGGGAGTGGGAGAGGGGAGAAGCAGGCTTCCCGCTGAGCAGGGAGCCCCAATGTGTGGCTTGATCCCATGACCCGAGCCAAAGGCGGACGCTTAATGACTGAGCCACCCAGGTGCCCCACCTTGCTCCCTCTTAATAAGGAAGTAAAACCCAGTATTACTGGGTATCTGTCATACGCTGGTTCCTGAGCAAGAAGTATTAGAGATACAAAAATGAATAGGACATTGTACCTACCTTCCGGGCCATTACAGAACACTCAGGGAGACAGACCTGTAAAAACATAATTTTTTGAAGCCAGTTAAAAATGTGTTGAGCCCAACAAGAAACTGTCTCTTACTTTTCCTATGGTACATAGAACCACTGGTGGAGAGAAGTGTTCTCCTATTTCAAATGTTTCCAATGACTGGTGCTCACAAAAAAATCTATTGTTTAGGAAATAGTGGGCTGAGTCATCAAATTAAAATCTGCTTTTTATTGTTAGTAGCGTGTACAGTGTAATGAGAATAATTACATGATGGCAACAGGTACTCTCAGCTTTGTAATACCATCACAATACAATTTGGGAAAAAGCAGAACCAGTTACGTAAAAGAAACTTTTTTAAACAAAAATTTAGGATAGTTTCAAAATATTTTTTTTTAAAGATTTTTATTTATTTATTTGACAGAGAGAGATCACAAGTAGGCAGAGAGCCTGATGTGGGGCTCGATCCTAGGACCCTGAGATCATGACCTGAGCTGAAGGCAGAGGTTTAACCCACTGAGCCACCCAGGTGCCCAGTTTCAAAATATTTTATAGGAAGGTTTGCTTTTTAAATTTTTTTATTTTAGTTTTTAAAAGATTTTATTTATTTATTTGACAGAAAGAGAGAGCAAGAGAGGGATCACAAGCAGGGTGAGTGGGAAAGGGAGAAGCAGGCTTCCCGCCATGTGGGGCTCCATCCCAGGGCCCTGGGATCACAACCTGAGCCGAAGGCAGAGGCTTTAACCCACTGAGCCACCCAGACGCCCCTATAGGAAGGTTTTATTTATTTATTTTTTTGAAAATTTTTATTTATCCATTTGATAGAGAGAGATCACAAGTAGGCAGAGAGGCAGGCAGAGGGGCCGGGGGGAGCAGGCTCCCTGCTGAGCAAAGAGCCTGATGCGGGGCTTGATTCCAGGACCCTGGGTTCATGACCCAAGCTGAAGGCAGACACTTGACCACTGAGCCACCCAGGCGCCCCATAGGAAGGTTTTAAATGAGAAGCCGATCCTGAGTAAGTGGTCGCCGGCAGGTACAGCAGACCCTTGCACTGACTTCCCACAGGGGCCGAGTGCTGTCTGCCGGCCTCTGTCTTTCTCCGTTGGGCACGTGTGATGCAGTTTTGAGCTCCCGTTTTAAGGGATTCAGCTTCTGCTACCAGAGGTCGGCTCATTCTCACAGTATCAGACATTGGTGCATCTTGAACATGGAAGATTTTTTTTCCTAGGTGGTTTGTTATGAAGCCTGGGCAGGACCAAATCGCAGGCTGGACATGGCCAGGCCACCAGGTACTTCTGGGCTTTTGTCTTTTAACATCACAGGGCAAAACCTGAGCGGAGTTTTACAGTTTTTTCACTTTAGGCAGTGTTATGAGTTGAATCGCATCCCCCACTGCCCCCGAAATTCACATGTTGGAGTCCTAATGCCTCGTCCTTAAGAATGTGACCTTATTTGGAGATAGGGTCTTTACAGAGGTAATCCAGTTAAAATGAGGTCGTTAGGGTGGGCCCTAACCCAATATGACTGGTGTCCTTATAAGAGGAGGACGCTTGGACACAGACGTTCACAGTGTAAAGTCACCGGGAGAAGACAGCCTTCCACAAGCCAAGGACAGAAGCCTGCGTCGTGGTCCTAGAATGAACCAACCTGTCCACACCTTGGTCTCAGCCTCCAGAACCATGAGCTGAATAAATTGTAAGATTTCTGTTGGTTAAGCGCCCTAGTCTGTGAACTTTGTCAGAGCAGCCCTCGAACACTCACTCAGGCAGCCTAAGAAATTCTCCCTGAAACCAGGTGAACCGTTTAAACAGCAGCTGTCACAGCACACTCCACCTTCTCCCCCTCATATCCCGGCACAGCGAGCCTGGGGGTCACATAATCAGGTCGTGCTGCCTTCAGCTCCCCTGTGTCCTCTGGGTTCACCAGGACTGTAGCTTCAGGGCTGGACGAGGCTCCTCCATGCGGCCCCGCTCTGAGGCTGTGTGTCCAGCACAGCCAGAGCCGTGGTCACTGAGCAGGGATCCGCCTGGAACCGGACCCGTATCTGACAGCCAGGTGGGCCGCTCCTGCCGAGCGCTGGGGCCGGTCCCCGTCAATGTGGAAGTCAACCCTTCTCGAACGCCAGGACTCCTCCTTTCCTGTAATTAATCTCTTACATGGCCCAGAGGACCCACCCTATCCTCTGCATAAGCTTAAACACATAATGTAAACTCTGTGTTTCCAGTTTTGAAAGATTGAAGCAGAAAGTACTTGCGAGTGCAGAAGGAGGGGTAACCTAGCCCTGTCTGAGGGCAGGCGTGGTGGGGAGAGGAAAAGAAGATAACGCACACTTACGTGGTATGTGCTATGGGCCGTGTGTTACATGTGCTGAATGCTTCACACGGGATAACTGATTTCATTTTTCAAACAATCCTATGAGGTCAGTGCTATTATTAACCCCCTTTGCAGGGATGCCTGGGTGGCTCAGTTGGTTAAGCAGCTGCCTTCGGCTCAGATCATGATCCCAGCATCCTGGGATCGAGTCCCGCATCGGGCTCCTTGCTCAGCAGGGAGCCTGCTTCTCCCTCTGCCTCTGCCTGCCATTCTGTCTGCCTGTGCTCGCTCTCTTCCCCCAACTCTCTGATAAATAAATAAAATCTTAAAAAAAAAAAAACAAACAAAACCCTTTGCAGATGAAAAAGCTGAGGCAAAGGGAGATTCAGTGACTTGACCAAGATCACAGAGCTAGTTAGATGGGGAGCTGGACTTCAGTCCTGGGCAGTGTGGCGCCCCAGTTCATGCTGGGGGCGGAGGGCTGTGTTAGCAGGGGGTGGTGGGATTGTGTGAACCTCACTTCCCAGCTGCGGGCAGCTGACCGCTGTGTCTCAGCGTTCCGAGCTTTTCCAGCCAAGTTCCAGAGACTCTGCCCCTTTCCTGAAGTTGCAGAGCAGATACCCTAACCCAACTAATGGCAAGCCTTTCTTGACTCAAGCCAGCTCCTGTCAGCGTTCCAAATTCTGTGCCTCCTCGCTCATCTGTGCCCAAGCAAGAGAATCTCTAGAATCCTACAACTCTAGGTTCAGAGTAGAAACGTAACACGAACACAGTTTCTTCCAAAAGCAACTGGGAACAGACTTCCTGCACATAAGGAGTGGAAAGTTTTTTATTTCTTGGGAATGAGGAATCCACAGATTACTACGTATGCACATTTTTGGGGAAGAGTAGTTAATTAAGTGATTCTAATGTTGACTATTACTTATTCCATAGCAGAGGTTAAAAATCTGGGGACTGTTATAAGGTAGAGCCTCTGTAGTTGGTGGGTACCACGTGAGTGGGCCACCAAGTCCCTGTGTTCTCTTTTTCAGGGTTTCTATCACTCACTCCAGCCCCTGGGTTCCTGTTCCTTTCAGCCTGACTTTTTTTTCAGTCTCTGATTTTTCCCTACACCACTCGGTCTTGGGCTTTTCTGGTTCTTTAACTGCGTGTTGAAGGAAGTTGTGGCTGCATGGGAGGGTCAAAAGTTTGTAAGTGCACCCGTGCTTGACTGTAGAGAAGTGAGGATTAGGAAGGTTTCTTTCTTTCTTTCTTTCTAAGATTTTTATTTATCCATTTGACAGATCACAAGTAGGCAGAGAGGCAGGCAGAGAGAGAGGAGGAAGCAAGCAGAGAGCCCTATGCGGGGCTCGATTCCAGGACCCTGGGATCATGAACGGAGCTGAAGGCAGAGGCTTTAACCCACTGAGCCACCCAGGGGCCCCTAGGAAGGTTTCTTGAAGAGGTCTTGGGAGTGGAAGAAGGACAGATGGCGGAGGTGGACGGAGGGACGAGACGAGAGGTGCTGGATGCATCTACATCACCCCCAGGCATTACTAAAACCATCGCTGTTTTGGTCTTACTCCAGTTTGACAGATGATGAAACAGGTTCAGAAGGGTCATGTGGTCATGTAACTTGTTGGGATCACTAGGTGTTGAACAGCAGAGGTGGGACTCAGATCCAGTCTTGCCACGTACGCACAGCTCTCTTGGCCCGTGTCGTGGGGCTGGTGTGAGTGGGCACCAGGGGACCGGGTGAGCGTGGCGTCCGGGTCACACGCCAGGCAAACCAGGAGGAGGATGCAGGAAACAGGAAAGGGCAGGAGGCAGCCGTGGCTGCGGGTGGGCCAGGGGGCGATTGCAGACACGGACTGGGCTGGGTGGAAGGAGAGGATTAGAACAATGGATTTGGTGGCATCCCGTTGAAGGTAATGGTTTAAATAAACCCCAGAGAGAGTGCATTCTGGCGACTGTGAAGAGAGCAGGCCGGTTTGGGCAGAGGCAGGCGAATCTAAGAGAGCCCCAGCTAGTGTTCGCGAACTCTGGTGATGCTGCTATGTCATGGAGCCTGTTTTTCTTACAGTGTTCTCATAGATCACCTGAGTAGCAAACATGTAAAATATATTATATATGACGGTATTAAGGGGACAGAAAATATATGCATGAAGTCATATGATTTATTTGCAGTAAAGCTTTAAAAAAGAAATCGTGGTTTCCCTCACTCTTCTACTTTTAGTTAGAGCTTTTTCCGGCTCCCTGAAAAGCAGACCACACCCTGTAAAACAGCCCGTTTGGGACATTAGTTCATTTCCACTTGTATACTTCTAAAGCACAGGAACGGTTAAAATACCCAGGGAAGAAGAATGTCCCCTGTTTTCTTCCAGAAGAAATAAAGTAGAAATAATCAGATCAAGGGAATACACCCGTCTGATCTGTGAATTTTTATGTTCAACTTTAATCATTCAGGCTAAAGTGCCCTTGAGTATCCTAACTTAAAAGCTTTTTTGGATCGTGTAGACTTAAAGTCATTTTTTTAAATAGATAAGTGATTTTTAATCAGATGGTTGTAGTTGTAAAGAATTTCTAGAATTCTAAGGGAATTAACTAAATAAATACATATTTCTGAAGAGTTTCCGGAGTTACAGAGAAAATGCCATATAAGTACATATTTGGATGGGGGTATTTTGGCTAGATTTTTGTTTTCTGTGTTATTGTCCTTAAGTACTCTTATGAAGGCGTTCGCACATAGATGACAATTATTTTTTAAAGGTTTTATTTATTTATCTGACAGAGAGAGGGTAAGCACAAGCCGGATAAGTGGCAGGCAGAGGAAAAGGGAGAAGGCTCAATGAGGGGCTAGAAACCAGGACCCTGGAACTATGATCTGAGCTGAAGGCAGGCGCTTAATGACCGAGCCACCCAGGCACGCCAGAGAGGAAAGTTTAGACTTTGTTCTCTCTAATGGGGCACCCCAAGATGACAATTTTTTAAAAGGGCTAAATAGGGGCACCTGGGTGGCTCAGTGGGTTAAAGCCTCTGCCTTCAGCTCAGGACCCTGGGATTGAGCCCCACATCAGGCTCTCTGCTCAGCAGGGAGCCTGCTTCCTCCTCTCTCTCTCTGCCTACTTGTGATCTGTCAAATAAATAAATAAATTTGTTTTTTTAAAAAGGGCTAAATAAATAAATTATAAAACAGGAAAATCTCGGGGCGCCTGGGTGGCTCAGTGGGTTAAGCCGCTGCCTTCGGCTCAGGTGATGATCTCAGAGTCCTGGGATCAAGTCCCACGTCGGGCTCTCTGCTCAGCAGGGAGCCTGCTTCCCCATCTCTCTCTCTCTGCCAGCCTCTCTACCTACCTGTGATCTCTCTCTGTCAAATAAATAAAATCTTAAAAAAAAAAATTTGTTTAAAAAAAAAAACAGGAAAATCTCATTTATAGAAGAAAAGCAGATTCTTTCTAATTATTTGCTAAGGCAGAATTCTCTTCCTCATGAAAGACCCAATTTTGGTTTTGTATAAGGTCATCATAGATAAGAATCACTTCATAAGATGTATGTGAAGTGCATAAAAAATTCCTACAGAAAACGAAACTTTAAAACATGCCATTTATAAAGTATCATGTCACTTTCACCCAAGTAAAGCAGCTGCCAGTGGGTAGCGAGTTTAACTTGATTTTTTTGTGTTGTTGCTAGCTCAGGCTTCGTTTCTTATTGGAGAAGGCTGTATAGTAATTTTTATCACGCATCATTAGAAATACAATTTGTTAGAACAAAGACTGTTGTGTGTAAGTATAATTACATCTTCCTGTATGATTAAATGAGGGCTGTATTGTAGCTTTTTTCAGCGGTGGCAGCTGTAGCAAAACCAAGTTCAGCCTATAAAAGAATTCCTGTGACTAACTGGTACTAATTGTTTACAGAACAACCAGTGGGAGTAATATTCATGAATACTATGGAAATGAAATATTCCCAGACCAAGTGGTTTATCCCTTGTTTTCACCACTCTGTTGTGGTCGGATTTCATTAATTGTATAATCAGGCAAGTGAAGCGGAGTTCTTAGTTTATTGTTGGTATCGAAACATAACCCTGCATTTGTCTGGTCAGGCCTCTCAACTTCTAAATGGGAAACTGTGGCTTAAGGAGGGATTGAAGGGTTATTTAAGTCACTGACTCACCCTCTTCACTTTTTTTTTTTTTTTAAGATTTTATTTATCTATTTGACAGACAGAGATCACAAGTAGGCAGAGAGAGAGGAGGAAGCAGGCTCCCCGTCCAGCAGAGACCCTGATGTAGGGCTCAATCCCAGGACGCTGAGACCATGACCTGAGCCAAAGGCAGAGGCTTTAACCCACTGACCCACTCAGGCACCCCAACTATTCACTTTTTAAAACACAACCTATGACAGTAATTTATAACTAGCATATTTTTTAACTTCTTAAAAAATTTTATTATTATTTTATTTATTTGTTTTTTAGATTTTATTTAAACTCAATTAATATATAGTGTATTATAAGTTTCAGGGGTAGAATGTAATGATTCATCAGTTGCATGTAACACCCAGTGCTTATTACATCCAGTGCTCTCTTTACTGCCCATCACCGGGTTCCCCCATCCCCTGGCCCACCTCCCCTCCAGTAACCCTCAGTTTTATAACTGGCGTATCTTAGTGTGATTTATAATATATTAGTTCTCACATTAAATATTATGACTGTTTCAAAGTCACTCAAGCTAAATTTTTAACGGATGAGAGAAAATAGGAAATAGATGGTTTAATTTTTTTTTCCATACCCCGAGGACTTTGGGTGTGTACACCCTCCTTTGGAGACCACTGATTTAGGTCATTCAGGTTAAAAAAAAAAAAAAGACAAAGAAACTTGCTATTGAGGAAAGAGAATCTATAGAGGAAGAGTTCAAGGTTTGGGAGGGTGGGGAAGACTTTGGGACACTTACGCACTGCGGACATCTAGGTTAATCAGGATTAACCCATAATGCCTCCCTCCCGTTTTACTTCTCTTTTATGTCTGAGTCTGTTTAGACAAGGAACAGCACAAGTCCTCTAGAATATTCAGTGGTAAAAAATAAGGCTTGAAGAGATTGGTCAGGGATAGATAGATAAGTCAGGACTTCTTCAGAGGGACAGAAATGCAACTAAAATGAAATTTCACAGAAGTCAATTTATTAACTTAGATAAAAAAGTGTAAGTGGGATCTCCCGGGATGACCAGGACCTTCGGCACAGCTGGATTCAGAAGCTCAGATGAAATCATCACATTGCTGTTGGTACAGTTCTTCCTAACAGCCAGTGACGAGCCCTCGCACGTGGCAGGGAACATGCGTGCCCACAGTCCTGGCGTCCTGTCTCCCCTGGTTTGTAGCTCCGACAGGAAGGGGGCATTTTGCTGAATGTCCTATTTTCACCCCGGGAAGATGGGCTCATGTGTACCACGACTCCTTCGCTGGGCCACTGTGATGGACAGCCCGCCGTTAGCCCACGGAAAGAGGGCAAGAAAGTTCTTCCAAGCTGAGAGGAGACATTCACAACATTGAGGAGGGGCCTGAGTCTGACCCTCTCCAGACAGTATATTTTTAACGCTGTGGGAGCTTGCCTATATAGGATTCTAGAGGTATTTACAAAGATATTAAAAAAACAAAAACAAAAACAAACAGGGGCACCTGGGTGTCTCAGTGGGTTAAGGCTCTGCCTTCGGCTCAGGTCATGATCCCAGAGTCCTGGGATCGGGCCCCGCATCGGGTTCTCTGCTCTGCGGGGAGCCTGCTTCTGTCCGCCCCCAGCCCACTTCTGATCTCTGTCTGTCAAATAAATAAACAAAATCTTTTTAAAAAACAACAACACCAAACAGAATTGTTTCTCTATTAATTAGTTAATTAATTAATTTTTGCTCTCAGCTCAAGCAAGGAGTTTATAGCACTTAGAAATGCCTTGCTAGAAAACAGACAACTGGTACTCCTTACTTGTCAAAGCACAGCTTTTTGGGTAGAGGTATTTGTAGAAGGAGCAGATCAGTTTCTGATTTTTGTCCACCCAGAGGCAGGCAGGCGCTTTGGACCAATTATTTCCAGACCTTGAGATAAATCACCTCCTGTGCCATCAGTACTCGAAGGATTAGCAGCGTCACAGATTTATGTGTGGATTAATTGGGGAGTGTACGTTAGATTGCTGTGTTTAGAACCATGGTTGTCCTGCCAGTCATTTTCATTAGTGCTTCATTCAAAATTCTTTAGCCTTATATAATACTGACGTTGCAGGGAAATCCGAATGAGCCTTTCCTTTTTTTTATTTATTTGTGGCTTGGCCTCACGCTCGCCACCCCCCTCACCCCACCCTGCAGAGTTTAATAGCTCAAGCTAGGGGTACACAGAGCATCTAAAAACGCAGGGGCTTGGGGCAGTGCAAAGATTGCTTCGTGTGCTTCCGCTGATGAGTGCCCGAAATGTACATGACCTTGTACTGAGAGAGACAAGATGAGGTACAAGAAATACACGGCTCTTTTGGAAGCCGCGGTTGGGATCACCCCACTGAACAAGAGGGAGCTTCTTCCCGAGAGCAGAAGACATGCGAACCTCTGGCAGTGCCCCGGGTAAGCAGAGGAGGGCAGGAGATGCTGCGCGTGTGCTGGGGTGGGGGTGGGGGGTTTCGGCAGAGGGAAGGGTCATCCTTGTCCTAAGGGTAGTAGATGGTGAGTTCTTCACTGAGAACTTGTTTCTTCCTGGCACATAGGGCCTCGCCAGACTGAATGAAAATACTTAATAAAATTCATGGTAATAATAACTAAGAAAAACCCTAGTCTAGGCGTGCCTGGGTGGCTCAGTGGGTTAAAGCCTCTGCCTTCGGCTCAGGTCATGATCTCAGGGTCCTGGGATTGAGCCCCGCACCGGGTTCTCTGCTCAGCAGGGAGCCTGCTTCCCCCTTCTCTCTCTGCCGGCCTCTCTGCCTACTTGTGAGCTCTCTCTGTCAAATAAATAAATAAAATCTTTTAAAAAAGAAAGAAAGAAAAACCCTAGTCTAGCAGCCAAGAAGATGAGGTAATGGGTGTTTTTAGACTCAGATATTTTAATTTTCTGATTTTGACTTTGTTTTTTTACATAGTCTATACACATAGCAGTTCTTAAAGATGAAGTAAATATGCCTTGTTTTTTCCTACAATGCAAGTGTTTTTCTGACTAAAGTGTACATGTGGAATGTTTTAGGTAAATACTTTTTACTTTACATCTCTTTCTAATGTCCCACTGGTTTACCATGGTGAAGAAGAGTTTAGATGTTTTTTTCTGAATGGTTAGAGGCCTCAATCCCTGCTTTCTTGTCTAAAGTCCCTTCTTTTGCATCTTTTACACACTGAAGAGAAGTTTAATTTAAGGTATCTATATGGCAGATAGTATTTTTAGGGACTAAATTGAATTTTTATTTTTAAAATGTTTTTAAAGATTTATTTATTTGAGAGAGAGCACATGTGAGCGTTGGGGGTAGGGGTGGAGCAGAGGGAGAGAGAGAATCTCAAGCAGACTTCCTACGGAGAAGGAACCGGACATGGGGCTAGATCCCATGACCCTGAGATCATGACCTGAGTCAAAAGGAAGAGTTGAACGCTTGACCTACTGAGCCACCCAGGCGCCCCTGAATTGAATTTTTAAACTGAAGGAACCACACGTTGGCACTCACTCAGGGATCCACTTGAGGCATCTGTGTAGCTAATATTTCTTTTTAAGATTATTTATTTATTTACTTGTCAGAAAGAGAGAGAGAGAGAGAGAGCAGCATAAGTGGGGGGGGGCAGCAGGCAGAGGGGGAAGCAGGCTCCCCGCTGAGCAAGGAGCCCCATGTGGGACTCGATCCCAGGACCCTGGGATCATGATCTGAACCGAAGGGAGACACTGAACCAACTGAGCCACCCAGGCACCCCAGATATTTCTCTTTAAAAAGTAGAAGGTCACTAGCTTATTTTATTTAAAGATTTATTTATTTATTTTAGAGAGAGAGAGAGAGCGTGCATGCATGAACTAGAGGGGTAGAAGGAGAAGGAGAGAATCCCAATTAGTCTCCATGCCTAGCTAGGAGCTCGACTTGGGGCTCTATCTCAGGACACTGAGATCCTGACCTGAGCTGTAATCAACATTCGGATGCTTAACTGACCGAGCCACCCAGCTGCCCCCAGTCACTAGCTTATTTTTAACATATAAACAATATACATCCATTCGACAAGATTTAGAAAGTGCAAGAAAATAAGGGGGAAAATCATTCGTAATCCCATCTTTCTAAGAGAGTTCGTATAATCATTTACAACAGAACTTTTCAACGGAGGGAGAGGGTGGGGTTTGCCCCCCAGGGGACATGGGGCAACGTCTGTGCAGGATTTTGGCTGCTACAACCTGGGGAGTTGCTACTGCTTTCTAGCAGGTGGAAGTCAGGGATGCTGTCCAACATCCTAAAGTGGGTAGGACAGTCCCCCCTTCCCTGCAAGAAAGCCCAAAATGTCAATAGTGCTGCCGTTCAGACATTTGATAGCGGCAGATTTTCTTCCTATCTCTAAAAGGTACTTTTTATTATTAGCAATACATGAGCTATTTCTTGAAGAAATTTTAGGGATCCTTTAGAACGGAATCCTGAGGCTTCATCCTCGTCACTAAGGAAAGGAAGTGTATATAGGCACCAAGAGGGCGAGGGGTATGTAGTGACCTGGGGAGAGTCCAAGTTTAGTGAGGGCTAATGTTTAGTGAGGGCCATGGGAGACGTGTCGTAATGGCCAAATTGTGATCCTTTAGTTTTAATTTTTTAAACATTTAAAAAAATTTTAATTCAATTAATTAACATTTAATGTATTACTGGTTTCCGAGGTACAGGTCCATGCTTCTTCAATCTTATATAATGGCTATTGCTCATTATGTAACATCAAATTGTGATTCTTTTTTTGTTTTTCTAAGATTATTTGTTTATTTATTTGACAGAGAGAGAGATCACAAGTAGGCAGAGAGGCAGGCAGAGAGAGAGGGGAAAGCAGGCTCCCTGCTGAGCAGAGAGTCCGATGCGGGGCTTGATCCCAAGATCCTGCCATCATGACCTGAGCCGAAGGCAGAGGCTTAACCCACTGAGCCACCCAGGTGCCCCTAAATTGTGATATTTTTAAGTTGCTCCTGGAGATGGGGCATACTGTAGCCTGGACTTCTGTCCCAGACTGACAGGAGTGTAGAGCTGGGAGGGCCTTTTGTCGGGGGCAGCAGACAGGTTTCCCGTGGCATGGCAAAGCCAGTCGGTGTGTGGGCTGCTGGGCCGTCAAGTAGGGAGGACCCCCGGGTCAAGTCTGGGCTTAGCAGAAAAGAAATACTGTGAGTGAGGAGGGACATACTGATACAGAAAATGGGAGATTGTAACACGAGGTCTGTGTCTTCATCACTCTCTGATTCTGATTTGGTCTTTGATTTTTACAAGTGTGAAACCGAGACTCATTTGAGTCACCACGATCGAGGGCTTGGCCCTCAGACAGCAACTGAATGTTCTTGGTTTCTGGCTCGGGATCAGTCCTTAAAGGATTCTCCCAAAACAGACCCACATGATTCAGATGTGTAAATGGATTGCCACATTATTCATTTCTTTTTGGAGATAAGCTTTTCCAGCCATTGGAATGAGTAAGCACCCTAAGTAAAACCATCTCCGCTTCTCGTTTCCCCAAGTCCAGCCAAACAGAAGTCAAACCATTCACTCCAAAGTGATTCTTACTAAAGGAAGCTGAATGTTGTCTCTCTCCCGCATTCTCTCTCTCTCTTTTTAAGAGAGCATTCCCTGAGGCCTGATGAAATAGCACTATGTCACAGGACGACGAGCTCTGTAATACTTTGAGTTCTTTAAATACACAGGGACTAAACATTGTTTTGCTGGTTCTCATTCTTTGGTTTACTGACTCCCTTTTCACCTAACACAGTCTTCCTTTGAACATGGGAATATCCTTCACTAAGCTTTTAGTAAAATCTCCTTTCTGGGTAACCTAGCAGGGGTTATCGCCTACTGATTAATTTCACTAATCAGTTCCAAATCTTTCAGGGTCACTTCTTTGTCTTATTTCTCACATTTTATTTTTTTAAAAGATTTTATTTATTTATGTCACAGACAGATAACAAGTAGGTAGAGAGGCAGGCAGAGAGAGAAGGGGAAGCAGCCTCCCTGCTCAGCACAGAGCCTGATGCGGGGCTCAATCCCAGGACCCTGGGATCATGACCTGAGCCGAAGGCAGAGGCTTTAACCCACTGAGCCACCCAGGTGCCCCTATTTCTCACATTTTAATGTACATACGAATCACTGTTAAGATGTAGGTTATAGTTCTGTGATTATGGTGGGGCCTGGGAGTCTGCATTTTAATAAGCGTCCAGGTTCTGCTGTCAACCCAGTGATGACCAGTGCATGGTCTGGGTGATGCTGATGGCTCAGCCCGTGACCCACACTTTGAGGAGTAAGCCTCTTAAGAAATGCTTCCTATGAGAGGACACCTGCTTTTCTCTTGACCTCAAACTTTTTTTTTAAAGTTTATTTATTCAAGTAATCTCTACACCCCACGTGGGGCTCGAACCTAAAACACTGAGACCCAAGAGTCGCACCATCCTCTGCCTGAGCCCGTCAGGCGGCCTGACTTTTTAAACTTCTCTGATCTTCCTGAGGGCTTGCCGTCCCAATACTGGCCCCCTCCCTGCTGGCCTTAGAGATGACAGTGGTAAGAAGGCCGGTGGCTGGCCCCACTGCTGTGGAGGGAAATCTGCCACGAGCCTTCTGACCCGGGATCCCGATGGGGCTGGTTGACTAAGGCTGATATTTTTTCCAGGAATTTAGGTCCTTTCATTCTTTTAAAGAAATATTGCAGTTGCTGCAACGTGTAATACTGTGTAGTATTCAAGAGCAGCTGCTTTTGCGTTTTAAAACATAATTGGAAGTCAGGTCATGATTCACTTTTCAAAACCTCAAGGAATTCATTGGCCGCCAACGCCCTCCTCCTTTGAGTACTTGGTCTTGCAGTCTGCAGACCGCGCTGTGCTTGGGCTTCTCCTCTGTAAACTCTAGTCACGTGACAGGCCCCACCCACCAGCTACCCACTGTGGGCTGCATGTTGCAAGTTCACGGTGGCACAGTTTGCATGGCTTCTGCAGGTGCATGTTTACCCCAGTACCTGGCACCTGGGGGTGCTCTGCAAAGATTTGCCCGTGCTTAACTTGGTGTCAGTAGAGCCACAGATAAAGAAAAAAAAATGTTTAAAAAAATTGACATTCCCAAACACAAAAATACTGACCCACTTGTGGATTTTGCTTTTAAAATTTTGTCCAGTTTCTCATGTTACCTGACATTAATTTCACATATCTGTCAATACTCTTGAAAACTAAGAATATAATTTAGTTCTTTCTCAAGCTATTTCTAAGTTTTAAAGTAGCCCTGGTCAATATTGGTGTATTTTAGAAATGGTTAGGGTTAGGGTTAGGGTTAGATCTCAAAAATTTGGGAATCTTATCAAAGAAAGTTAAAAGCAAGATGTTTTGAACATGCAGGAAACGGATTTAATTAAAAAACAATCTGATTCTATACAAGAAACAAGCACTTTTTGGAGCTGATACCTGTAGAAGAATTTCATGTTAAAGCCAAAAGCGTAACCAAGCCCATCTTGATTTGCTGGCCATTTATTTATCTTTGGAAGTAATAACAGAAACCATGCATGGGCCGGGCTCTAATCCTGTTGCTCGCTTTGTGGGATGTCCAGATGGGCTTGCTTTAGCCACTGCCTACATTTCCTGCTGATCCTTGGAGGAGAAGGGAAATGTGTCCCTTGCCTGTATAAATAAAATCGACACTATCCTTTATTGCTATTTCATTGTGTGGGGACTGTTTTGCATAGATAACCACAATCTCACTTTGTCTGCAAACAGAAGAGTATGTGCAGAACTGGTGAGAAGCCACATTCTTCCTCCCACTGGACACGACTGCCCTGTGTGAAGCTGCGGGGGCCCAGACCTCGCCCGGGAGTGAGCTTGCCTCCTTGTGCGCTTTAAAAGGCATACGCAGGATTAATAAAAATGTGCAGAAGGGATGTTCGTTGGATTTCCTTGAAATTAGGGGTAAAACAAACAAACAAACAAAAAAATGCCACCTTTCAAAGTGTGGGCAATCCGCAAATGTAAAAGTAGAGACGAGCCAGTATTATAAATGCTGTGAAAAATGAATTCCCTTTTAGTTTCAAATGTTTTTCCTATTGTATAGTTTAAAAATAAAAAGAAATTATTTATTTATTTGACAGAGAGAGACAGCGAGAGAGGGAAGGCAGGGAGCGTGGGAGAGGGAGAAGCAGGCTTCCCGCTGAGCAAGGAGCCCGACGTGGGGCTCGATCCCATCATGACCTAGCTGAAGGCAGACGTCCAACTGACTGAGCCACCCAGGTGCCCCTATTATATACTTTTTAAAAAAGATTTATCTACTTATTTGAGAGAGTGAGCCAGTGAGCAGGTGCCCCTGCATGAGGTGGGGAGGGGCAGAGGGAGGGGAGAGAGAGACTCTCCAGCAGACTCCAAGTGGAGTGCAAAGCCCGACGTGGGGCTCCATCCCAGGACCCTGAGATCACGACCTGAGCCAAAATCAAGAGTCGGAGGCTTAACCGACTGAGCCACCCAGGCGCCCCAAAGTTTCTTTCTTGAAGTACTGAGAATGCTCCAAAATGGATCTTGGAGACAGTTGCACCAATACCGTAACTGTAACTGTGTTCGAAGCCATGTTGTAAGTGGCTGAATGGTGGTGTGTGAAGTTCAGTGCCTTTCCCCAGATCTTACCGCGCTGGGAGGGACCATGTTGGGTTTGTAACCACACTGTCTTTTTCAGGGTGCGGAGTACAGCATTATTATCATCTCCCTGTGAGTGGGATTGGCGCCCCAGCGGTGCCACCTGGCACAAGTTCTGTACGAAGCCCAGACGAGGGCCGGCGGACAGCGTGCTTTACCAGGTGCCTGCTTTTTTGGTTGCTGGCTTTCCTCCGTCTAAAGTTTGATGTAAATTATTTTACACCCTAGAAGTAGTCAAGGCCACCATTTTCAATGTTGCGGATAGAGAAATTGTTCAATATCAGAGAAAGTTGAATTGTCATGTCGTATTTACCCAGGAACAGAAACGTCATACCTGCATTTATGGTCTGAATTGATAGGTAAACTCTTGCCACAGTTGGGTGAGAGCTAAATAAAGTCCTTCCTGGCTAGAGCATACAAATCCAACTCTCGTGGTTCAGAATAAATGCCTGACAAGTTATTTTTTTTTTTTTTAAAGATTTTATTTATTTATTTGACAGAGAGAAATCACAAGTAGGCAGAGAGGCAGGCAGAGAGAGAGAGGAGGAAGCAGGCTCCCCGCTGAGCAGAGAGCCTGATGCGGGACTCGATCCCAGGACCCTGAGATCATGACCTGAGCCGAAGGCAGCAGCTTAACCCACTGAGCCACCCAGGCGCCCCTGACAAGTTATTTTGGTGTCTGGGGTTATAGGTCTTTCTGGTAAGTCATGTTTTTTCTGTTATTTTTGAGGTAGCAGAATTATGTAACAACGGTAGGCACTTTGCTGAAAATATTAAAGACATGGGTTGCCCTGGCTTCTAAAGATTTAATTATGTACAAGCTTTTAGTAAAAGAATGAAGAGCGAGTATTATCTATTTACTGATTCAATTTTAAGTAGGAATTAAATGAGATTTACAAAGCATTACATTTTATTTTGACAGATGCTGGGTTGTATTTTTTCTTGGTTACACTTTAACCCCTGATTATAGGCCAGTCCGTGGTCCACAGAATGGGGTTGGAATTTTTTTCATGGGCTTGTTTCATAATTCCTGTCTGTTTAAGCTTAAAACCCCTGCCTGGGTGGCTCCTAGCTATGTGTCAGAGCTTGAGTTTAACCGAGTGTGAACGGCACACGCCAGGGTAGCAGATAGCAAATCTCAGTGTGCCTGCGCGTGCCTTAACGTTTCTGAGTGCAGATCCATTATCTGTGAAAGATGAGCATCAATATGATGGTAAAGGAGCTAACGTACGGCAGGAGCGAGGCACACACCAGGGTCTTTCTCGGAGTCTACATGTCCAAATGGGGACAACTTGCATGGGGAAGCCCTTGGTTTCCACTGAACTGACAGGGCTTGTGGTGGGTTTTGTTTGCTGAGATGTTCACTGTGGAGCTCTTAAAGTTTCCAAACGTAAGAAAACAGATTCTCTCTCTTTTTTTTTTAAGATTTTATTATTTATTTGACAGACAGAGGTCACAAGTAGACAGAGAGGCAGGCAGAAAGAGAGAGGAAGGGAAGCTGGCTTCGCTGCGGAGCAGAGAGGGGCTCGATCCCGGGACTCTGGGATCATGACCTGAGCTGAAGGCAGAGGCTTTAACCCACTGAGCCACCCAGGCGCCCCAAGAAAACAGATTCTTATGAAGACTCCTGCAGTTTTCCTGAAACTAGACTTCTGGGTCGTATCTATTGATTTAGTCGAATGAGTTGGAGGAGCAGGGTAGGGCGTGGCAAAGGTGGATGGTGCTGGCACTGAGTGTAGGAGGGCAGGTTCTCTGTGACTCCAGCAAGCCCCTCCTAATACACGCTTCCCTGGTTCTGATGCCCTGTACTAGTGACCACAGGTCCTTTGACGTCTTGCTCCAAAGCTCTTTCCTGTGTAAAAACTTAAGCTTGGCTCCAAAGCTCTTTCCTGTGTAAAAACTTAAGCTTGGCTTTCTGGGATGACTTAGCCTCAGGTGAGCTTGGGTGGCAAGGATTTTTCCAAGAGCATCTCACATTACCTTAGTTTCCGATCCAGCAAACCTCTCCCCCCCCCCCACTTCCTTCCTTCCTTAGAGCAGGGGAGGGAGAGCCTGTGGGCTGGGCTGGGCCAGAGGGAGAGAGGGAGTCGTAAGCTCTCTCTCCCGTTAGGCTCCATGCCCGGTGCGGAGCCTAGCATGGGGTGCACTTTCACAACTCTGAGATCATGACCTGAGCCAAAACCAAGAGCTGGACGCTTAACCAACAGAGCCATGCAGATGTCCTGAGTATGCATTTCTGACAAGTTCCCGGCCAGGCCATACTGGGTTTCTCTGCCTGATCTAGTTCTACCTTCCAGTTCCTGAAGTATTTTGCTTCTTGTTCTAAGTCTTGGGAAAGTATCTCTCCTTGTCACATTTGTTATGCTGAGCTAAAGCCATCAGAAGAGACGAATTAAAGTTTAACATACTATAAAGACTCTTTCAAAGCGTGTGACAGAGTTAATTGTTTTAGTTAATTAGATGTAAGATCTGAAGTTGACTTTTTGAATATCAGTAATTATATTTCAAATATCAGTATCAAATAGTAAGAATAATTATGATCACATAATTATGTATATTATGAAAATCAATACTTTAAAAAAATATCAATATAATTATGATTAAGTTGGGGGTGATTATGTCTAGGGTGTTTTGTCTAATCTAACTATACAATCAGATTACCTACAAACAAACCAAAATTTGGCTGCACTGACAACTGCTATCACCAACCACTCTGTTGATAAAACCATGACAAAGTACCAAAAACTAGGGCTCAAGGATGACACCCCTTCCAAGCAGAAGTTAGTTGCAAATTCTTTTTCTCAGTCTTAACAGGCTAATAGGAAGGAATCATAAAATGAGCTGCGTCTAGGTTCCCCCACACGACTACAGCACCGGGGGCCAAAATCAGGCAGGACGCACGGCGGCATGGTTGCCGATTAGAAGTAAGACAAAACTCCTAGCTGGGGAAGAGCCCTTACCCAAGTAAATTTCCTCAGGCCATGCACTGACTAGCCCATAGGGTACTTGCCACCGTGACTGGACCCCTCCGTGGCTGGAAGAGGTAGAGGAGAAAGTGTTATACAGAAGGGCAGGTGGCGGTGAGGAAAAGTGATAATAAGTACAGAGAATCCTTCTAAGAAATCTGGCTGTGAAAAGTAAGAGATAGATAGGGCTCTGGGCTGGAAAACGCCCAGTCATCTTCTAATCCCCAGGTTCTGGATTCCTTTAAACATGCAGGAGTATGATTAAATTTCGGCTTCGGGATTACTCATCCGTGTGCTGTACTTAACAATGTCCAGACATCTCACATTTCCAGAGATAGGCCAGATGGCCACCACTTCGTCTTGTTGATTTCACGAGTAAACCACGTGCTCTAATTTTTGTTTGGAAAACATGTCAGACTATAGCTAAAGCATTCAAAAGTAAGAATAAACCCGCCTTATTTTTATTTTTCTTTCACTGAAGTGGTATACCAATTTCCCATGATGAAAGCTTGCTCCAGTTGCTAAAATAACAAAGTCTTTATAGATAAGTATTTGGAGCAGGACTCTTTCCTTTTAAATACTTCGGAAAATATGGAATTACTGTCTGGATTCTGACAAAACTCTTTGTCTGAATCTTTATTGATAAACAGTTAAGGTGTTTCAATCCCTGAATGCTGAAATAATTCCAAGTGATTCTACTCACAGTGCAAGTTTAAGGGTTAACACATTGTTTGCAAATGTTTCGGCTGTTTGAGCAGGACATTAAGAATAGGATAGCGGGGGTGCCCGGGTGGCTCAGTGGGTTAAGCCGCTGCCTTTGGCTCAGGTCATGATCTCAGGGTCCTGGGATCGAGTCCCGCATCGGGCTCTCTGTTCGGCAGGGAACCTGCTTCCCTCTCCCTCTCTCTCTCTGCCTGCCTCTCTGCCTACTTGTGATCTCTCTCTATCAAATAAATAAATAAAATCTTTAAAAAAAAAAAAAAAAGAATAGGATAGCGGGGGCGCCTGGGGGGCTCAGTGGGTTGAGCGTCTGCCTGCGGCTTAGGTCATGATCTAAGGGTCCTGGGATCCAGCCCTATATCTCCCTGCTCCAGGCCTGCTTCTCCCTCTCCCTCTCCTTGCCACTACCCCTGCTTGTGCTCTCTCTCTGTCTGTCAAATTAAAAAAAAAAAAAAAAAAAATCTTAAAAAAAAAATAGCTATACTCAGATAAATTCTGTATGTATAAGTATTTCAAATTTTAACAACAAAAACAGCACATCATTTTGAAAAAAGACCCTTTCTTTCATGAATTTTAAATGTTTCATGTACTCAACTTCCCACAGTCAAGCAGGTAAGATAGAAAATGGAAGAATATCTTACCCAGAAACTTAAGAACCAGAAACTCCCAGGCTAGCAGCTTGGCGCCCTGGTCTCCAGGCCCCTGGGTTCCCAGGGAGCCTTGCAGAAACACGGCAGAAACAAACGCTAGAAGCCAGTAAAGCATCGGGTGACAGAGCACAGCTGTGCCTTCAGACAGGCCTGCGTTTCAGCAAGCCCCTGTTCTGCTACTTTTTACGTTGAACCTATGACCACTAGTTAGCTGTTTCGGACCTACCCACTGGGCAGGAGGGATGTGGGCAGCTTACCTAAACTCTCTGAGCCTCCGTTTTTTTATCTGTAGAATGGTGTTCTGGGTTGTATCGTGTCCCCTATAACATTCATATGTTGAAGTCCTGCCTCTCATTACCTCAGAATGTGACCTTATCTGGAGACAGGGTCGTCAAGTTAAAGTGAGGTCCTCAGGGTGGGCCCTAATCCAGTACAAGGGTATCTTTATAAAACGGGGGCTGTTTGGACACAAAGACAGACACACCCCGAGGCAAGACAGGTGTCTCCAAGTCAAGGAGAGATGCCCAGAACAGAGCGTTCCCTCACATCCCTAAGAAGGAAACTAGTCTGCTTCCAGCCTGATTTCAGCCTTCCAGCCTCCAGGGCCGAGACAGTAACTTCCCATTGTTGAAGCCAGCTGTTTTGAGGGCCTTCGTTCTGCAGCTCTGGGAAACCAATATGCTCTGGGAATATAATTAGATCTGCACCTCATAGGGTGGCTCTGAGACAATGCAGATAAAACATTCATCACCGTACCAACTACGGTGTAGTGAGCACTCCAAGAAACTGAAGGCTTTCATCATCACCACTACAGCTTGAGGCCTCACTTGATATCAGAATTACAGTGGGATTCTCACCACACACCATAGGCTCAGCACCTCCAAGCCCTGTGCTGTAGAGGCTCTGTTCCCCAAGTTCCTTTCCCCACGTTGTCCATGTGGCCAATGACTTTTCATCCTCACGTTACCTCTCAAGTATCATCTTCCCCAGGAGACTCCCCCCTCTCACCCTACAACGTAGTCACTGCCTCAGACCTTCTGTTCCCATCCACACAAGGGTGGATACAAGCCTCTTCCAGAGCAGTCCAGTTACTGATTCCAAGTTAGACTCCCAAGTCCCCCAGGGATGATGTATTCCTCTAAATTTCCCTCAGGTGGTGCTGGGTGAGATGCGCATTAAATGTTTGAGGAAACAATCGCTTCACCACAGGTAAGGAAATGGGCCGCATATACCATCTATGAACAAGCTCATGCTCTAAACCAGCTCTTTCTAGATTGACGGTTCTTGAAAGTGTGGTCTGGAAACCAAGTATGGGCTGGCTGGGAACTTGTTAGAAATGCATACACCCGGGCCTCACCCCACACTGACTGAAGCAGAAACTCCGGGGGTGACCCCGGAATCTGCTTTAACAAGCCCTCCCAGGAGTTTCTGATACCCTAAAGTGGGAGCACTACTGCTGTGGGTCTGTGCAGTTCAACAGGGGGAGGTTTGCTGTTGGTGGGAGCTCCCTACATAAGCTTTTTAAAAAAAATTCTATTTATTTATTTGCCAGAGAGAGAGAGAGAGAGAAAGTGTGCGCAAAGCTGGGGTAGTAGCAGGCAAAGCAGGCAGAGGGAGAAGCAGGCTCCCTGCTGAGCAAGGAGCCTGATGAGGGACTGGATCCCAGGACCGGGGTCATGAACTTAGAGGAAGGCAGAGGCTTCATCCACTGAGCCACCCATATAAGTATGCTTATAGACTGGGGAGCTTCTGGGGAGACAGAGGCAGAGGGGCTCCCAGGTGTGCAGAAGTAAAAGTTGTAAGTTTTCCCCTTCAGCTGGCCTTGCTAAGCCCGTGTTATGGGATGAGTCCATGATAACTCTGAGCGGCCAGACCCAGAGGTAAGGAGTGTCACCGATAGCATGGTCGGTTTAGGGCTGTTGTAACTGCCAATCTAGAGAGAACATGAACCAGGGTTTATTATAGAGTATTCATATTTTCTTAAATGGGAAATCTTTCTTTTTTCAAGATTTTATTTACTTATTTGTCAGAGAGAGAGAGAGAGCTCGTAAGCACAAGCAGGGGGAGCGGTAGGCAGAGGGAGAAGCAGGCTTCCCTGTTGAGCAGAGAGCCCGATGTGGGCCTCTATCCTAGGACCTTGGGATCATGACCTGAGCTGAATGCAGATTCTTAACCATCTGAGCCACCCAGGGGACCTGGGAAATCTTTTTAACAATATTAATGATAAGTTATAAAATATTTTGTATTATTCTTATACTTTGTATCTAAATAAATATAATTATAAATTAGATATTAAATTTACTAGTGTTTTATTAAATATTACTACTATGTAAAATTTATTTTATGTCCTTCCACTTCCCCCTTTTTTAAAAGATCTTATTTATTTGAGAGAGAAAGAGCACAAGCAGGAGGAGGGGCAGAGTGAGAGGGAAAAGCAGACTCCCCACTGAGTAGGGAGCCCGATGTAGGGCTCCATCCCTGGACCCTGAGATCAGGACCTGAGCAGAAGTCAGATGCTTAACTGACTAAGTCATCCAGGTACCCCCTTCCATCCCTTTCTAAATAACACTGATGAGGGAGCATCATCTCTGCCTGCCCACGGGCCCTGTCCCCGTGCTTTAATAAACCACCATTTTGCACCAATGACGTCTTAAGAATTCTTTCTTTAGTCGTCGGCTCCGAACCTCCTCACCCCACCGAACCTGACTTAGGTTCTGGGACTTCATCAACACTGTCATTTGTTTAAATCTTTGCATCTATATTTTAACACACAAATGGTCCATTCACTCTGCTTAACCCATCTTACAGGTTACTAACTTACTATCTGCATCCTACATGTCTTATAAACTCTGCTAGGGTTTTACTTCCTCATTATCTATGTGAAATGAATCTTAGGCATTTCATCCACCCGTCCTCTATACCTCTGTACCAGTTTTGTCCTCTATACCAGTCTTTTTTTTTTTTTTTAAGATTTTATTTATTTGAGAGAGAGAGAGCACAGGCAGGGAGGAGAGGGACAAGCAGGCTCCCCTCCGAGCAGGGAAACTGATGCGGGGCTGGATCCCAGGACTGTGAGATCATAACCGGAGCCCAAGGTAGCCAGCCGTTCAACCAACTAAGCCATCCAGGTGCTACTCTATACCAGTTTTGTAATTTTAATTAATTAATTAATTATTTGACAGATAGATCACAAGTAGGCAGAGAGGCAGGCAGAGAGAGGAAGGGAAGCAAGCTCTCTGCTGAGCAGAGAGCCCGATGCGGGGCTCGATCCCAAGACCCTGGGACCATGACCTGAGCTGAAGGCAGAGGGTTTAACCCACTGAGCCACCCAGGCGCCCTATACCAGTTTTTAAAAAAAGAACTTTAAACAGGAGTATTTATTCAGCAAATTATAGTATATTCATACAAATGAAATATTATGCAGTTAGAAACATGATGACATAGATCTGTATTGCCATGAAAAGAGTGAAGCAATATTCGTATGTAGAAATAAAGGTAACAGAAGTGCATGCCTAGTATGGCCCCAGGTGTGCAAAGTGGTACATGATCCCCACATGCTTGTCTGCAGAGAGGCCCCTGGAAGGACACTCATCTCGTTTCTAATCATTTGCTCTGGATGGTCGTTCTATTCTGTTAATTTTTCTTCTTTTTGAGAGAGAGAGAGTATGTTGATGAAGTTCTAGAACCTAGGTGAGGTTTGGTGGGCTGAGGTCCAGAGCCGATGACCAAGAAAGAATTCTTGAGGCATCTTTGGTGCAAAATGGTGGCTTATTAAAGCACGGGGACAGGACCGGTGGGCAGAAAGAGCTGCTGCCCTGGGTTGTGAGGGATGGCAGGTTAAGTACCCTGACCCTGTGGTTAGCAGAAGGTGAGGGAAAGGGAGGTTTCAACGGAGTTTTCTTATGCTAAAGAGGGCACGTACAAGATGCCTCCAGGCTCTATCAATGCTGTCTTTTAGCAAGCCATTAACATCCAGATAGTTGGGAGATTCTTGTCTTGTAGGATTGTGATCTCTGTGGTCTGAGGAATGCTACACGTATTACCGAGGGGAGCGGGTGGAGAGGGGGTGCAGGGTGCCAGCTTTTGCTTTGTCCTCAGCCAGCCTCCTACTGCCTCATCAATGTGACAGTGCACACGTGTGCACAAGCCAGGAGAGGGAGAGAGAGAATCTTTTTTTTTTTTTTAAGATTTTATTTATTTAACAGACAGAGATCACAAGTAGGCAGAGAGGCAGGCAGAGAGAGGAGGAAGCAGGCTCCCCGCCGAGCAGAGAGCCTGGACCCTGGGATCATGACCTGAGCCGAAGGCGCGGAGGCTTTAACCCACTGAGCCACCCAGGCGCCCCGGGAGAGAGAGAATCTTAAGCACTCTCCACACTCTGGCAGAGCTCCAGCTCAGGACCCTGAGATCATGACCTGCGCCCAAGTCAGGAGCCTGATGCTTGACTGACTGAGTCCCCAGGCGCCTCGTGTTTTGCTAATGTTTTATGATCTCCTCTATGGTTTGGATAAATAAACAAGTATCATGTATATAAAAATAACTGAAATACGAATGATATGTGTATCTGCAAATGCATATATATGTAAATAACTACAACAAAGAGAATGATGGGACCAGATCCTTTCTTTTGTAAGCGAAAGACAGCATTTTGCAAATGGAGAGAATTATTTTCTGACCTTTTAAATGTTTCACCTGCCTTCAAAATGGTAATCTTCTTGTCTTGTGTCAGAGCATTAAAGCAATGTCCCTAGGGGCACCTGGGTGGCTTAGTCCCTTAAGCGGCTGCCTTCAGCTCAGGTCAGGATCCCAGCATCCTGAGATCTAGCCTGCACAGGGAGCCTGCTTCTCCCTCTCCTCTGCTGCTCCTCCTGCTTGTGCTCTCTTGCTCACTCTCTCCTTTTCCCTCTCAAATAAATAAATAAAATCTGAAAGAAAGAGAGAGAGGGAAAGACAGAATGGGAAAGAAGGAAGGAAGGAAAGAAGAAAACCTCCCTGATAATGAACTTCACTTGGTGAGGGGCGGTGCTCTGTTCCCATGCCCCTTCTCAGACCCTCCAAATCAGCATGCCCGGGAGAGACCTGGGAGTCCTCCGGTAATGAGGAATTGAGCAGAAGTCCCACCGGAACATAAATGTCGTGCACCGCATCTTCAGCTTGGGTTGCGCGGCTCCTGGAAGTGCCTTTCCCAGGCCCGGAGTCCTTTGTTTCCAAGGCCTGCGCTAATTTATGACTGCCCTGGAAAACTATCTGCTTGCCGTGTTTTTCTAAGGCCCCTTTCAGGTCTGAGAATTCTCTGAAAATCTAGGAGACTCTCCAACAACTTTAATCTGTGCTGATCAGGGATACCGAATTCTTCAAACTGGAGGGTTCTGGTGATAATGTCTAAAAGCAATACCCGTGTCGCCAGAGGCCCCTCTGGTTCCCCGGGGGACCTGTGTCTCCTGCGACAGTCCCTTGGGCCTCTCTCACCTCAGGTTCCCTTCCTTGTCTAATGAGATGAGGGCCTTTTTACGCAGTCCAATTCTTAACCTAATAAAGTGTTTTTTCTTAAAGTACTTGTTTAGGGAAGGGGTGTGTGGAATGCCATTAGGTACCAGATTACATGTGTATCAAGGATTGTCACGAACTAGCTCATGGCTGGAGTCAGATGCATTGTGGCATTTACCTTTTTTCCTTTTTTTCTGGGCGGGAGGTGGGGAGAACTTTTTATTACTTTTGTGTACAGAAAATCCAACAGCATACACTCAGCCCAGTTTGGTGACCAGTTCTTTAGCCTTTGTCTTTTCCAACTTGGCGATGTGAGCTACCGACTTTGGACCCGGGATGTTGCCTCCCCAGGGATGACAGATGTCATTGTATCCATCATTGTCATCTGCCCTGATGGCTTCCACTGGCTCAGTCGGAGCTCCTCTGTCTTTCCAGTTAACCTGTGTGAAGGCAACAGTAGTGCAGGTCTTCCTGCCGGCCCTCGCCTGGCCTTCCCCAACTCTGTCCCCATGTCAGGACACAGGGCGGGTGGGAAGACAGCCAGCTCAGTGGGGTCCGCCGCAGGTACAGTCACTGCTGGCTGAGCTGTCTTGTTTTCCACCAAGGTGGGGACAGTATTAACCCCAGCTCAAAGGACAGGCAGCCTCTTAGTGGGGACCATCCCTTGGCTGGCAGCTTTCTGCTCCACCTGGGCCAACAGTCTCTGCTGCTTCTGTCCCCTTGTCTCTGGTCAGCATCTGTGGGCCGGTTTCAGCAGCTGAGTAGCTGTGTGGCGGTCCCCAGCCTGGGCGAACTGGTTCATGGCAGGAGGCACTTGGAGATGTTTACAGAGACTCGCCCTTTGCCTGCTGCAGCCAGGTGTGGTGGGGTGAGATGTCCCGTCTGATGCCAAAAGTCTTGGGCCTTTTCTCAAACAGGGGAGTGAGCACCATCTTGGCCTCCTGCTTCTTCACGACAGAGATCACTTTCTTCCCCTTAGCCTTCTTTCCTTTTGGCATCTTGGAGGAGAGAGCTGGGATGTTTACCTTTTTGCACAGGAAGAGTTTCCCAAACATGATTCCCCAGCACCTGGTTCAGCAAAATCCCTCCTGAGTTCTGTTAAAAGGAGCCATAAAGAAGACAGCAGTAGCCGCACCAAAACCCACTCAGCCCTGGTTGTCCCGCTGTGGTGGAGGCAGTGCACACGGCCTGGGGAGGATGGTTGTCCATCTAGCAGACCTGTGTCTGGAGTCTCCTCCGCTTTCCACTGGAAGGGACCTCAGGCGGTAGCTGTGTTCCCCTCGCCAAAGCAGAGTTTCTGCATCGGTAAAGCACGGCGGTGATACCAAATACACCACATACAGAGGCAGGTGCTCTGAGGACTTACATGAAGTGAGTTAAAATTGTTTTTGGAAGATGATGTGTTCAATCCATTTTTGTTTATCAGGGTTTCTGTGTTTTGTTTTTTTTTTTTAGGTTTTATTTATTTTTTATTTTTTTAATTTTTAAAATATTTTATTTATTTATTTGGCAGAGAGAGACACAGTGAGAGAGGGAACACAAGCAGAGGAGGCAGGAGAAGGAGATACAGGCTTCCCCCTGAGCAGGGAGCCTGATGTGGGGCTCAATCCCAGGACCCTGGGATCATGACTTGAGCCGAAGGCAGAGGCTCAACCCACTAAACACACCCAGGCACCCCTGCTGATCCTGTTTTTAACGGAGGATTAACAAGTGGATCTGTCCCTGGAAAGAGTGTGGATTTTGTATACTTTGCAGTATAAACAGAAGTTCAGTAAACCCCAGGGCACCCTGCCAGGAGGGGAGGTTCCTCCAGGGTGGGGAGCACTCTCCCTGGCAGGACCTGTCTAGACCCAACTGTGCCTTGAAAGGATCTTCAAGGATCCTTCTAGGATCTTCAGGCCCAGAGCTGCATGGTGCCCTGTCTCGACCCTGTCCAGCAGGCTGAGTATACCTTGACCTTGCCTGCCAGCCTGAGCACACTCAGACCATCCCTGTGTCGTGGGAGCCTGCACAGGAGCCTGGCATCACGTGGTCCGCCAGTTCTATCCGCAGCCCCAGGCCAGGGCCTCCTGAGACACGTTGCCCCCCAGCCCGCAGCTGACTCTGAGGGGCACAGCCAATTCTTCGGTCAGTTTTGCAGCCAGCTCAACCCATCATGCCCAGAAACATTGCCAGGAGGGAGGAAACATCAGAAGGGAGACTGCGGTTTGGGATTTGTGCCAATGGCAGAAAGAGGAGAGCGTGAATTGAAAGCCACCATCCACTGAGAACTGAGAGTTTTCTCCCCCTAAAGTCTGGTGCTTTGATCACTTTGGCACTCACTCCTTTTCATCTTTTCATTGTAGTAACAACAACATCCCCGCCAATGTCTTGCCAATTTAGTAATAATAATAATAAAGGTAAAAAGGGTGAGCCGTGGCTACGGGGGTCCTTTGCTGTCTGGGGCTGTGGTTCCTCTGGAGGCTTCCCTTAGCCCAGCCACACCACCCCCGCCTTTTCACACCCCTGCCTCCCTCGCTGAAACGTCCCCTTCACGGTGAACAAAGCACTCAGTTGGACCCCGTGTCCCCGCTTTAACTTAAATTTGACCCTCTCCTGAGGACATCTCTTTCTGTTGCGTCCTCTAGGGATGCTGCCTTCTTTAGAGAGAAAGAGAAACCTGAGCAGAAGCTGGCTCTGTGGTCCAGGCGGAGAAGCTCAAACAAAGGCTCGAGCGCAGAAGTGCGCTTGGCAGGGTCTGGAGAGCAACCTAGAATGGCCAGTGTGACTCCGGGATGAGAGCCTGGGAGAGAGCAGGACGAGCTGCGTTTGGAGCCTACAGCCTGTTCAGTTCGACTTGGAGGCTGTCTTAGGCAGCATGTGCTCTGTAACAAAATGCCATAGACGGGGTGGGGTTTTTTTCTCACAGTTCTGGGGACTACAAGTCCAAGATCAAGGTGCTGACAGATTTGGTTCTTGGTGGGGGTCCTCCTCCATGTGTGCTCACATGGTCTTTCCTAGGACCAGGAGCCTGGAGAGAGAGCTCTCTCTTCCTCTTACAAGACCACAGATCTCATGATGAGGGGCCTACTCTCATGGCCTGATCTAAACCGATATCACCACCTCCAGATATCACCACATTGGACGTTAGGGCTTCAACTCCTTTGGGGGGCTGGGAGGGACACAAACATTCGGCCATAGCGCAGGCAATAACAGGAAGTCTGGATCGGCGACATTTGGAGGGTTTAAAGGATAGACCTAGGAGATCTGATTTGCCTCATGAAAAGATCATTCTGGCTGTTGGGGAAGATTGGGAGAGGCAAGGTTAAATACAGGGAGATAACAAAGAGGCAAGTCCTGGAGGAAGAGAAAGTTTCTAATATTAAAACATAATTTTTTTAAAAAAAGATTATTTATTTGAGAGAGAGAGAGTATGAGCTCGTGAGAGCTCATGAGAGCACATGATTGCGGAGGGGAGCAGAGGGAGAGGGAGAGAGAGAATCTCAAGCAGTCTCCCCTGCTCAGCATGGGGCCCAACTCAGGGCTCAGATGCTCAACTCTGTTATCGTGACTGAGCCGAAATCAAGAATCAGATGCTTTTACAAAAAAAAAAAAAAAAAAAAAAGAATCAGATGCTTGGGTGCCTGGGTGGCTCAGTGGGTTAAAGCCTCTCCTTCAGCTCGGGTCTAATGGTCCTGGGATCCAGCCCCGCATTGGGCTCTCTGCTCGGCAGGAAACCTGCTTCCCCCTCTCTCTCTGCCTGCCTCTCTGCCTACTTGTAATCTCTCTCTGTCAAATAAAAAAATAAAATCTTACAAAAAAAAAAAAAAAAAGAATCAGATGCTTAACTGAGTCACCCAGGCACCTCAAACATGTAATTTTTTTATCCATTAAAATATTAATCTCTTGGGGCATCTGGGTGGCTCAGTGGATTAAAGCCTCTGCCTTTGGCTCAGGTCATGATCTCAGGGTCCTGGGATCGAGCCCCACACCGGCTCTCTGCTCAGCAGGGTACTGCCCCCCCCGCCCTGCGCCTACCTGTGATTTCTGTGTCAAATAAATAAATAAAATCTTTAAAAAATATATTAATCTCTTGGGGAGCTTGGGTGGCTCAGTCATTAAGCGTCTGCCTTTGGCTTAGGTCATGATCCCAGGGTCCTGGGACGGAGACCCTGCACTGGGCTCTCTGCTCAGCCGGAAGCCTGCTTCTCTCTCTCCCACTCCCCCTGCTTGTGTTCCCTCTCTCACTGTGTCTCTCTCTGCCAGATAAATAAATAAAATCTTTAACAACAACAAAGAAATATTAATCTCTTAATGTTTTAGAAATGTCTCTGGAAACTCACCGCTAAAGATTGGCTTAGGTTAGTCTTTACTCTTTAGATGATCTTTTGGAGATGAATATGTTGAAGAAATATCCTGTATTTTTGTTCTATTCAATTTTCTTTTTTTTCCCTGTCAAACAGAATTTTATTTACTATTTTTAAATTAAAATAGCACTGTAGTAAGTTCTCATTTTTGTTTAAATTATTCTGGTCTCTGGGGGTAGTTTTATAGCTAGCCATTTATCTATATCTGCATATATCTGGAATTCACCTAATGTTGAAGCTGGTTATTAGGATTTTAGATGATTTTTACATTTCTTTGTGCTTTTTTTTTTTTTTAAAGATTTTATTTATTTATCAGAGAGAGAGAAGGGAAGAGAGCGAGCACAGGCAGACAGAATGGCAGGCAGAGGCAGAGGGAGAAGCAGGCTCCCCGCTGAGCAAGGAGCGCGATGTGGGACTCGATCCTAGGATGCTGGGATCATGACCTGAGCCGAAGGCAGCTGCTTAACCAACTGAGCCACCCAGGCGTCCCTCTTTGTGCTTTTTTGAACTACTTTGAATGCTTTATAATGAGCATCTTTTTTTTTTTTTTCCCACCAAAAACTCACTGGTATAAAAAATGAACAACTGAAAATAGTTTTCTTGACCATGGAACAATATAAAGAGTGTTCCACCCAGTTTCCTGAACAGAAAAATGGCTGTGTGAATATTAGCATTGCCCTTTGAGACACTAACATGTGGATAAATGAACATTTTGGAAAGTGGCAAAAGGGAGACAGCTTTCTGCTCTTCCTACATAATATTAAGATATGGGAACAATCCTGAAGACAGGGACTCTGCAAAGTGCTTATCAGTGAACTAGAAACATAGTGTTTCCAAAGGTAAAGCAAGAATCTTGAGTTGCCCAAAAGGTTGAGGTGAACCTTTCTTGTGGATTATCATGCACTCATCTTTTCATTGGTGGGATTCTAAGTGCTGGAGGCTACCTTGAAAATAATTTGCTCTCTCTGCAATGTGTACAAATCTATGACTATTACACTTGAAGTGGACTTTGTTCCATATTATCACATTTATATAAGCTCATCGTAGATCTAGATGAGGACAATCTCAATCCTAACTCTGTTTTTCTGTGGGGTTTGGCGGTCATGAGAGAATATGTGGTACTAGGCGTGGTTCCATACCAGGTGCTTTCACTAGAAACTTAGGAGTTGGGATACCTAGGGTAGCTAGTCACCCTTATCCTCTCCTGCACCCCCCCCCCCAAAGAGAAGACTTTAACAAACTTTGAAAGTGAACAAGAGTGGTATTAAATAAGAAAAAGTGAAGGCATGAAGTGCAGAGCAGAACTTTCCATGCCTTTCTCCTGGATGTTACTTTAGGGCCGGTGGCAGGTGCTGATGGAAGGAGTCTTCTCAGTGAACATGCACGGTGAGTGGGATGGCTGTTTGTGGACTGAGGAGGGTGGGGGAGACCAGCAGAGAAGAGGCCCCTGGAGGGGAGGGGAGGGCAGGCCAGGCATTTCTCCTGACAGGTGCCCCTCCCTGCGGCAGAGTGTTAACCACGGGCCTCTGCACATTAGTCATAGCGTACTTGGGCAACTCTCCCGTGCTCTCATCATTTGTTTACTTGGTTATGTCTTTATCACACTGTGAGCCAGGCCCCCAGTATATAGCATCTTTGTCTTCTCCGTATGTGCCCCAGGGTACGTGCGAGGTGTTCAGGAAATGTTTGTTGCGGAAAAGTGCCTCCAAGATTGCAGTCAGCCTTTCTGTGTAGAGGCCGACTAAACTGCTCAGTTACCCTGTCAGCTTTTCTATGTCGGATCCCTTTATTCCCACTTAATGACACTTCATAACTGTGCTACAAATAGATGTGTATATATACACATATACGTGTGTGTCTCTATGTCTGTGTGTGTGTGTGTGTGTATCCAAATCTTAACATTCTTCAGGAAATTTGATGAAAACTGTTTAGTTAATCACATTGATTTGAGGTCTTCTGACGAACTTGTTATAAAGATCTTGTACATTGTAATGCATACTGAAAAGTATTGAAAAACTGTCCCTTACACAAACAGCATGGTACCAACAATATACAGTTGGAAAAGAGAAAGACGCAGTCCTATCCTGTCATCAGATCATGTTCCCATCTGGTTTCCAATTCATTTATATGGTTTTCGTAGTTTCTTCGTTGTCATCGTAGGGTAGATAAGATTGTGTTCTTTTTCATTGGTTTTTATATCATTATTCTCCTTGTTGCCAGACAGACTTGTAATTTTAAACGATAGCCTGCTATACCAATTCGGTCGATCTGCTGTAATTCAGGAGCCCTCTCTTGTTGGACATTGATGGTTTCCATCCTTTGTTATCATGACTTAGTGTCCAGTGAAGTGCCTCACCTCCCAGTCAGCCACGGGAGTCTGACATCCAGTCTCATCTTCCCACAGAAACAGCTCCGGCCACGACGAGACTGGTTCTCTTCTTGGTGAGCATCTTCTGTTCTTACTTTAACTGACCTCCTCATTGGTGCCTGCTCTTGGCTAGTCTCCCCTGCTTGAAATTCACTCTTCCTTTGACTTTGTGGATACTGCTCTAGAGAGGTTTTTCTTCCCTTTTCCTCTTTGGGCTCTGCTCAGGGGATTTGAGCTTACCCCCTAATATTGGCATTTCCAGAGATGGATTCTATCTTTTTTTTTTTTTAAAGATTTTTATTTATTTATTTGACAGAGAGAGAGATCACAAGCAGGCAGAGAGGCAGGCAGAGAGAGAGGAAGGAAAGCAGGCTCCCCGTTGACCAGAGAGCCCGATGTGGTGCTCGATCCCAGGACCCCGGGATCATGACCTGAGACGAAGGCAGAGGCTTAACCCACTGAGCCACCCAGGTGCCCTGGATCCTATCTGGTTTTTTTGCCTGTCATAATAAAGGTTATTATGAAAACAGGCTGCATGGGTCCTATCTTTAATCCTCTGCTGCTTCCATCTACGTAGTGTCTCTAGGGAATCTCACTTCCCCCCCCCCCCGACTTCAGCTTTCTTGATACAAGAACAATTCTCAGATCTCTTCCTCCACCCCAGAGCTCTCTACCCAAGGCATCAGTGACTAGTGCCGAGCACTCCACCTGCATGACCCACAGCCTTTGAAACTCAGTCAGTCCTTAACTAAACTCACCATCTTTCCTCAGGCCTCTCCCAAGATCTGCTCCCACTCCTGCATTCTCCGCTATAGATACCATCATCTACTTAGTTAAGCCAGAAACCCGAAGAGTCACCTTAGACTCACTTCCCTCTTCCTTACATCGTTTGTTATCAGGCAGTCAACCAACCTGCTGATTACACTCCCTTAGTTTCTGAGAAGTGGCTCCTTTTGGTCTAACACTGCTCGATAGCCATGTCATCTCTCACCTGCCTTCCCACAGAAAAATGCATTTTTTTGCTGGTCTTTTCATGCTTACTGACACCCCTCACCCCACTCCCACCAGCCACATTCATTTTCCTCCAGAAGCTGACAGAGTGATCTTTATAAAATGCCAGTCTAATCCCACTTCTACGGTGTTCACTGGACAATACAGCCACTGCCTGCCTGGGCAACCTCACTTCCTGGCCCTGAAGAGCAAGTCTGTGTCCCTTCGTTCCTTGTTTCTCCATTTGTATTTATTACCCTCACCCGGAAAGCTTTCCCCCTCCTTTCTGTCTCAAAAACTCATTCCTGTAACCAACCCCACGTCTGGAAAGCCTTCTCTGAACCCCATCTGGGTGAAGAACCCCTCCCCAAAGTCCCCTGAGTTTTCCAGAAACCCCAGCACTTACAGTTTTTTATTACTGAGTGTCTGCTGTAATGGACTGAGATGCCCAGAGTGGGAGCCTAAGTCTTTTATCAGGGGGTTTGGCTTGATAGAAGCGGTTCAGTGATCGTTTGATAGCATTTCTTTGGAGAAACAAATTCTGGGAGTGGGGTTGAAATATGCAACCCACATGTGAAAGATATGTACTGTTAATTCCTTCTCCACAAAGTTTATTTATAACTGCCACCAGCAATGCTAATGTACTAACTGAACCATGTTTTTCAACAACTATTTATTGTTAATCTGTGGCAGGCACTGTGGCTGAAGAAGAATATTTCCAGTATAAGACTATTTTAGCATTTGGAGCAGTGTAGTCCAATAGAGCTTTGTGCAGTGGTAGAAACACTCTATGTCTGTGCTGTCCAGGATGGTAGCCATTAGCTGCAGGTAGCTGCTGAGCACTAGAAATGTGACTAATGTGACTAAGATACTGAAATTGTCATTTCCTTTAATTTTAGTTAATTTAAAATGAAATGTATTAAATACCTACACGTGGGAAGTGGTTATCATACTGGACAGTGCATCTCTAGAGAGAAAAAGGAAATCATTCAGCAGATGTTAGTGCTACATTCTGGATTCCTTTCTTCCTCTTTAAATGCTAATGAAAGCTCACATCACTAAGGTGTGACCAGTTCACAAAGGCTAGCACTGTTATTGTTTGGCGGCACTACCTAATTTGGGAAACATTTTTTAAATCGGTGCTTAGGTCAGGAGAGTAACACCTGACAGCAGGAATACTACCCAAACATCTAGGTCTGGAGGCTTGAAGCGATGTGGGAAATGTTACTCACAGGGCTTTTCATCCAGAGGCATACACTTAGCTACCCCAAAGGAGTCCAGAAGCCTAACACTTTCAGAGCGGCATCTGTTGGACTTGTTTTTCCACATAAACTGCCAAGCTTGTTTTGATTAGGCAGGAAGTGAAGCAATTTTGCAGGGAGAGAGCCCAGCATCTGCATCTCGTCAGCGGGTTAGACCAGACCTTTTACCTCTTACCTTCTACTTGTGAGCCTAGGCGGAGTTTTGCTTTAAGGGAAAGCAATTTTAAGGGAAGAGCGGGGAGGTTCTCTTAGATTTCAAACCCTAAATTATTTATATTATATACATATAATATAAATATATATATATATTTTTTTTAAAGATTTTATTTATTTGACAGAGAGAGAGAACACAGGCGGGTGTGGGGGCGGGAGAGGGAGAAGCAGGCTTCCCCGGGGCAGGGAGCCAGATCTCAGGACCCTGGGATCATGACCTGAGCAGAAGACAGACGCTTAACATCTGAGCCACCCAGGCGCCCCCCAAATTATATTTTTAATCAGTGTACTTGTTTTGAGTCTCCGAATAATTTACATGCCCCTACAGTGAGGAAACTTTTACTTCTCTTATGCAGTTCTTTGTACATAGACCTCTAAAAGGAGTAAACGTACTGAGTCGAATTAAGTAGTAAATCCCACTGGATAAACACTTGTGACCTACAGTTGCCTTTTAAGCTGACGATGAGAGGTGTTCGTCTTTTTATTGGAGTTATTGGAAATGTGTCAAAGAGATAACCTCCAGTATTTCTTCCTCGAAGTCATGTTTTATTTAACACGAACATCCCAACACCCTCGGAATTCGGGTCATCAGGTGCTGAGCTGAGAAATGTGGGGTACAGTGCCGCGTACGTGCTGGCTGGCTGGGCAGGCCTCTAGGCAGGGCAGAAAACTTTGGGGTTTCCCCTCTTCTTCCTCTCGGAAGAGAGCTAAAGAGGCGCCGCAAATCTCTCCAAAAAGTGTTCCTACCGGATGCGCAAGCGACCTCAAAGGCAGAGCCTCGGGACAGGCCGGCCGCAAGCTGCCTGCCGCTGGCCCAGCGCTTCCCCGCGCGCCCCCGGAGCCGGAGCCCGACCCGCCGGCCTAGTGCGCGCCGCGGAGCGAACCATCGCGCCGCCTGGGGCGGGGGACAGGGCGTGGGGGCCGCGGGTCGCTCGCACCTCGGGGTCCCCCTGCCGCCGCCGCCGCCGGCCCCTCCCGCTCCTGCCGGAAGTCGCCTGTGGAGCGGCCGGTCGCGGGGGCGCCGGGGATTGGCCCTGCGAGCCCTCCCCGCACCCCCCGGCCGCGCGGGGGTGGTAGCGGCCCGTTTGAGAGTTTCCCGGGTCCGGCGGCCGGCGCAGAGGCGCGGCGCGGCGCTGCGGCGGGGGGCGGGCGGCGGGAGGAGGGACAAAGGGTGCGCCCCGGGGACCGGTCGTCCCGCAGCCGGGGCTTGGGGTCCGAGGACGGATCGTCTGCGCGGACGACGCGGAGGAGCGGAGCCCAGGCGGGACTTGCGCCCGAGATGCCGGTGCGAGGAGATCGCGGCTTCCCACCGCGGCGGGAGCTGTCAGGTTGGCTCCGTGTAAGTGCCCTCTCGAGTCCGCCGGGCTGGGAGAAAGGTCTCGGGGGGCGAGCGTGGGAGCGCGTGGTGGGCTTCCTGGCGCGCGCTAGGTAGCTGCTGCGCTCCCACCTGAAGGTGAGGCCGAGGGCGGGGGCAGATTTCAGCCCCGCGGGTGGCGGCTCATGGCCTCCGAGGCTCCGGGAGCCTTTTCTGTCCTCTCTGAAGTCGCTCGGGTTTCCGATTAAGCCTCCAGGAGGGTAGGGGAAACTCGTGAACTCCGTCCGGGATCGCTGCCACCTTGAAGGCATCTCGTCCTGCCTGTTGTGGAGCTGCTGCGTGCCTTTGTGTTTTCCTTCTGTTGGAAACCACAGACTCTGCTTGATGCAAAGTTACAGGCATGTGTGTGTGAGACAACTTTGACAACTCTTTGGAGACCGGGAGCCTCATTTCCCCCTTTTAATCAGCTGTCTCTAATGCAAGTAGAAGTTGTTTTCGGTAGGGACTGGAGATGGGGTTTTGGAGGGAGCCACAAAAAGGCAGTGAGGAATGCCTTCTCCTCTAGTATGATCTTACCTGTCACCATTCCCTTGCTTTTATGTCTTCATTTGTCAAGTTTCCGCTTTTACACAGTAGTTTAAGTTATAAATAACCAGGGTTTGACTGCAGGGTTGGTTTTCACATTCTTGCAATGTGGCGGAACTTGGGAGTGGATACTCCAGGGCTTAGTAAGGGACTAAGCCTCCCACCTCTGTTTTAGCTTCGGTTCTCAGCAGCGCTGCTTCCCTGGCGGCTGTCTGGTCTGACTAATAATGGACGTGGTTTCCCTGTGGTTCCCAGCCGAGACTCAGCCGGTCATAGAAACTGCCCTGTGGGGGCACCTGGGTGGCTCAGTGGGTTAAGCCTCTGGTTTCGGCTCAGGTCATGATCTTGGGGTCCTGGGATCGAGCCCCGCATCGGGCTCTCTGCTCAGCGGGGAGCCTGCTTCCCCCTCTCTCTGCCTGCCTTTGTGCCTATTTGTGATCTCTCTCTCTGTCAAATAAATAAAATTAAAAAAAAAAAAAAAGAAAAGAAACTGCCCTGTGACTCCGCATGCCCTCCCTGAGCTTGGGGAATCCTAGCAGAGGGGAAAGAGGGCCTTCACTTCACATCTTCTGGTGGTCTGTGCTGGGTGTGCGGACAGTCATTTGGGAGGAACCAGCCCTGCGTTGTCAGAATCATTCCTGGGAGGGACAATGTGTGTGTGTGTGTGTGTGTGTGTGTGTGTGAGGTGTGTGGGGGGGGGACATCACCCACACCTGAGGAGGAGATGCTTTAAGTGAGTAGGAGTAGTTGCAGTTTAGCATTTAATATCCTGCTCGGGCAGTAGGGGTGTTTAAGAGCGTGCCTCTGTTACACTGTCTTGTAGGGAAAGTGTGCGCGTAATTAAGAATGATGAGTTCCAGTTAGAAATAAGAATGGGATGCTAAGGCTTCTGCTCACCCCGGAGATGAGAGAAGGGGTGCTTCACTCAGGCAGCAGTGGCTTTTGAGGTGTTTCTTGAACTTTTTCAGAGCTGCTCCCAGAGACTGATGGAGGGGGGTTTCTTTCCTTGCAATGGCTGCTGCCGCTTCTCACAACCACACAGCTCATAACCAGCCCCTGCCTACCTGGGCCGGTCTCTGTGAGGGGTACAATATGAGCAAGACTCGGTGTCTGCCTTCAGGAGTGTGTCCGAGCTGAACATTTCAGACTGTTGAGACTGTGGACTCCGCTGGGATACGTGTGGCTGGGGGCGTGGTGGGGGTGTGGCAACCCAGGCCAACTGTGCAGTACAGAATCACGGGCGAGATGGGACTCCCTTACACATGCTCCCTTTAGGGATTCTTTCTGGGAAGAAAGGGTTGCATTCGAACAGGTACCTCACAGCGCAAGCCAGTAAAGAAGATGGGCGAATGACACACTCACCTCATAGGGTTGAGTGAGGATTGCATGAAATGTTGTTAGGGTGTTGGGCATGTGTGGGTGACGGGTCCTAAGAACCAAGGCAGGTGCTGAAAGCTCCAAGTGCTGGGTCCTGGGAGGAAGGATCTAGAAGTACAGGTAGGAGGTACCATGTAGGTGTCTAGGCCGGAGCTGAGGTAAACAAAAAGAGTTGCTCACACTCTTGAAAGGCCTTGAATGCCAGTAAGAGAACTTGGTGGGGGGTTACTTGGGGGGGAGCTGAGTCCTAAAATCCCAAATGTATTAGTGACTTGACTTCCCTGCAAAGAAGTGAACCAGTTTCCCAGTAAACACTTCACCCCGCCCTAAACAGGGAATATTACCACTTTTGAGGCACATGCCTAAGACCGATGAATTCTAACCTCATCTGCCTGGGGAATTCCATTTGCAAGGACTTCTGCCTACATTTGTTTAACTTTTGATCTAATTCTTTGTACACTGACGAAAGGTTACAGCCAGCCATTTATCTTTTGCAGAAGTGCCTGGGAATGCAAGGGGGATGTAAAAATCCCTGCAGTGGAGTTTAGAAAGGGTTCTCTTCTGAAGTTACTCTTTTTAAGAGACAGGTGAGTTCTTGAAACTAGGCGGGGCCGCTTGAGTCTTGTGGACAGTATTACATTCCATAGTTGACAAAGTCATGCAGATTTGGGCGGGGAGTTGGTGGCGGTGGGGGTGGCGGGGGTGGGGTTAAGAGGAAGCGTTAGTAATCACCGCTGAAACTTTCAACATAACTCTTACCAAGAATATGAGCCATCAGGGAATTCCTTGCCTAATCCCTAAAACAAATCCCATTAAGGAGTTGTGGCTACAGATTAATTTATCTAGGTTGAAAGCTGGCTTCCTATGAAATGCCTCATTGATTAGAGTCTGAGCAGTAATGGGGGCCAACAATTGTTGGCGGGATGGCCTTGGACTAGCCAGCCTTGGTGCTGAAAGGCATTTTCCATTGACGATGATTTGGGGTATAAGAGGGTGTGACTGATGCGCATGTACGTGGGGAATCCAGTTGAGGGACAGAATGATTATCTCAGATGTTTTACTGAGCTAGTTTCTTGCTCCTAAATCCAAGGATTGCGGTCAAAAACATAGACTCAGAGGTCAGATTCAACACCTGTTTAGGGGTTAAAAACTCCAGAGTTTTTGTGAACTTTTTGAGGTTAAGAAAGAAATCTTACCTTAAACTATTTATGGCCTAGTTCACCCCAAAGGAATTTTTACGATGACTCTTGTTAGCAGAAGCTGATATCGCTACGAAATTTATGAGGGTCTAACGTGGTACTACCATTAAAATTTTTTTTAAAATACCATGTAACAGCAGTGGAAAGAAATTTTCAGGTACTCAGTCCTAACATGAAGTACTGTCAGTCGCTAGTTGCAGGTTTGAAGGGTACCTGGGAAATACATAACAGCTGGCTAACCTGGTACACCACGTACACCACCGACAGCATTCCATACAAGGCAGAGCTTGGAGTTGCTAAGCGTCTGCTTTCACTTTTTCAACTTGATTAGGAAATGCACCTAACTTGGCCTCTCGCTTCTAGAGCCCAGGCAGGCCAGCGAGGTGATGGTTTCATTCTATTTTTAAAGGGTCTAAAACCTCTGTCATCTGGCCATCCTCCACACCAGTTTCATCAGCCTTGATAACCTGTGAGCTCAGAAAAGAGACTAAAGACTCTCCTATTGAAAAAAATACCTGATATGCTGATTAACCATTTTTCTGCCCACCCCACTTTTTTTTTTTTTTGCTGTTCCTTAAACCGTGTTTTCTAAAGTGTGCTACAAAGACAGACTTAAAGGTGGCACATTGTTTTTCAGTTATTTTGCATGAATATTGTGCTCCAGGGATAAATATAAAGATGGCTACTGAATTCACTTATTTCGTGGATAGGTTGTTTAGAATGAGGCATGATTAGTATTAAGTAAAAGAAAGAGTCTGATGTAAGAGAAATAAATTTTGGGGTTGAATCATAGGAGAATAAGGCAAAAACTGTGAACACGGCCCTTGAAATCGGCGCCTTGGTAGTACTTTTAAAATGTGAGTGTGATGTTTAGTTATGGAGAGCTGCGTATACCTCGACCACACCTTCAGGAATGCCAGACAAAATCTGCTGGTGTGACACCTGTGATGGGGTGGACTGAAAATGGAGTCGGTGCTTCCGCACTGTGGGGGACATCACTGTGCTCTGGAGCACAGCTTGCTTTCCTAATCTAGCACTGCTGGAGAAGGCAGAGAACCCAAAGAGCCTCACATGTAAATGCACCTTATTTTTTATTATTTTTTAAAGGTTTAATTTTTTAAGTTATGTCTACACCCAACGTGGCCTTAAACTCACAACCCCGAGATCAAGAGTCATGCGCTCTAGCGACTAAGCCAGGAAGGCACCCCAAAATGCATTTAATTTTTTAAAAATGTAGCTTATGTTGGTCTGTAAAGTAGGCTTTAGCTAGGATTGTAGTAGGAATGGGAAGTCTTGAGGTTTAAAAAAAAAAAATAACCCTGCGGTGACCTAGAAATAGAATAATTGGAAGTTCACAGTCATGGCAGGTAAATAAAACCAAAATAGAAAATACTTTGTTTCAGTCACCAAAATCCTTAATCGTGTGTGTGCGTGCACGCACGCACACACGTGCACACCTTTTACATGAAATCCTAAACCTTCAATTAGTAACTTGTACTTTAGTCATTTTAAGTCCACGCAGATATTTGTTTAGTGCTTCTGCCGGATGGTTACAGTTAAATCAGGTCTTTAACCTTAAAAACATAATGCAGTGTTTATCAATAATTTATACATCTTGTAATTTTTTTTCTTTTTTTTTTTTTTTAAGTAAGCTCTCTCCCACAATGTGGGACTTGAGCTCAGGACCCCAAGATCAGTAGTTACATGCCTACCCACTGAGCCAACCGGGTGCCTCCACACCTTGTATATTTTAGACCACAGCAATATGCATTTTTGTAATAACATTTATTTTAACTTTCAGCCTAATATTTAGCCCAATTAAATATTCATGGCTTATAGTTTCTGTTTCTGTTTGTCTTCTCTCAACATTTCATTTGTGTGGGAGAGATTTGGTGGGGGCAGCACAATTGCTAGGAGTGAATAAAGTATTTATTTTAGGAAGGTGTACTGACAAAAAAAGTTCAAATTACACCATTAATCATGGCAAAGGTGGCATGTCCCATCCTTGAATGCACGTGTTTTTTACATCTACATAAAGATGGACTTCAGAATTAATTAATAGGGCAATTATTATTTTCTATTGTAAAATGTAATCAGCCATATGAATATATACATTATGTTCACAAGAAAAAATGGCATCATTGGAAAATTTAATTACAGTAGGCCTCATCTGATAGATACTGTGTGTAAGTAGGAGACTAAATATATAGTTATATATTTATAGCTAGGGACAAGCTAGAGGCATTTGGAGGGGGTTATATGTAATACATTGTAAGACAATTATTGGGATAGTTAGTCTTCCTGGTAGGTAATGTTATTAGGCTGTAATTAACAGATAATGATTAAAGTCCAGTTATATCTTTGCCATTGTATTAAGAAAAACTTTAGTAGAGATGAAAGAACACTGCAGATACTCTACATTTTGTCATTGGAGTTGAAAGGGGACGGGGGGAATAATGCTTTTGAATCATCAGTAGGAATAAGTGAATTTTTCTCAGACTTGTAGCTTCTAAGACCTTCGTTCCTCTCAGGAGGAAATAATGGTCCAAATGTGGCTTTGTTGGGAACCATTTTTTGAGAGCCATTTATGTCACAGCAGTAGAGGCAGTGTTCCTAGTTCTTGGTTGCAGGGTTTCTTTTGTGCCTTAACGTAGTAGAGCACCCCTGAGGCCCTGAGTCCGTGTTGGGAAGGGGGGTGGTGTATGCTGTAAGAGGAACCAGCTCATTTTCAGTCTACAGAGGGCCATTTGCAAATACGTCTGGCAAAAGCAGAATGAAATTATTTGAGGGAATTAGTTAGCAAAACTGATCGTTTCTGTTTCTGAAAAGAATGACTCCTTTAGAAGGAATGTCCCTGTGAGCTCATTTTTAGAAACCTGGTTCCTCCCTTAACCTTCTTCACTCAGCTGAATCAGTTTCCTTCTTGCCCTTGATTGGTTGGTGCGCACATGCCAGTATTTACTAGAGCCCTTATCATGTCTGCTCCGTGCCAGTCACTTCCGGTCTGCCCCGAGCCCCTCCTTGGTCTGAGTCATGAGGGTAACCCCAGAAGCTGACCTGGCACCAAACATATCCATTGAGTGTACCACATTGAACCGACTGGATCTGGGGAAGGCTGCTGTTGAATACAAAGAATTGGAGACCCACTGGGAAGTCAGAAGAGTGGATTCCTGACATTTACATAGTGGATGGACAGTTGTGAGTAAGGCAAAAACCGGTAGAGTTCTGTACTGGCATTTTCTGTAGTGCGTAAGCTGTGGCAGCTAGCTGGGTGGGGGCAGCTCAGGCTCGTGAATGGAAGTTTCTGTGTAGGGAAATGAGGAGTTGTATTTGAAGTCTTCTCTGGTGTTTAACGTTCTAAGCGGTTGGGTATAAATCTGGTATAAAGTACTTGCTTGTCTGAAAGTACTTCCTCGCTCCTTAAAACACTTGCATTTGTTTTCTGTTTGTTTCTTTAAAGAAGGGGTCCAGCAGATTTTCTCTGATAGATATTTTTCTGAAGAACAGGGAATTGGGTGCCTGGGTGGCTCAGTGGGTTAAGCCCCTGCCTTTGGCTTGGGTCATGATCTCAGGGTCCTGGGATTGAGTCCCACATCGGGCTCTGCTCAGCAGGGAGAAATTAAAAAAAAAAAAAAATAAATAAAAAAATTAATAAAATAAAGAACAGAGAAACCAGAAGTGGCAGTAGTTGTTCAGCTCCTCAGCTTCCTGGGAAGATCTGTCACTCAGTCACAGCTTAAATAATGTACCACCTAAGCGTGTGCCGTGTGCTCTGCGGCCACGCCAGGACCTGCGGTCATCCTGCGTGACTTTGTTCTTCCTCTCCGCTCTTCCCAGGAAGAGCTGCTTACTGGGAGTCTCCCGCACCCCCTTCTCCTCCTGTGGCCTTCTCCGAGGCCCCGCTGCCTGGAGCAGGAAGCAAGGCAAGGCAGGCCCAGAGTCTGGAGCCTGGTCTCCGCAGATGGGCTCAAGACAGAGCCTCCTGCTTATGGCCACAGGCCCTCATCATTCACCGACACAGAATCACTGTCGCTCGAGCTTCAGCATCACGTCAGGCACTTCTGAGTTTCTCAGCATAACTTGAGGCAGAACACTTTGCCTACCTTGGCTGGTCTGTCTAGTGTCTGCATGACTTTTAAGAGGGGAGAGAGATTTGTGGCATCTTAGACACTCATTGAGATTTTCCAGAAATGGAGCTGAAAACACTGGTGCTTTTCCTTCTGGTGTTATCGTTGGGAGTCTCAAAACAGGCAGGCGACACGCTAAAATGAAGAGAAGAGGCAGTGGGCTCATCTTGAATACCGGTGGCCTTCTTTCTAGCAGATCAAATCTGAATTTTAATCAGAGGTGTGGGAGCAGTATTTACGTGTTGTATACTGCTTAAGTGTAGTGCTTGCATGTGTCTTTCCCCAAGTCAGGAAGAGGCACGAGAGGGGGACTCAATTTACCAACGAATGGGGTTAAAAAATGTGTGGGACATCGGGCTCTCTGCTCGGCAGGGAGCCTGCTTCCCTCTCTCTCTCTCTCTGCCTGCCTCTCCATCTACTTGTGATTTCTCTCTGTCAAATAAAAAAAAAAAAGATAAAAATTAAAAAGTGGCAGTGGGTTTCGGGGGTCAAGTTTATTAAAAAAAAAAAATGTGTGGGAAACTGAGAAAAATTTTCCCATAGAAACAGTGGTATCCAGGGTCTGTCCTTGCAAGCTTGATTACTCATAATGAAGCCTTTTTAATCTTGTTGTTTTTCTGGTGTTTTATTGAAGTATAGCTTGCAGTAAAAATGCACAGAGTCTCAAGTGGACAGCTTGATAAATTTGTTTTCGTTGTGGTACACATCACCTAGGAGCCACCATTTTAACCATTTTAAAGTGTACAGTTCTGTGGCATTGAGTGTACCCGCAGTACCGTGCGGACACCACGATCTGGTTCAGAGCTGATGAATGGAGCCACTTGTGTCATTGCCACCTAGACCAAAACACAGGACTTCCCATCACTCTAGAAGCTTCTCTCTTGCCACTTTTTCTGACTGTTATCACCCCACCCCCAAAGGAGCCTCTTTTCTGACTTCTCTCACCATGGGATAGTTTTGGTTGACTTTCAGAGGATCTGTATTAATGAAGTCAGTATTTTGTGTTTGGCTTCTTTTGCTCAACGCAACTGAGAGTCATCCGTATTATGTGTGGTTCAGCAGTTCTTGTTCGCTGCTGAGTAGTTGTCCTTTTACATGAGTTCCCCACAGTTTGTTGACCCATTCTTCTCTTGATGGATATTTAGGTTGTTGTCTGTTTGTGTTTTCCTATGATGACTAAAGCTGCTGGGGAAATCACCTACACTTTGCTTTGTGGACTCAATTCCTGGGTGTAGAATTGCTGGGTCGTGTGTTGGGGACATGTTTAACTTTCATTGTGTCACTCTGAAGTCAGGCACATGTGAGTATGGATTCCTTTGTCCTGCCACTTGCTTGCTCTACCTCAGGTAGTTTACTTTTCCCATGTTCAGTTTTTCTCAGCTGTAAAATGGGCACTCTGTGCCTGATCAGTCAGGGTTCAGTGAAGAAAAGAGACATCATTTTAGGACTTTCAAGGAGAAAGGAACTTAATGGAGAGCATTAATGCTGACAAAACAAGAGGCTAGAGGGACAGAAACCAAGAACCCACCACCGGCTTTCATATTTGCCCCCGGCAAGTTAGAAAGCTGCTGTGGTCCAGAGCCGGGACCTTGGAAACACGCTTCCAACTGCTCAGCCTCTGCCGAGCAGAGGCAGCTGAAATAGTAGGGAACTTAGTGACACCTGCAAAGCTCAGGTCTGGCAAATCCGCTTTGCCTGAGACTGCTGCTATAGGAAAAAAGAAAACAAAAGGCATCTGCTTTCCTTCCTCCTTCTAGATCTTAATCAAGTGCACCCTGTTGGCCAGGGGGCCGGGGGTTTCTGGCCTCTGGGAGTAAGGGAAGATGAGTGCCACCCACCAAGAAATGGGATAGATGCCTCCTGGCGTTGCACTGGCAGCCTAAGTAAGTGGCAGTGGTTATAACTTACTAGTATCATCATTATTACAGAAAAACATGATGCCAAAGCAGTCCTAAGACCACTCTCTGTAACGCACATTCAAATCTTGAACTTCATTACAGTGACCTGCCGGAGGATGGCGGCTGCTGGAAGACCTGCCGCGTAATTGTTTCTCTGCAGGGCCTCAGCTTCTTTAGCTACTAATCTCTGATTCTAGGTACTTTTCTATATGAGTAAGCTTGAGAAGTTATAATTTGCAAGCCTACCAATTAATGCAGAAACTGAAAGGTGACTTAATTCTAAGAACAGCTTCTTTGATATATACTTTATAAAAATTAATGAGTGTGGCTTTTTTTTTTTTTTGAAGTCATTCTGATTTGTTAGTTTTTAATAAAGTAAAAGGTGATATATAAATCTTGTTGACAGGTGGACTACAAAGCATGTTCCCTTTTTCTGTCTTTATTTTTCGACAAATGAAATGGAAGGAGATTGGAAGGAGATTAGATTTTTATCCTGTTCGGTGCCTAGAATCTCATACTCACAGCACACGCTAGTCCACTGAACCATTTGGCAATAGTGACTGTCCTATTTCTAGCTAGTATTATGAAATTTGAGCTACACTGCATTGCTCTTGAGACATTTAAACATCTTGAATCAATTGAATCAATTTTTAACTTTCCAGGGACCTTACTATTATTGCTTTGAAGCGGGCTGGCCAGATGATTTATTGATTAACATTTTATTTTAGGCTTTTATCTCTAGTGCTACTTCTGAAGGCTCCTTGCAGAAAAATTTGAAGCGACAGGAACGCAAATATTCTGAGTGCCAAGATAAGTATGACCAGGAACTTCATTTCAGGCACTGGTGTAGCAGTTAGAGTGAGCTGGCTCTTTTGCAAAGTTTGCTTAAATTTGATTGTGCGAGAAATACATTGACAGAATCCCATTTTATCTCTTTTTAACCAGATTTACCCAGTCGGCCAGGGCTAACAATAGATGTCCAAACAGTTTACAGTGGTTAATACAATGGACAAAGGGTTTCACTGTTTGGAGACTGGAAAAGAGAGCTGATGGGGAGCTTCTTAAGGGCACTGACCTAATTCATTCCTTCAAGAAAAATGATTTAAATATACATGTATTCTGATTCCAGTGTCTATATATTTCAGCCAGTAGTACTGCAGCCTCGGGAAGGGCTGTGTGTGTTTTGTAAAAGTACAGCCTTTATTTTTATTTGACAATGGCCTTTAGAATTTTTTTTTTTTTTAAACCAAGTTCTGGCATGAATTGCTGCTCCACAAAGGTTAGGGAATTAAGAAAAGCAGCTGAAGTCACACGTCACCCTCCTTAGTCCTGAAACCTCCTCACATTCAGGAATTTTCGTCATGCACTTTTTTAGAGATAAATTTCTTTGTGAGCCTTTCTTCTGTAAAATGTGGAAAAACAGAACTGGGTTAAAAATAACATTAGTTCAGGCATTGCTAAATTTCTGAGTATTGTGTTTGTGATTTACTTTGTCCAGAAAACATAAATTGCCAGTGCCTTTGCTGTTTACTACCATGAAATATTTGTAGTCAGTATGTACTTCCTCAGAGAATATCTCTCACCTATTAATAGAACAGGAGCAAAGAAGAATGGGAAAAAATCTCACTGGGCTTAGTAGTAAGTTTCAAGTAACAATTGCATTGTTGTTCTAAGTGCTGGGTGTGATTGGATGATCAGATACATAAATGTTGACCTGACTGGATTAGATCTCAGCTGTGAAGGGTCCTGAAAAAAACTGTTGTAACCTATCACTTCGAACAGTTACCAGACTTGTTCTTTTGGCTTTATATTTGGGATAATAATTTATGCAGTGGAGTATCCTAGAAACTGGGGTGCTGTCTTGTCTGTCTCTTTCACCTGTTTCAATTTGATATATTGGCTCTGTTTGTGTAGAACACTACATGGATATTCCGTTATCTTCATAAGAAGTAACATAAGGGGGCGCCTGGGTGGCTCAGTGGTTAAAGCCTCTGCCTTCAGCTTAGGTCATGATCTCAGGGTCCTGAGATCCAGCCCCACATCGGGCTCTCTGCTCAGCAGGGAGCCTGCTTCCTCCTCTCTCTCTGCCTGCCTCTCTGCCTGCTTCTCTGCCTGCTTGTGATCTCTGTCAAGTAAATAAATAAAATCTTTAAAAAGAAAAAGTAACATAAGCTTTTTGATTGGGATGAGTTTAATCTAAACGAATGCTTGGAAATGAGGAACTGCAAAATAAAAGTCCTCAAGTAGATCTAAGCTAAATTTCAGTGCATGTGTTTATCTTTTCAGAAATGCAGGGTGTTTTCATGGAAACCTGTGTTCTGCTGAGTGTTGAGAGGGTATCAGTATCAATGTTGGGGGCTGACTGAGTTCTTGGGTGCAGGTCTAGGTCAGCTAGACCTTTGCTTTCCTAGCCCAGACACAGCACAGGTGCTCCGGCCGTGCAGGAAGGGGAGAGGAAGACAGTAGTGCAGTTAAGTCTCAGAACAACTGATACGGGATCTGCGTGAGTGTGCACTGTCTCCCTTTTCTTACTGTGTTCCCAGCCCAGCAAAAAAGCACTTTGCACGGGGCTTGGAGACTGTTGAAAACAGCAACATTCCATCATTGGAGCAACAAATCTAAAATATGTATTCGTAGAGCTTGTCGAGCAGTTCTGAGGCCGTGTCCTTGATTTCTACCACTATGGGTGTGCTGGGGGCAGGCTCTCTCTGCTCCGTTCCTGAGTGTGCAAGAGAAGTCCTGACGTTTGTGAGAAAATGCCTAATCGTGAGGGTGCCCAGGACCCCAAGCAAGATGCCCTGCGTTTTGCTCTGTACGACTGAACTTCTCCTGACTTTGCTGTAGTGAAGCGAGGGAAGGAACCATGACTGACAGTGTTCGAGCCTTGGTGCAGATCTCACTGACGAAGCCTGCCTAGTTGGGGAGTGGGTGTTAAAACCTGATTTGATAGGTAGGGAAACGGTTTCAGAAACGTTAAGTGATTTGCCCCACGTCACACAGTTCGTGTGGTAGGCAGGGCATGTGGGCCGAGGCCCGCGTGACTAACTCAAAACCGGTAGGTTTCTTCCAGCTTCACCTGCTTCTGCTTTTCAGAACCAGACAGGCAGAGACATAATGGGAGAAGCTAAAGGCCCTCTGTTGATTTTTAGGTGTTTAAACATTATTATTGAAAGTGTATAGAAGTTTTTCTCTCCAGGGAATCATCATTAGTAAAAATGATATATCTAATTTTTTTTTTTAAGAGAGAGCCCACGAGTGCTTGGGAGTGGGGGAGGGTCCGAAGGAGAGGGATAATCTCAAGCTGATTTGAGATTATCATACCAGCTGTAGAGCCCAGTGCAGGGCTCAGTGTGGTGCTTGATCCCTCAACCTGAGCTGAAACCACGAGTCGAACGCTTTAACTGAGCCATCCAGGCGCCCCACAATAAAATATCAGTGTTTTTAAGAGATGTTTTCATTTTTCAATGACTTGTTTGTGTTCATTACTGTATGGGATCTCAAAGACTCTAAAATGAGTAAGCACAGCCTTATAGGGAAGTAGATTATATAAACAACTAGCTAAAACCACAATTTATTATAGAAATATTAGGAATATGTCTTGTCTGTGAGTCTTTCTTCAAGTTCACAGCCAGTAGTTAGAAAGGACTATTATCCCATCAACCTCCCCCCAAAAAACAAACCCCACCAATTGTTAATGTCAAGAAAAACTTCTTTCTTCACAAAGCACATGCGTTGTGGAATTAGGACATCTGAGACTTGCTGTGTGTGGGAATTTGGCTGTTAAGGGTCAGAATTCCATCACGAGTTGCCTGAGGATCAAAGTGCATCTTTTAAAACATCACATACCTCCAAGAAGTTTAGGCTAGCAGATACACTCTCGTTTGAAGTGTAACAGTAAGCTTTCTTTTAATATGGGGCCAAGACCATTTGCAGGATGTAGTGAAAATTTTGATTGAGGATCAAGATAGAGTGGTCATTTTGGAGTTAGAGCATTTTGGTGGTGGAGCAGACTTTATGCAGTGCCATGCGTTCACCTTTGGACAGGCTGAGGTAAGAGGATATTGAAAACCAGAGCAAACAGCACAAGGGGTAGAAAGAGCTGGGAAGGCTCCAAATACAGATATTTTTTTCTGATTTTCCCCTGGAATCTACTAAGGGTGCCTTTCTCTTCTTCACCATCTCACCACGTAGCTGTCTCCCTCAGGACCCAGAACTGATGAGTTAGATGAGCATCCATGAACAGTGCGTTAAAGCTGATACTATTTGAAATGTTAATTCTTGATCCTACACTCTGTCAGCTACAGTAATGCTAGCTATGTAATTCTGACCAGATTCTAAGTCGGACTTCAGGCCGGACAATGAATGGGAACTTGCAGTGGGTACACCCTCTCTTGAAAAAAAATTTTTAAAAATTTTTTTGTTTTAAGATTTTATTTAGTTATGAGAAGGAGGGAGAGCGAGCACAAGCAAGGGGTGGGGGTAGCAGGCAGAGGGAGAAACAGGTTTCCTGCTGCGCAAGGAGCCCAATCCCAGGACCTGAGCTGAAGGCAGACGCTTAACTGACTGAGCCACCCAAGTGTCCCTTTGCTTTGTGGGTGCCACATCCTGGTTATCTCTTTTTGAGGGTGCACAGAGAGCATTCCAGCTTGAGATCAGGAACTGAGGTTTGTACTTCTTGTTGTCTAACATACAGTTCTTTCTTGTGTCTTGCTCAGTGTGGATAATACTAACACATGTAGTTAATGATCTACTTTGAGGATTATCTGAAGCGAGATTTTGATCTTACGCCAGCTTCCCCTGTGGTATGTGATTGGAAATTTTGAACAAGTTCAGAATTTAGCTTAGGTAAATTATAACCAGATAAGTTCTTTTGCTACCAAAACCAAGTATAGTTTACTTTGACTTGACCTTTCAGATTATGTACCCACTCAGAACTAGCACCTTTTTAATTAAAAAAAGAAAAGTAGGGGCGCCTGGGTGGCTCAGTGGGTTGAGCCGCTGCCTTCGGTTCAGGTCATGATCTCAGGGTCCTGGGATGGAGTCCGGAGTCATGAGCTCTCTGCTCAGCAGGGGGCCTGCTTCACTGTCTCTGCCTGCTGCTCTGCCTACTTGTGATCTCTCTCTCTCTGTCAAATAAATAAAATCTTAAAAAAAAAAAAAAAGAAAAGTAAAGAAATAAGCAAACAGAACGGGATTATCCTTCAATAGTGACTGGATGCTAAGGGCAGCCCGAAGATGTATTGAAGATTACAGTGAAAGCCAAGGTGAAGGAAAGCAAGAATCAGGAAGTATGTGTCCCTCCCTCTGTACCGGTGTGAGGGCCTTGCAGGTGAAGATCGTGTCTTGGTGAACAGACACCTGCACGTCAGTAGGCCATTACTGAATTTTGCATGAGTTTAGACTAGGGGTTGGCAAACTATAGTCAGCTGCCTGTTTGGTTGGATGTTTTTTTGTTTTTACTTTCCCCCTCTTACGAGCAAAGAATTGTCCTTTCCTTTTTAAATGGGTACATTTTAAATTGCTTATGTAAGTATTTATGTAATATCCTCTACTTCCAAAGCTTAAAAAATATACTGTGTGGCCCTTTAAGAAAACATTTGCTGGGCAAGGAGGCTTGGGTTTCTAGCCCATTCTGCTGTCTGGAAATAAGTATGTCAGAATGCCGACTTGTGAAAGAGTCTCGCTTCATAAGGACACTGTTGTCTGACATCCTTCTTGGCAGTGGGAAAGTGAAAGAGAGAAGGGGTTGGGCTACTTAGCTTCCTGGTTTTAGTCCAGGAAGGTGACGGATAACAGGAGCCAGTTCACAAGTTTTGAGTGTAGACTTCCTCCGAGTTAAGCAGTAACATAAACACAAGAAACTGTGGAGAAAATATACTTCTTTAGGATGTAGAAAAAGGCCACGAAACTGAAATGTCCCTCTACAATGAAACATTTCTGTCTGGGCTTTGGATGTTCCGATTTCCCTGGATTCCAGCCTTGGGACAGTACCATTTATTGTGTTTCTACTTGTTGACTCTTTCAGTTCCAAGCCATCTGTTCTTTCCTGTCAGGGAAACCTTCAAAATTATAATAAAAGGCCATCATGGGCTAAAAGTCTTGAAGAAATGTAATACAGAAAAGGAGTTAATGATGTTCCCCCAGCTTAGGAGATTTGGAAAGGCTTTGGACTGCTACCAATGGCTGACACCTCAGCTCTTAAGCATTTACTTTCATTGTTCTCCGAACTATTCCAGGCCTTCCTACATCCTAAAAACAAGCATCCCTTGAGGGTGGGGACTGTGTCCTATGTTGTTCGGTCTTTGTTTTCAGAGCCTGGTACACAGACACTTAAATGTTGAATGCAATCTATTTTTTAAATCTTATTAAATTTATACCATACTGCCCTTTTTAAGGGTGGGGCTTACTTAGTATAGGAAACACCCCTCTTGTGTGGTACTTCAGAGTTTATAAAAGCTCACACATAAAATTCCCCTTTTTCTTGCCCACTTCTCAGTAATAAGACCGCAGCCAAGACTTTGGAACCTGGCTTGGAAATTATGGTTCATTTCGGTCTTTCCTCACTGTAGAAGGGGGATCTTGACCAGAGCTTAAATGCTTGGGTGGACCTCTTGGCTTCAGCTGCCCTGAGGAGCCATTACTGCACCTGAGGAGCCATTACTGCACGTAGAATCAGTGCCAGGCTCCTCTGTCCTCCTCTTTCCCAACTTCTGTGGCCAGTAGTCTACTGGGGCTGTCCACCTAGGCTTACCTTTCTTTTCTTTCTTTCTTTTTTTTTTTTTTTTAAAGATTTTATTTATTTATTTGACAGAGAGAGAGAGGAGGAAGCAGGCTCCCCACTGAGCAGAGAGCCCGATGCGGGACTCGATCCCAGGACCCTGAGATCATGACCTGAGCCGAAGGCAGTGGCTTAACCCACTGAGCCACCCAGGCGCCCTAGGCTTACCTTTCTTCTCTGGCTCTCAGTAAAATAAGAAATTTAGATTCAAATGTATAAAAATACAAACCTACCTCTCATTGACCTGCCTCAGAGTTTGACTTACTCACAGAGGAGACCAACATCCTTCCTGAGTCCCAGGCTTGCCCACCTGCCTCTGTGCCCCAGATGTGGTGTCTCTTCCTCAGGAAGCTGCATACCCTACTTCCACAGTCACTAGAGAAGGAAAGCCTTCCTTGATCTGCCGAAGACACCAGTCCTTTCTGTTCTAGACCTGTGTGTGCTTGCCCTTCCTAGCACTTTCCAGCTCGACTTCTGCAGCTGCTGACTGACTCCTTGATTTACGTTGACCTTCGCTAGTCTTTGAGCTCCCTGAAGGCAGGGCTGTGTTTGTTACCCTCATTGTTTAATCTCAAGTGCTCAGTACAAATCCTGCTCTGAAAGAGGCGCTTGATAAATAATGTGTCGCGTAGGTCTGTCTTCTGGAAATTATGTTCCTCTGTATTACTTACGTCCAGTGATTAACAGTTAGAAAGTGCTATCTTCTGCTTTCCAGATGGCTTGAATTCCTTGGACTATTCTACAGCACCCGGAGCTAGGTTAGCAACTTTGTAGGGTGTTATAGAATGTTAATGAATGACAAATAAAAGTGTTATTTCTACTTTTAGCCCCCCCACTTGCAAACTTATCTTGCCTCTTATAAAAGCTATAGTGGCAGGATTTTATTGCCAATTTCCTCTAAATGGCATTTATTTTGAAATTTTAAATTTGAAGGGAAACTCTTCTTTTTATTTCTGCATCATTGCACCACCTAGTGGATTTTGTCTTTACTACGCAGTGGACTTTTCTAATTTCCTGGCCGTCACCAGTTCCACAAAAGGGAAATCTTGGGTACCTTTTTATGCTTTAAGATTGCATACAGTTTCTACCAGTAGTTTCTCTTACTAGGCAGAGTGAGGTTTTTCTGAGAGGAGCTCAACATTGCTGATTTCAGAATTTAAAGAAATGTTGACCCATACGTGAAATTTCCCGTGTCACCAGTAAAGGAATGGCGTGGAGTGGGGGAGGGGGTAACTACCCAGTATAGTATGGACTCAGTTTAGCTCAGCTTATGTAATAATGACACCAGATTAGACCAAAGAATGAGATCTTTTTCTAAGTTTAGAAACAAAACTGTTTCAAACATCTTAACTTTTTATTTATTTAATAGATTTTGTTATGAGAAGAAAGCAGTAGGAGAAGCCCACTATTTTTGTATAACTCGATTCAGTTTCATCTGTGTTTTATTATTAAGTCAAAGTCATTAGTAAGGCTTGCTGATTTGCATTTTCAGTATTTTTAATAGCTTGGCTTGGTCTCCCACTTTGCCTTGGTGTGGGAGGTGGATGCAGGAAACCTCACCTTTCCCCTTCCTGTCTCTGGTTTTTGCTGCCCCCTCCCCTTAATGGAGTGTGTTCTAGTACAACCGAGAGTTGTTTTTCTCTCTTGATTCCATGAGATGCAGTGGATACACACTGTGCTAAATGTACCATTGAAGCACACTTTCAGTTATCAAGTTTGATATTTTAAATGTATAATAAATACATATGCTGTTCAAACCGTAAATTGTAAGCTTTTAAGTCTTATTCATAGATTAATGGTTTAATATAAAATTATTATGTCTCATATTGAGAATTGGCTAAATTAGTGTTTTCAAAGTATCAAAAATGTGTCTTGTAAAGAAAGGAGGTTTATTTAAATAAATCTACATTAAAGGCAAAAAAAGGGGGGGCACCTGGGTGGCTCAGTGGATTAAGCATCTGCCTTTGGCTCAGGTCATGATCCCCGGGTACTGGAAACAAGCCCCACACTGGGCTCTCTGCTCAGTGGGGAATCTGCTTCTCCCTCTCCTTCTGTTTGTGCTCTCTCTCTCTCCTCCCTCTGACAAATAAATCTTAAAAAAAAAAAAAATTATGGGTCAGTTTATAAGAAGATGCTTGGAAATGTTAGTGGTGTTCAATTCAGAAATATTACAAAATATGGAGAGGTCTCCAGGCATTGCAGTTTTGTCACAGTATTAGTTAAAGTAGCCAAAAAAATATAGAAACATTAAATGACTGCTAGGGATGTGGTTAACAAATTATATGCTAAATGTGGCTATTTATAATTTTAAGTTAAACATTTAGTTTCTTTTTTTTTTTAAGATTTTATTTATTTATTTGACAGAGGGAGATCACAAGTAGGCAGAGAGGCAGGCAGAGAGAGAGAGGAGGAAGAAGACTCCCTGCTGAGCAGAGAGCCTGCTGGGATCACGACCCAAACCAAAGGCAGAGGCTTTAACCCACTGAGCCACCCAGGAGCCCCAAACATTTAGTTTGAAGCTATTTAGTTGCAATAGCTTCATTTCTTTTTTTTTTTTTTTAAAGATTTTATTTATTTGACAGACAAAGATCACAAGTAGGCAGAGAGGCAGGCAGAGAGAGAGGGAGAGGAGGAAGCAAGCTCCCCGCCGAGCAGAGAGCCCGATGTGGGGCTCGATCCCAGGACCCTGAGATCATGACCTGAGCCGAAGGCAGAGGCTTTAACCCACTGAGCCACCCAGGTGCCCCAGTAGCTGCATTTCAAATGCTCACCATGGCTCCATAGAATACAGGTACAGAACATTATCATTACAGCTCAGAGTTCTGTTGGAGATACTGTTAGACCAGTGCTTCTCTAACTTCTGTGTGCACTTTAATCACATGGGGGCTCTTGGTAAAATACATACTCTTTTCAACAGGTCTCGGGTAAAAATACAGGTCCAAGTTAGGTTTTTAGGATTCAGCATTTTTTTTTTTTTTTTTTTAAGAATTTGTTTGTGAGAGAGAGAGAGCAAGAAAGAGCATGAGGTGGCAGGTGGGGGAGAGGTTAAAAAAAAAAGCTCCTCTCAGCAGGGAGCCCAATGTGGGGCTTGATCTCAGGACCCCAGGATCAGGACCTGAGCAGATGCTTAACTGGCGGAGCCACCCATGCACTCCAGGATTCAGCATTTCTTTCTTTCTTTCTTTCTTTCTTTCTTTCTTTCTTTCTTTTTTTTAAAGATTTTATTTTTATTTATTGGACAGACAGAGATCACAAGTACGCAGAGAGGCAGGCAGAGAGAGAGGAGGAAGCAGGCTTCCTGCTGAGAGAGAGCCCGATGCGGGACTCGATCCCAGGACTCAGGGATGATGACCTGAGCGGAAGGCAGAGGCTTTAACCCACTGAGCCACCCAGATGCCCCAGGATTCAGCATTTCTAATAAGCTCCCAAGTGTTGGCAGTACAGTATCTAAACATGAGGTCTTTGAAATTCCTGCATTTATTTCCTGATTCTGATAGAAGAGACTTTCTTTGAGACTTCAGACTCTGTAAGGCTAATTGGCTTTCTGGGGATTAACTAGGGATATTGATCTGTGGTGGAAGCATTGTTGTCACCCTTTTCTGTGTGACCCATCCCTGTGATGGTGCCTTGGGTCTGGGAGGGAAAGGTTATTCTGTGTTTCATTAGGGCCAACCCTGCTAGCAGGATTTAGCTGAGCACTCTAATAACTGGTTTTCTAACCTGTCTTTTGACAAAGCAGTTTATAATTTTCTTTATCTTGGTACCTGTCATGGGGTGGTGGTTTGTATATGTGTTTGTTTTTTTTTTTTAAAGTGAAGCTGTGTTTTAATATTGTATGGGCTTAGTTGGATTCAAAATCATAGAGTAGACAGGGCTATGTCCCTGTTGTCAAATTAGCACCTTCCTTTTTGGCTTATTAATGGTTCCTGTGTAATTACAAATAAGAATGGTCTGTTTAAATTACAGTTATACTTCATAGCTCAGTGTATCAGCACTATGAACATAGAGGTCTGAAATGTAATTATCTGATCTGCTGATCCCAACCCCCCCATATATTGTTATTAAAGTTGGACTCATGCAGATTTGGACTCAGACTGTGATCAGCCACCTACTAGCCGTGGAACTGTGTGAAAATTCCTTATATTTATATACATATATATATATATACACATTTTTTTTCTTTTAGTATATATTTTTTAGAGCAGTGTAAATAAAATTCACAGCCAGACTGAGGGGGAGGTACAGAGATTTCCCATCTGTCCCCTAGACCTACCAGGGTAAAGCCTTCCATCATTGGTATTCCCTACCAGAGCGGCACGTGAGTTACAGTTGATGAACCTACACTGACACATCACTATCACCTGAAGTCCACAGTCCACAGCTCACTTTTGGTGTTGGACCTTCCGTGGATTTGGACAAATGTATAATGACATGCATCTATCATTATGGCATCGTAAGAGTATTTTTACTGCCCTAAAAAATCGTCTGTGCTCTGCCTGTGTTCTTTCTTTCCCTCTAACCCTGGCAACTACTGATCATTTTGTTTTCATAGTTTTCCTTTTCCAGAAGGCTGTATGTTTGAATCAAACAAGATACCGCCTGGTCAGGCTGGCTTTTTTCACTTAGTAAGATGCATTCAGTTTCTTCCATGTCTCTTCATGGCTTGATAGCTTCTTTCTTTTCAGTGCTCAGTAATATCCCATTGTTGAGACGCGTTGCATGTTTAGTCATCCACTCACCTACCGAAGGACATGCTGACTACTTCCAAGTTTTGGCAGTTCTCAATAAAGGTGCTATAAACATCTGTTTTGTTTGGACATAAGTTTATAATTCCTTTGGGTAAATACCAAGGAGCACAAGTGCTGGATTGTGTGATGAGTATGTTTGGTTTTTTTGTTGTTTATTTTTTTAAAAGATTTTATTTTTAAAGGTTTTTTTTTTTTTTTAAGAGATTTTATTTATTTATTTGACAGAGATCACAAATAGGCAGAGAGGCAGGCAGAGGGAGAGGAGAAAGCAGGCTCCCTGTAGAGCAGAGAGCCCAATGCGGGGCTCGATCCCAGGATCCTGGGATCATGACCTGAGCGGAAGGCAGAGGCTTAACCCACTGAGCCACCCAGGCGCCCCAAAGATTTTATTTTTAAATAATCTCTCCACCCAGCACGGGGTTTGAACTCAAAATCCCGAGATCAAGAGTCACGTGCTGCACCGACTGAGTCGGCCAGGCGCCGCCCGAGAGTATGTTTGGTTTTTAAGGAAGCCACTGCCCTGTCTTCCCAGAGTGGTCGCCCCGTTTCCGCATTCTGGCCAGCTCCTGCTGCTCCACATCCTCATCTGATGTGGTGTTGTCATTGTTCCAGATTTTGGCCCTTCTACTATGTAGAGTGGTTTCTCCTTGTTTTAATTTGCGTACCCCTGAGGACACAGTATGTTAAACATCTTTCATATACTTAGTTGTCATCTGTGGGTCTTTGGCCTGTTTTGTAATCAGGTAGTTTTATTACTGTTGAGTTTTCAGAGGTTTTTGTATGCATTTGTCTGATAATTGTTCTTTATCGGACATCTTTGCAAGTATTTTCTCCTAGTTTTTGGTTAGTCTTTTCATTGTCATTCACAGAGCAGAAGTTTATAGTTTTAGTGAAGTCCAGCTTGTCAATTCTTTGTTTCATGGCTCATCAGACCTGATATTTGCATAAATAAAAAAGGGAGGAGTTGGGTTTTTGGAAGGGTTAATTGTTAAGTTAACAGTCATTGAACACTTGATACAATGTCTGGCGCTTTTTAATTTTCAGTCAGTGATGATGTGTTTTGGGTTCCCTGGTTTACGCACGTGTTCACAGAGGTGCAGCTCTAGGGAATTACACCTGGCTGGCTACTGAAAGAGCCAGAAATGAAGTCAGCCCCGGTTCCCTTCCTGCACCCTCTCCCTCCCAAGTCACCAGGGTTTTGCGGTGACTCCGAAGAGCTGCTGAGCCAGGTTGACTGGACCCAGACCAGCTACTTGGAAATGAGTGTCAGGCTTGTCAGAGCGACTGGATCCACTGCTGGTCTAGCGCCAAGCCAACAACCGTGGCCGCCTTCCTTTTTTTTTTTCCGGGTTTAAGGCCAGGAACTGATCACAGTAGTTTCTGAAAGGCTCTATCAGTGCACAGGGAAAAAGGCAGTGTTTATCAGTGGAAAGGATTCAGGCATTGCAGCCACACTGACCTGGGTTAGAATCTGTTCTCTGCCACATTTTACTTGTATGAACTTCAGCAAGTGACTTTACTTCTCTGACTTAAGTCATCTTTTCTGTAAGAGGAATCTAATAATTATGATATTGGTAATAGCTAAAAATGATGGAGCATTTACTCTGTGTCAGGCACTACCCCGAGATCTCCATGTGCAAGGTCTGCTTAAATTCTCGTAACAAGCCTAGAAAGGTTTACAGTTGGGGAAACTGAAGCAAAGACAAGTTAATGTAATTTGCTTGAGTTAAGTGGTTAGTAGAGACCACAATATCCACTTTCTGATTATGGAATCCTTGATGCATTCCTTAAAAAAAAAAATGCTTTTTTTGAGATATAATTCACATACCATACAATAAGAGTGTACAATTCAGTAGTTTCTAATATATTCACAGACTTGTGCAACCACCACCATATCAATTTTAGAACATCTTTATCACTGCAAAAAGTAATTCCCATACCTATTAGTTAAATCACCCCCATTTCTCCCTGAATAACTACTCCTAGGCAGCCACTGATCTGCTTTGGTCTCTGGATTTGCCTCTTCTGGACATTTATGTAAATGGAATCCTTACAGTATTTGTCTATTTGCATCTCTCTGGCTTCATATATATATATATATATATATTTTTTTTTTTTTTAAGATTTTATTTATTTATTTATTTATTTATTTTGACAGAGAGAGAGATCAGAGAGAGAGGCAGGCAGAGAGAGAGGGGGGAAGCAGGCTCCCCGCCGAGCAAAGAGCCCGATGTGGGGCTCGATCTCAGGATCCTGAGATCATGACCCGAACTGAAGGCAGAGGCTTAACTCACTGAGCCACCCAGGTGCCCCTGGCTTCTTATATTGTCTACAAGATTCATCTATGGCACAGCGTGTGTTGGTACCTCAGTCCTCATGGCCAGACACTAGTCCATTGTGTGGATAGACCACGTTTGGCTCACCCGTTTATCGACTGATAGTCATCTGGATTGTTCCCACTTTTTTGCTATTATAAATAATGCTGCTGTGAACATTTGTGTACAGTTTTTGCGTGGACATACACTTCCAGTTCTCTCGGTGTCCATGATAATGTTCTTAACTACTAGACTGTACTCTTCCAGGAGACAGAAAACAGGCCGTCCTTACTTGGGAGTGATCTGGTTACATTGTTGCTGCAGTGCCTTTGGTGGGTTCCTTTACTGAGGGCGCTAATTCAGTGATGAGCACTGAGCCAGGCTTTTCCAAATGCTGCTTCATTTAGTCCTTACATTTATAACAGGGTAGACATTGTGTGTCCTGTTTTACAGATGGGGCCACTGAGCCTCACCAAGTGAACTGCTTAAGGTCACAGAGCTTGTAGAGCATGTAGAGAGCGGAGCCCGGACCAGGTGTGTGGGATGGCCTGCAGAGCTCTTACTTGAACACCATATGGCCATACCCAGAGGTATATTTGTGAAGACCCTGCCTCCCACTTTGAGGTTTGTTGGCCTGGATTTAACAGACTGCTTTCCACAGGAGTGTGCTTCATTTCACCCTGTGAAGTAGACAGTGATACTCATTTCTTATTTGTATCAAATGGCAGCAGAATTCCCCATGCTCCCAAGGTCATGGGTGGGTTGGAGGGTCAGAGTCTTGGTTGGAGGTGTCTTCTTGGAGACTAGGTTCATTGCTCTTTGCATTTCAGCAGAGCTGCTTTCTAAACAACAGTGGGGTCCCCAGGCAGACCGTCATACCATTGTTGTCTCCCAATTCTTTCTTTCTTTTAAGGCAGACTGAAGTTTTCCCTTAGGTAAATAAAGGGTGATGGGTTTGAAAAAAAAACAAAACAAAACAAACCCAACAAAAAAGACCTCAGTAAACCCTGGTACCTTTCAGCAGTGGGCCTGGAATCTAATCATATGAATTCTGAGGAGCTGTCAGGAATCCCTCTTATAACTTGTGTTATGTTATTTTTTCTTAACTGTAAACATTCTAAGGTGTGTGCTGTGAGCACTTACTCTCTGGAGCTGTGAAGGGAGGGTAAAGAGCAGGGGACTGCCTTGTTCATCCCATCGGAAAGTGAAATACTTCTGGAATAAATGATGGACAATTTTTATTGGCAAACCAAAAATTGCTTGAAGAGTTAATTCATTGCTGACTAGTTTACTATTATAAAGAAGGGTTTACTTGGAGAGACCACAGCCAACTGCCCCAAAGTCAAGGACTTGGTTTATAATTTAAAAAATGAATCATTTTAGGGAAACAGACTGGAGCTCATTTTCTGCCTTTCTTGGGAAATAGTGGTTCCTGCCTACTTCTTTGATAGGCGTCTTGAAATTGTGCCCAGCGATTGGAATTTTTACTAAATCCTTTACCACCATTAAAATAAGACCGATTTCGTGAGACAAGAGAGGGGTATGGTCTTTGTAACTGCCATTACCTCATCAGTCACCTGGCTCCAGCCCCACACGGCCTTTTTCCTTCCTTGAACATAACCAGATTCTTTCTCACCTTGGGGCCTTTGCCCTTCTGTTCCCTCTCCTTGGAGAACGGTTCCGAGTTTTTTAGGATTAGTGCTTTCTAGTTTCATAGCCTGTGGCACTTACTGCTCTTGCGATTATAATGTATGTTTATTTGTTTATTATCTTTCCCATTAAAATCCTTCCTGTGAGGGAAGGACTTGGCTTGTCTCCCACTAACGCAGACAGCGAGCCTTTATCTTCATCTGCCGTGGCAGTAAGCAGCACTGAGCTGTCCTTACTGTGGACTGTCCTACTTACTGTCCTGCTGTGACTCCCCTGCACAGTGACTTTGGGTAATTTTGTCTTTCAGTCCACAGGCTGCTGTTCAGTAAATGTTTGTCAAGTATATGAATGTGGAGGTTAGAAATCTTGGGGAAGGTAAATTGTTAAACTTGAGGTCTTCTCATTGAGGCAGGTGTTCTACCACAGAATGTCCTTTGGATGCCCGTGGTAGAACAACTTCTAGGGAAAGGCCCAGTGGTTCCGAAAGCCACTCTCCACACCACTTTTTCTTTCTCAGAGTCTTTGCTCTGTGCTGTTGTTGGCATCCTGCACGACCCTACCCCCACCCCCACCCCATTCATTCTTCACACATTATCTCAGTGTCACTTGCTTAAGGGGAACCTCCCCCCCAACCCCCATCAGGTACTGACTCTTGCTGGGCTTCCTGAGGGCGGTGACATATCTCTAAAGGCCATGTTTTTTATTTATCCATCCATCCATCCATTTAATAATCTCTGTGCCCAACATGGGGCTCGATCTCACAATCCCAAGATTAAAAGTGACATGCTCTTCCAGCTGAGCCAGCCAGGTCCCCCAGTGCTGTATCTGTATCGTTTCATCCTCAGAGTCTAGTAGGCGGCCCTTGGTAAATATTTGCTGATTGAGTGAGTGAAGAATTAGTGATAGTGTATTTGCATACCCATGTTCCACAGCAGCACTGTTCACCATAGCCAAGAGGTGAGAGTACCCAAATGTCCATCCGTGGATGACTAGGTCAACAGAATGCTGGATACACACACAGTGGAATATTATTTAGGCTTAAAAGGGAAGGAAATTCTGTTGCATGCTACAAGAATGTACACGGAGCACATTATACTAAGTGAAGTACGTCCCACACAAAAGACAAACACTGCGAGACTCCACTTACATGCAATATCTAGTAGCCAGATTCATAGGAACAGAAAGTATAATGGTGGTTACCAGGGCTGGGAGGAGGGGGCAGTGGGGAGTGGTTTAATGGTATAGAGTTTCTGTCCTGCAAGATGAGTCGTGGAGACTGGATGCCCAGCACTGTGAAGTACTTAACACTACTGAACTGTACACTTAGAAATGATTAAGATGGCAGTTCTGCTATGCATTTTTTAAAAAGCACAATTAAAAGAATTAGGACAGAAACTCTGACTTCTGGAAATCACTGTACAAGAATCTGGGATTCTTAAGTGGTAGGATGCCTGTGACTTCTGGGCAGTATGCATAAATTAGGGAAAGAATATTTATTTCCTCATCAGGGAAGTTTAAGTATGTTCAGAAGGACTGTCAGAGGCAAGGAGGGAGCTGCTGGCACCTTCCCTCGTCGATTCCGTTCTCGTGCTCCTCTGCTCCGAGGGCCCAATGAGCCAGTGAGGCCCGGGATGAGCCTGGGCGGTGTGTTGGGAGCCTGCCTCCCCCCGAACAGCTCTGCTGAGTATGCATCGTTGTATTTCCTGCCTTTGTCAGTGTAAGATTTGAAGCAAACTTTTTCTCATGTCCTACTCTATTTTGCTGTCCTAATGCTTGTGAAAAGCTTAAAGGAAAGGCATGAACATTATTTTGAGTGCTGTTCAGCATGCGCCCTTTGTAGAGGTTATTTCATTTCAGACTGATGGTGGCCCTCTGAGGTGCAGACGGTATTATCCCATTTTTAAAAAAGGAGACACATTATCCAAGGCCACAGCTAAGTGACAGAACAGAGACTGCTCTGCAGGTCTGCCTTTACACCTTCCATTTCTGCCTCTGCTTCATGTTGTTTTCTGTGTGGTCTCCGTCTCATGGTCCATATTTATCAGTCGGTTCGGAGGGTGCACTGTTCTCATTGAACAGACTGCTTGCTGTGACCCCCTGTGTAACATGCACAGTAGTAGCAAGAATGACAGCTGGATCCCCAAGACCATGCTTCCGAAATCCCAAACCCAACTTGAAACCCCGGGCATCCCATGAAGTCTTTTCGAGATGTCCAAAACCCTAAAATGTACTTTTTACTCTCCGCCACCCCCCACCTTCGGTAAAAACAGAAGAAACGGGTGGTGCGGCTCCTTGTTACTCTTTTATCTGCTAATTTTACAGAGAGGTTAGGGAGAAGAGAAGACTCTGCTGAGGGAGCAGTCTGTCCCCCAGTTGGCTCCAAGTTTCCTCACGCCTCCAGACCTCTTATCTCCAAGGATGTGAAACATCTTCTCTTCAGACCTCTAATTTCTGTGTAATATCAGCGGTTCCATTACCTGAAACATTACCTGTTCATTTCCAGCCAGCGTACATGTTTTGTGTGTGTGTGCAGGGGAGGGTCTGTATAAATAAACACTTCTCTAAATGTTCATTTCCAGAGTTTTGCTCCAAAATGTCCTATGTGTTTAGTAACTTCTACTTTGATACTGAGTCACTCTCTGTGTCTAACAAGAATATTTGCTCCGATTCTCTCGTTCCCTTGCACGGGAGAGAGGGCGGGAAAGAAAGCTGTTCAAGTGGTGTAAATCCCCACTGCTTTCTTTTTTTCCCTCACAAGTGATGCTTTTCAAAGCGTTCCGGTGTCCCTGCTGTATGGATGTGTCACTGTGCGAGATGACAACAGGATTTGCTGGGAATGTGGGCCACTATTGTACCCGCCTTACGTAACTCCGGGGAGTGATGGCAATGGGTGAGCAGTCTGGGCTGTAGGCAGTGGCCTGGCCGGTGCGTCCCCAGAGGCCATGAAGACGGCTCAGGTCCTCCAGAGGATGTGGATCCAGGCTGTTAAAAAGTTGGGGAGATTGAAAAGCCATGTGAGTCCCTCTGCAAGCTCTCCCCCCTTTTCTTTCCCAGCTTTTCTTCGTGGGAAGTGGTTGGGGAGCAAAGGCTTTCTCACAGTGACTCCTTTCTCTTCGGATTTATTTGCGCTTCTGGCAGCTTTCAGTAACAAATTGTGACATACGGCGTGTAGTCAGTGGTGGGTTTTAAAAATACTTGGCTTATTTTTAGCAGACGTGTGAAACTGATAGCCTCTTACGGGATTTACGAATCAAAGGCTGCTGTTTTCCATGTGTTGGGAGTCTGCGAGCACTGTGTTGCTTCCCGGGAATGACTTAATTACAAATTACACTGCCTCGTAGAAGATGTTTGTGTTTGGGAATTTCTTGTTTTGGGGTAAAACTTTTTGCTTCCTTGTTCTACAGAAATCCTTATTCTTAAGCTAGGTTCTGAAATTATAGGAAACAGTTTCTCACATGTTCTTTTTTCCTCTTAGACTCTGAACAGTAAGTGCCACTGTAATATATGAGTGTTTATCTTTATGGCTTGCGGTTTTTATCAGGTCGCTTCTTCTGGGCTGAGTTTGAATAATCTTTAGCGTTAAATCTGGCTTCCATATCTGGGAAACAGCACTTTGTGGACAGAAAGCCTAAAACTTGCCTGTTGGGGGAGTAGAGGCAGTGAAGACTTCTAGTTATCTGCCCTCTAGTTGGTTTTTAACATGTTTATGTAAAATGTAGGATTTTACCTGTTTGGCCAAGATATTTCAGAGGGAAAAAACAACTTGAGGATATTTTTTAAAAGACATATCAAATTGAATTATTTGTTCCTTTCTCTTCATTCTTCATGTAAATACTGTGTGTTAAACACAGTTTTTTATTTATTGTAGAAAATTAGCTCCCTTTAACTTTCCGCATTGTCTAGGAATGACTTGTTATAGTATCAGAGGAGTTACAATTAATATAGTTTACATGAAAAGTGGAAGTGGGGAGGGGCTGGGAGCAGGTACACTGAAGAAGATGCTTCTGGTGTGTGGGATGTTGACTGGGGTGGGAAGGAGACCCGGGAGTTGTGCCCCCACTGCTCCCACCGAGCTAAATGATCTCTCCCTCACGGGCCTTTCGTGCATTTTTCAAATTATTACCACCACCCTGTCTTTCCCGTTTCCAGTTGAGTGATCACACTTTGTTCTGCCCTTTTACTTTGTAGAGTCTGGGCTTAAAAAACATTTGGTATAAGGTCCCTGTCTAGGAATCAGGTGCACCTTGAAATTCACTCATATGCCCCCCCCACCCCAGTTTTGAACTTATAAAATGTTTGGTGCACGTAACGAATTATGTAATAATACCTGTGACCTTGAGCCTATCATACACGCCCATCCACGGAGCCTCATGAGGTGGATACAAAATCCTTTCTCTCTCTGCCTCTTCCCCAGCTCCCTTCATCCTGAAGTTTGTGGTTTTCATTCCCTTGCTTTTTTTTCTTCGTAGTTTTACTGCACGCATACACACAGACATCCCTAAACAAAACATCCCTACTGAAAAAATTAGTTTCCTTGCTCTTTCTATATTGTGGTTAAAAAAAATACCCACAGAAAATAAAACTTAGCATCTTAACTGTTCTCTGTTTTATTGAATTTTTTTTATTTTTAAATATTTACTTGAGAGAGAGAGAGCACGGGCAGGGTGAGGGGCGGGGGGAGAAGCAGGCTCTCTGTTGAGCCAGAAGCCCCATATGGGGCTCAGTGCTGGGACTCTGGTATTATGACCTGAGCCAAAGGCAGATGCTTAACCGAGTGAGCCACCCAGGTGCCCCAGCATCTTAACTATTCTTGAGTGTGTAGTGTGTAGTGCAGTGTTGAACATGTTCACATTGTGAAACACTGTTTGCTTTCTGAACGATACAAAAATGGCATCAGGCTCTGCACATTCTTCTAGGATGTTCTTCACTCAACATTCTGTTTGAGTTGCATCTGTGTTGTGATATGTGGGGCTCTAATTTGTTTTCATTATAGTGTAATATTGCATTTTAATAATATATTATGATTTATTTGTCTTTTCTGCTCTTGATAGATATTTGGGTCGCTTGCAGGTTTTGGCTGTTGAGAATGTTGCTGCTGTGAATACTCTGTGTGTGTATCCTTGTCACTTAATTCATACCTTCCTCTCAGGTGTTTCCCCAGGAGAGAAATCACAGAGTATGTGTGTCTTTGGCTCTGATACCTGTGAGCTCTTCCTGGGGCCCTGTATGTAAAGCTCCTTAGAGCTAAGCAACAGCCCACTGGCTTTCACGCAGAGGGAGTCTGAATATTGATAGCAGTTCTGGGATCTGTGCGCAGCCCAGCGCAGGTTGGGTGGGGCCCAAGCCCAGTGGCCCAGTTTGCAAGGCAGGAGCTGAAGCCCTCAGCTAAGCTGCTACACTGGCTGGCAGCCTGTCCCTCGGGGATATACCAGAGATGATGTTCTGAGGAATGTGTGACTGTGTGGGGTGCTCTTTGTTTTCTAAAAGGTTATTTATATAGATAAGCAGGGAAGACACTCAGTGATTTTCTGTTTGGGCACACTGTGGTTGGTAAACACTCCATGGGCTCTGGTGGTGGTGTGTTTTTTTTTTTTTAATTTGCCAGTGTATCAGAAGGGGCACAAATCACATGCTTGGTACATAGTGGGTGCTTAATAAATATTTTTGAATGAATGAATGAATGACTAAGTGAGTGAGTAAATTAAGGGTTTGCTCTGAGACCTTCATAAAAAGTCGTGGTTCTGTGGGCTAATGTACACAGTTACGGGATATTTTAATAGTTTTCAAAAGAGCTATTAAGATGTATTTTTACTTCAGTTTCCTAATCTTTAAAAAATAAGATTTTAGATTCACCACTTATTGTAACAGAATATACATTCTTTTAATATTATGTTTAAGTACTTAATGGTTTATGTCACAGCCCACTAACCTTAGGTAAAGAAGAAGCCATTTATAAACTGATCATTTTATACAAGCTGGTGAGCTCTTTGGGCACCTGGCAAAGTGGGATTGATGAAAAGTTTAATTCAGTCCTTTTGGGGTGGTAGGAATAGGGGTTTAATTCTCTTTCTCATCAATCTAGTTGAAATTACTCCTGTGGGCAAGGGTGCCTTGGTGGCTCCACTAAGCATCTGCCTCTGGCTGAGATCATGATCTCAGGAAGAGACCAACCTGGGCTCCCTGCTGAGCAGGGGGTCTGCTGCTCCCTCTGCCTCTGCCCCCTCCCCCAACTTTGGTTCTAACTCCCTCTGTTCTCTCTCATTCTCCCAAATAAATAAATTAAAAATCTTAAAAAAAAATTACTCCTATGGGCAATATAGGAATACATAGATAATATAATCTCATTATGGAGGAATAGTGAATTTCAAAAGCCAGGTTCATTCTACTTGGGAAATGTTTAAAAAATAAAGTTTTGTTTAATTTGGCTAAATGATAACAAATTTTAAATCCAAAACTTTAAAAAGAGAATTTGCTGTTTTTATTTTAAAAATAAAAAATATTCTTGGGACGCCTGAGTGGCTCAGTGCGTTAAGTGTCTGTCTGCCTTTGACTCAGGTCACAATCCCAGGGTCCTGGGATCAAATCCCAAAATAGGCTCCTTGCTCAGTGGGGCGTCTACTTCTTCCTCTACCTGCAGCTCCATCTGCTTGTGCTTTCTCTCCTTCTCTTTCTCAAATAAATAAAAATCTTTAAAAAAAAGTATTCTAAAAGTAATGTGCTATATAAAAATATTCTCTGCCATACCATAACTCCTGGGGAAATTTAACATTTTTTGGTATTGTTCCTACCTCTTTCCTATCTGCTTATACAAGGTTTATACCAATTTATTTTCCACGCCTTCCACCAAGAGCAGACAGACCTAAAAACACAAAACCAACTAGCTCTTTCTCTCTTTAATTGAAAACAGAGTATTCATGACAAAGAGTTCAAAAAAATTGGTGGAAGTTAAATATTTTCAGTGCCTCTGCATTTCATTGTGTTGATTCACTTAACCCAAATATCACTCCCTTTTTGGATGTTGTGCTCCCTCCTGCTCCATAGCATTGCCCAGTCCTAGGGGTGATTGTCATGGTATTGGTTAGTTCTTTCCTGATGATTTTTAGGTAAGTCTTTTGGAGAGGGTGCTCTTATGATGTCCTTTCTTTCTTTCTTTCTTTCTTTTTTTTTTTTCTTAAGATTATATCTATTTATTGGACAGACAGAGATCACAAGTAGGCAGAGAGGCAGGCAAAGAGGGGGCGGGGAAGCAGGCTCCCCACTGAGCAGAGAGCCTGATGAGGGGCTTGATCCCAGCACCCCGAGATCATGACCCGAGCGGAAAGCAGAGACTTAACCCACTGAGCCACCTAGGCGCCTCTCTATGATGTTTTTTCTTAACATGTAGGGATATAGCTATATTCAAAGAAGAGATGGCAGATTAATTCACTTTGTTGAGATTTGCTAGCTTAAAGGTAGCATCAGGCGCTGAGAAGATGGATTTGGGGAGCATGCCTGCTAGTTCATTTCTAGTTGGTAGGTGACTGATTAAGGCCACAGTGAAATCTGAAGGTGTCGGGGAGTTAAAGAGGTGTTCTGTGGAAATAGAAAGAGATGATCAGTTTTGATCAACTGGGTTTCTGCTTCCTATTTCCTTTTAAGGAAACTTTTTTTTTTTTTTTTAAATAGAAAACTTTAATCTCAGAAAACACGTGTTATACTGGCACATGTTAGACAGAGACCAGAGCATTCCAGAGGGACAGTGATGAAGCACTCCTAGAATCCCAGATCACAAAGGCCGAGTTCCCAGCCTCATCACTTCAGGAGTGCTGTCCCAGAAGCAGGGTGCCACCAACTGTAATAGAAAATTTCCTTTAGGGGGCCTCAGTTGGTTAAGTGTCTTCAGCTTAGGATCCTGGGGTCCTGGGATCCAGCTGCCTTGGGCTCCCTGCTCAGCGGGGAGTCTGCTTCTTCTGCCCTTTATCCTGCTTGTGCTCTCACTCTTGCTCTCTTTCAAATAAATAAAATCTTTTTTTTTTTTAAGATTTTATTTATTCTATTTGACAGACAGAGATTACAAGTAGGCAGAGAAGCAGGCGGAGAGAGAGAGGAGGAAGCAGGCTCCCAGCCGAGCAGAGAGCCCGATGTGGGACTCGATCCCAGGACCCTGAGATCATGACCTGAGCCGAAGGCAGCGGCTTAACCCACTGAGCCACCCAGGCGCCCCAAATAAATAAAATCTTTAAAAAAAAAAAAAGAGGAAAAGAAAATTTCCTTTAGGAAAACTTGCTAGTAGAAATCTGTGTCTTGTAAGGATGCGGAGAAAGGGGAACCCTCCTACACTGTTGGTGGGAATGCGAGCTGGTGCAGCCACTCTGGAAAACAGCACGGAGGTTCCTCAAAAAGTTGAAAGTAGAGCTACCCTATGACCCAGCAATCACACTACTGGGTATTTACCCTAAAGATACAAACGTAGTGATCCGAAGGGGCACGTGCACTCAAATGTTTATAGCAGCAATGTCCACAATAGCCAAACAGAGGAATGGATAAAGAAGATGTGGGGTTGTGTGTGTGTGTGTGTGTGTGTGTGTGTTTAATGGAATACTATGCAGCCATCAAAAGAAATGAAATCTTGCCTTTTGTGACGACATGGATGGAACTAGAGGGTATTATGCTGAGCAAAATAAGTCAATAAATAAGAGGGTATTATGCTGAGCAAAATAAGTCAATCAGAGAAAGACAATTATCATATGATCTCCCTGATATGAGGAAGTTGAGAGGCAACATGGGGGGTTTGGGGGTAGGAAAGGAATAAATGAAACAAGATGGGATTGGGAGGGAGACAAACCATAAGAGACTCTTAATCTCACAAAACAAACTGAGGGTGGCTGGGCGGAGGGGGTTTGGGAGGGGGTTAGGGTTATGGACATTGGGGAGGGTATATGCTTGGTGAGTGCTGTGAAGTGTGTAAACTTGGCAATTCACAGACCTGTACTGCTGGGGCTAATAATACATTATATGTTAATAAAAAAAATTATAAAAAAAAGAAATCGTGTCTTAATTGTATTAACAGCTGTTGATGGACAGTGTATCCACTTCTTGGTTTATGAGAAGGAAATCTTTCTGAGTGCCTCCTCTGCACTAACCACTGTACTAGGAGTGAGTGAGATATAAAAATCTTATCTGAAAATCCACTTTCATTTTCTTCTAGTTGACAGTGGTCTTGGTGAACAAACTTAAATAATTGGGGGAGATTTACATAATTTAGATAATGATCTTTTTTTTTTTTTTAAAGATTTTATTTATTTATTTTACAGAGAGAAATCACAAGTAGATGGAGAGGCAGGCAGAGAGAGAGAGAGAGGGAAGCAGGCTCCCTGCTGAGCAGAGAGCCCGATGCGGGGCTTGATCCCAGGACCCTGAGATCATGACCTGAGCCGAAGGCAGCGGCTTAACCCACTGAGCCACCCAGGCGTCCCTAGATAATGATCTTTTTTGAATGTTTGCCTGTTTCACTGTGTTGATGTGCCTTCACTTAATCTAAACATCACCCCTTTTGGGATGCTGCTCCCACCCACCCCACCCCTGTCCCATAGCAGGGGTCCCGTGGCATATATTCTAGTTCTCTCCTGTTCCTCAGACAATTTGTATTTTCTTTTTAACCCTAGAGGTGATTTTTTTAATTCTAGTTTTTAATCTAAGAGTTCTGATCTCTTGGAGCCAGATGGTATTAGCCATGGAAATGTCCTAAAAGTGAATGCATAGTGAGAGGGTGAGCTGAAGGAGATTACTTCTCTCACTTTGAGTCATCAGTTATAGCTACTCAAGAGTAGGCTGGTTTACCTTCTGTACAAACAAAATTGCTTTTTTCTGACTCCCCTTTGCTAAAGGGAACACATGATGGGCTCCCACAGATCAGTTGATAGAATTGCCTTTTATGTTATGCTGTGTTCTCCCCATTTCAGAGAGTTTCCTAACCAGGGAAAAAGAAGCACTGCATCTGGACATTTTCAGTTCTTTTCTCTCTCTCATATTAATATCAGTGCAGGAATGGCAGATTTTATTGAGAAAAAAATTTAATATGAAACTAGTTTTTCTTAAATTATTTTCATTTGTATATTAGTAAGGCCTTTTATTTATATAATTATATTTCTTTGTGTCCTTATGTTTTAGAAATTCTTTTTTTTTTTTTTAAAGATTTTATTTATTTATTTGACAGAGATCAGAAGCAGGCAGAGCAGCAGGCAGAGAGAGGAGGAAGCACCCTCCCTGCTGAGCCCAGAGTCCAATGCGGGCCTCGATCCCAGGACCCTGGGATCATGACCTGAGCTGAAGGCAGAGGCTTTAACCCACTGAGCCACCCAGGCACCCCTAGAAATTCTTTATTAAAAAACATAGCTGGGGATACGTAGGTGGCTTAGTAAGTTAAGCGTCTGACTCTTTTTTTTTTTTTTTAAGATATTATTTATTTATTTGACAGAGAGAAATCACAAGTAGATGGAGAGGCAGGCAGAGAGAGAGAGAGGGAAGCAGGCTCCCTGCTGAGCAGAGAGCCCGATGCGGGACTCGATCCCAGGACCCTGAGATCATGACCTGAGCCGAAGGCAGCGGCTTAACCCACTGAGCCACCCAGGCGCCCTTTACATTTTTTTCTGCTTTGAAATTATCATGTATTGGGACGCCTGGGTGGCTCAGTGGGTTAAGCAGCTGCCTTCGGCTCAGGTCATGATCCCAGCGTCCTGGGATCGAGTCCCACATTGGGCTCCTTGCTCGGCAGGGAGCCTGCTTCTCCCTCTGCCTCTGCCTGCCATTCTGTCTGCCTGTGCTCGCTCTCTTTCCCTCTCTCTGACAAATAAATAAAATCTTAAAAAAAAAAGAAACTATCATGTATTTAAAAGTGTTTTTCTCCCCATCTCTCCCATCTCCCTGCCTGTGATGTGTTGGGCTTCTTGAACCTGAAAAATCTTCAGTTCTGGAAGAGCCATTATCAGCTTTGCGCAGTGGCAGTATCGTAGCCAATGAGCCAATGAGGCGCGATTATTGCTAATTGGAAGAGCCATTATCTCTTTGAGTTTTGTATTTCCCCCGTACCCTTTACCATCTCCTTCAGGAAATCTGACTCGACACATTGTAAGACTTCCTTGATCTTAACTTTTCTTTAGGAGATCATACTTTTTAAATGCTTTTGGCTGTGTAGTTTCTTCATACCTGGCTTCCATTTACGGCCTTCAGCTGTGTGGCACGTGGTTCACTCCATTCTTTATCCCATTTCAGTTACATATTTTTATTTCTAAAGTTTTGTTTACTTTTTACCCCCCAGATGTGCTTGATCATTTTTGATGTTTTTCTTTCAGTACACTTCCAGTTTCCCCTTTTAATTTCTTTTTAAACAATTTTTAAGCAATTTTATTTTAAAATTTAAATTCACTTAATTAACATATAATGTATTATTAGTTTCAGAGTGGGGGTTAGTGATTCATCAGTCTTATGTAATACACAGTGTTTATTGTATCTCATGCCCTTCTTAATGGCCATCATCCAGTTACCTCTTTCCCACACTCCCCTCCCCTTATAACCTGCATTTTTTTCCTATGGTTAAGAGTCTCTTATGGTTTATTTCCCTCTCTGATTTTGTCTTATTTTTTTCTTCCCTTCCCCTATATTCATCTGTTCTGTTTCTTAAATTTCATATATCAGTGAGATCACAGGATAACTGTCTTTCTCTGATTGACTTACTTCCTTAAGCATAATACCCTCCAGTTCATCCACATCGGTGCAAAAGGCAATTTTTCATTTTTTTGATGACTGAGTAATATTCCTGTGTGTGTGTGTGTGTGTGTGTGTGTTTGTATACACCACCTCTTCTTTATACATTCATCTTTCGATGGACATCTCTGTTCTTTCTACAGTTTGGCTATTGTGGACATTGCTGCTATAAACATTAGGGTGCAGATGCCCTTTTGGATCACAACATTTAAATCTTTGGAATAAATATCCAGTAATGCAATGCTGGGTCACAGAGTAGCTCTATTTTCAACTTTCTGAGGAACCGCCATCCTGTTTTCCAGAGTGGCTGCACCAGCTTGCATTCCTGAGAAAGAGGGTTCTCCTTTCTCCATATCCTCGCTGACATTTGTCATTTCCTGACTTGTTAATTTTAGCCATTCTGACTGGTGTGAGGTCATATGTCATTGTGGTTTTGATTTGTTTTTCCCTGATGCTGAGTGATGTTGAACATTTTTTCATGTGTCTGTTGGCCATTTGTACATCTTTTGGAGAAATGTCTTCTGCCCGTTTCTTGGTTGGATTATTTGTTCTTTGGGTATTGAGTTTGAGAAGTTCTTTATAGGCTTTTGGATACTAGCCCTTTATCTGATAAGACATGTGTAAAGATCTTCTCCCATTCTGTTCGTTGTCTTTTGGTTTTGTGGACTGTTTTCCTTTGCTGTGCAGAAGCTTTTTGTCTTGATGAAGTCCCAAAAGTTCATTTTTTGCCTTTGTTTCCTTTGCCTTTGGAGATGTGTCTAGCAAGAAGTTTCTGTAGCCGAGGTCTCAGAGATTGCTGCTGGTGTTCTCCTCTGGGATTCTGATGGATTCCTATCTTGCATTTAGGTTTTTTCATCCATTTTGAGTCTATTTTTGTGTATGGTGTAAGGAAGTGGTCCGGTTTCATTCTTCTGCATGTGGCTGTCCAGTTTTCCCAACACCATTTGTTGAGGAGACTTTTTTCTATTGGGTATTCTTTCCTGCTTTGTCAATGGTTAGTTGATCATAGAGTTGAGGGTGCACTTCTGGGTTCTCTATTCTGTTTCATTGATTTATGTATCTAAACAATTTTTTTTTTAAAAGATTTTATTTAATTGAGAGAGAGAGAGAGGCAGACTTCCTGCAGAGCAGAGAGCCCAATGCAGGGCTGAATCCCAGGACCCCAAGATCATGACCTGAGCCAAAGGCAGATACTTAACTGACTAAGCCACCGAGACACCCTGTCTCCTTTTAATTTCTTATGATAACTTCATACTGTACCTACATCTCTTGAGTCTGTGACTGATCTTTCCAATATTTACAGTCTTTGACTCTGCAGTTTTCTTTTTCTTTCAGCTGTCACTCACGGTAACTTGTTATGTGTGTATGCATTCAAACTGTGAACTCATGGTTCTCAGATACTTCCCTGGGGGATTCTCTGAAACCTGTGCTTTAGTATGTTCCTTGGAGAGAATTTGCATTTGCCTCTGTGTACCTGTGTGGCATTATCATGCAAAACCACTTTGAGTGTGTTCTGAGGAGGTGTGGCCCCATTTGTATTAAGAATTGTAGTCCTGGGGCACCTGGGTGGCTCAGTGGGTTAAGCCTCTGCCTTTGGCTTAGGTCATGATCCCAGGGTCCTGGGATCGAGCCCCACATCGGGCTCTCTGCTCTGCAGGGAGCCTGCTTCCTCCTCTTTCTCTGCCTGCCTCTCTGCCTACTTGTGATCTCTGTCAGATAAATAAAGAAAAAATCTTTTAAAAAAAAAAAAGAATTGTAGTCCTGGTATGCCTGAGTGGCTCAGTCGGTTAAGTAGCTGCCTTTGCATTGGGTCATGATCTCAGCATCCTGGCATCAAGTCCCACAGTGGGTTCCTTGCTCCGCAGGGAGCCTGCTTCTTCCTCTGCCTCTGCCTGCCTGTACTTTCTATCTCTCTGACAAATAAATAAAATCTTAAAAAAAAAAAAAGAGTTGTAGTCCTAAACTTGTTTGAGTACAGGTGTGTTGATAGGAATTCTCTAGGGAGATATTTTTAGTTATTTCCACTCTGCTCAGAGTCAAGGATGAGCAAGGCATGGGTCCCTGCCATCTCCATGAGCCTAATGATATTTTTTCCCCTATGCATCCAGTCCGATCTAATCTCCGCCCTGTTTGGGTCCTACATTTTATCTCTCTTTCTGGCCTCCTGTTTAAATGCCTGTTTCAGTGCTGGTTTTTCTCTCTGGCTTTGAGCTTTCTTGGTATTTCTACTTTAAGGATTTCTCTTCAAAGTCAGCCTGCATTTAAAGGGTTATTATTAGTATTTTTCAACTGATAGCTACCATTTTCAGGCTTTCATGGACATCTGTTTTGGAATATTGTCAGAAACTCAAGCCTCCATCAACTTATGCAGGCATTTTCCTCTTTTCACATCTGGCAGTATTGATGGATAAGAGGATACCCAGTTGGGCACTCTTTGAGGAGGCTAAGGATTCCTTTAGACATAAAAATGTGCAAAATTTGCCCAAGAGATCACCCTTGACAGGAAGGGAGGGAACAGTGGTTAAAAAAAATAATAATAATAAAATAAAATAAAATAAAAATAACTGTTCGACTCTTGGTTTTGACTCAGATCATGATCTCAGGATTGTAAGATCCAGCTTGGGCTCTGCACTCCATTGAGTCAGCTTCAGATTCTCTCTCCCTCTCCCTTGGCTCATCCCTCCCCACCTCCTGTATATGTGCTCGCTCTCAAATAAGTAAATAAATAAATCTTTTAAAAAATATATATGTTTGAAACTCTAGATTTCAGGGCGCCTGGGTAGTGTAGTGGGTTAAATGTCCAATTGCTGATTTCATCTCAGATCGTGATCTCAGGGTCACGAGATGGAGCCCCGAATTGGGCTTTGAACTCAGCAGAGTCTCCTTGGGATTCTGTCTTCCTCTCCTTCTCTCCCCTTCCCTCTGCCTGTCTCCCTGCCTCTGTATGCTGGCTCTCTCCCTCAAGTAAATAAATATGTCTTTAAAAAAAAAAAAAAAGAAAAGAAACTCTAGATTTTTTTTTTTTTTTTGAGGGATTTTATAATGGTTGTTTTGGAGTGGTGATAGTAAAAAAGCTCAACACTTAATATTTATATATCTCTTATTATGTATTTCACTAATTTTCCAGTATTATTAAGACTGCCATTGGACTGAAGGAGTGTGAAAAATAGGTAATACGGTGTTCCTAAAAGCTACCACGTCTTTTTGGTTTGTGGAATGTAGGAACTGGACTTTATATTGAGACAGTCTCATTTCTAGCTTTATTTCTAGCATTGAAATGTTTGTGGTTTTAATCAAATTGGTCTTACTGTTTTAAAACAGGCTCCAGGCATGGAAGAACTGATATGGGAACAGTACACGGTGACCCTACAAAAGGTGAGTGCTGTGCAATACATGGCTACAGTCGTGTCCTTGAGTTCGCAGGTCATGGATCTTACTCATTTTTGCCCAAGTATAGTTTTTGCCCCTTATGGTGGATGATGCATTGTAGCTGGCAGTAATTACTACATTATCAAAAAGATTTGCACGTTACAATTTTTTGGTTAAGGTCTGTGTACTAGAAAATCATAGAGGTTGTTTAGTGCATTCACTTATCTCCAGACAAAACAGGTTATGGAAAAAAGAGAGAAAAGGAGCAGAGAAATGGAAATAACCTGTACTGCTTAAGGATGTTGAGGTAGCTTCTACAACTTTTATAGCTTTTTTTTAAAAGATTTTTATTCATTTATTTGACAGAGAGTGCACCCAGGCAGGGGGGGACAGCAGGCAGAGGGAGAGGGAGAAGATCCCCGCTGAGCGGAGAGCCCAAAGCAGGGCACCGTCCCAGGACCCTGGGATCATGACCTGAGCTGGAGGCAAACGCTTCACTGAATGAGCCACCCAGGCGCCCCAATTTTTTTTTTTAAGTTATTCATTTGAGGGGTGTTGGGGAGAGCACACACATAAGTAGGGGCTGGAGCAGGGAGAGGGAGAGGGAGAAGCGGATTCCACTAAGCAGGGAGCCTGACACAGTTCCATCCCAGGACTCCAGGATCATGACCTGAGCTGAAGGCAGGTGCTGAACCATCTGAGCCACCCAGGTGCTCCAGGTACCCCAACTTTTATCATTATAATTGTAACACATGAAGTCCAAACTGAATTTTGGAACATTGGTTTAGCAGTCAGGAGACATGGGTTGTCTATTCCTTGCCCAATTCATGATCATATTAAGAGGTGCTGACTTAATCAGATTTAAAAAAAAATCCTCCCCTCTTGCCCATGGGATTGAAAGTAGTAGTATCAGAAATAAATGTATTTCGGGGTGCCGGGGTGGCTCAGTGGGTTGAAGCCTCTGCTTTCAGCTCAGGTCATGATCTCAGGGTCCTGGGACCGAGCCCCGCATCGGGCTCTCTGCTCAGCAGGGAACCTGCTTTCCTTCCTCTCTCTCTGCCTGCCTCTCTGCCTACTTGTGATCTCTGTCAAATAAATTAAAAAAAAATTAAAATAAAATGAAATAAATGTATTTCACTTAATTATGAGTTATTTCACAGCTACTGTTCCTCTTGAGTAAATGAGGTCATACAAACAGTTTTTGTACATGGAGTCTAGCACATAGTAGTTGCTTAATAAGTGTTGGCTCTGTTCCTTTTTATTCTTCTGACAGCAGTCTGAGGTAGGCACGATAGGTGTTAGTCCTACTCGAAACAAGCACAGCCACCCAGAGTTGGTGTGGGATCTGTGTGCACCTGGGCTGACCTGACCAGTCCTGAGGTCTTCCTCCGTCAGCTGCCCTGGTCAGCATCCCTGTGACTTTTGTGGACTCTGCTGGGATCTTAGTACTCCTCTGAATCCCTCCAGGCTCTGGACTGTAAGTCCCTAGAGGGGCTGTAAGTTCCTCAGAGGGAGAGTTTTCCTTAGAACCGTGAACTTTTCAAACCCTGACTTTGGTGAAAAGTTAATTCCTGTATACATGAATTAAATTAATCCTGGTAGGAAAAAACCCAGATCAGTGCTTAGGTGCCCAGACTTTCAGAGCAGTGACATAATACCATTTCTCCTGGTTTCCCCCCTTGAGTTTTACTTTTTAACCTTAGTCCTCTTCTGACTCTTCTCTGCACCCTGCCACCAGCATTTCACATGCCCCTTTCAGGGGCGAAGGTGAGAAACATTTTAGGACTAGTATAGGGATGGAGCTACCTCTGTATAAAACAGCTACCCAGGTGATGGTGCTGCCCCATCTGAAGACACGTAATTAAGGGACAGTCGGCTAGCCTGTTTGGTATTGCTAATTGTTTGTCTCTAGTTGGCACAGTGGGTCCCATGTGGGAAATCTTCCATGGCGGGGTAGGGGCGGGAAGACATAACTTTGTTTTATTCTCTGAGTACATGTCTATATAAGCAACCTTGATTTATAATTAAAATAACATCTAGCCATTTCATCTAGATGAAACCTAGGGAGCTTAGCTTTATTAAAGGTTTTATTTTTAAGTAATCCCTGCACCCAACCTGGAGTTCGAACTCACAGCCCCAAGTTTAAGAGTCACATGTTCCACTGACTGAGCCAGCCAAGTACCCAGGGAGCTTAGCTTTTTTAAACAGTGAAATGGGTTAGGGTTATGTATTAAGTGGGTTCTCTGCTCTGCATTTCTAGACCAATCATGATGTAATTCATCTAGACTTTCTGTCTTACTTTCATGCAGGAAGGAGTTTAATGCTTTGCTCTCTCAGAAGGCCTTAAAACCAAGTTTATCTTCAGAATTTACTTTATCTTTAAAATCCGTTTACTTTTTTGGTCATCCTATGTTAAAATGAAACCACAGTTCACCTAACTTGAAAGTTCAAGGTATACTTTAAAAATGGGGTTTTAGCACAGGTACACTTGTGACCGATGCTGTCCCAGCTCAGGCCGGGATATGAGAACAGTGTGACTGGTGATTTGAAAGGCACATCCTGGTGTGGACAGAAGATGTTATTTCCCATCCCCTGCCAGCTTCTACTGATAACTCCAGTCTGTACTATCCATCTTTTACGGCTTTTCGCAAGACTATTTCTTTTATTTTTTTCTTTTATTTTTTTATTTTTTTAAAGATTTTTATTTATTTATTTGACAGAGAGAGATCACAAGTAGGCAGAGACGCAGGCAGAGAGAGAGAGAGGAGGAAGCAGGCTCCCTGCTGAGCAGAGAGCCCGATGCGGGACTCGATCCCAGGACCCTGAGATCATGACCTGAGCCGAAGGCAGTGGCTTAACCCACTCAGCCACCCAGGCGCCCAAGACTGTTTCTTTTAGATGAGGAATTTCCGTTTATAAGCCTGTCAGCCGACCATGATGCTGCTTTATTTCGTTTCTCATTTGTTTCTGTAAGCCTCTGTTCCTGAGCTGCCTCTGGTTATTGGTCTGACCTTTCTTTTATTGAGTGCTTATAATAAATCCTAAAAGCCACTTATGGCAGAGGGATTTTTAAAAAAATTTTTCTTTTAACTCCAATGAACAGGATTCCAAAAGAGGATTTGGAATTGCAGTGTCTGGAGGCAGAGACAACCCCCACTTTGAAAATGGAGAAACGTCAATCGTCATTTCAGACGTGCTCCCCGGCGGGCCCGCTGATGGGCTGCTTCAGTGAGTGTCCTTGTGTCCCAGCCACAGCCGCTGCCGGCCCCGATGGTTGGGTCTAGACAGGGTGCTTGGCTGGAGGCGGCGTGGGGGGGACGGGGTGGTGGCAGCGTGCACTTAAAAAAAAAAAGGAGTTTTTACATAAATTGAAAAGTTTTAGGAGAGCGGGGCAGGGGAATGGGATAATGGGGTGATGGACATTAAGGAGGGCATGTGATATAGTAAGCACAGGGTATGATATAAGACTGGTGAACTGCTGAACTCTCTACCTCTGAAACTAATAATACACTACATGCTAATTAACTGAATTTATATTTTAAAAATCATTAAAAGAAAAAAGAAAAGTCTTTAAGCAAGAATTGATACTGGGACACTCCATGTTTTAACAATCCCTGAACCTTTGGAAATATCCACACTTTGGAGGGAGGAGAGCAGTCATTTACACACGGAAATGGTTATAACGGACCCAGCTGTCATTCCTAGGCTTAGGAGTCATTTCTGAATCTGAAGTACAAAATCAGCATGCTTTCCCTCCTACCCTCATCACTTTGTATTTATTTCACCTTATCATTCATTCAGAATTCAGTGAGGATACTTTGGCCTAATGATGATCTGATTTGTAAGAGGAATGTGGAAATTGGGAAGATTTAGTACATGAAAACACAGATTTTCCAATTTCCAGCCTTCTGGTCTGAACAGATGACACCATTTTAAAAGATGCATATCTGAATTCCCTCCAGATAATTTCTCAGGGCAGAAGCTTAAATTAATAATATGACTGCCTTGGCTAGAGAGCTCAGAAGTTTAGGTTCTGTTGGCATTCCACGTCTGTATGGTCATATCTAAGTCAGCAGTCTTTCATGCAGAGAGCAGTGTAGAATTAAAAAATAATTTTTGGGATGAGGTAAGAAGTTTTGAATGACCTCAAAATTTCTTTGATAATCAGAGGCAAACTCCTGATCTCTTCCCCTCCCCTGAAAAACACAGGTGGATATCAGCCTGCTTTGGTGGCTACTGGTAGACTTCCTGAAGCCCACCGTGCACCTTCGGCGGGGGAGGGCCTGGTGCAGAAGTTCCTTTTGTGCCTAGACCTTGCCACTGCTTGAGTGCCTCCTGGAGGAGCCCTTTGGTGGGGGGGTCATCCCCTGTTGGTTTCCAGTAGACAGTGTCAAAAGTGGGCTGAGCCGCTCATGAGTTCCCTCCTGGGAAGGGCTCACACTGAGTTGACTGACTGAGCCTCAGGAATAATCAGGCACTGAGTCCTTTAAGCGTTTGGGGTCAATTTGCTGCTTCTGTGTGTTCCTAAATAAGTGATTTACAGTGAATAGATGGGAGTTTTTCAGGTCTTGTTTTTATTTTTTGTTTGCAGAGAAAATGACAGGGTGGTCATGGTTAATGGCACCCCCATGGAGGACGTGCTCCATTCATTTGCTGTTCAGCAGCTGAGAAAGAGTGGGAAGATCGCTGCCATTGTAAGCCCTGGTTGTTTTCAGCTTGCCCTAATAGCGTCTGGTTTTTATGCTCAGAGGAAAATTACCACTTGCTTGTAAGGGCTTGACAGAATTACATAATTTAGGGACTGCTAATTTCTTGCTTCCTCTACTTTGGGGTGACGTTATGGATGCCTTTTCCTCATCCTTTTCCTAACTTTCAGTGATTCTCTTATCTCAGGAACCAGATTAGACAATCCTAAGAGAACTAACTAGACTGAGCGAGAACATTTGTAAGACAGCGTTTATATAGAAAATATATTCCAGCTCAAAAACCCATTTGTAAAGGCCCAAACAAGAACTGTCATGTCTTAATGAACTAGACTGTCCTAGGAGATAACTGGCAGTCTGTAGCATTCATTCGTTTGCTCACTCATTCATTCAGCAAACACTGGATGAGAATCAGCTTTGAGCCAGATGCCTCCTGAGCCTGAGCAAGGGGTGCTTACTCCAGCCAGGCAAATGGACACTTACAGCGAAAATTGAAATACAGTATGTTTAAAGGCAGTGCTGGGGGGAGGTACCGGGTATGCGGTTATTTTTCTTTTCCCCCAATGATACATTATGGAATTTTCAAACAGAAGTTCACAGATTAGTGTAATAAACAGTATATCTTTTACAGTATTAATATTCTACCATCTTCACTCAATTTTTCTATGTATACAAATGCATATTTTTAGTGAACCATTTGAAAGAAAGTTACAGACATGACAGTGTCAATCCTACACACTTCAGTGCACATCTCCTAAATAAGAACATTCTTCTACATCACTAGAACACTCTATCATCCTATCTAAGGAAATTAACAGTGACTTTAAAGTATCATCTAATATCCAGTCCACATCCCAAGACATGTTTGATAAGATTTTTATTCCCCATCCAGAATCCAATCAGAGCTCATCACTGCACTGGGTCCTTATCTTTTCAGTGCCTTTTAATCTAGAAGGGTCCTTACCTCCCCCCCTCCCCCATGACATTGACTTCTGGATGAATCTAGGCAGTTTTATCTAGAATGTCTCGATTTCTGGAGGTTTTTAACTTAGGGATTTACAGTTCCTTGATGCTATTGAGTATAGAAGCAGATTTTTGGAGGCACTGTGTTTAGTTATACTCATTGTCTTATTCTCAACCCTGTGAGGTATTTTTCCCCCCAAGGAACCAGAGGCTTAGTGAGTCGAGAGGGACAGAGAGTTACTAAAAGGAGAACCAGACTGGGCTCTTAGCCACTGCATTCTCTGTATTTAATTGTCCTTGTCCTGCATCCCCGCTGTTTGGGTGACAGGTGGTCAAGAGGCCCCGGAAGGTCCAGCTGGCCCCGCCCCAGGGCAGCCCACCCATCGATGAAGATGACCGTGCTTTTGAGGTGATGGACGAGTTTGATGGCAGAAGTGCCCGCAGCGGGTACAGCGAGAGGAGCCGGCGCAGCAGCCACGGAGGGCGCAGCCGCAGCTGGGAGGACAGCCCGGAGAGGGGGTGTCCCCACGAGCGGGCGCGGAGCCGGGAGCGCGAGCGCAGCCGTGGCCGGAGCCTGGAGCGGGGTTTGGACGACGACGACTACCGGCGGGCCCGAGAGCGCAGCCGTGGCCGGAGCCTGGAGCGGGGTTTGGACCACGATGACTACGGGCGGGCGCGAGAGCGCAGCCTCGGCCGGGGCACTGACCGGGCCTATGACCACTATGACCAGGCCTACGACCGGGGCTATGACCGTGGCTATGACCGCACCTACAGCCCAGAGGCAGAGTATGGCCGCAGGGCCCAGCCCGATGCCCGGTACTCGGCGCCCCGGAGCCGCAGCCGCGAGCACTTGCATTCCCGCAGCCCCAGCCCTGAGCTGAGGGGGCGGCCGGACCACGCAGGCCAGTCCGACTCGGACAGGCCCATCGGGGTCCTTCTGATGAAAAGCAAAGCAAACGAAGGTAGGCGTGCTCGAGGAGGAAAAGCACCGTTACAACAGCTAACTCTTACGTGGCACTTCCTGTGTGCCACGCACTGACCCAGATGCTTTGCACCGATTGGTTCATTTCTTCCTTATGACCGCCTCATGTGGGAGTTTCTTACATCTTCATTACATAGACAGGGAAAGTGAGGCACAGAAACCTTCATTAACTTGCACAAAGCTATCAGTAATGGCAGAGCCAGGCTGCTGAAATGAACCTTTAACTCCTAGGCCGGGGTTCTCAAAGCAGCTTAAGCACCGCCTTGTAGTAAATGCAGATTCTCGGGCCCCACAGAACCAGAAACCCTGGGGAGAGCCCTTGGAGTCTGTGTTAGCTAAGCTCTCCTGGTGAGCCTGGTGTGTTTTAAGTGGTGAAACCATGGGAGTAGATAGGACTCTAGCTGATCTTGAGTTTTGGCCTATGCTGTCCTCACCGGAACCCTGTGTGGAGGTAGGAGACTTCCTTCCTACCTGTTGTGTACAGTGGGGAGGACCACAGGGCAGAGAGGTTTTGGCATGCCCACAGATGAGGTGGGCCGTAGCCCAGGCTGCTTGTCCCACGATGCATTGCTGGGAGCACCTGCATACCTTTCATTTCATCCAAAATTCAATAAAGCCCCATGTGGCAGCTAGAGAAGCCAGTGGTACCTGTAGTTTAGGTGACGATCTAAATTCCAAGATGGGAAGTGACTTGCTTGGATCTTGAAGCCAGTAGATGTGTGGCAGAGGCAGAACTTGAATCCCATCTCCTGGAAGCAGATGATCGGAAACATGAAGGTGAATGAACAGGGCTTTAGGACCAGTGCAGAGGTATTCCTTACATCACTGCTTGGTTCTGACTTTTTAAATTACTTGGAACCTATCTCTTATCTCCTTCTGTTCCCTAATTCTTCCAAGACGAAAAGAAGAGCACCCCAGAATGCAGAGGGAACTTCTTGCCCTTTAGGTTGGGAACTTGGATTTCAAATGGCTTGTCTGAGGAAACAAAGGGAAAGGGTTTATTTTTTTACTTCTAGTGGAACACAAGGTCGAATGATAGAACTAGATGCCCATCACAATACGTGAATAACACAGGGACGTGAGTAACGGGGTACGTAGAGACCAGTCCCAGAAGACAAAGGAGAAATAGAGATTGCACTATCAGTAAGTAATGTGCATCTTAGGAGGTTTAAGGATTCTATAGAATCTTTATAACCACTGGTAATGACATACTAATTCATCAGCTCCCAGGAACTATACAGTAGAAATAGCTCTGCTCCCAGACTGAAGGGTGGACTGTATAGAAATTTTGGGAATGACTTGGCACGAGACCTCCTTCAGAGAGCCCTGATGCACATTCTATAGGACTTGTACCCCAGGCTTTTGAGTTAACCCAAGACAATGCTTTTCAAACTTTCCTCTTCCCCTTTCTCCTCCTCGCCTCTCCCCTTCTTTCTCTTTTCCTCTCCTTCCGCCATAGAAAGACCCACATTTTGCAACAGTCATGGATGTACCTCCCTATCAAAAACTGGAACAAGCTTTTCATGGAACAGAACTTATTCTGTGTGATGTGTTCTGAGAGTTTCCATTACATTAAATTTTTAAAATGCTGTTCATGACTTATTGAATTGATTTTAAGACTCACTAATGAGTTGTAAACCACAATTTGAAAAGATCTTTACTGTTGTAGGAGATTGCCCAAGTCATGCCTGGTCTTAGTAATACTATCAAGGATAAAAGGGGCTTACATACCTTTGTTGAGATAAAATTTTACTCCTCCTGGATCATTTTATTATTTAATAAAAATAAAATTATTATTTTATTATTATTATTTATTATTTTTTTTAAGGTTTTTGGCCACTGTTTGCTAGGATTGCACAGTAATTTAGCTATCACCGGCTAGGGCTGCACAAAAATTAATCTTTAAAGAAATCTAGCAGTAGGCAAGACTTATTTTGACTAAGAAAAATATGATCCGTTTATATAGCCTGCTGCTACATTTCATGGGCACCAGACAGCTTTGCTGGTAAATGTCTTAGAAACTGCTCAAGTTTTTTTTTTTCTCCATTTAAGAGATGCCCTCAAAATACACCAGTTAACAACCTATTTGCAACTCTACAGTAAGACTGCAGCTTTTAAGGATAGAGGAATTGTTGAGTTTCCTTCTGACTCTTGGTTTTGGCTCAGGTCATGATTTCTCAGTCCTGGGATGGAGCCCTGTGTTGGGCTCTGTGCTTAGCGCAGAGTCTGCTTCAGATTTTCTTTCCTTCTCCTTCCTGCTCACTCACTCTCTCAAATAAATAAATAAATAAAAATAGAATCTTTAAATTATATTATTGTGGCTGCTGGGTGGCTCAGTCAGTGAGGCATCTGCCTTCAGCTCAGGTCATGATTTCAGGGTCCTGGGATTGAGCCCCACATCAGGATCCTTGCTCAGTGGGGTGTCTGCTATTCCCTCTGCCTCCCACTGCTTGTGCTCATTCTCTCCCTCCCTCAAAGAAAATAAAAAAAAAAATAGTTGTATCATTATATTGTAAACCTGAAGCTAATATAACATTGCATGTTAATTATAGTTGAATAAAAAAATGTGTCTTTAAATTTACTTCATAACTTTTCTAAATGGTAGAGAGTTACTTTGTTTTGGAATTAAAAGATTTTGAGTCCAGAACAATAATAATAAAATTTGAATGTGCGTCTTTTAAAACCTGCTAGGTTGTGGTACCTTCCTAAAATAACCCAACATTTATCCTAAAGTTAGGTATTTTTACAAGTTTCATAAGTAAAATTAGAAGAGTCTGAATAGTATTTAAAATACTTTAAAATACGCATACTTAAAATAGAGTGTGTTTTCTTTTAAGAGCAATTCAGATTTCATAAACCCCCAGAATACGCTAGTTTTAGTTAAAAACTTTATTGCTTTGCTTGGTTTAATGACTCTTTCCCTTTGCACAATGAAATTTTTTCAGTGCAAACCCCACACGTCTCATGCTTACACATGAAGGGAATACTATTGGCAGTGTCTTCCTGTAGGCAACAGGGCTGTCAGCAGAACATGTTTACTGAAATGTACTGAATTATTTTTTTTTGTTGTTCCCAATTTAATGTTAAGTGTTAATTTTAGAGCAGATACTCATAGCCTTTACCTAGTTTTTCCATTTGCTAACATTTTGCCACATTTGTTTTCTTTCTCCTTTTTTCCCCTTTCTTCTTCTCCTTTCCCACACTACTACTGTCTCTCCGTGGTTTTTTTGGAACTGCTTGAAAGTAAGTTGCAAGGATGGCCCTTTACTGCTAAATATTTCAACAGGTATCTCCAGAGGATACATTCTCCTACATAACTCTAATGCCATTACTGGTTCTTCTTCTTCTTCTTTTTTTTTTTTTTTAAGATTTTATTTATTTATTTGACAGTCAGAGATCACAAGTAGGCAGTGAGGCAGGCAGAGAGAAAGGAAGGGAAGCAGATTCCCTGCTGAGCAGAGACTGATGTGGGGCTCAGTCCCAGGACCCTGGAATGATGACCTGAGCTGAAGGCAGCGGCTTAGCCCACTGAGCCAACCAGGTGCCCCCCATTACCGGTTTAAGAAAATTAACATTAATATCCCTTTTAATATACTGTAGTACGGCTCATTTTGAAGTTGCTTCAAAATACGTAACTGCCACCCCCGCTTCCCCGTCCCATTCTGGATCGAGGATCTAGTAAAAGTTCATGCATCACATTTGGTTTTTATATTGTTTTAACTCTAGAACAATCCCTCTGTCTCTTATTTTTTATGACACTAATTTTTTCAGTGAGTCCAGGCTAGTTGTCCTACAGGATGTCCCACAGGCAAAAATCAGTTTTTCATAAATATTTTTAAATTGACCTAAAAACCAGACTAAATATTCTGAACAAGTGGATGAAATATGTATGTTTGTCCCCTAGAATACGGTCTTCGGCTCGGGAGTCAGATCTTCATAAAGGAAATGACCAGAACTGGTCTGGCAACTAAGGACGGCAACCTGCATGAAGGAGACATAATTCTCAAGGTGGGAGTACGAGGGGAGAAGACAACTGAATTCATGTTTGGCTCTCTAGTCCAAATTTCACATCTGAGTGCTGACATAGTGAAACTTGGTTGAGATGGGAGAAAGTAAGACAAAAGCGGAGAGGGGCCAGTAAGGGGAGATTTTTATCACAAAAAGCAGACATGGAGATTTTTAATACTGTAGTGTCAGTTAAAAAAAAAAAAACAACAAAACTCAATGAATTCCTTCTTCTTCCCCATTTATTTAAAGTTTAAGCTCCTATTCCCTAAACTAAGGAAAGATGAGGGGAGAGCTGATAGTATTGATTGCTGAATGTTTGTTTTTTTTTTTTTTTTTTAAAGATTTTATTTATTTATTTGACAGAGAGAAATTACAAGTACACTGAGAGACAGGCAGAGAGAGAGAGAAGGAAGCAGGCTCCCTGCTGAGCAGAGAGCCCGATGCGGGACTCGATCCCAGGACCCCGAGATCATGACCTGAGCCGAAGGCAGCGGCTTAACCCACTGAGCCACCCAGGCGCCCCAATTGCTGAATGTTTAATATAAGTTTCTATAAACCTCTCTAGTCAGGAAACACGTTCCAGTAGTAAACCAATCCACTGTCTTGAGCTTGTCTTATTTACTCTGCTAAATAAATTAGCACAGTAACTTCAGTACACCACAGTTCTCTTATGCCTGTATTTGGGATCCAGCTGTACAGGGTCATATTTAATTTGAAGGATACTTCATTTTTATTTAGTCAGTCATCCTAAAGCCCATGTCTGTTTGAGTAACTAAGCAGAAGACTTTACACTTTTAGAAGGGGAAAATAAAAACTGCCTGTTTCACTGTGCTGTGTGTAGTTGTATTGCATGTAACATGATTGTTATTCATGAACACAGATAAATGGAACCGTAACTGAGAACATGTCTTTAACGGACGCTCGAAAACTGATAGAGAAGTCAAGAGGAAAACTTCAGCTGGTGGTGTTGAGAGACAGCAAGCAAACGCTCATCAACATCCCATCGTTAAATGACAGTGACTCAGAAATAGAAGGTAAAGAAGGGGGAGGCAGTGAGCTTAGCTGGAAGCAAGGAAGACTGTTGCTTTTCCAACTCAGTTTAGCATAGCCATCCAGCTGGAAGCTAAATTTCCAACAAAAGCTTCTCTTTTAAACTTTAATTCCAGTAAATGGTGGCTGATTTCTTGTTAAAGTGTCTGTTGAGATTAGTTTCCCAATAAGACATTTGGATGCACTCATGAACTTCCCAGTGGACTCTGATTTAGGCCACTGAAAATGAAACTTATTAGTAAAAAATGTATGTATGAGTGGTTCAAAGACCTAACCACACCCATTTGTAAATTGTTCATTCTTGCACTTTCTTGTAGATTTTTAAAAAGTAGATATGAATATTTCCAACAAAGAGAGGGTCATATGGAAGAGCTAAAACTAGGTAGACATTATAGTAAAGAATTGATCAGAATGGCTGAATATTATGGTATTCATTGATTAGCAGTCTGTATCACCTCATCTGTCTTAGGAGGCAGTATTCATTTCTTGAATATGAATTATACATGGGGTAACATTTTAACTATGTATAAATTACCAATAAAAATAAGTAGGCATAAAAAAAATAACTAGGATGATACTTCCTAACTAATTATCTGGTACTACCTTCATGCAGTAGAGTTTAGAAAATAGTAAGTTCTCAAGTTTGAAGACAGCTGTGTTGATTTTTTAAAGAATTACTTAATAAAATCTGAAGGCTTAGTTTAGTTTCCATTATATCAAAAGTCTAATCATTTGGTTACTGCTGTGGATGCAGTGCAGGAAGACAGCATGAGAAATAATCCCAGCATGCTAGGTGCTTATAGTTACTTCCTTGCTATTCCAAGCTTTAGCCCACCAGCTCCATGACCATCCAGGAGCTTGCTAGAAGCACAGAATCGCAGGTCCTGCCCCAGAACAGCTACATTCGAATTCAGATCCCAGGTGACTGACATGCACATTCAAGTTTGAGAAACACTGTTCTGTGTGGTTAAAAATGAGTGTATACATATATGGTCCAGTAATAGATTTTGATTTCCCAGTAGCAGCTTTGAAGGAAAGTGTAATGAAAGAGGAACATAAAATTCTGAATTTGGCTTCCTCTTTATTAATTAATGCCTTTCCCTTTAGAGACTTAGATTTTCTTCAAGGGAAGACTGCTAGACTAATGGCACAGTTTCTGCCTGCCTCTTTTCCATTTCCCATGTTGCCTTACCCAGAGAATAGTATCATTTCTGGTACAGTTCTTAAATATTTTAGTAAGAAGTCTTTTCTTATTTTTGAAACCAGATATCTCAGAAATAGAGTCAAACCGATCATTTTCTCCAGAGGAGAGACGGCAGCAGTATTCTGATTATGACTATCATTCCTCAAATGAAAAGCTGAAGGAAAGGCCAAAGTAAGATGATGTATATTTTCCCTCACACGCGACCTCATGAGTGTACACATATGCATATCTGAAGTGACATTATGAGACATTAACGTGATGTGTGCTTAAGTTCAAGAGAGGACATGCAGAACAGATGGTCCAGGATGGGCGCCACACCCACTCCCTTCAAGGCCATGGGGGATACTGCAGCTGCGGTTGGCACAGAGAACAGCAAGGAACCCAGATACCAAGAGGAACCACCAGGTGAAGGTCCTTTTAAACGTGTTCAAAGTGTATGCTTGGTAATTCCAGAGGATGGCCAGAAGGAGAGACAGACTTTAAAAAATCATTCTTATACATGGAAGAGTAGTAAAAAACATTTTTAATAGTAAAAAAACAAAGAATAACAGCCCTTTCCATATTCTAACGGATTGGCCACATTTTGTTGTATTTAATTAGTTATGGTCCTTGTGTCATCCCTGATCTCAACCCAGACTGCTCTGCTCTTAATACTCTTGACAGCACATGTGTGCGTTTCTTCCCCTGCTCAGCTACCAATTCTCAGATTCTCCAGACACCAAGTGGTTGTCTGTTCAAGTCAGTTCTGGCACTGACTGCCCAGAACTAGTGCACAGCCTGCAGGTGAGCGACTCAGTCCAGTAAGATGCTTCCATTTCAGACACCACTCCCGTTCCAGGAGCCCCCCATACTTCTGTCGAGCTGGATCTGAACGGAGGGCTCCCACTGCCCTTCCTCACTCAGGTGTGATAACTTGGTAGGCTGGCTCAGAGAACTCAGGAAAGCCGTTTACTTACTATTACCAGTTCTTATAAAGGATACAACTGAAGAACAGCCAAATGGAAGCAAGGTATAAGGCAAGGGGCGCAGGGCTGCCGAGTCCTCTCCAGGTGTACCACCGTTCCCGGTGTTGCGATGTGTTCACCAATCCTGAAGCATTCCAGTCTCCACGGTTGATGGATTTTTATGGAGTCTCTGTCATGTGCATGATCAGTCACTGCCTCAGTCTCCAACCCCCGTCCCCTCCCAGATGGTGGGGAGGTAGGCTGAAAGTTTCAAGCTTCTAATCGTGGCTTGCTCTTTCCGGTGACCGGCCCCCCCGACCAAGGCTGTCTGGGAGTTATCTCTTTAGAACAAACGATGCTCTGCCACCCAGGAAATTCCAAGGGATGCGGCAGTTCTTTGTCAGGAATTGGAGGCAAAGAGGGATGCTTCTGGCACCCCTACCACTCTGGAAATTACAGGGATTTTAGGAACTGTGTATTGGGAACTGGGGCAGAGACCAAATATATCTATTTCTAGTCCTGTCACAGTCACATTTTGTCTTATTTGATTAGTTGAAGTCCTTTTTGTCTCTGCCTCTGGTATCCACCCTAGCCCCTAGCCCTGCCCCCCATCACCCTAAAATTACCGTCATGATTTTACATGCTTAAATATGTATTGATGGAAAAGATTTATATGGTTTTTAAGTGACAAAAATACTTTCTTCTTTCGCATGTGATTGTGCATTTTGGAAGGTTCATTTGTTACCCCACTTATTTTGAGAAACCATTGGCACTTTCTAATGCCTCAACATTAAACTTGACTTTAAAGACTTTTTTGTTGTTTTATGTAATGACTTATACATAACATAAAGTACAGACTTGAATTTTGTGGATTTTATGATCTTTATAGAAACAGACTCACTTCCGTTAATCGAGGTTGATAATGATAGACTTTTTTTTTTTTTTTTTTTTTATCCACAGCACCTCAACCAAAAGCAGCCCCAAGAACTTTTCTTCGTCCTAGTCCTGAAGATGAAGCAATCTATGGGTATGTATTTCAGTCTCTTTCTTTTTTGCTTTCTCCTTCCACATACCTCAATCTCCTGAACTGAAATCCAGAAGAATGGTACTTTTTGATGATTTTGCATACAATGAGCCACCTTTAACCAAACTCTACTGCTGGTGTTTATGAGAAAGAAGTAACTTGTAGGAAAGTAAAATGTGGAATTTGGGGAACTTTGTGAAGTTCACTTTGAATGCTTTTCTACTTTTCTGGCTACTTTTCTACAAGGTGATTCTGCGTAGTTGACTTTACCAGATCCGTAACTCAAATAGGTGCAGTGCTGTTTCACTACAGGGCCTCTGTAGGGGCTGCGGTGCCCTGATGATCCTGGCCTGTGGAGGGAGGGGAGAAATGACCCAGTGCTGTATTTGGGATAAGGAGAGCCCCTTGTTTAGTGGTGGTCAAGAGCAGCAGCTCCTGGAGTAGGATGTGGCCTTGATGAACCCAGGCTGTGGCAGCAGCAGGCTTTTTTTTTTTTTTTTTAAAGAATCCTGGACTGGCAGTCAGATGGCCTAACCTTGCCTTTTATTTGCTTTCTAATGTTGAATGAGTTTATTTAAACATCTGTATTTCTACTTACTAACCAGTTAAGTAGGCCTATTGATACTCCTCTCACAGTCCCAAAAAGATAAAATGATAAAAATGAGAGCTTTTTAACATGTAAATCTTTCTACAGATAGAAGAAACTAACTCTTTCACTGCTAATGTTGGTTCTCCCTTTACAAAGACAAATCTCCCATCTTTCTTTTCTAAAACTGAACTCACTACAGTCCCAACACCAAAATGGTGAGGTTTAAGAAGGGAGACAGCGTGGGTCTCCGGTTGGCTGGTGGCAATGACGTTGGGATATTTGTGGCTGGCATTCAAGAGGGTACCTCGGCAGAGCAAGAAGGCCTTCAAGAAGGGGACCAGATTCTGAAGGTAGGAAAGATCATCCCTGTTCTAGACATTACTGGGAAAGAGTGGGGTTTTCTGGGGCCGTATTATTTTTTTTTTTTAATTAAAAAAATGACTTTATTTATTTATTTGACAGAGATCGCAAGTAGGCAGAGAGGCAGGCAGAGAGAGGGGGAAGCAGGCTCCCTGCTGAGCAGAGAGCCCGACTCGAGGCTCAATCCCAGGACCCTGAGATCCTGACCTGAGCCAAAGGCAGAGGCTTATTAACCCACTGAGCCACCCAGGTGCCCCTTCTGGGGCCTGATGAAAGGGAAGGGGAAGTAGTCTAGCTTGTGAAAATAGACCAGTTGCAGGCTGATGCCAAGTGTAAGGTCTGTTTCCCTCGAACTGTCTTCTCAGTCCTGGAACTCAAAACTCATCCCTATGTCTGTGGGAATTTACAGTGTTCAAGACCCTTGCAAAGAAATTTTTTTAAAAATTTTATTTATTTGACAGAGACACAGAGGCAGAGGAATACAAACAGGGAATGTGGGAGAGGGGGAAGAAGCAGGCTTCCCGCTGAGCAGGGAGCCTGATGGGGGCCTCGATCTCAGGACCCTGGGATCATGACGCAAGCAGAAGGCAGATGCTCAACTGAGCCACTCAGGTACCCCCTTGCAAAGATTTTTATTAGTTTGCTTAACAAAATGAGATTCTATCTTAAGGCCTGGGAGGAGGATCTCTGTGACAAAAGATCTTGCTTAAGTTTGGTTTTTGTTGATTCCCTGTCTGGTTGTCACTCTTCAGGCCATGTGCTGTACTTGAACAAAGGTGGATTTTGGCTTAGATCTTTAGACTTGAATCCAGTCCCAGCCTCTCATTAGTTCTGTGACCCTTATTCAACCCCAAGACTCCTGTTTAATGGGGATGAGAATACCTGCCTTGTAGGGGCTCTGGAAGATTAGAATGGGTAATAGCAGTTTCTGGCATGAAGTAGGAAAGTCAAAGTCTGTTCTTTTCGCCATTGGAAAATAACAGGTTGCTGCCACTCAGTATGTTGTTTACATCTAAAATTGAACAGGAACAGTTAATCAAATATTGATCCTTTTAAGGTTACTATATGTATGTTTATATAATCCATCGGTTTTAAAAAATAGTAAACAGGGGCATCTGGGTGGCTCAGTCAGTTAAGTGTCTGCCTTTGGCTCAGCTCATGAGCTTGGGGTCCTGGGGTCAAGCCCCTTGTCAGGCTCCTGCACAGCAGGGACCTCATTCTCCCTCTCCCGCTGCCCTTCTGTCCTCCTTGTCCTCTCTCTCTTGCTCTATTTCAAATGATTAACATCTTAAAAAAAAAAAAAAAAACACCAAAAAACTCAGCTGTGACATTTCATGAGATACATATATTGTCCATTGACTTATGTATAAATATCAAGAATGCCAAGTATCGGGGCACCTGGGTGGCTCAGTGGGTTAAAGCCTCTGCCTTCAGCTCAGGTCATGATCCCAGGGTCCTGGGATCGAGCCCCACATCAGGCTCTCTGCTCAGTAGGGAGCCTGCTTCCCTGTCTCTCTCTTTCTCTCTCTCTGCCTGCCTCTCTGTCTACTCGTGATCTCTGTCAAATAAATAAACAAAATCTTAAAAAAAAAAAAAAAAAGAATGTCAAGTATCTTGTGACTATATAAAATACACACAGTTCCTAGGGAATTGTCTTTACTGGAATTTCTGCTTCTGTAAACTTGCATTTCTTATGAGTTATTAGGGGTCTGATATAAGCATCTCAGTTCAAAGGAGAGGGGAAGAAAAGAGCCCCACAGTTTCTCAGGAAGCAGGCAGCAGAGCACAGAAGTAGGTGTTCCTCTTCCTTCTTGGCTCTTGGCCTCATTGCAGTAGTTCAGATTTCATTTCTGGAGCAGATGAAGGGCAAACCTTGATCATGAGCTTTGCTGAAGCTTTCCACTGACATTCTAGACCCTCTTTGGCTCTGGTCATGGTCCTAGAAGACTAAGTATATCTGAGTGAACCTCGTGGTACCACATGATCCCAGGAAATACCACTTACCAAGTGTTCCTGATAAGAATCCCATCAGAGTGCCAACTCATACCAATTTACTCTTGAGCTGATGCCAAAGAAGAAAAAGCATTATTTCCTGACTAGTGTGGGGTATATGAAGTCAGGAATTTGGAAGCCTTTGCTCATGAAGGTTCAAGAATAAAATTTTTTTATGTCCTGGGGGAAGAGAGATTTTTGAATTTTCATGAAAAAAGTAGTGAATTCACCTTTGGGCTTGACAAAACTCTGTTAGTTGTTAAAGACTGGGAGAGTCATTTCCATGGGTACAATTCACGGTATGCAATGTTTATACTTAAGAAAGTGTCTTGTTTCCTGTTATTACCCTGGTGAAAGATAAGGAAAAAAAATATGGGAACTGGCTTTTTTTTCCCCCTCCCCAGTAATCCCATTTGAAAGTCAGACAGTAGACGGTTCAGGTTCTTGGGTGTGAATAAATTTTCTGTTAAAGGAGCCCTCAGTTCTATAAAGGGGTAAAAAAGATCGAGTTCGCCTACTGGGGCAGAGAAGCTGCTGTACAGTCAAAAGCTATTGCTGATACTGAGTCCTTTACAGGATCACAGCAGACAAGGCGGGCCCTCCCCCCCCACCTTAGACAACTAAACAGATAATGAAAGAGGATATTTCTTGGAGAGGACTGTACAACCTAACCTTCCAGTATCAAAGTGCTGTCCTGACTTTTTTTTTTTTTTTTTAAAGATTTTATTTATTTATTTATGTGAGACAGAGAGAGAGCAAGGGGTGGGGAGGGGTAGAGTGAGGGAGAGGGAGAAGCAGTTCCCTGCTGAGCAGGGAGCCTGATGTGGAGCTCTATCCCAGGACCCTGAGATCAGGACCTGAGCTGAAGGCAGACGCTTAACTGACTGAGCTACTCAGGTGCTGCTATCCTGATCTTTTTAGCTGTAACTTGTTTCGATGTTCCTTTTCATGGCCAAATTGGATGTATGTGGTGAACTCTGTGCATTTACTAATCACTTTTTTCTGTTGAGGGTTTTTTTAAGGGCAGCTTTTCCTTTGGAAAGGTGGCAGCTTGACAAGCAGAGGGATCGCACTCAGGTGCTGTGGCAGGATATACGCCCGACCAGTAACAGGGGTTTGTGTGTTTTCATGCTTGGCCTGATTGTCTCTTTGCATATTATTTACCTGGTATGGTTCTTATTTTTCTTTCAGAAACTTTTGTGGGGTGAAAAAGAGAAACTCCTAAGTTTTTAAATGTAGTTACTACATATGACTTAATTTTGACCATTGTATTATTGGCTTGATGGAAGGTCCATCCCACATGGCCATAGGATGGACAGAGAGGGACCCTCACCATCTTCCCTCAAGCCTTATGGCCTTGTCTTACTTAAATAAAAGCACATACAGGGCATATGAAGACATGTGGCCATGCACAGATACAGGTATAGATAGATAAATGGCACAGGAAAGGATTAGATTCTGAAGTGTGATGATCCCTAACTGGGGGAATAGAGAGATGGGGATGACATACACCTGAAATGCTAAATATTGTTTCAAAGGAAAAGCTAATGAGACGGCTTTAACAAGTTAGTTTATTTCAAAAGCATCAACTAAGTGTCAGCCTAATGCCTGTTTTTACTTAATCACAAGTTCCAACCTTAAATTAGGCTCAGTTATTGACATTTTTCAGTGATAAAGGGTTCTATAGTCCTCAATGACTGAAAAAAACATTCATAGGAATTTTTTGTCTTCTTTTTATTTTTATATTATTAAAATATTAGGTACTTTAAAATAATTTTTATATTTATGTGTAATTGCTTTAAAATGGTTTTAAAGGTACTGAACAAAGATTCCAAAATGTCTTTTTTCTTTCTGCCACATTTCAGTTTTACTTGCTTTCTAATATCCTTCAAAAGCTGTTTACCGCATTCCCTCTTTGGTCAGTGGGGGATAAATGTTGCAGCTTCTTGTCAGAAATAAGTGTGTGCCAGAAGCTTAAATATATAAACCTATGTATTAGGCTAATGCTTTCCCCTTATAAGGGGAAAATGCTCTTCAATTTCATAAACGTGTTAAAAACCTAGGTGAGAGAAGCTATAGGAGAGAGGTAGAATTGGATTTTTATTTTCAGGCTTTTCTTTGAATCAATTTAAAGTGTTAACACCTTAAGCTGGGCCAGCATGTCTGTTTGCCGTAAGACTTCACCACTCCCTATAGCATTATAGATAAATCTCATAATTGTATATTACCTCCCTGACCACCTCTGTGGGAAACTCAAGAAGAGATAGACACAAGCATAACAAGAAATTTTAATATGATTCAGTGACAGATCCTTGATGGAATGACATATTTCTAAGGGACAGTTATGACAAGAAGGTGTGGCAATACGTGCACAGCCCAGGCCCATAGCAGGTACTGGGAGGGCTTGAGTTGGGTCACTAAAGACTTTTTTATATCTGGGTTTTGCTTTGGGCAGGCCCAGATAAAAACTAACAGATGCCAGGCGCCTGGGTGGCTCAGTGGGTTAAGCCTCTGCCTTCGGCTCAGGTCATGATCCCAGGATTCTGGGATCGAGCCCCGCATTGGGCTCTCTGCTCAGCAGGGAGCCTCCTTCCCCCTCTCTCTCTGCCTGCCTCTCTGCCTACTTGTGATCTCTCTCTGTCAAATAAATAAAATCCTTTAAAAAACAAAAAACAAAAAAGCCCTAACAGATGCAGTGCATGGATGGCTCAGTTGGTTAAGCAGCTGCCTTCAGCTCAGGTCATGATCCTAGAGTCCCAGTTGAGTCCAGCGTCAGGGTCCCAGTCTGCTTCTCCCTCTGACCCTCCCCACTTCATGCTGTCTCTCTTTCATTCTTTCTCAAATAAATAAAATCTTAAAAAAAAAAAAAGAATATTAAAAAACTTGTGTGGTGGGGCACCTGGGTGGCTCAGTGGGTTAAGCCTCTGCCTTTACCTCAGGTCATGATCCTGGGGTCCTCGGATCGAGCACCGCATTGGGCTCTCTGCTCGGCAGGGAGCCTGTTTCCCTTCGTCTCTCTCTGCCTTCCTCTCGGCCTACTTGTGATCTCTGTCAAATAAATAAATAAAAATCTTAAAAAAAAAAAAAACCAAAAAACCTTATGTGGCATCTTTTTAAGAACTTTTCTTTTCTCTTTTTGTTGTTTGTTTTGTTTTGTTTTTCTGTTTGACCTTCCTATCAGGTGAACACGCAGGATTTCAGAGGGCTAGTTCGGGAAGATGCCGTTCTCTACCTGCTGGAAATCCCCAAGGGTGAAATGGTAACCATTTTAGCTCAGAGCCGTGCTGATGGTGAGCAAATCTGGTCATTAGTTTAATTTGGGGAGTTAAGGGAAGGATGAGAGCAGTATCTTGGGAACAGAATAGGTAAATTTGGGTGTTAAAAATCTGAAGTATTTCTTCACAATCAGTTTCTGGGTTACAGTTTTGTGGAGAAAATTTGGGTACCACTTAATGTTCTATAGAAGTGCTTTCTGTGCACCAATTGAAATAATTTTACCAGTTGTGTTAATTTGGAATAAAACTGCTTTTCTGGATAGTTATCTACCCTTAATTATTATCTGGAGTTTTACTGACTTTTCCAGGTGAAAGAGTCAATGGGCCATGTCTTTGGGTCAGCTTCCACATTAACGCTTACCAATCTGACAGGTTGCTGCCCCCTTGCAAGCCTCACTGTTCTCATCTGTAAATTGTGGAGGTTGACAGCCTCTTCCCAGTCAGCTTCGGAGGCTGACTGGCAAGTGTATTAGGGTTCTCTAGAGAGAAAGAATCCATAGGGGGTGTATGTGTGTATAAATAGAGGTTTATTATAAGGAATTGTTTATTATAAGGAATTGTCTCATGTAATTATGGATTGGCAAGTCCCAAGGACTGCAGGGTGAGTTGGCAGGTTAGAGACCCAGGAGAACTGATGATTTGGTTCTAGTCCAAGACTGGAGGCCTGACAACTGGAAAAGCTGGTAGTGCAGTTACAGTCTGAAGGCTGGCAAGCTCACAACCCAGAAAGACCTGGTGTGTCCATCTGAGTGTGAAGGCAAGAAGAAAGCTGATGTTCTAGTTCTAATGCAGGAAGACTTCTTTTTTTCTTACTTGGAGAAGGGTTCCCCTTTCTGTTCTTTCAAGCTTTCATCTGATTGGATGAGGCCTGCCACATGAGGAAGCACAATCTGTTTTATTCAGTCTACCCGTTTCAATGTTAATCTCATTCGATAATACCCTCAGTTATACACACAGAATAATGTTTGACCAAAATCTGGGCACCTGGTGGCCCAGTCAAGTTGACACACAAAATTAACCATCACAGCAACTCATGAAATTAGTTTTTTGTCATCCTTCCTATTTGAGCCCTGATTCCCACAGGGCCTGTCCACTGAGTTTACTAAATGAAGAGAAGTGAAAAGAGGGATCAGAAATAGAAGCAGCTGGTAACTCTTCAAGAAAAGACCTCTGGCTAAGCAGATTGCAACATACAAGAATGCTTTTGTTTTTCAGTGTATAGAGACATCCTGGCTTGTGGCAGAGGGGATTCCTTTTTTATAAGAAGCCACTTTGAATGTGAGAAGGAAACCCCACAGAGCCTGGCCTTCACCAGGGGGGAGGTCTTCCGAGTCGTAGATACGCTGTACGATGGCAAGCTGGGCCACTGGCTGGCTGTGAGGATCGGAAACGAATTGGAGAAAGGCTTAATCCCCAACAAAAGCAGGTATCTGAGATCCCGTACTCCCACACACCTCTCTTAAGTCCCCCCCCCCCCCCAAATCAATTACAGTCCCTTCCCTGCTCAGAGAGGAAGCCCCACATGACTTCATCATTTGTTTTCGTGTCCTCTCCCATCACCTACTTCTGGTTCATGAGAAGTGGCCTGGGACTGGGAGATAGCCACCAGCTGGTTTTCTGTATTTAGTTCGCATCACGTAGTTGGTTGTTGCGCCTGGTTGGTGTTTAAACAGTCCTATGGCGTGTCTGAGCAGATGCCAGAGTGGCTGGAGCGCATCAGCACAGCTCTACGACAAGCTGCCCTTGTCCACTGTCTGGCCCTCATGCTGGGGGAGAGGCTTATGCACTCCAGTTAACATTTATTGGTTGGCTGGGGGAAGTAAAATTTTGGCAGGGATTTTGGTTATGTTTACTATATACCAGCCTACCAAAATGAGCCAAGTTAATTGTGTTTGTTACTGAGCTATTTCTGGTAGATTTGATGTGCACCCAGCCTTTCTCTGCTTCCACTGGATGAAGAGAGTCCACACTTTGCCCACTCTGTGAAACTTCTTCCACTGTGAAGCTGCATCTTCTTTAATCCAAGTTCATAAACCTCACTGACTGGTTTTGGTTCATTTTAACTTCAATTGTGCCTTTTCTGGCTTTAGAGATTCACTACCTTTGGTTTTTTCTCTCAGAGCTGAACAAATGGCCAGTGTTCAGAATGCCCAGAGAGACAATGCTGGGGACAGAGCAGATTTCTGGAGAATGCGTGGCCAGAGATCTGGTGTGAAGAAAAACTTAAGGAAGAGCCGTGAAGATCTAACAGCTGTTGTGTCGGTTAGCACCAAGTTCCCGGCTTATGAGAGGGTTTTGCTGCGAGAAGGTAAGGAAGCCAAGTGGGGTCAGGAAATGATCTGACTGGGCTCTGCGCCTGTCTTCTTCATTTTCAGACCACAGTAGGCAGGTTCAAACTTCCCATACTACTTAAGCCAAAGCCAGGCTGTTGTTGCAGTCATACTCATACATGCGATAATAACTTTCAGAAAAGTGACTTGTATAAACTCCTACATGCAGGTGTATTTCCATGTCTTCAGTTATTTCATTTAATACTACCATTCAGGGGGCGCCTGGGTGGCTCAGTGGGTTAAAGCCTCTGCCTTCGGCTCGGGTCGTGATCCCGGGGTCCTGAGATCGAGCCCCACATCGGGCTCTCTGCTCCGCAGGGAGCCCGCTTCCTCCTCTCTCTCTCTCTGCCTGCCTCTCTGCCTGCTTGTGATCTCTGTCAAATAAATAAATAAAATCTTAAAAAAAAAATACTACCATTCAGAAGTTTATATATATTATCTGTAGCAAAGTTTATTTTTTTTATTTCTTTTGGTTTCTTTTCTGAAGAAAAAGAACAGGGCTGAAATGGGGGAGGAAGAACACAATTTCTTTCATTTAGTCATGTTATCATTGGCCTATAAAATACTTCTGCTTCGTACCTCCAGTAGCCGAGGAGATGTGTTTCTATGGCCTTTCTTGTCTCATTTCAGCTGGTTTCAAGAGACCTGTGGTCTTATTTGGCCCCATAGCAGATATAGCACTGGAAAAGCTGGCAAATGAGTTACCGGACCTGTTCCAAACTGCTAGTAAGTCTGTTGATGATTTTTTTCTCTCCCAATTTTTATTTTGAAAAATACGAATATATAAGAAAAGTGAAAAGTGTGGTATGAATACCCACATACCCTTCACATGAAGGCACTGTCACCTGTCAAAAAGTTTGCCTTATACCTCCCCTGCCATTTTTTACCGATGTAAATCTCCTCAGTACAAGGACATTCTTCTATATAACCACACTACATCACATAACAAATTTAACAAAGATATGGTAATACTGCTTAGTATATAGTCTGTTTATATAGTCTGTTTCTGTCTTTCTAGAATCCTCCTTTCTTCTACTTTATTTCGAAACCCCTGTCTCACCTGTCAGACTGCCACCTTCCTTGTGATTAGGTTTCAGTTAGAGAGGTAGTGTATGTCCTTCTCATGGTCTCTCTTCAGGGCCTCCTGATGTCGGATATCCTGTCATTGCTGATGCTGGGTTGGAGTCTTTGGTCCTGATTCTAAAAATATTAATTAGCTCTTTGTTCTTTGCTTTTTGCAGAAACAGAACCAAAAGATGCAGGTTCTGAGAAATCCAGTGGGGTAGTGCGGTTAAATACTGTGCGGCAAATTATTGAACAGGTAAGGAAGTTCATCCAAAAGCCACGTTGTTGGAAAGAATTGAGTCATAGTTTGCCGCAGTCCTTTTTGGAATAGAATCTGTATTTTAATAATATTAAGTGTTAATGATAAAAAAGTGAATATAAACATAACCTGTTGGCAACCAGTCGATGTGGAAACCAGTGGATGTTCAGTGGCAGTGATGTATGGTTTTTTCAGAGTTGTCAACATAATACCAAATAACCTATTCATTCATTTTCTCAGAGGTGGGCATAATATGGAGGAAAACGTTTCCTGCTTTTTGATTTAAACTGACAAGTTTTACCTGATGTAGCCTTTACTTGAGACAAACTCTTTGCTGCCCTGTGACTTTACATACTTGTTGACATAACTTTGCCCCATTTCTAACAGGATAAGCATGCACTATTGGACGTGACTCCTAAAGCCGTGGACCTGTTGAATTACACTCAGTGGTTCCCGATTGTGATTTTTTTCAACCCAGACTCTAGACAAGGTGTCAAAACCATGAGACAGAGGTTGAATCCAACATCCAACAAAAGTTCTCGGAAGTTATATGATCAAGCCAACAAGCTTAAAAAAACTTGTGCACATCTCTTCACAGGTAAGTGAAATTTAAAATGTGGTCTCTTGGCTCCACAGTGGGAAATAGAGAATTGAAGAATGGAAGAAATAAGAAAATAATCTGAACAAAGAAGAGTAATCTGAAATCCTATTCATGACTCCTTGAAAAGAAACTATCCTAAAATGATATTATACTCAATGGCATTTGTAGATTTAGTTTTGATTGAAAATGATCATAGAGATCCATGACATGCAAAAATTGGTCACTTTGATGGGTTCAGATTCTTGTGTGGAACTACAGGCCAGTGACTGAGCCCCCAGTGCACCATCTAGCACCCACATCTCTATCTAGATTCTGTCATTGTTCTCTGCTTACCATGCATGTAGGCACTAACAGAGTGGTAAGAATTTGGTTTCATTATTTAAAAAGATCCCCAAAATAGAAGCTTGAACACTCTGTATGATTAAGGATTTATTACTCCCATTTTTAGGATAATAAATGATACTGTGATTATGTTTAAAAATAAAGAGTTCTCTATCTTATAGAAATGTATACTAAGTAAAATATTCATGGATGGTCCTAATATATATTTATGGATGACCTAATAGGATGCCTAGTATTTGCTTATATAATCTTTGGTGAGGAGAGTGGTTGGGGATGTCGATAAGACTGGCCAAGAGTTGATAGTTTTTGAGGGTGGGTAATGTAGACAAGTTCATGTTCTCTCTACTTTGTATATGTTTAAAATTTCACATAATAGAATTTCTTAAGTTCCTGAAATGAAGACCCCCTGCTAGCTAGTATTCCTCATAAAAGTAAAATAATTTAAGAATGTAGCATGTTTAGTAACTGAATATGTGCAGTAGCTATATATGTGACTGATTCTGTAAATGTGGTATAATTCAGGGTTTAAAAGGGTTAAATCAGGGGTGCCTGGGTGGCTTAGTAGGTTAAGGCCTCTGCCTTAGGCTCAGGTCATGATCCCAGGGTCCTGGGATCAAGCCCCGCATCTTGTCTGCTCAGCAGGGAGCCTGCTTCCTCCTCTCTCTCTGCCTGCTTCTCTGCCTACTTGTGATCTCCATCTGTCAAATAAATAAATAAAATCTTAAAAAAAAAAAAGGGTTAAATCAAGTCATGCAGTTCTGTGGGAGCAGCATGAGGGGATTGTATGGGTAGAACATCCTTAGGGTAATGATAGCTCTTTGAGTTGAGTGCTGCTCACCATCTACCTATCTGACACTGGGGAGGGAGGGAGTAGATGAAATATGTCCACATTGGATTCTTGTTTTATTGTCACTGGCTTTTCTTGTTAAAGACATGCACTTAAAAAACAAAACAAAACAAAACAAAAAACCACGCACTATTTACCACTGGGATGACATGGTGAAACTGACAGGTAATTTCTCCAAATGTACAGGAAAGAGTGGTCTATAATAAACTGGGTTTTTGCAATGTGGAGTCTTAAGAGTCAATTTCTCTTCTGTAGAATGGGGACAATAGTGATACCTACTTTGTAAAGTTTGGGTAAACGAGAAATGAGCTCATCCATGTAAGGTGTTTGGAAAAGTGCTTGCTTTATGCATAGTAGTTATATAAGGTATATTTCATTCTGAATAGAAAATATATATTCCTTTTGGAGTTTAGTCTAAATATATATTCTAAAATATTTAAGCCTATCAAAATTACATACACTTAAATGTTACCTTTAGTATTTTTTTGAAGATATCAACAGTAAATTTGTGTATGTTTTTCTTATTTATAACATACACGCCTAGGTAACAATCTTTAAAATACAGTACTTTTGTATTTGTTCTAGATGTGTTTTCTTTGCACAGTTGTTAAAAACATACCTTTTGGGGCACCTGGGTGGCTTAGCTGGTTAAGCGACTGCCTTTGCTCAGGTCATGATCCTGGAGTCCTGGGATCAAGTCCCCCAGGAGGCTCCCAGCTCTGCAAGGAGTCTGCTTCTCCCTCTGACCTTCTCCCCTCTCATGGTCTCTCTCACTCTCTCTCTCAAATAAATAAATAAAATCTTAAAAAAAAACCCAACCATATCTTTTAAGGTAGCTTTTCTGAAAAACAGATATTCGAAATGAAAGTAACTCATTTTTAGCTTTATAACATTCATCTGTAATGCAAACTCCCAACAGCTAGACCAGTAGTGGCTTTAATTACATTCAACTAAAGGGATTTATTGTTCAGATATGTGTCTACTTTCTCTTGCATTTGCCAAAGTTTTAATTCAAATATGACAAATGGGTAAAATTATGTGAAGTAGCATTTTTAATAAACATTGCTCTGGAAATTGATGCAAACCTTTTGTTTACATTTCTGAAGCTACTATCAACCTAAATTCAGCCAATGATAGCTGGTTTGGCAGCTTGAAGGACACAATTCAGCATCAGCAAGGAGAAGCAGTTTGGGTCTCTGAAGGAAAGGTATGTGGCATAGATACTCCACTATGAGGGGAGAGTCCATGTTCTCAATCTTTTCTCAGGAGGGTAGTGAATGTAGAACACCATGGCCATTTGAAGTGATTCCAGTGTATTTGCTAATCAAGTTTGGAATTTTATAAATTCTCTAAGACTTTTCAAAGAAAAGTAGAATGCGATGTATGTGACCCTACATTCACTTCCCTTTTACTTTTAACGTAGTAACTAGTGTTGTATTCCAAGCACACTAATCAGAGCTTACAAGATCTTGTGCTGAGCTCCACAGCTTACTAAGGATATGGGAAAGTCAGCATGGAAGGGAGAGGTGAGGATGAGGGTCATGGAGAAGGTATTTAAAAATTGATTTAAAAAAAGGAAAAGTTGGAATCATTTGCTTAGAAGACTGGAAGAGAATGTGTCCTCGGAATGTGGAATTCGAGTAGGTTGGTAAGAGAATGCTCAGAACCTTGTGTTGGCTTCTAAAACTGGCGAGCTTCTCCTTCATGCAGGTAGTTTACCCACAGTTCTGCTGAAGGGAGGAAGCAAAGAAATTATACCAATCTCCTGTGGTTCTAAGGCTTTGGTGCTAGTATTCTGTAGTCCAGCTGAATTGAACTAGTTGGTGAGATGTCAGAGGATGATTCTGTTGCGAAAGTGACTCAGTTACCAATTAGATTGTTGAGTCCTTGTCTTGCCCTTTGGAAACTGTATATTTAGTTAAGGCGTCTAGCATCTTCTGAGTGCTTACAGCCTGCTAGGTTCTGTGCTAACTCCCTTTATGAGAACAGGTTGAATAGGACATAGCTTCCTCCCTCAAAGATTTGAGAATCTTACGGAGGAACGGAGAGGTGTGTAGCACCAGGCAGTGTACATTTATTATAAGAGACAAGCATTAGCAGAAAAAGCTGGAAAGGAGCCCAGATTCTTGAGGAGAAGCGTAACAATTTGAGGAAGCATGGCTCAGTAGTGGGAGATAGGATGGTGGTAAGGTAGATAGGGTGGAGGTTCCTAATTTGAATCCCTGCACAAAAAATTAACATAGTAATCTCAAGCCAAGTGATTTAAGGCAAATAAAGATGACTTCCCTTTCTACAACATGTCAAAGTTTCAGTCACTTGGCTGTGCCCTTGGGAATTTTCTTGAGTCCCCACTCCCAGGAGCCATGACGACCCCACTGACCCTCCGAAACAAATTCCTCTAGATGGAAGGGATGGATGATGACCCTGAAGACCGCATGTCCTACTTAACTGCCATGGGTGCAGACTATCTGAGTTGCGACAGCCGCCTCATCAGTGACTTTGAGGACACCGACGGTGAAGGAGGCGCCTACACTGACAATGAGCTGGATGAGCCAGCTGAGGAGCCACCGGTGTCTTCCATCACCCGCTCCTCGGAGCCGGTGCAGCATGAGGAGGTGAGGTGAGGCAGGCCGCAGGCTGTGAGGCCACGAGCAGGAAAAGGAGGTTCTCCTGTTTCACTTGAATTCTTCTGGATAACTGTTTATTTAGGGTGCTGTGGAAGGTATTCCTAAGAGTTGGAACAGAGGACTTCTAGGGGGTTTCTGATTCCAAGTCGATGCCTGTACGATAGCATTTGTGGTCCATGGGAAAGCCGGACAGGAACTAAGTGCTGGGAGAGGTCGAGTGCTAAGCACTCTCACACTGATGTTCTCGAGCATGACGGATACACTAAACAGCTCTATGTGCCAGCTGTCTAAATTACAAGGGGGAACATTATTTTTAAATATAATTTTGTGGTATTTACTTGTAACCTTTGATTAGGTCTCTTTGTACTTTTAGGTATTCTTGCTTTTTCTTATCCATCCTACCTTTAACCTTTCTAATCTTGCCAAAACTCCTGAGTATTTCCCCATCAGTTTCCTTCTTTTTTGTACTTCAATTTGTTAATTGAGTTTAAGATCAGATATACATCTGATCATGTGTACTGTGCATCCACCGGTGAATAGACAGCTTCTGTGATCTTAGAGATCGTGTCAACAGGCACTAAGTTAGGACCAGTTATTAGCTCCACCTCAGAGAGCATTGGGATAATGTAGAGGACGTTATTCATCTATTTGAATAGTTGTTCTTGTGGACTTCTGTTTAACAAGTCAGCTCATTTGGGTGAATAGTTTTATTCTTTATGAAATAAAAGTACCAAAAAAATAAGTTGGGGGACGGGTAAAACCCACCAAGGCCAAAAATTTAGTATATACCAGTGGACAGGTTTCAAAGAATAAATTAACTTGCTAATGTCTAAAGGTGTTGATGAGCTAATGCTTAAAAATATTAACAGCTTTAAGTGATAAAAGAGATTTAGACTTTAGGAGAACTTTGGGGGGGATTATTTTAAAGGAAGAGACTACTACAATGGATGATAGTTAAAAAAATATATATAAAGCATTTGCTAATGGGAATATGCTAGTACCTATCTGCCTTTTCAGTAAAGCAGCACTGGGTCAGTATCCCGATATGTGCAAGTTATGAACCTCAACTTCGGAACACCTTGCAACTTGGCAGAACTCTAGCAAAGCAGATGAGCGTTCTCTTCTCTTTGCTGGGATCTTCTTGTTGTGAATGAACCTTTATGTCTTGTAGAGCATAAGGAAACCCAGCCCAGAGCCACGAGCTCAGATGAGGAGGGCTGCTAGCAGAGATCAACTTAGGGACAGTAGCCCACCCCCAGCATTCAAGCCAGAGCCGCCTAAGGTACGTGGCTGGGAAGTCCACGATGGGGAGGAAGAATAAACAGATACCCGGACAGCTTCCTGCATAGCCAGGAAGAGCACAAATGAGATGGTGTTTTGTTTTTGGCTCTTTTGTTACTAAGATGTGTCTTTTGGTTTGTGGGGTGAACCCCAAAAGTAGAGAAGAGTAAAAAGAAGGAAGGGCAGTTTTAGGAGAACATAAGGTTTTAAAACTGTTGGTATTTTATTTATTTATTTATACGCTTATTCATTCATTCATTATTTTGTTTTTTACTTCAAAAGAATAAAAGTTGGACAAATTCTGAATGTCTGGAAGCACTGATCTCAGAATCTGTTTTTCTTTTTCAGTTAAAGTTTTCTGCTCACAATCTGATTTAGATATAAATATAGATATAGAAAATCCCTGATTGATGATTTATTTACTAAAGAAAACAATCACCACCACTGTTTATGATCCCTCTCGTTATCAGGACAGCTTAATTTATTTTTAAATTATATCATTACTCAGAATCAATAAGAATTGACATGGTATATGTCATATGATTTTTTTTACCCCCTTTCTGAATCAATTCTATATAAATAAAGGCTTTCTCTAATAACCCAATAAAATTTCTCCATTTAACTCAATACTTTAGATAGGAAGAAAGTAGTCAGTGATATAAGCTGTCAGAAACAGTGGCCTCATAAGATAAATCACTGAAAATGTACAAACAGGATTGAAGTATGAAGGAAAAGTGGCCATGAGCATTATATGCTGCCCTTCCTGCTCCAGTCTCATTCGTGGCTGGACAGAGACCTTCCGTCTGGGGTAGGGCATGCACCCTTAGTATATGAACTCGGGGTCCCACTCTTCAATCCTAAACCCCATGACTTGTTCTGAGGTCTTTTTCAAGATACTGATCTTAATCTCCTCTAGTACAAAAGTAGGTCTGATCTGCCTCTACACTCACAGGCCTCCCAGCCCCTCTCCAATACCCTCTGGTTTCCTAGTGCTCTTAATATTTTTTTTCTAGGAAGCAGGATAGGGCTCAGGATGCCCAGCCAGTGGCTGTTTGTCCTGCAGTATTTGATTTCTTGTCGGAATGGTATTTGTTGACTACCTCTGGAAACTGATCAGGAAATGGGAGTGTGTATTAAATCACTAATACAGATTTGAACATAAACTGAAAGCCAAAGGTAAAAATTTGTTCATTGTTCTCTGCAGGCCAAAATCCAGAACAGAGAAGAATCCTTTGACTTCTCCAGATCCCATGAATATAAGTCAAACCCCTCAGCCATTGCTGGTAATGAAGTTTCCGGAGCATCTACCAAAGGCTGTCCCCCTCCTGTTGCAGCAAAACCTGCCTTGGGAAGGTCTATATTGAAGCCCTCCACTCCTGTCCCTCCCCCAGAGAGTGAAGAGGTGGGAGAGGGCAGTGAGGAACAAGAAGGCACTCCCAAGTCTGTCCTGGGCAAAGTAAAAATATTTGAGAAGATGGATCACAAGGCAAGATTACAGAGAATGCAAGAGCTCCAAGAAGCACAGAATGCAAGGGTAATTATTTTTAAACCAGTAGATTATCTTAGTATGTCAGCAGTAAAAATGTTAAATTTCATTTCATATAATGATTTGCAGTCCTTTTTTTTTTCACTGGTACAGACATGAAAAGCATGTTCACATGCCTGATACCACAGGCACATCCTATGTTTATGTTATTTCCAGATTGCCAGCTATCACTGTGTCCCTTTTTCTTCTCATCAAGAAGGCCTAACAGTATAGGTGAAAAAGATTCTTTTCATACCTCAGAACTTTCTGTCAGGTTTAGGAATGGGGAAGTATGAAAGAGAATCAGGGCCTCTCTGAAGTTAGTTCTCATGAAAACATTTGTTGTATTCGTTTGGTAAATGAATTTTAATTTGCTCCCAGATTTGCCATAGAAACCAAGCAAAGCTTGATGTTAAATGAAAGGCCCATAGATTGTACTTTCTGATACTGTTTGAATTTTTGTACTGTATGCACATCTAACCTTCCAAAAGACAAAGAAGAGTAGAAGTCAAGACTCATGGAACATATTCTGCCCAGTGTATATGGGAGGTTTTTTTCCATTTAAGTCTGTTACAGCAACAGTGCAGTGCTTCTGAGCATTTTTCTTTTGTTTTGGTTGTTTTGGTGGTAAAATACATAAAACATTTATCATTTTAACCATTTTTTCCCATTTTAACTATTTTTTTAAGCGTTCATGGCATTGGGTATATTTACAGTGTTCTGCCATCATCACCACCATCCATCTCCAGAACTTGTTCATCTCTCCTCACTGAAACTCCCCATTATCCCCTTCCTCTGTCCTGGTAATCACTGTACTTTCTGTCTTCATGCATTTGACAACTTAGGAGCCATTTAAATGGAGTCACATGGTATTTGTCTTTGTTGTAGCATGTGGCAGAATTTCATTGCTTTTAAACATTTTTCTTATTTGATATGTAATACTAGGCCATCACATACAACCATAAAAACTAGAGAGTTGCTTTTATTTTTTCTCCTCTACTTAAAATGGGATTGGAAAAGGGAACCAGCAAGAAACCAGCGAGCCACCCAGCAATCATTCATTCTTCCCTTTTTGTCCCCCCCCTTAATTACCACAGATTGAAATTGCTCAGAAACATCCTGATATCTATGCAGTTCCAATCAAAACACACAAGCCAGACCCTGGCCTTTCCCAGCACACAAGGTAAGGGCTGCTCAGCAGTATTAAGTCTAGAAAGGGGGCTGGTCTAAGATTTGGACTCCTAAGAAAGAATTTCTTCACCTACATCTCAGTGTAACAGGAAGACTTTTTTTTTCCTGCCCAACTATTTCCCTTACTTATGCAGTCAAAAAAAAGTTTAAAGATTTATTTATTTTAGAGGGAGTGAGAGCACAAGCAGGAGGGGCCAGAGGGAAAGGGAGACAGAATTTCAAGCAAACTCCTCACTGAGCGCACTCAATCCCAGGACCCTGAGCGGAAACCAAGAGTCGGACACAACTGTGCCACTCAGATACCTCGTCATTCAATCAAACTTAATTATGAACATTAAAGAGTCAAAATTTTGTAGTAATTTTGCTTTTGTGCTACAACTGACAAAGTGTAGTCACTGACATTTCAAATTAGTCCCCTTTGTCACACCGAAGCACAGATAATGTTACAGTGTATTGAGACAGCACATGAGAAAAATTCCTGGGTTTAGACACTAATTGTTTTGTCACTAATATATTTGGATTCTTAGTCAAGCTCCTTAATTCCTTTGCAACATGCAGCAAAGTCAGGCCACTTGTGCTGAACTGAGGTCTTTTTTTTTTTTTTTTAAGATTTTATTTATTTGACAGAGATTACAAGTAGGCAGAGAGAGAGGAAGGGAAGCAGTCTCCCTGCTGAGCAGAGAGCCTGATGCAGGGCTCTATCCTAAGACCCTGGGATCATGACCTGAGCCGAAGGCAGAGGCTTTAATCCACTGAGCCATCCAGGCACCCCTGAACTGAGGTCTTAAGGGAAGGTGACAGTCAGTTGACCAGTGTTGGTAAGCTGCTTTATATTTAAAATGCTACATAAGCATCAGGAATTATGGCAGTGTTTTTATACTGGATAGTTCCTGCTTCCAAGGATAGAAAAAAAAAAAAGTCACATTTTCTTGTGGCCAATCTGACTGGAAGTTAGAGTCTAGTTTTATAGCAATAGAAAACTAGAGGCAAATTTCTCAATGACTGAACCATGGCCAACCAGGTGGCCCCTAGTTGACTGAAACTAGAAGAGAAATCACTCTGCTGGGTGAACTTGTAGCCAAAGACACAGGGATGGGAAGACACCATCGGTCCAGTAGGGGAATTCTTAGGTCAGGGAGCACTTCCTCACTCACTGCCCCAGTCGGCACTGGCCTCAACCTGTTACTCCCACATGATGAACCTGAAGCAGGGCCAAAAGTGGCCCTGGTCTATCAGCAAAGTGTGGCATGTGTCTCAGAGGTTTGTGATCAGTCCGGGTACATGGCTGCATTTCCACAGGGCAGTTGGAATCCCTGGATGAGCTGTGGGATGCATTTAACACTCTCACTTTGTTAGTTCCAGGCCACCTGAGCCCCAGAAGGGTCCTTCCAGACTCTATCAGGATCCCAGAGGAAGTTACGGCAGTGATGCCGAAGAGGAGGAATACCGCCAGCAGCTCTCAGAACACTCAAAGCGCGGCTATTACGGCCAGCCTTCCCGGTACCGGGACACAGAATTATAGAGGACGGCGAATTGACTCTTCTGTCTCTCTGCTGCCACGACCTCAGAGCAGCGGCCCCACTGAGTCACAGGATGGTTCTTTCTAGTATAACTACACTGTGGAGATGTGGGACCTCAACTCCCATTTCCTCAAGGGGAGCCCATGGGGCAGCCAGTGCAGATTAAGAACTGAAGACTCTGTTTGTGGAACTGGGTCTTGGGAGTTTATGGCTTTTTGCTCAGAATTAAGAAAAACACTACAGTCTGATACTGTTACCTTTCTCAGTGGACCAAAATCTGTATTAATTCTGTTTGCAGATTTTTAACATGTATATTAAGAAGTGATAACTATTTTCCCTCATTAATATCTGCCTTCGAGTACTGTTTCAATGAGACGGAATGTGGAAAAGAAATTAAAATACTGTTGGACTAAATTCAAAGAAGTATTTTATTACAATTCTAAGTGCCTTTGATGAGAAGTGTCTTAAATTTTCTTCCTTTGAAGCTGTATGCAAAGCCATAATGGACTAAAAACATTTTGACTGAAGTTTTATATCAGCTTAATAGCTATGGTTTTCTCTGCACTGTGTCATCTTTTTAAGGCATTTGTCTTTGTAATATTTTCCATAAAATCTGACTGTATATATAGTAGCTATACTTGGTAGTTCAGCTACCAGTGCTCAGTAGCTTGAAGACCAAGAAATTGGTATAGAAATTTTTTGTTTCTTTAAAACCATGTGCTCCACAAAAGCAGATACTTGGAAAAACTGTATTTCTAAAAGTGCATGTATTGACAAGTTTTATAATTTAATAAAAAGGAGGATATTGCAATCAATAATTTGCTTTGTGGGAGATTACTCCACTAGTTTCTACTTCTAAAAGCAACTTTTATTTCAGTTAGTGCTCATGAAATGAGAACACACTCATTGCTGAAGATGAAAATGGAGACCCATGTGGAAAAGAAAATGAAACTTCCCCATCATCTCATCCTTCAGACAATTTTAGTGCATTTCCTTGGAGCACATATTTGTGGATGTCTATATGTTTATAATTTGGATGTCTGTATGTGCAAATACTGTATTTGCAGTTTTCCTTTTTTTTTTTTTTTTAAGGATTTTATTCATGAGAGAGAGGGTGAGCATGGGGCGGGGGAGGGGAGTGCCAGAGAGACAAGCAGACTCCCTGCTGAGCGTGGAGCACCATGTGGGCTGATTCCCACAACCCAGAGATCCCGACCTGAGCCAAAATCAAAAGTCAGATGCTTAACCAACTGACCCACTGAGGCAACTGTTTTCTAACTTTTCTATTTAACATTTATCATGAACGTTTCTCACAGACAGTTAAAACTCAGGTATGCATCATTGCTAGTAACTGCAGAATAGTACCATCCTGTGACTTCATAACTAGACGATTCCGCTGTCTTTGGTAGTTTGGATTGTTTTCAGTTTTTTGTCTCTTTTACATGAAATGTACCTCTGTGTGTAATCCATTTCTGTACATCAATGATCAGCATTTTAATCCTTTTCTGCAGGTAGTTGCTCAGAAGTAGAATTACTGAACAAAAGCATAAGGAACATTTTTAAAGCTCTTAATGTTTACTGCCAGATTGCTTCCTAGAAAAGTTGCATCACTTTATACTCCCACATTCACTCTCTAAAGGTTGAAATATGTTTAGAAGTTAAACAAGATAGCCTAGGAATTTAGACTTGTATGAATTAAAAGTACACTGAATTTAGGAAAGGAGAAGAGTCTTGGTTTCCATTAAGAGTCTTTTATAATGTGAATTTATACAAAGGTGTTTAGCTTTAAGTTGTTATAAATTCAGCTTTTTCAAAACAGTTGTATTGGTAATATGTCGATGGTGTCTTTATCAATCTTGGTGCTATAATTTATAAACCATTTAGTGCAGTACGATGAATTTCTGCGCAGTCCTGAAGACACTGACTGCAATCTGTGTATTTGGTAAATAAAAGTCCCCTTTTATGGATGGAAAAAGATATACTGGTTATAAGATGAGTTGGTTTGCCTGTGTCCTTGAACTACCTGAATGAGCTTTTCTGCAAAGCCAGGGAAGGGAAAGGGGGCTTTTCATCGGGAGCTGGGCTGTCATCTGGCTCTAGCATTTGTTTTGTGGTACATTAAGTGGTGCAGACCAGTAGGACCTCTGTTCCCCATAAGGTCCCACAGTATGTCTGATGGACCGCTAGTGCCTACCCCACCCATTTTTCATTAATACTCTATTCTGGAAAGGAATTAAGGCTGTCTGTGATATATATGGATTGTAATTAAGGAAAAGACGGGCCCTAGACAAATGAGGGAAGAGGGGAGAAGATTGTCAGAGTAGGAAAGACAAAGGCACAGATGAAGGCAGTGTTCACTATACACACTGTCGGGGCTCCTCTGCTTTCCAAAGGCCCATGTACAAGATGCCCAAGATGACCGCTACCTGACTGAACTCCAAATGCCCCTAAGGACGTGGGGGAATCGTTCTGGAATTCTCCCCCTACATCCACTCTGTTCTGCGGGGTTTCACACTGTGTCACGCACCCACGGCCCCTTGTTTGCAAAGAGGACTTTGGAGGTCTGTTTCTTTCCTTCTCTTTTCCTAAAGATTTATTTTATTTAAGATTTAATTAATTTATTTGACAGAGACACAGCGAGCGAGGAAGCAAAAGCAGGGGGAGAGAGGGAGAGGGAGGAGCAGGCTTCCTGGTGAGCAGGGAGCCCGATGGGCTGGATCCTAGGGCCCTGGGATCGCAACCTGAGCTGCAGGCATTAACCAACCGAACCACGAGGCGCCCCTAAAGATTTTTTAAGTAATGTCTACACCCAACCTGGAGCTTGAACTCACAGCCCCGAGTTCAACGTCGTACGCTCCACCCACTGAGCCAGCCGGGCTCCCGCCAGACGTGTTTCTTACGTGTTCTTTCACGGAAGCCAGGAGCACAATTCCACGGGCCCTTACGTCAAAATTCTGGAGAAAGACCCCCCCTGGAGCCTGGTGTAATCCAGACGTCAACTCGAAAGTACCCAGGGCCGATGCCTCCCAAATAGCAACACGAGAGGCATAAAGTCCCAAGAAACTCCCTGTTACTCAGACGGGGCGGGGAGGAGGCGGCGTTTAGACACGGGGGAGGTCACGCAGCACAACGCAGCCCTCACGCGACTTGCAGAAGGGAAGCCGGCTCTTACCCGATCCACGCGGCCTCCTCAGCAAGGGCGCGGCCCCGGGGCCTCCACGCCTGGCCCGAGCCTCTGGCGTCCTCCGCGCGGGGGTCCTGCCTCACAAGCGGCGCGCTCCGTCTCTGCCAGTCAGAGCAGTGCCTCCCAGCCCCATCGGTCCCGAACGTCTCGTTCTGTCCACCTCGTTTTTGCTTCAGGGACATTAGAAATGGAGCGGGGTGGGGGGTGGGGGGAAGGCGCTCCGGGGAAGTCTGACTTCGGGTGGCAGCGCCGGCAGCACCGGGTCTTGAGTATAAACTGCGCAGGAAGTACAAGGTAACTCCTCCATGGGAGGCCGGAGCTTAATCCCACCAAGAAATGCTGCCGCACGGTGTAAAACCGTTGCCTCATAGTTTTCCCACTCAGGCGGCGGGAGAGCCCGGCCACCTGCTGGCCAGCTGGCCTCGGATTTGTGAGGGCTGCTCTGTGCGCGTGCGCGCGTATGTGTACGCATGCGCCCTGCGTGCGTCGGCGCATGCGCCCATGTGCGTGTGCACGTGTGCCCATTGCATGTCCTCGCCCCTCACTCATAAACAAAGGACTTCGTGCAAGAGAGTGACGGCTGAGAAGCTGGAGCGCCCTGCGGAGCAAGGTACCTGGGCCCAGAAAGCCCCACAGCATGTGTCAGGATGATGCATGAGCTGTGGATGAGAGATGTTTTCTGTGTAGCGCCGGGCTGGGAGAGACATTAGAAGAACCAGGGCATTGTCCTTAGGCAGAATAGGGAGGGGAAAGCCTACGCACCCGTATCAGCCAGGGTTCTCCAGAGTAACAGAACCAACGGGATGGAACAGCTGGGTGGCTCAGTTGGTTAAGTGTCTGCCTTCTGCTCGGGTCATCATTCCAGGGCCCTGGGATCAAGACCCCTGTCGGGCTCCCTGTTCAGCAGAGAGCCTGCTCCTCACTCTCCCTCTGCCTGCTGCTCCATTGGTGCTCTCTCTCTCCCTCTGTCAAATAAATAATTAAAATATAAACAGACAAAACAAACAAAGAACCACCAACAGGATGTGTGTCTATGTATTTTTATTTATTTGAAGGAATTGGCTCATAGGATGAGTACCTCCAAAATCTGTAGAGCAGGCAGAGGTAGATAGAGACCTCCTGCAGGGGCAGCCCTCACAGGTTATAAGCTCATGTTCTAGAATCAAAGCAGTTTTACATCAATCCCCAGTTTTGTCAGTTATTAGCACAGAACCTTGGGCAAGTTACTCAACTGTTTAAGTCTGGTTCTTTTCATGTATAAAAGGACAGGAAACGGCAACACTATGTCATACTTTGTGTGTGCGTGTGCACACCCTACCCCTACATAGGATGGTGTGCACAAAACGTTTGCAGTAGTAGTTGGCACAAAATAAATGCTCAATAAAAGTAGCTAGTAGCGTTATCGCCGACAGTGGTTTCACCATACCAATTTAGAAACATGAGTGCTGTCTTTGATTTTCTTACTCTTCCTCCAAATGATGACCTACTTTATTCTACTTAAGAACTATTTTTAATTTGTCCCTTTGTCCCTTTCCCCACAGCCACTACCCTAGTTCAGATGGTTGTAAACTTTCTAATCCTCTCTCCAGCTAAACAGAATCATCTTTCTAAAATGGATCTGAGAATGTTTCCTGTTGCTTAAAAAAAGTGATGACTTCCCTTCTCTATCACAAAGTTTAATTCTTTTATTTTTTATTGAGATATAGACATATAACATTGTGTAGCCTTAAGGTGTGCAACACGTTGACTTGATACATTTATCCATTGCATTATGATTACCACCTCAGTGTCAGCTAATACCTCTATCATATTATACAAGTATAGTTTTTTGTTTGTGTGTGTGTGGTGAGAACAAGTAAAACCTAGTCTCTTAGCAATAAAGTTCAGTTCTTTATCAAAGCCTTCAAGGTTTTCTACTGTCTGTTCCTGCGGTAGACTGCATCATTGTTTCTAATTCTTCATGCCCTCTCTTCAGCCATGTCCTTTGCTGTATGCCTTTACAGTTCCTTCCACTAAAGGGTTGGAATGCTTTCCCCACCCCTGGGCTTTGGATTGACCATGTGTTTTTCTCTCTTGCACCTCTACTATCTTATGAGAGGGAACTGCTCAGGCTAGCAGCTGTTCTCTGAGCAGGGTGAGAGAGATGTGGAGCAGAAACATTCTAGCTGAGTCCAGCCTATATCGGCAGATGCATAAAAAATAATAAACAAGTGTTGTCTTAAACCACTGAGTTTTGGGGTGGTTTGTTATGCAATAGTAAACTCCCAAATCCTTTTTCAGGTAACTTTCTCCTGCAAAACCCATGTTCCAAATTCATAGGAGGACTTTTTCCCAAGTGTGATACTGTGATGTGTTAAAAATACATAGTTCAGGGGCACCTGGGTGGCTCAGTCGTTGAGCATCTGCCTTCAGCTTGGTTCATGATCCCAGAGTCCTGGGATTGAGCCCCACATTGGGCTTTCTGCTCAGCAGGAAGCCTGTTTCTCCCTCTTCTACTCCCTAACTTGTATTTCCTCTCTCGCTGCTTCTCTCTCTATCAAAAAAAAAAAAAAAATACATAGTTCAGATAACCTAAATATATTTCTCACTTTGGTCTTTGTCCATAGGTCCTGGTTCACAGCTTCCTAAACCCTTGGAACTTCGTAAGTGTTAAGAGTGGTAAAGACATCTTTTATTGTATTAACAAGGTGACTTTTGGTCCCCACCCATGGATGTGGGCTGGTTGCCTGGAGAACAAACCATGTGATTAGAGCTTGGAAACATCAGGGCCCACCCCCCAAAGCTGAACCAGCTATTGAACAATGACTTAGTCAATCATGACCATGCATTGGAACCTCCATAAAAACCCAAGGGAGCTGGGTTGAGAGAGCTTCCTGATCGGTGAGCATGTGGAGATGCAGGGACAGTGGCACCCAGCAGGGGGCATGAACGTTCCTCAAAATGACCCCCTCCCTTGCCCTATGTGTCTGTCTGTTGATTTGTGTATCCTGTATCATATTCTTTAATAAGCAGGTAACGTAAGTTAAGTGTTTCCCTGAGTGCTGTGAGCTGTTCTAACACATTAAAGGACCCCCAGGAGGGGATGGTTGGAACCTGTAGTCTGTAGCTGGTAGATCAGAAGCACAAGTAACAGCCTGGGGCTTGTGACTGGCATCTGAAATGAGTGGAGTGACTGAGTCCTTAACCTGTGGAATCTGATGCTAACTCTGGGTCCACAGGGTCACAACTAAGTTGAATTCTGTGACACCCAAGTGGTAGTTGAGAATTGCTTGGTGTTGTGTATGGGGAACTTCTCCAAATCTGCATCCCACGGAATTGGGTCAGGGAGCCATAAAAAAGTTGATGTCAGGGGCGCCTGGGTGGCTCAGTGGATTAAGCCGCTGCCTTCGGCTCAGGTCATGATCTCAGTGTCCTGGGATCGAGCCCCGCATCGGGCTCTCTGCTCAGCGGGGAGCCTGCTTCCCTTTCTCTCTCTGCCTAGCTCTCTGCCTACTTGTGATCTCTCTTTGTCAAATAAATAAATAAAATCTTAAAAAAAAAATAAAAGTTGATGTCAGTTGACCAATACAGTTCTTGAATTCTCTGCTGTTCCTTCAGCTGAGAATACCCTTTGATTTTCTTTATCTTTCAAAACCCTACTCATCCTTCTAAGTCCAGCTAATAGGTCACATTTTGTTTTGTTTTCTTTCTTTCTTTCTTTCTTTTTAAGATTTTATTTATTTATTTGATAGACAGAGATCACAAGTAGTCAGAGAGGCAGGCAGAGAGAGAGGGGGAAGCAGGCTCCCCGATGAACAGAGAGCCCAATGCAGGGCTCGGTCCCAGGACCCTGGGATCATGACCTGAGCTGAAGGCAGAGGCTTAACTCACTGAGCCACCCAGGCACCCCTAGGTCACATTTTCTGTCAGGCCTTCTGATACCTCTGTTGCCTCTGATAACACCAATTCCTTCGATAATCTCCCACAGCTCTTTATCTATATTCTCTGATACTCTAGTTATCCAAGTACACCTGTGCTTCTCACTCATCTCTAAGCTTCTTCAAGGGGAGTATGTGTGGGACTTACTCATCATTGTATCCTCTTCAGTGCCCTGCATAAATTCCAGAAATGCTTGTTGGAAAAATAGAATGAATAAATGAGGGAGGAGTGAATTCAAATGTAATCTCTGTCTTCCACGAAAGCTTATTAGTGACCTAATGATTTGCTGACATTGGGCCCAGTTTAAACTTCCATTCAGATACCGCGGATTTAAACTGGAGAACATTAGTAAAACAAGTCAAGAAAAATGGCTAAGAATTAGTTTTTCTAGGGAAAGACAAACTCAAAGTGTAGTTTTCAAAAGAATGAAATTGTCATTCTCGTGCAAATATAAAATGAACCCACAGCAAAGATTTTATCCAGTACATTATTTAATGAAGGAACCAGTAAGGTGTTCATACTGTTTTAAAGAGCATTTGAGGAGCTAGGTACATGTAAGCAATTAATTAGGAATATTACAATAGGAATTCTGACTTACATCCAAAACTGCTTAATAGCCCATGGAACAGTAAATGATTACTTTTTTAGATACGTTTTTCACCACACAGAAATTATTTGTACCTCTATCAGATAAAAACTTACACAGTAACATGTCATTTCCCTAAGTTTGGGAACTTTGGTAAATAGTTTTAGCACTACTTAGTCACCATGTGAATTAGGCTTAATAGTCAATCAGTTATTTTGTAGATCATTAAAAAGATTAATTCCTGAAATTTGGATTATAGCAGGAATTTTGGCAAGCTATGTCAATTAAAAATATTTGTTGAGTGTGTCTGTGTGCAGCTAAACAAAAGCACTATGTTCTGAATATGAGCCATTCTCTGACTTTCAGGCGTATACACAGCAAATTATTGGTGTAGGAATTTCCTTAATAGATAGTCAGATTGGTTCTCTGCAACAGCCCTGCATAGTGAGAATGGCAGGTATGGCTCTGCCCATTTTATAAGTATTCCATAACTTCATCTTGTAACTTGCTCAGAAGCCTTCAACTATTAAATCACACATACAGTCTGGATTCAAAACAAGGTTTTCTGTTTCTCAACCCAGTCCTCCTGTTTCCCCATCTAGAGGCCCCTTTCATAGGATGTCTTGAAATAGTTTGTGGATCCTGTTGTTTGGTTTTTAGTTTACAATTTTTAAAAAGATTTTATTTATTCGTTTATTAGAAAGAATGAGAAGGAGAGAAAGGGAGAGAGAATCTGATGCAGACTCCACACCGAGCGCAGAGCCCCATGTGGGACTCAATCCCATGACTTCGACATCATGAGCCGAAATAAAAAATCTGACACTTAACTGACTGAGCCACCCAGGTGCCCTTCAATTTACAATTAAAAAAAAGAAAAGTCCTTTAGAGCTGGACTTTCAAATTGCCAGAATCCACAGAACTGACCGAGTTCACCAGCTTGTTTGGCCTACACAAGGTAATGAAATTTTCTTAAATTTAAACATCAGCAGATTTTACACTCAAGTCCAGATTTGGGGCATTTCTTTACAAAATGGTAGATCTGGTAGTTGGAGGCTCACATCTGTGTGTGACCGCAGGCCAGGGATGGGTGTCTGCTGCCCCTGATGGACAGCACCCGCACAACCTCCCTTACTCACCTGGCCTTCCTTATGGCTGAGCGCACTGAGTTTGCAACCCTAGCTCACCTGGTCCCTGCACCCCCTCTCCCCGCCCGTCCCCAGGCAGTGTGCACCATCCACACAGCTGCAAGGGAAGCCAGCCTTCAGCAGATTGCAAAGGGAACCCCGCAGCTCCCTCGGATGGTTTGTCACTTACTTGACAAGATAGGCCAGAAGTTTCACGTGGCCCTCAAGAGAACTCATTGAGTGCACCTCTTCAAGCCCTGTTCTCTGTGGCAACCACTGCTGGAATGGGAACAAGAAAAAGAGATCTGGGGAAGAGTGAAAGATACATTTGTGTCACTTAGATCTTGAAGTTCTGCTGGAAAAGGACCAAATGGGATTTCTGAGGGATGGCGGGCCACCTCTGTTAGTAAGATGACTGCACAGCTTTTATTTGTGGACCTGGTCTGGGGAAATGCGTTCTGAGAAATTCTCTAAAGGAACAGAACATTGTCTAGGACACTGCAGGAGATGAGTTAATCGTTAGAGGCCCAGGTGCTGAACTTGTTCCTGGGCCTATTTTCTTCTTCAGGCCTAAATTAATTAATGTTTCATAAATTAGCATTATTTATCCAGTCATAGATATGCATGTGGCAGAGAGGAGAGGAAGCGAACTCTACACTCTTCTGCTTTGGACTGACTGGGCTGAAAGGGGGTCGCACAGAAGGAGAGTAGAACTCATTCTTGGGATGGGGAGGGGAGACCGTACCTTCTCTCTCCCCATCACTTTGTTGTTTGCTGCACGGATTATTGTGCTAAGAGAGGAAAAGGGTCCTAGGAGAGGGAGCCCGAGAGCCCGGGGTAGAGCCAGTCACCCCTGTCCTCAGTTCAGAGATCTGGCTGCAGTTACTGACTGGTCCTGAGGCTCAGTCTCCTCTACGAAAATGGGATAGTTCCGCTCCCAAAGTGTGATTATGAGAAACGAAGAATCGGTGTACGTGACTGGAACTCGGAAGGTACTACCCAAATATGAGCCAAACACCTACAACTGATACATGTTGGCTTCGTTTCCTTTCCTTTCCTTCCCTTGTGTGTGTTAAAGATTTTGTTTATTTATTTGACACAGAGAGAGAGAGAGAGTGAGGGGGCAGGGAGAAGCAGACTCCCCACTGAACAGGGAGCCCCATGTGGGGTTCGATCCCAGGACCTGGAGATCATGACCTGAGCCAAAATCAGACGCTTGACCCTCTGAAACACCCAGGCACACTCCCCTCCATTAACCATTTTAAAGTGTACAATTCAGGGGCCCTTGGCACATTTGCGGTGTTGGGCAAACATCACCTCTATCTAGTTCTAGGACATTTTCATCGCCCCACACGGAAACCGTGTTTCTATTACTCAGTTACTCTCCATGCACCCCTTCCCTAGTCCTTGGCCACCTCTAGTCTATTCTCTTTACAGAGTTGCCTATTCTGGATGTTTGTAAATACGCCTATCTGACGTATCTACAATACGGGACCTTTTGTGTCTGGCTTCTTTCACATAGCATAATAACTTGGAGTCTCAAAAACCATTATTTTGATTATCACTACCCTTTGAACTTGTCTGACTAACATTCCAGAATTATTAGGATCCTTTTTGAAAGTGACCATAAGAGATTAAACCCCCAAACCAATAATGGTTCAAACACCTTCTAGGGTAAATAGAGCTTCCCTCTCTGCATGTTTGGGTGCCAGATATTTTGGGGTAAGTAGGAGACAATGCTGCAGGTCACTGCAGGTCTCTCTAAAAAGAGAGAGAGAAAGAAAGAAAGGAGGGAAGAAAGAAAGAGAGGGAGGAAGGAAAGAGGGAAGGAAGAAAGAGAAAAACATGAACAACATGAGGTAGGTTCCCAGTGAACTCTGTGTTGTGAGAAACTAGTGAGTAAATCCATATAAAGAGCTTAGACGGTCTTTGAAACTTGGTACTCAACAGGAGGTAGCTGTTGTTATTACTGGTATCATTGCGCCTTGTTCGATATTTTCTGATTATTCATTATAGTAGTAATAGTATCTGTAGTGGTAGTAAGAAGGGTAGATGAGTAGATGGGTGCGTGGGTGGACGGATATAGCTACTTTGGAGGTTCGGCCAGTTACTGCGTAGATTGAATCCAATTGTGCATTCTTGAAATGGAGAGACGGGTTCAGGAACTACTGGGGCCACCATGAGATGGACCGGAAGCCCCCTGATTATCTGACCTCCATACACTAAGGCGGGCAATAGTGGTATTTTGGGTCACAAGAATATAGAATCAATTCAAATCAGTAATTCAATTTAAACAAGTGATCAGTAATCCTCCAAAAGTCTGATTATTTCTTCTTTATCCAATCTATAATCACCTGATAAATAGCCTCAGGTCCCTTGGAGGAAGGCGAGGAGGTTTAAAATTCTAGTGGAGTCATAAGTTCTGACCTCAATGGGGGCCTGTCTCCCCCTCATTCAAGGGGTTCTGAGTGTATAAACTGCTCACAACTGAACTGAGGGACTGTGTCTTTCCATTATGATTATTCACATCTCTTTACCAAAATGAAAGCTTTTGGCTTATACAAAACCAATTGGATTTTTGAAGGCTAGCCGTCTGTATGTTCTGAGGACACTATGACCAACTAGCCCAGGCCAAAGACCTCTGCAGATCAGACTGATGATTCCGTATTCCTCTGCTGCCCATCACTAGAGCCGAGCCTACCACGTCTTTCAGAACCAAATGCAGCCACTTGGCCTCTACTACCTTGGGATCCCATCACTTCCCTCTCTGAGAAGCCCACCCACAAGGGAAGAACCAGAAATTGCAGCTAAACTTTCTAACTTCTGTGAATGTTTGAAGGCTCAGAACTATGTGTCTGGATATTGATATCATACAAAAGTGTAGGTTACTACCTTCAATCTGTTCTTTTAAAAACATTCTTCCAGGGCCACCTGGGTGGCTCAGTCTTTAAACCTCTGCCTTCGGCTCAGGTCATGATCCCAGGGTCCTGGGATCAAGCCCCATACCAGAGCTTCTCCCTCGCCCTCTGCCCCTGCTCCGGGCTCATGTGCTCTTTCTCAATCTCTCTCAATAAATAAACAAAATCTTAAAAAAAAAAAAATTAAAAGGGAGTGTGATGAGAGTGATGGGTGAGAGGGCTACTTTAGGTTAAGTAGGTCAGGAAAAGCCTGACTGAGAGGTAAATTGCAAGGACATTGGACAGCATTGTTATATAGGTCTGTATTTCTTGACATGAAGAGATATTACAAACCATGTTTTTCCATAAAGCCCTCAGTGTGGGAGGGGGTTGGAAGGGGCTGTATGCCAGAAAGACGTGGGAAGGAACCAGTACTGAATAGAATACTTCCCCCGCTGCAAGGAACTGCAAACTTGACTCAAAGCTGATTGAACAGTAAAGTGAGTTATCCGCTCCTGTAGCTCAACAGGCAGGCTTTCCCGGGACCCAGTAATGTTCTGGAGGACCTGGTTTCTTTCTGTCTCTCTCTCTCCTGCTTTCCATGGAGTTGTTTCTTCTCTCAGGATCCCAAGAGAGCTGCCAACAGTTCCTGGGTTACATGTCTCCTCATTAAAGCCCAATAGGACCTAGAGAGCCTCTTTGTTTCAGTGCAGCGAAAAAAGACATGAACTTCACTCTCATTGGACTGGCCTGGGTCACGTGACCTCCCTGAACCAAATTCCTTGGCCAGGGGGTTGGGCTTTAACAGTTAGCTGACATCAAAGCAATCCTTTAACCACCAGACTGAGAACTAGGGACAAAGAATATGTCCCAGAAAAAGTTTGGGGAAAAGTTTCCTAGAGGAAGGGGGAAAAGTTCTGGGTGGCAAATACCAGCCATGAAAATGTGTCACTGAGCTTTAGATAATGGAATTCCCAGTGATTTTTTTTACTTTCTTTTCTTTCTTTTTTTTTTTTTTTTAAAGATTTTATTTATTTGACAGACAGAGATCACAAGTAGGCAGGGAGGCAGGCAGAGGGGAAGGGGGAGAAGCAGGCTCCCTGCTGAGCAGAGAGCCCAACACGGAGCTCTATCCCAGCACCCTGAGATCATGACCCGAGCCGAAGGCAGAGGCTTAACCTACTAAGCCACCCAGGCGCCCCTTAATTTCTTTTCTGAAATTTTTACAGTGAGAAGACATTAATTTTTGCAACTACAGGACAACAAAACTATCCCTTTGTTTTTTAATCTGGCAGAATCAATAAAAGACAATAAATGAATTAAGACTTTTTGGGGGGGGCTAGTATGCAATTAGCTCTCTACTTTGAATTTGCTTCTCCTTCCCTAAAGCATTGTTTGTTCGTTTATTTGTTTTTATTTATTTTTATTTTTTTAATTTTATTTATTCCTTTGACAGAGACAGATCAGAAGTAGGCAGAGAGGAAGGCAGAGAGAGGAGGAAGCAGGCTCCCTGCCGAGCAGAGAGCCCAATGCAATGCGGGACTCGATCCCAGGACCCTGAGATCATGACCTGAGCTGAAGGCAGAGGCTTTAACCCACTGAGCCACCCAGGCGCCCCTGTTTGTTCGTTTTTTAATCATATTCAATTTGTCAACATATAATACAGCATTAGTTTTTGATTAAACCATTGTTTTTGCAACAAACCAGCTATTCCAACTTTTTTCTTGGGTAAAAAGGAAGGAGGTGTTGGAGGCCGGCTCTTGGATCCTCAGTGTTCAGAATGTCCCTCCTACCCTCTGTTTCACTTAACAATTTAGCAATGCCTGCTGGCTAGCTCTTCCCAGCTTCCAACGAGCTATTCTGGGCCCCTGTAATTACTCAGCCAGTTGAGAGTTCTCTTTGGCGACAGCTGAGATACTGAAAACTAAGAATAGGAACCTGACTGATGAAGGACGGTGACAGCGATGAGGCCAGGAGGAAATCTGCTCCCTGCCAGGGCTTCTGTAATAGACCTAAAACTCAGTTTTGTTCTTCGCTCCCTAGCTGGCCTCTGGTCTGTGGTTTTGCTGTCCATGCATTTCCTGAAATCTTGTCAGCTGCATAATCGCCCAAATAATATGGCCTGGAGAGGCTTATTAAGGTCCCAGAGAACGTTCCTTCTCAGCCGGGCTTCCAGCCGGGAGCCCTAGGTCTGTGTTTGCCAGACAATTCTCCATTGTACACTTGGAGACTTTTTCTCCCAGAGGCTTTTGATTGGAGGCCATAAGGATGTATGTGTGTGTGTGTGTATTTATTATTATTATTATTATTATTTGCATTTTTTAAGAGCTTCTGAAAGAAGGCAATGAAACTCTAAGACTTCTTTGCACAGTTCACGCTTTTGTAAAGCGACAGAATTCTGCAGCTGGAGGCTGGGCTTTCCCTTCGCCCAGCTCTAGACTTGAGCAGTTTAAGTGAAGATTAAAATGAATGTTTGGGGCCTCCATGGAGGCCTTGGAGGCTGATGGCTGGGCTCTTCTGAGCGCTCACTCGCACATAGGTCTAGCTGGCTGGTGCTGGCTGTTGTGTGGAGTTTCAGCTCTTGTTTGCTTCTGCCTTCCCATGGGGGTTCTCGGAGAGTTGGTGCAGACTTCCTCACAGCACGGTGGCTGAGTTCTGAAGGCACGCGCTCCAGAAGAAGGAGCCAGGAGAAACGATACCTCCTCTGACCTTGCCTCACGAGTCAGCAATCGTTATTTCTACCACAGTCTACTCACTGAAGCAGCCATCAGTCCCAGTCAGGTTCAGAGAGAGACTAAATAGAATCTGCCTTTGGATGAAGGGAGGCCAGGTTCTGGAAGAATGGGAGACTGGAAATTTTGCTGTGATGGCTTTGGGAAAACATAATCGGCCACTGTCACGCATTGGTCTCTAAGTGGGAATACCAAGGTACTTCCAAGACTCTGGATAATCATACTTTTTTTTTTTTTTTTTTTTTTTAATTTAGGAAGAGAGGGTGAGGAGGGGCAGAGGGAGAGGGAGAGAGAATCTTAAGCAGACTGCCCGCCCAGCCCAGAGCCCGACATGGGCCTCGACCTCATGACCCAAGACCATGACCCAAGTTGAAATCGAGAGTCAGATGCTTAACCGACTGAGCCACCCAGGTGCCCCTGGATAATTACACTTAAAAATAGAGAGCGGCGATGGTGTTGGGAAAGAGCATGGCTGGCCCCAGAGCACCAAAGGTAGATGTTTGGTCTGGTTTCCCTGAGCAATCTCTGAGAGAAAGTCTAAGGAAAAAGGAAGGCTGTAGGAAGGAGCCAAGGTCAAAATCGGTTACCTGGTTGTTCGAAATACCCTGCCCCACTATGGAGATCTTCAGTTTAAACAGTTGACTCTTCTGACAGACTGGAAGGACAGAGCTCTGTGAAGCCAGAGACCAAGTCTGCTCTGCTCTGACGGGTGTCCAAAGTGCCTCACATATCCCGGCCCAGCGACGGGTGGGCAAGGGGGCCGTGGGTAGGGCTGGGTTATTGGCAAAGATCTGAGACTGGAGACTGGTTCTGAGCTTGACCAGTTGGGTTCCATTCGGCATGTCCTGGGTGAGGGCTGTGCCGTCAGCTCATTGGCATCCCAAGGTACCCCAGGGTGGCCAGCTTCTGAGGCGCTCTGTGAAGAGGACCCTCGAGCCTTGTGTGTGCTTTTTGACCCACTTCTCTCTTCATGTCACCTCCAAAGTAAGGAGCCTGCAAGTTGCAGGTGACACGATTAGGAATTCAGTCCCCGCTGAGAGGGAACAGGATTGCATGCATCAGTTCACATATCCTGAGTGGATTCATTGAGTGATTATTAGGCCCCGGATGTTGGCTCTGGGTATGATTGGGTCTTAGTGACTCCAGAGCCTGTACCATACTCTAGAGAGTGACAGGCAAATGCTAACCAAAGGACAGGAGGATGAAAGGGAGGAGCAGGGTCGGGGAGACACGGCCTGAAGGGGAGAGGGGGTTATTTGTCTTTTTATTGCAGAGTTATATGGTCAATATACAAGTCCCTTATCAATACAAGATTTGCACACAGTTTCTCCCATTCAGGGAGTATCTTTTCACTTTCTTATTGGTATCTTTTTTTTTTTTTTTAAGGATTTTATTTATTTAGTTGCCAGAGACAGAGGGAGAGAGAGCGAGCGAGCACAGGCACATAGAAAGGCAGGCAGAGAGGCAGAGGGAGAAGCAGGCCCCCTGCCGAGCAAGGAGCCCAATGTGGGACTCGATCCCAGGACCCTGAGATCATGACCTGAGCTGAAGGCAGCCGCTTAACCAACTGAGCCACCCAGGTGTCCCTTATTGGTATATTTTGAAGCACATTTTTTTTTTATTATTATTATTTTTTTAATTTATTTAGTCAGAGAGAGAGAGCGAGAGCGAGCACAGGCAGACAGAGTGGCAGGCAGAGTCAGAGGGAGAAGCAGGCTCCCCGTGGAGCAAGGAGCCCGATGCGGGACTCGATCCCAGGACGCCGGGATCATGACCTGAGCCGAAGGCAGCTGCCCAACCAACTGAGCCACCCAGGCGTTCCTTGAAGCACATTTTAAACTGTCATAATTTCAGTTTATCTATTTTTTCTTTGATTGTTTGTATTTTTGGTGCCCTGATTTGTTTTGCATGTATTTTTGAGTTCCAAGATTTTGTTTTTGGTGGTTGCTCTAAGAATTGTGATATGTATCTTTAACTTGAAGCAATCTACTTCCAACTGATACTGATTTAATTCTGCTAAGATATAGCAACTCTGTTTAAATATAGTTCCATCTCTCCTCTTTGTGTTATCATTGTTATGTATATCACATCCTTATTTGTTATAAAATATAGCTATTTTTTTGTTTGATGTGATGGCAAATTTAAATTCATGTCGATGATAACATGAAGGGTTAGGAGATGGGTACAGAATTACTTTGTGAAAATTGTGGTGACATTTTTTTTCAAGTCCTAGAATAGCATAGAAATATGGAGTAACTTTCAATATTTGTGGAAAAGAGTTGAATGGCATTGACAGTAGTATTTTTTTTTTAAGATTTTATTTATTTGACAGACAGAGATCACAAATAGGCAGAGAGGCAGGCAGAGAGAAGGGGGAAGCAGGCTCCCTGCTGAGCAGAGAGCCCGATTCAGGGCTCGATCCCAGGACCCTGGGATCATGACCTGAGCTGAAGGCAGAGGCTTTAACCCACTGAGCCACCCAGGCACCCTGGCATTGACAGTAGTATTAAGAGTACCGAAATGCAAATCAGTGTACAAAGCCGCAGAGGGAGACAGAAAGGGAAAATATAGAAAACTTTATCAACTCATCAGTCTAGAATAGAGGAAATATAAGAAAAGTATGCTAAAAGGGAAAATACATATTATAATGGTAAAAGCAAGTAAAAATGAATCAACAAGGACAAAAAGTATTAATGTATTTTAAAATGACCAATTGGGGCACCTGGGTGGCTCAGTCAGTTCAGTGTCTGCCTTCGGCTCAGGTCATCATCTCAGGGTCCTGGGATTGAGCCCTGCTTTGGGCTCCCTGTTCAGTGGGGAATCTGCTTCTCCCTCTCCCTCTGCCCCCTTTGTCACCCCCACCCCCAATTCATGCTCGCTCTCTCTCTTTCTCTCTCATATATAAAATCTTTTAAAAAATAATATTACCTATTAAAGATAGAGGTAATGGGTTGGGTTTTCAAAGTGTAACTATACTTACAACAGATATATCTGTAATACCACCACTAGAAAAGTTGAAAATAGATGAATGGAAAAAGATCTAGCAAGCAAATACTAACTGAAAAGAAAGCTTCTCATGGGGGCACCTGGGTGGCTCAGGCATTAAGTGTCTGCCTTTGGTTCAGGTCATGATTCCAGAGTCCTGGAATCAAGCTGAGAGTTGGGCTCCCTGTTCGGCGGGAAGCCTGTTTTTCCCTGTCCTGCTTCCCCTGCTTGTGTTCCTTTTCTCGCTATCTCTCTCTCTCTGGCAAATAAATAAAATAAAATCTTAAAAAAAAAAAGCTTTTTATGACAAAAAATTAAAAAAAACGCATTAATAAGGTAATAAGTAATAAGTAATAATAAGTAATAAGGAAGACCATTCAACAACTTAAGTATAAAATATGAAACTGATAGAATTTTAAGAAAACATGAACAAATCCACAAACTAGTGTTCCTTACAAGTACAAAGGAATGGTTTCCTAAGATTGGCTCTATGACCATGTTCTAATCAATGAAATAGAATAAATATCATGTGGCAAGTTTTGGGAAAGTCTCTAGAAGGATACGTGAGCTGCTCTTTGCTCCCTCTTCATTGCTTCCTCCAGTCAGCTGGCTGGAATATGGATGTGATGTCTGGATCTGAAGCTGCTATGTTATACCATGAAGCAGGAGTCATGTACCCAGGGTAGCAGAACAGCAAAATAAAGCAAACCCATAGGCCTGAAACTTTGTAATACTATCTACCAATCCTGTGAAGTCTGCCACTGGAATTCTTTTATATCTCAGAGAAACTAATTGACAGCTTTTTGAGCCAATGGTATTTTGGATTTTCTGTCAGGCATCAAGAGCATTAAAGAGGTAGCTCTTTTTGGGGTGCTTGGGTGGCTCACTGGGTTAAAGCCTCTGCCTTCGGCTCAGGTCATGATCCCGGGGTCCTGATCGCAGCGTCCTGGGATCGAGCCCCACATGGGGCTCTCTGCTCAGCAGGGAGCCTGCTTCCTCCTCCTCTCTCTCTCTCTGTCAGCCTCTCTGCCTACTTGTGATCTCTGTCTGTCAAATAAATAAATAAAATCCTAAAAAAAAAAAAAAAAAAAAGAGGAGGTCGCTCTTTTTAAAGGAGTGCTCAACTATTTGTTAGAGGGTGTTTTTAGTCGAGCTGCTGCTACCCCTTCTTAGTTTGTGATCGGCAGTTGTTTTACCTGCATTTCAGCTACAAAATATAACACCGTGTCATCTAATTTTTCTCAGGTCCTATACAACACAGATCTGCAAAGAAATATCTATCTAATCAAGGTCAAGTCTTCAACAATGAAAATTTGTTTCACCGATAATCAATCTTCTCTCCAACTGATCTTTCCAGATACACAATAGATACATAGTAACTTCTCATTTTCATGCTGAATTATAGTATAATCTTTCTGAAGATCACACATGCACCTAACAGTGCAGACTATCCAGATGAGCAGCGATGATAACGTAAACAGCCACGACCAGGCTCCGGTTCGTAAAGCACAAATACGTCCTCACTAATGCCTGGTGAAGAGTAACACACAACGCCGTGGATTCTTAGACCTACTCACGCTGATTTCAAGGGCAATAAAATCTTAGTGTCAATATCATTTACTAAGTTTTGATATCTAATAAGGAGAATCCTTCCCTCTTGGTGGTGGTTGTTTTAAGCCACTCAGCTTTGGGGGCGATTATTTATTTATTTATTTTATAAAAAATATTTTATTTATTTATTTGACAGACAGAGATCACAAGTAGGCATAGAGGCAGGCAGAGAAAGAGGGGGAGGCAGGCTCCCTGCTGAGCAGAGAGCCTGATGTGGGACCCTGGGATCATGACTTTAGTTGAAGGCAAAGGCTTTAACCCACTGAGCCATCCAGGTGCCCGTGGGGGTGATTTATTATGCAACAAAATCTTAGTGATATTTTCATTTATAAAGTTAGTCATGAAATGCATCTGTTTCTAAAGTTATACTGATTCCTCATTAAATAAAAAGTTAGATATCTGTGTTTATGATAAAAGGAGAAATGACATCTTAGCCATTGCGTTTATTTAAATGTCAACCTGTTCTTTCTGTAAATAACCATGTAGGTGGGGAAAGCTGAAAGTCACCTAGATTTAGGCCGGGGAGGAAAGACAAGTAAGCTCAGAAAAACCACAGGTCACATTGTGGCTAAGAATTCAGACTGATATTTATGAGCAATTGTAGCAAAGATTCAGTCATTTAAAAATATGTGCTTTTAGGGGTGAGTAATAAACCTTTCCAGAATCGAAAGGGTTTTTCCTGTTGTCAGCCCCTTTCCAGTCCCTGTTCGCTCTTCCAGAGGAATAAAGTGTCAGAATACCGTTTGAACAACCTAATACTTAACATTTTTAAAATTAACATATAATGTATTATTTGCCCCAGGGGTACAGGTCTGTGAATCATCAGTCTTAGACAATTCCCGGCACTTACCATAGCACATGCCCTCCCCAATGCCCATCCCCCAACCACCCCATTCCCCCACCCCCTCTCCTCCTGCAACCCTCGTTTTGTTTGCTGAGATTAAGAATCTCTTATAGTTTGTCTCCCTCTCTGGTTTCATCTTGTTTCATTTTCTCCCCCTTCCCCTATGATCGCCTGTCTTGTTTCTCAAATTAATACCTACATTTTTAAAAGGCATACCATTTTGTTATTGATAGTCATTGAAGGTGGGTGATAGGCATGTAGGAGTTCATTGTTCAATTTTCTCTAGTTTGTAGTATTTTTGAAAGTTTTTAATGATGAAACATTTCTTTAAAAGGCTGCCACTTTGAACACTTCCAAACAACAATGAATATTCACTGTGTATTTACCCATTTGGGTGTTTAGTAATTAAGCACTCACAATGTACATTACTTCCCAAGAAATATCTAGAGCATTTCTTCTCTACGTAGACTCGGAGACATTTATAAATGTAATAATATGGTGTCTGGGATTTGTTCTAAAGGACTCCAGTGGTGAAGGGAGTAGACAGTATGGATGCAACAGGATTGGCCGTGGATCAGGAGTGGTTGAAGCTAGGTGAGAGGTACGCGGGGCTCCTTATGCTGTCCTCTCTACCTATGCGCAAGTTAGAAATTTTCTGCAATAAGAACTTCTTAAAAAAAGAGGTATCTATGGCCCAGCAATTCCTCTGCTAGGTATAAACTCCCAAAGAATGGAAAGCAGAAAGTGGACCAGATATTTGTACACCCACGGTCATAGGAGCATTACTTGGAAGAGTCAAAAGGAAGAAGCAACCCGAACACCCATGGATGGACGAATGGAGAAACAGAAGGTATCCCATGCATACAATGGGGTATTTGAACCTCAAAGACATCATGTAAGCGAACCACGTGACTCACGCATGACAAATTGTATGATTCTACTTACACGACGTACTTAGAATAGTCAAATTCGTACAGATGGAAAATAGAATTTGTGGTTGCCAGGGGCTTGGAGTGGGGGAGGGAGAATGGGGAGCTGGTGTTGAAAGGGTATAGAGTTTCAGTTTGGGCAGATGAGAAAACGCTCTGGAGACGGATGGTAGGGGTGGTTGCCCAGTGGTGGGAATGTACTTGGTGCCCCTGAACAGCACATTTACACGGGGTCAAAATGGTACATGTTATATGCGGGGTTTACTGCAATAAAAAGACAGCTAGAAAAGACATGTCTGGGGATGTCTGGGCGGCTCAGGCGGTTAAGTGTCTGCCTTTGGCTCAGGTCATGGTCCCAGGGTCCTGGGATGAGCCTCGCATTGGGCTCTTAGGTCAGCGGGGAGCCTGCTTCTCCTCCTGCTTGTGTGCTCTCTCTCTCTCTCTCTCTGACAAATAAATAAAAAAAACTTAAAAAAAAAAGATGTCTGATTTTTTTTTTAAAGATTATTTATTTATTTATTTGACAGAGATCACAAGTAGGCAGAGAGGCAGGCAGAGAGAGAGAGGAGGAAGCAGGCTCCCTGCTGAGCAGAGAGCCCAATGCAGGACTCGATCCCAGGACCCTGAGATCATGACCTGAGCCGAAGGCAGAGGCTTTAACCACTGAGCCACCCAGGCGCCCGATATGTCTGATTTTTAAAAAATGATCCTAGGGAGAGAGAAGTAGAGCGAGAAAAACCGAAGCTGTATGTGAACATGATAAGCACGGCTTGATCCCTAAAAACTCTGATAATCCTTCGTGTGCTTCACAGACCCATCACTTCCTGATGCAGACAGATCCTCTGGTTCACTCTCCCACTCTGGCCCTCCTCCCCCGAAGCCCCCAGGCTTCCCAGTCAGCACTGATATGCCTCCTAGAGCCAGTCACGGCCAAAGCTGGGGTAGGAAGTGCTTCTCTGCCATGCCTCTTGGCCGTCCATCCTTCCTTTGCCTGTTGAGACTTCCCTGTCTCCAAGCCTGCCCTCCCAGATGGCGTCTTCCTGGGCTGCTGTGCTCCTAACCGGATCCAACCACTTGGCAACTCTCCACATCGTTCTGAGGAGAAGCCTGAGGAGGAGGTGGAAGGTGGGTCATTCGCTGTGGCCAGAGGAAGGGGGCAGTGGGAAGGATAGAGAAGAGTGACAAGAGGGACCTGCTCCTACTTGTCACGCTTTACACACATGACTTCAGACCTCTGGGTTCTTTCGTGCAGCTGTGTTGCTTTCCACCACTGCCCGTGTTTGTTGGCGCTCCCAAGAACTATCTAGAAGTCTGTTTTGTCTTGGGAACCACCCTCCCCGACGAATGCTCTTGCGGAGCTCATTAGAAGCTCTTTATGGCACATTATTCGGAAGAAGTCCAATAGTGAGAAGAAATCCATCAAAAGTTAAAAAAATACCACATTCATTTAAAGACTTATTCTACATACACTTCAATAAGGAAAATGATGGTGTGTAGACACAGCCCTTTAAAGGCAGACAAGGTAAGATTACAAAAGAAGTGTTATAAAAGTATTTTAAAACAAATGATTTCTGTCAATTACCTGTCTGATGTATTTTCACTAATTTATACCTTATCTCTCTCCCACAGAGTATTTTTTATTTTTTTATTTTTAATATTTTATTTTTTAAAAGATATTGTTTATTTATTTGAGAGAGAGACCCAGAGATAGTGACACAAGTGGGGAGGAGAGGGAGAAGCAGGCCCCCCGCTGAGCAAGGAGCCCTGATGCGGGCCTCGATCCCAGGACCCTGAGATCATGACCTGAGCCGAAGGCAGAGGGTTTAACCCACTGAGCCACCCAGGCGCCCCCCATGGTGTGTTTCAAGTGGCTGGTAGAGACATGTAGAATTAAACAGGATGGAAAAATAATAATGAAAAGACAATGTCATCGGAAAAGTCTGGGAGGAAAGAAGTTAGTTTCAGGGAAGACTCAAGTGTACGAAACTCATGTCCTAGGATCCTGTGCTCTTCCCTGGTGGTGCGACACAGGCTGGACTCTGAGCCAGTCAGTATCGGAAACAAAGTGGGCAGGGCCGTCAATGACATGATGCATACGATCGTTAAAGCCAAAAATAAACCTTTGCTATTCAGGAGAAGAAGAGCTGTTCCTGGGACTTCCTGTATTACTACTCTCAGGAGGTCCTGTGTGTCGTCAGAGACAGTGTCCTCGTGGTCATCCCAACCACTCAAATAGGAGCAGTTTCAAGGGGCTCTTTCTGGATGTGTGGTTCGATGTGACAAAGGCTGACCACAGAAGTCCTTTGGGAGTCTCCCGGGGTGGTCGGAAGAGTGCACTGCAAATAGCGTGACACTCTGTGACTCTCCTTTCCCATAGCAACGCCGTTAGCAAGGACTGGACAACAGAGAGACTCGTCTGTCTCAGGGACTTGTCTTGGAAACTGGAATCTGCTCTTGCTCTGGACCCTTTCCCTGCGTGTGGAAAGCCTTAAATTCAGCTTTTGTGACCCTCTGGGGTGAACCCTCCTGAACCCACAGTCTTATCGCTATAGTTGTCCTGAGGTGGGCTGCTCACGCATAGCTCTGATCTGCTATTGACTAGATGCTACCACACCGCCGGGAGAATGTCTAGCCTCTGTATCTCTCGACTTGACAGAAAGTTTTGTGCCAAGGTCAAATCAGCTTCCTCTGCTAGGATCTAAATTGCTTTGCTATCTTCCCAACAGCAGAAGGGATGAAAGAAAAGAATTCTGATCTGGAAGGAGAATGGATGTGTTTTTGTCGAGTGACAAGCTGCAGCAACTTTTTCTCTTACTATCTTCAATTTAAACAGAGATGTTTCCATGTAAAATCCAGAACAAAAAGCAATAGTTGGTCTTCAGTTTGGGTTTACTCAGGGTTTCATAGACCAGGAGTCGTTAACAAAAGCTCAACACAGGGCCAGACTCGAGCATTTTGTTCCGTGCTGCACACTGGCTGTTTCTGCGGGCCTGACCTTGTGCGGCCCATGTGGGCTCCGAGTGGCGGGGGAGAATGACCAGATGCCATCCGTTACCAGGAGGCTCTAGAAGCAAGAGGCTCTCTGGGTGCCAGGCACAATGTAGGTGGAAAAGCTTCTCAAAAGGATCCTGATCCTGGGTCTGGAAGAGCTGGACCCAGACCGGAGCCATCGATAGGCATCGACTTGTCTTTGGGACTTCCAAGAGTTGAAGGCAGGGTCTCAAAGGGGAGCTTTGCCTCCCCTCCAGCAGGCATGGGGTCTAACAAAAGAATACACGACTGGATACTGGCAAATGCAGTGGGCTTACAGAGAGTCCCTGGCGAGGAGGTTGGGAGCCATGCTATGGCTCTCCTCTCAGCCCCTTACCCAAAGCACTTGAATCTGGGGACCCGCCCTTCATTCCTGGGGAGGAAAGGAGGGGTGTGATCAGGAGGGAGTTGTGCAGACATGTGTTTTGACATATGTACACACTATGAAATGATCGCTATCAGGCTAATCAGTACAGCCATCGCTTTACATACTATTTTCTTTTTTTCCACTTTTGTCCCCTGTCCCCATTTCTCCCCCCCCCACTTTTTTTTGAAAGAGAGTGTGTGTGTGTGTGTGTGTGTGTACGCATGCGTAAGTAGAGGGCGGGGGGGGGGGCAAAAGGAGAGGGAGAGAGAGAATCTTAAGCAGGCTCCACAACCAGTGTCAGTCTCACAACACTGAGATCATGACCTCAGCCCACATCAAGGGTCATATCCTTAACCGATTGAGCCACCAGGCACTGTGCCTTCCCCTCCCCCTGCCCTTTTTTCTTTTTGGTGGTCAGAACACTTAAGATCTATCCTCTTAGCAAATTCCAAGTATACAATAGGGTATTACTGACAACAGTCACATTGTGGTACGTTAGATCTCTAGAACTGAATTATCTTGCATAACTGACACTTTGTACCCCACTGACCAACATTTCCCCATTTTCCACTCCCACTAGCCCTTGGAAATCACCATGTTACTCCTTGCCTCTATGGGTTTGACTATTTTATGAGACTGACGCGCTGCCTACTGCGCTAAGGAGGCAGGTAGGTTTGACTATTTTAGATTCCACATTAAGTGAGATCATGCAGTGTTTATCTCTTTGTATCTGGTTTATTTCACTTCGCCTCCAGATTCATTCATGGTTAATGTCTTCCGAGTTCAACCATGTTGTGGCCAACAAGAGGATTTCCTTCTCTTTTCAGACTGGATAATATTGAATTTTTAAAATATATATATATAATGCCCATATTATATATCACTATGCTTGTTGTATACATAGATTGATATAATGTATATACATCATATATATATATATATATGTATATATAAAATGTGTGTGTGTGTGTGTGTGTGTGTGTGTAGTGTGTGAGTCCATTCCCCTGTCAATGAACACTTAGGGTTGTGTCCATATCTTAGCTATTGTGAATGATGTTTCAGTGAACCTGGGAATACAGGTACTTGATTTCATTTCTTTCAGATACAGTCTCAGAAATGAGATTGCTGGATTATAAGGTCATTCTGTTCGAATACTTTGAGGGAGCTCCACACTGTTTTCTGGGATGGTTATCCTGATTTGCATTCCCACCAGCGGTGCAGAAAGGCTCCTTTTTCTCCACATCCTCACTGACACATTCTTTTTGTACTGCTGTCAATTCTCTCTTCAGATCTGTTGATATTTGCTTTATACATTTAGGTGCTCTAATGTTGGATGCATGTATATTTATAATTGCTGTAGTTTTGTGTTGAGTTGACCCTTTTAAAATTATATAACTTCTTTGTTTTGATTTAAAGTCTACACAAATGTAGCCATCTCTGCTTTTTTTTTTTTTTAAAGATTTTATTTATTCACTTGACAGAGAGAGATCACAAGTAGGCAGAGAGGCAGGCAGAGAGAGAGAGAGGAGGAAGCAGGCTCCCTGCTGAGCAGAGAGCCCGATGCAGGACTCGATCCCAGGACCCCGAGATCATGACCCAAGCCAAAGGCAGCGGCTTAATCCACTGAGCCACCCAGGCGCCCTTTTTTTTTTTTTTTTTTTGATTGCCATTTGCATTGCATATATTTTCCATCTCTTCACTTTCAGCCTAGATTTGTCCTTAAAGTGTCTTATAGATAGCATATCACTGGATCTTTTAAAAAATCTGTTTATCCATTCTATGCCTTTTGATAGAGGAGTGTAATCCATTTACTTTTAGAGTAATTATCAATAGATGGAACTTACTATTGTCATTTTGTTAGATATTTTCTATCTATTTCCAGTTGTTTTGTCCCTATTTCTTTTTTACTGTCTTCCTTTGCTATTTGATGATATTTTATTTTGGTAGTGATTTGCTTTGACTTCTTCTTCTTCTGTTTGGTATCTGCTATACATTTTCTTTGTGGTTATCCTTCAACTTGCATAAAATATCTTGTAATTAAAAGCATCTATTTAAAGTTGATAACAACTTAATGTCAACCCCTTAAAAAAAACCACCATTAAATTTTCGTTTTTCTAGGCAATGAAGGCTTGGACCTCCGGGCCTGTCGTCTTGCTAATATCACCTTTTGGACATATGACTTTTATCTTCCAAGATGTCTGAACACTTTCTTTCGAACCCATCCATTCTCCTGTTGAAAACCATATCCTGGTAATTTATACTGTGGCCATTTTATCTGGTCCTCTTCCCATTGCTTTCTATTCCATTCCCTGAGCCTGGCACTCCTTAAGGTTAAAAAATAGAAAGGAGCTTCCTTAACTTGGAACCCATATGCATTGGATTACATGACCTGAACCTGAATTAAAGAACAGATAGAACATTCTCTGAGGTTGTATGTACGTGCCCTTGCCTGGCTGACTGATGGGCCACTTTTTCTCTCTCAGATCAGCAGTAGAAACCTGGATTCTTCTGGGGTCGAAGATGGGGAGGCAGAGAACTATATGGGGCCAGCTGTCCTGCTTGTGGATTGTCCCTCCTCCCAGAATAGGGTGATGCTGTTTAGGTTCCCAGGGCTGGAGTTGCTGAATAAGGAGATGGAGCTTGAAAAATCTTGGTAGGTCAGAACAGAACCACCCACCTGAGGAAGGAGAGGCAGCCTCAGCCCCGGAGCTTTGGGTGAGGTGATTACTTATACTTTCAGAGCACTTTTCTCCATTTCCTTTTCCCAAGGGTAGGAAAAAAGCTACTCACTATTAGGCCTGGTCTCAGGCAAGTAATCTATAAATGAAATCTAGGGACATACAGACAAGGTAATTGCCTGCTCTGTTCCATGATGCAAAGATTATTCTGGACATTTTTTTTTTCCATGCTATTTCCACTCAGTGAGATCAGTTTTTTTCCTACCTCATGGATTCATGCCTTCCCTTTTCATTAATCCAGGTGTTTCCTTAACTCTAATCTTATGCATATCAGCCATCATTAGGTTTGCCAAAACTTTGTGTTTTGAGATCATTGAGTTCATATGCCCTTATAAGAAATAATACAGAGATCCTATACTCCCTTCACTCAGGCTCTCCCAATGGCGACATCTTGCATAACTAGAGTACAGTATCACAACCAGGAAATTGAATTGATACAATTGATCCCCCTTATTGAGATTTCACCAGTTTTACAGGAACTTGTGTGTGTTTTATTCTATGTAGTTTTATCACATGTATAGATTCTGGGGATCACCCCCACTGTTCCACTTCTACAAGGATCTCTTGTTGCCCTTCCGTAACCATAGCCCTACACCCTGGCAACTGTTAACCTCCTTTCCACTTGTATTATTACAATGATCTTGAAATGAACACAGTCGATCATTCTGAGGTTGGCTTGTTTCTCCCAGGATAATTCCCTGGAGAGTTGTCCAAGTGGTTGCCTGTATCAATATCTCATTCTGTTCATTTCTGTAGGAGAAGTGTCTCCGAGTGCAGTTACCAGGTTGCCTGGTAGTTGCATGTTTAGTTTTTCTACCAGTTACCAAACTATTTTCCAGAGTGGCCGTGCCATTTTACATTTCCACCAGTCATGTATGACTGACCCGGTTAATTACATCCTTGCTAGCAAGTTGTTGTTGTCACTTTTCTTAGTCATTCTGAGAGTTGGGTCATGGGTTTAATTGTCATCTCGCTGATGGCGAGTATAGATCTTCTTCAATGGAATGGCACTTTGTGTCTTTTGTTCATTCTCTGATTGGATTGTTTGTCTTTTTATTGCTGAGTTTCTCGTGTATTCTAGATTCTTTCTATCCCATCAGATAAATGGTCTGCAATTCTTTTTTTTTGTCTGCAGCTTGTCTTCTTATCCTAACTGACCTTTTGCAGAGCAAAAGTTTTTAATTTTGATGAGTTCCAACTTTCAAATGTTTCTTTTATAAATTGTGTGATTGGTGTCAAAACTAATAATTCTTTGCCTAATCCTAGATCCTTAAGATTTTCTATTTTTTCAAAAAGATTTATGATTTTAATATTACATTTACCTCTGTGATCTGTTTCGAATTAATTTCTGTGTAAGGTGGGATGTTTAGGTCAAGGTTCATTTTTTATCTTTATTTGTTTGTTTATTTTGGCCCATGGATATCCAGTTACTCTAGCACTATTTGTTGAAAAAAAATCCTTACTTTTATTTACTTTTCATTTGCAGATGACAGACAGACAGATCTTATCGACATAATGGGGCCTGAGCTGTGGCAGGTGTAGGAATACTGGGGGAAACACGATGTTGGGTAAGAGGGAAGGATTGCTCAAGGAGGAATTAACTCAGTCACGTGCTGTTAGAAAGAAAGGAAAATAGAGGGTCATTCTGTGGGTACAGTGGGGAGAAAGACTACCGCGGGAAGGATGGGGAAGAAATGGACTCTCATTTTTGCTGGTAGGTAAAGCACCAATGCCCAGCTGTTGTGTACTTGTCTGGAGTGAGGAGTAGGGTGAGGGATAACACAGGTGGCATCCAGGCATCCAGGTGGGCGTCTGCGAGGGTCGTGGGCAGCCGATGATCAGAACTCAGGGAAGACAGCATTTCCTTCCAGGTAGCCTCTCTGGTGACAGTGATGACAACAACTCTTGCCCGGTGCCCTAGCCTCTCCAGGCCATGACCAAACTTGGTTATCTCCCAGGAGAGGAAAGCCAGGGCTGCCTCTAACACACTTCTTGCTGCGTCTGCCCCCTTAGGCCCCCTTGTGATGTTGGAATGTAACTACTTAACGACTCAAGAGCCTCCCACAGAAGACGGGAAGGCTTTGCATTCCAACTCTCCTTAGTTCTCAGCCACGTGACTGTCTGCAAAAAGTTTCTGTTATTTTTGGGAGTGGAAAAACCAAACTTGGTACGGCTTCTTTGGAGAAGCAAGGTGATTGCTCTTCAGCTCGTTTTCAGAAAATAGACACTGGCTGATTCTCTTCAACGGGCGTTTAGAATTCCACAAGGATGAGGCTGGAGGGGAAGAACTATTCTGACACAGTTAATTCTGCATCTGCTCTTCGTTAGTGGTTGTAGTGGGGTCTGGAGCAGACTTGAATCAAACATTTTAGCATTTATAGGGAAAAAGCAAACAACAGGATGGGTGATATATACATTTTGGAGTTTTTTGTTTTAAAAAAGGAAAGGAAGCACCACCTGGCTAACTGATTAGGTCTGGGATTGTTCCAGGGCAAGTTATTAACATAAAAGAGAGGAGGACTAGACGATCTGGATGGTGATGTCTTATTTTCTGTCTTCTTTAAATGCCATATTGGCTGGCTCCCAACATACATTCAATCCATGTGCTTCTTTCACAGCTTTTCTCAGTGACCCTCACCTATACTGTACTGGTTTGAATGGTGCGACCCCTCCCCCCAATACAGGTTCATTTCATAACCCCCAGAACGTGTGGGTGTGACCTTATTTGGAAAGGGCGTTTGCAGATGTAATTGGGTTAAGGACGCTGAGATGAGATCATCTTGGATTTTCTGGGTGGACCATAAATCCAGTGACAGGTATCCTTGGAAGAGAAGAGAAACACCCAGAAAAGATGACTTAAAGATGAAAGTTGAGGCTGGAGTGATGCAGCCACGGCTAAGGAGCACCTGGAGCCACCAGAACCTGCAAGAAGCTTCCAGGTCTCTACCAACAGCTCACCAACATTTCCAAGATGTCAGTAGTGAATACAAGTCTAGACTTTATTTTTGTACTGAGGAGGAAAGTCTGTTGCTAAGGGGGGCACTCCAATATGACACTTGGGAGACTGTTTTTCCTAACACGTTTCTTAAGCTATTTCTCATGCGTTTTAAAAAAGATTTTATTTGTTTATTTCAGAAAGGGAGAGAGAGAGAAAAAAGAACACACAGAGAGAAAGTGAGGGGGAGAAGCAGACTCCCACTGTGCAGAGAGCCTAATGTGGGACTCGATCCCAGAACCCTAAGATCAAGACCCAAGCTGAAGGCAGGTGCTACCAACTGAGCCACCCAGGTACTCCTCTTATGCATTTACTCATTCTAATTACCTTCTGCCTTTTAGAGGAAAGAACAGCACTTGTTTTCCTGAAATCTTAAGATCCTAGTGTTGGAGAAGATTTAATTTAGAACCTGCAAATCCTATGGGTGTTAAACATAAACTCTAAGGAGAAGCTTTTAGAACATCTTTATTGGGATATAATTTACATTCCATATAGTTTACCCATTTAAAGTACAGAGTTCAGTGGTTTTAGTATATTCAGTGTTGTGCAACCATGACCAAAATGTAATTTCACAACATTCTCAGTATTCCAAAGAGAAATTTCATACCCATTACCTACCCTACCCTTTTCTAACCCCTCGCTACATCCGCATTCCTCCAGGGCTAGACAACTATTAACCTACTTTCTGTCTCTATAGATTTTCTTATTCTGGAAATTTTGTGTGAATGGAATCATATAACAATATCCTGGCTTCTTTTACCTAGTGTATTTTCAAGGCTCATCTACATTAAAACATGTAATAGTACATCTCTCCTTTTTATGACTGAATAGTATTCCATTATATGGATGGAACACATTTTTGTTTAGATATTCATCCGCTAATGGACATTTGGGTTGATTCCCTCTTTAGGATTTTATGAATAATGTGTCTATGAGTCTCAGTCTTACAAGTTTTTGTGTGGACATGGGTTTTTATTTTTTGTATACATAATTAGAATTGAAATATGCTGAATAATATGTTTAACATTTTGAAGAACATTCAGACTGTTTTCCAATGTGGCTATATCACTTTATTTCATTTCATTTTACTTTATTTTTGATTTTTTCTTCACATTATTGAGGTATGATTGGCAAATAAAGATTGTCTATATTTATATTGTACCATATGTTTTTTTAAAGGTGTAAAACCTGGTGATTTTTAATGTGCGCATTTCATTCTGAAATGATTACCACAATCAAGTTAATTCACAGACCTGTCACATCACGTAATTACAATTTGTGTGTGTGTGTGTGTGTGTGTGTGTGTGTGATGAGGATACTTAAGATCTACTCTCTTAGGGGCACCTGGGTGGCTCAGTGGATTAAACCTCTGCCTTTGGCTCAGGTCATGATCCCGGGATCCTGGGATGGAGCCCTGCATCGGGCTCTGTGCTCAGCCGGGAGCCTGCTTCCCCCTCCCTCTCTGCCTGCTTGTGATCTCTGTCTGTCAAATAAATAAAATCTAAAAAAAAAAAAATCTATTCTCTTAGCCAATTTCAAGTATACAATATGTGATTATTAATTATAATCACCATGCTGTATGTTGGATCTCCAGAATTCTTTCTTTTTTTTTTTTTTAAAGATTTTATTTATTTGACAGACAGAGATCACAAGTAGGCAGAGAGGCAGGCAGAGAGAGAGGAGGAAGCAGGCTCCCTGCTGAGCAGAGAGCCCGATGCGGGACTTGATCCCAGGACCCTGAGATCATGACCTGAGCCGAAGGCAGCGGCTTAACCCACTGAGCCACCCAGGCGCCCCAGAATTATTTCTTTTATAACTGAAAATTTGTATACTATGATCAATAATTTCCCCACTTCCCCTCCCCCACCTCTTGAGAACCAACTTCTACTCTCTGATTCTATGAATTTGACATTTTTAGATTCTTCATATAAGTGAGATCATGCAGTATTTGTCTTTCTGTATCGAGCTAATTCCAGTTAGCATAATGTCCTCCATATTCAACCATGTTGTTGCAAATGGCAGGATTTCCTTTTTTTTTTTTTAAGAAGAAGGGGAGAGGGTAGTGGGGGCAGCAGGAGAGGGAGAGAGAATCCTTTGGATATACATCCAGAAGTGGGATTGCTTGATCATATGGTAGTTCTATTTTCTCTTTTTTGAGGAACCTCCATAATGTTTTTCATAATACCAATTTATATTCCCACCAACATGTTCAAGGATTCCCTTTTCTCTACACTTTTGACAACACTTACCTTTTGTATTTTTGATAACAGCCATCCTATTAGGTGTGAGGTCATATCTCTTATGGTTTTGATTTGCATTTCTCTGATGATAAGTGATGACAAGCACATTTCATATACCCTTTGGCCATTTGCATATCTTCTTCTGAAAAATACTTAACTCCTTTGCCTATTTTAAAATCAGGTAATTTGGGAGTCAGGGGAAAAAAAACAAAATCAGGCAATTTATTTGCTGTTGAGTTGTATGGGTGTCTTATGTGTTTTGGATATTAGCTCTTTGTCAGATATTTGGTTTGCCAATATTTGCAGGCATGTGGTTGGTTCCCTTTACTCTGTTGTTTTCCTTGCTGTGCAGAACTTTTTAATTTGATGTAATCGCACTTGTCTAGTTTTGCTTTTGTTGCATGTGCTTTTGGTGTCCTAGCACAAAAAGTCATTGTCCAGAACAACATCAAGGAGATTTTCCCTGAGTAGTTGTTTTTTTTTTAAAATATTTATTTATTTGAGAGGCAGAGAGAGATAATGAAAGAGAGAGAGCATGAGAGAAGAGAAGTCAGTGGGAGAAGCAGACTTCTGCTGAGCAGAGAGCCCGATGTGGGACTCGATCCCGGGACTCCAGGATCATGACCTGAGCCGAAGGCAGTCGCTTAACCAACTGAGCCACCCAGGCGCCCCCCTGAGTAGTTTTATGGCTTCAGGTTTTCTATGCAAGTCTTTCATCCATTTTGAGTTAATTTTTGGTTATGGTATAAAATAAGTACCCAATTTCTATTTTTTGCACATGGATATCCAGTTTTCCCATTTTCTACTTGTCTCAATATGCTTTTTGACCTCCCTTTTGATTTATTCTTTTATCATTTAGTTGTTCAGGAGTGTGTTATATAATTTCTACATATTTGTGAATTTCCCTGCTGTTATTGATTTCTAGTTTCACATTGTTGTGGTTAGAAAAGATATTTAATATGATTTCAGGCTTTTAAATTTTGTTAAGATTTGTTTTATCCTTCAACAAATGGTCCATCTTGGAGAATGTTCCATGGGCTGCACCATTTTATACTCCCACCAGCCATGAGCAAGGGTTCTAATTTCTTCACATTCTCTCCAACACTTGTTTTGTCTTTTTTATTCTGGTCATCCTGATGGGTGTGAAGTGGGTGTGAAGTGGTATCTCATTGTTTTTTTTTCTCCTAATGATTAATGAGGTCGAGCATTTTTTCAGCCATTTATATATCCTCTTTGGAGAAATGTCTATTCTGATTCTCTGCCCACTTTTAGGTTGGGTTAGTTGTCTTTTTATTACTGAGTTGTAAGAGGTGTTTAGCATACACATCCTTTATCAGACATATTATTTGCAAAATTTTTCTCTCATTCTATGGATTGTCTTTTTATTTTCCTCATGGTATCCTTTGAAGCACAAAAGTTTCAAATTTTGGTGAAGTCCAATTCATCTATTTTTTCTTTCTTTGTTTTTGCTTTTAGTGTCATAGCTTAAAAACCATCGCCTAACCCAATGTCACAAAGATTTACTTGCATCTTTTCTTCTAGGGATTTTATAGTCTTTGCTCTTACATTTATGTTTGTGAGCTAATTTTTGTGTGTTCTAGGCTTACTATTCCCTAAATGACAAATAACCTAAATACAAGTTTTCTTATTGCAGAGTTTTCCAAGTTGTTAATAATGAATAATGGTGATATTAACTATGACACAATCCTTCATCTGCAAGCTGGGGTGTTCCAAATATAAAGCTCTTAGCCAAATTTATCAAAGTACAGTGGCAACATGGAAAGGTTTGTGTTGCTGGAGGCAGAAATCCAAATCAGAGTGGTCAGAAAAGGAGATTTTTGTTGTAAAGATATTGAGGTGTCTCATGTAATTGAAGAAAGAGTTGAATCGTCTGACAGCACAAAGTGTGAAGAGGAGCTGGGCCTGAGGAATAGCTAGAACTGGGACTTGAATGCCACCGGGACATCTTCTTTCTCTGGGTCTTACTTCTTTATCTCTCTGCCCATTAAGTTCACTCTCCAATCAGGCTGGGCTTCTCCATGTAGCCCTAGACAAGACTATAGGCTGCTCGCAAAACCGTAGACTCCAGGCTTTCACCACCAGAAAGACTCTTATTCCCAGCCCCGCTGAGCAATTCTAGGCAATGTTTCTGATTGGCCAACTAGGGTCACGTGCCCCTCTGGAATATTAATGAAGATTTTGGTTACATTGAGAATGGGTTTTACTTGCAGAAAAGAGTCCTTAAAAGTTCACTTTTGGTTGAAACAAGTAGCTTTCAATTTATTATGGCTCTAGTTTTCATAGAACTTTTAATTATATTCATAAACCTAGCTGTTATTTTTTTTTATTTTTAAAGATTTTATTTATTTATTTGACAGAGAGACATTACAAGTAGGCAGAGAGGCAGGCAGAGAGAGAGAGGAGGAAGCAGGCTCCCCACTGAGCAGAGAGCCTGATGCGGGACTTGATCCCAGGACCCCGAGATCATGACCCAAGCCAAAGGCAGTGGCCTAACCCACTGAACCACCCAGGCACCCAAACCTAGCTGTTCTTAACAAACACTTCTTAAGGGTTATTTAAATATTCTTTGATCTGTTTAAAAATTCTGTTAATTAAACTGCTTCAATATTTCAAACATCATTATCAATTTAATACACTTAATTTTCTTCTTAAGTATTTTAATTGCTTAGCCCAACAAATAAATCTTCCTGAAGACTTAAACTCCTATAAATGCAATACATTGACCTTATAAATAAAGGAAACCTATATTTCTCTTAGGTGTCCAAATATTGTGCATGAACTTGGTAGGATTTCAATAGAACATCTTAAGTCTAGTTACTCAATTGTGTATTTTACTTTATTTTTTATATTATTTTTAAAGATTTATTTATTATTTGAGAGAGAGCAAGCTTGTTGGAGGGAGCAGGGATGGCATTGGAGAATGGCAGAAACAGAGGGAGAGAGAATCCCAAGCAGTCTCCCCACTGAGTGGGGAGACCAATACTAGGATTGATCTTATGACCCTAAGATTATGAACTGAGCTGAAATCAAGTCAGTTGCTTAACTGATTGAGCCACCCAGGCACTCCTCAATTGTATATATATATATTTTTAAGATTTTTATTTATTTATTTGACAGAAAGAAATAACAAGTAGGCAGGGAGAGAGATTGGAGGAAGCAGGCTCCCCGCTGAGCAGAGAGCCCGATGCAGGGCTTGATCCCAGGACCCTGGGAGCATGACCTGAGCCGAAGGCAGCCGCTTATCCAACTGAGCCACCCACCCAGGCGTCCCTCAATTGTATATTTTAAACTAGAGTTACGAAGCTGTCACCTTAGAGACCAAATTCTCTTCAATATTACAAATGTACAGGATATCAAATATTTATAGTCTTTCTAAACACTAAAGTATTAACCCCATAGTTTTGATCTCAACATTTTTAATACTTAAATTTTAAAACTTCCCAGAATTAAAAACTGGTACTAAGGAATACTAGAATTCCAGAGAGCGTGTGTAGACCACTAGCTAGATTTATTTTATCTAAACACTCGAGTCTCTACCTGTTCACAAAATCTGCAAGGACCCCACTTGGTCACTTGATTGGATTTGCATTTGTCTGATTTTACTAAACAGAATGTCTTTTTTCCATCCAACTTTGAAACTGATGGTAGCCTTTGCTGTTTAAGTATTTTTTTTATTGAACTTGAAAGATATTTGACTTTGATGTATTATTTTATTCTTTTATGTTCCAGATATATAGGGTTGTCGTATGTTGTTCAGGTACAAGTCATATATTTGAAATTATAATTATCCTTTCAAACAGAGGTCATTACTTAGCTAGAAAGCCTAGAACATTTCAGGTGGAGAACATACACACTTTTAAGTTATTCCTAAAACATGTTTTTGGTGACTTTGATGACTTGGGGTAGATAAAACATTATGAAATTACACCATTTATTTTATTCTTGAAAAATTTTTATTTATTTGTTTATTTTGAGAGAGAATGAGCAAGAGTGGGGGAAGGGGCAGAGGGAGAGGGAAAGAAAACCTCAAGCAGACTCCATGCTGAGTGCAGAGCCCAGGACCCTGAGATCATGACCTGAACCAAAATCAACAGCTGGATACGCAACTGACTGAGCCACCCAGGTGCCCCTGCTGTTTATTTTATTAAGAGATTTTAAAAGTCAGGAATGGATTTTTTTTTAACAGTTTTTATGAGATGTAGTTTATACACCATATAATTTATCCATTTATCATTACTATTATTTTTTTAAAAGTTTTATTTATTTATTTATTCATGAGAGACAGAGAGAAAGAGAGAGAGAGGGCGCAAAAGAGAGAAAGAGGCAGAGGGAGAAGCAGACTCCCCACTGAGCAGGAAGCCGGATGTGGGTCTTGATCCCAGGACCTGGGATCATGACCTGTGCCGAGGGCAGAAGCTTTATACTGACTGAGCCACCCAGGTGCCCCTAATTTATACACTTAATAAAAGTGTATCATTCCATAGTTTTTAGCATATTCACAGATATGTGCAATTATCACCACAGTCAATTTTAGAATATTTTCATCACCTCAAAAAGAAACTTTATATGCTTTAGCTATCCTTCCATTCCCCCCAGCCCTAAGCGATCAGTAGTCAACTTTTTGCCTCTATCAATTTGTCTCTTATGGACATTTTGGATAAATAGAGTCATATAACATGTGATTTCTTGTGACTGCCTTTTTTCACTTAGAGAAAGAGATGCTGAATTTGGTCAAATGTCTTTTTAGGAAATATTACAAAGGATAGCCTACTTTTTAACTTGAACATTTCATATGGATCTGTCCGACTTGCAGTTACAATAATGAAGTCATTCTACTGAAATGGACCAGGTGATTATGGCCCAGAGGGGAAGAACTGAAAGGACCCCCCTCATGTTCAGGGACCTGCTCTAGACCCAATCTCCAGGCAAGGGGTGAAGTCAGGCAAGAAAACAGTAGCCCATCTGGGACCTCATGGTTGGGATGGGCAAGGAGCCGTCCTTAGAAATGGGGGTGGACAGACAGAATTGCAGATGTCGAAGGAAAAATTCTTCCTCTACCATTTAAGGTTTTACAGCTGGACAAAGAATTAAATTTTACCTAAGATAGATTGGCAAGAGAAAAGAAATAGCTTAATTGCATGCACACAGAGGACCCAAAATGAAATTGAGGCCTAAAGAAATGATGAAGGTGGGTAATTTTTATGCTTTTCAGACAAAGAGGTTATAAATCTGTGAAGAATGGACGGAACAGGGGCATCTGGGTGGCTTAGTCATTGAGTGGCTGCCATGGGCTGAGGTCATGATTCCACGACTCTGGGATCCATCCCAGAATCGGGCTCCCTGCTCGATGGGGAGCCTGCTTCTCCCTCTCCCACTCCCCCTGCTTGTGTTCCCTCTCTTGCTGTGTCAAATAAGCAAATGAAAATTCTTAAAAAGAAAAAGAATTGACAGAACAAAGGAAACTTAACCTTTGGAGCTTAAATTAGTACTAAATTCTAAACAGTTTGGACGGGGGTAGTAAATTAGTAAGTAACAAGAGTTGTTTATAAACCCTCTGGGTTCTAAATTTCCTATCTCTGGTGATAAGGATGTCTCTTTACCTCCTGGTAAGGGAGGCGACTTTCATGTCGGAGATTTCTTTCTTGTTTTCAGAGGGACAGAGGAAGGTCTGAAAGTCCTTCTTGCTTAGACTGTCTATTAAATTAAGTTTCATTTAAAATAATCAAATGCAAAGTGGCCCATCTTGGAGCGGCCTGCCCTTGACCCCTACGTGTTTAATCCAACCATTCCAGAACCCTCTGCCACACTCACCGGAATCCTGAGTAACGTTATGCACATGCTATGGCTGTGGTATACTGGGAAGAAACCGGGTTAGAAGTCAGAAGGCTTGTAGTCTGACTTTCGGGAAGTCATTCTCTATCTCTGAACCTCAAGCTTTTCATCTCTTGGGGAGGAAGAATTAACTGCCTGCATGGCCGTTGGTGTATGATACGAGGTATGAGAGGGAAAGATTTACACACATGGGAGACATCTGATCTGTGTTCCCCTCTCTGAGCTGCTGCACAGCCCCCCGCTTTCCTTTTTTTTTTTTTTTTTTTTTTAAAGATTTTATTTATATTTTTGACAGACAGAGATCACAAGTAGGCAGAGAGGCAGGCAGAGAGAGCGGAGGAAGCAGGCTCCCTGCCGGGCAGAGAGCCCGATGTGGGGCTCGATCCCAGGACCTGGGATCATGACCTGCACCAAAGGCAGAGGCTTTAACCCACTGAGCCACCCAGGTGCCCCAGCCCCCCGCTTTCTGAAGCTGTTTTGGATTCATCTCTGGTTAAGTGTACTTGGCGTTTCTCAATGTCCACCCCATTAGGGTCTCTGTTTATAAGGTCCATGGCTGTTGGCCTCTAGGGTCCTCAGAGGTTTTCGCCAGACTGCGTCCATCCACACTTCTGAGAACATTGGAGACCATGCACCACTGCTCCCCATTCCTGTCCCCATCAGTGCCTTAGGTTTCCATTCACCCACCCAATCCCAGCCAAGGTATTTTGGTTGTTAGATACGTGAGTCTCCTCAGCACTCTGTCATGGTCAAGTGCACCCTAGTCATACCTCCGGCTGAAGGGGGACATAGTTCCTGCTCTCTGCGGCTAACTTCAGAGGCTGACAGATCACATAGCTACATTGAGTGGGATACCTGATAGTCAGAGTAGCCTGACACCAGGGCTTCAGGGCCCTGGGTTCTCTTTCAGCTTCATTTACTTACACACATACACACACACACACACACACACACACACACAGTCACTCACTCACTCACATTTCTTTGTCCTTTCCCACTGAGATGATTTGTAATCAGGATATTAGTCTTCAAAAGAGACCAAGGCACTATATAAGAAGAGAGCATGAAGAATTATATGTTAGAACCAGAAAGAACCGTGTACATCCTCTAGTCCCAACCCTGCTGTGCCTACCCCACACCCCACCGGAAGGCTGAAGCCCGTTGATGTGATGTGACTTTTCTGAGATCATACAGCAAGTGAGAGAAAAAGCAAACACCATTTATCCATTCATTCAATAAAAGTTTATTGATTCCTATTTACCAGGCACTGTTCTAGGAGATGAAAACATAGGTTTATTCAGCACAAAGTCCCTGCCTTTGTGGAGCTTACATTTGGCCATGCACACACACACACACACAAACCACAGCATAATGTCAGATGGTGATAAGAGCTAGGAAGAGGTCCAACTATAGGGCTAGAGAATGAAGAAGGACAGGCAGTATCACATTTGATAAGGTCAGCAATTGTTTCTCTAAGAAGTGTATGAAATGAGGGGGAAAGACATATCTGAAGGAAGAGCATTCCAGAAAGAGGGAACATCAGGTGCAAAGGCCCTGATGTAGTAGGAGGCCACTGTGATCAAGACATCTGGATTCCCCATCCAGAGCTCCTTCATCAAACCACATTGCCTCTAAAGTCATCAGGGGTGTCTCAAGGCTCTTTGTGTCACACGGTGCCCAGGTCTGAGGGTGACTATAAGAACCTAGAAGTCACCATGCTGTCTAGGTTGGAACAGAACTTGCGCCCTTCACAGATACAGCAGGGACCCAGAACCTCAATGTAGCGTAACACAAACAGCTTTGACCTGGAGATCAGGGGACCTGAGGGACAATCTTTGTTCCCCTACTGAATGTCCGATCATTGGTCAAACCCTCTTGAAAGATCGGATTGTTGTTTTTTAAAGTTGTAATTAAAAGTTAATTTTTAATTTATAAAATGAGTAAGTTCCCAATATTTTTCATGTACTCTTTTTTGCTGTGGTTATTATAACTCAATACCAAAATGTACACACATCTAAGCGCACAGCTTGATGAAGTGGTGAATGTAGGTTGTACCAAGTATCTTATTTTTCCTTTCATTTGTGACCCACTTTCTCAAGTTCAAGTCCAGAGTGCCATGAAAAGGTTCAGTGATTATAGCATGCTTCTTTATTCTTGAGAGTCAGAAGACACTAGGCGCTCCTGTGACCAGGGTAATGGCTCTCAAGAGGATGGTTTGAAGGTTTTGCTGCAGGAAGGACTGATGGTAAACCAAAGTGACAGACAGATGGGATATGCCAAGATTTGGTATAGCTGCATGGAAGCTATTTGTTTTTGTTTGTCTAACACATTCCATTCTCCTTTCTTCATTTCCTATGCAGACCCTACCTCTTAAACACAGAGTAGGAATGTGAGTCAGCATGACCAGTTGTAGTACTCTGTTGCCCTGGCTTCAGGGATTGTCTGAAGAATGGACAAATGAGCCACACTGTGCTAATCGTGATCCTTTTTTCTTTTCTTTAAAAAAAAAAAGATATTTATTTATTTATTTAAGAAGAGAGTGTGAAAGAGAGAGAGCGCGAGCAAACAGGGGGAAGGAGAATAGTGGGTAATACGTACTTCTTTCCATTCAGGCTGATCTATATTGGGCTGTTGAGTTTTGAGAGAAAGATTCTGAACAAATACACAGCCAACTCTTTCCTAACAAACCTACTGCTTTGGAGATGGTCTGGGTGGACTTCGTTTTGACAGCTGCTGAGGGGGGAACCCAAGGCTGCTCTTCATTTGATAGAATGAATTGTATGTTCTCATCAGGAGTTGCTCCTAGGGCTCAAGAGGAACAAGAACTTCCAGTGTTTCAGAAAGATCTTATCTTGGCCATGCCACAAAAATATGAGTGTCTCCCACAGGTGGAGTCTAGACAGCAATCAAGACAAGAAATCAGATGATCACAATATGGTGTGGCAACAACTATGATGGGAAGTAGAAGGTGACATGAAGCCCAAAGCAGGCTCACCTCACCTGTCTCTGGGGCATTCATGGGAATGTTGAGGATGACCTTCTGAAGCAAAGGAGCTCCAACCTATAATCTTGGGATGGGTAGAAGTGTCTCAGGGGAATGTGTGTGTATATAAGTGAGGACAAGCTGTTGGCACACAACAGTGTTCTTGGTAGAGGGAACAGCACATTTGAAAGCCCGAATGTACAAATGAGTTTGGCCCCAAGGACTGACATGTCAGGACGCCAGTTTATTAAATCAGGACAAGGTGCACAGTAAGAACGCATAGAACTTTCGAACACACTGAACTCACATCTGCTGCCAAGGGTAGCTGTTGTTTCCTGGCTCAGAAGAGCTGGAAGAGAGGTTCCGTATGCTAACACTTCATGGAGAGAAACTTTATTTCCCGCTATCCTTATGGACTGTTGAAACTGCGGCAAATAGGGACAGTGAGTGCGAAAGGCACAAGTTGAATAATTCTCTTCCTTTCTCCTCTTTTCTGGCCCAGTTAAGCCAAGGATCAACTCGACATACTCTTTGAGGGTTAGAAATAATGTGTGTAAAGCCCGGTCATGGCAGACCGTCCAGCAAAGTGGTGCTCCTCTTCTAGCTCCCTAAGCTCTCAGTTTCCTCTGGTCTCATTTCCTGCCCCAGGAATGACCTTCTGCTGGATGGCTGACAGCAGTCCTTCTTGGGGAGTACTCTCTTCTTGGGGATACCCCACCTCTTTCTCCTGGGTGACTCTGTGGTCTGCAGTAGGTCAATGGCTAAGACATGTCAAATCTAGTGACTTTGTACCTTTCCCACAGTTAGGGCTCGTTAGTGCGGCAACACCCAGTGTAGGGGGGCACACACAGCTTTGTCTACATGGGCTGCACTAAGCCCAGGCCAAGTCTGTCTTATTGACTCTCCTACAGTTTGTCAGGCATTAAAGCCCATCCTCTGACGCAATCTTTGGGAGACCGAGATGCTCTCGTCCATGAATGTTTGCGGGAAAGGAGAAAATGCACGCGGCCGCACATGCGCACACAGTCATGAAGGTACACTATTCTCACACAGCCCAGGGGAGCTTTTACTAAATATATCTGCATGGGCCTCCCCCTCCACGGCAGATCTCACCAATCAGTATCTCTGCACCTGGGGCTTCGAAATGGCATATATTTTTAAAGTCCCTCTGGTGAGTCTGAGAAGCCCCCAGACCAAGAGCGACTTCATGGAGGGGGCTGTGCAGTGGGGCTGCCACCAGGCAAAGGCAGCTTCTGGAGCCCATTATTACACAGCTCTTCCCTAAACATCTTTGTTTCCAAGTGGTGTAGGCTTCACATCTGCATAACCAAAAGGCCTGTTCAAGAGATTTCCCCAGAACAGAGGAGTTGTCTCTACTCAAAGATGAATTGTAGTTTTGACTTCTACTGAAACTTGAATTTGCAGAAATCTCTATGACGAGGTCTCTCTCTCTCTCTAACACACACACACACACACACACACACACTACTCCCCCCCCCCACTCTTCCGAGGCACATTTTATTACATATGTATGTGTAGCTTGTCGCCCTTACAAGTTTATAAGCTGTAATCTTTAGGGCAGTTGACTTGGATTGCCTTTTGTGAAAAGGATTTGCACTGGAGGGAGTTTTCAGCGTTTCATTTCAACAATGAGGAAAGTAGGGCTGCAGCTCGTCAGTTTAACAAACAAGTCTGTCTTGAGGCCAGTGGCATTAGAAATCTGCACCGCCGTTTCAGAAAAATGGAGTGCCCAGTCTGCCCAGCTCTGCTCAGCGCTTTCTTTCTTCTAGTCTCACTCTCTTAATTTAAAAAAAGAAAGAAAGGGAAAAAAAAAGGTCTGCAGCCGTTTCTCTGCAAAGGGAAAGGTAAAAGTGAAGCTGCTTCTCAATTTCCTTGACACAATCCTCACGCAACACTGTACCTCATGCAAAGCTAGGAGACCGTGGCATGCAAGGCCTTAAAGTTTAAAATGAATCTCCACTTTTGTCCTGGGTATTGGCGGCCTGCGAGTTTAACCATTCCACACCCCAACTCATCTGCGTTTCTTGGCCCCCGCTCTCTCGATGGTCCGCTGAGAAATCCTGGTCCTAGAATGTTTGAACTTCAAAATCGCAGACCTCACTCAGGGCCTCCCGCGGATCATACGGCTCGGCCTGGAGCTGATGAAGCATCGTGAACTTGCACTCGACAGATCAAGTAACGGGGAGCTAGAGAAGCTTGGAACTGGCTCGAGATCACAGAGCGGAGGAGGGGCTGGAACCCAGGAAGTCTGGCTTCTAATATGGTGCCCTTTGCCTTAGACTGCGGTGGTCTATATCCTTCCTGGGCAAACGAGTCAGCTGTGCAACCCATGCCTGGCTGGGGACCCGCAGAGCACCCCTCCCCCAGAGCCTATTCACGTCTCAGTTTGTTTTCAAACCGAATCCCCTACCTTCTCCTTCCTACTAGTCCCCTCTCACAGACAAATCCCCATGTAAAGATTCCGGAGTCCGAATAGTACTATCCACCATTCCTGTTTAGCATTGGTTAAAATGCAGGTTCCCAGGCCTCTTATCCAGAGCATGGGGTTGCATGGATGTTTCAGGAAGCCCATGGGCTTGCAGTTTGACATGCTCCCCGAGACGGTTCTGCTGTCCGTGGACCACACTTTGTGAAGCTGCCCCACATATGAAATGAGGTCTTCTAGAGCCCTCCATGTCTTGCTCTGAGAAGCTCTTCTCTTTGTCAAATGCACAGTGCAGGAGCTGGAGGAAGGTTTTCAGGAACATTCTCTGAAGGGTTTCTGCAGCAGCTCCGCCTCCAGCAGGGAGTAGACACCTGCACTTAGCTGACAGCTGGGGGGCTGGTGAGGAGTGGGGGGAGCCGGGCAGTTTGTGGAAGGGAGTCTGGTGAAGCCTGAGGGAGAGAGCTTTAAATTCCCCAGCACGGAAGGCTTGGAGTGGAAAATGGGAGTGAAAATGAGGTATGGGGAAGGGAAGAGTGGGTGGAAATTTCTCCGTGGAGTCTGGCTTTGATCTTCAGGAAAGCTGGCACCTCCATCAATGAAATGCCTGAGTCAAATTTTCCACGTGTTCTTCTTCACTTTGTTTATTTTCAACTTTTTTTTGATAAGGGCCTTATTAATATAAACTTCACATTCATCTTGATTGAGATACAATTTACGCATTTCAAGTGTACAATGCAGTGGTTTTTAGTATCTTCACAGTGGTGTGCCATCGTCACCACGATTGATTTTAGAACATTTTATCACCTCAGAAAGTAACCCCATTCCCTTTAGAGCTTGCCCTCCCCCCATTCAGTCTCCACACCCCCCTCGCCCCTTCCCCCACCCCAACCACTAATCTGCTTTCTGTCTGTATGGATTTGCCTGTTCTAGGGATTGCAAATGAATGGAATCATATGATACCTGGGCTTTGGTGACAGGCTTTGTTTAGTTAGCATAAACTCTTCAGGGTTCTTCGTGTTGTAGCAAGTACAGTACTTCATTCCTTTTTATTGCCCAAAATATTCCATTCTACGGATTACCGCATTTTGTTTATCCATTCGCCCACAGTTGGTTTGTTTCTACTTTCTGGCGCCCGCGAATCATGCTCTTGGTGTACAAGCTTTTGTATTCATTTCTCCTGGGTGTGTCCCCACGACTGGAAATCCTGGGTTTGGTGATAACTCTGTGTTTAACTTTCGGAGGAATTGCCAGACTGTTTTCCCAAAGTCCTCACTTCTGTGTCTTTTAAGACAATTTGAAACCAATGACTCCGAATCATCCCCTAAGATTCCATTTATATACAGCCCAGCTTGACCCGGTGTAGCCAAAAACTTACTGTAATCAAGTGTTGGGGGATGCTGAGAGTCAAGCTTGGATTACAAAGTCCAACATTCAAATAGTGAAGAGTATATCTGGCCCAACCTTAAAGTCTGGGGCAGTGTTACTTGGATTTGTGTGTATGATAAGCAGAAAAAGAAGCTCACAGTTATAGACGGGGCTGGTAACAACAAAAAAGAAAACGTATGGTACTACAGTATGAAAGCTTGTAATCACCAGCTTCGGAAAAGGTGTAGTGTCTTGAAACTAGGGATTTTCATTACCTGCATTGTCATCTGTTTCTGTACGGTGGTGTCCCCTTCTATGTGGGAAATGTGCTCCAAGGAAACCACAGATAGTGCCAAAACCTATGTACATACCGACGACAAACTTTCATTTATAAATTAGGCACAGTAAGAGAGTAACAGCTATGACACAAATACAATAGGACAATGATAGCAATATACTGCAGTAAAAGTTAGGTGAACGTGGTCTCTCTTTCTTTTAAATTGTCTTATGTTTTGTACTCACCTTTCTTCTTGTGATGATGTGAGATGATAAAATTCTTACGCGATGACATGAAGTGAGGGGAATGATGTAGACATTGTGACCTAGTGTCAGGCTCTTATTGACCTTCTGATGATATGTCGGGAGCATCGCCTGCTTCTGGACAGCAGTTGACGACGATGGGTAACTGAAACCACAGAAATTGAAACTGTGGGTAAGGAAGGACTTCTGTACAGGGAAGGAGACTTTAAAAATTTAAGGGTAAAGTACTTAGAAATACTTTAAAGTATTTAAGCATAAAACACAGAGAAGTATATAAAATGTAACTGCATGAATTTTCTCCAAATGAACTTCACCCACATAACAAGCACCTGCCACAAGAAATGGACGGTTATCAGCTCCCCTAGAACTCCTGCCTTTCCATCAACTGGCCAAAGGGAAGCAGGACATCAAACTTCTAGCACCAGTATTCCCAGACACATAGAATACATTTTGATAGTACATTCAGGTGTCTAGAATTGATCAATGGAATAGATTCATTAAGCTAAAAGGATTTCTAAAGACTCAGACTTTTGACACTGCAAGGTGTAGAAGAATCTTAAAAAATGAAATATCTTTGGGTTTGTGTATAAAATAAAAGGTATAAACTCAACATAGAAGAAGATTTTAACATTCCCTGCAATTTAAGAACATGGGCTGTAAGATGTTTTAAAGTGCATGAAGCAATTTACTTTAAACATTTATCTTAAAATACAGCTCCCTGTTTCTCCAGAGTTTGAAGTTCATTTCCAAGAGGATTTCGTAAAAGAAGTCCTGGGGACTGTTAATCACAGGTGCTTTAATAATTCAAAAAGTGTATATGTAAACACACCTGCCCAGGGGCAATGCATCACTTTGTGGGTTGGAGTAAGTAATGACCAAAATAAATACAGCGTTTGCAAGCAGAGCATAAAAACAGATACACATTTCCCTGGGCTTACGGTGCAGGAGGTTGAATACCCCCACCTTACTGATAAAAGGAACAGCCTAATATTGAGACTGACTCTGCAAAGCGACACTGTCCTGCTTCTGAACCTGGAGAAAAAATTCATTATAATGTGTTCACGTATAAGAGCACTATCAAAACGTAAGAATCCTCGGAGCGAAGGGCATATACTCCTAGAGTAAATCTTTTTGCAAAAGCGAATCATTTTTTTTTTTTTTTTTTTAAAGCTCTAAGTGTGTCTTATAAGTTACCAAAAAGAGGTTAGGATTTTATTAGGGTATTTCTTTATTAGTTTGGGATGCTACGTTCCACCGGGTGATGCCTATTCTAGCTCAGGGGGCAAGGTGAGCCTCTGCCACACCCTCCGGGCCGCCCCCAACCCCGTTCTTTCTTTCTGGGTGGGGGATACTTCCAAGGTAACCTCGCGTTCACGCCGGCTCCCAACCTCGGTGCCAGGAAAGCGGCCCCGCTCGCCCGCCCCTTCCCCACCCCCCACTTCCAGGCAGCCGGGCGGCCGCGCAGTGTCTGCGCCCGGAAGCGCGCGCGAGCGGTGACTTCGCTCTCTGCCTGGTCCTTCCCCGAAGCCCGAAGACGTTTCCCACCAAGTCACCCACAACCCCTCTTCCTGCCACCTCCCCTCTTGCGGGGGGCCGGGGGGGGGGTAGTTTAAAGCCGGGCTCCCGTCGCTTTGCACTCGCCAGGGTCCTGACTTCCGCGGGACAGGAAGGGGGCGAGGGTCCGGGGCGCTCGCGTTCGGCCCCTGCTCGGCGCGCGGGGGACAGACGGTCAGACCGTCCCCCGCCGGCTCCGACGCGCCGGACTGCGAGGTCCCTCCTCGCCCCAGGGACCTACTTACCCAGTTGGGACTGGGCCCCTTTCCCGGACCCCGGGGAGCGGGCGCGGGCTCGGCGGCGTCCCGGAGGCGGCGGCGCGGCGCGGGCGTGCGGGGCGGAGAGCGAGGGCGCGCCCGGGGCCGGCGGGAGGCGGACCCCCCGCGGCAGGTGGGTGCGGCCGGCGGGAGCCCGGGCCGCGGCGGCGGCGGCAGCAAGTGGTTGGGCCGCGCTCGTTTCCTTCCCTCCCCCTCGGCCTCGGGGTCCGCCCGCGGTGCCCAGTGCGCGGCGCCCGCGGCTCGGCTCCGCGTCCCCTCCCGCCGCCGCCGGCCGCTCCCTTCCCCGCCCGTCCATGTCCCTGCCCGTGGTGCTCCCGGGCTCCTGCTGCCCTGTGGCCGGGCTCTCGGGCGGGCCGCAGGCCGGGGGCCCGGGCGCCGCCGCCACCGCCGCCGCCGCCGCCCAGGAGCCGCCGCTGCCCCCGCTGCGGCCGCGCTGGCCCCGGGCCGCCCTGCCGCCCCCCGTGCGGCCTCGCTGCGCCGCCACCGCCGCCGCCGCCGGGGTGCTGGCCGGGCCGCCCGCGCTCTCCTCCCGCCGGGCCGCCGCCGCCGCCGCCGCCGCCGCCCCGGGCTCGGCGCTGCTGCCCGCTCGCCCGCTGCTGTCGCTCGGGCTGCTGCAGCTGATCCTGGGCTGCTGCATGGTGGCGCTGAGCTTCGGGGCGCTGTCGCTGAGCAGCTCCCCTCAGGTGAAGAACTCGTGTCCGTTCTGGGCCGGCTCCTCGGTGAGTGCCGCGCGCGCCTCCCGCTCGCCGGGGCCGGGACCGGGCCCTTCGCGGGACAGGGGGCCTCTGGGGGTCGCCTCCACCGCCCCGGCATTGCAGCCCCCGCCCAGGGCTGAAGTTGGGGAGCACAGCCCCTTAAGCCAGTTGAAGTTTTTGGAGACATTGAGGCTGGTGCGGGGGGAAAAAGGCTCAAAGAGAGAGTACTTCAGGCGTGAAATGGGTTGCACCTGGACGGTGTCTGCTCTTTGCAGGCTGAAGGATTTTGTTGTTCCTCTCAAGTTAGGAGGCTCAAATAGATTTCCCGCTCCGGGAGGCTGCAAGAATGGGGGTGGGTGGTAGGAAAGTAGGAGAAAAATGATTCAACTTCGGGCCGTTGAGTATTCACTTCTCCGGAAACACCTGCGGGGGGAGGACGGGCATTTGATCTGTTTCCACGGAGGTATCCACAGTGCCTGGCACATTAGCAGGTGCATTTGTGGGATGACTGAAGTGACAGCCTGACTGGAGCATGCCATTTATTTTATTCCACTTCAAGGCACACAGAAATGTGAAATGTATGGCGTGGGATGGCTCCACTCTAGCTGGGGACAAGTTCAGGAGGTAATGACAGGGTGTGTGCACACCACGCTGGTACCTGGTCATTAAAGGAGGGCCCTAAACAGCCACTGGATTATTGGAGGCAGGCGGACTGCTGTGCAGAATTTAATTCTCAAGAACTCCAAGTGTCCTTATGCGTGAGCTCCCCAAAGCCTCCAGGGCAGGGGGCAGCTCCCTGGAGATGTCTACCCAACTACCCACCCAGCGCAGCCGGGGCCCTGCTTCCTCTGGGGGGGGGGGGTTTGCTCTGGGGCAAAAGGGACCCAGCCTCTGGGGAAGGCTACTGCCTTCAGTGTCGGTGGACTCCAGGTGGCTCCTCACCCTTCACTCCTAAAATGTCCTAGCACCTAAGGCATCCAACCTCTTGAGGTTTGCTGGGGATTGAGAGACTTGGAAATCGGTCTTTGTGGAATGATTGTGGAAGATGGGTGTTTGAAAGTAAAGGAACTTTTTATGAAGTAACTAAATCTGAAAGCTTGAAGAAGATCCGTAATGAATGTATGTGCCGAATAAACATAAAATGGTCCTTTTGTGGGTCCACGCATACCCAGATTCAAGAGCCAATTCTAAGACGATAGGGAGAACTAATTGCACCCAAAGTAGTTGTTTGAATAAGAACATCAAGAACATTAAGTGCTGTGAGCCTGGCCTGACATTTTATACCTAAATGGATGCCAGTCTGCTCTCCTTTCGAAATGCTTGGACACTGGATGGGCCCTTGCTGTGGAGTTCACGGTCTGTTCATGGTGCTCGAGGAATCCCCCCCTCTTGGCCCCGCCACTGGGCTCTCCCCACGGCCTCCTGGCGTCTTCTTTAAAACAACAGGGTCGGGATTAGATTCATTATGCTCCCTAGTCCACTTGTCAGACTAAATTCAGCCAAATGGTGGATGCATTTCGTTTCTCTAAATGCCACGGACCAGAAGTGAATCTTGCATACATTTGTAGGGATTTTTCCCTTTATAAAAACCGTAATCTCTTGTCTTCTCAAAGATAGCTAGTTTAGGAGGATTTAAACCTATTTTTTTTTCTCTTCTGAAATCAAACCCCCAAATCAGTGTACTACTGTAAATTACTTCAGAGGTGAATGCCCTTCGATGTCAGTCAAGCCACAGTTGGATTTGATGAAGTACATATAGCTAATAAATAAACAAACAAAATAAAAAACGGCTCTTCCTGGACCTGCTGGCTGGGCGTGTCCTTGTTATCTAGGACCTAGCAAAACAGAGCAGGGAAAGATCAGTGACTTGGAACTTTCTTTTCTGTCAGCTTGTTTTCCACACCCTACCCCTCAGCTCTACATGCAAAGCTGCAATTGTTCATTATGCTTCTTTTTTGGTGACCTGTTTCTGAGGTTGACCACAGAATTTACAAAACGACTGTAAAAACAGCAGAAACTGCATGTCCAGTAAGACTGGGTAGAAGTTGAGGATGGCATTAGGCACCATGACCATGGCGTTTTAGGAAAAAAATGTCACCAGTAACGTGTAACTTTTGAATTTATATACATGAGAGAGACTTTAGGTTTGTGTGTTCGTTTTTAACTCTGCATTATGGGAATTTTTTTTTTTTTTAAGATTTTGTTTATTTATTTGACAGAGATAGAGAGGGAACACAAGCAGGGGGAGTGGGAGAAGGAGAAGCAGGCTTCCTGCTGAGCAGGGAGCCCAATGTGAGGCTCAACACCATGACCCTGGGATCATGACCTGAGCCGATGGCAGGTGCTTAACAACTGAGCCACTCAGGCACCCCTGCATTATGGGAAATATTAAATTTACTCAAACATTGTTCAGTGAATGCTCCTATGCCTCTTACCGGGCTCCAACAACTGTTTCATCTCTGCCTCTGGCCGGCTTTGTTGCTGGCTCTGTGTGTTCTGATAGTATCGGAAGGATGTTTTAAGGGGGGTAGGAATGAGCTCCATGATGCTCCCTAGGCCATTTGTTGCATTAACTTCCCACATTATTTTGAAGCAAATCTCAGATATTACACCATTTCATCTGTAAATCGTTCAATATGGGTGTCATTTTGAAAAGAAAATCTAAACAGAAAGAAAATATAAACAGAATAAGGAGACTGCATTGAAGTGACCAGGCAGGTTTTAAGAGCACCCCCCCCACCCCAACTCTTCTTATGAAAATTTTATATCTCACCATATGTAGAAAGAATAGTATAACGAACCCCTATTTACTCATCATCCAGTTTCAGTAGTGAATCAACCCATGACCGCTGGTCACCCACACCCACTCCCCTACTGGATTATTATTATTTTTGAAAGATTTTATTTATTTATTTGTCAGAGGGAGAGAGAGCACAAGCAGGCAGAGAGGCAGGCAGAGAGAGAGGAGGAAGCAGGCTCCCTGCTGAGCAGAGAGCCCAATGCGGGGCTTGATCCCAGGACCCTGAGATCATGACCTGAGCTGAAGGCAGCAACTTAACCCACTGAGCCATCCAGGCGTCCCTGGTCCTAGATGATGATGATTATTTTTTTTTGGGGGGGGGTACTAGATTATTTAAAGGCAACTCCCTGGTATCATAATTTCAGCCCTGAAATATTTCAGTTTGGATTTCTAAAAAGAAAGCAGCTTAATAGGCAAAGAAAGGGCTCAAGAACACATTGTAATGTACTAATATAAAGATAGCTAAATTGAGGTTTTTATGAAAAAAGCTTAAAAATTATGACTGGAGGACAGCAGGATTTAAAAAATATATATATATCAGCTTTATTGAGATATAATTCACATTCCATACAATTCACCTATTTAAGGCATGCAATTCAACAATTTTTGGTGAATTCATGGAGATGGGCAAACATTGCCATAACCAATTCTAGAAAATTGTCATCATCCCCCAAAAAACCCCCGTACCCATTAGCAGTCACCCCCACCCCTCACTTCCCCCTTGATCCCTTTGGCCCTAGGCAACTACTGATTATTTTACTTTCTGGTTCTATGGATTGTTCTGGATGTTTCATATGGACAGAATCATCCAGTATATGGTCTTTTGTGACTGGCTCTTTTCACTTAGCATAATTTGCAAGGTCCATTCAGGTTATGGCACGTGCTTACGGCCCACTTTGTTCCTTCATTGCCTAATGAGATTCCACCATATGGACACGGGATGTTTTATGTCTCGGAAGTGTTGCTGGCATATGAAACTAGGTAGTCGAGTGGTAGAGCCAGCTTGTCTAAGGTTACTTTGGACCCACGATGGAACACAGTGGAAGGATATCTTCATCTCCAAACTCTGAATGACCATGACGTGCCTTCCTCTGCTCTCAAGATTAAACTGGCAAATCTTTCAGAATTGTCAAGTCCTATTAAGAGTCTTTTTCCTTACTTTACATTCACACCATCGGTAGTTTGAAGAGAGTGTTTTTAAACATACTCATTGTTTTTGAGCATTCTGTGATCATTTATTTTCTTCCTGGTATTGGGTAATGACTTAGTCTACTATTATTCCTGAAGGGCATGGAACTAAGAGGTTACCGCTTTTAAATGCATCCCAATGTTGGACCCCAGGGAGGTGGCAGGAGAAGAATCTCCAAGACCATGTTCAGGTCATGGTGTCCTGATTTTTTATTTGGGAACACATTTAGTTACTACCACACTACACTGGATTATTGAAAGAGTAGAGGATTGCATTGGTTTGTATCTTCTCCTTCAAAAACCAAAATTCCTTACTCTGATGACATGTCCTTGGGAGATATTTTAGGCGAGTGGTAGAGAATTGGTTATTATTAAATTTTGCTCTTTTCTGGGAGCCTTGACATCCTTAATATTATCTGCATACATCTCTGTTTGAGTCACTGACCTAAACTCATGGTCCCCGCCCCCCACCCCATTTGAGTCTGTAATTCTTTGTCAAGATTCTGGTTCCTTATAAAGAGACAGACATTGGTGAGCCTTCAGATAAGACTTTTTAAAAAAATTGCAGTGATGAAATATAAAAAAAGAATGAATGGTTCAAAGGAGAAACTAACTAAAAAATTCTGAAGTCTTTACTAGTTGAACAATAGTAAATACATTTTTTTTCCTATCATAATCATCAAATGCTACTTCAATATTTATGGGCCATTTAAAATATAACTTTAGTGATGATTTTTTGATGTTCTTTGATCCTTTATTTTGCGTAGCAGCAGAGTGGCATTGATAAATTCTTGAGTAAGTCTTTGAGCCTCTCAGCTTCATTTACCTGTCTGTAAAATGGGTGCATTGATTCTTGCCTCAGAACTGACTTTGTGAGGGTGTAATTAGACAACATACAGAAACACTTGCTGCTGGGCTCTAGTACCAGGCCTGGCATGTAGCTGAACCTCTATCAGTGTTTTTTAAATATCAAGGCAATATGTAATCCAAGTAAAGTGAAAAGGCCAGTTTTCTCGGGGACATTCTGGTAACCATCATGTATATGTTAGAAATATCCAGGTGGCCACTTTCTCAGTCTTTTTAATGAATCATGCTGGACAGATAGGGAAGCATGATACACACCAATACATATAATTGCACACACACATTTTTTTAAATTGCCAGTGTAAAAGCTGTATGTAAGATTGATTGTGGAGAGGTTTGACTCTTGTGTGCTTAATTCATAAGGTGGACATGGTACATTTACAGCTTGGGTCTTTTTATCTCTATGTTCAGATATAGCAACTTTTGGCAAACAGTCCAGAACATTTTTGCCCTAAGGCATGTTCATGGATAGCAAAGGAAAAATAGGGCAGTAAAATAATAAGCTTTTGTTCTTAATGATTTGATTTTTCAGTTGGGAAATTAAGGCCCATTAACCACATATGGTGGGTAACAACGATTCTCGTGTCAAGTATCTTGGAATCCTTCTTTGCAATATCTTTGAAAAAAGAAAGGCCTCTGCTTTTTCCTATAAGCTGTGAGGAATGGGTTACAAGTGAGTGAAACCAAAATTATAATAAATCTCATTATAATAACATAGAGATAATTCAGCATTAGAAAATAGGTGCTTGCCTGTTCATTCAGGACAAGTTTCATCTAGTACTGGGTGGAAAGAATGCTGATGAGGTTGCTTTTTGCTATTGGTAAACTCTTTTAGGAAGCCCAAGAGTGGAAAATGTATTTAGGCTGAAATAGTCATCTTCGAGCAGGTTTACCCCCCCATTTCTGATCTTCATTCATTTATTCACTGTCCATTCATTCATTTGTTGACTCTGGCCATAACTAACTGAGTGACTCTGGGAGCCTCGAATACTCAAAGATCCAAGCCCTCATGGGATTACCAGTGAGTGTAAAACACAACCAAACAAGTAACACCGTTGTGGTGTAATGGGTACTGTGGAGGGCCAGCATTAAGGGACCTTCCTGTCCCTTCTGATGGAGCTCCAGCTATTGCTGGATGGAGGTATTGAATCCTCTGGCTCCTTCTCTCCTTTCTCTGACCCTTCTTGCCATTTATGAATTCCCCCAGCCCCAGATGAAATGGGAGCATCATTTCCTAAGTCTTAAGCTCTTAAAAAGTCATCCCCAACTTCTCTTCCACATTCCAGCGGATTCTAACTGATCAGTCTCTGCCTCACCTCTCGCAGGGTCCCATAAATGTCGTAGGGTTTAATTGGGCTTGGAGAATGGGAGAAGTTGAGTAGAAGTAGATACATGCCTTTGTTGCCAGGTTTAGGATGGAGGTGGCTGTAACTACAAGTCCCACTTGCAACAGGAATGTAATTTCTTATATCCCTGTAAAGAAGGGTGGTTTATAGAAATCCCGTTGGGATTTAATGTGAGCGTGTGCTGAATCTGTAAAACAATTCAATGGAAATGTATTTATTACCTTTAAATAGTTTGCCTTACAATCCATGAACATGGTATATATTGATTTGGGTCTTCATTTAATTCTGCTTAATAAGGTTTGTATTTCTTCCTACTGGGTCTTAAGTTTCTTTAAGTTCATAAGTATTTTGAGATTATTGATATTTAGTATTTGTCAAATACATCTTGTACATATTTTTAAAATTATGTTTTAAGTTTAGTTTATTGTTCATATATGCAAAACCCCCTCTCAAAAAACAATAAAGATAGCTTAGTCCCTTTACCCCAGAGACCCTTTATTTTATTTTATTATTATTTTTAAAGACTATTTATTTGCTAGAGAGAGAGAGAGCAAGAGAACAATCAGGGGGAACAGCAGGCAGAGGGAGACTCCCCACTGAGCAGGGAGCCAGATGCAGGACTCAACGCCAGGACCCTGGTGCCATGACCGGAGCCGAAGGCAGCCACTTAACTGACTGAGCCACCCAGGTGTCCCAGAGACCCTTGATTTTAAATGACTATTGTATCTGTCATGATCTACTAGATAAATGAATATATATATATATATATATATATATATATATATATTTTACCCCTCTCACCTTAGCAACCCTATTACTGGGATTATATCCAACAGAAATAAAAAGCACTTGTTTTTAAGCATTATTTGGCCATGGATGGTTACCCTAGCATTCATTGTGAGGGCAAAAAACTGGAAATAGAATGCTTATCAATGAGCATGAAAATGATTGAATGCATTGGGCAAACCGTACAAAGGAATGTCATGTAGCCATTAAACAGAAATGAATGAGAGTTATTCCAGTGGACATGAAAACATTCCCTTGAGATATTTATTGAGAAAGAAAAAGAAGAGAAGGAAAAGTATCTTCTATGACCCATTTTTTATAAAAGTTCACCTCTGTGCATGTGTCTATGTACACATACACGTTTGTCTAGTAATAAGAATTTAAAGAAAAATCTATACATGTGTAAAATAGATAAACACACCAAATTGTTCATGTGGGTGAGGGGGGCGATCGTGTGGCTGATGGGGGAGGTGGAGAGTAGAGCTGAGGTCTCTCACTACTTTTTTAATGGGAATTTATGGGCCGGGCTGGGCACCTCATTTTTAAGATAATGTTGATTTAATGGAAAAAAAAATATGTTCCAAAAGCTGAACCAGAGGAGAGGCAGGGGTTCTAGATAGCAAATCCTAACTGGTCATTCACATCATATTTATACTTTAGTGAAGTGGGCAGTTTGTGTTTCCCTCAAGGGCAGTCAACTGTTTCAGTTATGTTTTTACAAAAATAGTTGCATTTCCTCAGCTGAGTCCAGTAAGCCGCAGGGCGGGCAGGCAGGGAGCGAGCGTGCACACACACACACACACACACACCACCACCGCCACCGCCACCGCCACCGCCACCACCGGAGCCAGCACTGGAGCCAGCACTGGATTGTAGGGAATGTGGAGGAATTGCTACAGTCACAGCAGGGGAAACTTTTTTTTTTTTTTAAAGATCTTATTTATTTATTTGACACAGAGAGATCACAAGTAGGCACAGAGGCAGGCAGAGAGAGGAGGGGGGGAGGAAGCAGGCTCCCTGCTGAGCAGAGAGCCTGATGCGGGACTCGATCCCAGGACCCTAAGATCGTGACTTGAGCCGAAGGCAGTGGCTTAACCCACTGAGCCACCCAGGTGCCCCCAGGGGAAACTTTTGAGTTAGAAGAGACAGGGAGAGGGTTTCCTCTGCTTCACCACATCTCTAACGAAACAAGAGCGAGGACCAGAAAAGTGAGCTGACTTTTCTGCATAAGCTGCACACTTATTCAGAAGCCAGGTGGGGAACCTGGACCCCAAGGTCTCCCGGATGTCACGTTCCAGTCTGTAACGGAGCTGCGGCCACAGGCAGACCCGAGCCCTGCGTGTCTCCAAGCAGCTCCCGTTCAGCGTGCAGAAGGAGCTACTGAATGTAAGAGGTTTGCAAAGATCTAGCTCCTGGTGGGCAGGCAGCTGAGAGTATGTTTAAACATCCCCAGGATGCAAGGATGGGTTGCCTGTCTGCCCATATGCGGTTTCTGGCCCTTGATATAAGGGGGTAGACGTGTCCTCTGCTGGTTTGACACTGTGGCAGTGTGGACTCTCAGCCAGTGAATGCAGAAGGGAGGGCAGGGTAGCAGGCCTGTGAGCTTGGAATCTAAAGTAACACTAAAATCCCTGTTGATGTGTACTGATAAACAGTAATCGTGAACTGTACCTATGAGGGATTTTGGTAAGAAGTACATAAAGGGAAGCTCTCCTAACAGCACTAAGCAGAGGCGTGCACACTGTTCCCCGAGGGAAAATGTACTCCAGGGACAGGACCATGTCCCTGAGCTGAAGAATCACTTCGTTTTTCCTGCTGGGCTTAGTGAACTGGGTAATCCAGAGGGCCAGCGGTGATTTCCAGTTTACGTTTTGGCCAAATGTCGATTCTTCTTTACCAAGGATTTTAGATTGTTGTTTATCAAAGTGTCATTTTGCAACGTGAGACTTTTCTTGCTGTAAGCCCTCCCCTCATTGTGGAATAAAGGCTCAGGAACAGTCATCGGTTGCCAGACAAGGTAGGAGTTGACAGTCGGTGGGCGAGGCAGAGAGGCACCTCTCAGAGAGCATTTGGGGGGGAACATTGTGTGGAGGGCTTCCCGGAGTGTGCCGGGAATGTGGGATGGTGGGATCCATGAAGGCTTCTCAGAGGAGGTGACTGCTAGTCAGGATCTTGCAAGATGCGTGTAGATCTCAGGCAGCCGTGAGGGGAGCTGGGAGAAGACACCACAAGCAAGAGAAGCATAGAGCCCTGCGGTGGCTAAAGCCTGGCCAGCCTGGTGGGGGACAGGTGTGCCTGGGAGGTAGAGGGGGAGGGGGAGGGGCAGGGGTGCATAGAAACCAGGCTTGAGAAGCAGGCAGAGGAAGATCCTGAGAGACCTTGGGGTGCCACTTCAGGGAGTTCACTTGTCCCACCCACAGAGGATGGGGCCCACCTAGCGAAGGGAGGGTTGCAGCCATGCATGTGTCATACGAGGTTGACAAGGCAACAGGTTCGGTGCTCTGGGGCAGGGAGCTTGGATCAACAAAACTGATCCCTTCACTAACTGAAAGGATAGACTGTTCTCTCTGTGTGCTTTTTTTTTTTTTAAAGATTTTATTTATTTATTTGAGAGAGAGCATGAGCAGGGGGAGGTACAGAGGGGCAAGCAGACTCCCTGCTGAGCAGGGACCCAAAGTGGGGCTCGAGCCCAGGACCCCAAGATCATGACCCCAGCCCAAGGCAGACGCTCAACCGACTGAACCACCCAGGCACCCCGTCTTTGTGTGTTCTTAATTGACCTTGAGAAAAACCATGCACAGTCAATAAAAAAGCTCTGGGGGCCTTGGAGAGAAGGCGAGTCCAAAGTGGTCTATCAGGGCTCATGTAAGCAGTAGGAACATTAAATGTTAGAATTAGAAGGCTTTGAAATTTCAGGGTTTTTTGAAAAAAAAATTTTAGAGACTAGGATTAGTTTATTGGAATTGGTCCCTTTTCTAGATTTATGATACTGTTTATCCTTCTAGGTGATACTCTCTGGAATCATAGGATTAACAACTTGGAAACGGCCTATGATACTCCTGGTATGTACTGATCTCATAAATTGTTACCCTTTGTAAAATGTGCTATGTGAGAAGTCTGTTGGAATCAACCACTGAAGAAATACCAAAGCTTTCTTGTTCATTGAAAAAAGAATCTCACAAGGGATACCATTAGAAGTCAGACCTTCTCGTAACCGTAAAGCGAGTTCATAGTTCTGTCAGTTTTCTGATTCTTCTTAAGCTTCTTATATACCCAATGTGTTTCTAGTTCCAGGCTTAGATCTCTTGTAAAGATGTAATTTTATTTTTATTTATTTATTTATTAAAATATTTTATTTATTTATCAGAGAGAGAGAGAAAGGGAGAGAGAGCTAGCACAGTCAGACAGAATGGCAGGCAGAGGCAGAGGGAGAAGCAGGCTCCCCGCCGAGCAAGGAGCCCGTAGTGGGACTTGATCCCAGGACGCTGGGATCATGACCTGAGCCGAAGGCAGCTGCTTAACCAACTGAGCCACCCAGGTGTCCCTAAAGATGTAATTTTAAAAATCGGTTTGCTATGGACATTTATTTATTTGACAGAGAGAGAGAGATCACAAGTAGGCAGAGAGGCAGGCAGAGAGAGGGGGAAGCAGGCTCCCCACTGAGCAGAGAGCCCGATGCGGGGCTCCATCCCAGGACCCTGCGATCATGACCTGAGCCGAAGGCAGAGGCTTTAACCCATGGAGCCACCCAGGTGCCCCTGCTATGGACATTTTAAAACATTCACTAAAGCAGAGGGAATAATTAAGTGAACTTGCTACACTGATCACCGGCTTCAGCAACTCCTGACTCAGCCAGCCTTGTTCAGCTGGACCCCTGCCCATTCCTGTGCTCCCAGGTTCTTTTTCTCTGAATAGTCTTTTGAAGTAAATCTCAGTTATTAAATCAGGAATACATAATTTTTTCTTGTCATCATGCTTTGATTGGACAACCGCAGAGTTTCATGACTTAGACTCTCTTTATCACAGATCTACCATATTTTCATGGCAATAAAGACCTGAATTGGTTAACTTTATCTTTTTTTTAGTCATTGATTTTTTTTTTGATATTGATATATTTTTAACATACTATAAAGTTAACCCATTTTAAAGTTCACAATTCAGTGGCATTTAGTACATTCCCAATACTCATTTTTTTAATTTGTTTTTGTTTTTGTTTGTTATGTCCTTTGGATTCAGAGAATACTATAAAAAATAGACAATTGCCAATGGAATTGCCAACTTTCAAAGACGAAGTAGGCCTGACAATTGCAATTTAAATACATATAATGAATTCTATATAACATATATGTAATATCTCTTCTGATTTTTCTTCCATCCATTTTGAATAGGGTTAAATAATTTTCTAGAACCGTTTTGTGTATCTGCTTAACAGTTCATCTTAAACAGACCACTGTTTGCTGGGTGGTGGGTAATAAATACAAAACTAGCTAAATTATTATTATTTTTTTAAAGATTTTATTTATTTGACAGAGATCACAAGGAAGCAGAGAGGCAGGCAGAGAGAGAGAGGGAAGCAGGCTCCCTGCTGAGCAGAAAGCCCGATGCGGGGCTCGATCCCAGGACCCTGGGATCACAACCTGAGCCAAAGGCAGAGGCTTTTAACCCACTGAGCCACCCAGGTGCCCCAAAACTAGCTAAATTCTTAAAAGCAGGGAGAAGTCCACGGTAGAATACAGTCGGAGTAATACATCCTGGTACTGTGGTGATGGTCTTGAAAAACTAAAGAGTTTTCAGGCCCACAAGACAATTTAGGTAACATTTCAGAAGTCCATCATTTAATATTTCTGGCAGGAGTAAATTATTGGTGCAGCATTTTAATCTATGAGATGGCAGGGTAGGACAAAATGAGGCTCTGGATGAGTTTTATGGCATGTGTTATGCGTGGCTGAGGTCTCTTTTGCAACAACTCTCTAGAAAAATGTTGGATGGGGTCCAGTGTTTATACTAATATTTGGCTATAGGAGTCATTTTTGTCCTGATTTTTCCATTGGGTCAATATTAAAATGCTCAGTAATACAAACCTCAAGTATTTAAATTAAAATCAGAAAATCCCTAATGTTCTTTGTCCTTTTAAGGTTCCCAGTGGTGAGAAGAATCAAAGCATGTGTTCTGGGTGGGCATTTAGAAGGTGGACCTTTTAAGACATTTGTTTCTCTAATGTTTTCTTTTGGAAAGGTAACTCACAGATTCATTAGGTGAGCTCAAACAGCTATAAATGAAAATGACCTTAGTAGAGATGTATGTTTATTATTATGCCTTTGGATTTATTTCTCAGCTTTGTTGATAAGCATAGGTACAGCTCTATCAAAGCTACAACCAGTTTGTACGTACCATGTTGTGTGCTGCTTTTTCTGTTTAAACATTACATTCATCACGTCCATATCAGTAAATATTATGTTTCCGTGTATAAGGAGTCCACATGCCTGCCTGAAAGGCATTCTGCCCTATTTCTGTGTTACCGTCAGTTATAAACCTGTCGGACACATGGGCTTCTGTATTTCAATTGTTATGAATTATGTATTTAGAATCAAGAAGTATATAGAATCAAGTAGAGATTGTTTTGAAATGCTAATTAACATCAGTTTATAAAGAAGATAAATTAGTTGATAGTAATTATACAACGACAAAGAGTTCTGGGTATAGCAACAGATCCTTCGAGTCTTGGTCAACAACCTGAATGAAAAATCCTCAGTTCACATGAATCTTCATAATATTCTGTTATAACTTGTGCCATATGCCTCTGCTATGTTAAAAAATTTTAAAAAATCATGATGTTATGAAGGAAACTGGACACACCTGTCAGACCCTTCTAGTCTGCTTCCCAGCTCATCCCCCGAAGAGCTGTGTAACGTATAAGCCACTTAACTTTCCGAGTGTAGTTTTCTTTTCTGAACTGGAGGGGTTAATCTAGTGACACCAAGTGGGTGGGGACTCAGACTCCCCCAACCCTCCCCATAATGGCTGCTTCACCTTTCCTTTGGTTTCCCCCCGACCCCTTCCTGAGTTTAGGGAATTGTGCCATTGGATGATTTGGGGTAGGAGGTCACATTCCATCAGAGAACCAGGGGGGCCCTGTGGGTCTCTGCCTCTGCAGATGGGGGCTTGGCTGGTTAGTTCCAGCCCTTCTCCCCTATACCCTAGCCACAGGGGCATCTTCTGACTGGGACCCAGCCTGGCTGTCTTAACCAAATGGGGGCCTTCTTCCCCTGGCTGTTTCCCTGCCTGGCTCCTTTTCTTCTGGGTCTCAGCTCAGTAGTCACTTCCTGAAGGAGACCTTCCCTGGCTACCCAATGACAGTGGCCCATCGTCCCTGTCTCTCAACACGTCCCAGCACGGACTTTTGGCTTCACAGGTTGTAATTAGCCTATGTCTTATTCATTTTCTACTTGCTGTCTGTCTCCCCACTGTGGATAGTTGTATGAAGACACGGGTCTTGTCCGTCTCATTCACCCAGTGTCCCCGGAAACAGTGTGCCCGATACACATCTGTTGTTGACTGTGAAGCCAATTTGGCAGCCACTAGGAAACGTAGGTCCTAGGTCCTTGGCGTTTCTTTTTTTACTTCTGTCTTAAATCTCTCTCACTAGTTTCCATCCTCTACAACATTGTAGTCTTCCCCTTTCTACTTCAGGGTGGTTAGGGAGTGTAAGGGTGGGGGACGTTGGGAGGGGGCAGGTGCTCTTCCCAGGGCCCTCTGAGAGGCACGCTGTCCTTGTTTTGCGTTGTTGGGGGCACACTTCATCTAGAACACTTGAATACTTCCTTTTGAGGACTGTTTATATTGGTGCTGCTGCTTTTGTGATGGTTTCAGTGATTACATTCGGTTTTATACTGGTGTGAACAAAGAAGGCTCAGCCTGACCCAATTCCTTCAAATTCACGTTTTTGTGGAAACTCGGAGTTGGAAGTGTTCATTTACTGGATCCTCTTTGTTATACCGATTAAATACTCCATGTGCCCAGGACAAAAATAATAATCTTGGAACATCGTGTGTAAACATTTATAGCTATTTTTGACCATGACTTGGATCAAGCTAGGGTGTTTGTGTATGTGTGTGTGTGTGTGTGCGTACTTGTGTGTACGTGTGCCCACATGCATCATTTCAGGCTGTGTGTTCTCTATCAAGAACAAACATTTCCCATTTTTTAAAAAAGATTTTATTTATTTATTTGATAGAGAGAGAGATCACAGGTAGGCAGAGAGGCAGGCAGAGAGAGAGGAGGAAGCAGGCTCCCTGCAGAGCAGAGAGCCTGATGTGGGGCTTGATCCCAGGACCTGGGATCATGACCTGAGCCAAAGGCAGAGGGTTAACCCACTGAGCTACCAAGACACCCCCATTTTCATCTTTAAAGAACATTCTTATTTCTTCGACTTACCTCCTTTTTCATTCTAATGAAATGGTTTATAAATTTTTAGATATTATAGACTCTGTGCTGGGAGTGATTTCAAAGAATGTCTTGTCTTGTCTCATCACCTCAATTCAAAAATGGAATTGTCTTAGTAAGATGTTTTTCTTTGGTGGTCCATTGGGTAAGAATTTCTGCCATGAAAACTTAGCCAGACTTTCTGCCTATAATTTTGGTTGCTTATGAAGTGGTCATTTGAACTATTTTTCTTGTCAGTGTAGAAGAGATGAGGGGAATATAACCTGAAGGTTGGTTAAGATCGCTTTATTCTTTAGCATCAAGAATAAAGGTGCTAGCATCAAGAATCAAGGAAACATCCTTGATGATGTTTCTGGGTGACATATGGTTTGTTCTCAACTGTGGGCCATGTGGGTCTGCACCCCAGCCTGAGAGAATAGGAGAGGTAAATGGACTGGGTATTTTTTAAAAAAGGATCCATCAGTTTCTCTTCTGACATTAAGATTATGGAATTTAGGGTAAAACTTCATTACCCAAAAAAGAAACTAAAAAATGGTTTCGGTAAGATCTACAGACATTCCGTTCTCTCACCTAACTGTCCACACAGGCTAGGCTGGCAAAGAAGGTTCTGCTCTGCGAAGCCATTTGGGGATCTGGGTCTTTCCGTCTTACTGTGCCTTGAAGGGAGACTCATGGATCACCAGACAGTGTCAAGAGATTGGTCAGATAGTCAGAATTACTTGTAGGTGGGTCAGCTGCGAGACTGATGATGGCCCTTTCCTTTCTGATGGCATGAAGACCGGGAGGGGTCAGAAGACCTGTGGGCAGTTTAGGGATTTCTACATTTATAAGATGAGCTCTGAAGCTCTGGCTTTGTGCATTCCGGTTCTTCTAAGTATATTTCCTGGTTGTCAAAAGTTTGGAATGAGCCTTGGTTTGAGAGTTCAAGAAATCTGCATTTTAATGCTGACACATAACCCCTAGTTATCAGTGACCTTGGGGAAGTCTCTTGGGTTCTGCATCCACAAAATGATGAACTTACGTCAGAGCAGTCTTCTAAGAGTCCTTTCACTCTCGTTGTGTATGTTTCTAGAATCCTCATTAGTTACCCGGAAGGCATTTTAACTTTAAATGGACATTTTTAACATAAGCTCCCTGTGTATAAATACTATGATTATTTCACTCTTGGTTTTTTAAGGTATAAAAATAGATGGCCGGTCTTCGTCTTCAGAATAGTTAATAACACTCTGTTGCACGCTTATAATGTTTGAGAGTTTATATCGTTAGCATGTGGCTAATATGGCAGGCATTTTCCCCATTTTATAGTTAAGGGACCAGTGGCTCAGGAGTGAACCAGCTTGTCCGGTTGACAAACACATGAACTATTATTAGAAAGAACTGGGGATGTTGACTCCCAGTCCAGTGCTCCTTTCCTGGTACCATTCCTCCACCTCCTCCATTAGCAAATTGCTAGGTACGTCTCTGTGCCCAACAATGTGTGAATGTAGGTATGTGTGTGTGTAATTTAAATTAATTATTTTTTAATTTGTGACTGCCTGATTCTTTTTCAAGTTCTAAAGGGGTCAGTGTATCCTTCATTGAAAAGGGCAAGTGGCAGAATTGAACAAGGCAACAGGAGGGCCCACTTTGAGTCTTTTTTTTTTTTTTAAAGAGTTTTTTTTTTTTTTAAGATTTTATTTATTTATTTGACAGAGATCACAAGTAGACAGAGAGGCAGGCAGAGAGAGAGGAGAAAGCAGGCTCCCCACTGAGCAGAGAGCCTGATGCGGGGCTCGATCCCAGGACGCTGGGATCACGACCTGAGCTGAAGGCAGAGGCTTTAACCCACTGAGCCACCCAGGTGCCCCCCACCATTTTTTTTTTTTAAGATTTTATTTATTTATTTGACAGAGAGAAATCACAAGTAGATGGAGAGGCAGGCAGAGAGAGAGAGAGGGAAGCAGGCTCCCCGCCGAGCAGAGAGCCCGATGCGGGACCCGATCCCAGGACCCTGAGATCATGACCTGAGCTGAAGGCAGTGGCTTAAACCACTGAGCCACCCAGGCGCCCCGAGTCTTAATCCTGATTGTCACTTTCCATCGTTGAGCGGCCAAGGAAATGATCCGATCAGTTTCCTCATTTGTACAATGGGGCTGTAGCCATCTCTCAGGATTGTAGATCGGGATGTTGTCGAAATTGTAAAATGGGGGCTCTGAGGGGCTCATTTGGTTAAGCATCTGCCTTCAGCTCAGGTCCTGATCTTGGGGTCTTGGGATCGAGTCCTGCATCGGGCTCCATGCTCAGCGGGGAGCCTGCTTCTCCCTCTCCCTCTGTCTGCTGCTCCCCTTGCTTGTGCTCTCTCCCTTTCAAATAAATAAGTAAAATATTAACAAAACCTGTAAACTGTAAAATGGGATCTGAGTTTAGGCGAGCACGTTATGAATCATTTTCATCATCCTCTCAGAAGATCTTCGAGAGGAGATTTGGTCTCTCAGTTTGGGGTCATCAGATAACCCATAGCAGCAAAATATGCACGTAGGCATCGTTAAAGCAGCCTGGGCTGGGCTGGGCTTATCTGGGCCCACAGTGAGCCTGGTCTGCTGGCAACAGAAACTTCTTTTCTCTCCTCTGATCACCTGCTCCCCAAATCTGTGCATTGGGTAAGAAGCTGGCATCCTCAGGGGCTGGGAGGACTTTGGGGTGGCCCATCTCCGGGCAGAATCAAAGCCTGGGCCATTCCTTGCTTTGCAGACGAGCCTCAGCCAAGCGGGTGTGCTCTCATTAGCAGCTCGTTTGTCAGCGACAGGTACTTGCCCAGGCTCCGAGGTATCCTTCCTGCCAAGTCCATTATTACAACGAAAGTGAGCCTCAGGCCCAATTCTGCTACACATGCACACACTTATTAGCCGACAGACAAAACAATCGTTCATGTGCTCTGTTCTGCAAGCTTAAAGGGTAGAAGACTAAGGTTTTTACTGAGCGCACAGAACCGCGTGAACAATTTCTTACCACTAGTTCTTGTTCTCCCTGTTTGTCTTGAAAACCATTGCTGATGCCCCGAAATTCTGCTGCTGAAGCAAAGCTCAGTTTATTGGATCTGGCACAGTCGGGGAGAACACCTCCTTGCCGGGAGTTCTCAGCAGGGGTGAATCAGAGAGCCTGTTTGCTGTTTTTGCCCATTTATAGGGTTGAAGGATCCCGGTTGGTGGATTGTAAGGTGAGCTTTCCAAGATAAGAAATTGATAGGATTTGGGCAAAAACCTTATAACCTAATAGCTTTGGATTGATTGGTGGTCGACTAGAAGGGAGGGCCTGGAAGGGTTGGCAGTCTTACAGTTGAGGAACAAATATTTCCCGGGGCAAGGAGCTGCGTTATCTTTGCTTGCTCTCAGTATTGTTTAATATAGGGTCAGAAGACTATGACCAGCTGCAGGGACAGGAAATTATGTTGGTTTTCGTTCTTACACATGTCCAGGAGTACCCCCTTTTTAACATCCGTTGTGCAAATTAGACAAGCTAAGCGATTCCTCAATGGGACAACTCATTCCCACAGTCATTCTGCTCATTTAACAAAGTTGCTTGGTTGTTGCTGAGAGATGAAAGCCAAGGAAGCTTCTGGAATATGGCCATGCTCATACATGCTGGTTCATTGTCCTGGAATTTGAATTCCTGACCGCCCTTAGGATTAGGGTGTCACGTGGACCAACTGATACATTCATGGTATCACATTGTCTGTGCTGAAGCGCGTCACAGGGCCCACTGTGGTGGTGGGGAGTGAGCCCTGCCTCTGGGCTGTCTGGGCCCCACAGCTTGGAGGGACCCATTTCTGACATGTTTATGAGAGAACTGCAGAAGCCACGAGCCATCTGGGGCAAGAGGGGAGACCATTTTGAACTGGCGAGCATCTTGAAATCGATACCATGTCTTGTGGAAAGTTGTAATGTATATGGTGCCATTTGTGTGTGTGTGTGTGTGTGTGTGTGTGTTTAAACCTGGGGGATCTATACCTATGTGTTTATAGTCACTTGGAAAATTTCTCAACGGACATACAGGAAAGTTTATAGTAGGCACTTCTGTGGCGTGTGTTGTGTGAGTGGGAAGGGGAAGGAGAGAGACTTGGACTTCCCACTTTCTACCTGGAGAGGACATGCATTGTGTTGTGGGACCTAGAAACTTTTTTGATTTCCTTGTTTTGTTTGGGTTTGGTGGCCAGCCTCTTTGTATCAGAAGGCTGGGGCTTTATTTATTTGCCTTCGTGGGAATCTCGGTGGGAGGCTGGGACCTTCCAGCGATGGAAGCTTCGGAGGCCAGATGCTAACACGTCTGGATGCCAGCAGTCAGGACGTGAGCCGGCTGACCTCCACGCGTGGGTGCTCCTGCCCCAGACTCTGAAGCTGGAGTCATTGATGCAGAGTAGCCAGGCTGCTTGGACCTCCTTAGGTCCAAGGCTGGCAACCAAGGACCTGGTTTTCCTGGGCCATGACCTTGGTAGAGGCACAAGCACCCAGTTTCCCTTGGCTTCTCCCCAGGTTTCTGAGCCTGGTTCCTGGGGCTTCTGTGAGCTACCTGATAGCCCTGCGAGAAATTCCTTTTCTGTTCGAACAGCCCAGGTTGGTTTCCGTTGTTCGTAACGTAATCAAGAACTCTGCTGTAGGACTGTGACTTTTGTCTTCTATGAATGTTGCTTTTATAACAATTTAAAAAGCGAATTCAAAAATAAGTGAAAGGGATTCATTTTAAATATTCGGTTACTTATGGTAACTCGGGGGAAAAATGAGCAGTCCTGTGGGTGCTCAAGTTCGATTAATTAATGGCGAGTGCTTGGTGTTGGGTGTCAGGGCTGGAGTGGTGGCTGAACCAGGTCTTACTAGATGTAATTTCTTTTTTTTTTTTTTTAAAGATTTTATTTATTTATTTGACAGAGAGAGATCACAAGTAGGCAGAGAGGCAGAGAGAGAGAGAGAGGAGGAAGCAGGCTCCCTGCTGAGCAGAGAGCCCGATGCGGGACTCGATTCCAGGACCCTGAGACCATGACCTGAGCCGAAGGCAGCGGCTTAATCCACTGAGCCACCCAGGCGCCCCTAGATGTAATTTCTTAATGAGGATACCGAAGGGTGGCCTTAAGGAATTCTTTAAAGAAGAAAACAGAATAATGTATAAATCTTTGTCTTTTAGCAGGCATCCTGCAAGTTGATGAAGACGAGGGAGTAGAGATTTGAGTCAGATCTGGATCTGATCTGGGTCCCCTAAGTGCATAATTTAGGGCATAATAAGTAAATCACCTCTTTGAAACTGTCTCCTATTTATTTTATGTCTGTATCCACAAAATATATTTATAAATGTATATATGCATATTGTATATTTCAAACATGTATATATAATACATATATGTGCACACTGTACATATCAAACACATGTATGGCATATATGCTATGTATATTTATCAAACCTGTGTATGTTATATACATACATACATTGTGTGTGCGTATGTGCCGTATGTATGACGTACACATGCACTGCATGTATCTATCTATTTTTATATATTTCAAACACACCCCTGTGACATGGTGACATTTGATAATTTGCTAAATGCCTTTTAAGAGGAAGAAAATCTTTTTTATTGAAGGCACTCATCAGCAGCCTTATTCTGGTTAAAAATAGTCATCAGACCTCTGTACATTTCTCCAAGCACCCCAGTCCTGAGCACACTCCCTGAATTAGCCTTTTTAACCCACTGAGCCACTCAGGCGCCCCTCAAATTAACCATTTTAAACTCTGATTTTAGTGCCCCTGATGGTTGTCTCCATTCTAAAGATGAGGGATTCATAACCTTTTCTCGCATTTATCCTTTCTTGTTTTGGGGTTTTTTTGGGGGGGAAATTATTTTTATTTCTCCTCTCAATAAGTTTATAATTTTAAATAATTTTTATAAACTTCTGTTTCTTAGTTCATCAACTTGAGGTAGTATCTTTTGACTCCTTTTATAAGATGAAGGGATTAGCCCTCAAACCTACTTTTTTCCTCCTTCTGCTGCCTTCTGATAGTAAAACCATTACTTTTAGATGCTCCGTATTTTAACATTTACACCCTGCTCTTAAACTTTATTAGACCATTCAGATTTTGATCTTAAATCGTGTCTAAAAGAGCAAAACCCAACAATGGGCCTTGCAGTATTTTCACTATGTGAAGGTGATTGTAACAGGGTGTGAGAATTGGAGTCTTTATTTAAAAATTTTAAAAATTATTTTAGAAGATTTTATTTATTTGAGAGGGGGGAAGGGGTCGAGGGAGAAGGAGAGGGACAAGCAGACGCCCCCGCTGAGTGAGCAGATGGACTCTGGGCTCAATCCCGGGGCTGGGTCCCAGGATGCTGAGATCGCGGGTCTGAGCCAAAGACAGACGCTTAACTCACTGAGCCACCCAGGCACCCTCGGATTCTTGATTTTCAGATTCACCTGGGGCTGCAGTTCGTAGAGGAGATGCCAACAGCTTCCACATTCCAGTGCTAGACTGTTGAAGCAGGACTTGTAAAACTTCTGGGTAAAAACCAGTTTTGCAACCCTTAGCTGATCTCCAGCCCCTAGCCTATACAAAGATTAGGGATTAAAGAGACAGATGGTTTGGAGAAAGTTACTGAATTGCTGTGGCATTTTGAGTCCACCTCCTCATGGGGGAGGGAATGAGTGCTTTAAGATAAGCCCGTGGAGAACCTGATACTGGTCCCTTGGTTGACTGGACTGGTATCAGACACTTGCCTGGGGAATTTTAAAGGGCTGGTTGGAGTGCCTTGTGGTCTCAGAGTTAAAGACTACTGTTGGGAAATCATTGTACTTTCCTGGACCAAGACCAAACTGGGAGAGGCTGGGCCTGCACTGTCTGATGCTTGAGAGAAGGGAACGGTAGGCTGCACAGTCCTGTCGCAGAGGAACCAAGAAGCGCGTTCGAGAACAAGTGCTCTGTAAACACTGAAAGCAGACGGGAGGAGTCCCGTGAGCTGCCCTTACCTTCTTTACCGGTGTGGCCCGGTCTCCCGCTTACTCCCTCCTCTCCAAGGGGACAGAGCTGTGGCTGGCAGGCTTTAGGAGAAGTGGACCCAAAAAGAGGGAAACAGAGAAGATGGCGTCAGTCCCTTGCCTTTCCCCTGCAGGCTGGCTCCTTCCCTGCGGTGACCTGTCAGATAAGAGGGAGAAAACCTGGGGCGCCTGGGTGACTCAGATGGTTAATTGTCCGCCTTCCGCTCGGATCGTGGTCCCGGGATCCTGGGACTGAGTCCCACACCGGGCTCCCTGCTCCTTAGGGAGCCTGCTTCTCCCTCCCCCTCTGCCTCTCGCTCTGTCTCTTATGAATAAATAAACAAAATCTTAAAAAAAAAAAAAAGAGAGAGAGAGAAAAGCTAGAACTGAAGTTCAAGTTTTGTCTGGGACCCAGGTCTGGACACGTTAATTATGGAAATGAGAATTTTTGTAACTTAAAGTGACTGGAGGATTTTTTTTTTTGCACCTGACATTGACCAGAGGGGTCACAGGTGCAGTCCCAGAAATCATCTAAGGGGTCAGGACACACTAGCCCTGCAGCGTGGGCTTGAACAACATGGAGGGAGAGAACAAAGTGGTTTTCTGTTGGCTCCTGCGAGCCCTGCTTACTCAAGGGATCGGCAACATTATTTTTGGTAGCAGCACCGTGAGTGATTAAGTTTAGAGAAAAGGAAATGTAACCCTGTGGTCCCTCAAAGGGGGATCGTTTTGAGCAACCACATCAAATCTGTTGTTTTTTCTTCTTGTCTGTCATTTGCTGGGTTCCGTCTCGCATTTCACTTGACTTCAGTTTTGGACCATGACTTTGACACATATGTTTATGTTATTTCTGGAGTTTTTAAAAAAATATGCATCTGAGTCTCCTTTTCTGGAGTTTCTAAACGCCTCTTTTCTTTTTCTCTTGGCAAAGAAAGCCTCTGATCTCGGAGATGATCTGACCGTTGTGGCACTGCCGTCCTTATGTCACCATTGTTGTCGTCTTCGACAGTTTTATGGAACTATATTTGATACATTATAAATTCACCGTGTAAAAGTTCAGTAGTTGTACATGTACAGTACAGTAGTTGTTACATGTTCACAGACAGGCACAAACATCTTTATCACCAGTCGTACAACATTTTCATCAACCCCCAAAAGACCCAGTACCCATTAGAAGCCACTCCCATGGGGTGTCTGGGTGGCTCAGTGGGTTAGGCCTCTGCCTTCCGCTCAGGTCATGATCTCAGGGTCCTGGGATCGAGCCCTGCATCAGGCTCCCTGTTCAGTGGGGAGCCTGCTTCCCCTTCTCTCTCTGCCTGCTTCTCTGTCTATTTGTGATCTCTTTCTGTCTCTGTGAAATAAATATAATCTTTTAAAAAATTAGAAAAAAAAAAGGAGTCTCTCCCATATCTGGGGCGTCTGGGTGGCTCAGTCGGTTAAGTGTCCGACTCGTTTCTTTTGTCTTTTCTTTTTCCTTTCTTTCTTTTCCTTTCCTTTCTTTTCTTTGTTTTAAGATTTTATTAGTTTGAGACAGAGAGACAGCACATGCGTGAGAGAGCATGAGCGGGGTGAAGGGCAGAGGGAGAAGCGGACTCCCTGCCAAGCACGGAGCCGGATGCGGGATGAGGACCTGAGCTGAAGGCAGACACTTAACCAGCCAAGCCACCCAGGTGCCCCAGGCATCGGACACTTGATTTCAGCTCAGGTCATGATCTCCGGTCATGAAGTCAAGCCCTGCGTCAGGCTCCTTGCTCAGTGTGGAGTCTGCCTGAGACTCTCGCCCTCTCTCTGCCCCTCCCCATCCAGCTCGCTCATGGGCAAGAGCACACACTCGCTCTGTTTCTCAAAATAAATTAATCCTAAAAAAAATCCTTTCCGTTTCCTTGCAGTTCCCCAGCCCTAGAAAACCACTAATGAATTGTCTGTCTCCATAAATTTGCCTCTTCTGGGCATTTCAGATAAATGGGATCCTATAATATGGGATCCTGTGTAACTGGGTTCTTGCACTCAGCATATTTTTTAGCACAGTATTCTAAGGGTCCCCCATATGATAGCATGTATTATTGCCTTTCCTCCTTTTTATTGTTGGATACTATTCCACGGATGGAGGTATTACATTAAAAAAAAAAAGATTTTGTTTATTTATGGAAGAGAGGGGTAGCAAGAGAGGGAACACAAGCACAGGGGATCTGGAGAGGGAGAAGCAGGCTTTCTGCTGAGCAGGGAGCCTGATGTGGGGCTGGATCCCAGGATGCCGGCATCATACCCTGAGCCAAAGGCAGACACTCAACGACTGAGCTACCCAGGCGCCTCTGGATGTATTACATTTTATTTATCTAATCATCTGCTGGTGATCATGGCCACTTTCTGGCTATCATGAATAGCTCTGCTGCGAACATGAACATGCAAGATTTTTTGGACAAGTTTTTGTTTCTGTTGCCTATACACATAGGAGAGAATGGCTGAGTCATATGGTAACTCTATGTTGAAGAGTTTGAGGAACGGTTTCCCTAAGCAGCTGTATCATTTTACATTCCCATCAGCGGTGGGTGCAGGTTCCAGTTCCTCTTTGTCGATACTTATTATTGTCTTTTTTTATTTTAACAAGATTTTATTTATTTGTTTGAGAGAGACACAGGGAGTGAGGGAACACAAGCAGGGGGAGTGGGAGAGGGAGAAGCAGGCTTCCCACTGAGCAGGGAGCCCAATGTGGGGCTCAATCCCAGGACCCTGGAATCATGACCTGAGCCAAAGGCACCTTAAGAGCTTAAGGGCTTAAGAGCTGAGCCACCCAGGCACCCCTATTGTCTGTCTTTTTGATGAGAGCCACCATTATAGGTTTGACGTGGTCTCTCAATATGTTTTTGATTTGATGTTGACACTCTTTTCATGTGCTCATTGGTCATTTTCTTGTCTGCTTTAGAGGAATGGCTATTTAGATTCCTTGCCCATTTTTCCATTGGGTTTTTTTTTTAATTGCAAGTCTCTTACCAATTAGCAATTTACTTTTTTGATGGTGTCCTTTGAGGCACAAATTTTTATATCATAATGATATCCAGTTTATCTATTTTTTTCTTGTGTTGTTAAACATTTGTATTTAAGAAGCCTCGATCTAACAAGTTTGTAAAGACTTGCTTCTATATTTTCTTGGAAGAGTTTTATTGTTTTAGTTTATGCTTGGGTCTGTGGTCCATTTTGAATCAATTTTTGCATATGGTGTGAGGCAGTGGTCCACGGTCTTTCCTTTGAATGTGGGTCTCTAGTTGTCCCAACATCATTTATTATAAAGACTGTACTTTCCTCATTAAATTGTCTTGGAATACTAGTTGAAAATCAGTTGAGTCTAAGTGGGAGGTTTCTTCGTCTGACTTCTAATCGCACTCTCTGCTAGCTGTTCCACTTTTCCCTTTGGACATTTCTGGGACTACTGACTTCCTGATCTAGTATGGACTTTTTTTCTGGTTTTCTCGGCCTGCTGCACAGCTGTCATCTGAAAATTTCTTTTCTTTATATTCTTGGGTTACAACTCTTGTTTCTTAGATCTCGTGCCTCATGTATTCTTTTTCCTCGAATCCCTTTTTCATTTTACTAGAGAACATGATCAAATAAAAAATTTCAGAAATGATGTGAAGGAAGAGGGGAGCTCTCTCAGGGTTTAAGAGTCTTGATGTGTCTTTGTTTTGCCCTCCTGCTGACCCTCCCACTTTAAGGGTGGTTTACCTGGATAGAGAATTCTAGGTTCAAAAAAAAAAAAAGTTTTCTATCCAGAATTTGAAGGCATTGCTTGATAATTTCTGTCACCGATGAGAAGCTTGATGCTGACTGATTCTTGCTCCTTAGTAAGCAGCCTCTTTTTTTTCTTATCTGGAAGCTTTCAAGATTTTTTTTTTTAACCTTGGTATTGATAAAGCTTCATTTTCAAGAAGAAAACATCATGACTTCTGGGAAAACACAAAGTGACATGCGTCATTAATGAGGGAAAACTGTTTCAAAGAACATTTGAGAAGTTAAGTGTTTGTAGGCCATGTTAAGAGGGGACTGCTGAGGTGGATACAAAACGAGTGGGTGTCCAGTAGGCCCCCCTACATGGTACCTTTAAAGGTTTTCTGTTCCACTGGCTAGAACTTATTTTCATCTCTCCTGAAAAAAAATCTACAACTTAAACTGTGCCTCTACGGAGTTGTAAAATAGCCAATTACATAAGTAGATAAGTAAATGGAATACCCAATAATCTCTTCTGTTTTTTTTTTTTCCAAGTTTCAGGTAATTTTTCTGACAGTGTTCTGAAATTACATGAGGATGTGTCTAGTTGTGGGTTTTCTTTTGCTTCATCCTTTTTGAGTACTTTCACTCTGTGAGGCTTTGAGGTCTTTTCATTAGAAGACACGTGTCTTTCTTCAACACTGAGCACTTTTCTTTATTGTTTCTTTGATTATTTACTTCCCTGCATTAGCTCTTTCTCCCTGGAACATTTAGTAGATGTAGAGCCTCTTGAATTTTTGCCTCTTTGTTTCTTCATTTTTCAAAGTCTTCAACTTATGATACTTTAATCCTATATGCTTTGTGAGGTGTTCCCTAAAAATAAGACATTCTTCTACCTCAGAATAATAACATTATCACAACTAAGAAAGTTATTGGTAATTTCCTTTTTTCCAAGTTATTGGTGATTTCCTGATGCCATGTAATATTCAGCCCCTTTTAACATTTCCCCAGGTACTCCAAAATGTTATGTAACTTTTTCTTAATCGAACTATACACTCACACATACAGAAATATTCATGGATCATACTTCAGTTAAAAGCCTTTGATTAGGAAAAAGTTATATAACATTTTTTTAATCCAAGACCCTATCAAGGTCCAGTCATTCCATTAGATTATTCTGTCTCTTTAGTCTTCTCTGTTCCAGAACACTCTTCCTGTCACTTTCTCCCCTTTTTTTCCCAGGGGTTGACTTTGTGAAGACGAGTCCACTGGTTTATTTCTTCCTTTCTTCCTCCCTTTGCTTTATCTTCTCCTCCTCCCCATTTCCTTTTGTCCCACTCCTCCACCTTCTCTTCATTCTAATTTTAATATGGGAAATTTCAAATTTGCCCTTATCTGAAAGAAATAAACATCTCCAGGTTCTCTCGTACTCATGTTCCAGCTATCATAATCATGGACTCATGTTTAGACCTATCTCACCTACACCCCTGACTTTTCTCTTTCTCCTGCAATGGGATTGTGTTGAAATAAATAACAGCCTTGACAACGTTTCATCCTTAAGTATTTTAGTGTATGCTTATAAATGGCATGGCTGGTAGTTCAGCAAGTGCTGTTGGCTAGAGCGTGGATGTGTGGCTTCCCCACATAACAGCTGCCCAGCACAGTGGCTGGATTCTGCAAGGGAGGGTCTCAGAAGGGTGTTCCAATGGCCTGGGGTGGGGGTAGGAGGTAGGGAGGCTGAGGGTGGAGTGGGGAGAGTACGCCAGGCTTCCTAGGGTCCAGACGTGATGTCTATTGCATTCTATTGGTCAAACAAATTCCTAAGACCAGCCTAGAATCAAGGGGATGAAAATTGGGAATTAGACTCCACTTCTTTTCCTCTTTTTCTTTTTTCTTTTGCAATTCTTATAAATTGGGGTAAAATGTACATATTTTAGGTATATCATTTTGACTCCCGAAAGTGTACAGTGTTCAGTGACACTGAGTACATTCACAATGCTGGGCAACCATCCCTCCTACCCATTCCCAGAACTTGTTCATCATCTCAAACAGAAACTCTCTACCCATTCAACCGTAACTCCTCATTCCCCCCTGGCAATTGCTGTTCTATGAATTTGACTACAGTAGGTGCCTCTTATAAGTGGAATCATGCACTATGTCCTTTTGTCTGTGGCTTACTTCACTTAGCAGAGTGCTTTCACAGTTCATTCATGTCATAGCTCGGGTCCATACTTCCTTCCTCCTGTAGACTGGCTCACCTTCCCTACTGTGCATTGTCCTCCACTGCCTGATGTGAGGGACAGCCTGTGGGAACAGAGGGAAGACTCGTTGGCAGCCATCCACGGAGACTGTTGACTCTGCCTAACTTCTCTAGAGCTGACAGTGGAAAAGCCACTAGAATCAGGGAAAGAACCAAAATTAGAGAAGCACAAAGGAAAATAGAAAAGAATAATGAAGTAAGAGAAGTGGAGTCTCAAGAATCACAGATCTGCAAACTTTCTGTGGTTTAAACCTTTCTGTGGCCGGGGCACGTGGACGGCTCAGTCGGTTGAGTGTCTGGCTTGGGCTCAAGTCATGATCCTGGGGTCCTGGGATTGAGCCCCACATCGGGCTCCCTGCTCAGCCGGGAGTCTGCTTCTCCTTCTCCCTCTGCTTACCACTCCCCTAGCTTGTGCTTTCTCTTTCTCTGTCAAATAAACAAATAGATAAGTAATATATTTTTTGAAAACCCCTTTCTGTGGCTGTTGGTATCTTCAAATCCCAATTTCCTCCTGCCACCTTATTCCCAAGGGCTATAGCAAACCATGTTCCTGCTCCTTCCATTTTGTTTGAATAGCCAGTCTCACATGTCACATCATCCTCTTGATTATTTCTCTTGAGACTGTCATTAGGGTGTCTTTTTCCTGGTCCTTACCACATTCTCAATTAGTATATGTGCATTTAGGGTGGTAGAGCTGTCTGATGTCTACATTGCATCAGGGAATCATGGAGCCAGACGTGCTCCATGGGCACTCTCTCCTCGGCTAAGCCTGATCGCTCAGGTCATGAGGAAAGTCACCTTTCTGAGCAATGAGGGCTGATGTCCTGAAAGGAAAGCCTGGGAGACTGAGGCTGGGGGTGGTCTGCAAGGGAACAGGGAGTCTACAAGGGAGCAGGGGATAGGGCCCCGTGGTAAGGCAGGATTTCTTCTTCACAAGCAAGGAGCTTCGAAAGTACCCCTGAGATTTGTATGTTTTCACCAGGAATTAGCAACTCTCAGTTATAAATGCTTTAACTGAGGTTATAAGCTCATCTCAAAGCTGTGTCCCAAACTGACAATAATTCGTCTTATTCTGTCTTATTCAGGGGGCAGGGGTGGGAAGAAGCCTGGGACTGGGAATAAATGTTATTATATTTTAAACACTTTATAAAAAGAGAATCTGGGGACAGCCATAATGTGAGTAAATCTGATACTTAACTGTCTTTGGGAGGAAAGGGAGACGGCTAGTTCCATATTCACAGCAACGGGCCTGTGTTTTGCTTGTTGGCAAGGAGAACGAGTCTGGACGTTGGTAACATATCTGCCAAGCTTCTGGAAGAAGTTTTAAAGGGTGTCAAGGAAGGGAAGCCCCAGAGTAGGTTCGTTAGGGATCCAAGGATTACAGGCACGTGGGCAGACCAAGTCAGTGCATGTGTGAGCTCCTGAAATAGGTTGAAAGCAGCAGGAGTCTGGGCTTTGAGAGTGGCCTGTGATTTGTTATGCTTTGTTGGTTGCCATGGTGCTGGGTGGTCAATCTTAACATTCATTTTGCTAACGTAGTTCAGAAAAGTATTCCCTTGATATCTTCAATCTTTTTTCCAGTGTCTGTGTGCTTTACTCCGATAACTTTGCTCATGATTCTACATGTTTGTATTGAAATGGTTCCCCAAACGGAATTAAAATGTTAAATATTAAGAGCTAACTGCACAGTGACATTAACTGTCAAAGGTCCTATGACATTCATCTTATTAACCAGTGACTAATCAGTGGTTTGGAGCTTGGACTCCCTGGTGCTTAGGACATAAATGTTAAAATGCTGGTCAGATTCCCAGCTTGATCCCACAACATTCTTGTTTCACTGGGAAAATATAACTTACATTCTAAGGACTGGGTGCTTCGCTCTTCTACCCACTCATTTACCACCTACACTCCTACTTCCTTTGATATAATGGGACAGGAGTCCCAATCGTTGCTACCTTCTTTCTCTAGAAAGTCGTAGTTCCCACCAGGAGCACTGGTGGTAGCCATGTTCATGCCAGTAGTGATAGTAATCGTGTTTGCCCTTCAGATCTGTTCTGTGTTTGTTCCAGAATGTTAGTAAGAATGCACAATGCCTTCATGTAGTGCTTATCATAAAGAATTGGCTCTTTCCTGTGTTTATTGATTGATTGGTGGGTTCCTCCAAACTAGTTCAGTATAATTTAAGACCACCTACATCTTTGTGTCTTTGGATCAGATTTTGTGCCCCATGGGAAAAAAGTGTATTTTGGTCTTCATTTACCTTGAGCAGTATCAAAAGGCTATAAATGAGGGAAAAGTGTTTAAATGACTTCCAGGGGTATTTTTTTTGAAATTGAAAGATGACTAAAAAGAGGGCCCTGGGTGGCTTAGTTGGTTGAGGGTCTGACTCTTAATTTTGGCTCAGGTCATGATCTCAGGGTTATGAGATCGAGTCCCTCACCGGGCTCTGCAGTGGGGGTGGAGCCCACATAAGACTCTCTCTGTCTCTCCCTGTCCATGTGCTCCTTCTCCCCTCTCTCTCTCTAAAAACAAGAAAGAGAGAAAGAAAGGAAGAAAGAAAAAGAAAGAAAGAAGAGCACAAAGGGAAAGAATTCTGAAGTGATAGTATTTTTTAAATTGGAAGTTTCTAGAAGTTTCTTTTCATGAGGAAAGAATTTGGTGAGCTTCTGATATTTATTTATTTAAAGATTTTATTTATTTTATTTGACAGACAGAGATCACAAGTAGGCAGACAGGCAGGCAGAGAGAGAGGGAGGAGGAAGCAGGCTCCCCACTGAGCAGAGAGCCTGATGCGGGGCTCGATCCCAGGACCCTGGGATCATGACCTGAGCCGAAGGCAGAGGCTTTAACCCACCGAGCCACCCAGGTACCCTGATGAGCTTCTGATATTTAAATGGAAGCGCACATCCACGTGAGTGCGTGCACACGTGTGCACACACATCCAGATTCACGAATCCCACTCATGAGGCTCCGCCCTCATGACCTCATCATCCCACAGAGGCACCACCTCCCAACGCCAACACCTTGGAGTTAGGATCTCAACAAATATATTTTGGGGGATGCAGACATTCAGAACGTAGCACTGAGTTTTAGTTCCTTTATGAGCTTCCTCTAATTTGTCCATCCATTCTGTTTTTGGACATGGGCATTGTTTCCAGTTTGGGGCTAGTATGAACCAGTGCTCTGACGTGTCTGGGTGTGTCTTCTGGGGGACATATGCATTAATTTATCTTGGCCATATACCTAAAGTGAACTACTGACCCATAGGCCGATGTGTGTTGAATTTTGTGAGGAAGAACAAATGCTAGTGCTTCTTCACAGTGGTTGTACCAATTTCTAATGGCTTCTTAGACTCTCAGCCAGTCCCGTTTTTAGCCTCACTGTCATGGCCACCACCCATTTCTGAATGTTTGGAGAGTCTGAGGAGTGAATCCCATGGTTTTGACTTCCCTCGTGGCTCTTGTAGGAATTTCTTTTCTCAGCACCCCTGAGTCCAGTTCATACTGGCCCACTGGCTTTCCAGCTTCTAAAATTGTGGTGCCATTTTCCTGTTCTTTCTATCCTTACGTATTTCTGCATTTAAAACATTTCCTTTGCTGCCCCTGTAATGGGTTTTTAGGAATTGGTAGCACTAAATGCTTATGTTCACTCCACCATACTAAACCTCTCATTTTTAAACCACGCTACTTCCACACAATCTCTGGAACCATCTATTTATTTAAACATGCCTGGGAACATTTCAGATGCATCTTGAGTCTGGAGCAGTGGGGAAGAAGCAGCAAAATACAGGTCCTTGTACAGTAGGGAAAGGTCAACCTAGTTAAGGAATGAACTCTTGTACCAAAGGAGACATTCAACAATACCAAGCAGTGAGAGGCATAATTATTTAATGACATTATGTGATGGGGATTATGAGGAATTTTTAGCAGGTGGGAATGGCAAATTGAAAGTGATATTCCTTCTCGGTGGCCTCAAGTTCCCCAAACGTGCTTTTATTGAGACCTGGGATGGCCTGGGGGCACACTTGCAAAAGATCAGAGCGGAGCTGAATTCCGTTATGCAAAGCATAATGCCTTTGCATCAAGCTACTGGTATGTGCGTATCACAAAATACTCCTGGCTCAAGTTCATAACAGTAAAACCAAAGGCATAAAAGGTATCACTCATGTTGCCTGTCCTGGGAGAGGACCAGCTCTTTGGATCTTGGATTTTGCACCTTACCCTTAAAAGCCCCCGATGCCAGTTATGGAGGGCAAGCCTTCCACTTTTTGGGTCCCACTGTCTTTCATGTCTAAAATCCAAGTTCTAGGGCGCCTGGGTGGCTCAGTGGGTTAAGCCGCTGCCTTCGGCTCAGGTCATGATCTCAGGGTCCTGGGATCGAGTCCCGCATCGGGCTCTCTTCTCAGCAGGGAGCCTGCTTTCTCCTCTCTCTCTCTCTACCTTCCTCTCTGCCTGCTTGTAATCTCTCTCTGTCAAATAAATAAATAAAATCTTTAAAAAAAAAAAAATAAAATCCAAGTTCTAGAAGGACCCTTCTGCATCGACTCTGGACTTTTCCGTTTCTTGATGGTAAATCCCAATGATGATTTGGTCTTGGTAGAATTCAAGGAACTATATGTAACCCATGGTGTTCCCTTCGCGGGGCAGGTGGTGATGACTGTGAGTTGAGAACAATAGGAACAAAGCTTAGAGATCAGAAAAAAATATAGGTCAAATGTAAGGAAGAAATTTATAGAGAATATTAGTCAAGGTCCTGGCAGGGCACAGATAACAAGAAAATTATACCTTGAGAAGAGCTTCATAAAGGGCTTGTTCATGAAGGAATGTGCAAGGTGTAGGAAACCGTGAAGCTGGGATTGTCCCGAGGCTTGACCAGAATCTGGAATTTGGAATCAGGGACCGAGGATCCCTTGAAAGAACCTGTGGCTTTCCGTTAAGGGACACAGCCTACAGGGAAGGAACCTATGGAGTAACTACCCACGTCACCCTCCTCCCTCCTTCCAGTCTTCTGCAAGGGCCCCCCAATGGCTGAACTTCACTAAAGGCAAGAGACCAAAGGGGACCCATGGATATAGTCTTCATAGGCCAGCCTCCTTGGGAAGGGCTCAGGCGAGAGGGTCAGGAGGTCTCTTCCGCACAAGAGTCCATGGTCAACATGGAGTGAGTTCCCTTAGGAACTTATCTGCAGGCTGTAGGAAGAATTCTTCTTAGAGAAGTTTTGGAAACAGTATACCTGCAGATTATTCTTACAATCAGAGTGTCTCTCTAACTGCCATTAACTCCAGCATGTCCCAGGCGTTGAGGAGAAAATGCCGGTACTGGGCCTAGTGAAATCCATTTTGTGATAACAAGCTGCTCCCCCAAAGGGGAAGTGCCTATTATTATAAATAATGAGCCCGATTGCATAGCATTCTGCAGCGTGCAGAGGACTTTTTTGGACAGCATTTTGTGTGATTCTCTCATTAATCTTTTGAGGTGGCTAGGAATATAGACCTGTTTGATGAGAAAAGTGAGTCTCACAGAGGTTGCTTAAAATATCACGGCGGGGGTGCCTGGGTGGCTCAGTGGGTTAAAGCCTCTGCCTTCGGCTCAGGTCATGATCCCAGGGTCCTGGGATCGAGCCCTGCATCGGGCTCTCTGCTCAGCGGGGAGCCTGCTTCTCTCTCTCTGCCTGCCTCTCTGCCTACTTGTGATCTCTGTCAAATGAATAAATAAAATCTTAAAAAAATTTTTTTTTAAATATCACGGCAAACGAACCAGGCATCTTGGTTCCAAATTCAGGTGCTTGCCGGAAAGAGCAAATTCAAGTCACCTGCAATGATTTCTTTTTTAAAAAGAAAGAATTGGGGCACCTGGGTGGCTCAGTTGTTAAGACTGATACATGTCTGATACATGACTGATACATGTCTGCCTCTGGCTCAGGTCATGATCCCAGAGTCCTGGGATCGAGCCTCACATCGGGTTCCCTGCCGCAGGGAGCCTGCTTCTCCCTCTCCCTCTCCTACTCTCCCTGCTCGTATTCCCTCTCTCGCTTTGTCTCTCTCTGTCAAATAAATAAATAAAATCTTTAAAAAATTAAAAAAAAAAAGCAAGAATGATGAGAATATAAGAAATGTAAGAAATCCTTGCCCTTTGCAAACAGAGCCGAGCAGACTTTGTGACTAGGATGTTCCTCCTTAGTAGCTGATGTCTTCCTGCCTTCTGTTTGCGAGGACACCCTCTGGTGATGAGTGGGATGGAAATTTGGGTCTTGGAAATTACACGATTATAGCTGGGTTAAAGCCAGAGAGGTCTATCCCGAAAGTCCCTGTAAATCCCAGCTGGGTCCCTTGTAACTCCACTATTATACACCCTTGAACCTGATCCAGCCTCTGAAGGAGACAAGCTTGGTATCCTTCTAGCTCCCATGTCTGATACATGCTGCCGTTTCTGCACTAGACTAATTCGAATGACCAAATAACCAATAAGCTCGGCCAGAGTTTTAATGATAGTAATAAAAAAGCCACCGGAAGGAATAAGTATGGGGAACAGGGCACAGTGATTTTGTACACAGCCTATGTGCCTTGGCTGTGTCCTCATTCTGGGGTTGGTGTTCAGTGATCTGACTCTGACTTCTCGTTGGCAACCCATCCAGTGCGGGACAGGAGCTAAGTCTACCAGGCAGTGAACCTCTGGAACATTCTCTCAGCTCGTTTGTTATTCCGACGTTCGAGAAGTAGCCCCATCCATTGTATGATCTCATACTCCTGTCTTGGCAGATGGATTCAGAATTGTCTTTCTTTCTTTTTTTCTTTTCTTTTTAAAAAAGATTTTATTTATTTATTCAAGAGAGAGAGAGTGAGAGAGAACATGAGGGGGAGAAGGTCAGAGGGAGAAGCAGACTCCCCATGGAGATGGAAGTCCAATGCAGGACCCGATCCTAGGGCTCCGGGATCATGACCTGAGCTGAAGGCAGTCGCCCAACCAACTGAACCACCCAGGTGCCCATCTTACTATCTTTTTAATATACTAAATATAATTGGGCACCTGGGTGGCTCCGTGGGTTAAGCCTCTGCCTTCGGCTCGGGTCATGATCTCGGGGTCCTGGTATCGAGCCCCGCATCTGGCTCTCTGCTCAGCAGGGAGTCTGCTTCCCTCTCTCTCTCTCTCTCTGCCCACTTGTGATCTCTCTCTGTCAAATAAATAAATAAAATCTTTAAAAAATATATACTAAATATAATTTATATAAATCCCTGATCAAAAGTGTTCTAAAATTAGCTAGGTTTTGAGAGTTGGATACACCAATGTAGACAACATCCCAAACAACATATGGAACATTTCTATCATTTTAGACAATTCTTCTCTTTCTTCCCAGTCAATCCCCACCCCCCACCAAATAGGCACCAGTCTTCTGATTTCTATCACTACGATTATTTTGTCTTTTCTTGAACTTCATGTAGGTGGAATCATATAATATCTGGCTTACTTCACTCAATGTGTTTGAACTTCTGTGTGTTGTTGTACATCGGTAGTGTGTTCCCTTTATTGCTGGAAGTATTCCATTATTCGGAAATACCACAATATGTTTCCTTGTTCTCCTGCTCTTGGATATTTTGAGTTATTTTTACTTTTGGTCTAATATGCACAAAGCTGCTGTAAACATTCTTCTGTAAGTCTTTTTGTGGGTAACTGCAGTCATTTCTCTGGGTCTGTTCCTAGGAGAGGAAGAGCAGGTCAAAAGGAAGGTGTATGTTCAGTTTTTTTTTTTTTTTGCAGTTTTTAAATTACACGTTTTACTGTAAAACAGTGTTAGAGTTACAGAAATATTTTAAAGATAATAGAGGTCGTGTAGATGCCATACTCAGTTTCCCCATCATTGACACCTTACTTTAGTATAGTACATTTGTTGCAACTAACGAACCAATATTGATACATTATTATCAACTAAAATCTGGACTCTTCAGATTTTCTTATTTGTATCTAATGTTCTTTTTATGTCCCTTATCCAGCCTAGGAGGCCACATTATGCTTGCTTGTCATGTCTCCTTAGGCTTCGCTTGGCTGTGACAGTTTCTCAGATTTCTCTTGTTTTTGATGAACTTGACCATTTCGCAGAGTACTTGTCGGGTATTTTGTAGCACGGACCTCAGTTGGAATGACCTAATGTTTCTCTTATGATTAGACTGAGATTATCATCAGTTTGGCAGAGCAAGAACACGGAGGTAAAATGCCATTTTCATCACATCATGTCAGGGGTGCATGCCATCCACGCGACTTATCAGTGATATTAACCTTGGTCCCCTGGCTTCTCAGGGTTCTCCACTAGAAGATTGCTCCCGCTCTTCCCTTCCATATGTATTCTTTGGAAGGAACTCACCTGCTACAACCCATGGTTAGGGAATAGGGAGTCGAGGATGGACTATCTCCATAAACCACAGTTGACCTTGGAACAACAGAGGTTTGAACTGCATGGGTCCACTTACATGCAGATTCTTTCTTTTTTTTTTTTTTAGATTTATTTGAGAGAGAAAGAGCACACAGAGGGAGAGGGAAAAGTAGACTCCCCACTCATCAGGGAGCCCGATGCAGGGCTCCATCCTAGGACCCTGGGATCATGACCCAAGCCAAAGGCAAATGCTCAACCCAGTGAGCCACTCAGGTGCCCCCAGACCTTGTTGTTAATAAATATAGTACAGAATTGTAAATGTTTTCTCTCCCTTATGATTGTCTTAATATAATAACATGTTCTTTTCTCGAGCTTCCTTTCTTGTAAGAATGTAGTATATAACACATATAACATGCCATATATGTGTTAACTGACTCTGTTATTGGCAAGGCTTCTGGTCAATAATAGGCTATTAATAGTTAAGTTTATGGGCATTTGGAAGTCATAATCCGATTTTGTACTGCATGCCGGGGTTCAGGGTGAGCACCCCTGAGCCCTGCATTGTACAAGGGTCAACAGTATTTAGAATTCTTTGGCAAGGAAATTTACATTTAGTTTTTAAGAAGAGGCATTTTATACTCAGACAAGCAACGCCGGAGGGTCCGTGTGCTCCTTGTCCTCGCCAACCCTTGCTGTTGTCACTCTTTCTAAGTGTAACCATTCTAGTTGATGTGAAGTGGTATCTCACTGTGGTTTTAATTTGCATTCGTGATGACTAATGATTTTGAGTAACCTTTTATGGGCTTATCGACCATTCCTATGTCTTCCTTTGTGAAATATCTGTCCAAGTCTTTTGCCCGATTTTCTGTTGTCTGTTTTTTATTATTATTATTGAATTGAGGAGTTATATTTATATCCTGGATAAATGTTCTTTGCTTAATACATGCATGAAATGTTTTCTCCCAGTCTGTGGCTTGCCTACTGGTTTTCTTAACAGTGTCATTTGATGAGCTGGATTGAAGATTTTATTTTATTTATTTTTTTTTAACTTTTTTTTTTTTTTTTAAAGATTTTATTTATTTGACAGAGAGAGATCACAAGTTGGCAGAGAGGCAGGCAGAGAGAGAGGGGGAAGTAGGCTCCCTGCTGAGCAAAGAGCCTGATGCAGGGCTCGTTCCCAGGACCCTGAGATCATGACCTGAGCTGAAGACAGAGGCTTTAACCCACTGAGCCACCCAGGTGCCCCGTGGATTGAAGATTTTAATAAAGAGATTTGAGAACCTGTGCTGGAAGTAATGAACTCTCACTCTTTCTATATCTGATGCTGCTAATCGCTAGCTATGGGGATTTTAATTATTTATTTATAAAAGATTATTTGAGAGAGAGAGAGAGAGACTGAGCATATGGGGGAAGGGCAGAAGGAGAGGGACAAGCAGACTCTGAGGTGGGCACAGAACCCCATGTGGGGCTTGATCTCAAGACCCTGAGATCATGACCTGAGCTGAAACCAAGAGTTGCGCTCAACTGACTGAGCCACCAGGTGCCCCATAGTTAGGAAGATTTGTGATGTGCTGGTGGGCATAAGGATTATAACCACGCCTTCTTTTCAAAGCATCTGATGTTGCATGAAAAGATAATTTTCAAAGGAAAGTTAGACTTCCCCATAGTAACAATAAATATGTTACTGGGTGTGAAGATTCCAGATGTATTAGGTGTGTCTTTGAGTAGCTGCTGCCGGTGCACAGGAGAAGCCCAGGTGAGAAGATCATGTTCTGTCCTTGGCCAACTGGGCCTCCTAGTTTTCCAAAGCTTTGGCATGACAATGACTGACACTGTGCCCGGGGGAGGGGGGTGGCTTTTCTTGCTCCTGACCCAGGTAAGTCCCACAGACACTGACAAATCATGAGAAATAGTAACCCAGCAGCTGCGGCCGGCAGTTCCCCCAAGATCTGATGAGAGCACGCATAGCCCTTTTAGAGTTCAACAAAACAAGGAAAGGAGCGGAGGTCAGACTACTCCTGGAGAGGCAGGAAGAATTCCTCTTAGGAAACAACATCACGTGATTTTTTTCTTTTTAAAGATTTTATTTGTTTATTTGACAGACAGAGATTACAAGTAGACAGAGAGGCAGGCAGAGAGAGAGAGAGAGGAGGAAGCAGGCTCCCCGCTGAGCAGGGAACCCGATGCAGGACTCGATCCCAGGACCCTGGGATCACGACCTCAGCCGAAGGCAGCCGCTTAACCCACTGAGCCACCCAGGCGCCCCAACATCACGTGATATTAAATATTGACTCATAACATGGGTTTAGGGGAGATGCTTTCAAGCTTCTTGGAATACCACAACACACAACAGGCTTTCCGAACTAGAGTTCACGTGAGAACTCACTTCCCAGCCAACTCTGGCATTACTACCTGGACTGATGCCGGGTGCCAACGCTGATCATCATTAGTTCCAATCCTTTCTATTTGTGATGAGATTTGATTTCGATCATCAATATAGTCCTCAAGTTGAAAAGCTATAGCAGTCTCTAATTGGCACTAAGTAAAATCTGGCTTCTTGGTTGATTGCTGTCAATTCTGAATTATTTAGCGTAACATATGGAACATTTAGCTTTGGAAAAAAGTACATAGAAGATCACTGTAGACTTATTTTTTAGTACCTACACTGTTTGGAACTGAGAAAAGACGTACTTTTGTTTTTACTTCTGGCCAGTAAGGGCTCTGAGTGCTCCGACTTTCCTGGGTTCTAGTAGAACATGCTAGAATTCTCCATTTACCTACTTACCAATTGAACTCAGAAAAAAATAACAAGGGCTCAAGGAGGAATTGGCCATGGCTTTAATGCAATGAACAGATTGGATCTAGGGAGTCAGAACTTCCTTAGATGCAAAGAGAGGCAAAAAAAACTGAGGGACTTGAAATTATTGACAAGACGTGAGAGTCAGTGGTCCTCCTCAACACAGTTTTAAAGTTCTACAACATGAACGAAACGTTGGTACATTAAGGACATGGTTCTGACTTAAAAAAAAATGTGTGTCCTCTAGGAAGAGAATATGAATTTTATTTATTTCTTTATTTTTACTCAGACAAAACTCTGATTTAGCTACTGTCTTTTTTAATGGCCTCTTTTCCTGCCACTTCAGGTGAATCTCTTTGTGCTGCTCTCCGTGGTGTGTGTCCTCTTAAATCTAGCTGGATTTATCCTCGGCTGCCAGGGCGCCCAGTTTGTGTCCAGCGTGCCCAGGTGTGATCTGGTAAGTCGACCTAAACCATCGCTGGGCACCTGCTGGGACCCTGGCTTTCCGGGGGGGGGTGGTGGTGGGAGGCGGTAGGCAGCAGCCACGAAGGAAGCCGGCTCTCTGTTTCGTTTACCCGCTTGCCCTGGCCGAATTCAGGCATTTTGTTTCCAAAGCAGGGGCCAGCTAGCAGAGCCCCAGAGCCACAGTAAAATGCCTGCGTCGTTAGTTAGGGAACGGCTCGGTCTCCTCCGAAGGGGGAAAGCGGACGTGATCAGAATACAGGAGAGCAGTCCTGTCTCAGAAACTAATGGAGGCCGGTTGTATTTCAGAGTTTTCCCGATTTTTGAGAAGATGAACCTGATGCAGACATGACTTAACGCTGTAGCACCGCCTGCCCCCCACCGCCCCGGACTCCGGGGCAACAGGCTGTCATCACAACGTCTAGTTTCCAGGGCTTTTTGAATTTCAGGATTGCGGAGACGAGGTTGTGGGCCTGCAAAATCTCTGAATATTTTCTTTTAATTTTTGATTGTGGCAAAATGCATGTGGTCGCATAAAATGTACCGTCTTCATTTTTCAGAGTTCAGTTCAGTGGTTGAAGCATATTCACATTGTTGTGTAGCCGATCTCGGGAACACTTTTCCTGTTGCAAAACTGCAACTCTGAACCTATTAAACAGCTCCCTCACTCTCCGGGGCCTCCCCCTGCCCTTCCCACCCGGCCCTGCCTCTGGCAACCATAATATTCCACTGCACGCACATACCGTATGATTCTTTTAACCACAAAGACAGTAAAGTGCCATAAAAATGGGCATACAAATATCTCTTTGAGACCTTGCTTTCAGTTCTTTTGGGTGTAAACCCAATTGCTGGCCAACTTTGGACTGTTGAAAACGACTTCTCAGTGACACATACTTCCCTGTGGCCCAAAGCGAAGGGACTGGAGTCTTGAGAAGCTGGAGTCAGTCTCAGCTACTTGGGAATTGGTGACAAGGCAGTGTGGCCCCTTAGAAACCATGAGGTTGCCACTGGAGGAGGGGCTGCATTTCTCAAAACACTGATAAAGCCCGGGCCTTCCCTGATGGGCAGACTCAGGGATTCACCACAAACCTGGTGCTCTCTCTACACACTCCTTCACAAGTTTTCCGATTTTGTCACACCGTTGTTTAATGAACTTCCGTCATGGGATCCCAGGCTCACAGACTTTTCTGGTTTTATAGGCCTTGTGCAATTCACCCTTGTCTTGCCAGCTCTCGGAGGCAGCTCGCACTGCCTGTCCTTGCTCCAAAGACCACCTGGCATGGCCCTATTTTCTTACTTTTCACAACACCATCTCTCCCCGCAAATTCCCTATCCCTCAGTCCTTGGTCCCCCAAATATCAGTCCTTCACAGCTCCATGCAAAGAGTAACTCCTTCAGGATATAGTCCCTGAGCCCCTAGGAAAGATAATCTTCCAGAGTGTCCTACATGTCCACCTCTCAGACATATGTCCTTTTCGTTTTTTGGACTAGAGATCTCCATGCACCTGTCTCCTGCCTTCTTCTGAGCCGGGATCTCCCCAAGGGCAATGTTAGCGTCTCTATTTGGGAGTTCTCAGTGGTCCCCGGAGCTGCCTCCCACTCCTTCACAGACAGAGTTCCCAGGAACAAAACGAAGCAAAACAAAACAACATGTTGAGCCAAGCTTGGTTTTCTAATTACTCATCACACAGCCAATTAGAAGGGGCCAAGAGGCCAGACCCAGGCTGAAAGTGAAAAGTCGCCCTATCTGGAAAGACAGTTTGGCCAAACTGTAGCTCCTCTTATGTCAGGACACTGATCAGAGAGGCTGCTGAGAGTAGAAAGGAAAGTCAGACCTCGTTGCTGACCTAGAAGTTTATGATGCGCAAGCGGAACAGGACAGGCACGGCGAACGCTTGAGTGGTGTTTACAGAGGGAATGGATACGTGTCTGCTGGCAGGTAGATCAGCCGGGTCTGGCCATCAGAGGGAGACAGCGCCTGGGGCACGCAGAGAAAGAAGGGCTTGTATCCGGGCAAAGATAAGGAATGTAGGTATGTGAGCTGGACCTTGAGTGATGAGTAGATAATGAGAGTGGGCAGAGCCCGAGAGAGGAGAGGACTCAGGGAGCAGTAGTGGAAAGGGAGCTTTGGTAGCTCTTGGAAAAGCAGAAGCCAGATTGCGAGGGGTCAAAGATACATTTAATGGACTTTCCTGAGAAATTCTGTGGTTCTCTATCCTGCGTACCCATCACTTGCGGGCACTTTGTAAAGAATCTTCTAACGGGGTGGGGCCCCATTCCCAAAGATTGTCCATTGACCTAGAAAGGGGGAGGGGTCTAGGCATCCTTATCTTTTTATATTTTAAGTGTATTTTTATTTATTTTATTTTTTTTAAAGATTTTTATTTATTTATTTGACAGAGAGATCACAAGTAGGCAGAGAGGCAGGCAGAGAGAGAGGAGGAAGCAGGCTCCCTGCTGAGCAGAGAACACAATGTGGGACTCAATTCTAGGACCCTGGGATCATGACCTGAGCTGAAGGCAGAGGCTCAACCCACTGAGCCACCCTGGTGCCCTTTAAGTGTATTTTTTTTTAAAGATTTTATTTATTTATTTGCCAGAGAGAGAGAGCGCACAGGCAGGCAGAGTGGCAGCAGAGGCAGAGGGAGAAGCAGGCTCCCTGCTGAGCAAGGAGCCCGATGTGGGACTTGATCCCAGGACACTGGGATCATGACCTGAGCGAAGGCAGCAGCTTAACCACTGAGCCACCCAGGTGCCCCCCTTTACGTGTATTTTTAATTAAACATTTATCCCCACCACAAAAACCCACTCTGTGATTGTATCTGATTATAAAACAGTAAAAATTCAGACAAGTCATAAACATATAGGAAAGAACTTAAAAATCACTTGAAATTTCACTCTTCTGGGTAAGTGCGATAAACTGTTAGGCAGATTTTGGGGGCACGTCTTTATATCCATAAAAACACAATTTCCATCAGTGAGACCATATCATATCTGTTGTTTTCCATTAGGGAGGCTATTTGACCAATGAAATCTTTTTGGGGAAGGGGACACTTTTCCTCATTCCCTCCCCACCATGCTAGTTCCCCCAAATTCTTGCTGATAACAGGGGGTCTCCCTCCATGTGTTCAGGTGATCTCACCTAAACAGGTAGGGGGTGGACCTAATTGCGATTTCTTTTCCAAAAATGGGACATACTGTATCCCCTCCCCACCCCCATACTGTGTTTCTCACTTACAGATCTAACACTCTTTGCTTTGAACAGGTTAATTCTCTATTGCCTTGTTGTCTGGAGTAGTTTGGGTTTTGGCCGATAAAAACAATCTAGCCACCCTTACCCTCTTGCACAGCCCCTTCCCAGGTCAGAGAGCGTTCCTGGTCGGGAAGGTACAGTGTTTCTTCGGTTTGTCTCATTTCTTTAAAAATTACACATTCAATCCTTTGGCGGCTCCATCCATTCTTTAAAATGGAGTTAAAATTTACACTGACACGCACAGATCTCAAGTGTACAGTTCACTGAGTTTTGGCCAATGTATACATTCATCTTGACCAATGTATACATTCATGTATACCCCCCAGACCAGAGCTAGAACATTCGTCTGGCCAGTTCTTGCGTTTCACCCAAATGGAATCCTTGGGTATGTACCTTTTTGTCTCTGTCTTATTTTGCTCAGCATATTAGTTCGGAGATCCAGCCATGATTTTGTGTTGTGTCCGTTGCTTTTTTTTTTTTTTTTCTATTTTTGCACAATAGGATTTCATTGTATAAAAATATCACAGTTTGCTGAATCCACTCTCCTGCTGATGGACATTCCCATTGTTTCCAGTTTGGGGCTATTATGAACAGAGCTCTTGTAAACATTTTTGCGGAGTTGTGGTTTTTCCCATGGGCCCATTCTCGTTTCTCTTGAGTAAATAAAGGGGTGTGGGATTTGCTTGGTCACGTGGTAAACTTAAGTCTGTGTAACTTTATAAGAAACTGCTAAACAGTTTCCCAGCGTGCTTGCGGAATAAGGATTTTTAACTTAAGGTATATAGCCAGTTCCTTTATTAAACGGTTCAACTTACGTTTCTACCGGTGACTCTCCGCCAGCTACAAGCGTTTCTCTCTACTGTTTGTCAGTCTCATGGTGGCCGTGTGAGAACTCGTCAAGGCAGCTTGCAGTCCCCTGGTTGCGAGAGAAGGTGTTCTCCTTTGTAAAAGGCTTCCTAGAAGATGCTAATGAGCAGCCCATGCTGAGAACCATAATCCTGGTGACGAGGAGAGAGATGGAGTCAGGGATGATGGTGTCAGGGAACAGCCTCAAGGTCGAAGCGTGGATGGTTTTCTTTTTTTCTTTTTAAAAGATTTTATTTATTTACTTGACACACAGAGAGAGATCACAAGCAGGCAGAGAGGCAGGTAGAGAGAGAGAAGGGGAAGTAGGCTCCCTCCCCGCTGAGCAGAGAGCCCGATGCGGGGCTCGATCCCAGGACCTTGGGATCATGACCTGAGCCAAAGGCAGAGGCTTAACCCACTGAGCCACCCAGGCGCCCCAACATGGATGGTTTTTATGTAGAGGCTTGCACAGGGATGTTCGTGGATGCTTAAGAGATCAAAGAGAAGTTGGAACAACTTTGCAGAAATGTTGGGGCAGAGCCGAGATGAAGAAGGGAGGGGAAGGGTCAGGAACAGAAAGAACAAGAAATCCAAAATGCTACGTCGCCTGGTACCTTTCTGTGCAGAGACTCAGGCCTGCCGTGTCAGCTGCGCCCGGCCACTGATACTCATTTTTATTTGGATACTGATTAAACTTTCTGAAAGCCTTGTGTGAAGAGATTAACTTTCGCCCATCTGGAAAATTCTTGCATCTGGACCAGCTCCCCCCGAAGTTCCGGATAGCTGAGGTTTCCGGATACATACAAGTCTGGTTATGTTTAAGTAATCCCGGTCTGTCTTCTCCCTTCACTGGACACCTTGGATCAAGAATGGACTCGAGTGGAAGGAAGTGCTTTGTAAGACGACACCGGGTATTACCTGTGGGAGGCCGAATCCGTAGCTGAGGTTCTGAAGCTGGCCTAAGTACAAGAGCTGGAAACCCCTAGGGCATGGTGTTGAGAAAAGTGAGTGTGGTTGGTGTTTGGGAAGAAGGGGGCCTTGGGTACATGTAGCAACTGAATGGTGGCTTATTTGTAACTACCAAATAGTACTGTTAGTGTTGAATCCGGGAGATCTCAGCTAGGCTTCAAAGGAAGAAGCCCATCAGGAGTAGCACTTACCTGCTGAATTTAGCCCGTTAGTAAGGACTATTAGTAAGGACTATTATTAATTCATACAAGAGGGGCTAAGAGAAAGCCCAAAAGGAAATAAAATCCCCCCGCCCCCTCTCCGCACACCCCACCCCCGCACACCTCACCCTCGCCCAGACCTTGGCTAGAGAAATCCTGCGTGAATGGCCGCAGTAGTTTTCCCTTAGAAAGTAAAAATCGAATGTAGATTTTAGCAGCAGGGGGTGCCTTCAAAAATGTGAGACAGTAGCAGAAAATCACGAACACAGACAGTCTTTTGCTTTTGTGTGTGTCTGGGGGTCAGGGTGTGGATTTAGGTGTGGGGACATTATGGAGATAACAGTGTCTGTGGGCAAACCAGGAAAGGACAGAAAACCAAGTGGAAAGCAAAAGGTAGAGACAGATCCGATAACTCCAGTAACTCTTGGTGTCAGAGGCAGAATTCATGTCAAGATCTGGGCCTCGGTGTTTGATATAATAATGTATCCCCTTTCAAGGTGGTTTGGGGACAGAGAATAAAAAAATCTTATAGAATCCCTGGAGTTTTGGAAGAGGCAAAACTAATCCTTATGGAAAAAAAATGAAAGCAGTGTTAGCCTGTAAGAGGGTGGGGGCAGGGATTCGTGGGGAAGGACATGGTGGAATTTTCTCTGGTGATGCTATGGTCTGGATGTTGGTAAGGTTGGTAAGACGTGGCACAGGGGAGGCATTGCTTAAAATTGGTAAATGGTATGCTTAAGATTTGTGTATGTAAATTTTGTGTGTGTGTGTGTGTGTGTGTGTGTGTGTGTATGTGAGTTTCATATTCAATGAAAGAGAAACCCAAACCCCCCCAGATGTGTAATATTTAGTGGAAATTTTTCCCTTTGCTTCCTAATCAACATATTATAAAGAACTATATTTTCTCTTAATTTGGAAAAACACTGTAAATCTGTGACTAGAGGGTTATTAGAGGGTTGAGTTTGGTTAGAAGAAAAGAATCTTTTTAAAAAAATTCTTTATTTTTTAGGGGCGCCTGGGTAGCTCAGTGGGTTAAGCCTCTGCCTTCGGCTCAGGTCATGATCTCAGGGTCCTGGGACGGAGCCCCGTCTCGGGCTCTCTGCTCAGCAGGGAGCCTGCTTCCTCCTCTCTCTCTGCCTGCCTCTCTGCCTACTTGTGATTTCTCTCTCTATGGGTCAAACAAATAAATAGAATCTTTAAAAAAATTATTTTTTATTAACATATAATGTATTATTAGCCCCAGGGGTACAGATCTGTGAATCGCTAGGTTTACACACTTCATAGCACATACCTTCCCCAATGTCCATAACCCCACCACCCTCTCCCTACCCCGCTTCCCCCCGCAAAGAAGGTAAGAATCTTAATTCAATAAGAAAAAAGACTCTTTCTTTCCTCTTAAGTAACTCAAACACTGTAGACGTTCAGTTATTCTTAAAGATTCCTGAAGACTTTTGCAGCTAGTGACGTCAAAGCTGCCTCCTTAACAAATATGAAAAGGGCATGACTTTCCCTTTTAGCCACACTAGAATAGCCAACTCCGACAACTCAGGAGGCAAAGCAAGTAAGAATGAACATCTGCGCCCAAATTACGGGTGTTCATTAGCCAAAACCAGGTGTTGCGTATTTTCACAACTTGATTCAAGGGAACCGTCGATACGTGGCTAAAAGTTTGCAAAACATTTCATTACAAAATATGAGATACTCATGACTTATCACTTCAATTCTGCGACCACACTGAAGATGTCCAGCTGAGAGATCTCCTTAAGCCTACACGATTTAGGGCTACTGTTTGCTCAATACACCCTGTGTTTCCCACAGGCACATGGGAGCTTGAACTTCCTCGCCCTCTTGGAGTTAGGTAGGTAGGGCCATAGGATTCGCTTTGGCAATAAAATGGGAGCTAAAGGGGTGAGCGTCATTTGCAAGAGGAAGACTTAAGCTAGAGTTACAAGATTAAGCAAGTACAAACACAAATCCGGGTTTCAAATAGACAGCTAATAGTTTTCTAACAGCGTGTCTCCTATTTTATCCAGCAGCCCTACTTTAAGCGCCAAGGTGCATTTTATCATGTGCTCTCCACCTCTCTGGCATAACGATCATTAATCCTAAAACAGTGTGTGCTTCATCAGCCTGGGATCCTAAGGGGCAAAGATGAGCAGAGCCCCTGCTAACGTGCGGCGGCCATTAGCGTGTTCAGAAAATAACCTTGTCCTTACGACGGCATACCCGAGCCTGTCCCGCCGTGTCTCATTCTGCAGGGTTAGTGCTCCCGTGGGTAGCCTGTATATTTACTCTCAGTAATTAAATTATGGTTCTGCCTTTCCCTCCTTAAGGTGGACTTAGGCGAAGGCAAGATTTGCTTCTGCTGTGAAGAATTTCAACCAGCCAAATGCACAGACAAAGAAAATGCCTTGAAGCTCTTTCCGGTTCAGCCTTGTAGTGCTGTTCACCTTCTGCTTAAGGTAACGTGAACGGACCCCAGCCCCGTCCGTAGTGCACCCTGGAGCCCTCAGAGAAGGCAGAGCTACTTGAAATATCCTTACTCTGTTAGCTCCTTCACATGATGGGGCTGCTGAAAGCAGGTAGGAGCCAACCCTGGTCAGCGACCCAGAGACAGGAGTGACTCCAGGAAGAAGCACAGATGATTGTGGGACCCTGAAATGATGACGGCTGGTTTGCTTTGTGTTCAAGAATTACAGGATAGCAAAAGACATAAAGGAGCCTGAACCTGTACATACGTGTGTAGGTGCATTGATATACACGTGTATCCGTACAGATGCAGGCACGGTGTAGGTGCACACAGCTGATGCAGCTTTTAGCAAAACCTTACCTTGAATTTTTAAAGAAGGCTTTGCCCCCACTCGGGGCTTGAACCCATGATCCTGAGATTAAGAGTTGCGTGCTCTACCGACTGAGCCAGCCAGACACCCCTGTTTTGGGCAAAACCTTTGAACTGCATGCCCATTTATCCTTGTTCTGATGCTCCTTTGTTGGCTCTGTGGACGCTCATGGGTGTTGGATGCTGGTGAGCCAAGACACAGAGACCTAGGAGAGCTACAGGTTAGGAAATGCAAGGGAAATCCATGCACCTTGCCTCTTGTTTCATGGGCACGACTACAATAATCGAGAGGTTAAAAATAAATGGTACCAGTTGCAGAGAAGGAAAAAATTATCCTTTAGTAGGCAATTGGATCAAAGTTGAGTCTGGACTTACGGCTCGGCTCTAGACTCGTTAGCCCAGTGAGTGACGAGCTCAGCTGGTAAACCCCGAGGTATTAGCTTTTGGATAATCCCTCGCTGAGGGCTTTTTCCAGATCTTTGTTTGGGGTTTGTTTTCTTGTTCAAAGGAGGAATCTCACAACAGCCAGCTCTCTGAATTGTGTAGAATGTAAAAGTGGCCTTCCGTCTTCGGCTTCTGGATTTCTGGTAGCTGAGTCACCCCCAAACTTTCTGTGAGCCAGGACCCCTCTTGGGGAAAGCCTCCCTGGGGAGCCAGGACCGTGGCCACAGAAACTTTTCGAAGTGCCCTTACGGCTATTTTGAGATGTGGGTTTGGAGAAGAGATGCCCTTTTTACACTGTGGCTGGCCTGCCCCCGCCCCCCCACTGTCATCGTTGGGTGCCCAGGGGAGCTCGGCCAGTCGCTCCTGAAATAGAATCAGTGGCTTCCATCAAACAGCAGGCCGCTGCGGTGGGAGCCGATGGGAGTGGGAGGCAGGGGACACCAACTTCAGAGGAGGCACCCCTTGCCCTCCTGGACGGAACATCTCCAGACAACAGCGTGGTGCTGGCAAAAAGAAAATTTGTAATACCAGGGCTTTCTGGGACAGGAAGCCTCTAAGATAAATTTTTAAAATTAAAATATATGACCGCACGAGAGCTGTGTCAATAACCGGTATTTCTTTGGCACTTACCATGAGCCAGACATCAAAGTGCTTGGCATGTGTTTTCCCACCAGAATAGCCTTACTGAGACATCACTGTTATTATTTAAAGAAGTTTTTTCGGGCGCCTGGGTGGCTCAGTGGATTATAGTCTCTGCTTTTGGCTCAGGCTATGATCCCAGGGTCTTTGGATTGAGCCACGCATTGGGCACTTTGCTCAGCAGGGAGCCTGCTTCCCCCCTTTCTCTCCACCTGTCTCTCTGCCTGCTTGTGATCTGCCAAATAAATAAATAAATAAAATCTTTAAAAAAAAAAAAAAAAAGGAGTTTTTCTACTGCCTTCTGGTCGTCAGCTTCCATGTGCTCAGGGGTGTTACTGTTTCCTCATTCTAGAAAGTCCTTTTCGCCCTGTGTGCCTTGAACGCCCTGACCACCACCGTCTGCTTGGTGGCAGCCGCCCTTCGCTACCTCCAGATGTTTGCAGCCAGAAGAGCCTGCATCGTAAGTCCGCACGCGGCGGCGCCATGACCGTGTCCCACGGAGCCGCTTGTCGTGAAGCCTGTTGACTAACCAAGGTGCTCGTTTCATCAGGACGAATCTCAGATATCTGCCGAGGATGTGGAAGAACACGGACGGATCCCAGACCCCGAGGACTTCGTGCCGCCGGTGCCCCCCCCCTCCTATTTCGCCACGTTTTACTCGTGCACACCCCGGATGAACCGCAGGTAGGCTTCCTCTGTGCCCCCGCCCTGGCTGTGCCTGAGGTGCCCTCGGGTTGGAAGACGGAAGGGTTTCCAGTATTCATAACATGAGCTCACTGCTCTCCAGAATGTAGACAGATGGTGTTATTTTTCAGGATTTTCTTTCTCTTTCTCCCTCTTTTTTTTTTTAAGTAGGCTTCCCGCCCAATGTGGGGTTGAACTCAAGACCCTGAGATCAAGCCTCTTGGGTGCTATACCTCTGAGCCAGCCAGGTGCCCCCTTCCCCACCCTGCTCTTTTGTCTGATAAACAGCAGGAAACCAAAGAAAAGTCCCACCTTGACCTAAGGATATACTTTTTCCATTTCAATTAGCTTCCCAGGAAAACTGACACCCAGTGAGACAGCCACTGTCATGTGACTTGATTGAGGGCTGAGGTTGCCCTGGAAACGCGCTGAGGCCAAATCGATGTTCATTATAACACCATCAGCGGGTCCCCAAATCCTGACATTCTTCCCAGCCATTAAGCAGAGATTAATTATTCATGACTTCTCCCTGGTCTAGAAAAAATAGACACCATGCTTATTTGCTTTCTCAAATTCTAGCTCAAAATCTATCGTTTGCTTCTTAAATTTCAGAAATGACTATCCGCAGAGGGAAATGCTACATGCGCTCGTTTTGCTGTTAGGGACTTCTAGAATTGTACCTCTCTAAAGAATGACTTTGTTTATTCATTCAACAAACATTTAATCAGTCCTCTGCCACGTATTAGTCACCCTGCTGGGTTGGTGACCTTCCAGATGACTTAGACCCACTTCCTTCTCCTCTCAGGGGACTCACAGCCTAGGTCGTGACAGATGAGTGTTGCAAGGATCCTAATAATTCTCAAAAAAGAGATTTTGAGTGCCCCGAGGAGGACCACCTAACCCAGGATGGCAAATGGGCTATGGAGGGCTTTGGAGAAAGAATCAGCCAGTCAGGGTTGGCTTCGTGGGTGGAATGATCTTATGCCGAATTTCAAGGATCAGCAAACCTTAAGCTTCCAAAAGAAAATCTTTGAATTCTGTAAGAAAGACTCGTGTCTTTAGCTTGAGATTCAGAGAGCCAGGAATTTCTACTTTTAAGCCCCAAGGTTGATGTGGAGAGTCGTCAGACAAATGTGGTGCCGGCCTTGGGGTTTTTGGAATCGGCTTGCTAGTGCTCAGGGCGGCCACCTGTGGCTTTGAACCAAGTCACCAGCGTGAGCTACCGCCCAGACACTGTTAACATTCTTTTCCAGGAGTGACCCCCCACTTGTTGCTCAGAGTCCTGCCTACACCCCACCTGCACGCCCTCCCCTCCTTGCCCACCTAAGCAAGGCCCGAGAAGGCCACAAAGCTGGAGGGGTGCCCACGGATGCACGGGGAAATTCAGCCTCCCGGTTGTGCAGGGGAGGGTGTATTGGAATTTCGAAGCTGGAGGGTGGCTAGGAAGACTTTCGTTAGTGTCTTAGGAAATGAGGCAGAAATTACAGGGGCCAGAGAGACGTATTTGTGTGCTGACGGACACGCTTGCTCATACCTTAGCCCAGTCTCAGGCTGTGTGCAGAGGGACATGCTGGAAGGCAGTTAAAAAAAATGCCTGTAATTTTGTGGTTGGGAAGAGAAATGCCCTCTTAGAGACGGAGAATTAATTGGCTCTCTGAGATTGGAGGTGAGCCCTTGGTTGACCTAAGAGGAGGCAACAGACAGATTTAATTTCCTGCAGTGGCAGAAAGGGAAAGTGACTCATGCGGTGTAGGAGTCGCGCTGTCCAGGCCGCGTGTCCTGCGGACCGCCCCTCCCCCGCCGGCCCTTCTCTCTTCCGGTTCCCTTCTCGGTCCCTCCATAGTAACACTCAGCAGTGTGGGTATTTCCACACTGATGAATCCCTGGATTCACCCCTCTGAGTCCTGAGACCGCCCCTGGCCAGATCTAGACAAGCTTCTCACCAAGGGCTTTACCATTCAGAACTTTCCGGAAGGAACATGGGGGAGGGTGTTAAAGCAATACATCCCTGCGGGAAAGAAGACACTGCTAGGCCTAAAATATATACTGTATACACTATACTACATACTGTGCGTGGAGGCCTAGATCGTATCTCCAGTGGGCAAACAGCCCCATTTTCTGAAATTCTCCCAATACCAGAGGACGGTCCACTGTTAAAATGGCTACATTTATTCACCTTTCGATACACATTGTAGCAAAGGTATTTTTGCTCTTGACCCACTTTGCTAGATTTTTCCATATCCACTTTATAGACACCCACTGACGCCAGGTGGTGGTTTTCCTTCTTACAAGCCGGCAGGCAAGAATCGTCACGAATGTTTTCTTTAACGTTTCCACAACCCATTACGTGAAGAGTCTTCATGCAATGCAAGCCCCCCATTTCCTGCAAGGTATCACGACCTCTCAGAGAGGTTTATTTATTTACCTTCTATAAATACAACCCCTTCAGGCCTTGGCCCCTGCTTGAGAAAGGACTTCTCAAATTGCCAGAAGCAGAAACCTGGTGGCAGTTTCCGCCCGAAGATGGGTTTCTGCCTCTGGACTTGATTTGTAAGGACAGTCGGGGCTGAGCGCTCCTCCTCCACCACCCCAGGGACACCCCCGCCCCCCGCCCCCATCCTCAGAAATCAGTTGCAGCTGGGATCGGAAAGGAGCGCCTCCCACCTGTTCCGTGACTGGGGCTCTGGTCGGACCGTGGGGCCCTAACGTGTTACGGAACACGGAGTATGAGGGCAAACTGAACACAGGCATCTGTTCCTCGGTGGTGGACGTAGTAAACTCCTTCCCTTTCCTCGTGAGGTTCAAAACCCAAAGTCAGGGGGAGCCAGGCTCTGCTGGAGGGTGACTGCGTGCCCAGGGCGCCTCTGCCCCGCAGCCCTCACCGCCAGCCCGGGACGCAAGGGAGGACCACTCTTGCGTCGTATTAGTTGCTATATCCCTCTCAGGAGTTCTCAAAGCCCGGTTGTCCCCTTAGCAGAACTCATTTCGTGTGCTCTGTGTGGGTTTCCTGTCCGTACTCAGTGCTCACGGGCGTGAACCAGTGAAGGCTTCCTGGAGAGTTTCGGGTGAGCTTGAAGGAGCCCAGGCTCTGGGGTCTCTTGCCAGGGTGACACTGGGCCCGGCAATGGGGTTGGGGGGTTCTCTTACCATCTCTGAAGCCCAGCTTCCTTATTCATCACATGGCCGCTTAGCTGATTTTTAGGAGATAAAAATCTCTTCTTACCTGTCTGTACCCCACCACTGGCAATTAGAGCAGAATTTCTGGAGGTGAGGCCTGGGCCTCCCATAGTCTGCAAACCTCCCCAAGTGGTTTCCCGGGGTGATTCTACTCCCTAGCTAGGGTTAGGGGCCATAAGGATCAGGAAAACACCTGTCAGGACACAGTGCACCGATTTCACCCTATAGATCCCTACGTACCAAACAGATGTGAATAAGAACTGCTTCATAGGAAAGGAACATTCCTTTTCTTTTCTAGAAGCATCTTCTGTCACACGGAGGCTTTCTTGGTCATCACAGTAACCACCATAAGAATCATTGGGGTCGATTTAAAGAAAATGTGTCCCCTGCCCCCGCTTCTTACAGGGATTCCATGCTCATTTAGGATCTAAAACGGAAGTCTGTTCCTCTGACCTCCTGGTCCCAAGCAAACCCTCTCTTCTCTGAGAACATAGCCATTGGGTGGGGAATATCAAAGACCACCAGAGCTGACAGAGCAGCAGACACAGCTGGGGGTGTTCCTGGGGAGGACACAGCAGCGGGGAAAGGTGGGGAACTGGCTCAAGGGGGGAAGCCAGGGGATTTGTGAGCACTGGAAAGATGGCTCATGGGGTCCTGCTAATTCAGGACGGAAGCCTGGCTCTCTGGAGAGGACGGAAGGAGTCCCCAGGGCTCACTGAGTTTTATTGCAAGGAAAAAAGAACATCACATCTTTTTCAACTTGTTTTCCTCCACCAGTGGCATTTTTATAAATGGGCTCAGGGATAAAACGAAACAGCCACAGTTCGTCAGAGTGCCTTTCTGAATGTGCAGCGGGCCGGGGCCGTTTCGCCCGTCTCCTTCAGCTCGTGACCATTTTCATCGTTCGAGAACGGACACGAAACTTCTGCTATTACCCTTTCTTTTCATTTTCCAATGCTCCATGGCCTGAGCACAGGTTTTCTGGTTTTCCTTGTACCTTTTTAAAATGGGATATAAAACTGACCTAGAACATTCTACTAGCTTCAGGGGTACAGCCTAATGATTCCATATTAGTGCATATTGTGGAGCGATGGCCCCCGTCAGTCTGGTGAGCATCCGTCCCCGCACATCGTTGTGGGATTGTTTTTCTTGTGACCAAAACTTTGAGGGTTTACTATCTTAGCAACTTTCAAGTAGGGAATACGGTATTATCAACTGTGGTCACCGTGCTGTCTCTTACATCCCCTGGGACTGACTTATTTTATAACTGGAAGTGTGGCCAAAAGCAACAAGTTTCTGTGTATTTTAAATCGCTGTTTCATAATTGAGGCTCTTTATTATCTAGGCTGTGTGGGGTGTGTGTGTGTGTGTGTGTTTAGCTTTCTAGGAACACAGGCAGAATATCTTGAGGTTTATTTAGTTATTTGCTATGGAGGGCCTCTCACTCACAGGACAAAAGCCCCCGTGCCTGGCTTGAAGCCGGTGCTCAACCAATGTTTGCTTGACTGACTACAGTTAGGAAGGGTCACTCTCCTTCATCCTGCTTTGTCTCTGAGCTGTGATGTCGTTCACTTTCCTGGAGAAAAAGTAATTCAGCCCTTGAAATATTTATTAACAAATAGGGAGTTTTTACCATGAATCAGACCCAGGTAAATCCAGGCCCTAGGTAAACCCAGGCAAGAAATCTTGTACTAATGTAAGAAATAATCGTGTTGCCCTGAGTCCCTAGTTTTGTTTTTCCTTCCATCGAGGTGAAGTTCACATAGCATGAGTGGAACCGTCTGGAAGTCTACTGTTAAGTGGCATCTGGTACAATCATGGTATTATGTAACCCCGCCCCCATCTGCCTCCGCAGCGTGTTCATCCCCTCCAGAGAGACCCGTACCCACTCAGCAGTCACCCCCCCATTCCCCTTCCCCCAGCCACCACCCATCTGCTTTGTCTGTGGATTATTGCTTGCTTTCTGGCTAGTGGCTTTAAAAGCAACGATGACATTGCATTTTATAGGTCGTCACTTGCTTAAGAAACTCTGGACTTTCCCTCAGCTGAGATTATTCCCCCCGATTCTGGGCCAGGAGACGGTCATGCAGGGGTGAGGGGTCAGGGGTCTTCTGCTCGGTCTGCCGAGAGCCGTCCCGAGGCAAAGGCCGTCATCACGCAGAAGCAAGCACCGTCAGACCCGCGGTCTGTAGACCTGCTTCCTGATGCCAAGATGCTTTCCCTAGGATGGTCGGTCCTGATGTCATCCCCCTCCCCCATATCTACGGAGCACGAATCAAAGGTGTGGAAGTGTTCTGTCCCCTGGACCCCCCGCCTCCATACGAAGCTGTGGTGAGCCAGATGGACCAGGAGCAGGTACAGTCCATGTGCTGACCGCTGGTGGGAAGCACAGCCCGGCACGTGGAGAACCCTGGGACACGGGTCCTGAATGTGGTTTTAAGTCCAGCAGAGTCCAGGTGGGAGATGAGCTGAATACCCACAGATAGCCCTTTTCTCCTGTGATGTAGGGGTCTTCAATCCACGTGCCAGGAGGATCGGAAGGTGCCGCAAGCCCCTTGGAACCGATCTGCATGCCACTGACTCAAGGTAATAAATACACGATTCCTGCCCAAACGCAGGATTCCTTAGAGTAACACATCATGAAACAATGACCTATATATATATATATTTTTTTTTAATTTTATTTATTTATTTGATAGACAGATCACAAGTAGGCAGAGAGGCATGTTGGCTGCTGGGGGGTGGGGGTGGGGAAGCAGGCTCCCTGTTGAGCAGCGAGCCCGATGTGGGGCTCGATCCCAGGACCCTGAGATCATGACCTGAGCCAAAGGCAGAGGCTTTAACCCACTGAGCTACCCAGGCACCCCAATGACCAATATATTTTATGTGGAATTTGAGAAACAGGACAGAGGATCACAGGGGAAGAGGGGAGAAAATGAATCAGGATGAAACCACAGAGGGAGACAAACCATAGGAGAGTCTTAATCTCGGGAAACACACTGAGGGTTGCTGGAGGGGAGGGTGTCTGCGGGACGGACACTGGGGAGGGCACGTGCTATGGTGAGTGCTGTGTGTTGTGTAGGACTGGTGGATCACAGATCTGTACCCCTGAAACAAATAATACATTATATGTTAATAGTTTTTTAAAAATGCAAAAATAAATAAACTGGTGAAAAACTTTTTTAAAAAACTCCTGTAACAAGTCATCAAATATTCTGCAGAATATACAATAAGTATCACAGGAAATGAGAAGAAATTCCTACGAGACAAGAGAAAGCAAAAATTTAGAGTCTCAAACTTGCCTAAAACTGCACCTGCCCTGAGGTGATTTGCTAATAGTAAAACCCTAAGGCCTTGAGGGTTTTTTTTCCCCTTCATGTGTTTTCATCAGTCTTATTATGGAATAATTTAAATACAATCACACTCACTGAAAACAAAATAATAATGACCTATATATTTTGTTGGAGGTCAGATATCTTGAAGCCACTGGTTCAAATTACATCCTTCTTTGGGTGCCTGGATGGCTCAGTGGGTTAAGTGTCTGCCTTTAGCTCAGGTCATGATCTCAGTGTCCCATCCAGCCCCAAATCGGGCTCCTTGCCGAGTGGGGAGTCTGCTCATCTCTCTCCCTCTGCCCCTCCCCCACTCACGCTCTCTCAAATAAGTAAATTTTTAAGATCTTAAAAAAAATTGCATCCTTCTTTCCAGTTTTAAAAATACTGTCAACAATTGGTGAGTAGGAGATACTGTGTGAACAGAAATAAAGATAGGCTCAGAATCTTCGATGAGTCCCCAGACTTGTCTCAGGGACCTGTGAAATGGATTAGAGAGTTTAATTTGGCATTCCCGTGTTTTCCCACCTAAGATTTCTTCCTCCTGTTAAAATAGGAAGGGCTCTTCTAAAAGGAAAAATGAGTTTTGTCTATGGCAGGATGATTTGCTATGAGACTGTGCTGTCATTTATAACCTCGGGTCTGGGTCATGCCGCCTTCATGCCTAGTGAATGCTGATTTTCCGTCCTGCCTCAAAAGACAAGAGTCAGTTTACAGCTATCCTTGTCATTTAAGGGAGCATGATTGCAACTCTCTATCTTTGGAGAGGTTTTTAAATGGCCCAGAGAGCTGTGCACCAGCACGAAATGGCAGGGGTGAAAAATAATGGATCGACTCTCTCTAGCTAGTTTCGGTGGGGGTGATTTTTCAGCAGCACTGTTTGGAATGAGTTTCTCTTCTGTTCACCTTCCGTCTTAGACAAAGGCAGCAGTGCTCTCTTCCGTAAGGACGGTTGTGATTCTCCCATTTCTTAAGAAAGTTGCCCAGACCACAGTCAGGCTCACCAAGGCTCTGATGTGCTTGTCCTAAGCAGAAGTCATCCATTTCTTGAATGGTTCTCCCCATCCACAGGGTGGTCACAGGCTCTTTGCCTTGGCCGCCATGCCTTTCACATCCCCGCCTGCACCCTGGGCTGTGCAGACGCCTTCACAGCCTGCCTTCATGGTCTGCAGCCCTGGAAGTCCCCTGACCCGGGCAAGTGTTCCTCCCACCCTGCCCAGGCTCACCTTGCATTGCCAGAAACTGGAAAGTGGCGAGGAGCTTTCTGGCACCACACCAGGAGGGTTCCCTGGAGAAGATTCTAAGCCTTTTGCAGGAAAAAAAAAACAAAAAAAAACAAAAACCAACAACCCACAAAACACCTGACATTTTGGCAGGGCTTCTTGACTTTACTTGTGGACTTACAATTTTTTGTTGGCTTGTTTTAGGTGTGGAGGGGTGGTTTGGAGAGGCAGCATTTCCCACAATGCTGGGAAATAAAAACTCACCTGGCCAACAGCCCAAGCAAATGTGGTTAACTGTGTCCTCTTGCCCCTGAATGTTCGGGCTCACAGCTTCCTGCCCAACCTTGTGAAGGCAGCAAATGGTGAAAAAATTTATGTTTCTCTTCTTAAAAAAAAAAAAAAAAAAATCAGGTGAGGACATTCCTAACACACCTGGAGAAGAAAGCACATCCATCTCAACTCCCGATGCAAACCAGCTGCCTCCCACGAGAAGCCGGACAGTCTTCCCAGCCCTGAGGACGAGATCAAGGAGCGACCCTGTGCTCCATCATTCCGCAGAGAGAGGTATGTCCCTCCCCAAGCTCCTTGCTCAGCGCTGTGCGTGTTGGCCCAAAAGTGCCCATCGAAAGTGGGTGGCTCTGGCCGCCCACTACCCTGCAGCTTGAGAGATGTCTCGAGAGAGGTTAAGAGGTCTTGGGAAAATAAGATATTCTCCATGCACATTAGGAATATTCACCAGTCCCATTGTTGAAGGCTGGTAGAGTTTTTTCTTTTTATTGTCATCAAAAGCATTTAGTTGCACACAGAAGTGTTCTAGGTACAACATGAAGAAAAGGCAAATGTTCTGACTTCTGGGTGCTTGCGGTCCTATGGAAATAAGTGTTCTCAAGGAAAAAGTTAAAGGCGTGTATTTTTTTTACCCCCTCTCTTATGACCTAAGTTATGTTTTTTTTTTTCAACTGTGTATAGGTTGTTGAGTTATTTAAATCTGACCTGTTTTAAGAAGTTTAGCTAGAGTGAAAGTCACACTCGCATTCTCTCCCTTTCTGTGTGGAGTCTGTTAGATGTCGTTTGAATAATTTTAAATTTAAAAAATCTTAAAGACTTAAAATAACCCTGAGTGCTTTCTCTGAATGTGGGATACCTGAACATCTCTAAATAGCTCTTCATTGCGGAAAACTGTAAAAGTAAAATGAAGGAAAGAAAGGGAGAAAATGAAGACCTTGAATCCCGCCAGCACAGGCTTCTTCCGGTGACCTCCTCTAACAAGTGCCTCTGCCCTGCTCTGTGCAAATACGACTTTGCATGCTCTCTTTGCTCTCTCTGGGGCCGCATGTCGCACCCTTGCAGTCTTGGTTTTGTCCCTCTGACGGCTTGTGTTGTTCGCTGCAGCTCTGGACTGACCGTGCGGGGAGCCAGAGAGAACACTCCTGTCTTCTGAGCGGGAGGAGTCCTGCCGCCTAGGACTGAGCACCTCTGCAAACCCACAGGCCAGCAACCCGGCCCCTCAGCTCCCCAGGCCCGTTTCACGGCAGGTCTCTACCCGACCTGGCAAGCTGAGGGCTCGAGCGGGCCACATGCCTGCTTCAACAGGAGCTTGGCTCTCTGCACAGCTTAGTGAGGTCCTTCCAGATCTGGGGTGCTGCAGGAGAAGGAGACACGTGTTTACCTGCTGGAGTCCTCAGCTGTAGAAGGACCGGATTGCCTTCCCGTGACGGAGTATAGTCCCTGACTGTCCTCACACAGGAGTGTCCACAGGGAGTGTTCCTGGAAAACTCCGGCTCTCTGGGACATGCACGTGGCAGGCTGGAGGATGGCCGCTAACCCCGGTTTAGAGCGCCTCTGTTTCTCCAGAGGAAAAGAAGTGCTCCCCTTCCTCTACCTACCTTCCTACCCCCCACTTCCTCTCTCCCTTGAATATCAAACTCCTGCTTGTCAGGTCTTCCCAGACCGAAACCTCCAGGGTTCTGTACACTGAAGGCTGCTGGCTGGCTTATGAACATGTGGAGACTGGGCCTGCCTTCCCCTTTGCCCACCCGATGGCACAGTCAACGTTCTGCTGGTCCTTAAACCTCCTGATGTAGGTCGTTGTGGACATTAGAGCCCCTGGCGGTGAATTTCCGAGGCCGCTGCTGACTTCTGGAATGACGGGTTGATTTCCCTGCACCTAGATTTTTCTTTCTGTGAATAGTCAGCCCTAGAGCTGCCTCCCAGCCCCGGTGTGAGCGTGGATAAGTCAGCACCATGCCCTGAGGATGTTTAGGACAAAGGTACAGTCAGAGGGAGCGGAACACTCGCTTCTCACAGTCTCGTCTCTCCTCAGCCTCTCCCAAGAGGCTCCTTCCTGCCTCCTCTTCCCTTGGAGCCTCTTCTCATCAGGTCACCCGTCTTTCCTCTGCTCGTCCGCCCACCTCCCCACATTGGTCATCACCCCCCAGCACGGTTGCTCCATTCTGGATGCCCTCCCCTGTCATCTGTCGCTCCCGTGGTGATTGTGTTCTCTGTGGCACCATGAAATGTTCTGGGGACGCATCCTGTTGGACCTTCAGGGAATGAGCTTATGTCATTTTTTTTTTTTTTTTTTTTTTTTGTTTCCCCCCTTTTCTTTCTGCAAGATGAAAAGCAAGTTGTGCATGGTCACTGGTGTTTGCAACATGCTTTCCACGCCGAGTTTAGTGGCCCGTGCTGTGGCCCCTGCTGTGGCCCGTGCTGCCTCGAGTCGGGCGCGAGCTCACAGGGGTGAGGCCAACGGGCGCGTATTGTTTGTCTCCGCCCACAGCTGCCCCCGTGCTCAGCTGCGAAGCCGCGACGCAGACCGAGGGCAGACCGGACCTGGCCGCGGTGACCATGAGGCGAGGTCTGCGGTGCAGAGCTGCGCGATGCCGGCCCCGGTCCCTGATAGATTACAAGTCCTACATGGACACCAAGCTCCTGGTGGCGAGGTTCCTGGAGCAGTCGTCCTGCAGTATGACCCCCGACATCCACGAGCTGGTGGAGAACATTAAATCCGTCCTCAAGTCCGACGAGGAGCACATGGAGGAGGCCATCACGAGCGCCAGCTTCCTGGAGCAGGTAGTGTTATTACTGACCTCCGCCGGAGTCCGGGAGCTTGTTTCCTAGCAGCTGCAACAGCTTCTCCGATTTCCTGTCCAGGGCGCCCTAAGTTCAAGGTCAGGGTATCAAGGAAATTGGGGGGAGGAGGTCTGGGGAAGGAGAGAGAGGAACCCGGAGCATTTCTTTTCAGGCCTGATGACTTTTCCAGAAGCTTCCAGGCCCAGAGAGAGAAACCAGTTTCCTGGAATGTGGAACAGGCCTGGGATAAGAAAGCGGTGTCGCTCGGGAACAAAAGGGGTCTGGGCCGCGTAGGGCCCCATCAGCACTCTGTTTGCCAAGTCGGGTTTCCCTTGACAGGGTGTCCTGTCTGGCAATGATGGACAGACATGAATTTTCAGATCCCCATGAAATGATGGCAAGACACCTAGATCGATAGGACTTAAAGGAATAAATTATCTTTTCTCCATAGATTATAGATGAAAAAGCACAATTCCTTCACCTGAAGTCACCCAGGGGAAAGATAAAATCAGGCGTGTAACATAATCCTTTTGGTCATCAGTTTTCTCATTTATATTTATTTATTTTTTAAAAAGATTTTATTTATTTATTAGGAAGAGAGAGAGAGAGTGAGGGAGAGAGCACAAGCAGACGGAAGGGCAGAGGGAGAGGGAGAAGCAGACTCCCTGCTGAGCAGGGAGCCCCTGGGCTTGATCCCAGGACCCTGAGAAAAACCCTTTAAGAAACCGTTCCCGGGGGCGCCTGGGTGGCTCAGTCAGCGAAGCGACCGACTCTTGATTTCAGCTCTGGTCATAATCCCAGCATCCTGGGATCAAGCCGTTTGCTTCATTGCCCCTTGACTGTGGGGTGGCTGTTGTGACCTCAGAGCACAGCGGCTCGAAAGTGTTTCCTGGCCGTGTCTGGGTGCAGGAACCCGTACACTGGGCTGCGGGGTCCGAGGCGAGTTAAGGCAGACGTGCTGGCGTCTGCTGACAGAAGCCAGAAGCCAGAAGTTTCTCTCCCAGCCCCTCAGGGGACCTGGGAGAGCAGTCTGATTACTCTCATGAAGACGTACATGAACCTCAGACCCTCTTCCTGTCCGCTTTCAAACAGCGGTCATGATGCCAGTGGTCTTGGGTCACGCCATAGTTGGTATCCGTGTAGGGGAGACATGTACCTCCTCCTAACCCTGGTCTGTGCCAGAAGTCATTCCCTGCTTCCTCCCCTCCGCCTGGCCCTGTCAGCCCAACGCACAGAGCACGTATTTGGAGTCCCTTGTCCACGGCTGCCAAGCTCTAGTGAGGTGAGAGTCAGAGCGTCTGCCGAGCCGTCAGTCTGCATCTTCTGCTCCGTCTGCCCTGGAAAGTAGCTTTGGGGAAAATGAATGAGTACTTACAACTCACCACACGCTCTCACTACAGATGTTTGCTGGGTCTTTGTGGCGAGTCTGGATAGAATTTCAGGTGCTGGGATTGTTGCAATGGACCCTGGGCCATCAGCTGCGACCTCCCAGGAGCCCCAGCGGCGAGGCTTCCTGGTGCCACACCAGCCCCAGACAGAAAGAGGGAGGGACAAGCAGAAGGAGAGCTTTTATTCCCCACTCGACCCCGCTTTGTACATGTTCACTTTTCCTAGTAGGACTGGAATGGGTTTTAGATCCATCTTGATGTTTATCCCTACCAAAGCCTCTTGCCCTAACTTACATGTCACAGCGATGGACATCTATGAATGTTGGAATTTTATTTTGGACCAGGAAACAAGGACAGGGCTTTGAAGACACATATAGGGACAGTGTGTCAGCAAAATTTAATGTCCCATCTTTTGGAGAGATTAACCTCCCAAGGACATCAAAATCTCAGACAGGTACAAGCTAAACAAAACTTCAGCCTAGTGGTTTTTCTGTGATGTTAGGTGGCCACGAAACACCTGGGATTTTTCTCAAGGTGCTAACCATATTATAGGTCTTATAGCATGACTGTGCAAATTCTGGAAATTGTACATACTTCCTCAGTCCCAGCTGGACGAGGGGTTTCCCATATGGTTGCCATTTTACAAAGTAAGTGATAATATTACATATTTCAAGTTACATGTATGCTACATTGTAAAATAGATCTAGCTTCGAACCATTCTTAAGCGTTTTTTGTTTTTTTTTTTTTTACAAATAAACTGGCCACAGTGTTATGTTGTTTGTTACGTTTTGTTATCGAAGGGTTAGCAGATGAGTTGGCGGCATCACCGGTTTGGGGTGACATTTTATAAACTCATTAGCTGGCCAGAATGCCAGACAGGTGGTTATCAACCTTTCTAGAACATTGGGAGCACCTGCGTTCTTGTTAGAAATACAGAGGTTCCAGCCCTGCCTGTCACAGTGGCTACGGGGGAGGCGGGATCCGGGGTACCAGCCCCCTCTCCTCCCCTCGAGAAGTGGGCAGGGCCTGGCACAACCCCTGTCTCGGACCCCAGGGAAACTGGGTAAAAATGGCGAGAAGACTGTGACAGATAAAGCAAGAATCTGCCACGGGCGAATCAGGGGAGTGACGTGAGGCAGGTCGGCAGCTGAAACAATAGAAAATTTGGGAAACATTTTAGGAACGTTAGGAAAGAGGCCATCTGTGGAAATTACCTCTGGAACTTCTAGCGTGTTCCACTTTGGGAAAACTCCCTACTTCTTTCCCAAAGCAATGACGCTAGGCAGGGCGTGGGTGGGCGAGGAGGCAGGCGGGGGGCCACCTCGGGTGCAGCCTAACGCCTCTCCACCCTCTTACTGTCCCCAAGATAATGGCCCCGCTGCAGCCCAGCACTTCCGGGGCCCACGCGCTGCCCCCGCCCAGACGGCCTGGCTTCCTGCACCTGCGGAGCTGCGGGGACCTGAGCACCTGCGTCCCGGCGGGGAGGCCCCGAGCCGAGAGGAGGCTCCAGCGAGCAGAGGCCGAGCGGCCCCACAGCCTCATCGGCGTCATCAGGGAGACCGTCCTGTGAACCTGTGGGGTCCCCCCTGCCCCCCGCAGCGCCTCCCAACCCCCTCCACCCTGGCGTTGGCCGGGGAGGGGGCAGGACGGCAGATGGACTGGAAGGTGGTGGAATGACCCCCCCCCTGACCTTGGAGCGCCTGCTGGAAGGGGCGTGACCTCTGGGCGCTCCGCAGAAGGGGGCCAGGCCCCCCGGAGGACAGGTGTTCCCACTGTCCAGCTCCTCACTCTGCTGACTGAGAACATTCAGGGGTGGACAAACGGGTTCTTCCAGGCCCATTTCGCTTTCGGAGGCCTGATCTGGAGGCCCCGGAGGCAGCTCCCTACAGCGTCTGCCAGGTCACGTGGGCCGAAACTGGGCTGACGAGTCTTTGCCCACCTCCTCCCCCTGCTCCCCGAGCACCCCCCACCCCCCAAAGACAGGGCTGCTGGCTCCCACAGCCTTCCACTGCTGGGCCAGGGGGTCACGGGCACAGAAGCAGGACAGTTAACCCTGGTGTTCTGCACGTGTCAAGCTTCGTTTTAGGTCGTCCCCACATCGCTCAGTGACAAATGGTAAGGAAAGACGTTTAGGGAGAGGCTCTTGCTGATTCCATGTATTCGTGCTTGCAAAACTCGAGATGGTGAAGGCCCAACCGAGAATAAAAACATGTACTTTGGACCTCTGGGCTCCGTGTACAACATTTGTATGGGCGTAGGTGGCCAGGCCTTCCCTTCCGAGCACTCGGGGCAGCGGTGGGCAGCCTCTCAGGTCCCCGCAGGTCCCCGAACCAGTTTAAGCAACAAGGCGCCTTCCCCTTCAGCTGGCGGCACTTGGCTGAGCAGCTTCCCAGAGCTGCTTTCTAGCCGGGATTACGGACTGGGGAGTCGTGCCAAGAAGAAAGAGGACAGTTACGAACGGCTTCTTTGAGGAGGTGAGGTTTGAGCTGGGCTGGACTTCTGAGGGTCAGGGAAGGGTGTTCCAGGGGGAGGGAACAGCCAATGCAGGAACACTAGAGGACCGTGGGACTTGAGAGCGAAGGGAGAGGTAGGGAGAGCTTCAGGCTGGATTTTTTGCTAACAGTAAGGTGCCCCAGAAGAGTTTTTCACAGGGCGTAACAGCTTTAGTTTACGTTTCAAGAGAGCTGCTGGAGACTAGCTGTGGTTGGGGTAGGAGGCTGTGAGCTGAGGGGCTGCCAGCCTTGCTGGGCGGGCCAGTGGTGGAGCTACTGTGAGCGGCTACCCACACTCTCCGTTCACCACCCAGCGGCCTCAGAGGTGGGCCTCTTACTGTCCCCATTTTACAGATGAGGAAGATGAGGTTCAGGACCTTGCCCCAGGTCGCTCCGAAGTTCAGTGGCGCAGAAGCCAGGCACACGCCAGCAGCCCATCTCCAGAACCTTCCAGGCAGCCGCGGTTTGGTGTTTCTGTGTCCCTGACAGAGTGCTGGGTAAGGCTTGGAGTGCGGCTCATGGGGCCCCAGGTGGGCTGCCGCAAGCCAGCGGGCCAGGCCGGGGGCGGCATTGCAGAGGGGTCTGGGGACTGAGTAACCAAGAGGGGAAGCGTGTGTGGAGGTGCTCTGGGGGGAGGGGAGCCGCAGCGGCTGGGGAGGCAGACCTGGAAGCCAGGGAGAGCTGTGTGTAGGGGGAGACGGCCCTGCTGTGCTGGGGTCCCTGTGTTTGTGGAGGAGGGGGATGCAGCTCCCCAGGGCAGTTTCTCCCTTCTGTCCGCCCACCCCCAGACCCTGAATTCTCTGCCAGTGAGCTACCTCTTGATTCCTCTAGAAGCCCTAGCTGTCAGCACCAGAGCTGCCCTCTGGGGCTTGGCTCCCTTTGCTGGGGTCTCCAGTGTGTTACAAGCCCCGCCTCTCACAGGCTCTCTGACCACTATACGCGGCCCACGGAACCTGGTCCGGGTGCTCTCCAGCGGGCTGCGTGGCTGCCCGAGCCTGTGTCTCCAGGCGAGGCTGGGAGAGGCCAGGCCTTTCTCACCTCTCGAGGTTTATGCTTTGTCCCACACCCAGACGGCACTGTTTTTAGATGCATCCCCCCATCTCCTCTCCTGAAGTCTGCACCCCTGCCTCCAACCGCTGTCGCGGGGAAGGTAGGTGGGCGCCCCCAGGCTGATGGCATCTGCTTCTAGCCTTGGAGAAACAGTCACAGGGATGGTCTGGGCCATTCTGAGGAAAGGGAATTTGCCAGCAACAACCAGACCAGGAAAGGGGTGCGTGAAACTGCGGGCATCGCTGGATACCTGGCAGGAGGCAGTGGGGACCTGTCTCTGCTTTGAAGAGTTGATCTGGCCCCCTGGGGGCTGTCCCATGTATTTGTGAGATCTGAAGGTATTGGGGAAGTCAGAAAACTGACTTCTGTCTTGCTTCTCGGACTTAAAGGAATATTACAGTAAAATATATATATAATTGCAATGTAATTAGAATACAATGTTTTATATGTATTTTCCCTGGGAGGGAATTCGAGGTTCTACAATTCATGTCCCAGCTTGTGTGTCCGCATGTGGTATACTTAGACAAACCTCAGCATTACAGTGCGATGATCACGGGTGTCCATACCTGACTATTCACAGGGAGGGCAGTCCGCTGGCATTCGGAGTCCCTTAAGGATCCACAGTCCAGAGGCGGTGATAAAGCATCCCAAATGCAGTTACCAGAATTACATCAGAAGTTTGATTAATTAGCATGAGTAGCTTTCGAAACAAGGTTTCGCTAACGAAGGTCAAGATCTCTCCAGCTGGGCAGAGAGGCCTCATAGAGTGAGGAGCGAGAATCCGGCCCCAACTCATACCACGGTTATGGGGTCAGGACACAGGCTGCGCCTTCCTAATGTTGTCACTGGGACCCTTTCACACAAGCTGTGTGTCTAAGTCTCTGAGGCCCGAGTGGGACGTCCCAAGCTTCTGGACTGTTTTGGGCAGACGTGCCCGTGAGTGTGTCTCTGGCTGGCAGAATTCCTTCAAGCCCTGCTTGCTTTGGGACGCCCTCCCCAGTGGCGAGCTCTGGGAGAGGGGTGCATGAGGCTGCCCATATTTATCAAAAGAAGCGGACGTTTGCGGGGCAGCGAGACTGGTGAGGTCTGGTCGCTCCACAGCCTCACTTGGCAGCCGACAAAGCTGGGGCTCGGGCTCAGGGCTGAGGGCAGAGCGGCCGCGGGCGACCAGCACGTCGGGCTCCTGCATGGGGCTGTTGGTGCAGGTCAGAGCTGCTCACACTTTCTGGGACAAAGGACTGTGTTTCCCCCAACTCCAGTCCTTCATGGACCAAAAGCTTTTGGAAATTAGAATAAACTGACTAAAAATGGTGTCGGTTAAGACAGTTACAAAAAGACGAATCAAGCAACAGAAACTTTCTCTTTCCTGGTTCTGAAGGCTGGGAAGTCCAAGATCAAGGTGCCGGCAGACTCGGCGTCTCGGGAGAACGTCTGCCTTCCTGGCTTGCAGGTGGTCCTTCTTGCTGGGTCTCAGGGAGCGGGGAGAGAGGGAGCGCTGGTCTCCTCCTCCGCTTCGAGGGACACTAATCCCATCATGGGAGCCCCCACCCTCATGACCTCCCCTAAACCAAAGTCTCCACCTCCAAACAGCCTGGTGCTGGGGCTTCGCGCTTCAGTGTACAGATTTTGAGGGACACAAACATTCCGTCCATCGCACTGATGTACCAGGAAAATGAAATAATAGTAATAAAAGACATACAAAATGCAAACCCTCCTCACCTTAAATAGGTTTTATTTTTAGAGCCGTTTGAGGTCCCCAGCACACTTGAACAGCAAGTGCAGAGGCTCCTCGTACAGCCCCCAACCAGCTCCTCCACCAGCTTCCCACACCAGAGCCCCAGAGCCGCTCTTGTCAGGCACTGGGAGCAGAGAACATCCTCCGCCCGGGTGTGTGGTGTGTGTCGGGGTTCCTGTTCTAGCCCCAGCTTCCCAGTGTGCCGGGTCCTGGGGATGCCGAAGCAGCCTGGGAGGAGGAAGACAGGCAGACGCCTTTCCCTCTGCTCCCGCGTGTCTCTGAGGATGCCCGAGAGCGGAGAGTGCTTTGGCAGGTCCTTCAGGGTGAGGGAGAACTGGCAGAGGAGACAGGTGGCTGGTCTGTACCCAGCAGCTGGGGAAACAGAACAGAGGGGCGCACTCCCCTTACCCCATCTCGGCCCAGCAGAAGGGCTCAGAAGAGAAATAAGCAGAGCAGTGCGGGAGGGGCCTGGACCAGCGCATCTTTGTTTACACGGTTTTTCTGCCTGGAGTGGCTGCCGTGGAAGCCAAGTCTGGGGCTAAAGAGCACCATGTTTCTTCCATTTCTCTCTGGCTGCAGGAGCCTTCCTCCTCACACTCGTTCAGCAGGTGCTGACTGAGTTACAGAGGATGGGCAGCAGGCCGGGGGTGGGGGACAAAGACCGCTGAGCGGGGAGAGGGGCCAAGCCAAAAAGGTATAAGAATGATAAATGCAAGGCGTGGGCGCCTGGGTGGCTCAGTGGGTTAAGCCGCTGCCTTCGGCTCAGGTCATGATTTCAGGGTCCTGGGATCGAGCCCCGCATCGGGCTCTCTGCTCAGCGGGGAGCCTGCTTCCTCCTCTCTCTCTGCCTGCCTCTCTGCCTACTTGTGATTTCTCTCTGTCAAATAAATAAATAAAATCTTTAAAAAAATAAAAACTAAAATAAAAAAATAAATGCCAGGCGACATTTCTCTTGGCTGCTGCTGAGCTGCTTCCCTGGCCCCAGGGGGGCAGGAGGTGCTGGACCCTCTTTGGGTCAGCTTGGAAGACCAAAGGTCCTGGGCCTGAATCTTCAGGATGTTTGAAGGGATCCTTCCTGCTCAATTATGAAACAGGTCCAGGCAGGGATGCCTCAGGGTGAAGCTCTGTAGACTTGGGCTGGCGGCAGCACCTGATAAGGCTGGTAAGGAAGGTTTTATTACCGCGGAGCTGCAGTGGTGTTCTGCAGTCGGGGAGAGAGATGAGGCTCAACTCTGATTACGAGCACAAGGGCAGGCGGTGGTCAGTGGAAGGAAGATGACAAGTGGAGGCGTTAGGGCTGGGGGATGCTTGCTAGACCAACTCAGGAGGAAATTTCTGGAGGCAGGCCAGGGTGACCAGATACCAAGCGTGGGGGCGGGGGGTGGATTTTTGTTCAACGACTCAGCAGGATTCCTGTTAAAACCAGCCTGAGCGGGCCAAGGACAGGGCTCAAGGTTGGAGCCTGGTCAGAAAGAGGATTCGGAGGAACCAATTCAGGTTTGGTCAAAGAGAGCGTCTTTGTCAGAATCGGATAAATACCTTCTCTTCTGAGTGAGAACCTCCTGCCACACGGTGCCCTTGGCCTCAGGCATGTCCCTGTCTTGGCAGGAATCTTCTTTTCATTCCAATAGCGGGGAGGATCTTTTGTGTTTTGCCCTAACAAAGGAGCTAGGGCCAAAATTCTGAATGAATCCTAGTTCCTCTCTTGAAAAGTGGCTGTAGGTCCCAGGTGTATGGAGACTTTCCAGTGTCTTTAGATACTGAGCGTGAATTCGGAAGGATCCAGTGGGGAGCATTTCATGGTGGAGTGGGGACACATATCAGGCAGCAAAGGATCCAAGCAAAGAGAGTTGCTGGAATTATTTTTGCTTTTGGTAGGAGCTGTTTCTCCCACTGCTTCTGTATCTGCTTGGTGCAGGTAAGTGGGTTTTTGACAATAAATCGTAAACCACAATATCAGAGGTGTTAAGGGCAGAGGCTTGCCTCTTCGTTTTATGGACGAGGAGCCCAACATCCAGAGAGATTAATTCACTTGCTGAAGATGACACAACCTGCAGATGTCAAAAGAATTGACCTATGTCTTCTGCCTTCTGTCAACACAGACAGCTTATTCTTCCCTGGATGGCCACAGCCTGGAACTCTGAGAAGGTAAAGGAGACAAGCCACAGGAACTCTTAAACAACTGTAACATTAACACCAGTGTATCAGTTAAAAATGGTAATAATGACCAACATTTATTGGGAGTCCTTCCAGAGCTGTTGAATTAACTTAGTTGAGGTAATCTTCACAATAATCGTCACAATTCACTAGTTCTTATGGCTGAACTTGGTTTCTCTTATCTAATTGCATTGGCTGATATCTCTAGCACAGTGTCAAAGGGTAGTGGAGATTAGTGGACATCCTTGCTCTGCTCCTGACCTTAGAGGAAATACGTCTGATGCTTTCCCGTTAAATAAGATACTAGCTTTGGGACAAAATTATATATATTCCATCATGTTAAGAAGGTATACCACAGTCTCTAAGTTCTTGAGTGTTCTCTTCTTTTTATTTCTTTCTGTGAAGAGGTATTGAATTTTTTCTCAGCATTTATGGAGATAATCACGATTTTTTTGGCCTGAGATTTATTAATGTGGACTATGGTTTTAATGGATTTGTAGTAGTGAACCAACACTGTATTCTTGAACAAATCCCACTTACTTTTGATGTATTATTTCCTTAATGTGATGTTAGATTCACTGTTGCTAATGTTTTATTTAGAAATTTTACAGGGATATTTATGAATGATACCGGTCTATATATTACTCTTTACTGCTTCTGCTTTAGCCATCAGTGTTATGTTTGCTTCATAAAAATTTCCCTTCCTTTTAAGTGCTGTGGAATATTTTAAGAGCATTTGATTATCTGGTCTTTGAAGGTGTGGTAGACTTTCCTGTGGAATGTCTGGAGCGTTTGTGCAGGCTAGTTCCTTATTAAATTTCTCCATTTCTTCAGTGGAATTGGTCTATTTAAATTTTCTAACTCTAATGGGGGTCACTTTGGGAAATTTTAATTTTCCTGGGAAATCATCCACTTCACATAGTTTTTCAGATTTGTTTGCAAAGAAGTCGCTTTTTAAAAAAAGATTTTATTTATTTATTTGAAAGAGAGAGAGATAGTGACAGAGATAAGAAGAGAGAGCATCCGTGGGGAAGAGAGGAAGAAGCAGGCTTCCCGCTGAGCAAGGAGCCCAATGTGGGGCTCCATCCTAGGACCCTGGGATCATGACCTGAGCCGAAGGCAGAAGCTTAACAACTGAACCACCCAGGCACCCCTATTTGCAAAGTCATCTCGTGAAGTCGTCTCTTATCACTGTGCACTTTTCTTCTGTTGCAATGGTTAATTCCTCCTTGACATCCTTTATTGTGTATATTTGTGTTCTCTCCTATTCTCCTATTTATGTTAGCAAAGTTAGCAAATGATTAGTTTGTTGACTTTTTTTTAAAAAAAACAGGATTTTATTTGTCAATTTCCTGTTTCTCTATTCTTTCATTAATTTCTGTTTTTATCTTTATTATTTTTGTGCTTTCTTTTGGTTTACCTTGCTCTTTTTAAAGTGTTTCAAGCTGGGAATTGAATTCATTTTACTATTTTATTCTTATTGGCAAATGTATTTAGTGCAATGATTTTTCTTATTTACTACTTGCATTCCACAGAGTATGATATGTTTTCCTTGCGATTAGGGACCCTTCTTGAGGAATAAGAATACAAAATTATGAATATAAAACTAGGTAGGAGGCCTTGAAAGGGGGCCATGTAAATTGAGGAGCCGTGGTGCTTGAATTTCACTAGTTTCACAGTAAATCCACCTCTGTTTAAAAGTAAGGCTTGAGGGGCACCTGGGAAACTCAGTCTCTGGCTCTTGATTTGGGCTCAAGTCATGATCTCAGGATTGTGAGACTGAGCCCCACGTTGGGTTCTGCACTGGGCATGGAGGCTGCTTAAGATTCTCTCTCTCTTCCTCTTCCTCTTCCTCTCTTCTCTCTCTCTGCCCCTCCCCCCACCTTCCTCTCTAAAATTAAACAGATTAAATAAAGAAAGAAGGAAAATAAAAATAAGGCTTGGGATTTATTTATTTATTTATTTATTAAAAAGATTTTATTTATTTATTTGACAGAGAGAAATCACAAGTAGATGGAGAGGCAGGCAGAGAGAGAGAGAGGGAAGCAGGCTCCCTGCTGAGCAGAGAGCCCAATGCGGGCCTCGATCCCAGGATCCTGAGATCATGACCTGAGCCGAAGGCAGCGGCTTAACCCACTGAGCCACCCAGGCACCCAAGTCTTGGGATTTAAACATGATATTTGTGGTTGGAATTTTGAGATGCATTAGTCATCAGCGAAGTCCTTGACACATGAGTAGCAAGAGAAACAAATGGGAAAGAGAAAGAACTCTGACGGTCGGCATAGCTTGTGGTTAGTGTGTCACAGAATTGATCTCAGCAATCGTTACCTCATGCCTGATTGCTTTATTATTACCATTTTATAAATGATCAAGAGGAATTTCTGTAATGTTAAAGTACTTGCTGCAGATCACACAGGTGGCGAGATTAAATCTCGCCGAGTCCAATATGGCAGCCTATGTCTATTTCACTACACCCACCGTATTGTTGGCGCCTGGAACTTGTATTACAGGAAGAACCTGGAAGGGCACGTGCTGGTGTTGCAGGGCGTTTACTGCAGGTAATCAGACAGGGCCCGCTGACTGCATCAGTCAGGTACTGCTGTGTAACAAAGGATCCCCAAACAATAAACATGTATGACGTCACAGGTGCCGAGAGTCAGGAATCTGGGAGCAGCTTGGCTGGATGGCTCTGGCTTCGGGTCAGTCATGAGGCTGCTGCCGTGCAAAGACTCAGCGGGGACGGCAGGGTCTGCTTCCAGACGCGCTCACGTGGCTGTGGACAGGCTTCCATTCTTTGCTGGCCATCGCCTAGAGATTTCAGTTCCTTACTGTGTAGACCTGTCCCCTGGGATGTTCAGGACATGGCAGCCAGCTTCCCCCAGACTGTGTGCTCTGAGAGAGAAAAACTGGGGAGACCCTTCAGAGGGAAGCCATAGGCTTCTTCTGTCTGACCTTGGAAGTGACACTCCACCACTTCTGCTTGTTAGAAGCAACCCCATAAGTCCAGCCCACACTCTCCGGAGCGGAATTAAGCTGCACCTTTTGAAGGGAGGTGTACCCAAAAATGTGTGGACGTATTTTTAAAACCACCACAGTGCCATCGTGTGTATGGGGAGACTTCAGAATTTCTCCCTGCCACGGGACTTGTCACCAGGGTTTGGCCTGGACTGAGGTCATCCTCCAGAATCCACTCCTTGCTCTTCCTGGAGATCTGAGCCCTCGTCCTGTGGGGTAGAGAGAAGAGGTCACCTTCGTTCAGGCCTCCAGGCATGCACTCACTCAGCAAATATTTATTAAGCGACGACTAGATGTTGGGTGCAGTTCCGGGAGCTGGAGACGGAGCAGTGAACAAAAGACATGACGTCCTTGTGCTCACGGAGCTTTTATCTGAGTGTGAGAAGCCAGATAATCAATAAAGAAATGACTAAAATAACGGCGATGGTAATAAGGACTATGAAGAGAAATAAAGCGCAATGAAAGGATAGGAGGTGACATGTGTCACTGCCGCAGACAGGGCGAATGGATTAGACCCTGCTGTATTGTCTCAGAGGACAAGCTCAGAGAAGTCCTCTTTGCTGAGGTGACATTTCAGCAGAGAGACCTGACTGAGAGGAGATGAGCCACATGGTCACTGGGAGAGGGCACAGCAAGGGCAAAGGCCCTGGGGCAGGAGTGACCTTGGTGTGTGTTCGTGAAATGTTCTGGTCAGGACGGAGAAAGCATTGGAATAATCACTGGCAAAGGAAATCAGAGAGGCGGCCGGCATCCCTGGTTTTAGTCCCTGTGGACTGGGACCCATTTAAAAGGACTTGAGTGGGGATTAATCTGATTTTGCCATGCTTCGGGCTTCAGTCTGGCTGCTGGGCAGAGGGGGAGGAAGAGAGAAGAGAGAACACAGGGGACAGGAGGCTGCTGCAATTATCCATGTCGTGGTGATGGGGGTGGCTCGTTCTAGAGAGGACGCAGTAGAAGTCGTGACACACGGTCAGAGGCAGATTGGCTCCTGTTGCAATCGTTTATATGTAGATGGTGACGTCACCGACCTAATGCACTGAGGTTCCTGCTGCATTTGCAAGTTTCGAGTCAATGGCTGACCATTCTGTGAATGCACCGTATGCTGTAAGCCACGTGCCAGGCCTGTGCTGGCATATGGGTATGGACGTGAGCAGGACCGACACAGTGCCCACCCTCCTATGGCACTTCCAGAACAGCGGGGCAGAGATGCAGGGAAAAGACACATTAGGGCATTCTGGGCTCCATGTTGTAGAAAGTGCTGGAGATGTCACAGGGCGGGGAGCCTGTCACACGGGGCGGGGGCCCTGAGGACGGCAGGGGACTTCCACAGGCAGGAATGGGGTGGTCAGTGTTACAGGCAAAGGGCGACGTCTCCCTGGAGATAGAAGCTGTGCTTGGAAGAAGTTGGTTCCAGAAGCAGGGAGGAGTTGCCGGAGCAGAGGCAGCATGAGAGTTATAAGCTGGCTTGCAGAGACCCTGGAATTCCAGGATGAGGTGATCGGCTTTGATGGGAACCCTGGAAAGAGCCCGCAGACCCCATCTGGCATGGGTTGGAATGGAAAAAGCTGGAAATACAGACTCCCATTGGGATGTTATTGCGAACACTAGCAGAGGAGGATTTAAGAACAACCACAATGATCGTGGTACAATGGAGAAACAGCGAGAAAAAATGGAAAGAAATCGAATATCCAGCAAGCGGACTCATTAAGTTTTCTTGTGTTAGAATTCTTTAATGGTGTGTGTGATAGAATAATGTGTAGCAAGAGAAAAATGTTCTCAAAGAAATTCTTTTTTTTTTTTTTTAAAGATTTTATGTATTTATTTGACAGAGAGAAATCACAAGTAGATGGAGAGGCAGGCAGAGAGAGAGAGAGGGAAGCAGGCTCCCTGCTGAGCAGAGAGCCCGATGCGGGACTCGATCCCAGAACCCTGAGATCATGACCCAAGCCGAAGGCAGTGGCTTAAACCACTGAGCCACCCAGGCACCCTCAAAGAAATTCTTAATGACATGGGGAGAAGTTTCCAATATAATGTGAAGTAAAGAAACTCAACAGATCTAGGAAATAGAGCAGAGCACGTAAGGCACAGGCTGAGCAGAAACGTAGCAAAATGTTCACACTTCTCTCTAGGAGCTGAGGTTTGTGTGTCTGACATTTTCCTTTTTCTACCTTCTTAAATTTTTGAAAATGTTCACAGAAAAATGGATTCCTTTTGTAGTCAGAAAAATTGCTTATCTATAAAGATTACACATCGATTTTAAATTGGGGCTCGTCTAGCACCACCGAGAAGGGGGACCTGAAGAACCTGACTTGGAGGAGTAAGTACTTTGGAGGCAGGACCGGCAGAACTTTTGGGCTAAATGGATATGGGAGACAGGGAGAGGCAAGAGTCCAAGATAAGTATCGCTTCCTCTGTCTTTTCTCCTTGGCAGGAGCCAGAGCAATCTGATCAAAATGTAATTCGGGGCGCCTGGGTGGCTCAGTGGGTTAAGCCTCTGCCTTCGGCTTGGGTCATGATCCCAGGGTCCTGGAATCAAGCCCCGCGTCGGGCTCTCTGCTCAGCAGGGAGCCTGCTTTCCTCTCTCTCTGTCTCTCTGCCTGCCTCTCTGCCTACTTGTGATCTCTCTCTCTGTCAAATAAATAAATAAAATCTTTTTAAAAAAATGTAATTCGGATCAATTTCTTCCTCTGCTCAAAACCCTCCAATGGCTCCCATCTGGCTCAGAATAAAAGCCAGAGCCCTTTGAGTCCCTTACAGGGCCCCAAATACCAAACCTAGGATTATTTCTAACTTGGTGGTCTTATTCTTTCCCTTCCTTCCACTCTCTGCTCTGGCTGCCTCACTGTTTCTGAACGCGTCCCAGGACCTTTGCACCTGCCATCTCCTTGCCTGGAATGTTTTCTGAAATCTCTGTTTCGCCCATTCACCTGTTCTCCTCTCAGGGAGGCCTTTTCTGACCACCGTCTCCAAAACCTCAACAACCTGGCACTCCCATCCTTCCTCTGCTTAGTATTTATCTCTAGCAACATCATAACTTCAGGTAACTATATATTTTATTTAATATATAAATAAATAAAAATATATTTAAAACAAAAAATAAATAAAATATATACTTATATTTTATTTATTTATATATTTTTTGTTTTTTTCCTCTTCCATTAGAAGATAAATTGCAGGAGGGCAGAGGTTTTCTTTTGTTCACTGAGGTCTCCCCAGCTCCTGGCAGAGTCAATACTAAGCTAATGCTTGCTGACTGCATCACCATAATCTGAATAAACCAAACGTTCCATTTACTCTAAAGATCATCAGATTTGCCATTGTTCAGTAAAAGGCATTAGATGGCCAGACTTCTTGCAATTGTAAATTCTCTCTGTTCACTTAAAGTTAAGGGTCCAGGGATGCCTGGGTGGCTCAGTCAGTTAAGCCACTGCCTTCAGCTCGGGTCATGATCCCAGCGCCCTGGGATCGAGTCCCGCATCAGGCTCCTTGCTCAGCGGGGAGCCTGCTTCTCTCGCTGCCTCTGCCTGCTCGTGCTCGCTCTCTCTGACAAATACATAAATCAATAGAATCTTTAAAGTTAAGGGTCCATTATTAAGAATCCCATCTCCACGTGATTTATCTGTTGGTTGGTTTCTTTGTTTTCAGGAGCGATATCACTGTCTCTGTGGCTAAGAGAAGGGGTGGCAGTGGGTCCTAGAAGCAAGGACTCTGAGTAAAGGCGGGGGTTGGACGGGGTCCCCGGTGCTCAGCGCTCCGAGGACGCGGGAGAGTGCCCTCCAGGGTTTGCTCGTTGCAGCGCGTCGCCCTGACCCTCCATAGTGCTGACAGGTCTCATTCCAGTTGTGGAGCGGCGGGCGGTGGCCATTCCTGCTCAGGGGCTCTGAGCACCCGTATCCACCATTCCCTGAGAAGCTGCCCCGAGCTGATGTCACCACCTCCCCAGGGGAAGCTGTGCTTGGGGCTCACCTGGTGTCCAAAGCTGTGGAGTCCCAGCTCAGGAAACTCACCACCCCTTGGGCAGATGGGCGGGGACCCCTGGAACGCTGGCCAGTGAGAGCTACTGAGCAGGATGGAAGGTTCTGGAACTCGGGGTGGAGTCGGTGGAGACTCTCTCCCACCTCCAGGCCCCACCGAACCTGATTTTTATGAAAATCACTTGAGCCAAGCGGTCAGTGGGAAGGGCTTAGCCCGCGCCCTCCACCTCACCCGCCATGCAGAAGCCCAGCCAACACCGCCGCACTAGCGGCTGTTTTCCCGGAGGGAAGTTTGGATAATGCAGGCCCCGAGCAATCTATGGGGGGGGGGGGGAGGGAATCTGCGCCATCCCGGCCCCCAGACGCCGTCTCCCTCCAGGAGCAGGACCCCGAGCTGAGTCAGCGAGTTGCTCCGCTGCCTCATGGCCCAGCAGGTGGTGAGGACGGTCACTGAGGTGCCAGGCATGGGCGGGCGGGGCGGGAAGGACCGCAGAGCCGGCGCCCCGCGGGGACACCGGGGCCGCCTGCAGGCGGGGCTGTTGGAGTCCTCCCCGGGGCCACCGGACCGGGCCTCTCCGCGGTCAGCAGGCGGACACGCACCGCACGCGTCCGCGGCCGGGAGCCCGTGGAAACCCGGCCCCGGCTCTCCCTCGCTCTCCGCAGCCGGCCTCGGCCTCGGCCTCGCAGGTGAGCTCGCTCAGCGGCCCCGTGGCTCGGCTGAGGCCGCAGAAGCGCAATGGGGACGTTAAGTACCTTAGCAAATGCCTCGGCGCCCGTGGGATCCGCGTGGGAAGGGCCCCCGAGCCCAGCGTGGCCCACGGTCTCCGGCCGCACCGCCCTGCAGAGCGCGGGCCGTGGCTGGGCACCCCCGGGGCCGGGTGGCGGCTCTCCCCGGCCCCGCACCCGCAGTCTCTGCCCCGCGCCCCCACAAGCGCGTACCCAAGTCCAAGGCCGGCGCTAAGGGAGTCTGTAAGGCAGCGAGCACACCGGCAGAGTGGACTGTGCCGGCCCCCGGGCTCTCCTTCGGTGAAAAGTGAAAGAAATAACATAAAAGGAAATTGGAAACGGATTTTCTCCTGTCTGGACTGCATGGACCCCCTAGGGCAATGCTAGCCCCCCTGTATGGACGGCCGGTGGGCCAAGGGCACTCTCTATGGCCCCTTCCAGGTGCCCCCCCCCAGGGGCTCCCTGGGGGTGACATCTGTGTCAAGCACCCTGCTTGGGGGCTCAGGGCCTCGGGTACGTGCAGGCCACCCCGCTGACTGCGTGCTCCCACCAGCTGCCGTGGAGTGGGAGTTGCCTCTTCTGGTTCCGGGACAAGCTGCCTACCACGTGCAGGTCAGTTTCTTTATTCCCAAATGGAGGTGCGGCTGCTTTGTGGGACTGGTGTGTGCAGAGACGGGAGACCAGCGCTTAGAGGGGCTCAAGGGACGGAAGTCTCATGAGGACGCTTGGGGGGCCTGGCCGTGGGGGAGTGTGTGTTTGTCCGTGAAGTTACCGGGAGAAATGGAGTACGGGAGGTTTTCCAGGGAAGACGTGAGGAGGGGAGATGGGTAGGAAGGTTGGCTGAGCTGTTGACGGTGAACCGCGTCAGTCCCGCAGCTGCAGACTTTGGGCAGCCGGGAGCTGGGCGGAAGCCTGCTCTGAGCCACCGCCCCCCGCCCCCCGCCTCCCCTGCAGTCCACCCCACCGAGGGGACCCTCAGATGTTACCCAGCATGCATCCTCCCCTCACCGAGCCAGAGCCTCCTGGTGTCGCGACAAACACCTAAGGAGACTCGTGGACATGTTGACCTACTCGCTCTCAGACGGGCCATGAGAACAGTACTTAGTTGTTAAATAAAGATTTGCAGACCAGCTCTTCCCAAGTCAGCTTGGGGCAGCCCAAGCCGACTGAAGAGCTTGGCCTAGAGCGGGAGTGCTGGGAAGGGGTTAACAGCCAGCTCCGCGGGAGAAGAATAAATGCCCCCCCAATGCATTATAAATCACTCGCGAAGAGGATGTGTAGCACACGGCGTACAGATAAGTAATCTGACATCAACAATCTTTAACGTAATGCCAAAGCTCTGTAACTGTAGCGGGACCCAATATTTCTCGAAAACTCCATCCTCACCAGTTCTGTTCTAGCACCAAGAGTAGTGTTACAAACCAGACCACAGATCCATGCCTGATTACTGCCCGAGTCCGCAAACACACCACTCACACCACTGACCTATGAGGGTAGCTCTGATGTGATGTTAGTTGATGCTTTTGTTTATGTTGATGGTTGTTTATGATGTTTATGTTTATGTTAAGGCAAAGCGAAACGACCGGGGCGTGTGTCAGAATGTCCCTGTCCATCAAAGATGCGAGGGACTTTTTGGCCAAATGGGCAAATGGTTGGTTTTTCTTCTGTTTCCGTGCGAGTCACTGCTTGCTGGCCACAGACATGAAACTTTCCAGTTTAATTTATAAGAGCATTTTCTCTTCCACTTTCTTAACTGTCGACGGTCGACAAAAGGGATAGGTCAAGAGTTTGCTTCTGTCTGGCGTGTAAATGCTAACCCACCACGGCCAATGGCGAGCTCTCGGTGTGATGTCACTGGGATCTGTTAGGAAGGGAGTGGCCCCAGCGCAGCAGCTGGTGTTTCTGTCGTCGTACAGGTGACGGGGAAGCGGAAGAGCAGGGATTTATGGTGAAATGCAATAAGGAATTCGTGATTGAGTTTTGATTATTTATTGCCTTTGTTTTCCAACGAGCTCTCATCCATTTTAATAAGGGCTGATAACAAAATTCTGAGAATTGCACAGTGGGTTCTTGAGAGTGACGGCAAGCCGGCTGCAGCACACATGGCCAGAGGCACCCCAAACCCAGGGCCCACCTGCCCCCCTAGAGTGTCGGGGAGTGGGCAGTGTGAGGGTCCCCAGGGGGAAAGTCAGCTGCATGGTGTCCTCTGCAGCCCTGTGGCATCTTGGAGGCCACGAGACCAAAGCTTCCTTATCCTTCCCTGTTCCTGGCAAGTGAGGAGCTCCAGCCAGCCTGGAGATAAGACGAGTGAGTTCGGGGCATAGGGGCGCAGTCACTCTGTTGTCCCGCCCTTGCAGACAAGGGCCTCCTATCTGGTTTTGTCTTGTGATGTGGCTGGGGCTGTGGAGGTTCCACCTCTAACCCCCAGGGTGGGGGACACCCTCTACTCTTCTGCAGCCGTGTGTCCCCGGGCTGAGTTTCCCAAGTCTCTGACCCTTACTTTCCTGACAGCCAAATGGGATGCTGTGGCTGGTTGCCGAGAGGACCCAGGTGTGGCCAGGGATAGGGAGGGGGCAGTTCCCAGCCATGCCCTTCACGGACCCCAGGGCTGGAACAGTTTCTCCTGTGCCGTGGCTCTCCATGAGAGCCGTCTCATCGCGGAACTGGAAAGGTTCTCACATCTACAAACTCTGTCTTACAAAGTTCAGGAGTGGGGGCAACCCCCAGGGGCTGTGTATTCTCAGCTGGAAGGAGCTGGAGGGGAACAAAGTTGAAGCAGTTGCGCAGGCTTTCTAGAACATTCTGTGATCAGCCCCAGATGGAGCCTCTCCACTCCCGTTTCCTTCTCTGTCTGTTTGGGTTTGGTCGCTCTGAATGATGTTTGACGTTTACTATAGGGATTAGACCCGATGCGGCTGCGGGAGCCGGGGAGGAAGTCCAGCGTGGGCTGTGCTTCTGGGTTGGCAGGGCTGGCTGTTGGAAGGACAAGTGGGTGTGCAAGAGACCGGAAACTGGGCTCAGAGTGGTACTGGGTCTGTCACCTGCCACCTCCCATCTCAGGGACATGGTGACCTGAGGAGCCAGCTGGACATGCCTGGTCCAGGTCCTAGAAGCCACTGGAGGGGCCGCTGGATGGTCTTCCTGAGCCCACAGTGGGCACTGATGGCCCAGGTGCTGCGGGAGCTGCATCAGCTCCCAGCTTTGAGCTGACGTTCAGGGCATTTTGGCCGATGTTTGTGCCTACCATCCAAAGGTCACTCAGACTTCTCTTGTGAACAACCCTAATTTGGAACCATACAGAAAACGAATTCTGGAAGAACGAAGTCCCAGGGTAGCTTAGTCGACCTGGTGGAAAGCTCCCACCCCGCGCTTCTGGAGCACCAAGTGTGGTGGGATCCCCTCGTCACATTCTTCCAGGTTCCTATGCCTCCACGTGGAACGTTCCCCTCAGCCATGGCACTCAGAAAACTCCTACAGCACCTTCAAAACCTCACAGAGACATGCCCTCCTCTGAGAAGAGTTCCCTAACACGCCCCCTCCAGGCCCAGTTCTGTACCCAGCACATCACGACTGCCTCTGCTGTACACGTGAGATGACTCCAGGGCAGACTCTCCTCTTAAGGGGGACAAGCTGTGCCTAGTTGACCGCTGAAGAAATAGTTGCTCAGGTTGGCTAGTGAACTTGGCCAGGATTGCACAGTGAGATGATGATTCGTCTAATACGGAGCTGTACTTTGAATCCTTGTCTGTGACTCTTCTGACTATAAGCCACCGTCACTAGAAAGCTGAGAAAAATGTGGCCGTTGCCCATCAGACTGGTTAGTGGTGGGGAAGGAGAGCCGTGATGCGGTGAGGCGGCTGGCGAGACCAGCAGGAGCAGAACGTGCAGTGGGCTCTGGGGAGGGCTGCGCGGGCGGCAGTGAGGCTGTGTGTCCTGCCTCGCGCAGGGCTGCCCTCCGCCTCCAGCCCGGCAGAAGGCATGGGGAGCCGGCGGTTAGCTCGGCTCTCAGAGGCTCCACAGGTGGCCCCAGCTGAGGTCCTAGCGCTGTGCCCCCAGGAGTGTACCCAGGCAATCCAGGCCTGGCTAGTTTGAAGATTTGAAGATAAGGATGCACAACCCACCCCTCGCCCCCCCCCCCCCCCCCCCGCTCCGTCAGCAGCTGCCAGGGAGTGAGGCTCTGGTGGGCTCCTCACTGTGTGGCTTCCAGCAAGTCCTACTCCTTGTCTGGAAAAGAAGGGCCTGGGATGGGGGGCTGAGATTCCGCATTCCCTCACCCACATGGGCTCTTGGCAGGTGGTTGTCTGGATTAGGCATTTCTCATGCTCTGCCACCAGGTGGCGCCAAATCCCAGCTCCTGCCGAGTTGGTTCCCTTATAAGCAAGGGGTGGTTTTGGGAAGCGATCTCAGAGGTGTGGTGGTGTGAGCTGAGCGTGTGTGTCTGTGTGTTTGCATGCAGCAGCAGAGTTCTTTCAATGCCATACGTCTACCACCATCCCCCCTGCCCAGTGGAGTTCATCTCTAGCTCTTTGCTGCCTCTCTTCCTCCCCTCTAGACACGTCTGCCTCCTAGGGCTGCCTGCAGCACTCCTGGCAAGATCTGGCCCCAGGGCCTTTGTGTGTACTCTCCCTTCAGCTTGGAACACTCCTCCCCCAGACAGCCACAGGGACCTCCCACATTCTCTCTCAGCGCATCCCTTCCTAGCCATCCCACGTAAAAACCTCCAAACTCACCCCATGCTTTATTTTTAACTGGAAACGCTGTGGTAAAATAGGCACACCAAAATTTTGCCATCTTAACCGCCCTCAGGTTTGAAGTTCCGTGGCATTAACAGGTTGTGGTGTGACCCTGTTGGCCATCCATCTCCAGACCTTTTCCGTGTTCCCAGACTGAAATCTGATATCCGCTGAACAACAGCCCCTATTCTGCCCGCCCCCTGCCCCAGGCAGCCACCGTTCTTCGGTCTCTACGAATCCGCCTGCTCTGTCTCATGAAAGTCTGCAGTACTTGTCCTTTTGGGACTGCTTTAGGTCACTTAATGTCCTCAAGCCTTGTCTGTATTATAGCCTGTGTCACCGTTGGCTTCCTTTTCGAGGCTGTGTGATATTTCTATATGGGCTCTAGATGTCCTGTTTGGATTCCTCATTCGTCTGCTGATAGACACCTGCGCTGCCCCCACTCTTGTGAAGAAGGCTGGGGTGAACCTGCTCTTTTCCAGGCTTTACTTCCCAGCACGGCACGGAGCCCCATCCAGCTGTCTCCCTCGGCCCCTGGCCAGATGTCCTGACGATTGCTTCTCGGTAGACGAGATCCCCTTACAGTCCTAGTGCTGCCTTTAAGGCCGCTGGCCAGCTACAGCCGTTTTATCTTCCTCTTCCTTTTGAATGTCTGTAAACTTGGGGTCCCTCAAAATGCTCTTTGGACCAGCTTTAGTGTTCTGTGACTGAGTTCATCTTTGCTATGTGTTCATCCTGTATGTGTAGGAAAGTCGGAGTTTTAACTCTTAAAAAGTGACACATAGACATACCAGAGGTTTTTCTTACCAGAAACGACGCGTTGGTGGGATGAAATCCGCTCCATCCGTTTCTAAGGCTCTGCCAGCCAAGTTGGGGCTTTGGGAGTCCGGGGGCCACCCGAGCTGCACAGAGACACCGCCAGCACCCCTGGGGCCGTGCAGGGGTGGGCGACGTGGCAGGCAGTGTCTGCGGGCCTGGGTCTGCGGGTGCGGGAGGGTGGGCGTGCGTGCTCTCACGCGCGGGGGCGGCCCCTCCGCAGCCCTCCCGGCAGCCGAGCACACTGTAGGGAGCCGTGCACCTTGTAAAGGCTTTGAACGCGTCCGCTGACCCTTGCCGGGTCCCCACGGGATAGATGTTCTTCTGCAGATGAGGAAGCAAGCTTGGGGCGGCGGGGGTTGAGGAACGGACGGGGGAGTGCGGTGTAAGGGAAACAATGGGGGACCGAAATGAAGGTTGTGTGTGACGGGATGGGTAAGTGGATTTTTCCCTCTAGTTCGGCAACTGCAGCGGAGATGGGAGTGTGTGTGGGGGGGGGGGGGATGGTGTGAGATGCTCCTCCTCCCCCGGGCAGGGGCAGTCGTCTCCTCCAGGGGGCTGGCTGAGAGGTACCCATGAGTAAGCATCCCCCCCACCCCCGCCCTGCTGCTCCCGCCCGGTGCTGGTGACGCGAGGGGACCCCCAGGACCCCCCTCCCGGGGTGCTGGGATGTCCACACTAGCAGGCGACACAGCCAGTGTTGAGCGAGTTTCAGAAGATGCCTGGGCTCTGGGCAGAGGCAGGGCCTCCGTGAGGGCCACGGGGTGGCCTGCAGTGGACGGGGTGGGGGATGGGGAAGACCCTCTGTTTCCCCTACCTGGGGCCCCCCTCACTGTCCCTTCCCCGAAATAATAGGACGCTTGGCCAGGGTCAAGAGGCGAAGTTCATATTTATTGTTGAAGCAACCCTTACAGACATCAGCGTTCCGTTAAGTAAAGGAAGAGAACACACCGACTACATCACCGCCCCCCGCGCGGCACAGGGGTGGGCCGGGCCCGGGGACCACGCTGGTGGAGAAGTACATTCAGTGGGTGTGCGGCGCCAACGTTCCAGGCTCACGGGCGTATATACTGTATTTATATAATTTATATTTATATATAGAGATCGAGTTTTGTGTATACAAAGAACGATATTGTTACAAATACAATACTCTACTTGTCCCAAGCTTTACAGTAAGCTCTGTTGCACCCTCTTTACAGACGGTATACAAGTTCACACTGCAGGGGCTGCACTGGATATGTACAAGGAGTTTCCTCCCCACGGGGTCCTCACGCACGCACTGCCTTGACGGGGGTAGGGGCGGGACTGAAGGATCGGGGCGTGTGTCCCCGTTGGCCGGGACCAGGGAGGGCGCAGACAGACGCGGAACTCAAACCAGCCAGCGGCCTTGTCAGCGGGAGAGTAAACATATCTGGAAGGAGGTGGCCCTTGGTTGTAAACAGTGGTAACAGCCACACCACTGGGTCGAGGGACCCAAGTGGGGCTCGTGGGTGGGTTTCCTCAGCGTGCAGATGGGGGTGTGGAGTGCGAACGGGGGCCTTGGGGGTGGCGGGAGCGATGGGGGAGGTAGTAGGTTACTCTGGGACTCTTTGAGGCCGGTGGGGGGGTGGGCAGCGTCCGGACGGCAGACCCGCGTGCGGAGGCTCGGTGGCCAGTGCCCCCGCGTGGGCTCGGGGTCTCGCGGGGCCCGCTCTGGTGACGGAGCGGACGCTGGGTCTTTGTCTCTGGGGGTTTCCTCCTCTCGCGAGCCCAAGGCGGACGGTGGCTCCCTGAAATGCTCCCAGGGGAGAAGGCAGAGATGATGCGTTCTGGGTGCATCCTGGCTAGACTAGGGGTGCTGGATCTGAGAAGCTGTCGCCAAAGCTGAGCCACCGGCATGTCCCAGCCGAGCAGCAGGAGTGGCTTTTTGCCCGGGGCCCTGTTGGGAAGCTGCTCTGTATACAGTCTCCCCCAGGGGATGGGGGTTCGGGCATTTATACTTCTAACTACACACATCGGGATGCCAGAAGGGAAAGACCACCCTGTCCCACGGGGTTCCCCAGAACAGACGTGCTGACACTTCCGAGCCCGTCTCCTTGGCTAACAGCAGGTGGGTGACCTCCCCTCCCCCGTCCGCTGGGAGCTGGGCGAAGAAGGGGCTCGAGCCAGGCCCAGCCGAGCCGGGCTCTAGGAACACCGCTATCCGGGTGTGAGGGGCCACTCCGACGGAGGGAAGGGGCGTGGTGTACAGACCACCCTCCTCTCCGGAGAGCTCACCAGACTCTTCCAGCAAACGCTGCGGAACGTGCCAAGATTTCTGTGCCACAGCGACAGAACGAGTGTCCGCTCTCCCCTTGCCTTTGGATGGAGATGCTTCCTTGTCACTAAGGGGAGACCACCCAGGGCTGTGCTCGGGGAGCACCCCCGTCTGCTGGCCCGTCAGGGAGAGGCCTCCGCCCAGGTGTTCGGGCAGCAGGCGCACCTGAGCCCCTCCCATGATTAGCCAAGACTCCTGATGCCTAAAATACCGCCAGGAATGCTTTGTTCCTGTTTCACCCAGTCTTTCTGCCAGAGGAAGGACGGACGATGGCTCCTGAGCCTTCCTTACGTCGTCAGACACCCTACCGTGTGGCCACCGGAGGGCCTGGAGCCACGATCTGCTGCTCACGGCTGTGGCGGGCCGGCCGTGGGGCCGAGCACCCTCAGAAAGTCCAGGGGGCCTGACTCTCCACGCCGGCGCCCGTGGAGAGGGGGCAGCCCCTTGCCAGAGAACATTCAGGAGGTGGCAATCCCTCTGCCTTAGTGCTTATACTATAGTCAAATCGAGGGTCAGCCACCGACGCCTTTGGAACCTTCGGCTCTCCTGACTCTCGGAAAACAGGAGGCACAGCAATCCCAGGGGAACCGACTGCTGGGGGTGGGGGCGGGCTTTTGTTCCTGTTTTTTAAAACCCCCTTTCCTCCCTCCATCCGACACGTGAATACACCAGCTGACGTGTGCTCGCCGAACTCCTATTTCCACAGACACAACATAAATGTCCCGGTGCAGAGAACAGGGACTATATTAATATCACAAAATATATTAGTTTCTCTTCCCCCGTCTCTGCTGAGGTCAGGAACAAAACAAAACGAAAACCAGACCGACCCACACCCACCTACATGAACACAAAATGCTCTTTGGACCCAGAATAAGTGACAACTGGCTCAGAATAATATTATGAAAACACCCGCACCGAACTGAGACCCAGCCCACGGATGAGGCACCTGAAGGGGACACGCGAAGCTCTCGGACTCACGAGGCAGATGTTTCTAGCACACGCTTGGGGATTCTTAGGCATAGGGGGGAGGTCCGTTCCTGTCCTCTTAGTTTTGTGGTTTATTACTGTTCTGGCCTCTGACCATCCTGTGCTGCCTCAGGGGCCCTGAGCAGAGGAGAAAGCTGGTCCTGCCTTGGGCACCCGGGCCCTCTTCCTCGGGCGGGAGCAGTCTGTCGTTCCCAGACTCCCCACATGTAGGTGGAGTGGGGGGCATTGGGGGGGAGCCCACTAATGCTCTCTGAGCCCAGGTGATGCCGGGAACCAGGCCTCAGCCCCCGAGGGAGTGTGTGTCTCAGGACAGGGCTGGGCGGCCCCGTAGGCCACCCCGAACAGGGGAAGGGGCCTCCCGGAGAGGCCTTGTGGGCCTTCCAGAGGCCCTGTGTGCCTCACTGGTGATGGGAGGTGGTGAGAGGGACCGTATACGTATGTGTGTGACAGCGAGGGGGGGGGAGCCCCTGCCCGTGCTTCTCTGATGATGGGTAACCTCGGACGACCCAGGGAGGCCGCCCCCCAACCGCTGAGCTTTCTGCAACGAGATGGTGTCCCAGGCTGCTCCCCTTCGACCCTTGGCTGAGAAGGCTCACGTTAAACAACACAATGATGTTGAACCTAAAACTGGCTACAGAAGAGGCATAAGGTTGGCTCAGAAATCCTGGGCAGAGATGCGGGGCGTCCCTGGTCCACAGCTGGCAGGGCAAATCCTTAAAGACGCAGCTGGTCCCTGCTGTCCCCCCCACATTCCCACACGCTGCCCGAAGGAGAGCCGGGACCAGGGGCTGGAGGGCAAGCCTGGTCGCGTCCACGCCCTCCCTGCCCCGAGGAGCACCCCCTACGAGGCCTGGGCCGGCCGCTGTCCGGGAGGGAGGGCTCCCTGTAAGCAGCACCCGGCCTCCTCCAGACCCACCCCCGGCGCCCTCCGGGACGGTGCCGCGCTGGGCGCACACCCGGTGGACCCTGGCTGCTCTCCATCCTCCAGGGGGTGCAGAAAAATCTTCCCTGGCATTAAAAAAAAAACAAAAAACAAAAAAATGTGCAGACCGGAGAGAGACGGAGCAAAGAGGTCTGCGGATTCTTCTCTTCCTGTGGAGAACCGGTGCTGGGCGTGAGGGGGACGTCTCAGTGGGCACACAGATGCAGAACGAGAAACACCACGAGTGAGGGCAGTCCTCCATGCAAGCCGCCGGGGGCGCGGCCTCAGATGTACACGGGCTGCTCCTGCGCCGTCAGCAGTCGGTACATGGCCGCCGGCATCGTCTTCATGTGGATCTGGGGGCGGGAAGGCGCGTCAGGGGCCCAGAGGCCGGGGGCTGTGGAGGCATCGACCCCTGTGGCCCCGGGTGGGGGGGGCAGCACCTCTAACCACAGGGGGCTTTGAAGACCCCCACCCCCCACCCCCCACCACCAACAGGGATGTGACCCCGGCCTCCTGGAAGACAGGAACCCACGGGCTTTCTAACATGTTTGGGGCGGCAGAGAGCGAGCAGGGACCACCAGACAGGATGTGTTTTCCCAGCCAGTGCCGTGTTCTTGCTCTCAGCAGGCTGTGTTGGGGGTTTTGTGTCCCCCCCGCCATCCCCCCCCCCCAAAAAAAAGGAAAACCTAAGGAGAATGACGGTGGTTTGTCGCTGTTCCCGCCCCCTCCTTCCCTTGCAGGTCGGGTGGCGCAGGAAGGGGGGCCTGGGGACAGCCCTCCCGACCTCAGGAAGTCCCGGGCCGGGTGCAGACCCTGGAGCGGGGGGGACTCTGCTGATCAGACCCCATCGAAGACGTCCATCTCCCCAGCATGTTAGCTGGACAGACGGACAGAACTCGGGCGGCCCCTGAGGGAAGCCCCACGGAGGAATCCGCGAGTCCGAAGCGGAAGGAGAGCGAATAATGCGAGAGACCCCCCCCCCCCCCCGCAGGAGCTGTTCTGCGGCCCGGCTGGTCTCGGGGCTGGGGCTGGGCCGGCCCGGACGGTTCTGGCTGGCGCGCGGGGCTGGGGATCCGGAACGGACACTCCCTGGAAGGCCTGGGAGGGGCCGCACGAGTGCAAGGCCAGGGGCACCAAAGGGCAAACAGGGGACCCCCCCCCCCGCACCTCACCCAGCCCCGCTGGCTCCTACCTCTCCCACCGCATTGGAGAGGATGTGGACGATCTTCTCGTGGGGGGTGGCCACCACGCTCTGCCCGTTGATCTCAATGATCCGGTGCCCCACGCGGACGCCGCCGCGCTCCGCGATCCCCCCTCGCATGAGGCTGCAGATCTGTTGGGGTCAAAGGCCACGTCACCCTTCAGGGCAGCACCACGTGTCGGGGCGCAGTGGGGGGGGGATGGGCCTGTCCTTCTTGGACCCCTGCCCTCTCATCCCTAAGAAGCTGCTGTGGTTACTTTGGGGGCAGGTGAGTCTCTCGGTTTCTTTTCCCGACACACAGGACCATGCGCCCGGTGCACTCCGTGTCACAGCCCACTGAGCTCTGATCGCTTGTAGTTGCAGCTGGGGCCGGGGAGACCGGGCTGTGTGGGCCTGTCACCAGCTGCTTTGAAGCTCACAGGCTGTGGAGCACAGGTGAATGTCATGTCCCATGTTCCCCCCGAGACTCGAACATCCGAGCGGGCTCACGTTCGAAGCCTGCTTTCCGGGGTCACAGTTACACGAGCCCAAGCGTGGCCAGCTCCCTCGTTCAAACTCACTTCTCACGGAACGGCCACTGCGGCGGGCTTCCACCGCCGCAGGGGCAGGCCCGCAGCATGCTGGAGGTGCGCTCTTTCCAGGGCCTGGGGAGCTCTGGGCTCAGCCCTGGGGGCCGAGCCATCCCCAACTCAAAGCATCAGACTTTCCCCCCAAAAACATGTTCTGAATTTACAGAGGTGACTTTTCACTTCAGATCATGCATCTTTTCAGCCCGTGTAGACAAGACCTCGGCGTCCCAGGACAACGCGCTGTGTCTGGGTGTGTGGACACGGTGGGCCTTGGGGTACCCTGGGGTCAAACACTGCGCAGGTGGTTCCCACACTTCAGGCAAAACCAGCGGATCCGCTGCTGTTGTCCGTCCACCCTTTGTGCACGTCTGAACAACTTCTCAAGTTATTTGAATATGCACAAAGTGAACAAAGCCCGCGGATAAAAGCAGCCGACTGCCCCAAACCATAAGGAGGACCCTGGCTCCCCAGCCCAGCACAAGGCCACTGAAGTACGAAGAACAGATGAGGGGCGGGATGTTTCCACGCCAGCTGGGAGCCTCTAGGGTATTTCTAAACCTTGAAAACATACGTGAAATAAATTTTTAATAACTTACAACTCTTAATTGCAACTCAAGGGGGAAGAGAATAAGGTTCTTCAATTTGGAAAGATGGAGGCAAACAGAGGGCGCATCTAAAACCTGAAAGTCAAGAGGTCACAGATCGCGGACAGGACCGTCCTCACAGCCCAGATCTCCTGTGAGTCCAGAACGAGGCAAACAAACCAGGACCAAGGGGAGCAGTACTGAGTAGGGCGTTTCAGTCTGGGACGAAGTTGTTCTGGAAAGTTCTGTGAATGGATCTACTTCATGCGACTGAACTGTAGGCTTAAAAATGGTTTGAATGGGGGCGCCTGGGTGGCTCAGTGGGTTAAGCCTCTGCCTTCGGCTCAGGTCATGATCTCAGGGTCCTGGAATCGAGCCCCGCATCGGGCTCTCTGCTCAGTGGGGAGCATGCTTCCTCCTCTCTCTCTCTCTGCCTGCTTCTCTGCCTACTTGTGATCTCTCGGTCCAATAAATAAAGTATAAAAGAAAAAAAAATGGTTTGAATGGTCCATTTAGCACTGTGTGTATTTTACCACAATAAATAATAAAAAAGGAAGTATTGTTTCAAGGCAGACCTCCAAGTGATGAAAATACTCTTCAGTCCTACCGTGCTATTCCAGGTTAAAAAGGCGAGATGGAGACCAGGCGTGGGTCAGGGGCCTGGGGGCTCCCTCCACGGCTGTGCCTGGAGTCACCAGGGGCCCGCCCCACCCCAGTGCTGCACCCTCCAGGGCTGGGGGGGCAGCAACTCTGCAGGGGCTCACGTGAGCAGCCCCCCCCTGGCCCGGAGGGGTTGGAAGGGCTCGGGGGGCACATCCCAGACCGTCTCAAGTCGGCAGCTGGGAGCAGCACCCTGCCCCGCCCCCGAGAGCTGCAGGGCCCGACTGTGGGAAGCACCTTTCCCTTCTCGTGTGGAAGGCCCAGAATTCTCTCCCTAGACGGGATCTGCCCGCGCAAGAGGCCCAGCGGCCGCCCCCGCTCAGCCCTCGCCTGGCTGCACACATTCGGGGACCTGTCCGGCTCTCAGTAAACACGTAGGATCCGGCTCCAAGCCAGAGCTGTGTGTGCCAGGCCTCGGCGACGGGCCGCGGAGCCGTACTTACGATTCCGTTCTGGACGCTGAAGCCCAGCTGGTAGCGCAGGTCCGGCCTCCTGATCAACACGGTGGTCACAGGGGGGCACCGCACGATGTTCAGCTTCACCCGGGGCTGGTTCTTCAGGCCCTGGAATGGGAACGGGGCATGGTGGAGACGGCAGCCAGGAGCGGGCAGAGGAGATCAAAGCAGACGGCACCGAAGGCCAAAGGAGCCCCAAAGTGGTCTTATTTTGGGGACCCGTGAAGCAGCCCCACACACAGGCCAACAGTGCCCGGGCAGGGACAACCCACAGCCCGATGACCCAACTCAGGCTCCAGAGAGGTCAGGGACCCCACCCCCGTGGCCAGTGCGCTCCGAGTGGGGGAGTGTGCTGGGGGAGCATGACCCGCCGGCCACCACCGAGTCGGCAGCACATGTGAGCACCGCACCGTCACTGTCCCTCCAAATCCATCCCGATGACGAAACCAGCTGAACCACCCATCACTGAGCACGGCCTCCGGCCACCCGCAGGGGCCATCTTCCTTGTCTCCTCGACAACCTGCAGCGCTATGTCCATTTCATAGAAGAAAAAACTGAGGCTCAGAGACTCTCGGCAACTCACACCGGCAGCGGATCCAACCCCACGTCTGCTGCGTCTCCAAACCCAAGCGTTTTCACCGAGACACGATCCCCACACAGACAGTGGCAGCTGTGTATCATGACGAGCCAGGTTTGCTCAACAAAGACACCGGGGAGAACGTCAGGAAGACAAATTTGTGCCACCAAATCCTTTCTTCTGGCCTGCACGGGGCCTGTTTCCAGCTGACTTTCCTACCTGGGAAGAGTCCAGGGCTCCTGCCCTCTGACCAGCGCCTGCCCCGGTGGACGGCCGCGGGTGCTCTCGGCGTCAGTGTGGACGGGGCCCAGTGTAACATCCCACCTCTAGCCTCTCTGCCCCTCCACTTGGTGTTCTGAACCGCTCGGCTTTCTGCGGGATTGGGGGCTCCCGTGGCTGCCCTTGGGCTAAGGGTAACTTGGGGTGCACACGCAGGCAGCCCTCACCAGCCCCTCTCTGTGGTTCCGAAAGCTTCTCTAGGAAACTTCTCCGGTTCACGACGTGACGATGTCACAGCGGAGCAGCAGCGGAGCCGAAGCAGCCACTGTCCTGGTCCACGGGGGAGCCAGGCTTCCGCACACGGGGCCCACGGTCCCTACCCACGGGGCCGGATGGGGGGGTCACAGGGCCTGTGCTCACGCTGTGCTTCTGCTTTGGCAGCTGGGGGGCCTCAACTCTCTGCCCCCCGCGTCCTCTACCTCAGGCTCCTTGTGGCCCGGACAAGCGGCGGTGACACCCGGAGGTCCCTTCCCGTCCTGGCTCTGACTTCACAGTTTCCCCTGCTGCTCTTTCCCTAGCCTATCTGCTGACAGCACCGCGTCTTGACTATTGTGCCTAAAAACACCCATTTCTACCACATCAAGGAGGCTTGTTTCGGGGGGTGGTGCTCAGATATAAATGAATGTATGGTTGACCCTTGAAGATGCAGGGGTCAGGAGCGCCAACCCCCTCCCCGACCGGTGCAGTAAAATCTGACGTGTATAAACCGAACAGGTAACAGCCTCATCAATAACACGAACGGTTAACCCAGACTTGGTGTGTGGCTTCTACGCTGCGTTCTTACAGTAAAGTCCGCTCGAGAGAACCGACGTTATTAGGAAAGTCACAGGGAAGAGAAAATACGGGTGCGGTTCTGGGCTGTTATTTCTTGAAACACACCCACGATTCCGTGCTGTTCACGGGGACACCGCGTTTCTCCCTCGAGTGCGTCCTCTTTCTCAGTCACTGGCAAGTATCGGTCACCCTCAGTGCGCCCAGGCAGGTGTCAGGCACCGGGAGGGGGGCAGTGGGGGGCTGCGGACACATGTGGGGCCACCGGAGGGTTGAGCCCCTGTCCCCTGCTCCCTCCACAGTCACACACCCAGAGATCAGGAATCCGTGGGAAACCAGACAGAAGTAATGCTTAAGAAACCAGCACAGTAGTGAAAGGCACAGCCTCGGATAAAGCCACCCGTTTTGAATGTTTCTACCTACTAACCGCTGGGGTTATGCAGGTAGGTTTTGTGAGGCCTGGGGAAACCTTCCGGGCACCCTGAAATGCCAGAGAACGACTTGGTTTTCTCGATCACCTAAACACAGAAAAAAGTTCACATCGTGCTGGTGGGTTCCGTGTGTGTGTGTGTGTGTGTGTGTGAATTAAGAGGCCTGATTTGTCCCTCAGTGAGTGACTTTCTAGACTGGGGACGTGTGCTACAGGGCTAGGCTTCAAGGGAGGGGCTGTTTGGAACACCAGACCACGCGTCTGCTGGCCGTCCCCAAGCGATGCTTCGAGGTGCGGCCCGTTAGACGTTGGATTTCTGAGCTGCCATTTTACAGGAGGGGACCATGACGCAAGCGGTCATTCTGACCCCACGGCTGACCGCAGGGGAAGGGTGTAGCCGATTAAGAAACCCTGTGGGAGGGGAGAAGCCAGAATGGTTGCTATAGGAACAGGAAAGCCAGACGGCGAAGAGCCCGTGGAAGGAAGGGAAGCAGTGCTTTACTTCAGGAAAGAAAAAAAAAAAGTCAGGAGGGAAGGACCATGGAGGCAAATAAACTGGCCGACTGCTTCGAGGCGTTGCCTTGGGAATTACGACAGGAGAAGTAATGGCTAGGGAAGAAAGCAATGAAAATGATTAAAATGACTCCGTGCCTATAACTCTATTCTAGAAATGCGTTCTGTGTCCATGGTTTACACCCCCGTTTCTCAAGCTGCAGGGCCTCCTGTCCAAGACAGGGGTCTCCTGTCCAAGTTTTCGAAGCGGAGATTCATCAGGGTGAGAGGCGCTTGCTAAATTCATGGCAAGCGGCCTCGGCGCAGCACCGAAGCAGGCGATGCTCCCCGGCGCCCGGAGGAAGCCCCGCACGTTCCCGGCACTGGTCCCAGGGTGGTGGGGGGGTCGTGGGAACCGGGGCTCGGGGTGTGGGGGGAGGCGGAAGAGCATGTTGTCTGGGGAGTTTTAAACCACCATTCCCCCCGCTGGAAGTCCTCATCCGGCACCGGCCGGATTTCTAGCTGAAATCAGTGCTCGAATTCTGCCCCCAGCCAGGGTGGGCTGGCCCCACGACGGCACCAGACACAGAAGCACATCCCCGGACACCGGGGCTGCAGAGCCCTGTCCCAGCCCCGTCCACCTCTGCGGAGGGCGCCCGCGGAGGCCCTGATGTCTTGCTCTGCATTTTCTGCGTTGATCTCTCTCTCATCGCCACGTGGCCTTCTAATTCTCTGATTCCACACAGACCCTTTTACAGACCTCCGAGATCGGTTCCCGGCAGCAATGAAGGCTTCCCCTGCGGAAATGGCTTCCACGGTGGTCCGACTGGTCGCTCGCAGCGCAAGCGGCGTGTGCACCCCGCCGGGCGGCCCAGCAGAGAGGAGAGGAGTCCCCGTGTGGTCCCGGAGCCTGGCACTGCCTTTGTGGGCTCAGCCTCCTGCATCTGGCCTGCCTCTGGGCCTGGATGCAGCTGAACTCTGGGGAAAGAGGCAGGTCCTCTGCAAGCCAGGTGCCCAGGGGAGGGGGCTGGCTGCTGTGGGGCGGGAGGAGGTGACCGGGGCTGCCTGGCAGGTGATACTGGCTGCCCCCTGCACCTCTTCCCGCAAGACACCGTAGCACCCCTCCTCCCTGGCTGTCTCCACCTCAGCTGTCTCCTTGGGGAAGAGGACACAAGATCCCTCGTCTGAGAACCACTGCCCCAGGGGCCAACCAGACACTGCCGAGTGACGTCACGGGGGCTGAGTGTCCTTGCTCCATGGCGGACCACTGCGTGACCCTGAATGATTACATCACCTTTCCGTGCCTCAGTTTCCTTGTGTGTACGGCAGGCGCGACACCAGCCCCCACCCTGCAGCAGGCTGCTGTGAAGGCTCCATGAGCAAATGCGCACATTCCCAGAATGACGCCAGGGGCGCCGCGCCCAGCCGCCGGCAGCTTCTCGTCTCCCCAGCAACGCCAAGCTCATGGGCGCAGACAGCCTCTACCATGTCTGGTTCCCACGGCCCCTCAGCGCTTCTCATGCACACACCACGCTCACAAGTGCCCTGCTTGCCCGTGTGAAAGGGCATCCGTGAACCTTTGCCTGTGCGACTCAGATGCCAAACATACGTGCATCCTGTATTCCCAATCCGGCCCCTGCCCCTGGCCTTGCCACAAGATCACGGCACCAGCTCAGCCTTCCCTGGCCGGGCTCCTGCAAAGCCAGCCGCCTGCCCATTGGTTCCAGCAGGAACCCCCGAAGGCCGTTTTCCTTTCTGTTATGCACCTGCCTATGTCTTACTCCACCTTCCAAGTCCCCCTTCGAAATCAGAAAAAGCTCCTTCCTCTGCAGGGCTCTAGCTCTTCACCTCTCTGTTGCCATTAGGGTCCACTGAACCCTTTTATTTTTTAAGATTTTATTTGTTTGAGAAAGAGAGGGAAAGAGCACACGCATGAGCCTGGGGACAGGGGAGAGGGCGAGGAGGAGAAAGAGGGGGAAGCAGACACTGCCCAGCCACAGATGCTGGCTTTTGTGATTTGTCCTTAGTTTGGAATAAGATGGATTCATTTTCCCTCCGTCTCTCCTACACACACACACCACTGAGCTCTAGCTCCCAGGCCTTCAGGGAACCCTGAGGGACGAGAGCGTGTCGTGGAATCCCGGTCGGCCCGGGGGTCTCGGGGCCTGGCGGGGCCGGGGTCAACAGACACGGTAACGAAGGCGGAATGTCCCCCCTGGCCATGCTGCCGGCAAGTCCGGCTGTGTGCGACAAACTACACACAAGTGCTTGGTTTCTAAGAAGAAAATCTAATTTCTTCCTCTCAAATACCCACGTTTTAGCCTCACGTGAGTAGCTATTCTCAGCCTTAGGCAAGTGTGTCCGTGTGGGCTGAACGAGAAGTAACTAGGCTCAGGTGCGAGAGGGAGCACACGGCCTGCCCCACAAGTCCCCCTTCTCACGACACCGGGCGCGTGTGGATCCCATTATATGCAAGCTCCGGAGTAGGACATGATCGCTTGGGTCACCGCCGCGGCCACCGCGAAGGAAACCGTGCTCTCGGACTTGAAGCGTTGCCATGATTTCCAGCAGCGATGGCCCACGACCTCAAGTGCATCTAGCTGATTCTAAGTGACGGGGCTCCTGAGCGGCAGGAAATTCAGTTAGGGCTGGGCCTGGCTTCGGGAAAGGGAGTGCTATGATTGACTAGTGATGTCTGCAAGGCGCACTGTACAGACAGGAGTATTGTGTGAGCCAGATATACTGCTTCGACGAAGGAACGATTTCAGGGAGGAGTCTGCATTAGTTACTTGGTGGTTCAGAGGTTGAGCGCAGGCCCGGACTTTTATTACCTGTGTCCCCCCTCCTCTGGGCCTGACACTGAGTGTCTGCTCAGAACATGAATGAATAAAAGGCGGTCCCACGTCCTCCATCTCAGGTGTGTAACATCAGCCCCTTTTCCCACCTCCAGGTACCTTGATGATGCTCTGGCAGGTGGACAGAGGCAAGCCCACCAGGCTGGTGCCGTTGATGGACATGATCTGGTCCCCGATGTTCAGCTTCCCCGATTTCTCGGCGGGCCCCCCGTGCATCATGTTGGCTATGATCACGGTGGGCAGGATGGACCCCCAGCCGGACTCCACGATCACCACCCCTAGAATTTCTCCTTTCTGCTTCTCTATGAAGACCTGAAAGGAAAACGCAAAGCCAGAAACCTGACTCAGCAGCCACCCGGCAGCGGCACACATCCAAGCACCCCCCCAACTTCCCATCGACACTGAAGGAGAACAGCCCCGTCCTCTCTGGATTCTGCGGCATTTGGTAAGAAATGATGCCGTCTCCTGATGCCTGGTCTAGGGGAGCAAGCCTGCTGCGGCCACATGAACACAAAGGGCTCCAGGTGCTTTTCTCTTGCGGTCCCCGGGGAACAGGAGGAGAGGCTGTGTGGCTGGGGACGTTCGGGGGGGTGCGGGGGGCATTTACGATTTCCAGAAATAGCTTCTGGAGTCTCTGCACAGGCTGCCCTATTCCCCAGCGCTCACCAAACCACCCACCCCCCCCCCCGCCGCCAGCATTTAAGATTCTTGAGGTAAAAATAAGTAAACAGACATTATAGAAACATTTCTTTGCAAGGAGCAAGCTGAAGAGAAAGGAAAAAAGAGGGGAGCTAAGGTTATCACAACCAACACGGTTGGAGGTGCACGTAGGAAGACCGTGTTTCTAGACAGACGGAGTTCTGTGTGGCCCTCCTTGGCAGGGAGGAGACAGGAGTCAGGTCTGATGCCTGCAGCCTATGAAGGTTTGCAGAGACACTACAAAGGGACACAACACTTTCTGAAGCCTCTGACAAAAAGCCTAAGTATGTACTGAATCCTAGTCATGGCCGGAGGTTGCTGGGGTCTGACAACGGCCCCTCCCTCCCCCGCAGGCTGGCGTCCCTGTCCCTTCTCCAGGCTGCTGAAGCTTGCAGCTGGCTGCTTCTCTGGAGAGCTGCCCGACAGGAGACAGTCCCCGTGGTGGGCTGCTGAACTGTGCTCCCCTCGAAATTCCTACGTTGGAGGCCGAACTCCCAGGACCTCAGAATACGACCTTATTTGGATACGGAGTCTTTAGAGGCAATCACGTTAGAATGAGATCATCGGTGTGGGCCCTGATTCAGGATGACTGCTGTCCTCACAGGAAGGGGAGGTTTGGACGCAGACATGTACACGCGGAGGGGAGACGATGTGAAGACATACGAAGACCGTTCTCTCCAAGCCAGAGTGTAGGGCCTGGAACGCCCTGTCTCCCTCAGCCCTCAAAGGGAACTGACCCTCTGGACACCTTGACCTTGGACCTCAAGCCTCTCGAATGGAGACAATACGTCTTTTTGCCACGAAGCAGCCCAGTCTGCCGTGCTCTGTTCAGACGGCCCAAGCGCACTGACACCCCCATCCAATCTTGGTGGCTGTGACTGACTGGCACCGGGCACAAAGGCCTGCCAACCCCTTTGGCCCAAGGTGGGACAAGCCCACCCTGAGATCTGTGACCCAGAGCCCCTCTGGATCAGAATGACGCTCGTCTCCAGCAAGGCCCTGGTGCCCACACTCGCTTTTTCCTGAGTGCACTCTCCCCAAAACCCCCTGAACAGGAATCCCTGTCTCAGGCTCTGCTTCTAGGGCATGGAGGACGCCTGACCTACGTCAGTGAAGAAAAGAACAGGAATCGCTTTCTCATATTGGTGCTTCTGTCTACTGGATAAAGCCCAAGCCCCCCAGCTAGACGTTCAAGGCCCCCAGTTCTGACCCGAACCCTGTGGGGGCCCCCCTCCTCTCCCACACATACCTCGTGCGCCAGTTGTGCTGTCTCATTCATGGCTCCCCAGTCAATTCCCGAACTTTCTGACCTTCATGCTTCTGTGACTTTGACTCAGGCCCCCAAATCCTTTACGCTAACCCAAGAACACCCAGACGTCCCGACCAGCTCAGGGAGCTGCGTTCTCCTCCAAAGCGGCCCGTCTCTCAGCGGCGTCCTGACAACCCCACTCCCCACCCCACCTCCTGCCCCCACACCGTTCCGCCTCCTTCCGCCGTGGGGCCGCCCCGCGCTGCTGGGACTTCCGCCCGGCCGGCCGAGCACGGAGAAGTACCTACATCTTTGCAGTTTTCCGACTTGGAGAAGTGGATCAGGTCATCGTTGTACATGTCCTGGGTGTTGAGCAGGTCACTATACTCCTTCTGGCTGAGATCTTCAGGGTTGATCCCGTTGGCCCTGAGGAATTCCTGGTACGCCACGCTGAATGCCTGCCCGATGGACTGTGCGATGAGTTGGGCCTAGACAGCAGCCGGAGAGGGAAGACAGTGGTCAGCTGGGCAGCAGGACGGGGAGCGCCGGGGGTCAGCTGGGCCAGGTGGTCGACACGGGGCGTGAATCCTGGCCAGAGCCCGTGCTCAGAATTACTAGGGACGTGTTTTATTAAGGCAGTGACCACAAGGGGGCTTGTGGGGACTCAGGGATCTGGACTTGCTGTTGTGAGCGGGACTGGCCTGCACGATGATGAACCATCCTACACCCCAAACGGTTCTCGAGTGCCCCCGGACGCTGGTGTGCATGTAACATCGGGAACAAACCACATGGGTCTGTGTCTGGGACTCGACTTCAGGTTATATAAAACACAATGGCATGACTTGCCCAGCTCTAATGCACGTGGAACGTTCCAAGAATACAGCTGCGTGGGGCACCTGGGTGGCTCAGTGGGTTAAAGCCTCTGCCTTCGGCTCAGGTCATGATCTCAGGGTTCTGGGATCGAGCCCCACGTCGGGCTCTCTGCTCAGTGGGGGGCCTGCTTCCTCCTCTCTCTCTGCCTGCCTCCCTGCCTAGTTGTGATTTCTATCAAATAAATAAAATATTAAAAAAAAAAGAATACAGCTGCGTGTCAAGTGGGAGAAGATGATGACTGGCTTTGTCTGGCACTTTACTGGAAAGAAGCGTCGTGACTCTGGAAAATCACTAGCCTCAGTGCTCGTCATGGTATCTGGGATCCGCACGGCAAGGGGGTCCCGCAGGGGTGGGGTCTGCGTATCTATTTTATTATGGGCCCTCCATTCAAGATGTCACATACAAGTGTTTATGACGGTCAGCGATACACCGCTTTCTTACATCCAAACCTATTACTCCAGGAGGTGAAAGCCTCTGACGGCTCCAGTGTTCCTTTCTGGCATGGCTGGACCCAAGCATCTACATACTGGAGGAAGGATCGCTTTATTTTAACTGGCTTTCCTTTTATTTTCCCTCTGTGTTGCATGTACAACCGTACTTCAGCTTGTGAACAGATTTTCAAAAGGGCAGGTTATATTATCTGTGAGTTTTATCTCAGGACTGGAACAGAGCATCACAAAACATCTGTTGTACAAAGGGGGTTCAGGGCCCCCTTGAGAACCCTGCTTGAGTCCAGCCCCCTGTTTTCTGGGTGAGGAGACAGAGGCCCAGGGACACGAAGGACCCTGCTCACGGTCACACAGCTCACAGCACAGGAGAGCTGCTTCCATGGCTCCTTTCCTGGCACTGGGCTCTGATAGCCTTTCCCCCACCAAGTCATCCAGGCTGTGGGTTCAGCGAGCCAGCAGCCACCAGGCACTTCTCATGCGTCCGTGCTGCATGAAACGCGACCTGAGGACCCCTGCAGCAATCTGGATGTTCATCCCACGACTGAGGGAAGCAGGACAGCGCCACAGGCCCTTGTCCTGAGCTCTTGAGGCCATGTTTCAGAATCTAGAAATTTTTAGATTTCAGAAAGGTAAAAGCTGCGTCTATCATCCACTGTCTAAAAATCTCTTTAGAGGGGCGCCTGGGTGGCTCAGTGGGTTAAGCCTCTGCCTTCGGCTCAGGTCATGATCTCAGGGTCCTGGGATCGAGTCCCACATCCGGCTCTCTGCTCAGCAGGGAGCCTGCTTCATTCTCTCTCTCTTTCTCTCTCTCTGCCTGTCTCTCTGCCTACCTGTGATCTCTCTCTGTCAAATAAATAAATAAAATCTTTAAAAAAAAGATTTTTTTAATAAAATCTAAAAAAATAAATCTAAAAAAATCTAAAGATAAAGATTAAAGATATTAAAGATATCTAAAAGATAAAATCTAAAAAAAAAATTAAAAAAAAAAAACACCTCTTTAGAACCCGAGGAAGAACCTGCCCTATAAACAACCGGTAATTTTCCTGCAGCAAAACGTGCCAGACTGATGGTGAGCGGGACAAGTCCTACACATGGTCTCCTGGCAGCTCTGGGCAGGTGTATCAGCCGGCTGAGGACAAAAATCCCTTTTGCTTCTCAGAGCCCTTTTTCTGCTCCACCCCAAGATTTATTTATTTTAGAGGGAGAGAGAGCATGACTGGGAGGGGCAGGAGGAGAGGGAGAGAGAGAATCTTAATCAGACTCTATGCTGAGTGGGGAGCCCTACCTGGGGCTCGACCCCAGGACCCTGAGATCAGGACCTGAGCCCAAATCAAGAGTCTGAGGCTTAACTGACGGAGCCACCCAGGCGCCCCTCTGAGAGCTCATTAGAGCTGGAACCGGAGGTCTTGCTTATGATCTCCACGGCACAGGCAGGGGACAGAGGTTGATAGTTAAGGTGTTTGCTCCCCCGGAAGGGGGTGACATGGGCCGAATCCTGGCAGATGGATGCCAGTGCCCACCTTCATACCCACCCTGTGGGACTGCCTCTCCTAGAAGAACATCGAAAATCTCGAGAGCAGTGTTTTAAACACCCACACAGTCCGAAATCCCTCTTCCTTGCCTTGACTTCAGGAGTTCGGCTAAAAGCCGCTAAGGAACAGGGACAGAAGAACTGGCTCCACGGCCGTGCTGAACTTTTCTCCCTCTGTGACTCTGGGGACTCCACCAGCCACGACAAGGACCCCCAGCCCCTGTCCTGGGTAAGAGGGGGAAGGGAGCGAGGCCTCGCCCCAGGCGTGAGCAGCAGGGCCGGGACCACGGTCGGGACCACGGTCGGGACCACGTCCCTGTGGACGCACAGGCCAAGCGCCCAGGCTGCTGCTGGGTGGGCGGCCCAGGGCGGGGGCCGCTCTCACGTCACAGCAGCTCGGCGGCCTCCCCGCCTGCTCGCGGAGGCAGGCTCCAGAGCCAGCTCTCCCAGCTCTGGAAGCAAAGCAGCAAGATCCCCAGGCCCATTCTTGTCTGAACTCTCGCTTCCCCATCCTTCCCTTTCTTCGGGGACTCTTGAGGACAAGCAACCCCTCCTTGGAAGCTGCAAGCCAGGCGGAGGGGGCAGAGGGTGACAGGCACCTGCAGCCCGGGGAGCTGGCCTAACTCCAACTTTTCGCCCGCCTGCAGGACACAGGAGCCGTAAGCTTGGAAATTCAGCTTTTGAAACCTTCTGAGAAACTTCTAAAGCCCATCCGCTCCCAGTCTGAGCGCTCGGCCTCAGGCTCGAAAGGGACAGCAGGAAGCATGCCTAGGAGAGGCGCGTCAGGCCGTGTGCCGTCGCAGTGCTCTTGTCCCCGTGCTCTTGTCCCCAGGGCCCGTGTTCGAGAACTGGACCAGTACAGGATGCTGCAAAAAGCGTGAGCATCCCCACGGCCCTGCGGCGGCAGCTGTGACGGCTCTGAGTCCCCGGGGAAGAGAGCCTCTGCCTCCCGACTTCTCGCAGGAAGGCAATTTACTGCAGAGAGATGTAATGCTCTCCTGGAGAGAAATCGTCTCCTGGAAGGAGTCAGGGCGACCACAGGCAATTTTTCTTGAAGGAGCTAAGGGCTCTCTGCTCACTATGAGGAAGGGAGCTTACTCCACTGCGGCAGGAGGAAGATCTCAGTCAACAGCATCAACATGGCCCTCCGGGTGGGGAGGGGAGGGGGCTCTGTGGTCCCAGACCTTCCAGGCTGTGGTCCTGGCCCTCGAGGGACTATCAGACTTTCAGAGAAGCTGGGTCCTAATGTAGTTTGATGCCCGGACGCCTCTCCAGCAGGTCCAGGGACGACGGGGGAAGAAGCCAAAAAGAATGGGCCCTGCCTCTGTCGTAAATGACTTTTCTCTGTTGACCATGTCACCTGGAAAGATGGGGCTGGGGATCCCTGGGTTTATAACAGGAGCAGTGGCTGGTCTTTGTAAGGACTGGGAGTGGGCGGGGGGTGCTCCTGCTACTGTGGGGTGGGGGGTGGTAGGAGCAGGAATCCCGAATTTCCTGCGGTCTAGAGGGCAATCCTACACAACCGAGAACTGCCCTCACGCCCAGGGGAGATGTGCCTGGGGTCCCCACAGGACGGACCCCCCGACCACATTCCTTCTGCTCTTCTCTCATTCTAAGCTGTCCTCAAACTACACGAGCAGGTCCTGGCCTCAGGGCCTTTGCACTGCTCTTCTTTCTCTCAGTTGATACAGGTCTCTCCTCAAATGTCATCTCCCCAGAGATGACTTTGCTGAGTACCCCATCGGACACAGCTCTAGTCCCAGTGTTATTTTTGTTTATAAAACTCCTCACCGTTACGTTCTGTATTAAGTATATTTACCTAATTTATTTTCTGTCTCCCTATAAGCCTCATGATGAACACCTTGCCTGTTAACTCAGCCTTGTTTCGCATGTACCTGTTTTGTGCACGATTAAGGAGACCAATTCGGGTTCTGAGAAAGAGCACCTGGGCCCCCCAGGGGCCGCCCAGGTCACCCAGAGGGACATCAGGGGAGGCGGGCTTACATCCTCAGACTCAAAGACATGGCAGACCATCTTGTACTGCCGTTTTCCATCCTGGGACGGGTGGGAGGCCTCCACATTCTCCTGGGAGTTGGAGCGGGGCAGCCGGCGGCGGGCCATCAGCACCACGATGTTCCCGATGTCGGCGATATAGGAGATGGTCCTCAGGGGGTGGTCCATCATCGTCTCCTGGGGGCGCAAGGGAGAGGGTGCTAAGTCCAGGAGGCAACTAACGGCCCGGGAGAGAGTCTGCTGCCCTGCAGCCTGGCCACATGCGGTCCATATTCAGGGGCCCAGGGGCGCCCTGCAGAGGCAGCGGGCAGCCTCACA